>NC_069804.1:65140322-66462435 GCF_027406575.1 Nycticebus coucang
TGAGCCACAGGCGCCGCCCTGTTTTGTTTTTTTTTTTTTTTTACATCGGAAAGGGAGGGGGAACCGAAGTGGCCGGCCCTTGGTGGCCGCCTGCTGGGCATTCCGTGGAGGCAGGGCGCCATCAAGCGGGAACTGGTTCGGGCACGGTTTCTGAGAACGGGCGCCCGCCCGGCAGAAGTGCTAGGGACGGCGATAACGCCCAGGGTGGGAATGAAGTAGCGCACTCCGGGTCCGGAGTTGGAAGCTGGCGGAGATAGGAACGGCCGTCTGGCCCTCCGCCCCTGTTTGCTCCTTCCGTGAGAATGGCACCCGGGCTCTACGGTGGGAAAGGGTCTCGGATAGAAGGGGCTTCCGCCTAGGGTTCGCTCAGGAACCGCCGAGCGGAGACGCCGGCCCCGGCAGGCAGCCCCGCACCCCCGCCACCAGCCGCCGACCTCCTTGGTTCCCAGGGAGGAAACGGGGCCTCTCGGCCTGGGCGGCCTCGCCCCAGGCCAGGGTACCCCGTCCTCGCCACCCAGGAGACCCGCGTCCGTGGCCAGCGTCAGGGAAAATGGCTGACAGGGAAGCTCCGCCTCCCGTGGAGCTCGGCCTGGGGGCGGCCAGCCTGCGGCCTCACGGGCTCTCTGGAGCCCGTGGTTCGTTCGTCCCGGGGTCCCGCCGGCCGTCACAGTTCTTCCTAGGCCTCTGAACCCCGTTGGGACCGGGGAGACCCTGTCTCGGGGCAGAGTCCGCTCAGCCCAGTCACGCCCTGGCCGATCCCCGCGCCGCCCGGCCCGAGCCGCCAGCGTCCACAGCAGCCTGGGCTTTTCAGAGGCAACGTCGCTGGATGGCACTGTGGCTCCACAAATGGCGCCCACCCCGCCTCCTCCCCGGTGCTGCCAGAGTGGCAACACTCCGGACAAGCAGCACCCCTCTGACCGTCCCTTAGGCAGGGCTCCCCAACAACTGGGTAGCTTCTGGAGCACACCTGCCAGAGCAGCCAGACTCTCCCGTTCCCCCGTCCCCCTGGCTCCTTTGCTGGGTGGAGGGGTGGCCGGTCAACACAGAGAACCCACCCGTCCTCAAGAAGACACTCCCGTGGGGCGGGTGTGGTGGGTGGGGAGGCCCGGAGCTCCCCCACGGATCCCACAGTGCCGCCCGGCCCCGAAAACAAGAGCGGGCCCTGAACCGCTCTCTGGCCCAGGCAGCAGACTCCTTGTGGCGAGGCCGCCGGGGACCCCCAAAGTCTGCATCACAAGCGGCCGGTTCTCTCGGACGCCTGGACTAGACGCCGCTGGCCCATCCGGCGCGCCGGCTCCGGCTCGCATGCCGGCCAGGGACCCGGCTAGGCCTCGGGGCTGCCTGCCTCCCTGGACCAAGGACGCTGCTTGGCGGCCAGGGGCCCGGCAGGTTGGGCTCGGGGTCTCAGCCAGCCGGTCTCTCTGGCGCCGGGCTGTCGGGGCTCACTGATTGGCCCTGCTTCGTTCTCTTAGTGGCCGCGGGGTTCGGGCTGACAAGGCTCCCAGGCTGCAATTCTCTCTCGAGTCATGGCCGTCTGTCCTGGCCTCCCCAGGCCCGGTTTCCGCGGCAGGGCGGGAGCGAAGGGAGAGGGTGCTGCCGCCCTGCATTCCTGCGGCCCTTCCCACATGGGCTCAGGGTGTCTGCAGGGCCGGGGTGGGACTGGGTGCTTCGCTGCCATCCTTAGGTCCCTCTGCCCCTCAATCAGGTGGGTGGCCAGGGCCAACTCTTCCGCCAGGGAAGGAGCTGAGGCGGTGGAGGACAGACACATCATGCCACCCGCTAGAGGCTGTCCGGCACATCGGCCAGAGCAGGGAGCCGGGGCGTGGCCTTTATACTCAGTCAACTGGGCCGCTGACCCATCATACGGCCACGGCCACCTGTCCGGGAAGCGAAGCTTTCGCCCCTCTCCTTGACCAGCAGTGCCTGGGAGCAGGATGGCCCATACCGCTCTTATCTTACTCCGGTCTTCCTGTCTTCCTGGACGTGTGGGCCGCACCCGAGCGGCTACGCTGAGGTGGGCCCTTTCACAGGGCGCCGCCTGTGCCTGCCAACCCCCAGAACCCACCCCGTGAGCCGGAGAATTCTGGGCATCGGAGGTGCCCCGCAGGGCGTGGGATCCTCTTCTCCTCTATCCCTTTCACCTTCCCGCTCTATCCCAGAACAGGGCCGAGGCGGGCTGGCACCCGCAGAAGCGCAATCACCCGCGTGGGAACCGAACGTTCTCACCAGAAAGGGCACAGGGGCGCGCGGCCCAGCCCGCATACACACAGTCACACCCAGGCAGGCCAGAGAGAGGGCCCAGAGAGCCTAACCTAAGGGCTCGGCGACGGGTGCCGGCAGACCTCCTCGGCTGCCAAGGCCCCGCCGTCTGGGACATGGACGGGGCAACTCTGGACCACCGCAGAGAAGGGGTCCGGTCTCCGCCGGCCCCTGGGCCGGATGGGAAACTGGAGGGTGCTGGGAGAACCCGGGAGTAAGCAGGGGGGCCGGTGTGAGGTAGAGACAGAGGGGAGTGCCCTGTGGAGCCTCCCCCCAGCCTGATTGTGCGAAGAAGGGGCAGGCCCTCAGAGGCCTGGCTGCGTTGGCTCTCCCCACCGCCACACCCACCCACCCACCCCGGGTCCAATCCAGGCCAGCCTGGCCACAGTTTGACTCCACTGACTTGCTTGGTGTCCCTGGTGTCCCTCAGAGGGAGACTTCCTGCCTGTAGACCGCGTCTGCCTGCCCGTGGGGTCGGGCCTTCAGGCACTTCCTCCCTGACTGGCCTGTGGCCAGCACAAGGTGGCCGCGTCCCTCGGCCTGGTGCGGGGGCCGGTTGCACCCCCCCCCCACCGAACCCACCGGGGTCAGCAACTAGTCCAGGGGGGAGCGGGGCCTAGGGGGTGGGGCATCCTCCAAGGCGGCCTGACACCCTGGCTTTGCCCGTCATGTCAAGTCTCCACCGAGCTGGAGCCCAGGGATACGGATAGGCCCGTAGGAATGGCAAAGGCAGGCTTTGTCTCAATGGCTTTTCTTGCAGGCTCCTCAGCTTCTCTCACTAGCCTGCTACTGTTCTGCTCTTGGGTCACCCAACCAGGTCTGCCACACCCTCCCCCGTGATTAGACAGGTGTTCCACCTGGGGCACTCGGATACAGGTTTCTGGCTCTCCTGGGCACTTTATCTACCCACTTCTCTGTGCTGCTAATTTTGCTCTCCTCCTTCCTTTCCTCCTCTCTTCTCTTGTCTTTTCTCTCTGCTCTTACCCTGTCCCTGTTTTTTTTTTTTTTTTTTTTTGTAGAGACAGAGTCTCACTGTACCGCCCTCGGGTAGAGTGCCGTGGCATCGCAAGGCTCACAGCAACCTCTAACCATTGGGCTTACGCGATTCTGTTCCCTCAGCCTCCGGAGCAGCTGGGACTACAGGCGCCCGCCACAACGCCCGGCTATTTTGTGTTGCAGTTTGGCCGGGACTGGGTTTGAACCCGCCACCCTAGGCATGTGGGGGCCGCAGCCCTACTCACTGAGCCACAGGCGCCGCCCTGTTTTGTTTTTTTTTTTTTTTACATCGGAAAGGAGAGGGGAACCCGAAGCTGGCCGGCCCTTGGTGGCCGCCTGCTGGGCATTCCGTGGAGGCAGGGCGCCATCAAGCGGGAACTGGTTCGGGCACGGTTTCTGAGAACGGGCGCCCGCCCGGCAGAAGTGCTAGGGACGGCGATAACGCCCAGGGTGGGAATGAAGTAGCGCACTCCGGTCCGGAGTTGGAAGCTGGCGGAGAAGGAACGGCCGTCTGGCCCTCCGCCCCTGTTTGCTCCTTCCGTGAGAATGGCACCCGGGCTCTACGGCTGGAAAGGGTCTCGGATAGAAGGGCTTCCGGCCTAGGGTTCGCTCCAGAACCGCCGAGCGGAGACGCCGGCCCCGGCAGGCAGCCCCGCACCCCCGCCACCAGCCGCCGACCTCCTTGGTTCCCAGGGAGGAAACGGGCCTCTCGGCCTGGGCGGCCTCGCCCCAGGCCAGGGTACCCCGTCCTCGCCACCCAGGAGACCCGCGTCCGTGGCCAGCGTCAGGAAAATGGCTGACAGGGAAGCTCCGCCTCCCGTGGAGCTCGGCCTGGGGGCGGCCAGCCTGCGGCCTCACGGGCTCTCTGGAGCCCGTGGTTCGTTCGTCCCGGGGTCCCGCCGGCCGTCACAGTTCTTCCTAGGCCTCTGAACCCCGTTGGGACCGGGGAGACCCTGTCTCGGGGCAGAGTCCGCTCAGCCCAGTCACGCCCTGGCCGATCCCCGCGCCGCCCGGCCCGAGCGCCAGCGTCCACAGCAGCCTGGGCTTTTCAGAGGCAACGTCCGCTGGATGGCACTGTGGCTCCACAAATGGCGCCCACCCCGCCTCCTCCCGGTGCTGCCAGAGGGCAACACTCCGGACAAGCAGCACCCCTCTGACCGTCCCTTAGGCAGGGCTCCCCAACAACTGGGTAGCTTCTGGGCACACCTGCCAGAGCAGCCAGACTCTCCCGTTCCCCCGTCCCCCTGGCTCCTTTGCTGGGTGGAGGGGTGGCGGTCAACACAGAGAACCCACCCGTCCTCAAGAAGACACTCCCGTGGGGCGGGGTGGTGGGGTGGGGAGGCCCGGAGCTCCCCCACGGATCCCACAGTGCCGCCCGGCCCCGAAAACAAGAGCGGGCCCTGAACCGCTCTCTGGCCCAGGCAGCAGACTCCCTTGTGGCGAGGCCGCCGGGGACCCCCAAAGTCTGCATCACAAGCGGCCGGTTCTCTCGGACGCCTGGACTAGACGCCGCTGGCCCATCCGGCGCGCCGGCTCCGGCTCGCATGCCGGCCAGGGACCCGGCTAGGCCTCGGGGCTGCCTGCCTCCCTGGACCAAAGACGCTGCTTGGCGGCCAGGGGCCCGGCAGGTTGGGCTCGGGTCTCAGCCAGCCGGTCTCTCTGGCGCCGGGCTGTCGGGGCTCACTGATTGGCCCTGCTTCGTTCTCTTAGTGGCCGCGGGGTTCGGGCTGACAAGGCTCCCAGGCTGCAATTCTCTCTCGAGTCATGGCCGTCTGTCCTGGCCTCCCCAGGCCCGGTTTCCGCGGCAGGGCGGGAGCGAAGGGAGAGGGTGCTGCCGCCCTGCATTCCTGCGGCCCTTCCACATGGGCTCCAGGGTGTCTGCAGGGCCGGGGTGGGACTGGGTGCTTCGCTGCCATCCTTAGGTCCCTCTGCCCCTCAATCAGGTGGGTGGCCAGGGCCAACTCTTCCGCCAGGGAAGGAGCTGAGGCGGTGGAGGACAGACACATCATGCCACCCGCTAGAGGCTGTCCGGCACATCGGCCAGAGCAGGGAGCCGGGGCGTGGCCTTTATACTCAGTCAACTGGGCCGCTGACCCATCATCGGCCACGGCCACCTGTCCCGGGAAGCGAAGCTTTCGCGCCCTCTCCTTGACCAGCAGTGCCTGGGGAGCAGGATGGCCCATACCGCTCTTATCTTACTCCGGGTCTTCCTGTCTTCCTGGACGTGTGGGCCGCACCCGAGCGGCTACGCTGAGGTGGGCCCTTTCACAGGGCGCCGGCCTGTGCCTGCCAACCCCCAGAACCCACCCGTGAGCCGGAGAATTCTGGGCATCGGAGGTGCCCCGCAGGGCGTGGGATCCTCTTCTCCTCTATCCCTTTCACCTTCCGCTCTATCCCAGAACAGGGCCGAGGCGGGCTGGCACCGCAGAAGCGCAATCACCCGCGTGGGAACCGAACGTTCTCACCAGAAAGGCACAGGGGCGCGCGGCCCAGCCCGCATACACACAGTCACACCCAGGCAGGCCAGAGAGAGGGCCCAGAGAGCCTAACCTAAGGGCTCGGCGACGGGTGCCGGCAGACCTCCTCGGCTGCCAAGGCCCCGCCGTCTGGGACATGGACGGGGCAACTCTGGACCACCGCAGAGAAGGGGTCCGGTCTCCGCCGGCCCCTGGGCCGGATGGGAAACTGGAGGGTGCTGGGAGAACCCGGGAGTAAGCAGGGGGGCCGGTGTGAGGTAGAGACAGAGGGAGTGCCCTGTGGAGCCTCCCCCAGCCTGATTGTGCGAAGAAGGGGCAGGCCCTCAGAGGCCTGGCTGCGTTGGCTCTCCCCACCGCCACACCCACCCACCCACCCCGGGTCCAATCCAGGCCAGCCTGGCCGCAGTTTGACTCCACTGACTTGCTTGGTGTCCCTGGTGTCCCTCAGAGGGAGACTTCCTGCCTGTAGACCAGCGTCTGCCTGCCCGTGGGGTCGGGCCTTCAGGCACTTCCTCCCTGACTGGCCTGTGGCCAGCACAAGGTGGCCGCGTCCCTCGGCCTGGTGCGGGGGCCGGTTGCACCCCCCCCCACCGAACCCACCGGGGTCAGCAACTAGTCCAGGGGGAGCGGGCTAGGGGGTGGGGCATCCTCCAAGGCGGCCCTGACACCCTGGCCTTTGCCCGTCATGTCAAGTCTCCACCGAGCTGGAGCCCAGGGATACGGATAGGCCCGTAGGAATGGCAAAGCAGGCTTTGTCTCAATGGCTTTTCTTGCAGGCTCCTCAGCTTCTCTCACTAGCCTGCTACTGTTCTGCTCTTGGGTCACCCAACCAGGTCTGCCACACCCTCCCCCGTGATTAGACAGGTGTTCCACCTGGGGCACTCGGATACAGGTTTCTGGCTCTCCTGGGCACTTTATCTACCCACTTCTCTGTGCTGCTAATTTTGCTCTCCTCCTTCCTTTCCTCCTCTCTTCTCTTGTCTTTTCTCTCTGCTCTTACCCTGTCTGTTTTTTTTTTTTTTTTTTTTTGTAGAGACAGAGTCTCACTGTACCGCCCTCGGGTAGAGTGCCGTGGCATCACAAGGCTCACAGCAACCTCTAACCATTGGGCTTACGCGATTCTGTTCCCTCAGCCTCCGGAGCAGCTGGGACTACAGGCGCCCGCCACAACGCCCGGCTATTTTGTTGTTGCAGTTTGGCCGGGACTGGGTTTGAACCCGCCACCCTAGGCATGTGGGGCCGCAGCCCTACTCACTGAGCCACAGGCGCCGCCCTGTTTTGTTTTTTTTTTTTTTTACATCGGAAAGGGAGGGGGAACCCGAAGCTGGCCGGCCCTTGGTGGCCGCCTGCTGGGCATTCCGTGGAGGCAGGGCGCCATCAAGCGGGAACTGGTTCGGGCACGGTTTCTGAGAACGGGCGCCCGCCCGGCAGAAGTGCTAGGGACGGCGATAACGCCCAGGGTGGGAATGAAGTAGCGCACTCCGGGTCCGGAGTTGGAAGCTGGCGGAGAAGGAACGGCCGTCTGGCCCTCCGCCCCTGTTTGCTCCTTCCGTGAGAATGGCACCCGGGCTCTACGGCTGGGAAAGGGTCTCGGATAGAAGGGGCTTCCGGCCTAGGGTTCGCTCCAGGAACCGCCGAGCGGAGACGCCGGCCCCGGCAGGCAGCCCCGCACCCCCGCCACCAGCCGCCGACCTCCTTGGTTCCCAGGGAGGAAACGGGCCTCTCGGCCTGGGCGGCCTCGCCCCAGGCCAGGGTACCCCGTCCTCGCCACCCAGGAGACCCGCGTCCGTGGCCAGCGTCAGGGAAAATGGCTGACAGGGAAGCTCGCCTCCCGTGGAGCTCGGCCTGGGGGCGGCCAGCCTGCGGCCTCACGGGCTCTCTGGAGCCCGTGGTTCGTTCGTCCCGGGGTCCCGCCGGCCGTCACAGTTCTTCCTAGGCCTCTGAACCCCGTTGGGACCGGGGAGACCCTGTCTCGGGGCAGAGTCCGCTCAGCCCAGTCACGCCCTGGCCGATCCCCGCGCCGCCCGGCCCGAGCGCCAGCGTCCACAGCAGCCTGGGCTTTTCAGAGGCAACGTCCGCTGGATGGCACTGTGGCTCCACAAATGGCGCCCACCCCGCCTCCTCCCCGGTGCTGCCAGAGGGCAACACTCCGGACAAGCAGCACCCCTCTGACCGTCCCTTAGGCAGGGCTCCCCAACAACTGGGTAGCTTCTGGGCACACCTGCCAGAGCAGCCAGACTCTCCCGTTCCCCCGTCCCCCTGGCTCCTTTGCTGGGTGGAGGGGTGGCCGGTCAACACAGAGAACCCACCCGTCCTCAAGAAGACACTCCCGTGGGGCGGGGTGGTGGGGTGGGGAGGCCCGGAGCTCCCCCACGGATCCCACAGTGCCGCCCGGCCCCGAAAACAAGAGCGGGCCCTGAACCGCTCTCTGGCCCAGGCAGCAGACTCCCTTGTGGCGAGGCCGCCGGGGACCCCCAAAGTCTGCATCACAAGCGGCCGGTTCTCTCGGACGCCTGGACTAGACGCCGCTGGCCCATCCGGCGCGCCGGCTCCGGCTCGCATGCCGGCCAGGGACCCGGCTAGGCCTCGGGGCTGCCTGCCTCCCTGGACCAAAGGACGCTGCTTGGCGGCCAGGGGCCCGGCAGGTTGGGCTCGGGTCTCAGCCAGCCGGTCTCTCTGGCGCCGGGCTGTCGGGGCTCACTGATTGGCCCTGCTTCGTTCTCTTAGTGGCCGCGGGGTTCGGGCTGACAAGGCTCCCAGGCTGCAATTCTCTCTCGAGTCATGGCCGTCTGTCCTGGCCTCCCCAGGCCCGGTTTCCGCGGCAGGGCGGGAGCGAAGGGAGAGGGTGCTGCCGCCCTGCATTCCTGCGGCCCTTCCCACATGGGCTCCAGGGTGTCTGCAGGGCCGGGGTGGGACTGGGTGCTTCGCTGCCATCCTTAGGTCCCTCTGCCCCTCAATCAGGTGGGTGGCCAGGGCCAACTCTTCCGCCAGGGAAGGAGCTGAGGCGGTGGAGGACAGACACATCATGCCACCCGCTAGAGGCTGTCCGGCACATCGGCCAGAGCAGGGAGCCGGGGCGTGGCCTTTATACTCAGTCAACTGGGCCGCTGACCCATCATCGGCCACGGCCACCTGTCCCGGGAAGCGAAGCTTTCGCGCCCTCTCCTTGACCAGCAGTGCCTGGGGAGCAGGATGGCCCATACCGCTCTTATCTTACTCCGGGTCTTCCTGTCTTCCTGGACGTGTGGGCCGCACCCGAGCGGCTACGCTGAGGTGGGCCCTTTCACAGGGCGCCGGCCTGTGCCTGCCAACCCCCAGAACCCACCCCGTGAGCCGGAGAATTCTGGGCATCGGAGGTGCCCCGCAGGGCGTGGGATCCTCTTCTCCTCTATCCCTTTCACCTTCCGCTCTATCCCAGAACAGGGCCGAGGCGGGCTGGCACCCGCAGAAGCGCAATCACCCGCGTGGGAACCGAACGTTCTCACCAGAAAGGGCACAGGGGCGCGCGGCCCAGCCCGCATACACACAGTCACACCCAGGCAGGCCAGAGAGAGGGCCCAGAGAGCCTAACCTAAGGGCTCGGCGACGGGTGCCGGCAGACCTCCTCGGCTGCCAAGGCCCCGCCGTCTGGGACATGGACGGGGCAACTCTGGACCACCGCAGAGAAGGGGTCCGGTCTCCGCCGGCCCCTGGGCCGGATGGGAAACTGGAGGGTGCTGGGAGAACCCGGGAGTAAGCAGGGGGGCCGGTGTGAGGTAGAGACAGAGGGAGTGCCCTGTGGAGCCTCCCCCCAGCCTGATTGTGCGAAGAAGGGGCAGGCCCTCAGAGGCCTGGCTGCGTTGGCTCTCCCCACCGCCACACCCACCCACCCACCCCGGGTCCAATCCAGGCCAGCCTGGCCACAGTTTGACTCCACTGACTTGCTTGGTGTCCCTGGTGTCCCTCAGAGGGAGACTTCCTGCCTGTAGACCAGCGTCTGCCTGCCCGTGGGGTCGGGCCTTCAGGCACTTCCTCCCTGACTGGCCTGTGGCCAGCACAAGGTGGCCGCGTCCCTCGGCCTGGTGCGGGGGCCGGTTGCACCCCCCCCCCACCGAACCCACCGGGGTCAGCAACTAGTCCAGGGGGAGCGGGCCTAGGGGGTGGGGCATCCTCCAAGGCGGCCCTGACACCCTGGCCTTTGCCCGTCATGTCAAGTCTCCACCGAGCTGGAGCCCAGGGATACGGATAGGCCCGTAGGAATGGCAAAGGCAGGCTTTGTCTCAATGGCTTTTCTTGCAGGCTCCTCAGCTTCTCTCACTAGCCTGCTACTGTTCTGCTCTTGGGTCACCCAACCAGGTCTGCCACACCCTCCCCCGTGATTAGACAGGTGTTCCACCTGGGGCACTCGGATACAGGTTTCTGGCTCTCCTGGGCACTTTATCTACCCACTTCTCTGTGCTGCTAATTTTGCTCTCCTCCTTCCTTTCCTCCTCTCTTCTCTTGTCTTTTCTCTCTGCTCTTACCCTGTCCCTGTTTTTTTTTTTTTTTTTTTGTAGAGACAGAGTCTCACTGTACCGCCCTCGGGTAGAGTGCCGTGGCATCGCAAGGCTCACAGCAACCTCTAACCATTGGGCTTACGCGATTCTGTTCCCTCAGCCTCCGGAGCAGCTGGGACTACAGGCGCCCGCCACAACGCCCGGCTATTTTGTTGTTGCAGTTTGGCCGGGACTGGGTTTGAACCCGCCACCCTAGGCATGTGGGGCCGCAGCCCTACTCACTGAGCCACAGGCGCCGCCCTGTTTTGTTTTTTTTTTTTTTTTACATCGGAAAGGGAGGGGGAACCCGAAGCTGGCCGGCCCTTGGTGGCCGCCTGCTGGGCATTCCGTGGAGGCAGGGCGCCATCAAGCGGGAACTGGTTCGGGCACGGTTTCTGAGAACGGGCGCCCGCCCGGCAGAAGTGCTAGGGACGGCGATAACGCCCAGGGTGGGAATGAAGTAGCGCACTCCGGGTCCGGAGTTGGAAGCTGGCGGAGAAGGAACGGCCGTCTGGCCCTCCGCCCCTGTTTGCTCCTTCCGTGAGAATGGCACCCGGGCTCTACGGCTGGGAAAGGGTCTCGGATAGAAGGGGCTTCCGGCCTAGGGTTCGCTCCAGGAACCGCCGAGCGGAGACGCCGGCCCCGGCAGGCAGCCCCGCACCCCCGCCACCAGCCGCCGACCTCCTTGGTTCCCAGGGAGGAAACGGGCCTCTCGGCCTGGGCGGCCTCGCCCCAGGCCAGGGTACCCCGTCCTCGCCACCCAGGAGACCCGCGTCCGTGGCCAGCGTCAGGGAAAATGGCTGACAGGGAAGCTCCGCCTCCCGTGGGGCTCGGCCTGGGGGCGGCCAGCCTGCGGCCTCACGGGCTCTCTGGAGCCCGTGGTTCGTTCGTCCCGGGGTCCCGCCGGCCGTCACAGTTCTTCCTAGGCCTCTGAACCCCGTTGGGACCGGAGAGACCCTGTCTCGGGGCAGAGTCCGCTCAGCCCAGTCACGCCCTGGCCGATCCCCGCGCCGCCCGGCCCGAGCGCCAGCGTCCACAGCAGCCTGGGCTTTTCATCGGCAACGTCCGCTGGATGGCACTGTGGCTCCACAAATGGCGCCCACCCCGCCTCCTCCCCGGTGCTGCCAGAGGGCAACACTCCGGACAAGCAGCACCCCTCTGACCGTCCCTTAGGCAGGGCTCCCCAACAACTGGGTAGCTTCTGGGCACACCTGCCAGAGCAGCCAGACTCTCCCGTTCCCCCGTCCCCCTGGCTCCTTTGCTGGGTGGAGGGGTGGCCGGTCAACACAGAGAACCCACCCGTCCTCAAGAAGACACTCCCGTGGGGCGGGGTGGTGGGGTGGGGAGGCCCGGAGCTCCCCCACGGATCCCACAGTGCCGCCCGGCCCCGAAAACAAGAGCGGGCCCTGAACCGCTCTCTGGCCCAGGCAGCAGACTCCCTTGTGGCGAGGCCGCCGGGGACCCCCAAAGTCTGCATCACAAGCGGCCGGTTCTCTCGGACGCCTGGACTAGACGCCGCTGGCCCATCCGGCGCGCCGGCTCCGGCTCGCATGCCGGCCAGGGACCCGGCTAGGCCTCGGGGCTGCCTGCCTCCCTGGACCAAAGGACGCTGCTTGGCGGCCAGGGGCCCGGCAGGTTGGGCTCGGGTCTCAGCCAGCCGGTCTCTCTGGCGCCGGGCTGTCGGGGCTCACTGATTGGCCCTGCTTCGTTCTCTTAGTGGCCGCGGGGTTCGGGCTGACAAGGCTCCCAGGCTGCAATTCTCTCTCGAGTCATGGCCGTCTGTCCTGGCCTCCCCAGGCCCGGTTTCCGCGGCAGGGCGGGAGCGAAGGGAGAGGGTGCTGCCGCCCTGCATTCCTGCGGCCCTTCCCACATGGGCTCCAGGGTGTCTGCAGGGCCGGGGTGGGACTGGGTGCTTCGCTGCCATCCTTAGGTCCCTCTGCCCCTCAATCAGGTGGGTGGCCAGGGCCAACTCTTCCGCCAGGGAAGGAGCTGAGGCGGTGGAGGACAGACACATCATGCCACCCGCTAGAGGCTGTCCGGCACATCGGCCAGAGCAGGGAGCCGGGGCGTGGCCTTTATACTCAGTCAACTGGGCCGCTGACCCATCATCGGCCACGGCCACCTGTCCCGGGAAGCGAAGCTTTCGCGCCCTCTCCTTGACCAGCAGTGCCTGGGGAGCAGGATGGCCCATACCGCTCTTATCTTACTCCGGGTCTTCCTGTCTTCCTGGACGTGTGGGCCGCACCCGAGCGGCTACGCTGAGGTGGGCCCTTTCACAGGGCGCCGGCCTGTGCCTGCCAACCCCCAGAACCCACCCCGTGAGCCGGAGAATTCTGGGCATCGGAGGTGCCCCGCAGGGCGTGGGATCCTCTTCTCCTCTATCCCTTTCACCTTCCGCTCTATCCCAGAACAGGGCCGAGGCGGGCTGGCACCCGCAGAAGCGCAATCACCCGCGTGGGAACCGAACGTTCTCACCAGAAAGGGCACAGGGGCGCGCGGCCCAGCCCGCATACACACAGTCACACCCAGGCAGGCCAGAGAGAGGGCCCAGAGAGCCTAACCTAAGGGCTCGGCGACGGGTGCCGGCAGACCTCCTCGGCTGCCAAGGCCCCGCCGTCTGGGACATGGACGGGGCAACTCTGGACCACCGCAGAGAAGGGGTCCGGTCTCCGCCGGCCCCTGGGCCGGATGGGAAACTGGAGGGTGCTGGGAGAACCCGGGAGTAAGCAGGGGGGCCGGTGTGAGGTAGAGACAGAGGGAGTGCCCTGTGGAGCCTCCCCCCAGCCTGATTGTGCGAAGAAGGGGCAGGCCCTCAGAGGCCTGGCTGCGTTGGCTCTCCCCACCGCCACACCCACCCACCCACCCCGGGTCCAATCCAGGCCAGCCTGGCCACAGTTTGACTCCACTGACTTGCTTGGTGTCCCTGGTGTCCCTCAGAGGGAGACTTCCTGCCTGTAGACCAGCGTCTGCCTGCCCGTGGGGTCGGGCCTTCAGGCACTTCCTCCCTGACTGGCCTGTGGCCAGCACAAGGTGGCCGCGTCCCTCGGCCTGGTGCGGGGGCCGGTTGCACCCCCCCCCCACCGAACCCACCGGGGTCAGCAACTAGTCCAGGGGGAGCGGGCCTAGGGGGTGGGGCATCCTCCAAGGCGGCCCTGACACCCTGGCCTTTGCCCGTCATGTCAAGTCTCCACCGAGCTGGAGCCCAGGGATACGGATAGGCCCGTAGGAATGGCAAAGGCAGGCTTTGTCTCAATGGCTTTTCTTGCAGGCTCCTCAGCTTCTCTCACTAGCCTGCTACTGTTCTGCTCTTGGGTCACCCAACCAGGTCTGCCACACCCTCCCCCGTGATTAGACAGGTGTTCCACCTGGGGCACTCGGATACAGGTTTCTGGCTCTCCTGGGCACTTTATCTACCCACTTCTCTGTGCTGCTAATTTTGCTCTCCTCCTTCCTTTCCTCCTCTCTTCTCTTGTCTTTTCTCTCTGCTCTTACCCTGTCCCTGTTTTTTTTTTTTTTTTTTTGTAGAGACAGAGTCTCACTGTACCGCCCTCGGGTAGAGTGCCGTGGCATCGCAAGGCTCACAGCAACCTCTAACCATTGGGCTTACGCGATTCTGTTCCCTCAGCCTCCGGAGCAGCTGGGACTACAGGCGCCCGCCACAACGCCCGGCTATTTTGTTGTTGCAGTTTGGCCGGGACTGGGTTTGAACCCGCCACCCTAGGCATGTGGGGCCGCAGCCCTACTCACTGAGCCACAGGCGCCGCCCTGTTTTGTTTTTTTTTTTTTTTTACATCGGAAAGGGAGGGGGAACCCGAAGCTGGCCGGCCCTTGGTGGCCGCCTGCTGGGCATTCCGTGGAGGCAGGGCGCCATCAAGCGGGAACTGGTTCGGGCACGGTTTCTGAGAACGGGCGCCCGCCCGGCAGAAGTGCTAGGGACGGCGATAACGCCCAGGGTGGGAATGAAGTAGCGCACTCCGGGTCCGGAGTTGGAAGCTGGCGGAGAAGGAACGGCCGTCTGGCCCTCCGCCCCTGTTTGCTCCTTCCGTGAGAATGGCACCCGGGCTCTACGGCTGGGAAAGGGTCTCGGATAGAAGGGGCTTCCGGCCTAGGGTTCGCTCCAGGAACCGCCGAGCGGAGACGCCGGCCCCGGCAGGCAGCCCCGCACCCCCGCCACCAGCCGCCGACCTCCTTGGTTCCCAGGGAGGAAACGGGCCTCTCGGCCTGGGCGGCCTCGCCCCAGGCCAGGGTACCCCGTCCTCGCCACCCAGGAGACCCGCGTCCGTGGCCAGCGTCAGGGAAAATGGCTGACAGGGAAGCTCCGCCTCCCGTGGAGCTCGGCCTGGGGGCGGCCAGCCTGCGGCCTCACGGGCTCTCTGGAGCCCGTGGTTCGTTCGTCCCGGGGTCCCGCCGGCCGTCACAGTTCTTCCTAGGCCTCTGAACCCCGTTGGGACCGGGGAGACCCTGTCTCGGGGCAGAGTCCGCTCAGCCCAGTCACGCCCTGGCCGATCCCCGCGCCGCCCGGCCCGAGCGCCAGCGTCCACAGCAGCCTGGGCTTTTCAGAGGCAACGTCCGCTGGATGGCACTGTGGCTCCACAAATGGCGCCCACCCCGCCTCCTCCCCGGTGCTGCCAGAGGGCAACACTCCGGACAAGCAGCACCCCTCTGACCGTCCCTTAGGCAGGGCTCCCCAACAACTGGGTAGCTTCTGGGCACACCTGCCAGAGCAGCCAGACTCTCCCGTTCCCCCGTCCCCCTGGCTCCTTTGCTGGGTGGAGGGGTGGCCGGTCAACACAGAGAACCCACCCGTCCTCAAGAAGACACTCCCGTGGGGCGGGGTGGTGGGGTGGGGAGGCCCGGAGCTCCCCCACGGATCCCACAGTGCCGCCCGGCCCCGAAAACAAGAGCGGGCCCTGAACCGCTCTCTGGCCCAGGCAGCAGACTCCCTTGTGGCGAGGCCGCCGGGGACCCCCAAAGTCTGCATCACAAGCGGCCGGTTCTCTCGGACGCCTGGACTAGACGCCGCTGGCCCATCCGGCGCGCCGGCTCCGGCTCGCATGCCGGCCAGGGACCCGGCTAGGCCTCGGGGCTGCCTGCCTCCCTGGACCAAAGGACGCTGCTTGGCGGCCAGGGGCCCGGCAGGTTGGGCTCGGGTCTCAGCCAGCCGGTCTCTCTGGCGCCGGGCTGTCGGGGCTCACTGATTGGCCCTGCTTCGTTCTCTTAGTGGCCGCGGGGTTCGGGCTGACAAGGCTCCCAGGCTGCAATTCTCTCTCGAGTCATGGCCGTCTGTCCTGGCCTCCCCAGGCCCGGTTTCCGCGGCAGGGCGGGAGCGAAGGGAGAGGGTGCTGCCGCCCTGCATTCCTGCGGCCCTTCCCACATGGGCTCCAGGGTGTCTGCAGGGCCGGGGTGGGACTGGGTGCTTCGCTGCCATCCTTAGGTCCCTCTGCCCCTCAATCAGGTGGGTGGCCAGGGCCAACTCTTCCGCCAGGGAAGGAGCTGAGGCGGTGGAGGACAGACACATCATGCCACCCGCTAGAGGCTGTCCGGCACATCGGCCAGAGCAGGGAGCCGGGGCGTGGCCTTTATACTCAGTCAACTGGGCCGCTGACCCATCATCGGCCACGGCCACCTGTCCCGGGAAGCGAAGCTTTCGCGCCCTCTCCTTGACCAGCAGTGCCTGGGGAGCAGGATGGCCCATACCGCTCTTATCTTACTCCGGGTCTTCCTGTCTTCCTGGACGTGTGGGCCGCACCCGAGCGGCTACGCTGAGGTGGGCCCTTTCACAGGGCGCCGGCCTGTGCCTGCCAACCCCCAGAACCCACCCCGTGAGCCAGAGAATTCTGGGCATCGGAGGTGCCCCGCAGGGCGTGGGATCCTCTTCTCCTCTATCCCTTTCACCTTCCGCTCTATCCCAGAACAGGGCCGAGGCGGGCTGGCACCCGCAGAAGCGCAATCACCCGCGTGGGAACCGAACGTTCTCACCAGAAAGGGCACAGGGGCGCGCGGCCCAGCCCGCATACACACAGTCACACCCAGGCAGGCCAGAGAGAGGGCCCAGAGAGCCTAACCTAAGGGCTCGGCGACGGGTGCCGGCAGACCTCCTCGGCTGCCAAGGCCCCGCCGTCTGGGACATGGACGGGGCAACTCTGGACCACCGCAGAGAAGGGGTCCGGTCTCCGCCGGCCCCTGGGCCGGATGGGAAACTGGAGGGTGCTGGGAGAACCCGGGAGTAAGCAGGGGGGCCGGTGTGAGGTAGAGACAGAGGGAGTGCCCTGTGGAGCCTCCCCCCAGCCTGATTGTGCGAAGAAGGGGCAGGCCCTCAGAGGCCTGGCTGCGTTGGCTCTCCCCACCGCCACACCCACCCACCCACCCCGGGTCCAATCCAGGCCAGCCTGGCCACAGTTTGACTCCACTGACTTGCTTGGTGTCCCTGGTGTCCCTCAGAGGGAGACTTCCTGCCTGTAGACCAGCGTCTGCCTGCCCGTGGGGTCGGGCCTTCAGGCACTTCCTCCCTGACTGGCCTGTGGCCAGCACAAGGTGGCCGCGTCCCTCGGCCTGGTGCGGGGGCCGGTTGCACCCCCCCCCACCGAACCCACCGGGGTCAGCAACTAGTCCAGGGGGAGCGGGCCTAGGGGCTGGGGCATCCTCCAAGGCGGCCCTGACACCCTGGCCTTTGCCCGTCATGTCAAGTCTCCACCGAGCTGGAGCCCAGGGATACGGATAGGCCCGTAGGAATGGCAAAGGCAGGCTTTGTCTCAATGGCTTTTCTTGCAGGCTCCTCAGCTTCTCTCACTAGCCTGCTACTGTTCTGCTCTTGGGTCACCCAACCAGGTCTGCCACACCCTCCCCCGTGATTAGACAGGTGTTCCACCTGGGGCACTCGGATACAGGTTTCTGGCTCTCCTGGGCACTTTATCTACCCACTTCTCTGTGCTGCTAATTTTGCTCTCCTCCTTCCTTTCCTCCTCTCTTCTCTTGTCTTTTCTCTCTGCTCTTACCCTGTCCCTGTTTTTTTTTTTTTTTTTTGTAGAGACAGAGTCTCACTGTTCCGCCCTCGGGTAGAGTGCCGTGGCATCACAAGGCTCACAGCAACCTCTAACCATTGGGCTTACGCGATTCTGTTCCCTCAGCCTCCGGAGCAGCTGGGACTACAGGCGCCCGCCACAACGCCCGGCTATTTTGTTGTTGCAGTTTGGCCGGGACTGGGTTTGAACCCGCCACCCTAGGCATGTGGGGCCGCAGCCCTACTCACTGAGCCACAGGCGCCGCCCTGTTTTTTTTTACATCGGAAAGGGAGGGGGAACCCGAAGCTGGCCGGCCCTTGGTGGCCGCCTGCTGGGCATTCCGTGGAGCCAGGGCGCCAAGAAGCGGGAACTGGTTCGGGCACGGTTTCTGAGAACGGGCGCCCGCCCGGCAACAGTGCTAGGGACGGCGATAACGCCCAGGGTGTGAATGAATTAGCGCACTCCGGGTCCCGAGTTGGAAGCTGGCGTTGAAGGAACGGCCGTCTGGCCCGCCGACCTGCTTGCTCCTTCCGTGAGAATGGCACCCGGGCTCTACGGCTGGGAAAGGGTCTCCGAAAGAAGGGGCTTCAGGCCAAGCCTTCCTCCGGCAGGCTCCAGGAACCGCCGAGCGGAGACGCCGGCCCCTGCAGGCAGCCCTGCACCCCCTCCCCCGGCCGCCGACCTCCTTGGTTCCCAGGGAGGTAACGGGCCTCTCGGCCAGCAGGCCAGGGTACCCCGTCCTCGCCACCCAGGAGACCCGCGTCCGTGGCCAGCGTCAGGGAAATTGGGTGACAGGAAAGCTCCGCCTCCCGGGCAGCTCGCCCTTGGGGCGGCCCGCCTGCGGCCTACCGGGCTCTCTGGAGCCCGTGGTTAGTTCGTCCCGGGGTCCCGCCGGCCGTCACAGTTCTTCCTAGGCCTCTGAACCCCGTTGTGACCGGGGAGACCCTGTCTCGGGGCAGAGTCCGCTCAGCCCAGTCACGCCCTGGCCGATCCCCGCGCCGCCCGGCCCGAGCACCAGCGTCCACAGCAGCCTGGGCTTTTCAGAGGCAACGTCCGCTGGATGGCACTGTGGCTCCACAAATGGCGCACACCCCGCCCTCTTCCCGGTGCTGCCAGAGGGCAACACTCCGGACAAGCAGCACCCCTCTGACCGTCCCTTAGGCAGGGCTCCCCAGCAACTGGGTAGCTTCTGGGCACACCTGCCAGAGCAGCCAGAGTCTCCCGTTCCCCCTTCCCCCTGGCTCCTTTGCTGGGTGGAGGGGTGGCCGGTCAACACAGAGTAACCACCCGTCCTCAAGAAGACACTCCCGTGGGGCGGGGTGGTGGGGTGGGGAGGCCCGGAGCTCCCCCACGCATCCCACAGTGCCGCCCGGCCCCGAAAACAAGAGCGGGCCCTGAACCGCTCTCTGGCCCAGGCAGCAGACTCCCTTGTGGCGAGGCCGCCGGGGACCCCCAAAGTCTGCATCACAAGAAGCCTGTTCTCACGGACGCCTGGACTAGACGCCGCTGGCACATCCGTCGCACCGGCTCCGGGTCACATGCCGGCCAGGGACCCGGCTAGGCCTCTGGGCTGCCTGCCTCCCTGGACCAAAGAGCGCTGCTTGGCGGCCAGGAGCCCGCCATGTTGGGCTCGGGTCTCACCCATCCGGTCTCTCTGGCGCCGGGCCATCGGGGCTCACTGATTGGCCCTGCTTCGGGCTCTTATTGGCCGCGGGGTTTGGGCTGACAAGGCTCCCAGGCTGCAATTCTCTCTCGTGTCATGGCCGTCTGTTCTGTCCTCCCCAGGCCCGGTTTTCGTGGCATGGCCGGAGCGAAGGGAGAGGGTGCTGCCGCCCTGCATTCCTGCGGCCCTTCCCACATGGGCTCCAGCGTGTCTGCAGGGCCGGGGTGGGACTGGGTGCTTTTCTTCCATCCTTAGGTCCCTCTGCCCCTCAATCAGGTGGGTGGCCAGGGAAGGAGCTGATTCAGTGGAGGACAGACACATTATGCCATCCGCTAGAGGCTGTCCGGCACATCGGCCAGAGCAGGGAGCCGGGGTTGTACCTTTATACTCAGTCAACTGGGCAGCTGACCCATCATCGGGCACGATCACCTGTCCCGGGAGGCGATGCTTTCGTGCCCTCTCCTTGACCAGCAGTGCCTGGGGAGCAGGATGGCCCATACCGCTCTTATCTTACTCCGGGTCTTCCTGTCTTCCTGAACGCGTGGGTCGCACCCAAGGGGCTACGCTGAGGTTGGCCCTTTCACCGGGCGCCAGCCTGTGCCTGCCAAACCCCAGAACCCACCCCTTTAGCCGGAGACTTCTGAGCATCGGCGGTGCCTCACAGGGCGGCGCATCCTCTTCTCCTCTTTCCCTTTCACCTTCCGCTCTATCCCAGAACACGGCCGAGGCAGGCTGGCACCCGCAGAAGCGCAATTACTGGCGTGTGAACCGAACGTTCTCACCAGAAAGAGCAGAGGTGGGCACGGCCCACCCCGCATACACACAGTCACACCCAGGCAGCCCAGAGAGAGGGCCCAGAGAGCCTAACCTCAGGGCGCGGCGACGGGTGCCGGCAGACCTCCTCGGCTGCCAAGTCCCCGCCGTCTGTGACATGGACGGGACAACCCTGGACCACCGCCGGGAAGGGGTCCGGTCTCCGCCGGCCCCTGGGCCGGATGGGAAACTGGAGGGTGCTGGGAGAACCCTGGATTAAGCAGCGGACCGGTGTGCGGTACAGACAGAGGGAGTCCCTGTGGAGCCTCCCTGCAAGCTGATTGTGTGAAGAATGTGCAGGCCCTCAGAGGCCTGGCTGCATTGGCTCTCCCCACCGCCACACCCACCCACCCTGTGCCCAATGCCGGCCAGCCTGGCCACAGTTTGACTCGAGTGACTTGGTTGGTGTCCCTGGTGTCCCTCAGAGCGAGACTTACTGCCTGTAGACCAGAGCCTGCCTGTGCGTCGGGTCGGGCCTTCAGGCCCTTCCTCCCTGACTGGCCTGTGGCCAGCCTAAGGTGGCCGCGGGCCCTTGGCCAGGTGGTCCTGGTGCGGAGGCCGGTTACTCCCCACCCCACCCCGAACCCACCGGGGTCATAATGTACTCCAGGGGGAGCGGGCCTAACGGGTGGGGCATTCTCCAAGTCGGCCCTGACACCCTGGCCTTGGCCCGTCAAGTCAAGTCTCCACCGAGCGGGAGCCCAGGGATATGTATAGGCCCGTAGGAATGGCAAAGGCAGGCTTTGTCTCAATGGCTTTTCTTGCAGGCTCCTCAGCTTCTCTCACTAGCCTGCTACTGTTCTGCTCTTGGGTCACCCAAGAAGGTCTGCCACACCCTCCCTCATGATGAGACAGGTGTTCCACCTGGGGCACTCGGAGGCACGTTTCTGGCTGTCCTGGGCACTTTATCTACCCACTTCTCTGTGCTGGTAATTTTGCTTTCCTCCTTCCTTTCCTCCTCTCTTCTCTTGTCTTTTCTCTCTGCTCTGATGCTTTCCCTGTTTTTTTTTTTTTTTTTTTTTTTTGTAGAGACAGAGTCTCACTGTACCGCCCTCGGGTAGATTGCCGTGGCGTCACACGGCTCACCGCAACCCCTAACTCTTGGGCTTACGCGATTCTCTTCCCTCAGCCTCCGGAGCTGCTGGGACTACAGGCGCCCGCCACAACGCCCGGCTATTTTGTTGTTGCAGTTTGGCCGGGACTGGGTTTGAACCTGGCACCCTGGGCATATGGAGCCGGCGCCGTACTCACTGAGACACAGGCGCCGCTCTGTTTTTTTTTTTTACATCGGAGAGAGACGGGCATCCCGGAGCCGGCCGGCCCTTGGTGGCCGCCTGCTGGGCATTCCCTGGAGCCGTGCCATCAAGCGGTAACTCTTTCGGGCACGGTTTCTGGTGCGTATGAGTTTAAGAAATGTCCCTTCTATACCGTTTTTCTTGAGTGTTCTGATCCTGAAGTGATGCTGTGTAGTATCAAAAGCTTTTTCTGCATTGATTGAGAGAATCATATGATCTTTGGTTTTCAATGTGTATATGTGCTCAATTACTCTTATAGATTTACATATATTCAGCCAGGCTTGTGACCCTGGGATAAAACTGACTTGGTCATGATGTATAATTTGTTTGATGTGTTGCTTGATTCTGTTTGTTAGGATCTTGTTGCATATTTTTGCATCAATATTCATTAGTGATATCGGTCTATAATTTGTTTTTCTTGTTGAGTCTTTTGCTGGTTTGGGTATCAGGGTGTTATGTGCTTCATAGAACGTGTTGGGTAGTCTTTTTTCTTTTTCTACCTTTTGGAACTGATTGAGTAATATATGTTCTAAATCCTCTTTAAAGGTTTGTTACAATTCTGACATAAAATCATCTGTTACTAAACTTCTCTTTTTAGGTAGTTTTCATATGGTTGATGCTATTTCTGAAGTTGATTTGGGCCTGTTGAACATTTTCATTGGATTCTGGCTACATCTTGGCAGGTGACGTGCTTCCAAGTATTGGTCAATTTCCTTCAGATTTTCATATTTCTGAGAATATATTTTCTTGTAATATTCATTAAGGGTTTTTTTGATTTCTGAAGAGTCTGTTGTTATTTTTGTCTTTCTCTTTTCTGATTGATGAGATTAGAGGTTTTACTGTTTTTTTTTTTTTTCCTGATTAGGTTGGGCAGAAGTTTATCTATTTTATTGACCTTTTCAAAAACCCAGCTTTTTGATTTATTGCTCTGTTATATTATTCTTTAGTTTTCCATTTCATTTAATTCTGCTCTAATTGTGGTTATTTCTTTACTTCTACTGGGTTTGGGGTTGGAATGTTCTTCCTTTTCCAGTTGCTTGAGGTGTCCCATTAAGTTTTTATCTTCCTCTCTTTCTGTTCTCTTGAGGAAGGCTTGCAGTTCTATAAATTTGCTCTTAGAACTGCCTTTAGGGTGTCACAGAGGTTCTGATATCTTGTGTCTTCAGTGTTGTTTTGTTCCAAAAAATTGGCCATTTCTTTCTTTCTTTCTTTCTTTTTTTTTTTTTTTTGTAGATACGGAGTCTCACTTTACTGCCCTCCGGTAGAGTGCCGTGGCATCACAGAGCTCAAAGCAACCTCCAACTCTTGGGCTTACGCAATTCTCTTGCCTCAGCCTCCGGAGCAGCTGGGACTACAGGTGCCTGCCACAATGCCCGGCTATTTTTTTGTTGCAGTTTGGCTGGGGCTGGGATTGAACCCGCTACTCTCAGTATATGGGGCCGGCACCCTGCTCACTGAGCCACAGGCTCCGCCCGGCGATTTCTTTCTTAATCTCATCTCTGACACAGCTATCATTCAGCATAAGGTTATTTAACTTCCATGTTTTTGTATGAGTATGCAGATTCCTGTCGTTACTCAGCTCAAGTTTTATTCCATGGTTGTCTGAGGAGATGTATGGAAGAATATCTATTCCTTTAAATTTACTGAGGTTACACTTGTGACCTAAGATGTGAACGATTTTAGAGGAAGTTCCATGGGCTGATGAGAAGTATGTGTATTCATTTATCTTGGGATGAAATGTTCTGTAGATGTCTGCTAAATCCAAATTTTGGATGGTTATGTTTAAAGCTAAAATTTCTTTGCTCTGATTCTTGTTGGAGGATCGATCCAACACTGCCAAATGAGTGTTGAAATCTCCAACTATTATGGAGCTGGAGGAAATCAAGTTGCTCATGTCAGTTACAGTTTCTCTTATAAATTGAGGTGCATTCTGGTTGGGTGCATAGATGTTAATAATTGAGATCTCATCATATTGAGTATTACCCTTAACAAATATGAAGTGACCATTCTTGACCTTCTTACTTTTGTTGGTTAAAGGCTATTGTATCTGCAAATAAAATTGCAATACCTGCTTTTTTCTGATCACCATTTGGCTGAAATATGGATGACCATCCTTTCACCCTGAGTCTCTATTTGTCATTTAAGTTAGGATGTGACTCTTGTATGCAACAAATATCCGGCCTGAGTTTTTTTATCCTCTCAGCAAACCTATTTCTCTTTAGAGAAAAGTTTAAGCCGTTCACATTAATGGAGAATATTGAAAAGTCTGGTGAAACTTTGGGTATCAAGTTTTTCAAAAGTCCAGTGGGCATTTTTAATCCTTTCACCAGTGTGGAAATTGGAGTTTGATTTGAAGTTTGTGAGAGAGTTAACTATTTGTTATAGGATTGGGTTGGTCATTATGGAGCATAAGTCTGAGAATATCCTGAAGAGCTGGTTTGGTTATGACAAATTTCTTCAACATATGAATGTCATTAAAGTATTTAATTTCTCCATCATAAATGAAAGATCCGGGGTTGAAAGTTATTTTGCTTCAGGACATAAAAAGTCGATGAACTCTCTCGTCTGGCATGAAAAGTTTCAGGAGAGAGATCTGCAGACATTCTAATATTCTTCTCTTTGAAGGTAATGGTTTTCTTTCTCCTGGCAGCTTTGGGAATTTTTTCCTTTATGTTGACTTTAGTGAAGTTAATTATGATATGCCTAGGGGATGTCTTATTGCAGTTGAGTCTAGCTTGGGTTCTGAAGCTGTCTGCTATCTGAATTTCAGAATCTCTAGGCATGTCTGGAAAATTCTCTTTCCTAATTTCATGCAGAGGGCCTGTGTGCCCAGCAAGGCCACTCATCTGTTTCATGAACTCCAATGATTCGGATATTGACCTTCTTTGAATTATCACAGAGCTCTCTGAGAGAATGATCCCTTTTCCCTCTCCATTTCTCTTTCTCTTTGAGAGTTTGGGAGCATTCAAAGGCTTTATCTTCAATGTCAGAAATCCTTTCTTGTGCTTGCTCCATTCTGGTGCTGAGGGATTCTACTGTATTTTTCATATCTCTGAGGGCTGCAAATTCTTGGTTCAGTGTGTCTACGTCTTTGCTGGTTTTGTCTTTATGTTCGTTAAATTCTTGAGACAACTTTTGAATTTCTCCTCGAATTCCTAATTCCACTTTATTAATCTTGTCTGCAATCCAAATTCTGATATCTCAGGCAGTTGTGTATGAATGGGATCTTCAATTACATCTGCCATATCTTTCCTTGGCTGGGTTGATCTTTTCTGGTTATTCATGTTACCTGAGTTTTTCTGCTGATTCCACGTCATGGTTGTTTTACTCCCTTTGATTTTTTTCCCCCTGGGGTTTGTCATGGGCCTGTACAGTGTTGTGGCCTGAGAGACTGGGGCCCGGTCTGGTATGGTGGGGCTAAGTAGTTGTGTCTTGCTTTCAGCTGGGTTCTGTTCCACCCTAGTGAAACAGATATTCTGGATTGAAGTCTCAGCTGTGGAGAAATATAAGCAATTAAGTCACCTCGCCCACTACAGCAACAATTGGAAAAGGAAAATCAATTCTTCCAACAACC
Organism: Nycticebus coucang; assembly: GCF_027406575.1. Lineage (NCBI taxonomy): Eukaryota > Metazoa > Chordata > Mammalia > Primates > Lorisidae > Nycticebus > Nycticebus coucang. Next base: position 65,164,915 of record NC_069804.1, read on the forward strand.
GTGCACCCAGGGCACCACCTGGTTTGTCCTCAGGCGATTGATTCAGTTCCAAAGGTACAAATGAATTGTCTCAGTCTGCATTTGTGTCAGGTGAGAGAGTTTAAGAGGTCTCTGGGAACTGGATCACAGGGTCTGATGACTACTCTGATGTGGCTTGTTCCAGTACTGCATGGTGTCAGTAGGAGCCACCCAGCTAATAGATCAGTCTGGGAAGGTTGATGCCTGCTTCCCCACCTTGCACCACTGTCACATCCAGTTACTGATAGCCCTGCATTTGGCTGACACAGTTGCCTGCAGTGAAGCGATACTCCAGGAGTTTGCACCTGCCTGAATCAAAAGGAAGTCTGCCACAAGGAATTCTAGCAGGAGGAGGTGAGGCCTGACAAGCTCGTGTGCTTGATGAAGGTTGAAGGGTTTTCACTCAGGTTCAGTCTCGCCCCTGATTAATTTTACTGACAGAACAGAACAGAACAACTTTGTGGTTCCCCTGCAGAAGAGAAGCTGAATTGAGTGCCAAATAAGCTTGTCTTTGCTTTTGTATTGTCTATAGGCTGATGATCTTCTGAAGGCCAGGTGCATCTTAGTCTCAGTAAAGCAGACCTCTGGGTCAGCCCCACCCTGGGAGTTTCCCCATTTGCAAGTTGGTGTTGCCTCAGGCAAATCCTTTACTCACAGTCTCTGGTTGCCCAGGGAGACAGGAGGTGTGGCTTCAGAATATCCGGTAGTGAGCTGTATTGCTGCCAAAAGAGGCCTGCTGTTTTATGCCTCGGGGAACCGCTACTCTGGTGCAGCTCCCTCACAGCTAACCATCCTCTCTCCGCTCCCACACCCCAGAGTCTGCACCGACCGGCTGCAGCCCCTGCACTGCCCACACTCCCCAGAGAAATCACCCAAAAGTCTGGTGTCCTGGGGGACAGGCCTCCAGACCTTGGAGTGATAGTGGAGAGGAGCGCTGGGAGCCCAGGGTTGTGGGCAGAGAGCACACAAAGTTTTACACAGTTTTATGCCTTGCTGAATTGTCACCAAAAGTCGGCTGCCTTACTGTGCCTCAGGGAACTGCCGATCCGGTGCGGTCCCCTCTCAGACGACCGTCCTCTCCTCGCTCCTGTGCCCCAGAGCCAGTGCCGACCAGCTGCAGTCCGGGCACCATCCACAACCCTCGAGAAATCACCCAAGAATCTGAACTCCTGGGGACCTGGCCTCCAGAACTCAGTGGGCGTGGAGGGGAGTGCTGGGAGCTCAGAATTCTAGGTAGAGTCTATATACAGTTTTATACAGTTTTATGCCTGGCAGGAGAATGCCGTGGCACCCTTGTAGGGGAGGTAGGTCCTGTTTTTAGAGGATCACTCCTGTGGAGTTTAGTGGGAGGACCTTTGAACTCAGCCCATTTTTTTTGTGGGGCACTCTGAGCCATTCTCATGGGGGAGGGGACTCCTGTCCACTTGATGATGGATTTTGTACCTTTAATTTGTATCCTTGTGGTCGCAGCTCGCCTCAGCAGGGTTGACGTGCATTCTTCAACCTTCTCTCTTAGTGCAGCTCAAATCCACCAGTTTACTTGCTAAATTTTTGTCCTTTAACTCTCCTTTTGGACGGGAGCCTCTGTGGGAAGCTGGCTTCAGTCAGCCATCTTGTTTCCTCCCCCATTCTGGAGTTCTTAAACTGTCTGCCATCTGAATTTCAGAATATCTTGGGATGTCTGAAAAGTTCTTCATAATCCCATGGAGAAGAAACTCTGCCTTGTGAAGCCTCTTCATCGCTTTCAGTTATCACTATAAGGTGAGTATTGGTTTTCTTTGAATTATCCCAGAGCTTTCTGAGAGAGTGATCTGTTTTTTTCCTGCATTTCACTTCCTTTCTGAGAGTTTGGGAGGATTCAAAAGCTTTGTCTTCAATGTCAGAAATCCTTTCTTCTGCTTGCTCCATTCTGTTACTGAGGGATTCTACTGTGTTTCTTATATCTTTGAGAGCTGCAACTTCTTGTCTCAATGTGTCAAAATCTTTCGTTATTTTGTCTTTGATTTCATTGAACTCTTGAGATATCTTTTGTGTTACTGCTTGGAATTCTAATTTGATCGTATTTGCTATCCAGATTCTGAATTCGATTTCTGACATCTTAGCTATTTGTTTGTTCTTGGGATCTTGTGCTGTGTCTGCCCCATTGATCCTTGGGGGAGTTGATCTACTCTGGTTATTCATATTGCCAGAGTTAGTCTGTCAATTTCGCCTCATGATTATTTTTCACTGTTGCCTCTGTCTGTCCTCAGCGTTGGTGAGGTGTCTCTGCAAGATTAGACCCCAGCGGGATCACTCTATTGTTGCTGGATTTTTTTAGGGAGTGACCCTGTATAGTTCCTCTGGGGCTGCTCCAGCCAGGGAGTTCTGGTTGTGGAAGCAGATCTGGAGTGTGACACACACGGATACAGCAACATTGTAGGAGGTGTTGCGCACAGTTCTGGGACTGCCTGCCACCCAGTGACTTTGGCACAGAGAGCCCAAATCTCCAGCCACCTCTGGCCAGGAGAAGGGCTCTGCGCGGTGGCAGGGAGGTCTCTGGAGAGCACGCAGCTACCAGAGTCCCTGACCAGACAATTGGGCCAGGTGGAGGCAGGGAGGGTACAAGAGGGAGGATGCAGGGTTTCATGTCTCCCACAGTTCCTTGTAAAGCATGCGGAGGCCCTGCATGTGCAGGTCGGGGGTCGCGGAGGGGCTTTTTTGGTGGTCCTGGCATCACCAAGCCTAGGAGTTTGAGGTTGCTATGAGCTGTGATGCCTCGGCACTCTACCCAGGACAGCAGTCCGAGGCTCCCGAGTGCCAAAACGGGTGTAACTCTGCACATAAGGGTTAAGGCTGTAAGGCAGCTCAGTCCCTGCCTTTAGGCTGCTCAGTTTCTAGGTTACTAGCTCCCACCCGATCTGTGACCCTGAGAGCGGAGCTTGCTGGGGCCGTTCTCTCACAGTGGCTCCCTGCGGCCCACAACTGAACACTATTGGCTCCGTCTGGCTCAGCGGCTCAATCTGGGGCCCTTGACAATGCCCAAAGTTCTCTGCACTCCTGCTCAAGCTCTTCCCAAGGCAGTTCAACTAAGTGCCAAGTCCAAAAACACCAAAATAGTTCACATTTAAGGCCTTTCTGGTTTTCATTCTCACTGCTGCTTGTGCTTCCAGCTGCCTACGGAATTAGGACGATTGAACACACACAACCACTTGCCAGTTTTCCAGTTTTTGTCCTCCTCTTCAGGTCCAGGAGTCCCTTGCTGACTCCCTGTATCCTCAAAGGGGTGATTATAGGCAGATCCCACCAGCCAGAGATGTCTGGAGTCTTACCTCTCCAGACTCACCGTGCCCTGTTGCAGCAAAGCTGTTACTTGGCTGTCATCTTGGATTGTTGTCCGTTTTTTTCTAAATAGTCCTCCTAAATAACTAGCAGCAAGTCCACATAGATGAGGAAGTTCCATATGAAAGAAAGCATGTCCTCATGCATCTTCCTTTCCATCTCCTCTGGGTCCAGCTTTGGCGTGAGGCCCATGATGGGGAACATCACAACTTTAACTCCTTAGCTTTCAGCAGCCTCCATCAGCTCTCCCTCTATCATTTCTGATTGTTAAAATTAGGGATTTTACTCTTCTACGTCTGGTTACGTTAGCCAAAAAATTATCTATTTTATTGACCTTTGCAAAAACCAACTCTGTGATTGGTTGATCTATTGTATGATTCTTTTGTTTTCAATTTCATTAAGTTCTGCTCTAATTTTAGTTATTTCTTTACTTCTGCTGGGTTTAAAGTTGGAAAGCATTTCCTTTTCCAGTTGCTTGAGATGTACCTTTAAGTACATGTACCGTCCTCTCTTTCTGTTCTCTTGAGAAAGCCTTGCAATGCTATAAATTTTCATCTCATGACTGCCTTAGTGGTATCCCAGAGGCTGTGATAGTTTATGTCCTCTTTATTGTTTTGTTCTAAAAATTTGTTAATTTTCTTCATGATCTCATGTATGACCCAGCTGTCATTCAGCATGAAGTTATTTAATTTCCATATTTTTGCATGCGTATGCAGATTCCAGGTGTTACTGAGTTCAACTTTTACTCCATGATGGTCTGAAAAATACAAGGAATGGTTTCTATTATTTTAAATTTGCAGAGGTTGGAATTATGACCTAAGATGTGATAAATTTTGGAGGATGATACATGGGCTTATGAGAAGAATGTGCATTCAGTTTTGTTAGGATGAAATATTCTGTAGATGTCTGTTAGAGGCAAATGTTGAATGGTTAAGTTTAAGTCTAAATTTTCTTTGCTTAGCTTCTTTCTGGAGGATCTATCCAACACTGCCACAGGAGTTTTAAAGTTTCAAATAATTATGGTGCTAAAGAAAACCAAGTTGCTTATGTCAGTTCGAGTTTCTCTTATAAATTGAGGCACATTCTGGTTGGGTGTATAAATGTTGATAATTGAAATTTCATCAAGTTCAGTGTTGCCCTTATCAAATAAGAAGGGACCATAATTGAGGCGGACCAAGATGTCAGCCGAGTAACAGCTTCCTTGCATCTGGGCACAGTGAGTCGGGGGATATACTACTCCAGGCATTTCTGGCTGGTGGGATCTGCCTATCATCACCACTGAGAGGATACAGGGAGTCAGCGAGAGACTTCTGGACCCCAAGAGGAGGACTACAACACTGGAAAACCGGCAAGTGGTCGCGTGTGTTCAATCTGTCTAAACCTGCCCGCAACTGTAAGTTCACTAGCAGCGAGACTGCAAACCAGAAAGGCCTTACCTGTGAACTGTTTTGGTGTCTTTGGACTAGGCACTCAGCTGAACTGCCTTGGGGAGAGCCTGAGCGGGAGGGAGGAGAACTTTGGCCTTTGTCTAGGGCCCCAGTCTGAGCTGCTGAGCCAGACGGAGCTAATAGTGTTTGGCTCTGGGTCAAAGGCAGACATTGTGACCGATCTGCCCCGGCAAGCTCCGCCATCAGGGTCGTAGAGCTGGAACAGGGTGGGAGCTGGTAACCCAGCGACCAAGTAGCCTAAGGGCGGGGTCTGAGCTGCCTTGCAGCCCTAACCCTCGGGGGCAGAGGGAGAAGAGTTCTGACACACAGGGTAAGTGGATAGTCACTTCAGCAGTGATTCTAGTGACAAGCACTTCCCTGAGAAAGTTTCTGCTCATCCATAGGCACGAGAACATAAAGAGCAAGAGGAAGTGAAAGGAAAATTAGGGCAAGGAACAGATAAAAGAAATCACCCATGAGGAAGAATCAGCAGAAAACTCCAGGCAACATGAAGAACCAGTCCAGAACAACCCCGCCAAGGGACCATAGGTGGAATCCTCTCCTAATGCAGAGGATTCCACCTATACAGAAATGTTAGGAATGACAGAAAGGGAATTTAGAATACACATGTTGAAAACAATGAAAGAAATGACGGAAACAATGAAGGAAACTGGTAATAAAGTGGAAAATAACCAAAAGGGAATCCAAAAACAGAATCAAATCAGAGATGAACGATATGAAGAATATAAAAAGGATATAGCAGAGCTGAAGGAAATGAAACAGTCAATCAGGGAACTTAAAGATGCAATGGAAAGTATCAGCAACAGGTTAGACAATGCAGAAGAAAGAATTTCAGAGGTAGAAGACAAAGTTTTTGAGATAACTCAGATAGTAAAAGAGGCAGAAAAGAAGAGAGAGAAAGCAGAACGTTCACTGTCAGAATTATGGGACTTTATGAAGCGTTCCAACATACGAGTCATAGGAATTCCAGAAGGGGAAGAAGAATGCCCCAGAGGAATGGAAGCCATAATAGAAAATCTAGTATAAAAGAAAATTTCCGAAATATCACCAAAGATTCTGACACACTGCTTTCAGAGAGACATCGGACCCCGGGTCGCCTCAACTCTAACCGAGCTTCTCCAAGACACATTGTGATGAACCTGTCCAAAGTCAAGACAAAAGAAAAGATTCTGCAAGCTGCCAGGAGTAAGCACCAGTTGACCTACAGGGGCAAATCCATCAGATTGACCGCAGACTTCTCTAATGAAACGTTCCAAGCAAGAAGACAATGGCCATCTACCCTTAATCTACTTAAAAACAACAGTTTCCAGCCCAGAATCCTGTACCCTGCTAAGCTAAGCTTCAACATTGACGGAGAAATCAAATCATTTACGGATATAAAAACACTGAGGAAATTCGCCAAAACAAGACCAGCTCTACAGGAAATACTTCAACCTGTTCTGCACACTGACCACCAAAATGGATCAGCAGCAAAGCAAGAACTCAGATATTAAAGGACAGAACCAAACCTCCACACTGATGCAAAAGATAAAACTAAGCAATAGACTCTCACCAAATAAGACGAATAGAATACTACCACACTTATCAATTATCTCAATAAATGTTAATGGCTTGAATTCCCCACTGAAGAGACATAGATTGGTTGACTGGATTAAAAAACACAAGCCATCCATTTGCTGTCTGCAAGAAACACACCTGGCTTCAAAAGACAAATTAAAGCTCCGAGTCAAGGGTTGGAAGACAATTTTTCAGGCAAATGGAATTCAGAAGAAAAGAGGAGTTGCAATCTTATTTTCAGATACATGTGGATTTAAAGCAACTAAAGTCAAAAAAGACAAAGATGGTCACTTTATATTGGTCAAGGAGAAAATACAACAAGAAGACATTTCAATTCTAAATATCTATGCACCAAATTTAAATGCTCCCAGATTCTTGAAACAGACCTTACTCAGTCTGAGCAACAGGATATCTGATAATACCATAATAACAGGGGACCTTAACACTCCACTTACAGAGCTGGACAGATCCTCTAAACAGAAATTAAACAAGGATATAAGAGACTTAATTGAGACCCTAGAACATCTGTGCTTGATAGACGCATATAGAACACTCCATCCCAAAGATAAAGAATATACATTCTTCTCATCACCCCATGGAACATTCTCCAAAATTGATCATATCCTGGGATACAAAACAATTATCAACAGAATCAAAAGAATTGAAATTTTACCTTGTATCTTCTCAGACCATAAGGCACTAAAGTTGGAACTCAACTCTAACAAAAATGCTCGACCCCACCCAAAGGCATGGAAATTAAACAATCTTCTGTTGAATAACAGATGGGTGCAGGAATAAATAAAACAGGAAATCATTAACTTCCTTGAGCATAACAACAATGAAGACACAAGCTACCAAAATGTGTAGGATACTGCAAAAGCAGTTTTGAGAGGAAAATTCATCACTTTAGATGCCTACATTTGAAAAACAGAAAGAGAGCACATCAACAATCTCACAAGAGATGTTATGGAATTGGAAAAACAAAACAATCTAAGCCTAAACTCAGTAGAAGAAAAGAAATATCCAAAATCAAATCAGAGATCAATGAAATTGAAAACAAAAGAATCATTCAGAAAATTAATGAAACAAGGAGTTGGTTTTTTGAAAAAATAAATAAAATAGATAAACCATTGGCCAGACCAACGATGAATAGAAAAGTAAAATCTCTAGTAACCTCAATCAGAAATGATAAAGGGGAAATAACAACTGATCCCAAGAGATACAAGAGAACATCTCTGAATATTACCAGAAACTCCATGCAAAGAAATTTGACAATGTGAAGGAAGTGGATAAATATTTGGAATCACACCCTCTCCCTAGACTCAGCCAGGAAGAAATAGAGCTCCTGAACAGACCAATTTCAAGCACTGAGATCAAAGAATCAATAAAAAATCTTCCAACCATAAAATGCCCTGGTCCAGATGGCTTCACTCCAGAATTCTATCAAACCTTCAAGGAAGAGTTTATTCCTGTACTGCAGAAATTATTCCAAAAAATTGAGGAAGAAGGAATCTTCCCCAACACATTCTATGAAGCAAACATCAACCTGATACCAAAACCAGGAAAAGACCCAAACAAAAAGGAGAGTTTCAGATCAATCTCACTCATGAACATAGATGCAAAAATTCTCAACAAAATCCTAGCCAATAGATTATAGCTTATCATCAAAAAAGTCATTCGTCATGATCAAGTGGGTTTCATCCCAGGGATGCAAGGCTGGTTTAACATACGCAAGTCTATAAACGTTATCCACCATATTAACAGAGGCAAAAATAAAGATCACATGATTCTCTCAATAGATGCAGAAAAAGCATTTGATAAAATGCAGCATCCTTTCCTAATTAGAACACTGAAGAGTATAGGCATAGGTGGCACATTTCTAAAACTGATTGAAGCTATTTATGACAAACCCACAGCCAGTATTTTACTGAATGGAGTAAAAGTGAAAGCTTTTCCTCTTAGAACTGGAACCAGACAAGGTTGTCCTCTGTCACCTTTATTATTCGACGTAGTGCTGGAAGTTCTAGCCAATACAATTAGGCAAGACAAGGAAATAAAGGGAATCCAAATGGGAGCAGAGGAGGTCAAACTCTCCCTCTTTGCTGACGACATGATCTTATACTTAGAGAACCCCAAAGACTCAACCACAAGACTCCTAGAAGTCATCAAAAATACAGTAATGTTTCAGGATATAAAATCAATGTCCACAAGTCAGTAGACTTTGTGTACACCAATAACAGTCAAGATGAGAAGCTAATTAAGGACACAGCACCCTTCACCATACTCTCAAAGAAAATGAAATACCTAGGAATATACCTAACGAAGGAGGTGAAGGACCTCTATAAAGAAAACTATGAAATCCTCAGAAAGGAAATAGCAGAGGATATTAACAAATGGAAGAACATACCATGCTCATGGATGGGAAGAATCAACATTGTTAAAATGTCTATACTTCCCAAAGCAATCTACCTATTCAATGCCATTCCTATCAAAGTACCTACATCGTACTTTCAAGATTTGGAAAAAATGATTCTGCGTTTTGTATGGAACAGGAAAAAACCCCGTATAGCTAAGGCAGTACTCTGTAACAAAAATAAAGCTGGGGGCATCAGCATACCAGATTTTAGTCTGTACTACAAAGCCATAGTGCTCAAGACAGCATGGTACTGGCACAAAAACAGAGACATAGACACTTGGAATCGAATTGAAAACCAAGAAATGAAACTAACATTTTACAACCACCTAATCTTTGATAAGCCAAACAAGAACATTGCTTGGGGGAAAGACTCCCTATTCAATAAATGGTGTTGGGAGAACTAGATGTCTACATGTAAAAAACTGAAACTGGACACACACCTTTCCCCACTCACAAAAATTGATTCAAGATGGATAAAGGACTTAAACTTAAGGCATGAAACAATAAAAATCCTCCAAGAAAGCATAGGAAAAACACTGGAAGATATTGGCCTGGGGAAAGACTTCATGAAGAAGACTGCCATGGCAATGGCAGCAACAACAAAAATAAACAAATGGGACTTCATTAAACTGAAAAGCTTCTCTACAGCTAGGGACACAATAACCAAAGCAAAGACACAACCTACACAATGGGAAAGGATATTTGCATATTTTCCATCAGACAAAAGCTTGATAACTAGGATCTATAGAGAACTCAAATTAATCCACATGAAAAAAGCCAACAATCCCTTATATCAATGGGCAAGAGACATGAATAGAACTTTCTCTAAAGACGACAGACGAATGGCTAACAAACACATGAAAAAATGTTCATCATCTCTATATATTAGAGAAATGCAAATCAAAACAACCCTGAGATATCATCTAACCCCAGTGAGAATGGCCCACATCACAAAATCTCAAAACTGCAGATGCTGGCGTGGATGTGGAGAGAAGGGAACACTTTTACACTGCTGGTGGGACTGCAAACTAGTACAACCTTTCTGGAAGGAAGTATGGAGAAACCTCAAAGCACTCAAGCTAGACTTCCCATTTGATCCTGCAATCCCATTACTGGGCATCTACCCAGAAGGAAAGAAATCCTTTTATCATAAGGACACTTGTACTAGACTGTTTATTGCAGCTCAATTTATAATCGCCAAAATGTGGAAACAGCCTAAATGCCCACCAACCCAGGAATGGATTAACAAGCTGTGGTATATGTATACCATGGAATACTATTCAGCTATTAAAAAAAATGGAGACTTTACATCCTTCGTATTAATCTGGATGGACGTGGGAGACACTATTCTTAGTAAAGCATCACAAGAATGGAGAAACATGAATCCTATGTACTCAATTTTGATATGAGGACAATTAATGACAATTATGGTTATGGGGGGAAACACAAAGAGGGAAGGAGGGAGGTGGGTGGGGCCTTGGTGTGTGTCACACTTTATGGGGGCAAGACATTATTGCAAGAGGGACTTTACCTAACAATTGCAATCAGTGTAACCTGGCTTATTGTACCCTCAATGAATCCCCAACAATAATAAAAACAAAAAAACAATGTATAGGCAGTCCCTGGGTTACAAACAAGATAGGTTCTTTAGATTTTTTCTTAAGTTGAATTTGTGTGTAAATCACAACAGGTACATTAACCTCATACCTGTTCGGAAGTTTGAGTCGTATATAAATCAGATGTTTGTAACTTGGGGGCCTTCCTATAATAGTAAGTAAACATGAATAAGGAAATATAAATAGAATGAAATCTAAGAGAGATTGCATAGTTATACTTATCTATTAATATACATGTGTGTGAATTTATTATATGATAAAACCATTTTGTAAATAAATGGCAAAAATTTATTTTTCAATAAGTGGTTTTACAATACCTGTATGGTCAATGGTCACTATGGAAAAAATATTTGTTGCACCGCTGTATCACCCCTTAAACTGAAATAATTCAGAGTAGATGAAACGTATAAAACCGTATGTGAACTGAAAGAAAAATTAAAAGTTTATTAGAGAATAGATGATTTTCTAACTATGAAATAAAACCCAGAAAGCAGAAAAAAAAAAAAAAAAGAAGTGACCATAATTGTCTTTCCTTACTTTTATTGTTTTAAAGGCTATTGTATCTGGGAATAAAATTGCAACACCTGCTTTTTTCTGATTTCCATTTGACTGTATTATAGATACTATCCCTTCACCCTGAGTCTATGTTTATCTTTTAGGGTAAGGTGAAATTCTTGAATGCAGCAGATGTCTGGCCTGAGTTTTTGTATCCAGTCAGCCAACCTGTGTCTCTTTAGAGGGCAATTTATGCCATTCACATTAGTTGAGAGTATTGATAATCCAGATAGGGTTTTGGGTATCGACTTATTCAAAAGTCCAGTGGATATTTTTAATCATTTTTGCCACTGTGAAAGTTGGAATTTGATCAAAACTTTCTGTGTGAGTTTACTTTTGTGGTGGAGAATTGTGTTGTTCGTTATGGAGGATAGGCCTGAGAATATTCCGGAGAGATGTTTTACTTATGGCAAATTTCTTCAACCTGTGAATATCATAAAAGTATTTAATTTCTCCATCATAGAGGAAACTCAGTTTGCCTGGATACAGGATGCTGGGTTGAAAGTTATTTTGTTTAAGGAGATTAAAGGCTGATTACCATCCTCTTCTACCTTGAAAGATTTCAGCAGAGAGATCTGTATTCATTTTAATGTTCTTCACCTTGTAGGTTATGGTTTTCTTATGTCTTACAGCTTTTACAATTTTCTCCTTCATATAAACTTTGGCAAAATTAATTATAATGTGTTTATGAGAATTGTTATGTGGGGTGAGTCTTGCCAATTTTGTGGTGTGGGAGATTATCGTTCTCTTAAAGTGCTGGTATTTTAAAATAGTGTTCTTGTAAAGTTACACACTTTTTTGATGGACCGCTGTCTTTTAAATATAATTTTGACTTTGATTCTTTCCATTTGCATTTGTTTCTATAATTTCAGGAGGAATACTGCACATCTGAATCCTGGATAATACTAAGAAACTAATAATTGCAGAGGTTTTAAAGAAAAACAAAAAAAAGGAAAAGAATATAGGGAAAAAGCATCAGAGGTCCTGGAAGAGGGAAAAATCCAAATTGGGAAAAGCCTCCTCCTGGTTCTTTTTTCTAGGGTTATACATACACACACACACACACACACATATATATGTATATATATTTATATAGCATAACAAATTAATGGATATCATCCCTTCCATTGGCAGGCCTAGGAAACTGATATGAAATTGAGCAGGACTGGGAAATAGGGGCCATGCATTTAGTCAGTGCCAGGGCAAGGGTGGGGGGTGATACTATGGTACTCCCTAAGCTGGCATCCTGGAGGTGCCCCCCAGCAATTGTCCAGCCCCCAGGCTACTGGACTCTCCTGCAGTCCTCCCTGACTACCCTCGAAAGAACCAAGCTAACGCCATTTTGTTAAAACTAACTCATTTTGTCTCACATCCTTCACTGACCCCACTTGGCCCCACAGCCTTTAATTTGCAGCTGCATGCCAAAGGTGATAGGCAACCTGCTTGCATAAAAATGGTGATAGGCAACCTGCTTCCTCTCCCACCTCTGGCTCCAGTGTGTCTGCCCGAGTGATAACAGCACCCACCCTCGGCTCCAGTAGTACTAAATCTTTTCCCTAAGCAATCAGCCAACTCAAACATTGTTTAGGTCCCGAAGCCCCTGTCCCCCCACCCTTTTTCCTTTCTGTATCCGTAAAACTGCTCTTCCCTCTGAGGCCGGGGCTTCTCTGCTCTCCTGCTGTGCCAGGGATGAGAGGTCCAGGCCCGGGCTTGTAAATAAACCACCTCTTGCTTTAGCATCGGACTTGGATTTCGGGTGATATATGTGTGGTACCCCGCGACCTGGGCACAACATTTGGGGGCTTGTCTGGGATTTCCCCCCCAAATCACCAAGAACCTAATCCGGAGTTGAGTGCATGTGCCAGCATTGTCTATTTCTCTTGTCCTAACCTGTGTTGGTTTCATTTGTTAAGTCTACAGTCAGGACGCAGAACACCTGACAGTCAGGACATGGAACCCCCAACAGAGTAGGAGAGGAAACGCCCCATGGATGGGAGACTGGGATGTGGAAACCCCAGTGTCTGGTCAAAAAGACCAGGCGATTGCTCTGGTTTAGAAACAAGGTGGGTCGCAACAACCGGGTGAAGTTACACCGTTGTCTCATTTTCAGTTTTGCCTGGAAACCTGCAAGGGCAGGTTCTTGCTTTCTGCAAGTATCTTGTGTGCTATTTCTTTTGGGTGGGTCTTGTTATATTTAGAAGGTGACATGGGACAGATGCAGACGATGTCCCTTTCCCTGACTTTGGCTCATTTCCAAGATTTCAAAGACAAAGTTCGAGAATACGGTTCCAATGTGTCTAAAAATAAACTTGTAGAAGGGCGGAGGCGGAACATGATGGCGGACAGGACAGATGTGTAGCCAACCTCTCCCAAGCCACCAGGTGAGAGGAAATGTGGTCTGGACCTTCCCTGTGTGTGGATTATTGGAGTGGACAGACAGCTGCAGACGCCCAGCAAACTGGCAGATTGCTATATATGAGGGGTAATTTAAAATCACAGACTCTGTCATAGGGATTCTTCCCTGCTCGGCCATGCCAGCCAGCAGGCCCCTCCTCCACGCAGGTCAGCAGCTTGTAAATGCTGACAAAATCCAATTGACAAGTAATTAATCCTGAACTGAGGGAGGCATCCGAAAGGACAGCCACTCAAAACCACAGGGAGCTGGGCAAATTGTTGGGCAATTGAAGGGAAGGGATCCTACCCAGGAAACAGACATTTTGAACTACCCAAAAGGGCGGGCACCTTTCCCCCAGGTGTTGGAGGGGGCTAGCGGTTCAGGCTGCACAGCAAACTGGCAGATGCCCATCCAAAACTCTGAACCATAAAACTCAGAATAAATCCCCCGAGCACTCCAACCACGGGAACGGCTTGAAGCCTAGGACTCGGCTTTGGCTTTTGGAGCTGCGAAACTACTGAAGCCGCGGACGGGCTTTGGCTGCTGAAGCCCCGGGAACCAGCTACAGGAGATACTGGGCGAACTCAACACCACTCCCCTTATGGCCAATTGCAGTCGCCAGTTTGCGGGGGAACCTGGGAACAGAGTGGAGGGACTTAGGAAGCGTGGACACCTGCACTGAGTGGGAAGGTCGGTCGCAAGTGCTGTCCATAAAAGAACAGCCGAAGTTGTACAATTATTAGGTCACAAAATTTTACGGAAACTCCAAAATGGCGATCTGCCATGGAAGGTGGTTATCATGGTAACAGTATAAACTGTAAACCAGGTATAAGTCTCAAAAAACACTCACAGCGCCACCTGGTGTCCAGAAAGTATATTGCATTATGAATATATTCCTATGAAAGTTAATCCCTACAGCAGACATATAGATATTTATAGGTATAATTCTACAACAAGAATATTTTTGCAGTTGGTGCCTTTGTTTTTTGTTTTGTTTTGTTTTGTTTTGGTTTTCGTGGGATTTTTTTGCTCTTGTTTTCTTTCTGTCTGATTTTTCCTCACCATTTTCTTAGAGGAGATTTTGAAAATTTTTTATTATTACATTTTATATAGATATGTTTTTCTTTCTATGTCTTCTAATTTTAATTTCTTCTTTCTTCTCACTTAACATTCCTTCTAACAGCACTTTTTCCTCTCTTTTTTCCCCCTTCTTTCAATTATTTTATGATTATCAGTATTTTTATTGCAGTTGTTCTAATATTGCTGTTGTCGTGGCTATTACTTGTATGCTTATGTGTTTCCGTCTGTCTCTGTATCTATGGGCCCATGTGCCTGGTAACCTTTGTATCTGTATATTTGTTCATTTGTTCTCAATGAGCTTAGTGTTAGGACCTGCAACCCTGTGCTCCTAACACCCCCCTCGACTCTCACTCCATGATCTGGAGACCTCCCCCCTCAGGAGTCCAGATTCTTGGGTGAACTCTCAAGAGGTGTAGACAGGACCTGGACTGCAGCTGACCAGTGCTGACCCTGTAGCAAAGGAGCGAGAAGACAACGGTCGGCTGAGAGGGAATTACACTGGAGCGGTGGTGCCCTGAGGTGCAGAGCAACAGCCATCTTCAGCAATAACAAGGCCCACCCCCAGATATCCCATAGCCTCTCCTCCTGTCTTCCTGGACAACCAGATGAGGCCGAGCATCTTCTCAGATGGCAACCACCATGGAACTGACCTGGGACTGAAACACAGGCCCCGTGAGTAAAGGGTTTTCCTGAGACAGTACCGACCTTGGTGGAACACGGGGACTAGAAAACACACAAGCAGAGCCGGGAAACTCCCAGGGTGGGGCTGATCCAGAGAAGAGCTCTACTGAGCCTAAGACGCACCTGGCCCTTAGGGGATCATGAGCCTATAGACAAAGGAGGCCAAGAGGCTACAGCCAACAACTGATCGTGCTGCGAATACAAACCCACAGGACTAAAGACAGGGCCTGAGACACAGTTTCTGGGAACTCAAATCAGCCTCTCCTCTGCAGAGGAATCTGGCAAGGTCAGAAACAAACTCCCACAGGGTTTTTCCCTTCACCCAGTAACATAAACTAAGGGCGGGGCTGGAACGGAGTGAACACCTCCAGCCTCCATCAAGTTTCCGAGGTTGACAGGCCACACCACTCCCTACTGGAAAAACACAGAGAATAGCGGCCTAGTCGAGCAGACACAGACTACCCTGTGACTTAGGCAGGTGCAAAACCCTGGAGTATCTGCTTACTGCAGACAACTGGCTGGGTCACAGCCCTGTGGGGCTAACAGAGACTGGGTGTGACAGAGCTGCAAGGTGGGGAAGGAGGCATCAATCTTCCCAGACTGATCTATTACTGGTGGCTCTTACTGACTCCACGCAGCACTGGAGCAAGCCATTTTAGAGCAGTCACCAGACCCTTGTGATCCATTTCCCAGGGACCTCTTGAACTCTCCCACCCGAGGCAGCTGCTGACTGAGACAATTGACTTGGACCTTTTGAACTGAGTCACTCACCTGGGAACTAACCAGATGGTGCCCTGGGTGTGTGGTTGTAGGAAGGTTTGATTTTCCTTTTCCATTTGTTGCCTGTGGTGGGTGGGTTGACTTAATTGCTGCTATTTCTCCACAGCTGATACTTCAATCCAGAGTCACTGTTTCACTAGGGTCACATAAAAACCACCTGAAAAAAATTCAGAACCACTTAGCCCCACTACACCAAACAGGGCCCCAGTTTCTCAGGCCAGAGCACTGTACGGGTCCTCGACAAAACACCAGAGGAAAATCAAAAGGAGTGAAACAATCATGGGGCAGAATCAGCGGAAAAACTCTGGTAACATGAATAACCAGAATAGATCAACCCCCCCAAGGAAAGATACGGCAGATGTAATTGAAGATCCCATTCACAAACAACTGGCTGAGATGTCAGAAATTGAATTCAGAATCTGGATGGCAAACAAGATTAACAAAATTGAATTAGGAATTCGTGGAGAAATTCGAAAGCTGTCTCAAGAATTTAACGAATTTAAAGACAAAACCACGAAAGACTTAGACACACTGAAACAACAATTTGCAGCCCTCAAAGATATGAAAAATACAGTAGAATCCCTTAGCAACAGAATGGACCAAGCAGAAGAAAGGATCTCCGACATCAAAAATAAAGCCTTTGAACACTCTCAAACTCTCAAAGAGGAAGAGAAATGGAGAGCAAAAATGGATCACTTACTCAGAGAGCTCTGGGATAACTCGAGGAAGGCAAATATCCGTCTCATAGGAATTCCTGAAACAGATGAAGTGGCTTCAATGGGCCCAGAGGCCCATCTGCATGAAATTATGAAAGAGAATTTTCCAGACATGCCTAGAGAACCTGAAATTCAGACAGCAGATAGCTTCAGAACCTCAGCACGACTCAACCCCAATAAGACATCAACCAGGCATATGATAATTAACTTCACTAAAGTTAATATGAAGGAGAAAATTCTCAAAGCTGATAGGAGAAAGAAATCTATTACCTTCAAAGGGAAGAACATTAGAATGACTGCAGAACTCTCTGCTGAAACTTTTCAAGCCAGAAGAGGGTGGTCATCAACGTTTAATATTCTCAAGCAAAATAACTTTCAACCCCGGATCTTGTACCCAGCTAAACTGAGTTTCATTTACTACTGAGAAATTAAATACTTTAATGACATACATATGCTAAAGAAATTTGCCATAACCAAAGCAGCTCACCAGGATATTCTCAGACCTATCCTCCATAATAACCAACCAAATCCTCTACTACAAAAGTAAACTCACTCAGAAACTTCTCATCAAACTCCAACTTCTACAATCGCAAAAGCATTAAAAATGCCCACTGGACTTTCAAAAAACTCAATACCCCAAATTTCAAAAAACTTATCAGTAGTCTCCATTAATGTGAATGGCTTAAACTGCCCTCTAAAGAGACATAGGTTAGCTGACTGGATACAAAAACTCAGGCCAGACATTTGTTGCATACAAGAGTCACATCTTAACTTAAAAGACAAATACAGACTCAGGATCAAAGGATGATCACCCATATTTCAGGCAAATGGTAACCAGAAAAAAGCAGGAGTTGCAATTTTATTTGTGGACACAATAGGCTTTAAACCAACAAAACTAAGGAAAGGCAAAAATGGTCACTTCATATTTGTTAAGGGTAAGACTCAATATGATGAGATTTCAATTATTAACATCTATTCACCCGACCAGAATGCACCTCAATTTATAAGAGAAACTAACAGACATGAGCAACTTGATTTCCTCCAACTCTATAATAGTCGGAGATTTTAACACTCCTTTGGCAGTGATGGATCGATCCTCCAACAAAAAGCTGAGTAAAGAAATTCTAGATTTAGATCTAACCATCCAGCATTTACATTTAGCAGACATCTATAGAAAATTTCATCCCAGAAAACTGAATACACATACTTCTCATCAGCCCATGGAACATTACTCCAGAATTGAACACATCTTAGGTCACAAGTCTAACCTCAGCAAATTTAAAGGAATATAAATTATTCCATGCATCTTCTCGGACCAACATGGAATAAAACTTGAGATGAGTAAAAATAGGAATCTGCATACACATACAAAAACATGGAAGTTAAATAACCTTATGCTGAATGATAGCTGGGTCAAGGATGAGATCAAAAAGGAAATTGCCAAATTTCTGGAAAAAAATGACAATGAAGACACGAACTATCAGAACCTCTGGGACACAGCAAAGGCAGTTCTAAGAGGGAAATTTATAGCACTGCAAGCCTTCCTCAGGAGAACGGAAAGAGAGGAAGTAAGCAAATTAATGGGACATCTCAAGAGACTGGAAATGGAAGAACACTCCAACCCCAAATCCAGTAAGAGAAAAGAAATAACCAAAATCAGATCAGAACTAAATGAAATTGAAAACAAAAGAATAATACAACAGATCAATAAGTCAAAAAGCTTGTTTTTTGAAGAGGTCAACAAAATAGATAAACCTTTGGCCAACCTAATCAGGAAAAAAAGAGTAAAATCTCCAATCTCATCAATCAGAAATAAAAAAGATGAAATAACAACAGACTCCTCAGAAATCCAAAAAATCCTTAATGAATATTACAAAAAACTTTACTCTCAGAAATACGAAAATCTGAAGGAATTCGACTGTTACTTGGAAGCACGTCACCTTCCAAGACTTAATCAAAAACAAGTGGAAATGTTGAAAACACCCATACCAAGTTCAGATATATCATCAACCATACAAAATCTCCACTAAAAGAAAAGCCCGGGACCAGATGGTTTCACGTCAGAATTCTACCAAACCTTTAAAGAGGAATTAGTACCTATACTACTCAACCTGTTCCAAAAGGTAGAAAAAGAAGGAAGACAACCCAACACATTCTATGAAGCAAACATCACCCTGATCCCCAAACCAGGAAAAGACCCAACAAGAAAAGAAAATTATAGACCAATATCACTAATGAATATAGATGCAAAAATATTCAACAAGATTCTAACAAACAGAATCCACCAACACATCAAACAAATTATACATCATGACCAAGTCGGTTTTATCCGAGGGTCTCAAGGCTGGTTCAATATACGTAAATGTATAAATGTAATTGAGCACATAAACAAATTAAAAAACAAAGACCATATCATTCTCTCAATTGATGCAGAAAAAGCTTTTGATAACATCCAACATCCATTCATGATCAGAGCACTTAAGAAAATTGGTATAGAAGGGATATTTCTTTTTTTTTTTTTGTGGTTTTTGGCCGGGGCTGGGTTTTAACCCACCACTTCTAGCATATGGGACCTGCGCCCTACTCCTTGAGCCACAGGCTCCGCCTGAAGTGACATTTCTTAAACTGATAGAGGACATCTACAGCAAACCCACAGTTAATATCATATTGATTGGAGTTTAATGGGAATCATTTCCACTTACATCTGGAATCAGACAAGGCTGCCAATTGTCTCCATTGCTCTTTAACATTGTAATGGAAGTTTTAGCTACCGCAATTAGGGAGGAAAAGGCGATCAAGGGTATCCACATAGGGTCAGAAAAGATCAAACTTTTGCTCTTCGCAGATGATATGATTGTATATCTGGAAAATACTAGGGACTCTACTACAAAACTCTTAGAAGTGAATAAGGAATACAGCAGTGTCTCAGGTTACGAAATCAACACTCATAAATCGGTAGCCTTTATATATACCAACAATAGTCAAGTTGAAAAAACAATTAAGGACTCTATCCCATTCACAGTAGTGCCAAAGAAGATGAAATACTTGGGAGTTTATCTAACAAAGGACGTGAAAGATCTATATAAAGAGAACTATGAAACTCTAAGAAAAGAGATAGCTGAGAATGTTAACAAATTGAAAAATATACCATGCTCATGGTTGGGAAGAATCGACATTGTTAAAATGTCCCTACTACCCAAAGCAAAATATAATTTCAACGCAATCCCCATTAAAGCTCCACTGTCATACTTTAAAGATCTTGAAAAAATGATACTTCGTTTTATATGGAATCAGAAAAAATCTCGTATAGCCAAGACATTACTCAAAAATAAAAACAAAGCAGGAGGAATCACGCTACCAGACCTCAGACTATACTACAAATCGATAGTGATCAAAACACCATGGTACTGGCACAAAAACAGAGAAGATGTCTGGAACAGAATAGAGAACCAAGAGATGAATCCAGCTACTTACCGTTATTTAATCTTTGACAAGCCAATTAAAAACATTCAGTGGGGAAAAGATTCCCTATTTAACAAATGGTGCTGGGTGAACTGGCAGGCAACCTGTAGAAGACTGCAACTGGACCCACACCTCTCAACATTAACCAAGATAGACTCTCACTGGATTAAATATTTAAACCTAGGACATGAAACTATAAAAATACTAGAAGAGAGTGTAGGGAAAACCCTTGAAGAAATTGGGTTGGGCGAGTTTTTTATGAGAAGGACCATCCTGGCAATTTAACCTGCTTCAAAAATACACTGTTGGGACTTGATCAAACTAAAAAGCTTCTGCACAGCCTAGAACACGGTAAGTAAAGCAAGCAATCAGCCCTCAGAATGGGAGAAGATATTTGCAGGTTATGTCTCCGACAAAGGTTTAATAACCAGAATCCACAGAGAACTCAAACGCATTAGCAAGAAAGGAACAAGGGATCCCCTCGCAGGCTGGGCAAGGGACTTGAAGAGAATCTTCTCTGAAGAAGACGGGCGCACGGCCTTCAGACATATGAAAAAATGCTCATCATCTTTAATCATCAGAGAAATGCAAGTCAAAACTACTTTGAGATATCATCTAATTCCAGTGAGACTATCCTATATCACAAAATCCCAAGACCAGAGATGTTGGCGTGGATGTGGAGAAAAGGGAACACTTTGCACTGCTGGTGGGAATGCAAATTAATACATTCCTTTTGGAAAGAGAGATGGAGAACACTCAGAGATCTAAAAATAGATCTGCCATTCAATCCTGTAATCCCCCTACTGGGCATATACCCAGAAGACCAAAAATCACACCATAACAATGATGTTTGTATCAGAATATTTATTGCACCCCAATTCATAATTGCTAAGTCATGGAAAAGCCCAAGTGCCCAACGATCCATGAATAGATTAATAAATTCTGGTATATGTACACCATGGAATATTATGCAGCCTTAAAGAAAGATGGAGACTTTACCTCTTTTATGTTTACATGGATGGAGCTGGAACATATTCTTCTTAGTAAAGTGTCTCAAGAATGGAAGAAAAAGTACCCAATGTACTCACCCTTATTATGAAACTAATGTAGGACCTTCACATGAAAGCTATAACCCAGTTACAACCTAAGAATAGGGAGAAAGGGGAAAGGGAGGGGAGGGAGGGAGGAGGGAGGGGAAGGAGGTGGATTAATGGGATTACTCCTGGGGTGCATCTTACAAGGGTATATGTGAATCCTAGTAAATGTGGAATGTAAAGGTCTTAGCAAAATAGCTAAGAAAATGCTACAAAAGCTATGTTAACTAATGTGATGAAAATGTGTCAAACGATCTATGAACCAAGTGTATGGTGCCCCACGATCATACTAATGTACACAGCTATGGTTTAATTAAAAAAAAAAGAAAATAAATAAATAAATATAAACTTGTTACTCTTTGCAGAAATGAATGGCCTGCATTATGCGCTGCATGGCTAACCGCTGGCTCTTTTCATCTCCCCATTATCTTTCAGGGCAAAGATATAGTCTACAGATCTGGGACCGGGCACCCGGATCAAATCCCGTTTATAACTGTTTGGTAGGACCTCGTAGAGGAGCCGGCATCGTGGTTAAAACCTTTCCCTTCCCTGCCAGACGAGTAGGTGGGCAAGCTTCTAGCCTTGAAGAAGGAAAAAAGAAGTCCCCTCAACCCACTACTCCTTCCCCAGTCTTCCAAGGAGGAACTGTTTCAGAGGTGCTTTCCCCTCCTCCTTATCAACCCTCACCTCGGGGAGCACCTGTCCCTCCGAGTCTCCAGACAATGAGGCCACTTCAGGCCCAAGTGCAGGGAGTAATCTCCAGAGCCCACCCCACACCCACTGTAGAGCCCTGCACGATCCGGCTGCAGCCTCCACTGTGCTGCCCCTTCGCGCAGTGGGCCCCCCTGATAGAGCAAACCCCCCAAACCAAAAATATTACTATTGCCCCCTTGCCACAAGTGATCTTTATAACTGGAAGATGCAGAATCCTAAATTCTCTGAAAAACCTATTGCTTTAATTGACTTCTTAGACTCAATTCTTTTTACTGATCAGCCCACTTGGGATGATTGTCCGCAGCTCTTACAGGTCCTTTTCACCACAGAGGAGCGGAACTGCATTGTGGTTGAGTCCAGGAAGGCCACTGAGGGTCCGGATGGGAACCCCATCACTGATCAGGCTCTCATAGATGCAACCTTCCCCCTCACGCATCCCGAGTGGAATTTTAATATGGAAACAGGTCAGGTGAGACTCCAAGCCTACCGGCAGACTCCAGTGAAGCACCTCTGTAAAGTGGCTCGAAAGCAGACTAATTTGGCCAAGGTAGGTAATGTGCAGCAGGAAAAGACAGAACCACCCGCAGCTTTCTTAGAAAGAATCATGGAGGCAGGGTGGCACCTGTGACTCAGTGTGTAGGGCGCTGGCCCCATATACCTAGGGTGGCGGGTTCAAACCCAGCCACGGCTGAACTGCAACCAAAAAATAGCCGGGCATTGTGGCGGGCGCCTGTAATCCCAGGTGCTCAGAAGGCTGAGGCAGGAGAATAGCGGAAGCCCAAGAGCTAGAGGTTGCTGTGGAGTCCTGTAACGTCTACTGAAGGTGGTAAATTGAGACTCTGTCTCTACAAAAAAAAAAAAGAAAGAATCATGGAGGCATTCCGCATGTACACTCCCCTAGATCCTGAATCTGTAGAGAATAGAGCAGCAGTTGTCATGTTCTTTGTTAACCAGTCAGCTCCAGACATTAAACGTAACATGCAGAGAATAGATAGACTAGGTGAGAAGTCCTCACAGGACCTCTTAGAAGTTGCTGAAAAAGTCTATAACAATTGGGAAACCCCTAAGGAAAAACAAATGAAGGTGGCTAGAAGACAGACCCAGGAATTGGCCCAGATCCTCCTAGCCTCCACGGCCGTGACTCCGGACAAAAAAGAAAGGTGACTGTGCCAATTGGTGGCAGGAGAGAAGGAGGACTCCCCAGGCAGGAAAAGACTCCGCCTCAAGAAAGACCAGTGCGCCTATTGTAAGGAACTTGGACACTGGGCCTGCGAGTGCCCCAAGAAACAGACCCCCAGACTTTCGTGCCCCCCCCCCCAGTGCCAGTCTTGGAGCTAAACAAGCTCGAAGGATAGGGAGGTCAGGGCTCGTCACCCCTCCCCGAGCCCTGGGTAACTCTCAGAGTGGAGGGTATCCTAATAAATTTCCTAGTGGATACCGGGGCCCAGCACTTGGTCCTGACCCAGGACCACGGCAATATGGATACCCAGAAATCATGGGTCCAGGGGGCCACAGGCATCAAACAATATTCATGGACTACCCGAAGGACTGTGGATTTAAAGCAACTAAAGTCAAAAAAGATAAAGATGGTCACTTTATATTGGTCAAGGGAAAAATACAACAAGAAGACATTTCAATTCTAAATATTTATGCACTCAATTTAAATGCTCCCATTTACTTGAAACAGACTTTACTCAGTCTGAGCAATATGATATCTGATAATACCTTAATAACATGGGACCTTAACACTCCTCTTACAGAGCTAGACAGATCCTCTAAACAGAAATAAAACAAGGATATAAGAGACTTAAATGAGACCCTAGAACATCTGTGCTTGATAGACGCATATAGAACACTCCATCCCAAAGATAAAGAATATACATTCTTCTCATCACCCCATGGAACATTTTCCAAAATTGATCATATCCTGGGACACAAAACAAAGATCAACAGAATCAAAAGAAGTGAAATTTTACCTTGTATCTTTTCAGACCATAAGGCACTAAAGGTGGAACTCAACTCTAACAAAAATGCTCAAGCCCACCCAAAGGCATGGAAATTAAACAATCTTCTGTTGAATAACAGATGGGTGAAGGAAGAAATAAAACAGGAAATCATTAACTTCCTTGAGCATAACAACAATGAAGACACAAGCTACCAAAAGCTGTGGGATACTGCAAAAGCAGATTTGAGAGGAAAATTCATCACTTTAGATGCCTACATTTGAAAAACAGAAAGAGAGCACATCAACAATCTCACAAGAGATCTTATGGAATTGGAGAAAGAAGAACAATCTAAGCCTAAACTCAGTAGAAGAAAAGAAATATCCAAAATCAAATCAGAGATCAATGAAATTGAAAACAAAAGAATCATTCAGAAAATTAATGAAACAAGGAGTTGGTTATTTGAAAAAATAAATAAAATAGATAAATCATTGGCCAGACTAACGAGGAATAGAAAAGTAAAATCTCTAGTAACCTCAATCAGAAATGATAAAGGGGAAATAACAACTGATCCCACAGAGATACAAGAGATCATCTCTGAATACTAACAAAAACTCTATGCCCAGAAATTTGACAATGTGAAAGAAATGGATCTATATTTGGAATCACACCCTGTCCCTAGACTCAGCCAGGAAGAAATAGAGCTCCTGAACAGACCAATTTCAAGCACTGAGATCAAAGAAACAATAAAAAAATCTTTCATCCAAAAAATGCCCTGGTCCAGATGGCTTCACTCCAGAATTCTATCAAACCTTCAAGGAAGAGCTTATTCCTGTACTGCAGAAATTATTCCAAAAAATTGAGGAAGAAGGAATCTTCCCCAACACATTGTATGAAGCAAACATCACCCTGATACCAAAACCAGGAAAAGACCCAAACAAAAAGGAGAATTTCAGACCAATCTCACTCATGAATATAGATGCAAAAGTTCTCAACAAAATCCTAGCTAACTGATTACAGCTTATCATCAAAAAAGTCATTCATCATGATCATGTAGGCTTCATCCCAGGGATGCAAGGCTGGTTTAACATATGCAAGTCCATAATCGTTATCCACCATATTAACAGAGGCAAAAATAAAGATCACATGATCCTCTCAATAGATGCAGAAAAAGCATTTGATAAAATCCAGCATCCTTTTCTAATTAGAACACTGAAGAGTATAGGCATAGGTGGCACATTTCTAAAACTGATTGAAGCTATCTATGACAAACCCACAGCCAATATTTTACTGAATGGAGTAAAACTGTAAGCTTTTCCTCTTAGAACTGGAACCAGACAAGGTTGTCCTCTGTCACCTTTACTATTCAACGTAGTGCTGGAAGTTCTAGCCAATACAATTAGGCAAGACAAGGAAATAAAGGGAATCCAAATGGGAGCAGAGGAGGTCAAACTCTCCCTCTTTGCTGACGACATGATCTTATACTTAGAGAACCCCAAAGACTCAACCACAAGACTCCTAGAAGTCATCAAAAAATACAGTAATGTTTCAGGATATAAAATCAATGTCCACAAGTCAGTAGCCTTTGTATACATCAATAACAGTCAAGATGAGAAGCTAATTAAGGACACAACTCCCTTCACCATAGTTTCAAAGAAAATGAAATACCTAGGAATATACCTAACGAAGGAGGTGAAGGACCTCTATAAAGAAAACTATGAAATCCTCAGAAAGGAAATAGCAGAGGATATTAACAAATGGAAGAACATACCATGCTCATGGATGGGAAGAATCAACATTGTTAAAATGTCTATACTTCCCAAAGCTATCTACCTATTCAATGCCATTCCTATCAAAGTACCTACATCGTACTTTCAAGATTTGGAAAAAATGATTCTGCGTTTTGTATGGAACCGGAAAAAACCCCGTATAGCTAAGGCAGTTCTTAGTAACAAAAATAAAGCTGGGGGCGTCAGCATACCAGATTTTAGTCTGTACTACAAAGCCATAGTGCTCAAGACAGCATGGTACTGGCACAAAAACAGAGACATAGACACTTGGAATCGAATTGAACACCAAGAAATGAAACTAACATCTTACAACCACCTAATCTTTGATAAACCAAACAAGAACTTACCTTGGGGGAAAGACTCCCTATTCAATAAATGGTGTTGGGAGAACTGGATGTCTACATGTAAAAGACTGAAACTGGACCCACACCTTTCTCCACTCACAAAAATTGATTCGAGATGGATAAAGGACTTAAATTTAAGGCATGAAACAATAAAAATCCTCAAAGAAAACATAGGAAAAACACTGGAAGATATTGGCCTGGGGGAAGACTTCATGAAGAAGACTGCCATGGCAATTGCAACAACATCAAAAATAAACAAATGGGACTTCATTAAACTGAAAAGCTTCTGTACAGCTAAGGACACAATAACCAAAGCAAAGAGACAACCTACACAATGGGAAAGGATATTTGCATATTTTCAATCAGACAAAAGCTTGATAACCAGGATCTATAGAGAACTCAAATTAATCCACATGAAAAAAGCCAACAATCCCTTATATCAATGGGCAAGAGACATGAATAGAACTTTCTCTAAAGATGACAGACGAATGGCTAACAAACATATGAAAAAATGTTCATCATCTCTATATATTAGAGAAATGCAAATCAAAACAACCCTGAGATATCATCTAACCCCAGTGAGAATGGCCCACATCACAAAATCTCAAAACTGCAGATGCTGGCGTGGATGTGGAGAGAAGGGAACACTTTTACACTGCTGGTGGGACTGCAAACTAGTACAACCTTTCTGGAAGGAAGTATGGAGAAACCTCAAAGCACTCAACCTAGACCTCCCATTCAATCCTGCAATCCCATTACTGGGCATCTACCCAGAAGGAAAAAAATCCTTTTATCATAAGGACACTTGTACTAGACTGTTTATGGCAGCTCAATTTACCATTGCCAAAATGTGGAAACAGCCTAAATGCCCACCAACCCAGGAATGGATTAACAAGCTGTGGTATATTTATACCATGGAATACTATTCAGCTATTAAAAAAAATGGAGACTTTACATCCTTCGTATTAACCTGGATGGAAGTGGAAGACATTATTCTTAGTAAAGCATCACAAGAATGGAGAAGCATGAATCCTATGTACTCAATCTTGATATGAGGACAATTAATGACAATTAAGTTTATGGGGGGGGAAGCAGAAAGAGGGATGGAGGGAGGAGGGTGGGGCCTTAGTGTGTGTCACACTTTATGGGGGCAAGACATGATTGCAAGAGGGACTTTACCTAACAATTGCAATCAGTGTAACTGACTTATTGTACCCTCAATGAATCCCCAACAATAAAAAAAAAAAAAAAAAAAATCTTCCATCCAAAAAATGCCCTGGTCCAGATGGCTTCATTCCAGAATTCTATCAAACCTTCAAGGAAGAGTTTATTCCTGTACTGCAGAAATTATTCCAAAAAATTGAGGAAGAAGGAATCTTCCCCAACACATTGTATGAAGCAAACATCACCCTGATACCAAAACCAGGAAAAGACCCAAACAAAAAGGAGAATTTCAGACCAATCTCACTCATGAATATAGATGCAAAAGTTCTCAACAAAATCCTAGCTAACTGATTACAGCTTATCATCAAAAAAGTCATTCATCATGATCATGTAGGCTTCATCCCAGGGATGCAAGGCTGGTTTAACATATGCAAGTCCATAATCGTTATCCACCATATTAACAGAGGCAAAAATAAAGATCACATGATCCTCTCAATAGATGCAGAAAAAGCATTTGATAAAATCCAGCATCCTTTTCTAATTAGAACACTGAAGAGTATAGGCATAGGTGGCACATTTCTAAAACTGATTGAAGCTATCTATGACAAACCCACAGCCAATATTTTACTGAATGGAGTAAAACTGAAAGCTTTTCCTCTTAGAACTGGAACCAAACAAGGTTGTCCTCTGTCACCTTTACTATTCAATGTAGTGCTGGAAGTTCTAGCCAATGCAATTATGCAAGACAAGGAAATCAAGGGAATCCAAATGGGAGCAGAGGAGGTCAAACTCTCCCTCTTTGCTGACGACATGATCTTATACTTAGAGAACCCCAAAGACTCAACCACAAGACTCCTAGAAGTCATCAAAAATACAGTAATGTTTCAGGATATAAAATCAATGTCCACAAGTCAGTAGACTTTGTGTACAACAATAACAGTCAAGATGAGAAGCTAATTAAGGACACAACTCCCTTCACCATAGTTTCAAAGAAAATGAAATACCTAGGAATATACCTAACGAAGGAGGTGAAGGACCTCTATAAAGAAAACTATGAAATCCTCAGAAAGGAAATAGCAGAGGATATTAACAAATGGAAGAACATACTGTGCTCATGGATGGGAAGAATCAACATTGTTAAAATGTCTATACTTCCCAAAGCAATCTACCTATTCAATGCCATTCCTATCAAAATACCAACATGGTACTTTCAAGATTTGGAAAAAAATGATTGTGCGTTTTGTATGGAACTGGAAAAAACCCCGTATACCTAAGGCAGTTCTCTGTAACAAAAATAAAGCTGGGGGAATCAGCATACCAGATTTTAACATGTACTACAAACCCATAGTGGTCAAGACAGCATGGTCCTGGCCCAAAAACAGAGACATAAACACTTGGAATCGAATTGAAAACGAAGAAATGAAACTAACATTTTACAGCCACCTAATCTTTGAGAATCCAAACAAGAACATACCTTGGGGGAAAGACTCCCTATTCAATAAATGGTGTTGGGAGAACTGGATGTCTACATGTAAAAGACTGAAACTGGACCCACACCTTTCCCCACTCACAAAAATTGATTCAAGATGGATAAAGGACTTAAACTTAAGGAATGAAACAATAAAAATCCTCCAAGAAAGCATAGCAAAAACACTGGAAGATATTGGCCTGGGGAAAGACTTCATGAAGAAGACTGCCATGGCAATTGCAACAACAACAAAAATAAACAAATGGGACTTCATTAAACTGAAAAGCTTCTCTACAGCTAAGGAGACAATAACCAAAGCAAAGAGAAAACCTACACAATGGGAAAGGATATTTGCATATTTTCAATCAGACAAAAGCTTGATAACTAGGATCTATAGAGAACTCAAATTAATCCACATGAAAAAAGCCAGCAATCCCATACATCAATGGGCAAGAGACATGAATAGAACTTTCTTTTTTTTTTTTTTAATTTTTTTATTAAATCATAACTGTATACAATGATATGATTATGGGGCATCATACACTCACTTCATAAACCATTTGACACATTTTTATCACAGTGGTTAACATAGCCTTTCCGGCGTTATCTCAGTTACTGTGCCAAAACATTTACATTCTACATTTACCAAGTTTCGCAAATACCCCTATAATATGCACCACAGGTGTGATCCCACCGATTCCCCTCCCTCTACCCACCCACCCCCCTTTCCCACTTCCCCCTATTGTTAAGTTGTAGC
Organism: Nycticebus coucang; assembly: GCF_027406575.1. Taxonomy (NCBI): domain Eukaryota; kingdom Metazoa; phylum Chordata; class Mammalia; order Primates; family Lorisidae; genus Nycticebus; species Nycticebus coucang. The sequence continues at coordinate 65,194,231 of NC_069804.1, forward strand.
TGGGTTATAGCTTTCATGTGAGAGTCCCAAATTAGTTTCATAGTAGGGCTGTGTACATTGGGTATTTTTTCTTCCATTCTTGGGATACTTTACTAAGAAGAATATGTTCCAGCTCCATCCATGTAAACATGAAAGAGGTAAAGTCTCCATCTTTCTTTAAGGCTGCATAGTATTCCATGGTATACATATACCACAATTTATTAATCCATTCGTGGATCGATGGGCACTTCGGCTTTTTCCATGACTTAGCAATTATGAATTGGGCTGCAATAAACATTCTGGTACAAATATCTTTGTTATGTTGTGATTTTTGGTCTTCTGGGTAAATGCCCAGCAGAGGAATTACAGGATTGAATGGCAGAACTATTTTTAGATCTCTGAGTGTTCTCCATATATCTTTCCAAAAGGAATGTATTAATTTGCATTCCCACCAGCAGTGCAGAAGTGTTCCCTTTTCTCCGCATCCAGGCCAACATCTCTGGTCTTGAGATTTTGTGATATAGGCTAGTCTCATTGGAGTTAGATGATATCTCAAAGTAGTTTTGAATTGCATTTCTCTGATGATTAAAGATGATGAGCATTTTTTCATATGTCTGAAGGCCGTGCGCCTGTCTTCTTCATAGAAGTTTCTCTTCAAATCCCTTGCCCAGCCTGCGATGGGATCCCTTGTTTTTTTCTTGCTGATGCGTTTGAGTTCTCTGTGGATTCTGGTTATTAAACCTTTGTCAGAGTTATACCCTGCAAATATCTTCTCCCATTCTGAGGGCTGTCTGCTTGCTCTGCTTACTGTGTTCTTAGCTGTGCAGAAGCTTTTTAGTTTGATCAAGTCCCAGTAGTGTATTTTTGAAGCTGCTTCAATTGCCCGGGGGGTTCTCCTCATGAAATACTCACCCAGACCAATTTCTTCAAGGGTTTTCACTGCATTCTCCTCTAGTATTTTTACAGTTTCATGTCTTAAGTTTAAATCTTTAATCCAATGAGAGTCTATCTTAGTTAATGGTGAAAGGTGTGGGTCCAATTTCAGTCTTCTGCAGGTTGCCAGCCAGTTCAACCAGCACCATTTGTTAAATAGGGAATCTTTTCCCCACTGAATGTTTTTAATTGGCTTGTCAAAAATCAAATAGCGGTAAGTAGCTGGATTCATCTCTTGGTTCTCTATTCTATTCCAGATATCTACTTCTCTGTTTTTGTGCCAATACCATGCTGTTTTGATCACTATCAATTTGTAGTAAAGTCTGAGGTCTGGTAATGTGATTCCTCCTGTTTTGTTTTTATTTCTGAGTATTGTCTTGGCTATTCGAGGTTTTTTCTGATTCCATATAAAACGAAGTAATGTTTTTTCAAGATCTTTAAAATATGACAGTGGAGCTTTAATAGGGAGTGCGTTGAAATTATATTTTGCTTTGGGTAGTATGGACATTTTGATAATGTTGATTCTTCCTAGCCATGAGCATGGTATGTTTTTCCATTTGTTAACATTTTCAGCTATTTCTTTTCTTAGAGTTTCATAGTTCTCTTTATAGAGATCTTTCACGTCTTTTGTTAGGTAAATTCCCAAATATTTCATCTTCTTTGGTACTACTGTGAATGGGATAGAGTCCTTAACTGCTTTTTCAATTTGACTGTTGTTGGTGTATATAAAGGCTACCGATTTAGGAATGTTGATTTTGTAACCTGAGACGCTGCTGTATTCCTTGATCACTTCTAGGAGTTTTGTAGTAGAGTCCCTAGTGTTTTCCAGATACACAATCATATCATCTGCGAAGAGCGAGAGTTTGATCTCTTCTGACCCTATATGGATACCCTTGATCGCCTTTTCTTCCCTAATTGCGGTGGCTAAAACTTCCATTACAATGTTGAAAAGCAATGGAGACAATGGGCAGCCTTGTCTGGTTCCTGATCTGAGTGGAAATGATTCCAATTTAACTCCATTCAATATGATATTGGCTGTGGGTTTGCTGTAGATGGCCTCTATCAGTTTAAGAAAAGTCCCTTCTAGACCAATTTTCTTGAGTGTTCTGATCATGAAGGGATGCTGGATATTATCAAAAGCTTTTTTTGCATCAATTGAGAGAATCATATGGTCTTTGTTTTTTAATTTGTTTATGTGCTGAATTACATTTATAGATTTACGTATACTGAACCAGCCTTGAGACCCTGGGATAAAACCAACTTGGTCATGTTGTATAATTTGTTTGATGTGTTGTTGGATTCTGTTTGTTAGGATCTTGTTGAATATTTTTGCATCTATATTCATTAGTGATATTGGTCTATAATTTTCTTTTCTTGTTGGGTCTTTTCCTGGTTTGGGGATCAGGGTGATGTTTGCTTCATAGAATGTGTTGGGTTGTCTTCCTTCTTTTTCTACCTTTTGGAACAGGTTGAGTAGTATAGGTACTAATTCCTTTTAAAGGTTTGGTAGAATTCTGACGTGAAACCATCTGGTCCCGGGCTTTTCTTTTTAGGGAGGTTTTGTATAGTTGATGTTATTTCTGAACTTGATATGGGTCTGTTCAACATTTCCACTTGATTCTGGTTAAGTCTTGGAAGGTGGCGTGCTTCCAAGTATCGGTCTATTTCCTTCAGATTTTCATATTTCTGAGAATAAAGTTTCTTGTAATATTCATTAAGGATTTTTTGGATTTCTGATGAGTCTGTGGTTATTTCGTCTTTGTTGTTTCTGATTGATGATATTAGAGATTTTACTCTTTTTTTCCTGATTAGGTTGGCCAGAGGTTTATCTATTTTATTGACCTTTTCGAAAAACCAGCTTTTTGATTTATTGATCTGTTGTATTATTCTTTTGTTTTCAATTTCATTTAATTCTGCTCTAATTTTGGTTATTTCTTTTCTTCTACTGGGTTTGGGGTTGGAATGTTCTTCCTTTTCCAGTTGCGTGAGATGTCCCATTAAGTTGTTAACTTCCTCTCTTTCCGTTCTCTTGAGAAAGGCTTGCAGTGCTATAAATTTCCCTCTTAGAACTGCCTTTGCAGTGTCCCAGAGGTTCTGATAGCTTGTGTCTTCATTGTCATTTTGTTCAAAAAAATTGGTGATTTCTTTCTTAATCTCATCTCTGACCCAGCTATCATTCAGCATAAGGTTATTTAACTTCCATGTTTTTGTATGGGTATGCAGATTCCTGTTGTTACTCAATTCAAGTTTTATTCCATGATGGTCCGAGAAGATGCATGGAATAATTTCTATTCCTTTAAATTTACTGAGGTTAGACTTGTGACCTAAAATGTGATCAATTTTGGAGTAAGTTCCGTGGGCTGATGAGAAGTATGTGTATTCAGTTTTGTTGGGATGAAATGTTCTGTAGATGTCTGCTAAATCTAAATATTGGATGGTTAGGTTTAAATCTAAGATTTCTTTGCTCAGCTTCTTTCTGGAGGATCGATCCAACACTGCCAAGGGAGTGTTGAAATCTCCAACGATTATGGAGCTGGAGGAAATCAAGTTACTCATGTCTGTTAGAGTTTCTCTTATAAATTGTGGTGCTTTCTGGTTGGGTGCATAGATATTAATAATTGAGATCTCGTCATATTGAGTATTACCCTTAACAAATATGAAGTGACCATTCTTGTCCTTCCTTACTTTTGATGGTTTAAAGCCTACTGTATCTGCAAATAAAATTGCAACACCTGCTTTTTTCTGATTACCATTTGCCTGAAATATGGATGACCATCCTTTCACCCTGAGTCTGTATTTGTCTTTTAAGTTGAGATGTGACTCTTGTATGCAACAAATATCTGGCTTGAGTTTTTGTATCCAGTCAGCTAACCTATGCCTCTTTAGAGGACAGTTTAAGCCATTCACATTGATGGAGAGTATTGATAAGTCTGGTGGAATTTTGGGTATCGAGTTTTTCAAAGGTCCAGTGGACATTTTTAATCCTTTCGCCAGTGTGGAAGTTGGAGTATGATCCGAAGTTTCTGAGTGAGTTTACTTTTGTGGTATAGGATTTGGTTGGTCATTGTGGAGGATAGGTCTGAGAACATCCTGAAGAGCTGGTTTACTTATGGCAAATTTTTTCAACATATGAATGTCATTGAAGTATTTAATTTCTCCATCATAGATGAAACTCAGTTTAGCTGGATACAAGATCCTGGGTTGAAAGTTTTTTTGCTTTAGGAGATTAAAAGTTGATGACCAGCCTCTTCTTGCTTGAAAAGTTTCAGCAGAGAGATCTGCAGTTATTCTAATACTCTTACCTTTGTACGTTATAGTTTTCTTTCGCCGGGCTGCTTTGAGAATCTTCTCTTTCATGTTAACTTTAGTGAAGCTAATTATGATATGTCTGGGAGATGGCTTATTGGGGTTGAATCGTGCTGGGGTTCTGAAGCTGTCTGCTATCTGAATTTCAGATTCTCTAGGCATGTCTGGAAAATTTTCTTTCATAATTTCATGCAGAAGGGCCTCTGTGTCCTTGGCAGCTACCTCATCATTCTCCGAAATTTCTATAACCCTTATGTTGTTTTTTTTCGAATTATCTGAGAGCTCTCTGAGTGAGTGATCCGTTTTTGTTCTCCATTTCTCTTCCTCTTTGAGAGATTGGGAGCGTTCAAAGACTTTATCTTCAATGTCAGAAATCCTTTCTTCTGCTTGCTGCATTCTGTTACTGAGGGATTCTACTGTATTTTTCATATATTTGAGGGCTGTAAGTTCTTGTTTCAGTGTGTCTAAGTCTTTGGTGGTTTTGTCTTTATATTCGTTGAATTCTTGAGACAATTTTTGAATTTCTCCTCGAATTCCTAATTCCATTTTATTCATCTTGTCTGCAAACCAAATTCTGAATTCGACTTCTGACATCTCAGCCAGTTGTTTATGAATGGGATCTTCAATCACATCTGCCGTATCTTTTCTTGGGGGGGTTGATCTATTCTGGTTATTCATGTTACCAGAGTTTTTCCGCTGATTCCGCCCCATGGTTTACTCCCTTTGGTTATTTCCCCTGGGGTTTTATCGAGGGCCTGTACAGTGTTGTGGCCTGAGAAACTGGGGCCCTGTCTGGTGTGGTGGAGCAAAGTGGTTCTGTCTTGTTTTCAGCTGGTTTCTGTTCGATCCTATTGCAACTTCTACTCTGGCTTGAAGTCTCAGCTGTGTGGAAAAATCAGCAATTAAGTCACCCCGCCTGCCCACCTCTGGCCCCAGTTGGAAAAGGAGAATCAAACCTTCCTACAATCGCACACCCAGGGCACCGCCTGAAGAGTCCTCAGTCTATTAGCCCAGTTCAAAAGGTCCGAATCAACTGTCTCAATCGGCACTTGTCTCGGGTGGAAGGGTTCAAGAGGTCTCTGGGAACTGGATCACAGGGGCCTGGTGACTCCTCTGACACAGCTCACCCCAGTGCAGCGTGGAGTCAGGAGGAGCCACCCAGCAAACAGAGCAGTCTGGGAAGGTTGATGTCTCCTTCCCCACTTTGCCCCTCAGTCGGACCCAGTCACTGGTATCTCTGCAGATGGCTAACCCAGTTGCCTGCAGTGAACAGACACTCCAGGTGTTTGCACCTGCCTGAATCGCAAGGAAGTCTGCCAGGCCCCCGCAGACTGCCGCTATCTAGCAGAAGGAGATGGGGCCTGACATCTTTGAGTGTTTGATGCAGGTGATGGGAAGGAGGTGTTCACTCAGGCTTAGCCCCGTCCCTGATGCATGCTGCTAACAGAACAGAACAGAACAGAACAGACAACTTTGTGAGGTTCTGTCTCTGTTCCTGTCGTCGCCTACAGGAGACGGGCTGTTTTGAGTTCAAACGTCTTTGCTGCTGGAGAATTGCGTCTGAACACCTCTCTGGGTCGGCCCCGCCCTGGAGGCTTCCGGGTTTGTGAGCCTTGTCACCGGTGGCCTCCTCTGGTTGCCCAGGGAGACAGGGGGTGTGGCCTCAGAATATCCAGAAGTGAGCGTTCTGCCGTTAAAGAAAAAACGGCTGTTGATCTACCTCCAGGGAACTGCTGCTCTGGTGTGGGCACTCAGGCGACCCTTTTTTCCTCTGTCCCGCGCCCCAGAGTCAGCATTGAGCGGCCGCAGTTTGTGCTGGGTCCACACCCCTTAAGAGATCCCCCAAGAATCAGAACTCTTGGGGGATGGGCCCCCAGACCCCGATTGGGAGTGGGGCGGGGGGAAGCTAGAGTTTCATTCAGTTTCACGCAATACTACGGTCCGTGGAGGGCTCCTGCACTGCACCGCAGGGAAGTGCCGCCAAGGCTTGATTTCCCCTCAGCAGAGTGCCCTCTCCTCGCTCACGTGTCCCAGAGTCAGCGCTGACCTGATGCAGCTCAGGCACTGTGCACTCCCCTCGAGAAATCACCCAAGGAGCCAAACTCCTGGGGGATAGGCCCTCAGACCCCGAGTGAGAGTAGGGGTTCTCAGCTCTCAGCGGGGAGGCCAGAGTCTGATTCAGTCTTGGGCCCCGTATGCCCGGGGAGGGTTGCTGCACTGCACCGCAGGGAAGTGCCGCGAGGCGTGACTCCCCCTCAGTCCGGCGCCCTCTCCTCACTCGGCGCACCTCAGAGTCAATGCTGACCATTCGCACTCAAGGGGACTGTCCACTCCCCTTGAGAAATCACCCAAGGATCCGAAGTCCTGGGGGACAGCCTTCCAGACCTCAGTGGGCGGGAGGTGAGCGCCGGGGATTCAGGGTTGCCGGCAAAGGATTCCCAAAGTTTTATTCAGCCCTATGTCCTGCAGGAGAACACCACGGCACCCCAGTAGGGTATTTCGGTCCAGTTTTTAGAAGGTCTCTCCTGTGGAGTGTAGTGGGAGGGCCTTTAATTTCTGCCCGCTTGTTCAATTATGGGGCTCTCGAGCCGGTCTCATGGGGGAGGGGGACTCCCGTCCGCTTGGTGGTGGATTTTGTACCTTTTGTTTGCGTCCTTGTGATCACAACTTGCCTCAGCGGTGTTGATGTGCATTCTTCAGCCTTCTCTCTTGGTGAGGCTCAAGTCCACCAGGATACTTACTAAATTCCTGTCCCTTAACTCTCCTTCTGGACGGGAGCCTTTGTTGAAAGCTGGCTTCAGTCCGCCATCTTGTCTCCCCCCGAATAGAACTTTCTCTAAAGACGACAGATGAATGGGTAACTAACACATGAAAAAATGTTCATCATCTCTATATATTAGAGAAATGCAACTCAATACAACCCTGGGATATCATCTAACCCCAGTGAGAATGGCCCACATCACAAAATCTCAAAACTGCAGATGCTGGCGTGGATGTGGAGAGAAGGGAACACTTTTACACTGCTGGTGGGACTGCAAACTAGTACAACCTTTCTGGAAGGAAGTATGGAGATACCTCAAATCACTCAAGCTAGACCTCCCATTTGATCCTGCCAGCCCATTACTGGGCATCTACGGAGAAGGAAAAAAATCCTTTTATCATAAGGGCATTTGTACTAGACTGTTTATTGCAGCTCAATTTACAATCGCCAAAATGTGGAAACAGCCTAAATGCCCACCAACCCAGGACTAGATTAACAAGCTGTGGTATATGTATACGATGGAATACTATTCAGCCATTAAGAAAAATGGAGACTTTACATGCTTTGTATTCACCTGGATGGACGTGGAAGACATTATTTTTAGTAAAGCATCACAAGAATGGAGATACATGAATCCTATGTACTCAATTTTGATATGAGGACAATTAATGACAATTATGGTTGTGGGCGTGGAACAGAAAGAGGAAAGGAGGGAGGGGGGTGGGGCCTTGGTGTGTGTCACACTTTATGGGGGCAAGACATGATTGCAAGAGGGACTTTACCTAACAATTGCAATCAGTGTAACCTGGTTTATTGTACCCTCAATGAATCTCCAGCAATAGAAAAAAAAAGCAAGAAATAAAAGAAAAAGAGAAATAACATTTCTTCTAGCATTCTTATCTGTCCTTTCCGTCCTCCTTCTCTCCTGCTTGTCAATTTTCTTCCATAAATCCCCTCTCCCCTCTTTTTCTTTTCTTCCATTTCTTAATCTTTGACCCACTTTTTCTTTCTTTTTTCTCCTTTTTTCCTTTCGTCTAGCTTCTTCTTGCTCACTGCAACTCTTCTCTGCCTTCTAACCTAAGATGTCTCTTCATCACCTAAACTCTGAGACAAAGTAACTTGAAGGAAAGGAATGAAGTGATAAGGAAAACAATGCACAAGAAAATAAACAAGAAGAAAACACATATGAGGAAGAACAAAAATAATAATTCAGGAACCATGAAGAACCAAAATAGAGGAACTTCTCCTAGGGAACATGGAATAATTTTAACAGAAGACTCCTCCTAGAAAGAATTAATAGTTCTGACAGAAAAGATTTGAAAATATGGATGATTAAGGCAATAAAGGGAATTGATGAGGAAATGGAAAGACAGAACCAAAAGTCAGATGAGAGATATGTAGAATATAAAAAAGATATGGATGAGCTTAAAGAAATAAAAGAGACAATCAGGGAATGTAAAGAATCCGTAGAAAATATCAAAATTACATTAGACCACAGAGAAGAAACAACGTCAGAGTTAGAGGATAAAGTCTTTGAGTTAACAAAGACTTGTGTAACAAGACTTTGTGTAACAGGTAGTTACACAGTCAGAAAAGAAGAGATAGAAAACAGAGTAGGTGCTTAGAGAACTACATGATGCCATGAACTGTTCAAACACACAGATAACAGGAATCTCTGAAAGGGAAGAAGATTGCACTAAAGTTATGGAAGCCCTACTGGAGACTATCATAAATGAAAACTTTCCAAGTTTTACTAAGGGTCCTGAGACACTCCTCTCAGATGGATATTGAATCCCAGGCCATCTCAACTCTAACAGAGCCTCTCCAAGGCACATAATAATGAACCTGTCCAAAGTCAAGACAAAGGTGAAAATTCTGAAAGCAGCTAGAAATGAGGGCCAATTAACCTACAAGGGCAGAGCCATAAGGATGACAGCAGATTTTTCAACCCAAAAATTTCAAGCCAGAAGAGCATATTCATCCAACTTCAACAACCTTAAACAAAATTATTTTCAGACCAGAATCCTGCATCCTGCTAAACTTAGCTTCAAAATTGATGGAGAAATCAAATAATTTGCAGATATACAAGCACTGAGGAAATTCATCATAACAACAAAAGCTCTGGGGAGTGCCTGTGGCCCAAGGAGTAGGGCAGTGGCCCCATATACTATGGGATGGTGAGTTCAAGCTCAGCCCTGGCCAAAATTGAAAAATAAATAAACAAATAAGAAGAGACGCTCTACAGGAAATACACACACTGATTTTCAATTCTGAACACCATAATGGACCACCAACAAGGTAAACACCTAGAAGCCAAAGTCCAGGGCTCAGCTTTCACAGTGGCACAATGGATAAAATCATACAAAAAACTATCTCTTAATAACATGAATAGAATTCCACCACATGTATTGATACTCTCAATAAATGTTAATAGATTGAATTCCCCACTGAAGAGACACAGGCTAGCTGATTGGATAAAAAAAAAAAAAAACACAAGTCTTCCATATGCTGTCTCCAGGAGACACACCTTGCCCTAAAAGACAAATTAAGACTCAGGGTGAGGGGATGGAAAACAGTGTTTTAAGCAAATGCAAATCAGAAGAAAGGAGGGGTTATGATCTTATTCTCTGATATAAGCAGATCCAAAGCAACCTTACTTAAGAAGGACAAAGATGGACACTTCATACTGGTCAAAGGAACAATACAAAAAGAAGACAGCTCAGTTTTAAACATGTATGCACCTAACTTAAATGCTTCCAGATTTACAAAACAGACCTTAAGGGATCTGAGCAATACCACATCCTATAACAGTTTAATAGTCGGGGACTTCAACACCCTTTTGATAGAACTGGATAGATACTCTAAACAGAAACTAAAAAAGAATACAATGGACTTAAACATTACCCGAGATCAATAAGGTTAATAGGTATACACAGGCTCAGCACCCACAGCACAGTGGTTACAGCACCAACCACATACACCAAGGCTAGCAGTTTCAAACCCAGGCCAGGCCAGCTAAACAGCAATGACAACTGCAATAAAAAAAATAGCCAAGTATTGTGGTGGGTACCTGTAGTCCCAGATACTTGTGAGGCTGAGATAATTGAATCACATAAGAGCAAGAGTTGGAGATTGCTGTGAGCTGTAATGCCATAGCACTCTATGGGGGGCAATATAATGAGATTCTGTCTCAAAAAAAATACATATATGCAGAACACATCATCCCAAAGCAAAATAATATGCTTTTTTTCATCAGCTCATGGCACATACTCCAAAATAGATCACATTATAGGATCAAACCTCAGCAAAATTTATTCCATGTCTCTTTTCAGACCATGAGGCTATAATGGTGAAGCTCAACTTCAGCAAAAATGTTGATCCCTGCACAAAGTCTTGAAAACTAAACAAAATTATGCTGAATGATAGTTGGGTTCAGGAAGAGATAAAAGAGGAATTTGTTAATTTCGTCAGACATACCAACAATTAAGACACAAGTTACCAAAACCTGTGGTATACAGCAAAAGCAGTCCTGAGAGGAACATTTATTGTGCTAGATGCCTATCTTCAAAAAACATAAAATGAAAGTATCAGCACACTCAGCCACCATCTTAGGGAATAGGAGAAAGAAGATCAACCTAACCCTAAACCCAGCAGCAGAAAGGAAATAGACAAAATTAAGTCAGAGATTAGTGAAATTGAAAACAAGAAAATCATTCAGAAAATGAACAAAACCAAAAGTTGGTTTTTTGTAAAAGTAAATCAAATAGATAAACCCTTGGTCAGACTAACTAGTAACAGAAAAGTAAAAGCTCCAGTAACCTCAATCAGGAATGATAAAGGGGAAATTACAACAGATGCCACAGAGATACAAAAGATTATCTCTGAATACTACAAGAAACACTACACCCAGAGTTTGACAACATAGAGGAAATGGATCAATCCTTGAAACCCCACCCGCTCCCTAGTCTTAGGCAAAAAAAAAAAAAAAAAGAAAGAAACAAAAAAAACCCAGATCGTCTGAAAAGACCAATTTCAAACATTGAAATCAAAGAAACAATAAAAACACTCCCCCCAAAATAATGCCCTGGTCCACATGGCTTCACACTAGAATACTATGAAACCTTCAAAGAAGAGGTCATACCCATACTGCAATAAATTTTTCCAAAAAATTGAGAAGGAAAAAATTTTCCCCCAACACGTTCTATGAAGCAAACATCACACTGATACCAAAAAAAGGAAAAGATCCAACTAAAAGGGAGAACTACAGATCAATTTCAATAATGAATATAGATGTAAAAATTCTCAGTAAAATTCTAGCCAATAGATTACAGCTTTTTAAAATTTTTTTATTAAATGAAAGCTGTGTACATTGATATCATCATGGGGCATCATACACTCGATTTATAGACCATTTGACATATTTTCATAACCATCGTTAACATAGCCTTCCTAGCATTATCTCAGTTACTGTGGAAAGACATATACATTATACATTAAAAAGTTTCGCAAACACCCCTGTAAGATGCACCACAGGTATAATCCCACCAATTCCCCTGCCTTTACACACCACCCCCCTCCCTCCCCTCCCATTCCCACTTCCCCCTATTGTTACGTTGTAACTGGGTTATAGCTTGCATGTGAAAGCCCAAAATTAGTTTCATAGTAGGGCTGAGTACATTGCGTACTTTTACTTCCATTCTTGAGATACTTTACTAAGAAGAAGATGTTCCAGCTCCATCCACGTAAACATGAAAGGGGTAAAGTCTCCATCTTTCTTTAAGGCTGCATAATATTCCATGGTGTACATATACCACAATTTATTAATCCATTCGTGGATCGATGGGCACTTGGGCATTTTCCATGACTTAGCAATTATGAATTGGGTTGCAATAAAAATTCTGGTACAAATATCTTTGTTATGTTGTGATTTTTGGTCTTCTGGGTATATGCCCATCAGAGGAATTACAGGATTGAATGGCAGATCTATTTTTAGATCTCTATGTGTTCTCCATATCTCTTTCCACAAGGAATGTATTAATTTGCATTCCCACCAGCAGTGCAGAAGTGTTCCCTTTTCCCTACATCCACGCCAACATCTCTGGTTTTGGGATTTTGTGATATAGGCTAGTCTCACTGGAGTTAGATGATATCTCAAAGTAGTTTTGATTTGCATTTCTCTGATGATTAAAGATGATGAGCATTTTTTCATATGTCTGAAGGCCGTGCACCTGTCTTCTTCAGAGAAGTTTCTCTTCAAATCCCTTGCCCAGCCTGCGATGGGATCCCCTGTTTTTTTCTTGCTAATGCGTTTGAGTTCTCAGTGGATTCTGGTTATTAAACCTTTGTCAGAGATATACCCTGCAAATATGTTCTCCCATTCTGAGGGCTGTTTGTTTGCTTTACTTACTGTGTTCTTGGCTGTGCAGAAGCTTTTTAGTTTGATCAAGTCCCAGTAGTGTATTTTTGAAGCTGCTTAAATTGCCCGGGGGATCCTCCTCATAAAATACTCACTCAGACCGATTTTTTAAGGGTTTTCCCTGCACTCTCTTGTAGTATTTTTATAGTTTCATGTCTGAAGTTTAAATCTTTAATCCAATGAGAGTCTATCTTAGTCAGTGGTGAAAGGTGTGGGTCCAATTTCCGTTTTCTGCAGGTTGCCAGATAGTTCACCCAGCACCATTTGTTAAATAGAGAATCTTTTCCCCAATGAATGTTTTTAATTAGCTTGTCAAAGATCAAATAACGGTAAGTAGCTGGATTCATCTCTTGGTTCTATACTCTGTTCCAGACATCCACTTCTCTGTTTTTGTGCCAATACCATGCTGTTTTGATCACTATCGATTTGTAGTAAAGTCTGAGGTCTAGTAGCGTGATTCCTCCTGTTTTGTTTTTATTTCTGAGTAATGTGTCGGCTGTTCGAGGTTTTTTCTCATTCCATATAAAACGAAGTATTGTTTTTTCAAGAACCTTAAAGTATGGCAGCGGAGCTTCAATAGAAAGTACGTTGAAATTATATATTGCTTTGGGTAGTATGGACATTTTAATAATGTTGAGTCATCCTAGCCATGAGCACGGTATGTTTTTCCATTTGTTAACATTTTCAGCTATTTCTTTTATTAGAGTTTCATAGTTCTCTTTACAGAGATCTTTCACGTCTTTTTGTAGGTAAGTTCCCAAATATTTCATCTTCTTTGGCACTACTGTGAATGGATAGAGTCCTTAACTGCTTTTTCAACTCGACTATTGTTGCTGTATAGAAAGGCTGCCGATTTATGGATGTTGATTTTGTAACCTGAGATGCTGCTATATTCCTTGATCACTTCTAGGAGTTTTGTAGTAGAGTCCCTAGTGTTTTCAAGATACACAATCATATCATCTGCGAGGAGCGAAAGTTTGATCTCTTCTGACCCTATCTGGATACCCTTGATTGCCGTTCCTTCCCTAATTGCGGTGGCTAAAACTTTCATTACAATGTTAAAAAGCAATGTAGACAATGGGCAGCCTTGTCCGGTTCCTGATCTGAGTGGAAATTATTCCAATTTAACTCCATTCAATATGATATTGGCTGTGGTTTTGCTGTAGATGGCCTCTTTCAGTTTAAGAAAAGTCAATTCTAGACCAATGTTCTTGAGTGTTTGGATCATGAAGGATGTTGGATATTATCAAAAGCTTTTTCTGCATCGATTGAGAGAATCATATGGTCTTTGTTTTTTAATTTGTTTATGTGCTGAATTACATTTATACATTTACGTATATTGAACCAGCCTTGAGACCCTGGGATAAAACCTACTCGGTCATGATGTATAATTTGTTTGATGTGTTGCTGGATTCTCTGTGTTAGGACCTTGTTGAATATTTTTGCATCTATATTCATTAGTGATATTGGTCTATAATTTTCTTTTCTTGTTGGGTCTTTTCCTGGTTTGGGGATCAGGGTGATGTTTGCTTCATAGAACATGCTGGGTAGTCTTCCTTCTTTTTCTACCTTTTGGAACAGGTTGAGTAATTTAGCTACGAATTCCTCTTTAAAGGTTTGGTAGAATTCTGACGTGAAACCATCTGTTCCCGGGCTTTTCTTTTTAGGGAGGTTTTGTATAGTTGATGCCATTTCCTAACTTGATATTGTCCTGTTCATTATTTCCACTTGATTCTGGCTGAGACTTGGAAGGTGACATGCTTCCAAGTATTGGTCAATTTCCTTCAGATTTTCAAATTTCTGAGAATAAATTTTCCTGTAATAGTCATTAAGAATATTTTGGATTTCTGACGAGTCTCTTTTTATTTCGTCTTTGTTGTTTCTGACTGATGGGATTAGAGATTTTACTCTTTTCTTTTTTTTTATTAGGTTGGCCAAAGGTTTATCTATTTTATTGACCTTTTCAAAAAATCAGCTTTCTGATTTATTGATCTGTTGTATTATTCCTTTTTTTCAATTTCATTTAATTATGCTCTTATTTTGGCCATTTCTTTTCTTCTACTGGGTTTGGGGTTGGAATTTTCTTCCCTTTCCAGTTGCTTGAGGTGTCCCATTAAGTTGTTAACTTCCTCTCTTTCCATTCTCCTGAGGAAGTCTTGCAGTACTATAAATTTCCCTCTTAGAACTGTGTTTGCGGTGTCCCAGAGGTCCTGAAAGTTTGTGTCTTCATTGTCATTCTGTTCTAAAAAATTGGCAATTTCTTTCTTAATCTCATCTCTGACCCAGGTATTATTCAGCATAAGGTTATTTAACTTCCGTTTTTTTGTATGAGTGTACAGATTCCTGTTGTTACTCAGTTCAAATTTTATTCCATAATGGTCCAAGAAGATGCAAGGAATAATTTCTATTCCTTTCAATTTACTGAGTTTAGACTTGTGACCTAAAATGTGGTCAATTTTGGAGTAAGATCCGTGGGCTGATGAGAAGTCTGTGTATTCAGTTTTGTTGGGATGGAATGTTCTGTAGATGTCTGCTAAATCTAAATATTGGATGGTTAGTTTTAAATCTAAGATTTCTTTGCTCAGCTTCTTGCTGGAGGATCGATCCAACTCTGCCAAAGGAGTGTTGAAATCTCCGACTATTATGGAGCTGGAGGAAATCAAGTTACTCATGTCTGTTAGAGTTTCTCTTATAAATTGAGGTGCATTCTGGTTGGGTGCATAGATATTAATAATTGAGTTCTCATCATATTGAGTATTACCCTTAACAAATATGAAGTGACCATTCCTGTTCTTCCTTATTTTTGTTGGTTTAAAGCCTACTGTATCTGCAAATAAAATTGCAACATCTGCTTTTTTCTGATTACCATTTGCCTGAAATATGGATAACCATCCTCTCACCCTGAGTCTGTATTTGTCTTTTGCATTAAGATGTGACTCTTGTATTCAACAAATATCTGGCTTGAGTTTTTGTATCCAGTCAGCTAAACTATGCCTCTTTAGAGGACAGTTTAAGCCATTCACATTAATGGAGAGTATTTATACGTCTGGTGGAATTTGTGGTATTGAGTTTTTCAAAGTTCCAGTGGACGTTTTTAATCCTTTCTCCAGTGTGGAATTTGGAGTTTGATCCAAATTTTCTGAGTGAGTTTACTTTTGTGGTATAGGATTGAGTTGGTCATTGTGGAGGATAGGTCTGAGAATATCCTGAAGAGTTGGTTTACTTATGGCAAATGTTTTCAACATATGAATGTCATTGAAGTATTTAATTTCTCCATCATAAATCTAACTCAGTTTAACTGGATAGAAGATTCTGGGTTGAAAGTTATTTTGCTTTAGGAGATTAAAAGTCAATGACCACCCTTTTCTGGCTTGAAAAATTTGAGCAGAGAGATCTCCAGTTATTCTAATATTCTTTCTTTTGTTCATAATGATTTTCTTTTGCTGGGCTGCTTTGAGAATCTTCTCCTTCATATTAACTTCAGTGAAGCTAATTATGATATGCCTGGGGGATGACTTATTGGGGTTGAATCATGCTGGGGTTCTGAAGCTGTCTGCTATCTGAATTTCAGTTTCTATAGGCATGTCTGGAAAATTTTCTTTCATAATTTCATGCAGAAGGGCCTCTGTGCCCTTCGAGGCCACTTCATCATTCTCAGTAATTCCAGTTATTCGTATATTTCTATTCTTCGAATTATCCCAACATTCTCTGAAGGAATGATCCGTTTTTGCTCTCCATTTCTCTTCCTCTTCGAGAGATTGGGAGCATTTGAGGACTTCATTTTCAATGTCAGAAATCCTTTGTTCTGCTTGCTCCATTCTGTTGCTGAGGGATTCTACTCTATTTTTCATATCTGTGAGGGCTGGAAATTCTTGCTTCAGTGTGTCTAAGTCTTTGGTGGTTTTTTTCTTTAAATTCGTTAAATTCTTGAGACAACTTTTGAATTTCTCCTCGAATTCCTAATTCCATTTTATTCATCTTGTCTGCAATCCAAATTCTGAATTCTATTTCTGACATCTCAGCCAGTTGTTTATGAATTGGATCTGCCGTATCTTTTCTTGAGGGGGTGTTGATCTATTCTGGTTATTCATGTTAACAGAGTTTTTCCACTGATTCCGCACCAAGGTTATTTTACTCCCTGTGATTTTTCCCCTGGGGCTTTATCGAGGGCCCTTACAGTGTTGTGGTCTGAGAAAGTGGGGCCCTGTCTTGTGTGTTGTGGTGAAGTGTTTCTGTCTTGTTTTCAGTTGGTTTCTGTTGTATACTATTGTAACATTTACTCCTGCTTGAAGTCTCAGCTATGTGGAAAAAGCATCAATTAAGTCACAATGCCCGCCCAACTCTGGCACCAATTGGAAAAGGAAAATCAAGCCTCCCTATAACCGCATACCCAAGGCATCACCTGAAATATCCTCAGTCTCTTATTTCAGTTCAAAAGTTCCAAATCGATTGTCTCAATCGGCACCTGTCTCGGGTGGGATTGTTCATGAGGTTTCTGGGAACTGGATCACCAGGGTCTGGTGACTACTCTGATATGGCTTACTCCAGTGCTGCGTGGAGTCAGGAGGAGCCACTTAGCAAATAGTTCAGTCTGGGAAGGTTGATGTCTCCTTCCCCACTTTGCCCCTCCGTCAGGCCCAGTCACTGGTAAATCTGCACATGGCTAACTCAGTTGCCTTTAGTGAACAGATACTCCAGGGATTTGCACCTGCCTGAATTGCAAGGAAATCTGCCAACCCCTGCAGTCTGCCGCTACCTAGCAGCTGGAGATGGGGCCTGACATCTTTGAGTGCTTGATACAGGTGGGGGCAGAGGTGTTCTCTCAGGCTTAGCCCCGTCCCTGATTGATCTTGCTAACAGAACAGAACAGAATAGACAACTTTGCGGGATCCTGTCTCTGTTTGCTAAAATCGCCTGCCAAAGACGGGCTGTTCCGAGTTCAAACGTTTTTGCTGCTGGAGCTTTGTGTCCGATTACTTCTCTGAGTTGGCCGTGCCCTGGAAGCTTCCCGGGTTTGTGAGCAGCGTCAGGCAAATCCTTTGCTCACTGGTGGCCTCCTCTGGTTGCCCAGTGAGACAGGGTATGTGGCTTCAGAATATCCAGAAGTGAGCCATTTTGCTGTTAAAGAAAAATGGCTGTGGATCTGCCTCCACAAACTGCCGCTCTGGTGTGGGCACCCAGCCGAACATTTTCTCCTCTGTCTCGTGCCCCAGAGTCAACACAGACCACCCGCAGTTTATGTTCTGTCCACATCCCTCGAGAGATCATTCAAGAATCCAAACTGCTGGGGGGCAGGCCTCCAGACCCCCGAGTGAGAGTTGGGGGGAGTGCTGGGAGCTCAGCCCTGGAAACGGGGAAGATACAGTTTTACTCAGTTTTATGCCTGGCCATATTGTTGCCCAAGGAGGGCTGGTGCACCGTGCTGCAGGGAAGTGCCACCGACATGTGACTCCCCCTGAGCTGAGTGCCCTCTCCTCGCTTGCATGTCTCAGAGTCAGTGCTGACCTGTTGCAGTTTGGGTACTGTGTACTCCCCTTGAGAAATCATCCAAGGATCCAAACTCCTGGGGGACAGGCCCACAGACCCCGATTGAGAGTGGGGCTGATTGCTGGGAGCTCAGCGGGGAAGGTAGAGTTTCACTCAGTTTTATTCCTGGCCGTATTGCTGCCCGGGGAGCGCTGCTGCACCGCACTGCTGTGAAGTGCTGCCAAGGCTTGACTCCCCTTAGCCGGGTGCCCTCTCCTCACTCGCGTGCCTCAGAGTCAGTGCTGACCAGTTGCAGCTCGGGAATTTTCCACACTCCTTGAGTAATCACCCAGGAATCTGAACTCCTGGGGGACAGGCCTCCAGTCCTCAGTGTGAGTTTGGGGAGTGTTGGGAGTTCAGGGTTTCTTGCAAAGGATATTTAAGTTTTATACAGTTTTATGCCTGGCAGGAGAACGACATGGCACCCTAGTAGGGGAGGTAGGTCCAGTTTTTAGAAGGTCTCTCCCTTGGACTGTAGTGGGAGGGCCTTTAATTTCTGCCCGTTTGTTTAATTGTGGGGTTCTTGAGCCGGTCTCATGGGGGATGGGGACTCCCATCCGCTTGATGATGGATTTTGTACCTTTTCTTTGCGTCCTTGTGATGACTGCTTGCCTCAGCGGTGTTGATGTGCGTTCTTCAACCTTCTCTCTTGGTGTGGCTCAAATCCACCAGGATATTTAGTAAGTTTTTGTCTCTTAACTTTTCTTCTGGATGGGAGCCTCTGTGGAAAGCTGCCTTCAGTCCGCCATCATGTCTCTCCCCCTAGATTACAGCTTATAATTAGAAATGTAGGATATTATGATGAAGTACATTTCATCGCAGAGATGCAAGGCTGGTTTAACATATGCAAATCCATATACATAATTGAACATATCAACAGAAGCAAAAAGAAAGACCACATGGTACTCTCAATAGACAGAGAAAAAGCATTCAATAAAATTCAACATCCCTTTCAAATTAGAACTGTGAAGAATATGGGCATGGTGGCATATTTCTTAAACTGATTGAAGCCATGTATGACAAATTCTCAGCTAATATTATATTGAATGGAGTAAAATTGAAAGCTTTCCCACTTAGATCTGGAATAAGGCAAGATCGTCCTCTACCACCACTGCTATTCAACATAGTGCTGGAAGTCCTTGCCAGCACAATCTGGCAAGAGAAGGAAATAAAGGGCATCCAAATGGGGGTAGAAGAAGTCAAACTCTCCTTTTTTGCTGATGATGTGATCTTATACTTAGAGAACCCCAAAGACTCAACCACAAGACTTCTGGAAGTGATCAAATAATACAGTGACATTTCAGCATATAAAATAAATGTCCACAAATCAGTAGCCTTTGGATATGCCAATAATAACCAAGATGAGAAGGTTACCTAGGCACAATTCCCTTCTCAGTAGCTTCAGAGAAAATGAAATACCAAGGAATATACCTCATAAAAGAGGTGAAGAACCTCTATAAAGAAAACTACAAACCCCTAAGAAAAGAAATAGCAGAAAATATTAACAAATGGAAGAACATATCATGCTCATGGCTGGGAAGAATCAACATTGTTAAAATGTCTGTACTTCTGGGCGGCGTGTGTGGCTCAGTTGGTAAGGCACCGGCCCCATGTACCGAAGGTGGTGGGTTCAAACCCGGAGCCAGCTGAACTGCAACCAAAAAGGAGCTGGGCGATGTGGCGGGCACCTGTAGTCCCAGCTACTCAGGAGGCTGAGGCAAGAGAATCGCTAAGGTCCAGGAGTTGGAGGTTGCTGTGAGTTGCGTGATGCCATGGCACTCTACTGAGGGCCATAAAGTGAGACTCTGTCTCTACAAAAAAAAAAAAAAAAAAATCTGTCTTTACTTCTAAAAGCAATTTACAGATTTAATGCCATTCCTATTAAAACACCAACATCATACTTTCAAAACTTGGAAAAAATAATTCTTCGTTTTGTATGGAATCAGAAGAAAATCAATATGGCCAAGATAATTCTTAGTAATAAAAACAAAGCTGGGGCCATCATCCTACCACACTTCAGGCTGTACTACTAGGCCATAGTGGTCAAAACAGCCATGGTATTGGGACAAAAATAGAGTATAGACATCTAGAACCAAAAAGAAAACCAGGAGATGAAACTAACATCTTACAGCCACCTAATCTTTGATAAACCAAACAAAAGCATACACTAGGGAAAAGAACATCTGTTCAATAAGTGGTACTAGGAGAACTAGATATCCACATGTAAAAGACTGAAACTGGACCCACACCTTTCTCCACTCACAAAAATTTATTCCAGCTGTGTAATATTTATTTATTTTCTTTTATTAAATCATACCTGTGTACATTAGTATGATCATGGGGCACCATACACTTGGTTCATAGACCGTTTGACAAATTTTCATCACACTAGTTGACATAGCTTTCATGGCATTTTCTTAGTTATTTTCCTAAGAATTTTACATTCCACATTTACTAGGATTCACATATACCCTTGGAAGATGCACTGCCGGTGTAATCCAATAAATCCCCCTCCCTCCACCTCCCTCCCTGCTCCCTCCCCTCCCTTTCCCCCTTCTTTTTTTTTTTTTTTAATGGTTGTCCTTTTGGACAGACTAGATTTATTTTCTTTCCATTTATTTATTTATTTATTTATTTATTTATTTTTATTAAACCATAGCTGTGGACATTAGTATGATCGTGGGGCATCATACACTTGGTTCATAGATCGTTTGACACATTTTCATCACATTAGTTAACATAGCTTTTGTAGCATTTTCTTAGTTATTTTGCTAAGACCTTCCACATTTACTAGGATTCACATATACCCTTGTAAGATGCACCGCAGGTGTAATCCCATTAATCCCCCTCCTCCCCCCTCCCTCCCCCTTCCCTCGCCTCACTTTCCCCCTATTCTTAGGTTGTAACTGGGTTACAGCTTTCATGTGAAGGTCCTACATTAGTTTCCTAATAATGGTGAGTACATTCGGTACTTTTTCTTCCATTCTTGTGATACTTTACTAAGAATACTTAGTTCCAGCTCTATACACATAAGCATGAAAGAGGCAAAGTCTCCATCTTTTTTTAAGGCTGCATAATATTCCATGGTGTACATATACCACAATTTTTAATCCATTCGTGGATCGATGGGTACTTGGGCTTTTTCCATGATTCAGCAATTATGAACAGGGCTGCAATAAATATTCTGATAGAAATATCTTTGTTGTGATGTGATTTTTGGTCTTCTGGGTATATGCCCAGTAGAGGGATTACAGGATTGAATGGCAGATCTATTTTTAGATCTCTAAGTGTTCTCCATATCTCTTTCCAAAAGGAATGTATTAATTTGCATTCCCACCAGCAGTGCAAAAGTGTTCCCTCCTCTCGACATCCACGCCAACATCTCTGGTCTTGGGATTGTGTAATGTAGGCTAGTCTCACTGGAGTTAGATGATATCTGAAAGTAGTTTTGATTTGCATTTCTCTGATAATTGAAGATGATGAACATTTTTTCATATGTCTGAAAACCGTGCACCTGTCTTCTTCAGAGAAGTTTCTCTTCAAGTCCCTTGCCCAGCCTGCGATGGGATCCCTTGTTCTTTTCTTGCCAATGCGTTTGAATTCTCTGTGGATTCTGGTTATTAAACCTTTGTCGGAGACATAACCTGCAAATATCTTTTCCCATTCTGAGGGCTGTTTGCTGGCTTTACTTACTGTGTTCTTGGCTGTGCAGAAGCTTTTTAGTTTGATCAAGTCCCAATAGTGTATTTTTGAAGCAGCTTCAATTGCCTGGGGGGTCCTTCTCATGAAAAACTCACCCAACCCAATTTCTTCAAGGGTTTTCCCTGCACTCTCTTCTAGTATTTTTATAGTTTCATGTCTTAGGTTTAAATCCTTAATCCAGTGAGAGTCTATCTTGGTTAATGGTGAGAGGTGTGGGTCCAGGTTCAGTCTTCTACAGGTTGCCAGCACGTTCACACAGCAACATTTGTTAAATAGGGAATCTTTTCCCCATTGAATATTTTTAATTGGCTTGTCAAACATTAAATAATGGTAATTAGCTGGATTCATCTCTTGGTTCTCTACTCTGTCCAGACATGTACTTCTCAGTTTTTGTGCCAGTACCATGGTGTTTTGAGCACTATTGATTTGTAGTATAGTCTAGGTGTTGTAGCGTGATTCCTCCTGCTTTGTTTTTATATTTTAGTAATGTCCTCGCTATTCGAGTTTTTTTCTGATTCCATATAAAACGAAGTATAGTTTTTTCAAGATCTTTGAAGTATGACAGTGGAGCTTTAATGGGGATTGCATTGAAATTATATATTGCTTTGGGTAGTGTGGACATTTTAACAATGTTGCTTCTTCCCAACCATGAGCATGGTATAATTTTCCATTTGTTAACATTCTCAGCTATCTCTTTTCTTAGAGTTTCATAGTTCTCTTTATATAGATCTTTCACATCCTTTGTTAGATAAACTCCCAAGTATTTCATCTTCTTTGGCACTACTGTGAATGGGATTGAGTCCTTAATTGTTTTTTCAATTTGACTGTTGTTGGTATATATATAAAGGCTACCGATTTATGAATGTTAATTTTGTAACCTGAGACGCTGCTCTATTCCTTGATCATTTCTAAGCATTTTTGTAGTAGAATCCCTAGTATTTTCCAGATATACAATCATATCAATCTGCCAAGGACAGTTTGATCGCCTCTGACCCTATGTGGATACCGTTGATCGCCTTTTCTTCCCTAATTGCGGTGGCTAAAACTTCCATTACAATGTTAAACAGCAGTGGAAATAATGGGCAGCCTTGTCTGGTTCCTGATCTGAGTGGAAATGATTCCAATTTAACTCCATTCAATATGATATTGGCTGTGGGTTTGCTGTAGATGGCATGTATCAGTGTAAGAAATGTCCCTTCTATACCAATTTTGTTAAGTGTTCTGATCGTGAACGGATGTTGGATGTTATCAAAAGCTTTTTCTGCGTCGATTGAGACAATCACATGGTCTTTGTTTTTTACTTTGTTTATGTGCTGAATTACACTTACAGATTTATGTATATTGAACCAGCCCTGAGACCCTGGGATAAAACCAACTTGGTCATGATGTATGATTTGTTTGATATGTTGCTGGATTCTGATTGTTAGAATCTTGTTGAATATTTTTGCATCTATATTCATTAGTGATATTGGTCTATAATTTTCTTTTCTTGTTGGGTCTTTTCCTGGTTTGGGGATCAGGGTGATGTTTGCTTCATAGAATGTGTTGGGTAGTCTTCCTTCCTTTTCAACCTTTTAGAACAGGTTGAGTAATATAGATACTAATTCCTCTTTAAAGTTTTGGTAGAATTCTGACGTGAAACCATCTGCTCACGGGCTTTTCTTTTTAGGGAGGTCTTGTATGGTTGATGCTATTTCCGAACTTGAAATGGGCCTGTTCAACATATCCACTTGATTCTGGCTAAGTCTTTGAAGGTGGCGTGCTTCCAAGTATCGGTCAATTTCCTTCAGATTTTGATGAAGAGAATAAAGTTTCTTGTAATATTCATTAAGGATTTTTTGGATTTCTGAGTAGTCTGTTGTTATTTCTTCTTTGTTATTTCTGATTGATGAGATTAGAGATTTTGCTCTATTTTCCTGATTACTTTGGACAAAGATTTATCTATTTTGTTGACCTTTTCAAAAAAACAGCTTTTTGATTTATTGATCTGTTTTATTATTGTTTTGTGTTCAAATTCATTTAGTTCTGCTCTGATTTTGGTTATTTCTTTTCTCCTACTGGATTTGGGGTTGGAGTGTTCTTCCATTTCCAGTTGCTTGAGGTATCCCACTACGTTGCTTACTTCCTCTCTTTCCGTTCTCCTGAGGAAGGTTTGCAGTGCTATAGATTTCTCTCTTAGAACTGCCTTTGCGATGTCCCAAGGTTCTGGTACTTTGTGTCTTCATTGTCGTTTTGTTCCAGAAATTTGGCAATTTCCTTCTCGATCTCATCTCTGACCCATCTATCATTGAGCATAAGGTTATTTAACTTCATTGTTTTGTATGAGTATGCAGATTCGTGTTGTTACTCATCTCAAGTTTTATTCCATGATTGTCCGAGAAGATGCATGGAATAATTTGTATTCCTTTAAATTTACTGAGGTTAGACTCGTGACCTAAGGTGTGATCAATTTTGGAGTAAGTTCCGTGGGCTGATGAGAAGTATGTATATTCAGTTTTGTTGGGATGTAATGGTCTGTAGATGTCTGCAAAATCTAAATGCTGGCTGGTTAAATTTAAATCTAAAATTTCTTTACTCAGCTTTTTGTTGGAGGATCCATCCATCACTGTCAAAGGAGTGTTAAAATCTCTGACTATTATAGATTTGGAGGAAATCAAGTTGCTCATGTCTGTTAGAGTTTCTCTTATAAATTGTGGTGCAGCCTGGTTGGGTGCATAGATATTAATAATTGAAATCTCATCATATTGAGTCTTATCCTTAACAAATATGAAGTGACCATTTTTGTCCTTCCTTACTTTTGTTGGTTTAAAGCCTATTGTATCCGCAAAAAAAATTGCAACACCTGTTTTTTTCTGGTTAACATTTACCTGAAATATGGACGAACATCCTTTCACCCAGAGTCTGTATTTGTCTTTTAAGTTAAGATGTGACTCTTGTATGCAACAAATGTCTGGCCTGAGTTTTTGTATCCAGTCAGCTAACCTATGTCTCTTTAGAGGGCAGTTTAAGCCATTCAAATTAATGGAGAGTATGGATAAGTTTGGTGAAATTTGGAGTATTGAGTTTTTCGAAAGTCCAGTGGTCATTTTAAATCCTTTTACCTTTGTGGAAGTTGGAGTTTGATCAGAATTTTCTGAGTGTGTTTACTTTTGTAGTAGAGGATTGGGTTAGTTATTATGGAGGATAGGTCTGAGAATATCCTGAAGAGCTGGTTTGGTTATGGCAAATTTCTTTAGCATATGTATGTCATTAAAGTATTTAATTTCTCCATCGTAAATGAAACTCAGTTAAGCTGGGTACAAGATCCGGGGTTGAAAGTTATTTTGCTTGAGGAGATTAAATGTTGATGACCACCCTCTTCTGGCTTGAAAAGTTTCAGCAGAGAGATCTGCAGTCATTCTAATGTTCTTCCCTTTGAAGGTAATAGATTTCTTTCGCCTGGCTGCTTTGAGAATTTTCTCCTTCATATTAACTTTAGTGAATTTAATTATGATATGCCTCGGGGATATCTTATTGGGGTTGAGTCGTTCTGAAGCTATCTGCTATCTGAATTTCAGGTTCTCTAGGCATGTCTGGAAAATTCTCTGTCATAATTTCATGCAGAAAGGCCTCTCCACCCAATGAGGCCACATCATCTGTTTCAGGAATTCGTCTGAGTTGGATATTTGCCTTCTTCGAGTTATCCCAGAACTCTCTCAGAGAGTGATCCATTTTTGCTCTCCATTTCTCTTCCTATTTGAGAGTTTGGGAGCCTTCAGAGGCTTTATCGTCAATGTTGGAGATCCTTTCATCTGCTTGGTCCATTCTGTTACTAAGGGATTCTACTGTATTTTTCATATCTTTGAGGGCTGCAAATTCTTGCTTCAGTGTGTCGAAGACTTTGGCGGTTTTGTCTTTAAATTCGTTAAATTCTTGAGACAGCTTTTGAATTTCTCCACGCATTCCTGGTTCCATTTTGTTAATCTTGTTTGCCATCCAAATTCTGAATTCGATTTCCGACATCTCAGCCAGTTGTTTGTGAATGGGATCTTCAATTACATCTGCCGTATCTTTCCTTGGGGGAGTTGATCTACTCTGGTTATTCATGTTATCAGAGTTTTTCCACTGATTCCTCCCCATGGTTATTTTACTCCTTTTGATTTCTCCCCTGGTGATTTGTTGAAGACCCGTACAGTGCTGTGGCCTGTGAAACTGGGGCCCTGTTTAGTGTAGAGGAACTACGTGCTTTGTTCTTGTCTTCAGCTGGTTTCTATTAGACCCTAGTGAAACAGTTACTCTGGGTTGAAGTCTCAGATGTTTAGAAATACCAGCAATTAAGTAACCCCACCCACCACAGGCAACATATGGAAAAGGAAAATCAAACCTTCCTACAACCACACACCCAGGGTGCCACTTGGATAGTCCCTAGGTGAGTGGCTCAGTTCAAAAGGTCCAAGTCAATTGTCTCATTCAGCAGCTGCCTTGGATGGGAGAGTTCAAGAGGTCCCTGGGAACTGGATCACAGGTGTCTGGTGACTGCTCTGATATGGCTTGCTCCAGTGCTTCTTGGAGTCAGGAAGAGCCACCCAGTAAATAGATCAGTCTGGGAAGATTGATGCCCCCTTGCCCCACTTGCAACTGTGCCACACCCAGTCGCTGCTAGCCCCACAGGGATGTGACCCAGCCAGTTGTCTGCAGGAAGCAGATACTCCACGGTTTTGCACCTGCCTACGTCGTGGTGTAGTCTGTGTCTGCTCGTCTAGACTGCTACTCTCTGTCATTATCCAGCAGGGGGTGGTGTTGCCTGTCAACCTCGTGCACTTGATGGAGGCTGGATGTGTTCACTCAGTTCCCGCCCCTCCCTTAGTTCATGTTTCTGGGTGAACGGAACAACCCTGTGGGAGTTTGTTTCTGACCCTGCTAGATTGTTCTGCAGAGGAGAGGTTGATTTGAGTTCCCAGAACCTTTGCCTTAGGCCCTGTCTTTATTCCTGCAAGTTTGTATTCGCAGCCCGATCAGTTTTTGGCTGTAGCCTCTTGGCCTCCTTTGTCTATAGGCTGGTGATCCCTTGAGGGCCAGGTGTGTCGTAGGCTCATTAAAGCGGTCCAGTGGATGAGCCCCACCCTGGAAGTTTCCTGGCTCTGCGGGTGTGTTTTCTAGTCCCCGTTTTCCACACAGGACAGTGCCGCTGCAGGCAAACCCTTTACTCACGGGGCCTGTGTTTCAGTCCCAGGTCTGTTCCATGGTGGTTGCCATCTAGAAGATGCTCGGCCTCATCTGGTTGCCCACGAAGACAGGAGGAGAGGCTATGAGATATCTGGGGGTGTGCCTTGTTATTGCTGAATACGGCTGTTGCTCTGCACCTCGGGGCAACAACGCTCCAGTGTAATTCCCTCTAAGCCGACCGTTGTCTTCTCGCTCCTTTGCTACAGAGTCAGCACTGGCCAGCTGCAGTCCAGGTCCTGTCTGCACCTCTCGAGAGTGGGTGGGCAGGTCTCCAGATCACGAAGTGAGAGTGGAGGGGAGTGTTACGACCTCAGATTTGGAGCTCGTAACACCAAGCTCATTGAGACAAAATTATCAAATAAACAGATACAAAGGTTACCAGGCACATGGGCCCATAGATACAGAGACAGACGGAAACACATAGACATACAGGTAGCAGCCACAACAACAGCAATATAAGAACAACTGCAATAAAAATAGTGATAATCATAAAATAATTGAAAGAAAGAAAAAAAGAGAAAAAAGTGGTGTTAGTAGGGATGTTAAATGAGAAGAAAGAAGAAATTAGAATTCGAAGACATAGAAATAAAAAATATATCTATATAAAAAGTAATAATAAAAAATTATCGAAATCTCCTCTAAAAAATGGTGAGGGAAAAACAGACAAAAAGAAAACAAACAAACAAAAAATACGAAAACCATAAAAAAGGCACCAACTACAAAAATATTCTTTCTTGTAGAAATAGACCTATATATATGTATATGTCTGCTGTAGGGAAGAACTTTTGTAGGAATATATTCATACCGCAATATACTTTCTGGACACCAGGTGGCGCCATGAGTGGTTCCAAGACTTATACCTGATTTACAGTTTATACTGTTACCATAGTAACCACCTTCCATGGCCATCACCATTTTGGAATTTCTGTAAAAGTTTGTTGCCTAAGAATTGTGTAACCTCGGCTGTTCTTTTCCAGACAGCACTTGCGACCGACCTTCCCACTCAGTGCAGGTGTCCACGCTTCTTAAGTCTTTCCACTCTGTTCCCAGGTTCTCCTGCAAACTGGCGACTGCAATCAGGTATAGGGCAAGTGGTGCTGAGTTCACGCAGTCGTTGGCCGGCTTGCAGTTTTATCTGCTGTAGCTGGCTCCCGGGGCTAAAGCCAAGTACGGGGCTTTAGCAGCTAAAGCCGGGTCCGTGGCTTCAAGGCAGTTCCCGTGGTTGGAGCATTCGGGGGACTTATTCTGAGTTTTATGGTTCAGAGTTTCCATTTTGGATCGGCGCCTGCCAGTTCGCCGCGCAGCCTGAACCACCAGCCCCCTCCAACACCTGGGGAAAAGGTGCCCGCCCTTTTGGGTAGTTCAAAATGTCTGTTTCCCGGGCAGGATCCCTTCCTTTCAATTGTCCAACAGTTTGCCCAGCTCCCCGTGGCTTTTAGTGGCTCTCCTTTAGGATGCCTCCCTCAGTTCAGGAATAATTAGTTGTCAATTGGTTTTTGTCCCCATTTACAAGCTGCTGACCTCCGTAGGGGAGGGGACTGCTGGCCGGCACGGCCGAGCAGGGAAGAATCTCTACAACAGAGTCTATGATTTTAAATTACCCCTCATCTATAGCAATCCGCCAGTTTGCTGGGTGTCTCCAGCAGTCTGTCCACTCCAATAATCCACACACAGGGAAGGTCCAGACCACCTTTCCTCTCACCTGATGGCTTGGGAGAGGTGGGCTACACGTCCTTCCTGTCCGCCATCATGCTCCGCCCTCCCCAGCTGGATAATAGACCTACATCTAAGGCAAGAAACAATAAAAATCCTTGAAAATAGTGTGGGGAAAACTCTGGAAGCTATCAGCCTGGGGAGAAACTTTATGAGGAAGACTTCCATTGCAATTGCAACAACAACAATAATAAATCAATGGGACTTCATTAAACTGAAAAGCTTCTCCATACAGCTAAGAAGATAACAACCAAAACAAGTAGACACCCTACACAACGGGAAAGGTTATTTGCCTATTTTGAATTGGACAAAAGCTAGATCACTAGTATCTACAGAGATCTGAAATTAATCAATATAAAAAAGAGCCACCTGGCATGACCTGTGGCTCAAGGAGTAGGACACCGGTCCCATATGCCTTAGGTGGTGGGTTCAAACCCAGTCCCGGCCAAAAACCACAAAAAAAAAAAAAAAAAAGAGCCAACAATCCCTTAGATGACTGTGCAAGAGAGATGAATAGAACCTTCTCTAAAGAAGACAGATAAATGGCTAAGAAACATGAAAAAAATCATCCCTGACTATTAGAGAAATACAAATCAAAACAGCGCTGAGATGGGTTTGACGCCTGTAGCTCGGCAGCTAGGGCACCAGCCACATACTCCAGAGCTGGTTGGTTCAAACCCAGCCCAGGCCTGCCAAACAACAATGACAACCACAACCAAAAAATAGCCAGGTGTTGTGGTGGGCACCTGTAATCCCAGCTACTTGGGAGGCTGAGGCAAGAAAATCACTTAAGCCCCAGAGTTTGAGGTTGCTGTGAGCTATGACATCATGGCACTCTACCAAGGGTGGCATAGTAAGACTCTGTCTCAAAAAAAAAGCCACCTGAGATATCATCTAACCCCAGAGAGAGTAGCCCACTTCAGAAAGTCTCAAAACTGTAGATGTTGGCTTGGATGTGGAGAGAAGGGAACACTTTTACATGGCTGGTGGGACTGCAAACTACCCTGTTTCCCCCAAAATAAGATATCCTCCGAAAATAAGACCTACTTACAGGAAAGATAAGATTACCCTGAAAATAAGACCTACTTACAGGAAAGATAAGATGACCCTGAAAATAAGACCTAGCGCATCTTTGGGAGCACACCTTAAAATAAGACACTGTCTTATTTTCGGGGAAACAGGGTAATACCTCTTTGGAAGGATGTATGGAAAACCCTCA
The DNA here is from genome assembly GCF_027406575.1 of Nycticebus coucang. NCBI lineage: Eukaryota > Metazoa > Chordata > Mammalia > Primates > Lorisidae > Nycticebus > Nycticebus coucang. The sequence continues at coordinate 65,223,991 of NC_069804.1, forward strand.
AAGAACTCAAGCTAGAGCTCCCATTTGATCTTGCAATCACATTGCTGGGCATCTACCCAGAAAAAAAATATATTTTTAACATAAGGACACTTGCACTACAGTGTTTATGGCAGCTCAATTTACAGTCGCCAAAATGTGCCTAAATGCCCACCAACTCAGGAAAATATTAACAAGCAGTGGTATATGTATGCCATGGAATACTATTCAGCCACTAAAAAAGACGGAGACTTTATACCTTTTGTATTAACCTGGATGGATGTGGAACACATTATTCTTAGCAAAGCATCACCAGAATGGAGAAACAAGAATCCTATGCACTCAATTCTGATATGAGGACAATTAATGGCCTAGCATCCGGTGGGGGTGGGAAATGGGGAGAGCTGAGAGAGGGAAGGAGGACGGGGTGGGGATTCTCTGTGGGGGTGGCTCACCTTTTGTGGGTGGAACATTATTATAAGATGGTCTTTATCTCATACAACATTCAGTGTAGCCTGGTTCTTTGTACCATCAACGAATCCCCAAAAATAAAAAATAAAAAAACCTATAAGCCAAATTAAAAAAAAAATTATTATTGAACTTGAATAAATAATATTGAGATGCAAAAATAAATAAATAGAGTTGCATATGAGGACAGGAAGCTGAGACATGGGCAGGCCGCCTTCTTCTGCTACCACCATTGGAATGGAACCATCAGCCTCATGTGCCGGAAGCCTGGTGGTGGTGACGACATTGCACCACCACTCCACGTCTTACTTCATCGATCCTTTCAGGATGTCCTGGCCAGACAAACTCACGAAAATGGCCATGTCTGGTCAGGGAAACTTTGAGGGAAATTTTGAATCACTGAACCTTGCGGAATTTGCTAAAAAGCAGCCATGGTGGAGCAAGCTATTTGGGCAGGAATCTGGGCCTTCAACTGAAAAGTATTGTGTGGAAACCCAGCTGTTAATTTGAGGTTTTACTGGACGGTGTACAGGGTTCATATTCCAGAAGGTTGGAAAGTTGCCTGGAACAGCTGTGGGAAGTGAACATTTTCTTCAGCTTGCAAACCAAACCAGATATATCAAATTTGACTGGCAGCGAGTAGAGAAGGACATGAAGAAAGCCAAAGAACAGCTGAAGATTCATAAGAGCAACCAGATACCTACTGAAGTCAAGAGCAAAGCTGAGGAGGTGTTGTCATTTGTGAAGAAGAATGTTATAGTGACTGGGGGGAGGGGTTTCTGCTTGGCATGGCATCCTAAGAAGAATGACTTCACTTCCGTTGTTCCTGGTTATTCCCACCAGCCTCTATACTCCATTGCAGGATAAACACCAAATCTCTCCTCTCCCTCTTCTCCCGTGCCTTCTTCACTGCCATGGCAATTATGATTGGCTTCTACAGGCATCTGTTGGCCAAAGTTAATACAGCCCTACCTTGAGCTTGGTGGTGGCAGAAGAGACAATGGAGACATTAGTTCTCCTCCTAATACACTCCCCCACTTCACCAATCTGTAGGTCATCAAGAATGTTCCTTGTCCTTCTACACAAGATACTTATCAGACCATGTTGCAAGATGGTTCACCACAGAGGATGAGTGGATCCTCAAACGTTGCCCCAAACTGTTGATTTGTAAAAGAAATATGCACACAGTTTATTATGTGCTGCGTGGAAATGAATTGAATACATTTGACTTTAAGCATGAAAAACTTTGGTATTCTCCTGTCTATTTTCTTTTATAGCTAGTTTTATATTGCAGAGAGAGCAATTTATAACTGCTATAATTATCCTGACAAAAGTGGCATAATAAGTACTATAAATGAAAAATCTGGATATGGAAAAGTATTAGCTGTACTGAAGGAATTACATTTGGTGGGAAGGTCTTTAGGGAAACCAGCTGCTAGAAATACATTGTTGGATCTTTTTCAGATTTTTGTTTGAGACAAAGTCTCACTCTGTTGCCCTGAGTAGAGTGCCATAACATGATTACAGCTCACAGCAACTGCAAACTCCATGATTCAAGAGATCCTCTTGCCTCAGCCTCCCAAGTAGCTGGGACTGCACGTACCCACCACCACTCCTGGCTAGTTTTCTATTTTTAGTAGAGATGGGGTCTCATTCTTGCCCAGGCTGAGGTCAAGGAGGATACAACTTCCCTGGCTTCCCAGAGTGCTGAGATTACAGGTGGGAGCCACTGCGCCTGGCCCATTTTAACCCCTTTTAAATCTGTGCTTGGATGGATCATCAGACTTAGTGAATCATTTAGGGACATGAAGCTAGTGCCCAGGAATGTTTTCCACCATGCAGGATAATGCATCTCATGGCTGTTTCCAAAAGGTTTATGTGTGTCCAAAGAAGTGATTCAGGTGGGAAAGGAAAGAAGGTCTTGGATTTTTATTTCATAGAAAAGGTTTTAAATTTTGAATGTTAAGTATTTTTCGCCTCTTGTCAAAACAAATGGGGTAGACATAGGTCCTCTGTGCCAGTTCTATTTTTTTATCTAGTTAGTATGAAACATTTAGACTAGTATTTTAAAGAAGTAGCTGTCCAAGCATACAAAATTGAGAAAGATAGTGATAGTACTCATAAAATAAATTGTTTGCATCATTTGTAATCTGTTGTCTCATGATGACCACTTCTCTTAGAATTATTCGTTGAAATAAAAGTTTATGCATGCACAAAAAATGAATGAATAAATAAATAAAGAAAATAATAATATAACAGTGCTTTTAGCTTAAAGCACTATGATAAATTAAATGGCTTCACATGCTGACTGTTTTGGCTTAAATATTACAAATCTTAATCCCAGAAGAATGAGATACTAAAGATAATATTTGTTTAAATATGCTGTTTATAGAATCATTTTTAACCCTTAAGCTAATGTGAGATGTAGGTATTATTAAAAACTTTCAAATTGTATGTAATGCAAATATGGTACAACCATGCCAAAATTTTTCTCAGACAGGTAAGTATGGAAGAGAAAGTAAGCCATCTTTTCAAAGTTGCATATGAACCAGATTTTCCAGAAGCTGGAGTAATAAAGCAACACTTAACTGGCAATTTAACATATTCTGCATATTCACCTTTAAAATTAGTAGGTAGCATTTATTGAGTGCCTGTCATGTGTCAAGCAGGCATGATGCTTTCAGCAATGATCCTTTTACAGGCAGGATGTGTCAGGCAGGCAATTGCTTTCAGCAATGATCCTTTTACATATGGGAAAATAGGATTAACAGGGTCAAATGCCTTATAAGGGTTAGCACTAATAACAGGGTTCATATTTGTCATTGTCTTCCTTATACAATACTGACTGTAAACAGAAAGTATAGACATGGAGGAGGACCATGATAGCTGACAGGAAAGACGTTTAACTCAGCTTTCCCGGAGCAACAGGTGAGAGTGAGTGGGCCAGATCATTCCTGGCATGGAATATTGGCGTGGAGTGGCAGTTCAGTGTGTGCAGCGAGGTGGTGGATTACTGGACTTGGAGTGTAATCCGGAGCTGCGGAGACTGCCAGGAAAGTTTCTGCATAGTGGCTGCTGTGGCAACGGCAGCAACAAGCCCCACCATGGAGGATTATTAATTCCCAGTTTGTGGGGAAACTAGGTATTATGTGGAAAGATTGGTGAAGTGTGGACACCAGAGCTGAATTTGGTGGTCAGAATGGGGTGCCATCTGGAATGACACAACTGCGGTTAGGCGCTGGGAGAGACACTCAGACAGGAAAGATCCCGGATAAGAAGCAGCCTTTGTTGGCGGCGCCTGTGGCTCAGTGAATAGGGCGCCAGTCCCATATGCCGAGGGTGGCGGGTTCAAACCCAGCCCCGGCCAAACTGCAACCAAAAAATAGCCGGGCGTTGTGGCGGGCGCCTGTAGTCCCAGCTGCTCGGGAGGCTGAGGCAAGAGAATCGCGTAAGCCCAAGAGTTAAGAGGTTGCTGTGAGCCGTGTGACGCCACGGCACTCTACCCGAGGGCGGTACAGTGAGACTCTGTCTCTACAAAAAAAAAAAAAAAAAAAAAAAGAAGCAGCCTTTGTTTTAAAATTTGGGAGATGGCGGTTGCCACAGGCACTTTTCCCCGAGGGCATGGCCTGGCAATCTGAGTCTCACCTGCAGGCAGTCATCCTACACTGGAAACAGGCCCAGGATATCCCGCACTTCACGGGAACTGTTGCAGAGAGAATTTTTGAATCCTGCCTGTGAAGATTTTTTGAGATTGATGGAATCAACAGTTCAGCAGGGCCAAGCGGGTAACCGGGCAACCACCAAAACAATCTAAGGTAGGAAAGAGGTATAAGCCTGGGAACCACTCACGGTGCCACCTGGTGTCCAGAAAGTATATTGCAACATAAATATATTCCTACTAAAGTTGATTCCTACCGCATACATATAGTTGTATGTTTTTATACATGCATAAAAATAATTTTTGTGTTATTGGTGCCTTTTTTCTGTGCTCATTCTTTTTTAGTTTTTGCATTTTTTCCTTTTTTATTTTTTGTAGGAGTTATTGTTAAATTTTTCTTAATTATTATTAATATTTTTTTTCTCTTCTTCCCTTCTTAAGGTTGCTGAGAGTGCTTACATCAGGCTATTGAAGTTTTCTGTTTGTTTGTTTTTGTTTGTCTGCTCGTGCATCTATTTTCTTATTTGTGTGTCTGGTTGCTTTTTTGTTTATTTGTTCGTTTTGTTGCAATGTGCTTTGTGTTTTGCTAAATCCTCAGGTTGGCTATTTTCCCCAACTCCAATTTTTACATTCAATAAGAGCAAGGGAAGTGGGGGACGATGGCTGACTGGACCCAGCTGGCAACAGAAGCTCCCATCCAGAGGGAGAGAAAGAACCGAACAAAGCTGAAGGGTGAGAGCCGAGCTGAGAGAAGAGATTGATAACTGCACGTCTTCTCCCCTGAGGGAAGCTGGGACTCCAAGGAAACAAATTTCAGGTACAGAACCCATACCAAAGAGGACGTGTGTCTGTTCCCTCCCACAAGGGAGTTGTGCGCTTGCTTTAGGATCTCTACTAGTGAGCAGAGAACTGAGGTTCTATTCTCTCACCCCACTGGAACAAGTTGCTGGAAGATGGGACTCCTTCTCCAGAGAATCCTTGAAGTGAGCCTAGACATTCTCTGTCTGGCAGGAAGGTTAAACAAATATTTTCCCTGCCACTTTGAACTTCCAGTTCACCTATCCCCACTTTTCTGGCAGTCCAGAAGCCCAAACCCTGCAGAGACCAGAATGTCCATAGTTCTTAGTTAGGACCGGGCATTGCATGCAATGTGGAAATGCAACTTCACAGTGCCTGTGAATTCAGTAACAGTGCAGAAAGGCACAAGGGGAAGCTGTCTGCCTTGGCTCTGAGAAAGTGCAGCTCAGCAGTGGGAAGAAGTGTGGGTCTCCAGGCAATGGGTGGAGACTTGGGAACAGCTGAGGCAAGGGAACACAAGTGGAGAATCCTCCCACGCAGGATCAGTATAGGGAGCGTTAACAGAGTGATGCCGCTGGGGTCAAATTTTGGGGAGACACCTCCCCAAATCTGTGGACTACCAGAGGGAGCTAGACCTTGAATTGCAGGGAAACCAGAGGAGCAGAGCAGCTGGGGCAGAGGCACAGTCTATGAGGGCAAAAACATTTGCTGCTTTGTTAACCTCTGGTTTGAAATGAGCTCAGGTGGAACACTCCCCAGTTTCCATTGAGCACCCAACATAGTCAGACTTCAGCTCCCCCAGCTGGCAGGTGGCAGACTGTGGTTGCCAGGCCAATGAAGTATTGACTTCCCTCTGACTCTGGCAGGACCAAATCCCTGCAGCATTTGTTCATTGGAGGGAACTGGGCCACAGCTTCATGGGGCTACCAGTGCCTGGGTGTGACAGATGTGCAAGTTGGGGTAGGAGTCACCAGCCCACCTGGACTATTTTACTGGGCAGGCCTTTATGACTCCACAGAGCACTGGAGTGAGTTACACCTGAGCTGCCAGTGGACCCCCACTGTATAATTGCTGGAGACCATTTGAACTCTCCCACTTGATCTGTGTTTATGTTGACTGGAACAATTGGTTTAGAACTCTTGCCGTGGGCTGATTGCCCGGGGACCAACAAAGGTGGTACCCTAGTTGTGTTGGGGGAGTGTGGGATTCACCTGTTCCAGTTGCTGCCTGTAGGGGGCAGAGTGCCTTAGTTGTTTATATATCTCCACAGCTAAGATTTCAGCACAAAGCCACTGATTCATTAGGATTAGAAAGAGACTAGCTGATTTCAGGACAGAGCCATGTAGCCACATCACACCAAGCAAGTCCCCAGAGTTTCAAGCTTTAGTACTGAATGGGACCTTAGCAAAGCTCTAAGGGACATTCCACGATCAGCAGTCCTAGTTCTTTGGTAAAGGGCTGGTTAATTAAAACTCTAGGAGCCCTCAATTCAATTTCACCCTACCAGATTCTCTAGACAAACAGTGAAAAAGAATCATGGGGCAGAATCAGTGGAAAAACCTTGGCAACATGAATAATAAGAGTAGATCAACTCCCCCAACGTATGACAAAAGAGATACAACAAAAGATACCATTCATAAACAAATGGCTGAGATGTCAGAAATCGAATTAACAATTTGGATTGCAAATTAGATTGACAGAATTTGACCCAAAGTTGGAATTAGAAATTCAAGAAGTAATTTAAAAGTTGTCTCGAGTATTCAATGAGTTCAAAGACAAAATCACCAAAGATTTTGACATATTGAGGTAAGAACTTGCAGCCCTCAAAGATCTGAGAATTACAGTAGAATTTCTCAATAACAGAATAAAGCAGGCAGAGGAAAGGATCTCTGACATTGAAGAAAAAGCTTTTGAATACTCCCAAATGCTCAAAGAGGAAGAGAAGTGGAGAACAAAAATGGATCATGCTCTTAGAGAATTATGGGACCACTCCAAAAGAGCAAACATTTACTTTATAGTAATCCCTGAAGGAAAAGAGGATGTTCCAAAAGGCGCAGATAATCTTTGTCAAGAAATAATTGAGGAGAACTTTGCAAGTATGTCAAGAAATACTGAAATTCAGATAGCAGACACTTTCAGAAACCCAGCATAACTCTAATTAAAGCATCTCCTAGACACATTGTAATTAACTTTGCCAAAGTTAATATGAAGGAGAAAATACTGCAGTCAGACGTAAGAAAATCATAACCTACAAGGGGAAGAATATTAGAATGATGGCAGATATCTCTGCTCAAACTTTTCAAGCCAGAAGAGAATGGTCATCCAACCTTCAATATCCTAAAATAAAACAACTATCAGCCCAGGATCCTGTATCAAGCTAAACTGAATTTCATTTATGATGGAGAAGTTAAATACTTTAATGACATACACATGTTAAAGAACTTTGCCGTGACTAAACCAGCCCTTCAGGATATTGTCAGACCCATCCTCCATAATGACCAGCACAATGCTCAACAACCAAAGTAAACTCACCCTGAAATTCTTGATCAAAACCCAATTTCCACAGTGGTGAAAAGATTAAAAATACCCACTGGAATTTTGAAAAACTTGACACCCCAAATACTACCAGGCTTATCAATACTCTCAGTTAATGTGAATAGCTTAAATAGTCCTCTAAAGAGACACAGGATAGCTGAATGGATACAAAAACTCAGACCAGATATCTGCTGCATACAAGATCTCAGATAACCTTAAAAGGAAAATATATACTCAGGGTGAAGAGATGGGCATCTATAATTCAGGTAAATGGAAATCAGAAAAAAGCAGGTGTTGTAATTTTGTTCACAGATACAACAGGCTTTAAACCAGCAAAAGTAAGGAAAGAAAACAACAGTCACTTCATACTTGTTAAGGGAAACACTCAACATCACGATATTTCAATTATTAACATTTATGTGCCCAACCAGAATGCATCTCAATTTATAAGGTAGAGCCTAAAAGAAATGAACAATTTAATATCTTCAAACACCTTAACAGTTGGAGATTTTAACATCCCTTTCGCAGTATTAGATAGATCTTCCGATAAGAAACTAAGTAGACTGTGTGGAGCAAGATGGCAGCCGAGTAACAGCTTCCTTGCATCTGGGCACCATGAGTCCGGGGAGATAGGACTCCAGGCATCTCTGGCTGGTGGGATCTGCCTATCATCACCACTATGAGGATACGGAGAGTCAGCGAGAGACTTCTGGACCTCAAGAGGAGGACTAAAACAGTGGAAAACCGGCAAGTGGTCGCGTGTGTTCAATCGGTCTAAAGCCGCCCGCAACTGTAAGTTCAGTAGCAGCGAGACTGCAAACCGAAAGGCCTTACCTGTGAACTGTTTTGGTGTCTTTGGACTTGGCACTCAGTTGAGCTGTCTTGGGGAGAGCCTGACCGGGAATGCGGAGAACTTTGGCCGCTGTCTAGGGCCCCAGTCTGAGCTGCTGAGCCAGACGGAGCTAATAGTGTTTGGATGTGAGCCACAGGAAGCCATTCTGAGCGATCTGCCCCAGCAAGCTCCGCTCTCAGGGTCGCAGAGCTAAAATCGGGTGGGAGCTGGTAACCCAGCACCGAGTAGCCTAAGGGTGGGGTCTGAGCCGCCTTGCAGCCCTAACCCTCAGGGGCAGAGTGAGACCGGTTTTGGCACACTGGCTAAGTGGAAAGTCACTTCAGCAGTGATTCCAGCGACAAGCACATTCCTGGGAAGGCTTCTGCTCAGCAAGTTTACAAGTTCAAAGTGCCTTTTAAGTGGGCTGAAGAGAGATTTAGGGTGTCTACCTGCTGGGGTTTGAGAAACCAGCAGCCTCCAGTCGTATCAGAACTGTGATTAACATCTCACACCCCAGAAGACCACGTGTTGCCAAGACAATATTCAACAACATATACATACTGGTTTGTTTTTTGTTGTGTTTTGTTTTTTGTTTGTTTCTTTGTTTTTCGGTTTGGTTGTTTTTTTGTTTATTTTGATGTTATTGATGTTGTTTTGTTTTTTAATTTCAACCTCTTCCATACAGATCTTTTTTCTTTCTCAATTTTTCTAGTTTAATTATAATTTCCCATTGCTGCCTTTTTTAATAACTAGAACTTCACTTTTGCTACTGTTTCTTTTTTTTTTTTAATTTTTTTATTAAATCATAACTGTATACAATGATATGATTATGGGGCATCATACACTCACTTCATATACCATTTGACACATTTTTATCACAGTGGTTAACATAGCCTTTCCGGCGTTATCTCAGTTACTGTGCCAAAACATTTACATTCTACATTTACCAAGTTTCGCAAATACCCCTGTAATATGCACCACAGGTGTGATCCCACCGATTCCCCTCCCTCTACCCACCCCCCCCTTTCCCACTTCCCCATATTGTTAAGTTGTAGCTGGGTTATAGCTTTCATGTGAGAGTCCCAAATTAGTTTCATAGTAGGGCTGTGTACATTGGGTATTTTTTCTTCCATTCTTGGGATACTTTACTAAGAAGAATATGTTCCAGCTCCACCCATGTAAACATGAAAGAGGTAAAGTCTCCATCTTTCTTTAAGGCTGCATAGTATTCCATGGTATACATATACCACAATTTATTAATCCATTCGTGGATCGATGGGCACTTGGGCTTTTTCCATGACTTAGCTATTATGAATTGGGCTGCAATAAACATTCTGGTACAAATATCTTTGTTATGTTGTGATTTTTGGTCTTCTGGGTATATGCCCAGCAGAGGAATTACAGGATTGAATGGCAGATCTATTTTTAGATCTCTGAGTGTTCTCCATATATCTTTCCAAAAGGAATGTATTAATTTGCATTCCCACCAGCAGTGCAGAAGTGTTCCCTTTTCTCTGCATCCACGCCAACATCTCTGGTCTTGAGATTTTGTGATATAGGCTAGTCTCATTGGAGTTAGATGATATCTCAAAGTAGTTTTGATTTGCATTTCTCTGATGATTAAAGATGATGAGCATTTTTTCATATGTCTGAAGGCCGTGCGCCTGTCTTCTTCATAGAAGTTTCTCTTCAAATCCCTTGCCCAGCCTGCGATGGGATCCCTTGTTTTTTTCTTGCTGATGCGTTTGAGTTCTCTGTGGATTCTGGTTATTAAACCTTTGTCAGAGATATACCCTGCAAATATCTTCTCCCATTCTGAGGGCTGTCTGCTTGCTCTGCTTACTGTGTTCTTAGCTGTGCAGAAGCTTTTTAGTTTGATCAAGTCCCAGTAGTGTATTTTTGAAGCTGCTTCAATTGCCCGGGGGGTTCTCCTCATGAAATACTCACCCAGACCAATTTCCTCAAGGGTTTTCCCTGCATTCTCCTCTAGTATTTTTATAGTTTCATGTCTTAAGTTTAAATCTTTAATCCAATGAGAGTCTATCTTAGTTAATGGTGAAAGGTGTGGGTCCGATTTCAGTCTTCTGCAGGTTGCCAGCCAGTTCACCCAGCACCATTTGTTAAATAGGGAATCTTTTCCCCACTGAATGTTTTTAATTGGCTTGTCAAAAATCAAATAGCGGTAAGTAGCTGGATTCATCTCTTGGTTCTCTATTCTATTCCAGATATCTACTTCTCTGTTTTTGTGCCAATACCATGCTGTTTTGATCACTATCGATTTGTAGTAAAGTCTGAGGTCTGGTAGTGTGATTCCTCCTGTTTTGTTTTTATTTCTGAGTAATGTCTTGGCTATTCGAGCTTTTTTCTGATTCCATATAAAACGAAGTAATGTTTTTTCAAGATCTTTAAAATATGACAGTGGAGCTTTAATAGGGAGTGCGTTGAAATTATATATTGCTTTGGGTAGTATGGACATTTTGATAATGTTGATTCTTCCTAGCCATGAGCATGGTATGTTTTTCCATTTGTTAACATTTTCAGCTATTTCATTTCTTAGAGTTTCATAGTTCTCTTTATAGAGATCTTTCACGTCTTTTGTTAGGTAAATTCCCAAATATTTCATCTTCTTTGGCACTACTGTGAATGGGATAGAGTCCTTAACTGCTTTTTCAATTTGACTGCTGTTGGTGTATATAAAGGCTACTGATTTATGAATGTTGATTTTGTAACCTGAGACGCTGCTGTATTCCTTGATCACTTCTAGGAGTTTTGTAGTAGAGTCCCTAGTGTTTTCCAGATACCCAATCATATCATCTGCGAAGAGCGAGAGTTTGATATCTTCTGACCCTATATGGATACCCTTGATCGCCTTTTCTTCCCTAATTGCAGTGGCTAAAACTTCCATTACAATGTTGAAAAGCAATGGAGACAATGGGCAGCCTTGTCTGGTTCCTCATCTGAGTGGAAATGATTCCAATTTAACTCCATTCAATATGATATTGGCTGTGGGTTTGCTGTAGATAGCCTCTATCAGTTTAAGAAAAGTCCCTTCTAGACCAATTTTCTTGAGTGTTCTGATCATGAAGGGATTCTGGATATTATCAAAAGCTTTTTCTGCATCAATTGAGAGAATCATATGGTCTTTGTTTTTTAATTTGTTTATGTGCTGAATTACATTTATAGATTTACGTATATTGAACCAGCCTTGAGACCCTGGGATAAAACCAACTTGGTCATGATGTATAATTTGTTTGATGTGTTGTTGGATTCCGTTTGTTAGGATCTTGTTGAATATTTTTGCATCTATATTCATTAGTGATATTGGTCTATAATTTTCTTTTCTTGTTGGGTCTTTTCCTGGTTTGGGGATCAGGGTGATATTTGCTTCATAGAACGTGTTGGGTAGTCTTCCTTCTTTTTCTACATTTTGGAACAGGTTGAGTAATATAGTTACTAATTCCTCTTTAAACGTTTGGTAGAATTCTGACGTGAAACCGTCTGGTCCCAGGCTTTTCTTTTCAGGGAGGTTTTGTATAGTTGATGCTATTTTTGAACTTAATATGGGTCTGTTCAACATTTCCACTTGATTCTGGTTAAGTCTTGGAAGGTGGCGTGCTTCCAACTATCGGTCTATTTCCTTCAGATTTTCATATTTCTGAGAATAAAGTTTCTTGTAATATTCATTAAGGATTTTTTGGATTTCTGATGAGTCTGTGGTTATTTTGTCTTTGTTGTTTCTGATTGACGATATTAGAGATTTTACTCTTTTTCCTGATTAGGTTGGCCAGAGGTTTATCTATTTTATTGACATATTCAAAAAACCAGCTTTTTGATTTATTGATCTGTTGTATTATTCTTTTGTTTTCAATTTCATTTAATTCTGCTCTAATTTTGGTTATTTCTTTTCTTCTACTGGGTTTGGGTTTGGAATGTTCTTCCTTTTCCAGTTGCGTGAGATGTCCCATTAAGTTGTTAACTTCCTCTCTTTCCGTTCTTTTGAGGAAGGCTTGCAGTGCTATAAATTTCCCTCTTAGAACTGCCTTTGCAGTGTCCCAGAGGTTCTGATAGCTTGTGTCTTCATTGTCATTTTGTTCCAGAAAATTGGTGATTTCTTTCTTAATCTCATCTCTGACCCAGCTATCATTCAGCATAAGGTTATTTAACTTCCATGTTTTTGTATGGGTATGCAGATTCCTGTTGTTACTCAATTCAAGTTTTATTCCATGATGGTCCGAGAAGATGCATGGAATAATTTCTATTCCTTTAAATTTACTGAGGTTAGACTTGTGACCTAAAATGTGATCAATTTTGGAGTAAGTTCCGTGGGCTGATGAGAAGTATGTGTATTCAGTTTTGTTGGGATGAAATGTTCTGTAGATGTCTGCTAAACCTAAATATTGGATGGTTAGGTTTAAATCTAAGATTTCTTTGCTCAGCTTCTTTCTGGAGGATCGATCCAACACTGCCAAGGGAGTGTTGAAATCTCCAACGATTATGGAGCTGGAGGAAATCCAGTTACTGATGTCTGTTAGAGTTTCTCTTATAAATTGAGGTGCATTCTGGTTGGGTGCATAGATATTAATAATTGAGATCTCGTCATATTGAGTATTACCCTTAACAAATATGAAGTGACCATTCTTGTCCTTCCTTACTTTTGATGGTTTAAAGCCTACTGTATCTGCAAATAAAATTGCAGCACCTGCTTTTTTCTGATTACCATTTGCCTGAAATATGGATGACCATCCTTTCGCCCTGAGTCTGTATTTGTCTTTTAAGTTGAGATGTGACTCTTGTATGCAACAAATATCTGTCTTGAGTTTTTGTATCCAGTCAGCTAACCTATGCCTCTTTAGAGGACAGTTTAAGCCATTCACATTGATGGAGAGTATTGATAAGTCTGGTGGAATTTTGGGTATCGAGTTTTTCAAAGGTCCAGTGGACATTTTTAATCCTTTCGCCAGTGTGGAAGTTGGAGTTTGATCCGAAGTTTCTGAGTGAGTTTACTTTTGTGGTATAGGATTGGGTTGGTCATTGTGGAGGATAGGTCTGAGAACATCCTGAAGAGCTGGTTTACTTATGGCAAATTTTTTCAACATATGAATGTCATTGAAGTATTTAATTTCTCCATCATAGATGAAACTCAGTTTAGCTGGATACAAGATCCTGGGTTGAAAGTTTTTTTGCTTTAGGAGATTAAAAGTTGATGACCAGCCTCTTCTTGCTTGAAAAGTTTCAGCAGAGAGATCTGCAGTTATTCTAATATTCTTACCTTTGTACGTTATAGTTTTCTTTCGCCGGGCTGCTTTGAGAATCTTCTCTTTCATGTTAACTTTAGTGAAGCTAATTATGATATGTCTGGGAGATGGCTTATTGGGGTTGAATCGTGTTGGGGTTCTGAAGCTGTCTGCTATCTGAATTTCAGATTCTCTAGGCATGTCTGGAAAATTTTCTTTCATAATTTCATGTAGAAGGGCCTCTGTGTCCTTGGCAGCCACTTCATCATTCTCTGAAATTCCTATAACCCTTATGTTGTTTTTTTTTCGAATTATCTGAGAGCTCTCTGAGTGAGTGATCTGTTTTTGCTCTCCATTTCTCTTCCTCTTTGAGAGATTGGGAGCGTTCGAAGACTTTATCTTCAATGTCAGAAATCCTTTCTTCTGCTTGCTCCATTCTGTTACTGAGGGATTCTACTGTATTTTTCATATCTTTGAGGGCTGTAAGTTCTTGTTTCAGTGTGTCTAAGTCTTTGGTGGTTTTGTCTTTAAATTCGTTAAATTCTTGAGACAATTTTTGAATTTCTCCTCGAATTCCTAATTCCATTTTATTGATCTTGTCTGCAAACCAAATTCTGAATTCGACTTCTGACATCTCAGCCAGTTGTTTATGAATGGGATCTTCAATCACATCGGCCGTATCTTTTCTTGGGGGGTGTTGATCTATTGTGGTTATTCATGTTACCAGAGTTTTTCCGCTGATTCCGCCCCATGGTTTACTCCCTTTGGTTTTTCCCCTGGGGTTTTATCGAGGGCCCGTACAGTGTTGTGGCCTGAGAAACTGGGGCCCTGTCTGGTGTGGTGGAGCAAAGTGGTTCTGTCTTGTTTTCAGCTGGTTTCTGTTCGATCCTATTGCAACTTCTACTCTGGCTTGAATTCTCAGCTGTGTGGAAAAATCAGCAATTAAGTCACCCCGCCTGCCCACCTCTGGCCCCAGTTGGAGAAGGAGAATCAAACCTTCCTACAATCGCACACCCAGGGCACCGCCTGAAGAGTCCTCAGTCTATTAGCCCAGTTCAAAAGGTCCGAATCAACTGTCTCAATCGGCACTTGTCTCGGGTGGAAGGGTTCAAGAGGTCTCTGGGAACTGGATCACAGGGGCCTGGTGACTCCTCTGACACGGCTCACCCCAGTGCAGCATGGAGTCAGGAGGAGCCACCCAGTAAACAGAGCAGTCTGGGAAGGTTGACGTCTCCTTCCCCACTTTGCCCCTCCTTCGGACCCAGTCACTGGTATCTCTGCAGATGGCTAACCCAGTTGCCTGCAGTGAACAGACACTCCAGGGATTTGCACCTGCCTGAATCGCAAGGAAGTCTGCCAGGCCCCCGCAGACTGCCGCTATCTAGCAGGAGGAGATGGGGACTAATATCTTAGAGTGTTTGATGCAGGTGATGGGAAGGACGTGTTCACTCAGGCTTAGCCCGTGCCTGATGCATGCTGCTAACAGAACAGAACAGAACAGACAACTCTGTGAGGTTCTGTCTCTGTTCCTGTCGTCGCCTACAGGAGACAGGCTGTTTTGAGTTCAAACGTCTTTGCTGCTGGAGAATTGCATCTGAACACCTCTCTGGGTCGGCCCCGCCCTGGAGGCTTCCGGGTTTGTGAGCCGTGTTACCAGTGGCCTCCTCTGGTTCCCCAGGGAGACAGGGGGTGTGGCCTCAAAATATCCAGAAGTGAGCGTTCTGCCGTTAAAGAAAAAACGGCTGTTGATCTACCTCCAGGGAACTGCTGCTCTGGTGTGGGCACTCAGGCGACCCTTTTCTCCTCTGTCCCGCGCCCCAGAGTCAGCACTGAGCGGCCGCAGTTTGTGCTGGGTCCACACCCCTTAAGAGATCCCCCAAGAATCAGAACTCTTCGGGGATGGGCCCCCAGACCCCGATTGGGAGTGGGGCGGGGGGAAGCTAGAGTTTCATTTATTTTCACGCAATACTACGGTCCGGGGAGGGCTCCTGCACTGCACCGCAGGGAAGTGCCGCCAAGGCTTGATTTCCCCTCAGCAGAGTGCCCTCTCCTCGCTCACGTGTCCCAGAGTCAGCGCTGACCTGACGCAGCTCAGGCACTGTGCACTCCCCTCGAGAAATCACCCAAGGAGCCGAACTCCTGGGGGATAGGCCCTCAGACCCCGAGTGAGAGTAGGGGTTCTCAGCTCTCAGCGGGGAGGCCAGAGTCTGGCCAGAGTCTGATTCAGTCTTGGGCCCCGTATGCCTGTGGAGGGTTGCTGCACTGCACTGCAGGGAAGTGCCGTGAGGCGTGACTCCCCCTCAGCCCGGTGCCCTCTCCTCACTTGCGCGCCTCAGAGTCAATGCTGACCAGTCGCAACTCGGGGACTGTCCACTCCCCTTGAGAAATCACCCAAGGATCCGAAGTCCTGGGGGACAGGCCTCCAGACCTCAGTGGGCGGGAGGGGAGCGCCGGGGTTTCAGGGTTGCCGGCAAAGGATTCCCAAGGTTTTATTCAGCCCTATGTCCGGCAGGAGAATGCCACGGCACCCCAGTAGGGGAGGTAGGTCCAGTTTTTAGAAGGTCTCTCCCGTGGAGTGTAGTTGGAGGGCCTTTAATTTCTGCCCGCTTGTTCAATTGTGGGGCTCTAGAGCCGCTCTCATTGGGGGAGGCGGACTCCCGTCCGCTTGGTGGTGGATTTTGTACCTTTTGTTTGCATCCTTGTGATCACAACTTGCCTCAGCGGTGTTGATGTGCGTTCTTCAGCCTTCTCTCTTGGTGGGGCTCAAGTCCACCAGGATACTTACTAAATTCCTGTCCCTTAACTCTCCTTCTGGACGGGAGCCTTTGTTGAAAGCTGGCTTCAGTCCGCCATCTTGTCTCCCCAAGCCTTGCTACTGTTTCTACCACTATTATTTGGTTTTTCACCCAATTTTATCCCATAAAGTTTTCCGTTTGCTTGTTTTGGTTCGATTTGTAGTATTTTTGTCTTTCCTCTCTACTTGGTGGAGTATTTTTGTCTTTCCTCTCTACTGTGTCTGATCACGTTAGCAAAGAGCTGCCGACCTCAAGGGAACCACCACACTGGGCACCCCCACAAAGTGAGTTTTTTATAAGGTTGTGTCAAACTACCCTACTGTACACCTATATTGCTCTATCTCCCTCTTTCTGTGCCTCTCTTCTTTTTGTAAATATTCCTTTTACCCATCCCCTCTCCTTCCTCTATTTTTTTTTTCTTTTCACTCGGTCCTCCTTTCTTTCATCCCTTTCTTGCTCTTCAACCTTCTCACCCTTCTGTTCCTGTACCAAAAGGACTCATCTAACCCTTAGTCCACATGCACGAGAACTTAAAGAGGAAGATTAAGTGAAAGGAAAATTAGGGTAAGGAAACATATAAAAGAAATCACTCATGAGGAAGAATCAGCAGAAAACTCCAGGCAACATGAAGAACCAGTCCAGAACAACCCCTCAAAGGGACCATGAGGTAGCTACTGCAGAGGAATGCACCTGTAAAGAAATGTTAGCAATGACAGACAGGGAATTTAGAATACACATGATGAAAACAATGAAAGAAATGATGGAAATAATAAACTGCTAATAAAGTGGAAAATAACGAAAAGGAAATGCAAAAACAGAATCAAATAAGAGATGAACGATATGAAGAATATAAAAAGGATATAGCAGAGCTAAAGGAACTGAAACAGTCAATTAGGGAACTTAAACATGCAATGGAAAGTATCAGCAACAGGTTAGACCAGGCAGAAGAAAGAATTTCAGAGGTAGAAGACAAGGTTCTTCAGATAACTCAGATAATAAAAGAGGCAGAAAAGAAGAGAGAGAAAGCAGAATGTTCACTGTCAGAATTATGGGACTTTATGGAGCGTTCCAACATACGAGTTATAGGAATAGCAGACAACGAAGAAGAATGCCCCAGAGGAATGGAAGCCATAGTAGAAAACATTACAAAAGAAAATTTCCCAAATATCACCAAAGATTCTGACACACTGCATTCGGAGGGATATCGGAACCCAGGTTGCCTCAACTCTAACCGAGCTTCTCCAAGACACATTGTGATGAACCTGTCCAAACTCAAGAACAAAGAAAAGATTCTGTAAGCTGCCGGGAGTAAGCGTCAGTTGACCTACAGGGGTAAATCCATCAGAGTGACCGCAGACTTCTCTTTTTTTTTATTTGTTTTACTTTTTTCTTTTTTTTTATTAAATCATAGCTGTGTATATTGATATGATCATGGGGCATCATTCACTAGCTTCACAGACCATTTACCAAGTTTCACATATACCCTTGTCAGATGCACCGCAGGTGTAATCCCACCAATCCCCTTCCCTCTACCCCCCACCCCCTTCCTCCCCTCCCTTACCCCCTTCCCCCAATTCTTAGGTTGTAACTGGGTTATAGCTTTCATGTGAAAACCCTAAATTAGTCTCATATTAGGGCTGAGTACACTGGGTACATTATCTTCCGTTCTTGAGATACTTTACTAAGAAGAATATGTTCTAGCTCCATCCATGTAAACATGAAAGAGGTAAAGTTTCCGTCTTTCTTTAAGGCTGCATAATATTCCATGGTGTACATCTACCACAATTTATTAATCCATTCTTGGATCGATGGGCACCTGGGCTTCTTCCATGACTTAGAAATTATGAATTAGGCTGCAATAAACGTTCTGGTACAAATATCTTTGTTATGATGTGATTTTTGGTCTTCTGGGTATATGCCCAGTACAGGAATTACAGGACTGAATGGCAGATCTACTTTTAGATCTATAAGTGTTCTCCATATCTCTTTCGAAAAGGAAAGTATTAATTTGTATTTCCACCAGCAGTGCAGAAGTGTTCCCTTTTCTCCACATCCACGCCAACATCTCTGGTCTTGAGATTTTGTGATATAGGCTAGTCTCACTGGAGTTAGATGGTATCTCAAAGTAGTTTTGATTTGCATTTCTCCGATGATTAAAGATGATGAGCATTTTTCATATGTCTGAAGGCCGCATGCCTGTCTTCTTCAGAGAAGTTTCTCTTCAAATCCCTTGCCCAGCCTGCGATGGGATCCCTTGTTCTATTTTTGCTAATGCGTTTGAGTTCTCTGTGGATTCTGGTTATTAAATCTTTGTCGGAGACATAAACTGCAAATATCTTCTCCCATTCTGAGGGCTGTTTGCTTGCTTTACTTAGTGTGTTCTTGGCTGTGCAGAAGCTTTTTAGTTTGATCAAGTCCCAGTACTGTATTTTTGAAGCTGCTTCAATTGCCCAGGGGGTCCTCCTCATAAAATACTTGCCCATCCCGATCTGTTCAAGGGTTTTCTCTGCACTCCCTTGTAGTATTTTTATAGTTTCATATCTAAAGTTGAAATCTTTGATCCAGTGAGAGTCTAATCTTAGTTAATAGTGAAAGGTGTGGGTCCAATTTGGTCTTTTACAGGTTGCCAGCCAGTTCACCCAGCACCATTTGTTAAATAGGGAATCATTTCCCCACTGAATGTTTTTAATTGGCTAGTCGAAGACTAAATAACGGTAAGTAGCTGGATTCATCTCTTGATTCTCTATTCTATTCCAGACATCTACCTCTCTGTTTTTGTGCCAATACCATGCTGTTTTGATCACTATTGATTTGTAGTATAGTCTGAGGTCTGGTAGCGTAATTCCTCCTGCTTTGTTTTTATTTCCGAGTAATGTCTTGGCTATTCGAGGTTTTTTCTGATTCCATATAAAAGGAAGTATTGTTTTTTCCAGATTTTTAAAGTATGACAATGGAGCATTAATAGGGATTGCATTGAAATCAGACTTCTCTATTGAAACTTTCCAAGCAACAAGACAATGGTCATCTACCTTTAATCAAGTTAAACAGAAGAATTTCCATCCCCGAATTCTGTACCCTGCTAAGATAAGCTTCAAAACTGATGTAGAAATCAAATCATTTACGGATATACAAACATTGAGGAAATTCGCCAAAACAAGACCAGCTCTACAGGAAATACTTCAACCTGTTCTGCACACTGACCACCACAATGGATCAGCAGCAAAGTAAGAACTCAGAAATTAAAGGACACAACCTAACCTCCACACTGATGCAAAAGATAAAACTAAGCAATGGACTCTCACAAAATAAGATGAATAGAATACTACCACACTTATCAATTATCTCACTAAATGTTAATGTCTTGAATTCCCCAAAGAAGAGACATAGATTGGCTGACAGGATTAAAAAACACAAGCCATTAATTTGCCGTCTGCAAGAAACACACCTGGCTTCAAAAGACAAATTAAAGCTCCAAGTCAAGGGTTGGAAGACAATTTTTCAGGCAAATGGAATTCAGAAGAAAAGAGAAGTTGCAATCTTATTTTCAGATTTATGTGGATTTAAAGCAACTAAAGTCAAAAAAGACAAAGATGGTCACTTTATATTGGTCAAGGGAAAAATACAACAAGAAGACATTTCAATTCTAAATATCTATGCACCCAATTTAAATGCTCCCAGATTCTTGAAACAGACCTTACTCAGTCTGAGCAATATGATATCTGATAATACCATAATAAAAGAAGACTTTAACACTCCTATTACAGAGCTGGACAGATCTCCCAAACAGAAATCAAACAAAGATAAGAGAGATTTAAAAGAGACCCTAGAGCAACTGTACTTGAGAGACGCATATACAACACTCCATCCCAAAGAAAAAGAATATACTTTCTTCTCATCACCCCATGGAACATTCTCCAAAATTGATGATATTCTGGGACACAAAACAAATATCAACAGAATCAAAAGAATTGAAATTTTACCTTGTATCTTCTCAGACCATAAGGCACTAAAGGTGGAACTCAACTCTAACAAAAACGCTCCACCCCAAACAAAGGCATGGAAATTAAACAATTTTCTGTGAATAGCAGATGGGTGCAGGAAGAAATAAAACAGGAAATCATTAACTTCCTTGAGCATAACAACAATGAAGACACAAGCTACCAAAACCTGTGGGATGCTGCAAAAGCTGTTTTGAGAGGAAAATTCATCACTTTAGAAGCCTACATTGGAAAAACAGACAGAAAGGGCATCAACAATCTCACAAGCCATCTTAAAGAATTGGAAAAAGGAGAACAATCGAAGCCTAAACTCAGTAGAAGAAAAGAAATATCCAAAATCAAATCAGAGATCAATGAAATACAAAACAAAAGAATCATTCAGAAAATTAATGAAACAAGGAGTTGGTTTTTTGAAAAAATAAATAAAATAGATAAACCATTGGCCAGACTAACGAGAAATAGAAAAGTAAAATCTCTAGTAAATTCAATCAGAAATGATAAAGGTTAAATAACAACTGATCCCACAGAGATACAAGAGATCATCTCTGAATTCTACCAGAATCTCTATGCCCAGAAATTTGACAATGTGAATAAAAATGGATCAATATTTGGAATCACACCCTCTCCCTAGACTCAGCCAGGAAGAAATAGAGCTCCCGAACAGACCAATTTGAAAGAAATTTCAAAGACTGAGATCAAAGAAACAATAAAAATTCTTCCAACCAAAAAATGCCCTGGTCCAGATGGCTTCACACCAGAATTCTAACTAACCTTCAAGGAAGAGGTTATTCCTTTACTGCAGGAATTATTCCAAAAAATTGAGGAAGAAGGAATCTTCCCCAACACATTCTATGAAGCAAACATCAACCTGATACCAAAACCAGGAAAAGACCCAAACAAAAAGAATTTCAGACCAATCTCACTCATGAATATAGATGCTAAAATTCTCAGCAAAAACCTAGTCAATAGATTACAACTTATCATCAAATAAGTCATTCATCATGATCAAGTAGGCTTCATCCCAGGGATGCAAGGCTGGTTTAACATACGCAAGTCCATAAACGTTATCCACCATACTAACAGAGGCAAAAATAAAGATCACATGATCCTCTCAATAGATGCAGAAAAAGCATTTGATAAAATCCAGGATCCTTTTCTAATTAGAACACTGAAGAGTATAGGCATAGGTGGCACATTTCTAAAACTGATTGAAGCTATCTAGGACAAACCCACAGCTAGTATTTTAGGGAATTGAGTAAAACTGAAAGCTTTTCCTCTTAGAATTGTTACGAGACAAGGTTGTCCTCTGTCATCTTTACTATTCAATGTGGTGCTGGAATTTCTAGCCAATACAATTAGGCAAGACAAGGATATAAAGGGAATCCAAATGGGAGCAGAGGAGGTCAAACTCTCCCTCTTTGCTAACGACATCATCTTATACTTAGAGAACCCCAAAGACTCAACCACAACACTCCTAGAAGTCATCAAAAATACAGTAATGTTTCAGGATATAAAATCAATGTCCACAAGTCAGTAGCCTTTGTATACACCAATAACAGTCAAGATGAGAAGCTAATTAAGGACACAACTCCCTTCACCATAGTCTCAAAGAAAATGAAATACTTAGGGATATACCTAACGAAGGAGGTGAAGGACCTCTATAAAGAAAACTATGAAATCCTCAGATATGAAATAGCAGAGGTTATTAGCAAATGGAAGAACATACCATGCTCATGGATGGGAAGAATCAACATTGTTAAAATGTCTATACTTCCCAAAGCAATCTACCTATTCAATGCCATTCCTATCAAAATACCAACATCATACTTTCAAGATTTGGAGAAAATGATTCTGTGTTTTGTGTGGAACCGGAAAAAACCCCGTATAGCTAAGGCAGTTTTTAGTAATAAAAATAGAGCTGGGGTCATCAGCATTCCTGATTTTAGTCTGTACTACAAAGCCATAGTGGTTAAGACAGCATGGTACTGGCACAAAAACAGAGACATAGACACGTGGAATCAAATTGAAAACCAAGAATTGAAACTAACATCTTACAACCACCTCATCTTCGATAAACCGAACAAGAACGTACCTTGGGGGAAAGACTCCCCATTCAATAAATGGTGTTGGGAGAGCTTTATGTCTACATGTAAAAGACTGCAACTGGACGCACACCTTTCCCCACTCACAGAAATTGATTCAAAATGGGTAAAGGACTTAAATTTAAGTCATGAAACAATAAAAATCCTCAAAGAAGGCATAGGAAAAACACTGGAAGATATTGGCCTGGGGGAAGACTTCGGGAAGAAGACTGCCATGGCAATTGCAACAACAACAAAAATAAACAAATGGGACTTCATTAAACTGAAAAGCTTCTGTACAGCTAAGGAGACAATAACCAAAGCAGAGAGACAACCTACACAATGGGAAAGGATATTTGCGTATTTTCAATCAGACAAACCTTGATAACTAGGATGTATTGAGAACTCAAATTGATCAACATGAAAAAAGCCAAAAATCTCATATATCAGTGGGCAAGAGACATGAGTAGAACCTTCTCTAAAGATGACAGACGAATGGCTAACACATGAAAAAATGTTCATCATCTCTATATATTAAAGAAATGCAAATCAAAACAACCCTGAGATATCATCTAACCCCAGTGAGAATCCCACATCACAAAATCTAAAAACTGCAGATGCTGGCGTGGATGCGGAGAGAAGGGAACACTTTTACACTGCTGGTGGGACTGCAAACTAGTACAACCTTTCTGGAAAGAAGTATGGAGAAACCTGAAAGCACTCAAGCTAGACCTCCCATTTGATCCTGCAATCCCATTACTGGGCATCTACCCAGAAGGAAATAAATCCATTTATCATATGGACACTTGTACTAGACTGTCTATTGCAGCTCAATTTAAAATCGCCAAAATGTGGAAACAGCCTAAATGCCCACCAACCCAGGAATGGATTAACAAGCTGTGGTATATGTATACCATGGAATACTATTCAGCTATTAAAAAAAATGGAGACTTTACATCCTTCGTATTAACCTGGATGGAATTGGAAGACATTATTCTTAGTAAAGCATCACTAGAATCTAGAAGCATGAACCCTATGTACTCAATTTTGATATGAGGACAATTAATGACATTTAAGGTTATAGGGGGGAGGAAAAGCATAAAGAGGGATGGAGGGAGGTGGGTGAGGCCTTGGTGTGTGTCACACTTAATGGGGCAAGACATGATTGCAAGGAGGACTTTGCCTAACATTTGCAATCAATGTATCCTGGCTTATTGTACCTTCAATGAATCCCCAAAATAAAAAAAAAAGAAAAAGACAACTAAGTAAATACATTTTTAGAGTTAAACTTCACCATACAACAATTGAATTTAACAGACATCTACAGAATATTTAATCCTAACAAAACTGAATACATATTCTTCTTATCAGCCCATGGAACATCCACCTAAATTGATCATATTATAGGTTACAAGTCTAACTTCAGACATTGTAAAAGTATAGAAATGGTTCCTTGTATATTCTCGGACCACCATGGAGTAAAAGTTGGAAATCAATAATAACAGGAATTTGAACACTCGTGCAAAGATATGGAAACTAAAAAACCTTATACTGAATGGTAACCGGGCTATAGATGAGATTAAGAAGGAAATTGCCAAATTTTTGGAACAAAATGATGAAGAAGACACAAATTATTAGAAGGTTTGGGATACTGCAAAGGCAATTCTGAGAGAGAAATTTATACCACTGCAAACCTTCCTCAATAGAATGGAAATAGAAGAAGTCAGTAATACAATGGGACATCTCAAGCTACTGGAAAAGGAAGAACATTCCAACCCCAAACACACTACAATGAAGGAAATAACCAAAATCCGTACAGAATTAAATGACATTGAGAACAAAAGCATTATACAATAAATCAATAAATCAAAAAGTTGAGTTTTTGAAAAAGTCAATAAAATAGATAAACCTTTGGCCAACATAACCAGAAATAAAAGAGTAAAATCCCTAATTTCATCAATCAGACATGATAAATGCCAAATAACAAAAGACAATTCAGAAATTTCAAAAATCCTTAATGAATATTATAAGCAAAATCTATTCTCAGATGTATGAAAATCTGAAGGAAATAGATGAATATTTGCAAACACTACACTTTCCTAAACTTGCCCAGAAAGAAGTGGAAAGGTTGAACATGCCTAAATCAAATTCTGAAATAGCTTCAGATGTTAGAAATCTCCCCCAAAAGAAAAGCCCAGAACCAGATGGCTTCACCTCAGAATTCTATCAAACCTTTAAAGAAGAACTAGTACCAATATTACTTAAACATTTCCAAAACGTAGAAAAAGAAGGAATACTCCCCAAAAGATACTATGAGGCAAACATCACTCTGATCGCCGAACCAGGAAAAGACCCAAAAAGGAAAGAAAATTATAGACCAATATCTCTAATGAATATTGATGCAAAAATATTCAGTCAAATCCCAACAAACAGAATCGAGCAACACATCAAACACATTATACATCATGACCAGGTGGGTTTTAATCCAGGGTCACAAGGATGGTTAAATATATGTAAATCTATAAATATAATACACCACATAAACAAATTAAAAAACAAAGACCATATGATTCTCTCAATTGATGCATAAAAAGCTTTTGATAATATCCAGCATCCTTTCATGATCAGAACAGTTAAGAAAATAGGTATAATAGAAACATTTATTAAACTGATAGAGGCCATCAACAGCAAATACACATCCAATATTGTATTGAATGGTGTTAAATTGAAATCATTTCCACTCAGATCAGGAACCGGGCAAGGTTGCCATTGTCGCCACTGCTTTTTAAGATGGGAATGGAAGTCTAAGCCATCACAATCAGGCAAGAGAAGGTGATCAAGGGTATCCATATAAGATCAGAGGAGATCAAGCTGTCACTCTTCACAGATGATGTGATTGTATATGTGGAAAACCCAAGGGACTCAACTACAAAACTCCTAGAAGTGATCAAGCAATACAGCAGCATCTCAGGATACAAAATCAATGCTCACAAATCCGTAGCCTTTATATATATCCAACAACAGTCAAGGGGAAAAAACAATCAAGGACTATTCCCTTTACAATAGTGCCAAGGAAGATGAAATATCTGGGAGTGTATCTAACAAAGGATGTGAAAGATATGTATACAGACAAGTGAAACTTTCAGAAAAGAAATACCTAAAGATGTTATCAAATGGAAAAATATACAATGCTCATGGCTGGGAAGAATTAACATTGTTGAAATGTCTATCCTACCTAAAACAATCTACAGATTTAATGTGATCCCTATTAAAGGTCCTCTGTCATACTTTAAAGATTGAAAAAAATTAGTACCTCATGTTATATGGAAACAGAAAAAACCTCGAATAGCCAAGACATTACTCAGAAATAAAAGCAAATTATGAGATATCATGCTACCAGACTTCAGACTATACTCTAAATTGATAGTGATCAAAACAGCATGGTACTGGCACTAAAATAGAGAGGTAGATGTATGGAACAGAAATCAAAACCAAGAGATGAACACAGACACTTATTGACATTTGATCTTTGATAAGCCTATCAAAAACATAAATTGGGGGAAATATTTTCCATTTAACCATTGTTGCTGGGTGAATCAGCTGGTGACTTGAAGAAGACTGAAACTGGACCCACACCTTTCTCCTTTAACAAAAATTGACTCTCAATGGTTAAAGGAGTTAAACTTAAGACAAGAAACTATAGGGGGAGAGACAAGATGGTGGACTGAAGCCAGCTTTCAACAGAGGCTCCCATTTAGAAAGAGAGTTAAGGGACAGGAATTTAGTAAGAATCTTGGTGGATTTGAGCCGTACCAAGAGAGAAGGTTGAAGAACGCACATCAACATCGCTGAGGCAAGCTGTGATTACAAGGACGCAAACAAAAGCGAAACGGCTCAATTCTGGATATTCTGAAGCCACACCGCCTGTCTCCTTGGGAAACCAGAGGAGGCCACCAGTGAGCAAAGGATTTGCCGGACGCTGCTTACAAACCCGGGAAGCTTCCAGGGCAGGGCCGACTCAGAGAGGTAATCGGACACAAACCTCCAGCAGCAAAGACGTTTGAACTCAGAACAGCCCGTCTTCTGTAGGTGATTTTAGCAGAAACAGAGACAGAACCCCACAAAATTGTCTGTTCTGTTCTGTTAGCAACATCAATCAGGGATGGGGCTAAGCCTGAGTGAACACCTCCCTCCCAAATCCTGCATCAAGCACTCAAAGATGTCAGGCCCCATCACCTCCTGCTAGATAGCGGCAGACTGCAGGGGCCTGGCAGACTTCCTTGCAATTCAGGCAGGTGCAAACCCCTGGAGTATCTGTTCACTACTGGCAACTGGGTTAGATATCTACAGAGATACCAGTGACTGGGTCCAACGGAGGGGCAAAGTGGGGAAGGAGACATCAACCTTCACAGACTGATCTATTTGCTAGGTGGCTCCTCCTGACTCCACACAGCACTGGAGTAAGCCATATCAGAGGAGTCACCAGACCCCTGTGATCCAGTTCCCAGAGACCTCTTGAACTCTCCCACCCGATACAGGTGCTGATTGAGACAATCGACTTGGACCTTTTGAACTGAACTAATAAACTGAGGATTTTTCAGGCAGTGCCCGGGGTGTGCGGTTGTAGGAAGGTTTGATTTTCATTTTCCTTTTGCAATTGGTGCCAGAGGTGTGCGGATGGGGTGACTTAATTGCTGCTTTTTCCACACAGCTGAGACTTCAAGGCAGAGTAAATGTTACAATAGGATGGAACAGAAACCAATTGAAAACAAGACAGAACCATTTCACCCCAAAACACAAGACAGGGCCCCAGTTTCTCAGGCCACAACACTGTATGGGCCCTCGATAAAGCCCCAGGGGAAAACTCAAAGTGAGTAAAATAACCGTGGGGCGGAATCAGCGGAAAAACTCGGGTAACATGAATAACCAGAATAGATCAATGCCCCCAAGGAAAGATATGGTAGATGTGATTGAAGATCCCATTCATCAGCAACTGGCTGACATGTCAGAAATCGAATTCAGAATTTGGATTGCAGACAAGATTAATAAAATGGAATTAGGAATTCGAGGAGAAATTCAAAAGTTGTCTCGAGAATTTAAAGAATTTAAAGACAAAACCACCAAAGACTCAGACACACTGAAGCAAGAATTTCCAGCTCTCAAAGATGAACAATACGTTAGAATCCCTCAGCAACAGAATGCAGGAAGCAGAACAAAGGATTTCTGACATTTAAGATAAACTCTTCGAATGCTCCCAATCTCTCAAAAAGGAAGAGAAATGGAGAGAAAAACGGATCATTCACTCACAGAACTCTCTGACAATTGCAACAAAAGCAATATACGAATTATTGGGATTTTGGAGACTGATGAAGAGGCCGCAAAGGGCACAGAGGTCCTTCCGAATAAAGTATGAAAGAAAAATTTCCAGACATGCCTAGAGAATCTGAATTTCAGATAGCAGACTGCTTCAGAACCCCAGCACGATTCAACTAAAATAAGTCATCCCCCAGGCATATCATAATTACCGTCACTAAAGTTAATATGAAAGAGAAGATTCTCAAAGCAGTCCAGCGAGAGAAAACAATTACGGACAAAGGAAAGAATATTAGAATAACTGCAGATCTCTCTGCTGAAATTTTTCAAGCCAGAAGAGGGTGGTCATCGACTTTTACTCTCCTAAAGCAAAATAACTTTCAACCCAGGTTCTTGTATTCAGCTAAACTGAGTTTTGTTTATGATGGAGAAATTAAATAATTCAATGACATTCATATGTTGAAAAAATTTGCCATTAGTAAACCAGCCCTTCAGGATATTATCAAACCTATCCTCCACATTGACCAACCCAATCCTATACCACAAAAGTAAACTCAGTCAGAAACTTCGGATCAAAATCCAAATTCCACACTGGTGAAAAAATTAAAAATGTCCACTGGATCTTTGAAAAACTTGACACCAAAAATTCCACCAGAATAACCAATACTCTCCATTAATGTGAACGGCTTAAAATGTCCTCTAAAGAGGCATAGGTTAGCTGACTGGATACAAACACTCAAGCCAGATATTTGTTGCATACAAGAGTCAAATCTTCACTTAAAAGACAAATACAGACTCAGGGTGAAGGGACGGTCATCCATATTTCAGGCAAATGGTAACCAGAAAAAGGCAGGTGTTGCAATTTTACTTGCAAATACGGTAGGCTTTAAACCATCAAAAGTACGGAAGGAAAAGAATGGTCACCTCATATTTGTTAAGGGTAATACTCAATATGATGAGATCTCAATTATTAATATCTATGCACCCAACCAGAATGCACCTCAATTTATAAGAGAAACTCTAACAGACATGAGTAACTGGATTTCCTCCAGCTCCATAATCGTCAGAGATTTCAACACTCCCTTGGCAGTGTTGGATCGATCCTCTGAGCAAAGAAATCTTAGATTTAAACCTAACCATCCAATATTTAGATTTAGCAGACATCTACAGAACATTTCATCCCCAAAAAACTGAATACACATACTTCTCATCAGCCCACGGAACTTACACCAAATTTGACCACATTTTAGGTCACAAGTCTAACCTCAGTAAATTTAAAGGAATAGAAATTATTCCTTGCATCTTCTCGGACCATCATGGAATAAAACTTGAACTGAGTAACAACAGGTATCTGCATACTCATACAAAAACATGGAAGTTAAATAACTTTATGCTGAATGATAGCTGGGTCAGAGATGAGATTAAGAAAGAAATCGCCAATTTTTTGGAACAAAAAGACAATGAAGACAGAAACTATCAGAACCTCTGGGACACCACAAAGGCAGTTCTAAGAGGGAAATTTATAGCACTGCAAGCCTTCCTCAAGAGAACGGAAAGAGAGGAAGTTAACACCTTAATGGGACATCTCACGCAACTGGAAAAGGAAGAACATTCCAACCCCAATCCCCGTAGGAGAAAAGAAATAACCAAAATTAGAGCAGAATTAAATGAAATTGAAAACAACAGAATAATACAACAGATCAATAAATCAAAAAGGTGGTTGTTCGAAAAGGTCAATAAAATAGATAAACCTCTGTCCAACCTTCTCAGAAGAAAAAGGGTAAAATCTCCAATATCATCAATCAGAAACAACAAAGACGAAATAGCAACAGACTCGTCAGAAATCCAAAAAATACTTAATGAATATTACAAGAAACTTTATTCTCAGAAATATGAAAATCTGAAGGAAATTGACCGATACTTCGAAGCATGCGACCTTCCAAGACTTAGCCAGAAACAAGTGGAAATGTAGGACAGTTCAATATCATGCTCAGAAATAGCATCAACTATACAAAACTTCCCTAAAAAGAAAGGCCCAGGACCAGATGGTTTCACGTCAGAATTCTACCAAACCTTTAAAGCGGAATTCGTACCTATATTACTCAACCTGTTCCAAAAGGTAGGAAAAGAAGGAAGACAAACAACACGTTCTACGAAGCAAACATCACCCTGATACCCAAACCGGGAAAACACTCAACAAGAAAAGAAAATTATAGACCAATATCACAAATGAATATAGATGCAAATATATTCAACAAGATCCTAACAAGCAGGGCGGCTCCTGTGGCTCAGCGGGTAGGGCGCCGGTCCCATATGCCGGAGGTGGCGGGTTCAAACCCAGCCCCGGCCAAAAAAAAAAAAAAAAAAAAAAAAAAAAAAGATCCTAACAAGCAGAATCCAGCCACTCATCAAACAGGTTATACATCATGACCAAGTTGGTTTTATCCCAGGGTCTCATGCCTGGTTCAATATACGTAAATCTATAAATGTAATTCAGCACATAAACAAATTAAAAAACAAAGACCATATGATTCTCTCAATTGATGCAGAAAAAGCTTTTGATAATATCCAGCATCCCTTCATGATCAGAACACTCAAGAAAATTGGTCTAGAAGGGACTTTCCTTAAACTGATAGAGGCCATCTACAGCAAACCCACAGCCAATATCATATTGAATGGAGTTAAATTGGAATCATTTCCACTCAGATCACGAACCAGACAAGGCTGCCCAATGTCTCCATTGCTTTTCAACACTGTAGTGGAAGTTTAAGCCACTGCAATTAGGGAAGAAAAGGCGATCAAGGGTATCCATATAGGGTCAGAAGAGATCAAACTTTCACTCTTTGCAGATGATATGATTGGGTATCTGGAAAACACTAGGGACTCTACTACAAAACTGCTAGAAGTGATCAAGGAATACAGCAGCGTCTCAGGTTACAAAATCAACATCCATAAATCGGTAGCCTTCATATACACCAACAACAGTCAAGTTGAAAAAGCAGTTATGGACTCAATTCCATTCACAGTAGTGCCAAAGAAGATGAAATATTTGGGAATTTATCTAACAAAAGACGTGAAAGATCTATATAAAGAGAACTATGAAACTCTAGGAAAAGAAATAGCTGAAAATGTTAACAAATGGAAAAACATACCATGCTGATGGCTGGGAAGAATCAACATTATTAAAATGTCCATACTCCCCAAAGCAATATATAATTTCAAAGCTCTCCCTATCATATTTTAAAGATCTTGAAAAAACAGTACTTCGCTTTATATGGAATCAGAAAAAAACCTCGAATGGCCAAGACACTTCTCAGGAGTACAAGGGTATATGTGAATCCTAGTAAATGTGGAATCTAAAGGTCTTAGCAAAATAACTACGAAAATGCTACAAAAGCTATGTTAACTAATGTGATGAAAATGTGTCAAACGATCTATGAACCAAATGTATGGTGCCCCACGATCATACTAATGTACACAGCTATGGTTTAATGAAAATAAATAAATTAATTAAAAAAAATAATAACAAAACAGGAGGAATCACACTACCAGACCTCAGACTTTACTAGAAATCAACAGCGATCAAAGCAGCAGGGTATGGTTACAAAAACAGAGAAGTAGATATCTGCAACAGAGTAGAGAACCAAGAGATAAATCCAGCTACTTACCACTGTTTGATCTTTGACAAGCCAATTAAAAACGTTCAGTGGGGAAAAGATTCCCTATTTAACAAATGGTGCTGGGTGAACTGGCTGGCAACCTGCAGAAGACTGAAATTGGACCCACACCTTTCACCATTAACTAAGATAGACTCTCACTGGATTAAAGATTTAAACTTAAGACATAAAACTATAAAAATACTAGAGGAGAGTGCAGGGAAAAACCTTGAAGAAATTTGTCTGGGCGAGTATTTTATGAGGAGGACCCCCTGGGCAATTGAAGCAGCTTCAAAAATACACTACTGGGATTTGATCAAACTAAAAAGCTTCTGCAGAGCCAAAAACACAATAAGTAAAGCAAACAAACAGCCCTCAGAATGGGAGAAGATATTTGCAGGGTATATCTCTGACAAAGGTTTAATAACCAGAATCCACAGAGAACTCCAACCCATCAGCAAGAAAAAAACAAGGGATCCCATCGCAGGCTGGGCAAGGGATTTGAAGAGAAACTTCTCTGAAGAAGACAGGCGCACGGCCTTCAGACATATGAATAAATGTTCATCATCTTTAATCATCAGAGAAATGCAAATCAAAACTACTTTGAGATATCAGCTAACTCCAGGGAGACTAGCCTATATCACAAAATCTGAAGACCAGAGATGTTGGCGCGGATGTGGAGAAAAGGGAACACTTTTGCACTGCTGGTGGGAATGCAAATTAATACATTCCTTTTGGAAAGATATATGGAGAACACTCAGAGATCTAAAAATAGATCTGCCATTCAATCCTGTAATTCCTCTGCTGGGCATATACCCAGAAGACCAAAAATCACAACATAAGAAAGATATTTGTACCAGAATGTTTATTGTAGCCCAATTCATAATTGCTAAGTCACGGAAAAAGCCCAAGTGCCCATCGATCCACGAATGGATTAATAAATTGTGATATATGTACACCATGGAATACTATGCAGCCTTAAAGAAAAATGGAGACTTTATCGCTTTCATGTTTACATGGATGGAGCTGGAACATTTTCTTCTTAGTAAAGTATCTCAAGAATGGTAGAAAAACTATCCAATGTACTCAGCTCTACTATGAGACTAATTTGGGACTCTCACATGAAAGCTATAACCCAGTTACAACCTACCAATTGGGGGAAGTGGGAAATGGAGGGGAGGGAGGGGGGTGATTGGGAGAGGGAGGGGGATTGGTGGGATCATACCTGTGGTGCATCTTACAGGGGTATTTGCGAAACTTGGTAAATGTAGAATGTGAATGTTTTGGCACAGTAACTGAGATAATGCCAGGAATTCTATGTTAACCATTGTGATAAAAATGTGTCAAACGGTCTATGAAGCGAGTTTATGATGCCCTACGTTCATATCAAAGTATACAGTTATGATTTAATAAAAAAAATAAAAAGAAATTAAAATATGGTCAAATACAAAAAAAAAAAAAGAAACTTTAAAAATTCTTGGAGAGAGTGCAGGGGAAATACTTGAAAAAATGGCCTGGGAGAATACTTTATGAGAAGGACACCCCAGGGAATGCAATCAACATCAAAAATACATTACTGGGATCTGATCAAATTAAGAAGCTTATGCACTGCCAATAACACACTAAGTAAAACAAATAGCCCTCAGAAGGGGAGAGGATTTTTGCAGTTTATATTTCCGACAAAGGTCTAAGAACCAGAATCCACAGAGAACACAAACTTATTATTAAGAAAAGAACAAGTGATCCCATTTCACTGTAGCCAAGAGACATGTACAGAAGCTTCTCTGAAAAAGACAGGTGCATGGCCTACAGACACATGGAAAAATGGTCATCATTTTTAATCATCAGAGAAATGCAAACCAAACCACTTTGAGATATCATCTAAGTCCAGTAAGAATAGCCCACATCACAAAATCCCAAAACTACAGAGGTTGTCATGGATGGGGAGAAAAGGGAACCCTTCTGCTCAGCTGGTGGAAATGCAAGCTAAGCTTCCTTCCTTTTGCAAGAAAGTTTAGAGAACACCCAGGGATTTAAAAGTAGACCTGCCATTTGATCCTGCAATTCCTCTACTAGCTATATATTGAAAAGACCAAAAATCACTTGGCAACAAAGATATTTGCACCAGATTGTACATTGCAGCTCAATGCATAATTGGCAAGTCATGGAAGAAGCCCAAGTACCCATAGACCCATGAATGGATAAATAAATCATGGTATATGTATACCATGGAATACTATGCAGCATTCAAAAAAGATGGAGACGGGGCAGAGACAAGATGGCTGACTGAAGCCAGCTTTACACAGAGGCTGCCATCCAGAAGGAGAGTTAAAGGACAAAAATGTAGCAAGTAACCTGGTGGATTTGAACTGCACCAAGAGAGAAGGTTGAAGAATGCACATCAACCCTGCTGAGGCGAGCTGCGACCACAAGGATACAAACAAAAGGTACGAAATCCATCTCCAAGCGGACGGGAGTCCCCTCCCCCATGAGAATGGTTCAAAGTGCCCCACAAATAAATGGGCAGAGTTCAAAGGTCCTCCCACTACACTCCCCGAGAGAGACCCTCTAAAAACTGTACCTACCTCCCCTTCTAGGGTGCCACGGTGTTCTCCTGCCAGGCATAAAACTTTATAAAACTGTACATATTCTCTACCTGTAAATCTGAGCTCCCAGCACTCCCCTCCACTCTCACTCTGAGGTCTGGATGCCTGTCCCCCAGGAGTTCAGATTCTTGGGTGATTTCTAGAGGTGTGTGGACAGTGCCTGAACTGCACCCAGTCATTGCTGACTCTGGGGCACAGGAGCGAAAAGAGGACCATCAGCTGAGAGGGAAACACACTAGAACAGCAGTTCCCTGTGGCACAGAGCAGCAGTTGTCTTTTAGCGGCAATACGGCCTGGCATAAAACTGTGTAGAACTGTATCTGTTCTCTACCTGCAACTCTGAACTCCCAGCACTCCCCTCTGCTCTCACTCTGAGGTCTGAAGTCCTGTCCCCCAGGAGTCCAGATTCTTGGGTGATTTCTCAAGGGGTGTGGATGGTGCCTGAACTGCAGCTGGTCCATGCTGACTCTGGGGCATAGGTGTGAGGAGAGGACGGTCGGCTGGGGGAAACCACATCAGAGCAGCGGTTCCCTGAGGCACAGAGCAGCAGCCATCTTATGGCAACAATATGGCCAGGCATAAAAATGTATAAAATTGTGTGTATTCTCTGCCTGCATCTCTGGGCTCCCAGCGCTCCCCTCCACTCTCATTCTGAGGTCTGGAGGCCTGTCCCTCAGGAGTCCGGATTCCAAGGTAATTTCTCAAGGCGTGTGGACAGTACCTGAGCAGCGGCTGGTCAGTTCTAACTCCGGGGCATGGGAGCGAGGAGAGGACGGTCGGCTGAGAGGGAACCACATCAGAGTGGCGGTTCCCTGTGGCACAGACCAGCAGCTGTCTTTAGACAACAATACGGACAGGCATAATACTGTATAAAACTGTATTTATTCTCTACCTGCAACTCTGAGCTCCCAGCATTCCCTTCCACTCTCGCTCTGAGGTCTGGAGGCCTGTACCCCAGGAGGCCAGATTCGTGGGTGATTTCTCAAGGCGTGTGGACAGTGCCTAAACTGCAGCTGGTCAGTGATGTCTCTGGGGCACGTGATCGAGGAGAGGATGGTCGACTGAGAGGGAACCACACCAGAGCAGCGGTTCCCTGAGGCACAGAGCAGCAGCCGTCTTTTAGCAACAATACAGCTCACCCCAGGATATTTTGAAGCCACACCCCCTGTCTCCCTGGGCAACCAGAGGAGGCCGGCAGCCACCATGAACAGATCTGAGACGGAAACACAGGCTCTTTGAGTAAAGGATTTTCCTGAGGCGATACCGACCTGGGTGGAGCGCAGGGACTAGAAACGCATTCGCAGACCCTGGAAGTTCCCAGGGCAGGGCTGACCCAGAGGACCGCTTTACTGAGCCTAAAAAGCACGTGGCCCTCAGGTGATCGTCAGCCTATAGACAAAAAAAAAAGCAGAAGGACAGAACTGACAGGGGAATTTAGCAAGAACAGAAACAAAATCCCGCAAAGTTGTTCTGTTCTGTTCTTTCAGTAACATCAATCAGGGATGGGGCTAGAACTGAGTGAATACCCCTCAGCCTTCTTCAAGCGAGGCAGAGCGGAGTGGCCTGGCTGAACAGAAATAGTTTTCCTTGGGATTCAGGCAGGTCCAAAGCCCTAAAGTATCTGTTCACTACAGGCAACTGGGTCAGCCAACTGCAGGGCTATCAGTGACTGGGTGTGACAGAGGTGCAGGGTGGGATAGGAGACATCAACCTTCCCAGACTGATCTATTTGCTGGGTGGCTCCTCCTGACTCCACAAAGCACTAGACCAAGCCATATCAGAGTAGTCACCAGACCCCTGTGATCCAGTTCCCAGAGATCCCTTAAACTCTCCCACCCGAGACAGGTGCTGACTGAGACAATTGATTTGGACCTTTTGAACTGAGCCAATCGCCTGAGGACTATTCAGGTGATGCCCTGGGTGTGTAGTTGTAGGAAGGTTTGATTTTCCTTATCCAATTATTGCCTGTGGTGGGCGGGGTGACATAATTGCTGGTATTTCTCCACAGCTGAGACTTCAACCGAGAGTAACTGTTTCACTAGAGTTGAAGAGAAACCAGCTGAAAATAAGACAGAACCACTTAGCCCCACCAAACAAAACAGGGCCCCAGTTTCTAAGGCCATAGCACTGTTTGGGTCCTCAACAAACCTCCGGGAGAAAAAAATCAAAGGGTGTAAAACAGAAAAACTCTAGTAACATGAATAACCCGAATAGAGCAACCCACCCAAGGAAAGATATGGCAGATGTAACTGAAGATCCCATTCATAAACAACTGGCCGAGATGTCAGAAATTGAATTCAGAATTTGGATTGAAAACAAGATTAATAAAGTGGAGGAAAATTTGGAATTAGAAATTCAAGAAGCAATTCAAAAGTCAGAATTAAAAATTCGAGGAGAAATTCAAAAGTTGTATCAAGAATTTAATGAATTTAAAGACAAAACCACCAAAGATTTAGAAACACTGAAGCAAGAATTTGCAGCCCTGAAAGATATGAAAAATACAGTAGAATCGCTCAGTAACAGAGTGGAGCATGCAGAAGAAAGGACTTCAGACACTAAAGGCAAAGCAGTTGAACGCTCCCAAACTTTCAAAGAGGAAGAGAAATGGAGAGCAAAAACGGATCATTCTCTCAGAGAACTCTGGGATAACTCGAAGAAGGCTAATATCCGTCTCAATGAAATCCCTGAATCTGATGAAGTGGCCTCGCTGGGCACAGAGGCCATTCTCCATGCAATTATAAAACAAAATTTTCCAGAAACATGGCTAGGGATTCTGAAATTCAGATAGCAGACAGTTTCAGAACCCCATCACGACTCAATCCCAATAAGGCATCCCCCAGACATATCATAATCAACTTCACTATAGTTAATATGAAGGAGAAAATTCTCAAAGCAGCCAGACATAAGAAAGCTATTACCTACAAAGAGAAGAATATTACAACGACTGCATTCTGTTTCCTGAAACTTTTCAAGCCAGAAGAAGGTGGTCATCGACTTTTAATCACCTAAAGCAAAATAACGTTCAACCCCGGATCTGGTATCCAGCTAAACTGAGCTTAAGGGGGCGGAGCATGATGGCGGACAGGATGGACGTGGAGCCCACCTCTCCCAAGCCGTCAGGTGAGAGGAAAGGGGGTCTGGACCTTCCCTGTGTGTGGATTATTGGAGTGGACAGACAGGTGGAGATGCCCAGCAAACTGACGGATTGCTTTGTATGAGGGGTAATTTAAAACCACAGACTATGTTGTAGAGATTCTTCCCTGCTCGGCCGTGCCGGCCCGCAGGCCCCAGCCCTGCGGAGGTCAGCAGCTTGTAAATGCTGACAAAAGCCAATTGACAAATAATTACTCCTGAACTGAGGGAGGCATCTGAAAGGAGAGCCACTCAAAACCACGGGGAGGTGGGCAAACTGTTGGACAATTGAAGGGAAGGGATCCTGCCCGGGAAACAGACATTTTGAACTACCCAAAAGAGCGGGCACCATTAGCCCAGTTGTGGGAGGGGGCTGGTGGTTCAGAATGAGCAGCGAACTGGTGGGTGCCGATCCAATAGGGAAACTCTGAAACATAAAATTCAGAATAAGTCCCCCAAACGTTCCAACCATGGGAACAGGCCATAGCTACTGAAGGTGCGAACTCGACTTTAGCTCCTAAAGCCGCGAACTTTTCTTCAGCCCCGGGAGCCAGCTACAGAAGATAAAACCGCAAGCCCGCCAATGACCATGCGAACTCAGGATCACTCCCCGTACAGCCGATTGCAGTCGCCAGTTTGCAGGAGAACCTGGGAACAGAGTGGAAAGACTTAAGAAGTGTTGACACCTGCACTGAGTGGGAAGGTCAGTCATAAGTGCTGTCTGGAAAAGAATAGCCGAGTTTGGGCGGCGCCTATGGCTCAGTTGGTAAGGCGCCGGCCCCATATACCGAGGGTGGCGGGTTCAAACCCAGCCCCAGCCAAACTGCAAACAAAAAAATAGCCGGGCGTTGTGGCGGGCGCCTGTAGTCTCAGCTACTCGGGAGGCTGAGGCAAGAGAATCGCTTAAGCCCAGGAGTTGGAGGTTGCTGTGAGCTGGGTGAGGCCACGGCACTCTACCGAGGGCCATAAAGTGAGACTCTGTCTCTTCAAAAAAAAAAAAAAAAAAAAAAAAAGAATAGCCGAGTTTACAAAATTTTTAGGCGACAAACTTTTACAGAAATTCCAAAATGGAGATCGGCCATGGAAGGTGGTTACCTTGGTAACAGTATAAACTGTAAATCAGGAGGAGGGCGGAGCATGATGGCGGACAGGACAGACCTGTAGCCCACCTCTCCCAAGCCACCAGGTGAGAGGAAAGGCGGTCTTGACCTTCCCTGTGTGTGGATTATTGGAGTGGACAGACAGCTGGAGATGCCCAGCGAGCTGGAGGTTTGCTATATGTGAGGGGTAATTTAAAATCACAGACTCTGTTGTAGAGATTCTTGCCTGCTCGGCCGTGCCGGCCAGAAGACCCCTCCCCCACAGAGGTCAGCAGCTTGTAAATGCTGACAAAATCCAATTGACAAATAATTAATCCTGAACTGAGGGAGGCATCCAAAAGAAGAGCCACTCAAAAACACGGGGAGCTGGGCAAACTGTTGGACAATTGAAGGGAAGGGATCCTGCCCGGGAAACAGACATTTTGAACTACCCAAAAGGGTGGGCACCTTTCCTCCAGGTATTGGAGGGGGCTGGCGGATCAGGCTGCACAGCAAACTGGCGGATGCCCATCCAAAACTCTGAACCATAAAACTCAGAATAAATCCCCTGAGCGCTCCAACCACAGGAACCAGCTAGAAGCCTAGGACCCGGCTTTGGTTCCTGGAGTCGCGAAGCTACTGAAGCCGCGGACCAGCTTTGGCTGCTGAAGCCCCGGGAACCAGCTACAGGAGATACCGGGCGAAATCAACACCACTCCCCTCATGGCCGATTACAGTCGCCAGTTTGCGGGGGAACCTGGGAACAGAGTGGAGGGACTTAGGAAGCGTGGACACCTGCACTGAGTGGGAAGGTCGGTCAAAAGTGCTGTGTGGAAAAGAACAGCCGAGGTCACACAATTCTTAGGGGACAAACTTTTACAGAAACTCCGAAATGGCGATCGGCCATGGAAGGTGGTTACCATGGTAATGGTATAAACTGTAAACCAGGTATAAGTCTCGAAACCACTCACAGCGCCACCTGGTATCCAGAAAGTATATTGCAGGATGAACATATTCCTACGGAAGTTGATCCCTACAGCAGACATATAGATGCTTATAGGTATGTTTCTACCACAAGAATATTTTTGCAGTTCGTGCCTTTTTTTTGTTTTGTTTTGTTTTGTTTTGGGTTTTTTTTGGTTTTCGTGGATTTTTTAATATATTTTTTTGCTGTAGTTTTCTTTCTGTCTGATTTTTCCTGACCATTTTCTTAGAGGAGATTTCCATAATTTTTTATTATTACATTTTATATAGATATATTTTTTATTTCTATGTCTTCGAATTTTAATTTCCTCTTTCTTCTCACTT
This sequence comes from Nycticebus coucang, assembly GCF_027406575.1. Classification (NCBI taxonomy): domain Eukaryota; kingdom Metazoa; phylum Chordata; class Mammalia; order Primates; family Lorisidae; genus Nycticebus; species Nycticebus coucang. The sequence goes on from NC_069804.1 coordinate 65,263,460, forward strand.
AACATTCCTTCTAACACCACTTTTTTCTCTCTATTTTTCCTTTCTTTAAATTTTTACGATTATCACTATTTTTATTGCAGTTGTTCTTACATTGCTGTTGTCATGGTTATTGCTTGTATGTTTATGTGTTTCCGTCTGTCTCTGTATCTATGGGCCCATGTGCCTGGTAACCTTTGTATCTGTATATTTGTTCACTTGGTCTCAATGAGCTTGGTGTTACGACCTGCAACCCTGAGCTCCTAACACACCCCTCGACTCTCACTCTGTGATCTGGAGACCTGCCCCCTCAGGAGTCCAGATTCTTGGGTAAACTCTCATGAGGTGTACACAGGACCTGGACTGCAGCTGGCCAGTGCTAACTCTGTAGCACAGGAGCGAGAAGACAACGGTCGGCTGAGAGGGAATTACACTGGAGTGGTGGTGCCCCGAGGTGCAGAGCAACAGCCGTCTTCAGCAATAACAAGGCCCACCACCAGATATCCCATAGCCTCTCCTCCTGTCTTCCTGGGCAACCAGATGAGGCCGAGCATCTTCTCAGATGGCAACCGCCATGGAACAGACCTGGGACTGAAACACAGGCCCCGTGAGTAAAGGGTTTTTCTGAGACGGTACCGACCTGAGTGGAACACGGGGACTAGAAAACACACCCGCAGAGCTGGGAAACTCCTAGGGTGGGGCTGATACAGAGAACTGCTCTACTGAGCCTAAGATGCACCTGGCCCTTAGGGGATCACCAGCCTATAGACAAAGGAGGCCAAGAGGCTACAGCCAACAACTGTTCGTGCTGCAAATACAAACCCTCAGGACTAAAGACAGGGCCTGAGACACAGTTTCTGGCAACTCAAATCAGCCTCTCCTCTGCAGAGGAATCTGGCAAGGTCAGAAACAAGCTCCCACAGGGTTGTTCCCTTCACCCAGTAACATAAACTAAGGGTGGGGCTGGAACTGAGTGAACACCTACAGCCTCCATCAAGTGCCCGAAGTTGACAGGCCACACCACTCCCTGCTGGATAAAGACAGAGAATAGTGGCCTAGTCGAGCAGAGACAGAGTACCCTTTGACTTAGGCAGGTGCAAACCCATGCAGTATCTCCTTACTGCAGACAACACTGGGTCAAAGCCCTGTGGGGCTAGCAGTGACTGAGTGTGACAGAGCTGCAGGGTGGTGAAGGAGGCATCAATTTCCCAGACTGATCTATTACTGGTGGCTCTTCCTGACTCCAGGCAGCACTGGAGCAAGCCATTTTAGAGCAGTCTGCAGAACCCTGTGATCCAGTTCCCAGGGACTTCTTGAACTCTCCCACCCGAGGCAGCTGCTGACTGAGACAATTGACTTGGACCTTTAGAACTGAGTCACTCACCTGGGGACTATCCAGGTGGTGCCCTGGGTGTGTGGTTGTAGGAAGGTTTGATTTTCCTTTTCCATTTGATGCCTGTGGTGGGTGGGGTGACTTAATTGCTGGTATTTCTCCATAGCTGAGACTTCAACCCAGAGTAACTGTTTCACTAGGGTCACATAGAAACCAGCTGAAAACAAGTCAGAACCACTTAGACTCTCTACACCAAACACCTCACCAGTTTCTCAGGCCAGAGCACTGTACGGGTCCTCGACACAACACCAGAGGAAAATCAAAGGGATTAAAACAATCACGGGGGGGAAGCAGTGGAAGAACTCTGGTAGCATGTATAACCAGAATAGATCAACACCCCCAAGGAAAGATACGGCAGATATAATTGAAGATCCCATTCACAAATAACTGGCTGAGATGTCAGAAATCGAATTCAGAATTTGGATGGCAAACAAGATTAACAAAATGGAATTAGGAATTCATGGAGAAATAAAAAAGCTGTCTCAAGAATATAACGAATTTAAAGACAAAACCACGAAAGACTTAGACACACTGAAAAAAGAATTTGTATCCCTCAAAGATATGAAAAATACAGTAGAATCCCTCAGCAACAGAATGGACCAACCAGAAGAAAGGATCTCTGACATCGAAATTAAATCCTTTGAACGCTCCCAAACTCTTAAAGAGGAAGAGAAATGGAGAGCAAAAATGGATCACTCACTCAGAGAGCTCTGGGATAACTTGAAAAACGCAAATATCTGTCTCATACGAATTCCTGAAACAGATGAGGTGGCCTTACTGTGCGCAGAGGCTCTTCTGCATGAAATTATGAAAGAGAATTTTCCAGACATGCCTAGAGAACCTGAAATTCAGATAGCAGATAGCTTCAGAATCCCAGCACGACTCAACCCCAATAAGACACCCCCCAGGCATATCATAATTAACTTCACTAAAGTTAATATGAAGGAGAAAATTCTCAAAGCGTCCAGGGAAAAGAAATCTATTACCTTCAAAGGGAAGAACATTAGAATGACTGCAGATCTCTCTGCTGAAACTTTTCAAGCCAGAAGAGGGTGGTCATCAACGTTTAATCTCCTTAAGCAAAATAACTTTCAATCCCGGATCTTGTACCCAGCTAAACTGAGTTTCATTTACGACAGAGAAATTAAATACTTTAATGACATACATATACTAAAGAAATTTGCCATAACCAAACCAGCTCTTCAGGATATTCTCAGACCTATGCTCCATAATAACTAACCCAATCCTCTACTACAAAAGTAAACTCGCTCAGAAACTTCTGATCAAACTCCAACTTCCACCAAGGTAAAAGGATTAAAAATGCCCACTGGACTTTCAAAGAACTTAATACCCCAAATTTCACCAAACTTATCAATGCTCTCCATTAATGTGAATGGCTTAAAATGCCCTCTAAAGAGACATAGGTTAGCTGACTGGATACAAAAACTCAGTCCACACATTTGATGCATACAAAAGTCACGTCTTAACTTAAAAGACAAATACAGACTCAGAGTGAAAGGATGGTCATCCATATTTCAGGCAAATGGTAACCAGAAAAAAGCAGGAGTTGCAATTTTATTAGCGGACACAATAGGCTTTAAACCGACAAAAGTAAGGAAGGACAAAAATGGTCATATCATATTTGTTAAGGGTAAGACTTAATATGCTGAGATTTCAATAATTAATATCTATGCACCACACCAGAATGCACCTCAATTTATAAGAGAAACTCTAACAGACATGAGCAACTTGATTTCCTCCAACTCTATAATAGTCAGAGATTTGAACACTCGTTTGGCATTGATGGATCGATCCTCCAACAAAAAGCTAAGTAAAGAAATTCTAGATTTAAATCTAAACATCCAGCATTTAGATTTAGCAGACATCTACAGAACATTTCATCCCAACAATACTGAATACACATAAGTCTCATCAGCCCACGGAACTTACTCCAGAATCAATCACATCTTAGGTCACAAGTCTAACCTCAGCAAATTTAAAGGAATAGAAATTATTCCATGCATCTTCTTGGACCATCATGGAATAAAACTTGAGATGAGTAACAACAGAAATGTGCATACTCATACAAAAACATGGAAGTTAAATAACCTTATGCTGAATGATAGCTGTGTCAGAGATGAGATCTAGAAGGAAACTGCCAAATTTCTGCAACAAAACGACAATGAAGACACGAATTATCAGAACCTCTGGGACACGGCAAACGCAGTTCTAAGAAGGAAATTTATAGCACTGCAAGCCTTCCTCAGGAGAACAGAAAGAGTGGAAGTAAGCAACTTAAAGGGACATCTCCAGAGACTGGAAATGGAAGAACACTCCAACCCCAAATCCAGTAAAAGAAAAGAAATAACCAAAATCAGAGAAGAACTAAATGAAATTGAAAAAAAAAGAATAATACAACATATCAATATATCAAAAAGCTGGTTTTTTAAAAGGTCAACAAAATAGATAAAACTTTGGCCAACCTAACCAAAAAAAAAAGAGTAAAATCTCTAATCTCATCAATCAGAAATAACAAAGATGTAATAATAACAGGCCCTCAGAAATCCAAAAAATCCTTAATGAATATTTACAAGAAACTTTACTCTCACAAATACGAAAATCTGAAGGAATTCGACCGTTACTTGGAAGCAAATCACCTTCCAAGTCTTAAACAAAAACAAGTGGAAATGTTGAACAGGCCCATATCAAGTGCAGAAATATCATCAAACATACAAAATCTCCCCAAAAAGAAAAGACCGGGACGAGATGGTTTCACGTCAGAATTCTACCAAACCTTTAAAGAGGAATTAGTACCTATATTACTCAACCTGTTCCAAAAGGTAGAAAAAGAAGGAGGACTACCCAACACATTCTATGAAGCAAACATCACCCTGATCCCCAAACCAGGAAAAGACCCAACAAGAAAAGAAAGTTATAGACCAATATCACTAATGAATACAGATGCAAAAATATTCAACAAGATTCTAACAAACAGAATCCAGCAACATATCAAACAAATCATACATCATGACCAAGTGAGTTTTATCCCAGGGTCTCAAGGCTGTTTCAATATATGTAAACCTATAAATGTAATACAGCACAAAAACAAATTAAAACCAAAGACCATATGATTCTCTCAATCGATGCAGAAAAAGCTTTTGATAACATCCAAAATCCGTTCATGATCAGAACTCTTAAGAAAATAGGTATAGAAGGGACATTTCTTAAACTGATAGAGGCCATCTACAGCAAAACCACAGCCAATATCATATTGAATGGAGTTAAATCGGAATCATTTATCCTTAGATCTGGAACCAGACAAGGCTGGCCATTGTCTCCATTGCTCTTTAACATTTTAATGGAAGTTTTAGCCACCTCCAGTAGGGAAGAAATGGCAATCAAGGGTATCCACATAGGGTCAGAAGAGATCAAACTTTCGCTCTTCACAGATGATATGATTGTATATCTGGAAAATACAAGGGACTCTACTACAAAACACTTAGAAGTGATTAAGGAATACAGCAGCGTCTCAGGTTATGAAATCAACATTCATAATTTGGTAGCCTTTCTATATACTAACAATAATCAAGTTGAAAAAACATTTAAGGACTCTATCCCATTTACAGTAGTGCCAAAGAAGATGAAATACTTGGGAGTTTATCTAACAAAGGATGTGAAAGATCTATAAAAAGAGATCTATGAAACTCTAAGAAAAGAGATAGCTGAGAATGTTAACAAATGGAAAAATATACCATGCTCATGGTTGGGAAGAATCGACATTGTTAAAATGTCCATACTACCCAAAGCAATATATAATTTCAAAGCAATCCCCTTTAAAATTTCACTGTCATACTTTAAAGATCTTGAAAAAATAATACTTCGCTTTATATGGAATCAGAAAAATCCTCGAATAGCCAAGATATTAATGAAAAATAAAAACAAAGCAGGAGGAATCACGCTACCAGACCTCAGACTATACTTCAAATAGATAGTGATCAAAACAGCATGGTACTGGCACAAAAACAGAGAAGTAGATGTCTGGAACAGAATAGAGAACCAAAAGATGAATCCAGCTACTGACTGTCATTTAATCTTTGACAAGCCAATTAAAAACATTCAGTGGGGAAAACATTCGCTATTTAAAAAATAGTGCTGGGTGAACTGGCTGGCAACCTGTAGAAGACTGAAACTGGATCCACACCTCTCACCATTAACCAAGATAGACTCTCCCTGGATTAAAGATTTAAACATAAGGCATGAAACTATAAAAATACTAGAAGGGATTGTAGGGAAAGCCCTTGAAGAAATTGGGTTGGGCGAGTTTTTATGAGAAGGAACCCCTGGGCAATTGAACCTGCTTCAAAAATACACTATTGGGACTTGATCAAACTAAAAAGCTTCTGCACAGCCAAGAACACAGTAAGTAAAGCAAGCAAACAGCCCTCAGAATGGGAGAAGATATTTGCAGGTTATGTATCAGACAAAGGTTTAATAACCAGAATCCACAGAGAACTCACACACATTAGCAAGAAAAGAACAAAGGATCCCATCGCAGGATGGGCAAGGGATTTGAAGAGAAACTTCTCTGAAGGAGACAGGCGCACGGCCTTCAGACATATAAAAAATGCTCATCATCTTTAGTCATCAGAGAAATGCAAATCAAAAGTACTTTGAGATGTCATCTAACTCCACTGAGACTAGCCTATATCACAAAATCCCAAGACCAGAGATGTTGGTGTGGATGTGGAGAAAATGGAACACTTTTGCACTGCTGTTGGGAATGCAAATTAATACATTCCTTTTGTAAAGAGATATGGAGAACACTTAAAGATCTAAAAATAGATCTGCCATTCAATCCTACTGGGCATATACCCAGAAGACCAAAAATCACACCATAACAAAGATATTTGTATCAGAATATTTCTTGCAGCCCTATTCATAATTACTAAGTCATAGAAAAAGCCTAAGTGCCAATTGATCCACAAATGGATTAATAAATTGTGGTATATGTACACCATGGAATATTATGCAGCCTTAAAGAAAGATGGAGACTTTACCTCTTTCATGTTTACATGGATGGAGCTGTAACATATTCTTCTTAGTAAAGTGTCTCAAGAATGGAAGAAAAAGTACCCAATGTACTCACCCTTATTATGAAACTAATGTAGGACCCTCACATGAATGCTATAACCCAGTTACAACCTAAGAATAGGAGAAAGGGGAAAGGAAGGGGAGGGAGGGGGGAGGGAGGGGAAAGGAAGGGGATTAATGGGATTACACCTGCGGTGCATCTTGCAAGGGTATATGTGAATCCGAGTAAATGTGGAATGTAAAGTTCTTAGCAAAATAACTAAGAAAATGCTACGAAAGCTATGTTAACTAATGTGATGAAAATGTGTCAAACAATCTATGAACCAAGTGTATGGCGTCCACGATCATACTAATGTACACAGCTAATTTTTAATAAAAAAAAGAAAAAAAGAGTAGAATCCCTCAGCAACAGAATGGACCTAGCAGAAGGAAGGATTTCTGACATCGAAGATAAAGCCTTTGAAAGCTGCCAAACTCTCAAAGAGGAAGAGACATGGGGAGCAAAAACGGATCACTCTCTTAGCTCTGGGATAATTCGAAGAAGGCTAATATACAAATAATAGGAGTTCTGGAAAACAATCAAGTGGCAACAATTGGTACAGAGGCTCTTCTGCATGAAATTATAAAAGAGAATTTTCCTGACTTGCCTAGAGACTCTGAAATTCAGATAGCAGACAGTTTCAGAACTCCAGCACGATTCAACCCCAACAAGTCATCCCCCAGACATATCAAAATTAGCTTCACTAAAGTTAACATGAAGGAGAAAATTCTCAAGGTTATAGGGCGAAAGAAAGCCATTACCTACAAATGTAAGAACATTAGAATGACTGCAGATCTCTCTGCTGAAACTTTTCAAGCCAGAAGAGGGTGGTCATCGACGTTTAATCTCCTAAAGCAAAATAACTTTCAACCCCGGATCTAGTACCCAGCTAAAATGAGTTTCATCAATGATGAAGAAATTAAATACTTTAAAGACATTCATATGTTGAAGAATTTTGCCGCAACCAAACGAGCTCTTCAGGATATTCTCAGACCTATTCTCCCTAATGATCAACACAATCCTCCACTACAAATGTAAACTCACTCAGAAACTCCTGATCAAACTCCAACTTCTGCAATGGTGAAAAGATTAAAAATGTTCACTGGACTTCTGAAAAACTCGATACCCAAAATTTCACCAAACTTATCAATAGTCTCCATCAATGTGAATGGCTTAAACTGTCCTCTAAAGAGACATAAGTTAGCTGACTGGATACAAAAACTCAGACCAGATATCTGTTGCTTACAAGAGTCACATCTTAACTTAAAAGACAAGTACAGACTCAGAGTGAAAGGATGGTCATCCATATTTCAGACAAATGGTAATCATAAAAAAGGAGGTTTGCAATTTTATTTGCAGACATTATAGGCTTTAAACCAACAAAAGTCAGGAAGGACAAGAATGGTCACTTCATATTTGTTAAGGGTAAGACTGAATATTATGAGATTTCAATTTTTAATATCTATGCACCCAACCAGACTGCACCTCAATTTATAAGAGAAACTCTAACAGACATGAACAACTTGATTTCCTCCAGCTCCATAATGGTCGGAGATTTTAACACTCCTTTGGCAGTGATGGATAGATCCTCCAACCAAGCTGAGTAAAGAAATTTTAGATTTATATATAACCATCCAGCATTTCGATTCAGCAGACATCTACAGAACATTTCATCCCAACAAAACCAAATACACATACTTCTCATCAGCCCACGGAACTTACTCCAAAATCAATCACATCTTAGGTCACAAGTCTAACCTCAGTAAATTTAAAGGAATAGAATTTGTTCCTTGCATTTTCTCGGACCATCATGGAATAAAACTTGAGATGAGTAACAACAGGAATCTGCATACTCATACAAAAACATGGAAGTTAAATAACCTCATGCTGAATGATAGCTGGGTCAGAGATGAGACCAAGAAGGAAATTGCCAAATTTTTGGAACAAAACTACAATGAAGACATGAACTATCAGAACCTCCGGGACACCTCAAAGGCAGTTCTAAGAGGGAAATTTATAGCACTGCAAGCCTTCCTCAGGAGAACGGAAAGAGAGGAAGTTGGCAACTTAATGGGACATCTCAAGCAACTGGAAAAGGAAGAACACCCAACCCCAAACCCAGTAGAAGAAAAGAAATAACCAAAATCAGAGCAGAACTAAATGAAATCGAAAACTAAAGAATAATACAACAGATTGATAAATCAAAAAGCTGGTTTTTTGAAAAGGTCAATAAAATAGATAATCCATTGGCCAACCCAAAAAGGAAAAAAAGAATAAAATCTCTTATCTCATCAATCAGAAATAACAAAGACGAAATAACAACAGACTCCTCAGAAATCTAAAAAATCCTTAATGAATATTAGAAGAAACTTTACGCTCAGAAATATGAAAATCTGAAGGAAATGGACCGGTACTTGGAAGCTCATCACCTTCCAAGACTTAACCAGAATCAAGTGGAAATGTTGAACAGGCCCACATCAAGTTCGGAAATAACATCAACCATACAAAACCTCCCCAATAAGAAAAGCCCAGGACCAGATGGATTCACATCAGAATTCTACCAAACCTTCAAAGAGAAATTAGTACCTATACTACTCAACCTGTTTCAAAAGGTAGAAAATGCAGGAAGACTACCCAACAAGTTTTATGAAGCAAACATCAAAGATCCCGGATTCCCAAACCAGGAAAACACACAAGAAGAAAAGCAAACTACAGACCGATATCACAAATGAATATAGATGCGAAAATATTCAACATGATCCTAACAAACAGAATCCAGAAACACATCAAACAAATTATACATCATGATCAAGTTGGCTTTATTCCAGGGTCTCAAGACTGGTTCAATATTGGTAAATCTATAAATGTAATTCAGCACATAAACAAGTAAAATACAAAGAACATATGATTCTCTCAATCGATGCAGAAAAAGCTTTTGATAACATCCAACATCCCTTCATGGTCAGAACATTTCAGAAAATTGGTACAGAAGGGGCATTTCTTAAACTGATAGAGGCCATCTACATCAAACTGACAGCCAATATCATATTGAACGGAGTTAAATTTGAAACATTTCCACTTAGATCAGGAACCATACAAGGCTGCCCATTGTCTCCATTCCTTTTTAACATTGTAATGGAAGTTTTAGCCACTGCAATTAGGGAAGAAAAGGCGATCAAGCGTATGCGCATAGGGTTAGAAGAGATCAAACTTTCGCTCTTCACAGAGGATATGATTGTATATCTGGAAAACATTAGGGACTCTACTACAAAACTCTTAAAATAGATCAAGGAATACAGCAATGTCTCAGGTTACAAAAATCAACAATTGTAAATCCGTAGCCTTTATATATACCAGCAACAGTTAAGCTGAAAAAATAATTAAGGACTCTATCCCATTCACAGTAATGCCAAAGAAGATGAAATATTTGGGAGTTTATCTAAAAAAGGACATGAAAGACCTATATAAAGAGAACTATGAAACTCTAAGAAAAAAGATAGCCGAGAATGTTAATAAATGTAAAAACATACCATGCTCATGGCTGGGAAGAATCAACATTGTTAAAATGTCCATACTACCCAAAGCAATATGAAACTTCAGCGCAATCCCTATTAAAGTTCCACTGTCATACTTTAATCATCTTGAAAAAACAATACTTCGTTTTATATGGAATCAGAAAAAAACCTCGAATAGTCAAAACACTAATCAAAAATAAAAACAAAGCAGGAGGAATTGCTCTAACAGACCTCAGACTATACTACAAATTGATAGTGATCAAAGCAGCATGGCATTGGCACAAAAACAGAGAAGTTGATGTGTGGAACAGAGTAGAGAACCAAGAGATGAATCCAGCTACTTACCATTATTTAATCTTTGACAAGCCAATTAAAAACATTCAGTGGGGAAAAGATTCCCTATTTAACAAATGGTCCTGGGTGAACTGTCTGGGAACCTGTAGAAGACTGAAACTGGACCCACACCTTTCACCATTAACCAAGATAGACTCTTACTGGATTAAAGATTTAAACTTAAGACATGAAACTATAAAAGTACTAGAAGAGAGTGCAGGGAAAACCCTTGAAGAAATTGAGTTGGGAGAGTTTTTTATGAGAAGGACCGCCAGGGCAACTGAAGCAGCTTCAAAAATACACTACTGGGTCTTGATCAAACTAAAAAGCTTCTGCACAGCCAAGAACACAGTAAGTAAAGCAAGCAAACAGCCCACAGAATGGGAGAAGGTATTTGCAGGTTATGTTTCTGACAAAGGTCTAACAACCGGAATCCACAGAGGACTCAAAGACATTAGCAAGAAACGAACAGGTGATCCCATCGCAGGCTGGGCAAGGGACTTGAAGAGAAACTTCTCTGAAGAAGACAGACAGGCACGTGGCCTTCAGACATATGAAAAAATGCTCATCATCTTTAATCATCAGAGAAATGCAAATCAAAAGTACTTTGAGATATCATCTAACTCCAGTGAGTCTAGCCTACATCACAAAATCCCAAGACCAGAGATGTTGGCGTGGATGTGGAGAAAAGGGAACAGTTTTGCACTGCTGGTGGGAATGCAAATTAATACATTCCTTTTGGAAAGATACATGGAGAACACTTAGAGATCTAAAGATAGATCTGAAATTCAATCCTGTAATTCCTCTACTGGGCATATACCCAGAAGACCAAAAATCACTTCATAACAATGGTATTTGTACCAGAATGTTTATTGCTGCCCTATTCAGAATTGCTAAGTCATGGAAAAAACCCAAATGCCCATCGATCCACGAATGGATTAATAAATTGTGGTATATGTACGCCATGGAATACTATGCAGCCTTGAAGAAAGGTGGAGACATTACCTCTTTCATGTTTACGTGTATGGAGCTGGAACATATTCTTCTCAGTAAAGTATCTCGAGAATGGGAGAAAAATTATCCAGTGTACTCACCCCTACTATGAAACTAATTTAGGACCTTCACATGAAAGCTATAACCCAGTTACAACCTAATAATAGGGGGAAGGGGGAAAAGGTGGGGAGGGAGGGGGTAGGGGGTAGAGGGAGCAACAATGAAACAACCACACCTGTGGTGCATCTTACGAGGGTATATGTGAGGCTTGGTAAGTGTGGAATTTAAATGTCTTAGCAAAGTATCTAAAAAAATGTCAGGAGGGCTATTTCAACTCATGTGATGAAAATGTGTCAAATGATCTATGAACCAAGTGTATGGTGCCCCATGATCATACTGATGTACACAGCAATGATTTAATAAAAAAAAAAATCACCAGGTATTCTACTACAAAACTCTTAGAAATGATCAAGTAATACAGCAGTGTCTCAGGTTACAAAATCAACATTCATAAATCGGTAGCGTTTATATATAACAGCAATTGTCAAGCTGAAAAAACAGCTAAGGACCCTATTCCATTCACAGTAGTGCCAAAGAAGATGAAATATCTGGAAGTGTATCTAACAAAGGATGTGAAAGATCTACATAAAGGGAATTATGAAACTCTAAGAAAAGAAATAGCTGAAAATGTTAACAAGTGGAAAAACATACCATGGTCATGGCAGGGAAGAATCAACATTGTTAAAATGTCCAAGTACACAAAGCAATATACAATTTTAGTGCAATCCCTGTTAAAGCTCCACTGTCATAGTTAAAAGATCTTGAAAAAATAATACTTCATTTTTTTTTTTTATGGAATCAGAAAAATACTCGAATAGCCAAGACACTACTCAGAAATAAAAACAAAGCAGGAGGAATCACGCTACCAGACCTGAGACTGTACTATAAATCGATAGTTATCAAAACAGAATGGTACTGGCACAAAAGCAGAGAAGTCGATATCTGGAACAGAATAGAGTACAAAAACATGAATCCAGCTACTTACCGTTATTTGATCTTTGACAAGCCAAATAAAAACATTCAGTGAGGAAAATTTCCCTATTTAACGAATAGTGCTGTGTAAACTGGCTGGCAACCTATAGAAGATTGAAACTGGACCCACACCTTTCACCATTAACTAAGACAGACTCTCACTGGATAAAAGATTTAAACTTAAGACATGATACTATAAAAATACTTGAGGAAAGTGCAGGGAAAACTCTTGAAGTAATCGGCCTGGGTGAATATTTTATGAGGAGGACTCCCCAGGCAATTGAAGCAGTATCAAAAATACTCTACTGAGACCTGATCAAACTAAAAAGCTTCTGCACAGCCAAGAACATCGTCTGTAAAGGAAGCAGACAGCCCTCAGAATGGGAAAAAATATTTGCAGGTTATACCTCTGATAAATGTCTAATAACCAGAATCCACAGAGAACTCAAACGTATTAGCAAGAAAAGAACACGTGATCCTATTTCAGGGTGGGAAAGGGACTTGAAGAGAAACTTCTCTAAAGAAGACAGACACACAATCTACAAACACATGAAAAAAGCTCATCATCCTTAATCATCGGAGAAATGCAAATCAAAACTACTTTGAGATATCACCTAACCCCAGTAAGAGTAGCCCACATAACAAAATCCCAAAACCAGAGATGTTGGTTTGGTTGTGGACAAAAGGGCACACTTCTACACTGCTGGTGAGAATGCACCCTAAAACGTCCCTTCTGGAAGGATGTTTGGAGAATACTTAGAGACCTAAAAATAGACCTGCCATTCGATCCTATAATTCCTTTACTAGGTTTACACCCAGAAGACCAAAAATCACAATATAACAAAGACATCTGTACCAGAATGTTCATTGCAGCCCAATTCATAATCGCTAAGTCATGGAAGAAGCCCAAGTGTCCATCGACCCACAAATGGACTAGCAAATGGTGGTACATGTATACCATGGAATATTATGCAGCCTTAAAGAAAGATGGAGACTTTACCTCTTTCATGTTTACATGGATGGAGCTGGAACATATTCTTCTTAGCAAAGTATCTCAGGAATGGAAGAAAAAGTATCCAACGTACTCAGCTCTACTATGAAGCTAAATTATAGCTTTCACATGAAGGCTACAACCCAACTATAGAACAAGACTATGGGGAAAGGGCCAAGGAAGGGAGAGTGAGGGGGGAGGTTCTGGTGGAGGGAGAGTAATGGGTGGGGCCACATCTACAGTGCATCTTAGAATGGGTACAGGCAAAACTTACTAAATGCAGAATAAAAATACCTACGTACAGTAACTAAGAAAATGCCATGAAGGCTACATTGAACAGTTTGATGAGAATATTTCAGGTTTTATATGAAACCCACACATTTTACCCCTTGATAGCACTAATGTACACAGCTATGACTTAACAATAAAAATAAATAAATTTTAAAAAAGAAGGAAAATAAAAACAGGCAGGAGGAATCACGCTACCAGACCTCAGACTATACTATAAATCAATAGTGATTAAAACAGCATGGTACCAGCACAAAAACAGAGAGTTAGATGTCTGGAACAGAATAGAGAGACAAGAGATGAACACAGCAACTCACCATTATTTGATCTTTCAAAAGCCAATTAAAAACATTCAGTGGGGAAAAGATTCCCTATTTAACAAATGGTGCTGGGTGAACTGGCTGGCAACCTGCAGAAGACTGAAACTGGACCCACACCTTTCACCATTAACTAAGATAGACTCTCACTGGATTAAAGATTTAAACTTAAGACATGAAACTATAAAAATACCAGAAGAGAGTGCAAGGAAAACTCTTGAAGAAATTGGTCTTAGAGGATATTTTATGAGGAAGACCCCCGCGGCAATTGAAGCAGCTTCAAAAATACACTACTGAAACCTGATCAAACCAAAAACCTTCTTCACAGCCAAGAACACAGTAAGTAAAGCAAACAAACAGCCCTCAGAATGGGAGAACATATTTGCAGGTTATGTCTCCGACAAAGGTTTAATAAACAGAATCCACAGAGAACTCCAAGGTATAAGCAAGAAAAGAACAAGTGATCCCATTGCAGACTGGGCAAGGGACTTAAAGAGAAACTTCTCTGAAGAAGATAGGCACACGGCCTACAGACATATGAAAAAATGCTCATCATCTTTAATCATCAGAGAAATGCAAATGAAAACTACTTTGAGATATCATCTAACTCCAGTAAGATTAGCCTATATCACAAAATCCCATGACCAGAGATGTTGGCGTGAATGTGGATAAAAGGGAACATTTCTACACTGCTGGTGGGAATGCAAATTAATACATTCCTTTTGTAAAGATGTTTGGAGAACACTTAGAGATCTAAAAAATAGATCTGCCATTCGATCCTGTAATTCCTCTGCTGGGCATATACCCAGAAGACCAAAAATCGCATCATAACAAAGATATTTGTACCAGAATGTTTATTGCATTTGTATTCATAATTGCTAAGTCATGGAGAAAGCCCAAGTGCCCATCGATCCACGAATGGATTAACAAATTGTAGTATATGTACACCATGGAATATTATGCAGCCTTAAGGAAAGATGGAGACTTTACCTCTTTCATGTTTATATGGATGGAGCTCAACATATTCTTCTTAGTAGAGTATCTCAAGAATGGAAGAAAAAGTACCCAATGTACTCAGCCCTACTATGAAACTAATTTAGGGCTTTCACATGAAAGCTATAACCCAGTTACAACCTAAGAATAGGGGAAGGGGGAAAGGGAGGGGAGGGAGGAGGCAGGTGGTTAGAGGGAGGGGGATTGTTGGGATTACACCTGAGGTGCATCTTACAAGGTTATATGCGAAACTTAGTAAATGTGGAATGTAAATATCTTCACACAATAATTAAGAAAATGCCAGGAAGGCTATGTTAACCATTGTGATAATAATGTGTCAAACGGTCTATAAAACTAGTGTATAATGCCCCATGATCATATCAATGTACACAGCTATGATTTAATCAAATATAAATAAATAAATAAATTTAAAACTCTCTAAAAAAAAAAGATGGGAGAAATATTATCTAATGTACTCAGCCCTACCCTGAAACTTAATTATGGATTTCATATGAAAGCTATAAACCAGTTATAACCTAAGAATATGGGGAAAGGGGAGAGGGAGGGGAGAGGTGGAGAGGATTGGTGGAGGGAGGGTGATTGGTGGGATTACACCTACAGTGCATCATACAAGGGTATATGTGAAACTTAGTAGATGTAGAATATAAATGTCTTAACACAATAACTAAAAAATGCCAGTAAGGCTATGTTGACCAGTGTGTTGAAAATGTGTGAAATGGTCTACAAAACCAGTGTATGGTGCCCCATGATCGCATTAACGTACACAGCTATATTTAATAAAAGAAAACTGTGAAACTATAACAGTTGTAGTAGAAAATTCAGGAAAATCTCTTATGGACACCAGCCAATGAGGAGAATTTATGACCAACACCCTAAAAGAAAATAACAAAATTAATAAGTGGGACTTAACTAAAATGAAATGTTTCCATATAGCAAAGGAAATGATCGACAGAGCAAATAGACCTACAGACTAGGAGAAAATAGTGCCAAATTATATATCTGACAGAAGACATATACAGAATCTACAAGGAACTTAAATCAATGTAAAACAAAGAATCCCATCAAAGTCAGGGCAAAAGCCATAAATGGATTTTTCTCAAAAGAAGGCAGACAAAGGTATAACCAATATGTAAACATATATTGAACATCACTAATCATCAGGGAAATGCAAATTAAAGCCATAACGAGATATCACATACCCCTGTCAGAGTGGTCATTTAAAAGTCAAAAACAGGGCGGCACCTGTGGCTCAGCAGGTATGGCGCTGGCCCCATATACCGAGGGTGGCGGGTTCAAACCCAGCCCCGGCCAAACTTCAACAACAACAACGAAAAAATAGCCGGGCTTTGTGGTCGGCGCCTGTAGTCCCAGCTACTTGGGAGGCTGAGTCTAGAGAATTGCCTAAGCCCAAGGATTTGGAGGTTGCTGTGAGCTGTGTGATGCCACGTCACTCTACCAAGGGTGATAAGGTGAGACTCTGTCTCTACAAAAAAAAAAAAAATAATAAAGAAAGAAAAGTCAAAAACAACAGATGTTGGTGTGGATGCAGTGAAAAGGGCACACTCATACTTCATTGTTGTGATTCTAAACTAGTATCACCTCTATGGAAAACAGTATGGAGATTCTTCAAAGACTAAGATGTAAACCCATCATTTGATAGAGCAATTCTACTACTGAGGAAAAGAAGTAAGTTTATAAAAATACATCTGCTCTCAGGTGTTTATTACAGCACAATTCACAATTGCAAAATGATCATATCAACTGAAGTGCCCATTTACTGATGAGTGAATAAAGAAAATGAGGATGAAAGAGGTAAATGGAGTGGAAAGGGAGGAGTGGCTTGATAGAGGGAGGGTAAAAGGCAGGACCACACCTATGGAGCATATGACAAGGGTACAAGTCAAATCTGTCAAGTGTAGAACATAGGTGTTTTGGCACAATAATCAAGTAAATGAGGTAAAAGCTATGTTGAATGGTTTGATCAAACCACGTCAGACTGTATAAAAAAAAATCAGCACACTGTACCCCAACTATGCATGAATGTATTCATGATCTATGTGGATTTGACTTAATAATAAAAAAAAAAGATGGGGGCTGGCGCGGGAGGGCAGGGGTGGGGTGGAGCGCGCATCCATCCAGGGTCCGCGGGGGAGGTGTCTGGCCCCATGGCGTCCTCAGCCCCACGATCCTGCCGGGGACGGTCAGCCAGCTAGACCTGAGCTGGTGCTGCTAGAAGTGGGCTCAAAGTAACTCCATGGACGCTACTCACCCCCGCCCAAAATATAGCCTCCAACTGCGATGGCCACGGTTGGCACCATTCACACAAAAAGAATAAAAATAAAAATAATCTAAAAAAAGATGGATAAAGGACTAAATTTAAGGCATGAAACAATAAAAATCCTCAAAGAAAGCACAGGAAAACACTGGAAGATATTGGCCTGAGGAAAACTTCATGAAGAAGACTGCCATGGTAATTGCAACAACAAAAATAAAGAAATGGGACTTAATGAAACTGAAAAGCTTCTGCACAGCTAAGGAGATAATAACCAAAGCAAATAGACAACCTACACAATGGGAAAGGATATCTGCATATTTAGAATCACAAAAAAAGCTTGATAACTAGGATCTACAGACAACTCAAATTAATACACATGAATAAAAAACAACAATCCCATATATCAATGGGCAAGAGACATGAATAGAACCTTCTCTAAAGAAGACAGACACATGGCTAACAAACATATGAAAAAATGTTCATCATCCCTTATTATTAGAGAAATGCAAATCAAAACCACCCTGAGATACCATCTAACCCCAGCAAGAATGGCCCACATCACAAAATCTCAAAACTGCAGATGCTAGGGTGGATGTGGAGAGAAGGGAACACTTTCGCATTGCTGGTGGGACTGCACACTAATACAACCTTTTTGGAAAGAAGTGTGGAAGTGTGGAGAACCCTCAAAGAACTCAAGTTAGACCTCCAATTTGATCCTGCAATCCCATTACTGGGCATCTATCCAGAAGGAAAAAAATCCTTTTATCATAAGTACACTTGTACTAGACTGTTTACGTCAGCTCAATTTACAATCACCAAAATGTGGAAACAGCCTAAATGCCCACCAAGCCAGGAATGGATTAACAAGCTGTGGTATATGTACACAATGGAATACTGTTCAGTCATTTTAAAAAATGGAGTCTTTACAGCCTTTGTGTTAACCTGGATGGAAGTGGAACACATTATTCTTAGTAAAGCAATACAAGAATGGAGAAGCATGAATCCTATGTACTAAATTTTGATATGAGGACAATTAAGGTCATGGTGGGGGTGGGAGAAGGGGAGAGCAGAGAGAGAGAAGAAGGGAGGAGTGGGGAAAGGAAGAGCAGAGAGAGGGAAGGAGGGAGGGGTAGGGTCTTGGTGTGTGCCACACCTTTTGGGGGAAAGACACGATTGTAAGAGGGACTTTACCTAACAGATGCAATCAGTATAATCTGGTTTCTTATACCTTCAGTGAATCCCCAACAATAAATTTTTAAAAAAGAAATAAATAATGTCTTTTTCAGATATTTGGATTGAACTAGAAATCATTATTTCAAGTGAAGTAACTCAAGAACAAAAAGTAAATGCTACATATCCTCACTTACAAGTAACAGTTAAATTATGACTACAAGAAGGTGAACATAGTAATATAACAGATGTTGGTGACTCAAAATGGGACAGGGTGGGAGAAGGTGAGGGATAAAAATTACCTATTGGGTACCATGTCTACTGTTTGGATTGTGATAACACATAAAAACGTATTTTAACACTTTAGAATATACACTTCTTACAGAATTCAATTTGTACCCCCAAACCTAATAAAGTTTCAAAAAAAATTTTTTTTGAGACAGAGCCTCCACCTGTTACCCTGGGTAGAGTGCTGTGGCATCACAGCTCACAGCAATCTCCAACTCCTGAGCTCAAGCAATTCTCCTGTCTCTGCCTCCCAAGTAGCTGGAACTACAGGTGCCTGCCACAACGGCCAGCTATTTTTTTTTTTTTTTTTTTGGTTGCAGCCGTCATTGTTGTTTTGGCGGCCCGGGCTGGATTAGAAGCTGCCAGCTCAGGTGTATGTGGCTGGTGACTTAGTCGCTTGAGCCACAGGCACTGAGCCAAGTTTCAAATTTTTTAAAAATACAAATAAGTGAACAAATAAATATAAAATTAGAACGAAAGGAAAGACATTACAACTGATGCCTCTGATATAAGAAGTATCATAAGAGGAAGATTCTGTCTTACGTAAGTGTTGTTGGCATACTTGCCCTCTTGAGAAAGACATTATTTTTATTCCCATGGAAGGTAAACAGATTTGCTCTGGGTAACGGAGAGAGACATATATATTTTTAATAACTTGCAAAGTACATAAAAATATTACAGGAATAGGGGCGTTTTTATTATCCTAGAATGTTAGAGATATCTCTGTCTTCTAAGGCTACAAGTTTATTCAAATATCCTTGAGATATAGTCCAGAGAAAGGTTCTAAATTCTGAACATAAAGAAAAATATGAGACCCAAGGAAAATTATCTTCAAACAAGAAGTAACCTTTTTGAGATTCCAAAGTCTGTCAATGTTACTTTGCCAAGAAGTAGCATTTTTTAACACCTCCCAAAATACAGTTTTTAAAGATTTAAGTACATGATTTTCAACTTATATATAGTAAACATGTCAAATTTGGTTTTGACTCCTTAATGTGGAATTGCGCAAGATGATTGTATCAGTTTGTTGAGCTGCCATACAAAATACCACAAAGAGTGTGACCTTTTTGAAGCAACATCAAAAATACATTACTGGGATCTGATCAAATTAAAAAGCTTCTGCACTGCCAAGAACATACTAAGTACAGCAAATAGCCCTCCGAATGGGAGCGGAGTTTTGCAAGTTATATTTCTGACAAAGGTCTAATAACCAGAATCCACAGGGAACTCAAACTTATTACTAAGAAAAAAACAAGTGATCCCATTTCATTTTGGGCAAGAGACATGAACAGAAGGTTCTCTGAAGAAGACAGGCGCATGGCATACAGACACATGAAAAAATGTTCATCAGGGTGGCACCTGTGGCTCAAAGGGGTAGGGCGTCGGCCCCATATGCCAGAAGTGGCAGGTTTAAAACCAGCCCTGGCCAAAAGCTGCAAAAAGAAAAAAAAATGCTCATCATCTTTAATCATCAGAGAAATGCAAACCAAAACTACTCTGAGATACCATCTAACTCCAGTAAGAGTAGCCCACATCACAAAATCTCAAAACAACAGATGGTGGTGTGGATGTGGAGAAAAGGGAACACTTCTGCACTGCTGGTGGGAATGCAAGCTAATACGTTCCTTATCAAAGGAAGTTTGGAGAACACTCAGGGATCTAAATGTAGACCTGCCGTTTGATCCTGCAATTCTTCTTCTAGGCGTATATCCAAAGGACCAAAAATCATTTGGCAATAAAGATATTTGCACCACATTGTTCATTGCAGCTCAATTCATATTTGCCAAGTCATGGAAGAAGCCCAAGTGCCCATCGACCCATGAATGGATTAATAAATTATGGTGTATGTATACCATGAAATACTATGCAGCAGTTAAAATAATGGAGACTTTACCTCCTTTATGTTTGCTTGGATGGAGCTGGAAAATATTCTTCTTTGTAAAGTATCTCAGGAATGGGGAAAAAAGTATCCTATGTACTCAGTACTACTGTGAAACCAATTTATAATAACTCACACTTGCATATGCAAAATGATACACAACTTTAGTCTATGATGAAGGAGGGAAGGGGAGAGCGAGGGATGGGGAGAGGGTTGGAGGGATAGTAGGGGATAGCATGGGGACCACAACTATGGAGCACATTGGAAGTACAAGTTGGTTCTATCATGTGTAGAACACAAATGTCTAATGCTGTAAGTGGGTAAATGAGAAGAAAGCTATGATGATTAGTATGTTGTAAGCACTCCAATTTGTACAAATAATCAACACACTGAAATGGACATAAATGTATTTATGATCTATGTACAAAAGACTTAATAAATAAATAAATAAACTAAAAAAAAAAAAGAGTGTGACCTTAATAATAGAAATTTATTTATTCTAAATTCTGGAGGCTAGAAGCCCAAATATTGGAAGGTTTGGTTCTCAGGCCTCACTTCCTGACTTACAGATGGCTGTATTTTCTTTTTTTTTCATTTGATCTTTGATATTTTTAACTTTTTTTTTAATTAAATCATAACTGTATACAATGATATGATTATGGGGCATCATACACTCACTTGGTGCATATTATAGGGGTATTTGCGAAACTTGGTAAATGTAGAATGTAAATGTTTTGGCACAGTAACTGAGATAATGCCGGAAAGGCTATGTTAAACACTGTGATAAAAATGTGTCAAATGGTAGATGGCTGTATTTTCATTGTGTCCTCACTTGGCCATTTCATTCTGTGCATACATTCTTGTTTCTCTGTGTGTCCAAATTTCCTCTTCTTGAAAGGACATCAGCTGTGTGGTAGGACAGTCCACCTTAATGGTCTCATTTTAACTCAATCACCTCTTTAAAGTCCTATTTCCAAGTACAGTTACATTATGATGTACATAGGGTTAGAGTTTCAACATATGAATTTGGGGGGAGACACAATTCATTCCACAATGGAAAAGCTGGTTCAAATTAGAATGTAAGGGGGGTGGGGAGACAAGATGGCGGACTGAAGCCAGCTTTCAACAAAGGCTCCGGTCCAGAAGGAGAGTTAAGGGACAGGAATTTAGTAAGTATCCTGGTGGACTTGAGCCTCACCAAGAGAGAAGGCTGAAGAACGCACATTAACACTGCTGAGGCAAGCTGTGATCACAAGGACGCAAACAAAAGGTACAAAATCCACCACCAAGAGGACGGGAGTCCCCCTCCCCCATGAGACCGGCTCAAGAGCCCCAAAATTGAACAAGCGGGCAGAAATTAAAGGCCCTCCCACTACACTCCACGGGACAGACCTTCTAAAAACTGGACCTACCTCCCCTACTGGGGTGCCGTGGCGTTCTCCTGCCGGACATAGGGCTGAATAAAACTTTGGGAATCCTTTGCCGGCAACCCTGAATCCCCGGCGCTCCCCTCCTGCCCACTGAGGCCTGGAGGCCTGTCCCCCAGGACTTCGGATCCTTGGGTGATTTCTCAAGGGGAGTGGACAGTCCCCGAGTTGCGACTGGTCAGCATTGACTCTGAGGCGCGCGAGTGAGTAGAGGGCACCGGGCTGAGGGGGAGTCACGCCTCGCGGCACTTCCCTGCGGTGCAGTGCACCAACCCTCCCCGGGCACAAGACTGAATAAGACTCTAGCCTCCCCGCTGAGAGCTGAGAGCCCCTACTCTCACTCGGGGTCTGAGGGACTATCCCCCAGGAGTTCGAATCCTTGGGTGATTTCTCAAGGGGAGTGGACAGTCCCCGAGTTGCGACTGGTCAGCATTGACTCTGAGGCGCGCCGAGTGAGGAGAGGGCACCGGGCTGAGGGGGAGTCACGCCTCGTGGCACTTCCCTGCGGTGCAGTGCAGCAACCCTCCCCGGGCATACGGGCCCAAGACTGAATCAGACTCTGGCCTCCCCGCTGAGAGCTGAGAACCCCTACTCTCACTCGGGGTCTGAGGGCCTATCCCCCAGGAGTTCGGCTCCTTGGGTGATTTCTCGAGGGGAGTGCACAGTGCTGAGCTGCGTCAGGTCAGCGCTGACTCTGGGAGACGTGAGCGAGGAGAGGGCACTCTGCTGAGGGGAAATCAAGCCTTGGCGGCACTTCCCTGCTGTGCAGTGCAGGAGCCCTCCCCGGACCGTAGTATTGCGTAAAACTGAAGGAAACTCTAGCTCCCCCCCCCACTCCCAATCGGGGTCTGGGGGCCCATCCCCCAAGAGTTCTGATTCTTGGGGGATCTCTTAAGGGGTGTGAACCCAGCACAAACTGCGGCCGCTCAGTGCTGACTCTGGGGCGCGGGACAGAGGAGAAAAGGGTCGCCTGAGTGCCCACACCAGAGCAGCAGTTCCCTGGAGGTAGATCAACAGCCGTTTTTTCTTTAACGGCAGAACGCTCACTTCTGGATATTCTGAGGCCACACCCCCTGTCTCCCTGGGCAACCAGAGGAGGCCACCGGGTGACACGGCTCACAAACCCGGGAAGCTTCCAGGGCGGGGCCGACCCAGAGACGTGTTCAGAGGCAATTCTCCAGCAGCAAAGACGTTTGAACTCAAAACAGCCCGTCTTCTGTAGGCGACGACAGGAACAGAGACAGAACCTCACAAAGTTGTCTGTTCTGTTCTGTTAGCAGCATCCATCAGGGACGGGGCTAAGCGTGAATGAACACCTCCTTCCCATCACCTGCATCAAACACTCAAAGATGTCAGGCCCCATCTCCTCCTGCTAGATAGCGGCAGTCTGCGGGGGCCTGGCAGACTTCCTTGCGATTCAGGCAGGTGCAAAGCCCTGGAGTGTCTGTTCACTGCAGGCAACTGGGTTAGCCATCTGCAGAGATACCAGTGACTGGGTCCGACGGAGGGGCAAAGTGGGGAAGGAGACGTCAACATTCCTAGACTGCTCTGTTTGCTGGGTGGCTCCTCCTGACTCCACGCTGCACTGGGGTGAACTGTGTCAGAGGAGTAACCAGGCCCCTGTGATCCAGTTCCCAG
This sequence comes from Nycticebus coucang, assembly GCF_027406575.1. Taxonomy (NCBI): domain Eukaryota; kingdom Metazoa; phylum Chordata; class Mammalia; order Primates; family Lorisidae; genus Nycticebus; species Nycticebus coucang. The sequence continues at coordinate 65,287,120 of NC_069804.1, forward strand.
AGACCTCTTGAACCCTTCCACCCGAGACAAGTGCCGATTGAGACAGTTGATTCGGACCTTTTGAACTGGGCTAATAGACTGAGTACTTTTCAGGCGGTGCCCTAGGTGTGCGATTGTAGGAAGGTTTGATTCTCCTTTTCCAACTGGGGCCAGAGGTGGGCAGGCGGGGTGACTTAATTGCTGATTTTCCCACACAGCTGAGACTTCAAGCCAGAGTAGAAGTTGCAATAGGATCGAACAGAAACCAGCTGAAAACAAGACAGAACCACTTTGCTCCACCACACCAGACAGGGCCCCAGTTTCTCAGGCCACAACACTGTACGGGCCCTTGATAAAACCCCAGGGGAAAAACCAAAGGGAGTAAACCATGGGGCGGAATCAGCGGAAAAACTCTGGTAACATGAATAACCAGAATAGATCAACCCCCCCAAGAAAAGATACGGCAGATGTGATTGAAGATCCCATTCATAAACAACTGGCTGAGATGTCAGAAGTCGAATTCAGAATTTGGTTTGCAGACAAGATCAATAAAATGGAATTAGGAATTCGAGGAGAAATTCAAAAATTGTCTCAAGTATTTAACGAATATAAAGACAAAACCACCAAAGACTTAGACACACTGAAGCAAGAACTTACAGCCCTCAAAGATATGAAAAATACAGTAGAATGCCTCAGTAACAGAATGGAGCAAGCAGAAGAAAGGATTTCTGACATTGAAGATAAAGTCTTTGAACGCTCCCAATCTCTCAAAGAGGAAGAGAAATGGAGAGCAAAAACGGATCACTCACTCAGAGAACTCTCAGATAATTCGAAAAAAACAACGTAAGGGTTACAGGAATTCCGGAGAACGATGAAGTGGCTGCCAAGGGCACAGAGGCCCTTCTACATGAAATTATGAAAGAAAATTTTCCAGACATGCCCAGAGAATCTGAAATTCAGATAGCAGACAGCTTCAGAACCCCAGCACGATTCAACCCCAATAAGCCATCTCCCAGACATATCATAATTAGCTTCACTAAAGTTAACATGAAAGAGAAGATTCTCAAAGCAACCCGGCGAAAGAAAACTATAACGTACAAAGGTAAGAATATTAGAATAACTGCAGATCTCTCTGCTGAAACTTTTCAAGCAAGAAGAGGCTGGTCATCAACTTTTAATCTCCTAAAGCAAAAAAACTTTCAACCCAGGATCTTGTATCCAGCTAAATTGAGTTTCATCTATGATAGAGAAATTAAATACTTCAATGACATTCATATGTTGAAAAAATTTGCCATAAGTAAACCAGCTCTTCAGGATGTTCTCAGACCTATCCTCCACAATGACCAACCCAATCCTATACCACAAAAGTAAAATCACCCAGAATCTTCGGATCAAACTCCAACTTCTACACTGGCGAAAGGATTAAAAATGTCCACTGGACCTTTGAAAAACTCGACACCCAAAATTCCACCAAACTTATCAATACTCTCCATCAATGTGAATGGCTTAAACTGTCCTCTAAAGAGGCATAGGTTAGCTGACTGGATACAAAAACTCAAGCCAGATATTTGTTGCATACAAGAGTCACATCTCAACTTAAAAGACAAATACAGACTCAGGGTGAAAGGATGGTCATCCATATTTCAGGCAAATGGTAATCAGAAAAAAGCAGGTGTTGCAATTTTATTTGCAGATACAGTAGGCTTTAAACCATCAAAAGTAAGGAAGGACAAGAATGGTCACTTCATATTTGTTAAGGGTAATACTCAATATGACGAGATCTCAATTATTAATATCTATGCACCCAACCAGAATGCACCTCAATTTATAAGAGAAACTCTAAAAGACATGAGTAACTTGATTTCCTCCAGCTCCATAATCATTGGAGATTTCAACACTCCCTTGGCAGTGTTGGATAGATCCTCCAGAAAGAAGCTGAGCAAAGAAATCTTAGATTTAAACCTAACCATCCAATATTTAGATTTAGCAGACATCTACAGAACATTTCATCCCAACAAAACTGAATACACATACCTCTCATCAGCCCACGCAACTTACTCCAAAATTGATCACATTTTAGGTCACAAGTCTAACCTCAGTAAATTTAAAGGAATAGAAATTATTCCATGCATCTTCTCAGACCATCATGGAATAAAACTTGAATTGAGTAACAACAGGAATCTGCATACCCATACAAAAACATGGAAGTTAAATAACCTTATGCTAAATGATAGCTGGGTCAGAGATGAGATTAAGAAAGAAATCACCAATTTCTTGGAACAAAATGACAATGAAGACACAAACTATCAGAACCTCTGGGACACTGCAAAGGCAGGTCTAAGATGGAAATTTATAGCACTGCAAGCCTTCCTCAAGAGAACGGAAAGAGAGGAAGTTAACAACTTAATGGGACATCTCACGCAACTGGAAAAGGAAGAACATTCCAACCCCAAACCCAGGAGAAGAAAAGAAATAACCAAAATTAGAGCAGAATTAAATGAAATTGAAAACAAAAGAATAATACAACAGATCAATAAATCAAAAAGCTGGTTTTTTGAAAAGGTCAATAAAATAGATAAACCTCTGGCCAACGTAATCAGGAAAAAAAGAGTAAAATCCCTAATATCACCAATCAGAAACAACAAAGACGAAATAACCACAGACTCATCAGAAATCCAAAAAATCCTTAATGAATATTACAAGAAACTTTATTCTCAGAAATATGAAAATCTGAAGGAAATAGACCGATACTTGGAAGCACGCCACCTTCCAAGACTTAACCAGAATCAAGTGGAAATGTTGAACAGACCCATATCAAGTTCAGAAAGAGCATCAACTATACAAAACCTCCCTAAAAGAAAAGCCCGGGACCAGATGGTTTCATGTCAGAATTCTACCAAACCTTTAAAGAGGAATTAGTACCTATATTACTCAACCTGTTCCAAAATGTAGAAAAAGAAGGAAGACTACCCAACACTTTCTATGAAGCAAACATCACCCTGATCCCCAAACCAGGAAAAGACCCAACAAGAAAAGAAAATTATAGACCAATATCACTAATGAATATAGATGCAAAAATATTCAACAAGATCCTAACAAACAGAATCCAGCAACACATCAAACAAATTATACATCATGACCAAGTTGGTTTTATCCCAGGGTCTCAAGGCTGGTTCAATATACGTAAATCTATAAATGTAATTCAGCACATAAACAAATTAAAAAACATAGACCATATGATTCTCTCAATTGATGCAGAAAAAGCTTTTGATAATATCCAGCATCCCTTCATGATCAGAACACTCAAGAAAATTGGTCTAGAAGGGACTTTTCTTAAACTGATAGAGGCTATCTACAGCAAACCCACAGCCAATATCATATTGAATGGAGTTAAATTGGAATCATTTCCACTCAGATCAGGAACCAGACAAGGCTGCCCATTGTCTCCATTGCTTTTCAATATTGTAATGGAAGTTTTAGCCACCGCAATTAGGGAAGAAAAGGCGATCAAGGGTATCCATATAGGGTCAGAAGAGATCAAACTCTCGCTCTTCGCAGATGATATGATTGTGTATCTGGAAAACACTAGGGACTCTACTACAAAACTCCTAGAAGTGATCAAGGAATACAGCAGTGTCTCAGGTTACAAAATCAACATTCATAAATCGGTAGCCTTTATATACTCCAACAACAGTCAAATTGAAAAAGCAGTTAAGGACTCTATCCCATTCACAGTAGCGCCAAAGAAGATGAAATATTTGGGAATTTACCTAACAAAAGACGTGAAAGATCTCTATAAAGAGAACTATGAAACTCTAAGAAAAGAAATAGCTGAAAATGTTAACAAATGGAAAAACATACCATGCTCATGGCTAGGAAGAATCAACATTATCAAAATGTCCATACTACCCAAAGCAATATATAATTTCAACGCACTCCCTATTAAAGCTCCACTGTCATATTTTAAAGATCTTGAAAAAACCTCGAATAGCCAAGACATTACTCAGAAATAAAAACAAAACAGGAGGAATCACACTACCAGACCTCAGACTTTACTACAAATCGATAGTGATCAAAACAGCATGGTATTGGCACAAAAACAGAGAAGTAGATATCTGGAACAGAATAGAGAACCAAGAGATGAATCCAGCTACTTACCGCTATTTGATTTTTGACAAGCCAATTAAAAACATTCAGTGGGGAAAAGATTCCCTATTTAACAAATGGTGCTGGGTGAACTGGCTGGCAACCTGCAGAAGACTGAAATCGGACCCACACCTTTCACCATTAACTAAGATAGACTCTCATTGGATTAAAGCTTTAAACTTAAGACATGAAACTATAAAAATACTAGAGGAGAATGCAGGGAAAACCCTTGAGGAAATTGGTCTGGGTGAGTATTTCATCAGGAGAACCCCCCGGGCAATTGAAGCAGCTTCATAAATACACTACTGGGACTTGGTCAAACTAAAAAGCTTCTGCACAGCTAAGAACACAGTAAGCAGAGCAAGCAGACAGCCCTCAGAATGGGAGAAGATATTTGCAGGGTATATCTCTGACAAAGGTTTAATAACCAGAATCCACAGAGAACTCAAACGCATCAGCAAGAAAAAAACAAGGGATCCCATCGCAGGCTGGGCAAGGGATTTGAAGAGAAACTTCTCTGAAGAAGACAGGCGCACGGCCTTCAGACATATGAAAAAATGCTCATCATCTTTAATCATCAGAGAAATGCAAATCAAAACTACTTTGAGATATCACCTAACTCCAATGAGACTAGCGTATATCACAAAATCTCAAGACCAGAGATGTTGGCGTGGATGCGGAGAAAAGGGAACACTTCTGCACTGCTGGTGGGAATGCAAATTAATTCATTCCTTTTGGAAAGATATATGGAGAACACTCAGAGATCTAAAAATAGATCTGCCATTCAATCCTGTAATTCCTGTGGTGGGCATATACCCAGAAGACCAAAAATCACAACATAACAAAGATATTTGTACCAGAATGTTTATTGCAGCCCAATTCATAATAGCTAAGTCATGGAAAAAGCCGAAGTGCCCATCGATCCACGAAAGGATTAATAAATTGTGGTATATGTATACCATGGAATACTATGCAGCCTTAAAGAAAGATGGAGACTTTACCTCTTTCATGTTTACATGGATGGAGCTGGAACATATTCTTCTTAGTAAAGTATCCCAAGAATGGAAGAAAAAATACCCAATGTACACAGCCCTACTATGAAACTAATTTGGGACTCTCACATGAAAGCTATAACCCAGCTACAACTTAACAATAGGGAGAAGTGGGAAAGGGGGGGGTGGGTAGAGGGAGGGGAATCGGTGGGATCACACCTGTGGTGCATATTACAGGGGTATTTGCGAAACTTGGTAAATGTAGAATGTAAATGTTTTGGCACAGTAACTGAGATAACGCCGGAAAGGCTATGTTAACCACTGTGATAAAAATGTGTCAAATGGTTTATGAAGTGAGTGTATGATGCCCCATAATCATATCATTGTATACAGTTATGATTTAATAAAAAAAATAAATAAATAAAAAAAAATTAGAATGTAAGTCTCATTTGTAGAAGTAGTTACTAAACTAAATGCAAAACTGGATATCATGTGCCAGTGCAATAAAACTGTACCTTTCTATCTTACCAATATTTTACAATTTAACACAAAATTGCGTACAGTTTATACACCCTGGGTTCTATGCAATAGTAAACCATAAGTTAAGTAATGTTAACTTTTCATTGAATTTATTCAATGCTAACTTTTCAACTTTTATAAGATATCCCCTTATTAGACATTAATTAAGTATGACATTGGGAGTTTGTCAATAACCGATAATCTTTCTGCATTCTTACCAAGATTTTTATATTTTTAAAAATATAACTATAGAAAAGGAAAAAAGATGGCAGACTAGAATAAATACTCAAATACACTGCGCTCAAAGTAAGAAGTGTAAATTGCAGGCAAATGCTTACATACTTCTCTTTTTGGAAGGAACATTGTGAAATCACAGAAAAGCAATCTGGCACGCTCATAGTGAAAAAGGTGATGGGGCAATACATTTGACAAGATCAAAGTGATCTGTGGGTAGATATTTACATGCAGGGAAGAATAAGAGGCTAGAGCATGGAGATGCCATAATTCCCCTACAAGTAACGTAGCCAAGTTGTGAGAGGGCCTCTGCCTGGAGTCTGTGTGGAGTCTTTGCACTAAACAACAGGCAAGGTGAGGACTGACTGGCAACTAATCCTAGATTTCTGCAACTGAAACCATTCTGTGCTCTCATGTGCACAGTTACAGGTAGGCATAGGACTCAGCTTTGAAGAAGAGGCCTTCACATTGCCCACACCATGCTGGGGAAGAAGTGGACTAAGTGCAGGCTCCTCTGAGCCATATCCTGTAACTGTAAGCCAAGCATCCCTCCTTGACATTGCAACAGAATCTGAGCATGGGAATTGACTGGAACACTGCAGGCTCTGATAGGAAGATGCTTTGGACAATAGCTTCAGCAGGTCCTGTATGGTGGACACAATGACAGTCCCTGGGCTACTGCAACCAACCTCCACCTGTGTAACTTGGCATCCGTGCAGTTCCCAAGTCTGTAGAGCAGCACACTACCTACTCAGCTCTGACTCTGCCTTCCAGGTCCAGGTCCAAACAGCCTGGAACCCACATGGCCCAGCTTCTGGCTCTGAGATTCTGCTCAGGAGACCTGTTACTGGCTCCTACTCAGTCCTGGCTCTGAAGTTTTCATGCCAGAGTCTGAGGATCCACCCCTGTGGCTCCAAAGCTCCCACCAGGACTGGGACACCACCCCTCTAATACCAGCACTGCACCTGGAACTCAAGACCCCACATCTGAGTCTCCATCACTGCTACAGGGCTAGCAGAACTGCCCTGAGTTCAAAGACCCCACCAGGGGCCCTCCTTCGAGGTATGGGTTTCTAGTACACTGGAATATGGTTCAAGCACAACCTGCAGTTTAGGAATCCATGACAGCTGCCTAGGTAGCATTATGCAGTTGCCACATCACCAATTCAGGGAGACCCTGGGCAGAGCAGTGCCCACAACACCAGCCTCCATAGAAAGCATCTTGCTAAATTTCAAAAAATTGGACTACCTAACAACTATCTGGTGAGTAATCAAACACCCAATGCAAAGATCATCCAGCACAGGCTTGAAGCCTGTATACCACAGGTAAACAGAACAAATCAGAACAGCTGCATTACATGCTTCTAGTGTACCTGCCCCTCCCCTGCTATGTCAACACTCCAAAGTAGAAACAAAAGCACCACCTAGGGCCCACCCCTTCTTCTAATTAAGCAGGAGACATTCTAGCAAAGAACATGTGTCCTGCAAACCTGCTAGTCCTGAGTTGAGAAAAGAGGTTTTGGATGAGAAGTAATCAGCAAAAGAGCCTTAGCAACATGAAAACAAACAAAAAAAAAAAGTGCACCCCCCCAAGAGACATTCTAAATGGGTTGCACAAGATTTCTCACATCAGCGCCTGTTGCACCACGACATTTTTGCCTCTGGGGTGGGATTAGGATAGATCTGGGAGCAAAGTCAGAGCTGCTGTGCCAGATGTGGTCCATGCAGATGGTGGCTGGGCTGGCCTGGAGGGCACAGACCAAGCAGGCAGAAGGCAGCTGGTTAGTGGAGGGTAAATTCAGGCCAATCAAGCAGCAGACTGCCTTTTAGGTACAAGTGTCCCACAGATGCCAGGTCAAATGTGTAGAGGTCATAGCTCTTCAAGCCTCACCTGAGACCCCCCAAAATAATCACCCAAGGCCCCTCAGGTTGAAGCCTGCTGCACTCCTTTCAATTCCCATACCCAGGTCCCACTATAATCTAGGGGTAAATTATCTGACTACTGGCTCAGGAAAGCCATATGTCATTCCACTCTCTCCCCTGCCTGGTGCTGACCTAGTATGGTTAACCCAAAAGTTCAGGATGACTTTAGTTGTCTGATTCTCACAGTCCCTGTTGTCCAGTGCAAAGACTTTACACAGCCTTCAGGCAGGACCCCTTCTGAGCAAGTAGGAGGTCTGTGGCAATGTTAGGAGTTGTCTTGCACTGTGCTTTGCTCTCCTATAATTCCCCTAATGTTCTCTAATCTTGTATATATATCACTCGTCATTTTTTTTATCCCCACACTGAGCATCCCACATTGCTTCTCTGTGATTTTGCAATGCTGCTTCAGAGAGAAGTGGTCCACATGTAGGCAGCTATCCGAAGATTTCACTGCTTTCCTTGGGAGCCCTGTGCTGGGAGACAACCTCCAGTTTGCCCCTTTTTCTCCCTCTTCCTGCTACAATTTGGATGGAACTGGAGACCATTACCCTAAGTGAAGTATCTAAAGAATAGAAAAACAAACACCATTTGTACTTGCAATTAAATTGGAACTATCCTTTGGGCACACATCAGCAAAGGGAAGCAAAACTCAGTGGCAATCAAGCAAAGGGGAAGGGCAAAACCTCACCTAAAACTCAGTGAACACTATTCAGGGGATGCGCACATATATAGCCCTGGCTCAAGCCATGTAACAAAAATATTTTTGCCCCCTTAATATTTTACAGTTATTTGTGTGTGTATATATGTGTACACACACACACACACACACACACACAATCTTTAAAACATGAATGTCATATACTGTAAATCATTTTCCTGGAAAGATTTTTTATACATTCTATATATGGAGCCTATCCTACCTGATTAGGTAAAAATTATCTAAAAATGTGACATTTGTGTCTGGTTCGTTTATCTAGCACTCTTGCTGTCATGAATGCAAAATAATTACGAATAAAGGACTAACAAGTGAAAGTTTAACAATTTTTACTATGAAAAACACAAACATGCATAAAAATAGAATAGCTTAATGATTTTGTAAACATTACTCATCTCCAGCCACCATCAACCACATGATGAATTATTTCATATGTGTATATATGATGCAATTACCTTCTCTCTTATTCTATTTTGAAACAAATTTCAGTCATATAATATTTTGATTATAAATATTTTTGTTTGTATACATTACAAATATTTGCATGGGAAGTTTAACCCATTAATATTAAAATACTAGTTAAAATTTTTATTTAATTTTAAACAAAGATAGTGGTAAATTTGCAAAATTTATTTATTTATTTATTTATTTTTTTGCAAAATTTATTTTTTTTTAATTAACATGAGGTTACAAATGATAAGGTTGCATTGTTTGCTTTTAAGTAAAGTCCCTGGTGTACTTATGCCCCTCACTGAGGAGGTGTTTATTGTACGCTTACATTGTGCCTGTTAGGTGAGAGCATATCAATCACTCTCTGTCCTCTCTTTTCACCCTTCTCTTCTCCCCCCTTCCCCAAATTTGAATTTAATTGAGTTTTTCTCTTGGGTCAGTGTGTATTTGTTTGTCTACTGGCTTCATGTTAGTATTGAGTACATTGGATACTTGCTTTTCTAGTCTTGTGATACTTTACTAAGTAGAATGTTCTCCAAATCCATGCAGGTTAATACAAAAGATATAAAGCCTCCATCTTTTTATGGCTGAATAACATTCTATGGTAGATATATAGATAGATAGATAGATAGATAGATAGATAGATAGATAGATAGATAGATAGATAGATACCAGACTTTATAAATCTATCCATAGGTTCATGGGAACTTGGGTTGATACAGCATGTGGTGATTATAAATTGAGCCGTGGTAAACAATTTAGTACAAATGTCATTATAAAAAAAGATTTTTTGTTCTTCTGAGAATATACCTAGTAATGGAATTGCAGGATCAAAAGGAAGGTCTATTTTGAGTTCTCTGAGGATTCTCCATACTTCTTGTCAAAGAGGTTGTATGAGTTTATAATCCAAACAACAATGTAAAAGTGTTCTCTTCTCTCCACAACCATGCATTTGTTTAAATGCTGTTTTTTTTTATTATGTCACTTGTTTACAAAGCCATTTTCTTACAGTTTTGTTTAAGGCTAAGATTTGATTAATACATTTAATGGTACCAAATATTAATATATTCCCTATAATGTCTATAATTTTATAAAAAATAACTGATTTAATTTGTTATTTTTTTTCACTTTTTTTTTTTGTAGAGACAGAGTCTCACTTTAGTGCCCTTGGTAGAGTGCCATGATGTCAGAGGACTCACAGCAACCTCCAGCTCTTCGGCTTATGCCATTCTCCTGCCTCAGCCTCCCAAGCAGCTGGGACTACAGGCACCTGCCATAATGCCTGGCTATTTTGTTGTTATTGTTGTTGTTGTTGCAGTTTGGCCAGGGCTGGGTTTGAACCCGCCACCCTCGGTATATGGGGCCGGCATCCTACTCACTGAGACATAGGTGCCACCCTTAATTTGTTATTTTGAGAAAAAAATTCTCTCAAAAGTATAAATAATGAAGTATTTTGCATTTTTCAATTTCACATAAAATTATACTTAAAATGCAGCTTCAGTAATTTATTAAGTTTATTTCACATTTCTTTACCGCATTTCTTTTATTTCGTTATAGTATGGTGGAACACACATTTTAGGTACATAGTTGGTTTCTGTATATTTTAAGACAGAGTTTTAAATGTGCCCTTGACCCAATGTGTCATGTACGCATCAAGTGTGAATTTACCAAGCTCTCCTCTCCCCTCCCACCTACTTGAGTTCTGTTGAGTTTTGCCTCCATATATGTGCATAAGTGTTGAGCAACTACTTTAAAATATATACTAGTTTCAAAGTATTAACTAATTAAAATATTTTACGAATATTTTTTAAAGTTCTACAAATGAATGGATAACAAAATGTGGTTTACCCATACAACAGAATACATAATTTGGTTTATTTTGTGTGAAAAGAAAGCAATGTATACTTAATATATGTGGTATTATGTCTATATACACATATACAGCATAGAAAAAATTTGGAAGGAGCTACACAATATCATCAACAATGGCTACTTCTGGGATTCAATTACAGAAGAAATACTTTAATTTAAATAGAAGAAATAAGGAAGGCAAGGGAAGTGGAAATAAAAAGAATGGACTTATTTACCTGTTCTCTTATACTGCTGTGTTGTTTATGATTTTTTCCACAAAAAGAACTCACAAACCTTTTGTGTGTGGGACATAACCAGAAGACAAACTCTACCTAACAAAATAAAATATTTTGACCTGGTTGCTTTACCCTCACATTAATCTAAAATAAATTTACTTAAAATTTAAAAATAAAGAATTCCTGCAATACTGGAGTGTTTTCTTTTTCTTTTTGTAGCTTAAAATTTTTAATGAATTAAGTCTAAAGATTCCATAGTTTCACATTTACAGTTTGCTATCTTTGATCATTTTTAAAACAAATGATAAATCTTTTCAAGGATGAAAGCTTGCTATTGTTGAGGTTATTTTCAATGTTTTACTGGAACTGCAAAAAAACAGGAATGTCTCACACAACAGCAGCATATGCTTCGTTTTTTTAACTGACTACTCTTAGTGTAAGGCTGCTCATTGGCCATGCTTGTTATACAGCAAAATTAGTACCTATGACATCTCATAATTAAAAGTAGTTGGAGTGTTAAGACTAAAAGCCATTTACATTGTTAGTTGTATTTCTCTTAACACCGTTCAAGGGAAAACTAACATATGAGCTATGCATCAAAACCAAAAAAGAGGAAAGAGAAACATCCTTCACGGTCTTTCATTCATTTCATCAAATAGAACACACAAGGCAGCATCTTTCTCTATAATCTAGTCTCACCTATGACCTGAATATTTTTCCCTTTTTTTTTTTTTTATTGTTGGGGATTCATTGAGGGTACAGTAAGCCAGGTAACACTGATTGCAATTGTTAGGTAAAGTCCCTCTTGCAATCATGTCTTGCCCCCATAAAGTGTGACACACACCAAGGCCCCACCCCCCTTCCTCCATCCTTCTTTCTGCTTACCTCCATAACCTTAATTGTTATTAATTGTCCTCATATCAAAATTGAGTACATAGGATTCATCCTTCTCCATTCTTGTGATGCTTTACTAAGAAGAATGTCTTCCACTTCCATCCAGGTTAATACGAAGAATGTAAAGTCTCCATTTTTTTTAATGGCTGAATAGTATTCCATGGTATACATATACCACAGCTTGTTAATCCATTCCTGGGTTGGTGGGCATTTAGGCTGTTTCCACATTTTGGCGGTTGTAAATTGAGCTGCAATAAACAGTCTAGTAGAAGTGTCCTTATGATAAAAGGATTTCTTTCCTTCTGGGTAGATGCCCAGTAATGGGATTGCAGGATCAAATGGGAGGTCTAGCTTGAGTGCTTTGAGATTTCTCCATACTTCCTTCCAGAAAGGTTGTACTAGTTTGCAGTCCCACCAGCAGTGTAAAAGTGTTCCCTTCTCTTCACATCCATGCCAGCATCTACAGTTTTGAGATTTATGATGTGGGCCATTCTCACGGGGGTTAGATGATATCTCAGGGTTGTTTTGATTTGCATTTCTCTAATATATAGAGATGATGAACATTTTTTCATGTGTTTGTTAGTCATTCGTCTGTCATCTTTAGAGAAAGTTCTATTCATGTCTCTTGCCCATTGATATATGAGATTGTTGGCTTTTTTCATGTGGATTAATTTGAGTTCTCTATAGATCCTAGTTATCAAGCTTTTGTCTGATGGAAAATATGCAAATATCCTTTGCCATTGTGTAGGTTGTCTCTTTGCTTTGGTTATTGTCTCCTTAGCTGTAGAGAAGCTTTTCAGTTTAATGAAGTCCCATTTGTTTATTTTCGTTGTTGTTGCAATTGCCATGGCAGTCTTCTTCATGAAGTCTTTCCCCAGGCCAATATCTTCCAGTATTTTTCTGATGCTTTCTTGGAGGATTTTTATTGTTTCATGCCTTAAATTTAAGTCCTTTATCCATCTTGAATCAATTTTTGTAAGTGGGGAAAGGTGTGGGTCCAGTTTCAGTCTTTTACATGTAGACATCCAGTTCTCCCAACGCCATTTATTGAATAGGGAGTCTTTCCCCCAAGGTATGTTCTTGTTTGGTTTATCAAAGATTAGGTGGTTGTAAAATGTTAGTTTCATTTCTTCATTTTCAATTCGATTCCAAGTGTCTATGTCTCTGTTTTTGTGCCAGTACCATGCTGTCTTGACCACTATGGCTTTGTAGTACAGACTAAAATCTGGTATGCTGATGCCCCCAGCTTTATTTTTGTTACAGAGAACTGCCTTAGCTATACGGGTTTTTTTCCGGTACCATACAAAACGCAGAATCATTTTTTCCAAATCTTGAAAGTACGATGTTGGTATTTTGATAGGAATGGCATTGAATATGTAGATTGCTTTGGGAAGTATAGACATTTTAACAATGTTGATTCTTCCCATCCATGAGCATGGTATGTTCTTCCATTTGTTAACATCCTCTGCTATTTCCTTTCTGAGGATTTCATAGTTTTCTTTATAGAGGTCCTTCACCTCCTTTGTTAGGTACATTCCTAGGTATTTCATTTTCTTTGAAACTATGGTGAAGGGAGTTGTGTCCTTAATTAGCTTCTCATCTTGACTGTTATTGGTGTATACAAAGGCTACTGACTTGTGGACATTGATTTTATATCCTGAAACATTACTGTATTTTTTGATGACTTCTAGGAGTTTTGTGGGTGAGTCTCTGGGGTTCTCTAAGTATAAGATCATGTTGTCAGCAAAGAGGGAGAGTTTGACCTCCTCTGCTCCCATTTGGATTCCCTTTATTTCCTTGTCTTGCCTAATTGTATTGGCTAGAACTGCCAGCACTATGTTGAATAGTAAAGGTGACAGAAGACAACCATGTCTGGTTCCTGTTCTAAGAGGAAAAGCTTTCAGTTTTACTCCATTCAGTAAAATATTGGCTGTGGGTTTGTCATAGATAGCTTCAATCAGTTTTAGAAATGTGCCACCTATGCCTATACTCTTCAGAGTTCTAATTAGAAAAGGATGCTGGATTTTATCAAATGCTTTTTCTGCATCTATTGAGAGGATCATGTGATGTTTATTTTTGCCTCTGCCGGTAGGCTTGGAGTCTCACCTGACCTGTTTCCATATTAAAATTCCACTCGGGATGCGTGAGGGGGAAGGTTGCATCTTTGAGAGCCTGATCAGTGATGGGGTTCCCATCCGGACCCTCAGTGTCCTTCCTGGCCTCAACCACAATGCGGTTCCACTCCTCGGTGCTGAAAAGGACCTGTAGGAGGTGCTGACAATCATCCCAGGTGGGCTGATCAGTAAAAAGAATTGAGTCTAAGAGGTCAATTAAAGCAGTAGGTTTTTCAGAGAATTTAGGATTCTGCATCTTCCAGTTATAAAGATGACTTGTGGCAAAAGGCCAATAGTGATATTCTTGGTTTGGGGGGTTTGCTCTATCGGGTGGGCCCATGGCATGAAGGGGCAGTACAGTGGAGGCTGCAGCCAGATCGTGCAGGGCTCTATAGCGGGTGTGGCCTGGGCTCTGGAGATTACTCCCTACATTTGGGGCTGAAGTGGCCTCATTGCCTGGAGACTCGTAGAGAGAGGTGATCCCCGAGGTGAGGGTTGATAAGGAGTGGGGAAAATTACCTGTGAAACAGTTCCTCCTTGGAGGACTGGGGAAGGGGCAGTGGGTTGAGGAGACTTCTTTTTTTTCTTCTTCAAGACTAGGAGCTTGCCCACTTCCTTGTCTGGCAGGGAAGGGAAAGGTTTTAACCACGATGGCGGCTCCTCTACGAGGTCCTACCAAACACTTATAAACGGGATTTGATCCGGGTGCCCGGTCCCAGATCGGTAGACTATATCTTTGACCTGAAAGATAATGGGGAGATGAAAAGTGCCAGCGGGTGGCCATCCAGCCTATAATGCAGGCCATTCATTTCTGCAAAGAGTAACAAGTTTATTTTTAGACACATTGATACCGTATTCTCGGGCTTTGTCTTTGAAATCTTGGAAATGAGCCAAAGTTAGGGAAAGAGGCAACATCTGAATATGTCCCATGTCACCCTCTAAATATAACAAGACCCACCCAAAACAAATATCACACAAGATACTTCCAGAAAGCAACAGCCTGCCCTTGCATGTTTCCAGGCAAAACTGAAAATGAGACAATGGTGTAACTTGACCCTGTGGTTGCGACCCACATTGTCTTCCAACCAGAGGAATTGCCTGGTCTTTTTGACCAGGCACTGGGGTTTCCACATCCTAGTCTCCAATCCATGGGGCGTTTCCTCTCCTACTCGGTTGGGGGTTCCATGTCCTGACTGTCAGGGGTTCCACGTTCCGACTGTTGACTTAACAAATGAAACCAACACAGATTAGGACAAGAGAAATAGACAATGCTGGCACATGCACTCACCTCCGGAGTAGGTTCTCGGTGATTTGTGGGGGAAATCCCAGACAAACCCCCAAATGTTGTGCCCAGGTCGCGGGGTACCCCTCATATATCACCCAAAATCCAAGTCCGATGCAAAAGCAAGAGGTGGCTTATTTACAAGTCCAGACCTGGACCTCTCGTCCCTGGCACAGCAGGAGAGCAGAGACGCCCCAGCCTCAGAGGGAAGAGCAGTTTTAAGGATACAGAAAGGAAAAAGGGAGGGGGGATAGGGGCTTCGGGATCTAAACAATGTTTGAGTTGGGCTGATTGCTTAGGGTAAAGATTTAGTACTACTGGGGCCCAGGGTGGGTGCTGTTATCACTTGGGCAGACACACTGGAGCCAGAGGTGGGGGAGGAAGCAGGTTGCCTATCACCTTTTTTATGCAAGCAGGTTGCCTATCACCTTTGGCATGCAGCTGCAAATTGAAGGCTGTGGGGCAAAGTGGGGTCAGTGAAGGCTGTGAGACAAAATGGAGTTAGTTTTAACAAAATGGGGTTAGCTTGGTTCTTTCGAGGGTAGTCAAGGAGGACTGCAGGAGACTCCAGTGGCCTGGGGGCTGGACAATTTCTGGGGGGCACCTCCAGGATGCCAGCTTAGAGAGTATCATAGTATCACCCCCCACCCTTGCCCTTGCACTGGCTAAATGGGAGGCCCCTATTTCCCAGGCCTGCTCAATTTCATATCAGTTTCCTAGGCCTGCCAATGGAAGGGATGATATCCATTAATTTGTTACGCTATATATATACGTGTGTGTGTGTGTATATATATATATGTATAACCCTAGAAAATAGAACCAGGAGGAGGCTTTTTCCAATTTGGATTTTTCCCTCTTCCAGGAGCTCTGATGCTTTTTCTCTATATTCTTTTCTTTTTTTGTTTTTCTTTAAAACCTCTGCAATTATTAATTTCTTTGTATAATAAAGGATTCAGATGTGCAGTATTCCTCCTGAAATTACAGAAACAAATGCAAATGGAAAGAAACAAAATCAAAATTATATTTAAAAGACAGCAGTCCATCAAAAAGGTGTGTAACTTTACAAGAACACTATTTTAAAATACCGGCACTTTAAGAGAACGATAATCTCCCACACCACAAAATTGGCAAGACTCACCCTAAATAACAATGCTCATAAACACATTATATTTAATTTTGCCCAAGTTTATGCGAGGGAGAAAATTCTACAAGCTGCAAGACATAAGAAAACCATAACCTACAAGGTGAAGAACATTAAAATGAATACAGATCTCTCTGCTGAAATCTTTCAAGGTAGAAGAGGATGGTAATCGACCATTTTATTTATTTATTTATTTATTTATTTATTTATTTATTTATTTTTATTAAATCATAGCTGTGTACATTAGTATGATCATGGGGCACCATACACTTGGTTCATAGAATGTTTGACACATTTTCATCACACTAGTTAACATAGCTTTTGTAGCATTTTCTTTTTTTTATATGGTCTTCCTTTTTTTTTCTTTTTTTCTTTTTATTAAATTAGAGCTGTGTACATGAATATGATCATGGGGCACCATACACTTTTTTCATAGAATATTTGACACATTTTCATATCATTAATTGACGTAGCCCTCCTGGCATTTTCTTAGATACTTTGCCAAGACATTTACATTCCACATTTGCCAAGCTTCACATGTACCCCTTTTTTTTTTTTCACATGTACCCTTGTAAGATGCACCACAGGTGTGATCGTTTCAATCCCCCTCCCTCAAGCCACTTCCCCCCCACCACGTTTTCCCCCTTCCGCCTGTTCTTCGGTTATAGCTTGGTTATAGCTTTCATGTGAAAGTCCTAGGTTAGTTTCATAGTAGGAGTGAATACATTGGATATTTTTTCTTCCATTCTTGAGAAACTTACTGAGAAGAATATGTTCCAGCACCATCCATGTAAACATGAAAGAGGTAAAGTCTCCATTTTCTTCAAGGCTGCATAGTATTCCATGGTGTACATACACCACAATTTGTTAATCCATTCGTGGATCGATGGGCACTTGGGTTTTTTCAATGACTTAGCAATTATGAATAGGGCTACAATAAACATTCTGGTACAAATATCTTTTTTATGATGTGGTTTTTGGTCTTCTGGGTATATGCGCAGCAGAGGAATTACAGGATTGAATGGCAGATCTATTTTTAGATCTCTAAGTGTTCTCCATATATCTTTGCAAAAGAAATGTATTAGTTTGAATTCCCACCAGCAGTGCAAAAGTGTTCCCTTTTCTCCACATCCATGCCAACATCTCTGGTCTTGAGATTTTGTGATTTAGGCTAGTATCACTAGAGTTAGATGATATCTCAAAGTAGTTTTGATTTGCATTTCTCTGATGATTAAAGATGATGAGCATTTTTTCATATTTGTAAAGGTTGCTCACCTGTTTTCTTCGGAGAAACTTCTTTTCTAATTCTCTTGCCCAGCCTGTGATGGTATCCCTTGTTCTTTTCTTGCTAATGCGTTTGAGTTCTCTGTGGATTCTCGTTATTAAATCTTTGTCAGAGACAACCAGAAAATATCTTCTCCCATTCTATGGGCGGTTTGCTTCCTTTACTTAATATATTCTTGGCTGTGCAGAAGAACTGTTTGATTTTAGTTTGATTTCCCTGCACTCTCTTCTAGTATTTTTATAGTTTCATGTCTTAAGTCTTTTATCCAGTAATAGTCAATGTTGGTTAGCGGTGAAAGGTGTGGATCCAGATTCAGTCTTCTACACGTTGCCAGCCAGTTCACCCAGCACCATTTGTTTAATAGGGAGTATTTTCCCCACTGGATATTTTTAATTGGCTAGTCAAAGATTAAATAATGGTAAGTAGCTGGATTCATCTCTTGGTTCTCTATTCTGTTCCAGACATCTACTTCTCTGTTTTTGTGCCAGTACCATGCTGTTTTGATCACTATCGATTTGTAGTATAGTCTGAGGTCTGGTAGCGTGATTCCTCCTGCTTTGTTTTTACTTTTGAGTAATGTCTTGGCTATTCGAGGTTTTTTCTGATTCCATATAAAACGAAGTATTATTTTTTCAAGATCTTTAAAGTATTACAGTGGAGCTTTAATGGGATTGCATTGAAATTATACATTGCTTTGGGTAGTACGGACATTTTAACAATACTGATTCTTCCCAACCATGAGCATGGTATATTTTTCCATTTGTTAACATTCTCAGCTATCTCTTTCCTTAGAGTTTCTTAGTTCTATTTATATAGATCTTTCACGTCCTTTTTTAGATAAACTCCCAAGTATTTCATCTTCTTTGGCACTACTGTGAATGGGATAGGGTAATTAATTGTTTTTTCAACTTGACTATTGTTGGTATATATAAAGGCTACCGATTTATAAATGTTGATTTTGTAACCTGAGACACTGCTGTATTCCTTAATCACTTCTAAGAATTTTGTAGTAGAGTCCCTACTATTTTCCAGATATACAATCATATCATCTGAGAAGAGCAAAAATTTGATCTCTTCTGACCCTATGTGCATACACTTGATCGCTTTTCATCCCTAATTGTGGTGGCTAAAACTTCCAATACAATATTAAAGAGCCATGGATATAATGGGCACACTTGTCTGGTTCCAGATCTAAGTGAAAATGATTCCAATTTAACTCCATTCAATATGATATTGGCATGGGTTTGCTGTAGATGGCATCTATCAGTTTAAGAAATGTCCCTTCTATACCAATTTTCTTAAGTGTTCTGATCATGAATGGATGTTGGATGTTATCAAAAGCTTTTTCTGCATCGATTGAGAGAATCATACGGTCTTTGCTTTTTAATTTGTTTATGTGCTGTATTACATTTATGGATTCACGTATATTGAGCCAGCCTTGAGACCCTGAGATAAAACCAACTTGGTCATGATGTATAATTTGTTTGATATGTTGCTGGATACTGTTTGTTAGAATCTTGTTGAATATTTTTGCATCTATATTCATTAGTGATATTGTTCTATAATTTTCTTTTCTTGTTGGGTCTTTTCCTGGTTTGGGGATCAGGGTGATGTTTGCTTCATAGAATGTGTTGGGTAGTCTTCCTTCTTTTTCCACCTTTTGAAACAGGTTGAGTAGTATAGGTACTAATTCCTCTTTAAAGGTTTGGTAGAATTCTGACGTAAAACCATCTGGTCCCGGGCTTTTTTTGGGGGGAGATTTTGTATGGTTGATGATATTTCTGAACTTGATATGGGCCTGTTCAACATTTCCACTTGTTTTTGATTAAGTCTTGGAATGCGACGTGCTTCCAAGTAACGGTCAATTTCCTTCAGATTTTTGTATTTCTGAGAGTAAAGTTTCTTCTAATATTCATTAAGGATTTTTTGGATTTCTGCGGAGTCTGTTGTTATATCGTCCTTGTTATTTCTGATTGATGAGATTAGAGATTTTAGTCTTTTTTTCCTGATTAGGTTGGCCAAAGGTTTATCTATTTTGTTGACCTTTTCAAAAAACCAGCTTTTTTATTTATTGATCTGTTGTATTATTCTTTTGTTTTCAATTTCATTTAGTTCTGCTCTGATTTTGGTTATTTCTTTTCTTTTACTGGATTTGGGGTTGGAGTGTTCTTCCATTACCAGTCTCTTGAGATGTCCCATTAAGTTGCTTACTTCCTCTCTTTCCGTTCTTCTGAGGAAGGCTTGCAGTGCTATAAATTTCCCTCTTTTAACTGCCTTTGCGATTCCCAGAGGTTCTGATAGTTCGTGTCTTCCTCGTTGTTTTGTTCCAGAAATTTGGCAGTTTCCTTCTAGATCTCATCTCTGATACAGCTATCATTCAGCATAAGGTTATTTAAGTTCCATGTTTTTGTATGTGTATGCAGATTCCTGTTGTTACTCATCTCAAGTTTTATTCCATGTTGGTCCGAGAAGATGCGTGGAAAAATTTCTTTATTTTTTTTAATTAAATCATAACTGTATACATTGATATGATCATGGGGCATCATACACTCGCTTCACAGACCATTTGACACATTTTTATCACAGTGGGTAACATAGCCTTTCCGGTGTTATCTCAGTTACTGTGCCAAAATATTTACATTCTACATTTAACAAGTTTCTCAAATAACCCTGTAAGATGCACCACAGGTGTGATCCCACCGATCCCCCTCCATCTACCCACCCCCCCTTCCCACTTCCCCCTATTGTTAAATTGTAACTGGGTTATAGCTTTCATGTGAGAGACCCAAATTAGTTTCATAGCAGGGCTGAGTAAATTGGGTATATTTTTTCTTCCATTCTTGAGATACTTCACTAAGAAAAATATGTTCCAGCTCCGTCCATGTAAACATGAAGGAGGTAAAGTCTCCATCCCTCTTTAAGGCTGCATAGTATTCCATGGTATACATATACTACAATTATATAATCCATTCGTGGATCGATGGGCACTTGGGCTTTTTCCATAACTTAGCTATTATGAATTGGGCTGCAATAAACATTCTGGTACAAATATCTTTGTTATGTTGTGATTTTTGGTCTTCTGGGTATATGCCCAGCAGAGGAATTACAGGATTGAATGGCAGATCTATTTTTATTTTTATTTTATTTATTTTTTTTATAATTTTTTTTTTATTAAATCATAACTGTATACAATGATATGATTATGGGTCATCATACACTCACTTCATAAGCCATTTGACACATTTTTATCACAGTGGTTAACATAGCCTTTCCGGCGTTATCTCAGTTACTGTGCCAAAACATTTACATTCTACATTTACCAAGTTTCGCAAATACCCCTGTAATATGCACCACAGGTGTGATCCCACCGATTCCCCTCCCTCTACCCACCCCCCCCTTTCCCACTTCCCCCTATTGTTAAGTTGTAGCTGGGTTATAGCTTTCATGTGAGAGTCCCAAATTAGTTTCATAGTAGGGCTGTGTACATTGGGTACTTTTTCTTCCATTCTTGGGATACTTTACTAAGAAGAATATGTTCCAGCTCCATCCATGTAAACATGAAAGAGGTAAAGTCTCCATCTTTCTTTAAGGCTGCATAGTATTCCAGGGTATACATATACCACAATTTACTAATCCATTCCTGGATCGATGGGCACTTGGGCTTTTTCCATGACTTAGCTATTACGAATTGGGCTGCAATAAACATTCTGGTACAAATATCTTTGTTATGTTGTGATTTTTGGTCTTCTGGGTATATGCCCAGCAGAGGAATTACAGGATTGAATGGCAGATCTATTTTTAGATCTCTGAGTGTTCTCCATATATCTTTCCAAAAGGAATGTATTAATTTGCATTCCCACCAGCAGTGCAGAAGTGTTCCCTTTTCTCCGCATCCATGCCAACATCTCTGGTCTTGAGATTTTTTGATATAGGCTAGTCTCATTGGAGTTAGATGATATCTCAAAGTAGTTTGATTTGCATTTCTCTGATGATTAAAGATGATGAGCATTTTTTCATGTGTCTGAAGGCCATGGGCGTGTCTTCTTCAGAGAAGTTTATCCTCAAATCCCTTGCCCAGCCTGCGATGGGATCCCTTGTTTTTTTCTTGCTGATGCGTTTGAGTTCTCTGTGGATTCTGGTTATTAAACCTTTTTTTTTTTATTAAATCATAACTGTATACAATGATATGATTATGGGGCATCATACACTCACTTCATAAGCCATTTGACACATTTTTATCACAGTGGTTAACATAGCCTTTCCGGCGTTATCTCAGTTACTGTGCCAAAACATTTACATTCTACATTTACCAAGTTTCGCAAATACCCCTGTAATATGCACCACAGGTGTGATCCCTCCGATTCCCCTCCCTCTACCCACCCCCCCCTTCCCACTTCCCCCTATTGTTAAGTTGTAGCTGGGTTATAGTTTTCATGTGACAGTCCCAAATTAGTTTCATAGTAGGGCTGTGTACATTGGGTATTTTTTCTTCCATTCTTGGGATACTTTACTAAGAAGAATATGTTCCAGCTCCATCCATGTAAACATGAAAGAGGTAAAGTCTCCATCTTTCTTTAAGGCTGCATAGTATTCCATGGTATACATATACCACAATTTATTAATCCATTCGTGGATCGATGGGCACTTGGGCTTTTTCCATGACTTAGCTATTATGAATTGGGCTGCAATAAAAATTCTGGTACAAATATCTTTGTTATGTTGTGATTTTTGGTCTTCTGGGTATATGCCCAGCAGAGGAATTACAGGATTGAATGGCAGATCTATTTTTAGATCTCTGAGTGTTCTCCATATATCTTTCCAAAAGGAATGTATTAATTTGCATTCCCACCAGCAGTGCAGAAGTGTTCCCTTTTCTCCGCATCCACGCCAACATCTCTGGTCTTGAGATTTTGTGATATAGGCTAGTCTCAGTGGAGTTAGATTATATCTCAAAGTAGTTTTGATTTGCATTTCTCTGATGACTAAAGATGATGAGCATTTTTTATATGTCTGAAGGCCGTGCGCCTGTCTCCTTCAGAGAAGTTTCTCTTCAAATCCCTTGCCCAGCCTGCGATGCGATCCCTTGTTTTTTTCTTGCTGATGCGTTTGAGTTCTCTGTGGATTCTGGTTATTAAACCTTTGTCAGAGATATACCCTGCAAATATCTTCTCCCATTCTGAGGGCTGTCTGCTTGCTCTGCTTACTGTGTTCTTAGCTGTGCAGAAGCTTTTTAGTTTGATCAAGTCCCAGTAGTGTATTTATGAAGCTGCTTCAATTGCCCGGGGAGTTCTCCTGATGAAATACTCACCCAGACCAGTTTCTTCAAGGGTTTTCCCTGCATTCTCCTCTAGTATTTTTATAGTTTCATGTCTTAAGTTTAAATCTTTAATCCAATGAGAGTCTATCTTCGTTAATGGTGAAAGGTGTGGGTCCAATTTCAGTCTTCTGCAGGTTGCCAGCCAGTTCACCCAGCACCATTTGTTAAATAGGGAATCTTTTCCCCACTGAATGTTTTTAATTGGCTTGTCAAAAATCAAATAGCGGTAAGTAGCTGGATTCATCTCTTGGTTCTCTATTCTGTTCCAGATATCTACTTCTCTGTTTTTGTGCCAATACCATGCTGTTTTGATCACTATGGATTTGTAGTAAAGTCTGAGGTCTGGTAGTGTTATTCCTCCTGTTTTGTTTTTATTTCTGAGTAATGTCTTGGCTATTCGAGGTTTTTTCTGATTCCATATAAAACGAAGTAAAGTTTTTTCAAGATCTTTAAAATATGACAGTGGATCTTTAATAGGGAGTGCATTGAAATTATATATTGCTTTGGGTCGTATGGACATTTTGGTAATTTTGATTCTTCCCAGCCATGAGCATGGTATGTTTTTCCATTTGTTAACATTTTCAGCTATTTCTTTTCTTAGAGTTTCATAGTTGTGTTTATAGAGATCTTTCACGTCTTTTGTTAAGTAAATTCCCAAATATTTCATCTTCTTTGGCACTGCTGCGAATGGGATAGAGTTCTTAACTGCTTTTTCAATTTGACTGTTGTTGGTGTATATAAAGGCTACCGATTTATGATTGTTGATTTTGTAACCTGAGACGCTGCTGTATTCCTTGATCACTTCTAGGAGTTTTGTAGTACAGTCCCTAGTGTTTTCCAGATACACAATCATATCATCTGCGAAGAAGGAGAGTTTCATTTCTTCTGACCCTATATGTATACCCTTGATCGCCTTTTCTTCCCTAATTGCGGTGGCTAAAACTTTCATTACAATGTTGAAAAGCAATGGAGACCATGGGCAGCCTTGTCTGGTTCCTGATCTGAGTGGAAATGATTCCAATTTAACTCCATTCAATACGATATTGCTGTGGGTTTGCTGTAGATAGCCTCTATCAGTTTAAGAAAAGTCCCTTCTAGACCAATTTTCTTGAGTGTTCTGATCATGAAGGGATGCTGGATATTATCAAAAGCTTTTTCTGCATCAATCGAGAGAATCATATGGTCTTTGTTTTTCAATTTGTTTATGTGCTGAATTACATTTATAAATTTACGTATATTGAACCAGCCTTGAGACCCTGGGATAAAACCAACTTGGTCATGATGTATAATTTGTTTGATGTGTTGCTGGATTCTGTTTGTTAGGATCTTGTTGAATATTTTTGCATCTATATTCATTAGTGATATTGGTCTATAATTTTCTTTTCTTGTTGGGTCTTTTCCTGGTTTAGGGCTCAGGGTGATGTTTGCTTCATAGAACGTGTTGGGTAGTCTTCCTTCTTTTTCTACATTTTGGAACAGGTTGAGTAATATAGGTACTAATTCCTCTTTAAAGTTTTGGTAGAATTCTGGCGTGAAACCATCTGGTCCCGGGCTTTAGTTTTTAGGGAGGTTTTGTATAGTTGATGCTATTTGAACTTAATATGGGTCTATTCAACATTTCCACTTGATTCTGGTTAAGTCTTGGAAGGTGGCGTGCTTCCAAGTATCGGTCTATTTCCTTCAGATTTTCGTATTTCTGAGAATAAAGTTTCTTGTAATATTCATTAAGGATTTTTTTGATTTCTGATGAGTCTGTGGTTATTTCGTCTTTGTTGTTTCTGATTGATGATATTAGAGATTTTACTCTTTTTTTCCTGATTAGGTTGGCCATAGGTTTATCTATTTTATTGACCTTTTCAAAAAACCAGCTTTTTGATTTATTGATCTGTTGTATTATTCTTTTGTTTTCAATTTCATTTAATTCTGCTCTAATTTTGGTTATTTCTTTTCTTCTACAGGGTTTGGGGTTGGAATGTTCTTCCTTTTCCAGTTGTGTGAGATGTCCCATTAAGTTGTTAACTTCCTCTCTTTCCGTTCTCTTGAGGAAGGCTTGCAGTGCTATAAATTTCCCTCTTAGAACTGCCTTTGCAGTGTCCCAGATGTTCTGATAGCTTGTGTCTTCATTGTCGTTTTGTTCCAAAAAATTGGCGATTTCTTTCTTAATCTCATCTCTGACCCAGCTATCATTCAGCATAAGGTTATTTAACTTCCATGTTTTTGTATGAGTATGCAGATTCCTGTTGTTACTCAATTCAAGTTTTATTCCATGATGGTCCGAGAAGACGCATGGAATAATTTCTATTCCTGTAAATTTACTGAGTTTAGACTTGTGACCTAAAATGTGGTCAATTTTGAAGTAAGTTCCGTGGGCGGATATGAAGTATGTGTATTCAGTTTTGTTGGGATGAAATGTTCTACAGATGTCTGCTAAATCTAAATATTGGATGGTTAGGTTTAAATCTAAGATTTCTTTGCTCAGCTTCTTTCTGGAGGATCGATCCAACACTGCCAAGGGAGTGTTGAATTCTCCGATGATTATGGAGCTGGAGGAAATCAAGTTGCTCATGTCTGTTAGAGTTTCTCTTATAAATTGAGGTGCATTCTGGTTGGGTGCATAGATATCAATAATTGAGATCTCATCATATTGAGTATTACCCTTAACAAATATGAAGTGACCATTCTTGTCCTTCCTTACTTTTGATGGTTTAAAGCCTACTGTATCTGCAAATAAAATTGCAACACCTGCTTTTTTCTGATTACCATTTGCCTGAAATGTGGATGACCATCCTATCACCCTGAGTCTGTATTTGTCTTTTAAGTTGAGATGTGACTCTTGTATGCAACAAATATCTGGCTTGAGTTTTTGTATCCAGTCAGCTAACCTATGTTTCTTTAGAGGTCAGTTTAAGCCATTCACATTGATGGAGAGTATTGATAAGTCTGGTGGAATTTTGGGTATCGAGTTTTTCAAAAGTCCAGTGGACATTTTTAATCCTTTCGCCAGTGTGGAAGTTGGAGTTTGATTCGAAGTTTCTGAGTGAGTTTACTTTTGTGGTATAGGATTGGGTTGGTCATTGTGGAGGATAGGTCTGAGAACATCCTGAAGAGCTGGTTTACTTATGGCAAATTTTTTCAACATATGAATGTCATTGAAGTATTTAATTTCTCCATCATAGATGAAACTCAGTTTAGCTGGATACAAGATCCTGAGTTGAAAGTTTTTTTGCTTTAGGAGATTAAAAGTTGATGACCAGCCTCTTCTGGCTTGAAAAGTTTCAGCAGAGTGATCTGCAGTTATTCTAATATTCTTACCTTTGTACTTTATAGTTTTCTTTCGCCAGGCTGCTTTGAGAATCTTCTCTTTCATGTTAACTTTAGTGAATCTAATTACGATATGTCTGGGGGATGACTTATTGGGGTTGAATCCTGCTGGGTTTCTGAAACTGTCTGCTCTCTGAATTTCAGATTCTGTAGGCATGTGTAGAAAATTTTCTTTCATAATTTCATGCAGAAGGGCCTCTGTGCCCTTGGTGGCGACTTCATCATTCTCAGAAATTCCTATAATCCTCATGTTGCTTTTTTTCGAATTATCTGAGAGTTCTCTGAGTGAGTGATCCGTTTTTGCTCTCCATTTCTCTTCCTCTTTGAGAGATTTGGAGCATTCGAAGACTTTATCTTCAATGTCAGAAATCCTTTCTTCTGCTTGCTCCATTCTATTACTGAGGGATTCTACTTTATTTTTCATATCTTTGAGGGCTGTAAGTTCTTGCTTCAGTGTGTCTAAATCTTTGGTGGTTTTGTCTTTAAATTCGTTAAACTCTTCAGACAATTTTTGAATTTCTCCTCGAATTCCTAATTCCATTTTATTAATCTTGTCTGCAATCCAAATTCTGAATTCGATTTCTGACATTTCAGCCAGTTGTTTATGAATGGGGTCTTCAATCATATCTGCCGTATCTTTTCTTTGTGGGGTTGATCTATTCTGGTTATTCATGTTACCAGAGTTTTTCCGCTGATTCCGCCCCATGGTTTACTCCCTTTGGTTTTTCCCCTTGGTTTTTATCGAGGGCCCGTACAGTGTTGTGGCCTGAGAAACTGGGGCCCTGTCTGGTATGGTGGAGCAAAGTGGTTCTGTCTTGTTTTCAGCTGGTTTCTGTTCGATCCTATTGCAACTTCTACTCTGGCTTGAAGTCTCAGCTGTGTGGAAAAATCAGCAATTAAGTCACCCCGCCTGCCCACCTCTGGCCCCAGTTGGAAAAGGAGAATCAAACCTTACTACAATCACACACCCAGGGCACCACCTGAAAAGTCCTCAGTCTATTAGCCCAGTTCAAAAGGTCCAAATCCGCTGTCTCAATCGGCACTTGTCTCGGGTGGGAGAGTTCAAGAGGTCTCTGGGAACTGGATCACAGGGGCCTGGTGACTCCTCTGACACGGCTCACCCCTTTGCAGCGTTGAGTCACGAGGAGCCACCCAGCAAACAGAGCAGTCTAGGAAGTTTGACGTCTCCTTCCCCACTTTTCCCCTCCATCGGACCCAGTCACTGGTATCTCTGCAGATGGCTAACCCAGTTGCCTGCAGTGAAGAGACACTCCAGGGGTTTGCACCTGCCTTAATCACAAGGAAGTCTGCCAGGCCCCCGCAGACTGCCGCTATCTAGCAGGAGGAGATGGGGCCTGACATCTTTTAGTGTTTGATGCAGGTGATGGGAAGGAGGTGTTCATTCAGGCTTAGCCCCGTCCCTGATGGATGCTGCTAACAGAACAGAACAGAACAGAACAGACAACTTTGCGGGGTTCTGTCTCTGTTCCTGTCGAAATCGCCTACAGAAGATGGGCTGTTTTGAGTTCAAACATCTTTGCTCCTGGAGATTTGCGTTTGAACACCTCTCTGGGTCGGCCCCGCCCTGGAAGTTTCCCGGGTTTGTGAGCCGTGTCAGGAAATCCCCCGCTCAGCTCACCGGTGGCCTCCTCTGGTTGCCCAGGGAGACAGGGGGTATAGCCTCAGAATATCCAGAGGTGAGCGTTCTGCCGTTAACGAAAAAACGGCTGTTTATCTACCTCCAGGGAACTGCTGCTCTGGTGTGGGCACTCAGGCGGCCCTTTTCTCCTCTGTCCCACGCCCCAAAGTCAGCACTGAGTGGCCGCAGTTTGTGCTGTGTCCACACCCCTCAAGAGATCCCCCAAGAAGCAGAACTCTTGGGGGATGGGCCCCCAGACCCCGATTGGGAGTGGGGGGGGGAAGCTAGAGTTTCATTCAGTTTTACCCAACACTACGTCCCGGGGAGGGCTCCTGCACTGCATGGCAGGGAAGTGCCGCCAAGGCTTGATTTCCCCTCAGCAGAGTGCCCTCTCCTCGCTCACGTGTCCCAGAGTCAGCGCTGACCTGATGCAGCTCAGGCACTGTGCACTCCCCTCGAGAAATCACCCAAGGATCCGAACTCCGGGGGGATAGGTCCTCAGACCCCGAGTGAGAGTAGGGGCTCTCAGCTCTCAGCGGGGAAGCTAGAGTCTTATTCAGTCTTGTGCCCCGTAATGTTGCTTGGGGAGGGTTGGTGCACTGCACCGCAGGGAAGTGCCACCGAGGCGTGACTCCCCTTCAGCCCGGTGCCCTCTCCTCACTCGCGCGCCTCAGAGTCAATGCTGACCAGTCGCAACTCGTGGACTGTCCACTCCCATTGAGAAATCACCCAGGGATCCGAAGTCCTTGGGGACAGGCCTCCAGACCTCAGTGGGCGGGAGGGGAGCGCCAGGGATTCAGGGTTGCCGGCAAAGGATTCCCAAAGTTTTATTCAGCCCTATGTCCGGCAGGAGAACGCCACGGCACCCCAGTAGGGGAGGTAGGTCCAGTTTTTAGAAGGTCTCTCCCTGGAGTGTAGTGGGAGGGCCTTTAATTTCTGCCCGCTTGTTCAATTGTGGGGCTCTTGAGCCGGTCTCATGGGGGAGGGGAACTCCCGTCCGCCTGGTGGTGGATTTTGTACCTTTTGTTTGCGTCCTTGTGATCACAGCATGCCTCAGCGTTGTTGATGTACGTTCTTCAAACTTCTCTCTTGGTGAGGCTCAAGTCCACCAGGACACGTACTAAATTCCTGTCCCTTAACTATCCTTCTAGACGGGAGCCTCTGTTGAAAGCTGGCTTCAGTCCTCCATCTTGTCTCGATCCGGTTTGGTAGAATTCTGACGTGAAACCATCTGGTCCTGTGCTTTTATTTTTGGGGAGATTTTGTATGGTTGATGATATTTCTGAATTTGATATGGGCCTGTTCAACATTTCCACTTGTTTTTGATTAAGTCTTGGAAGGTGACGTGCTTCCAAGTAACGGTTGATTTCCTTCAGATTTTCGTATTTCTGAGAGTAAAGTTTCTTGTAATATTCATTAAGGATTTTTTGGATTTCTGAGGCGTCTGTTGGTATTTCATTTTTGTTATTTCTGATTGATGAGATTAGAGATTTTACTCTTTTTTTCCTGATTAGGTTGGCTAAGTTTTATCTGTTTTGTTGACCTTTCCAAAAAACCAGCTTTTTGATTCATTGATTTGTTGTATTATTCTTTTGTTTTCAAGTTCATTTAGTTCTGCTCTGATTTTGGTTATTTCTTTTCTTTTACTGGATTTGGGGTTGGTGTGTTCTTCCATTTCCAGTCTCTTGAGATGCTCTATTAAGCTGCTTACTTCCTCTCTGTCCGTTCTCCTGAGGAAGGCTTGGATTGCTATAAATTTACCTCTTAGAACTGTCTTTGCTGTGTCCCAAAAGTTCTGATAGTTCATGTCTTCACTGTTGTTTTGTTCCAGAAATTTGGCAATTTCCTTCTTGATCTCATCTCTGACCCAGCTATCATTCAGCATAAGGTTATTTAACTTCCATGTTTTTGTATGTGTATTCGGATTCCTGTTGTTACTCTTCTCAAGTTTTATTCCATGATGGTCCGAGAAGATGCATGGAATAATTTCTATTCCTTTAAAGTTGCTGAGGTTAGACTTGTGACCTAAGATGTGATGGATTCTGGAGTAAGTTCCTTGGGCTGATGAGAAGTATGTGTATTCAGTTTTGTTGGGATGGAATGTTCTGTAGATGTCTGCTAAATCTAAATGCTGGATCGTTAGATTTAAATGTAGAATTTCTTTACTCAGCTTCTTGTTAGAGGATCGATCCATCACTGCCAAAGGAGTGTTAAAATCTCCGACTATTATAGAGTTGGAGGAAATCAAGTTGCTCATGTCTCTTAGAGTTTCTCTTATAAATTGAGGTGCATTCTGGTTGGGTGCATAGATATTAATGATTGAAATCTCATCGTATTGATTCTTACCCTTAACTAATATGAAGTGACCATTTTTGTCCTTCCTTACTTTTGCTCGTTTAAAGCCTATTGTGTCCGCAAATAAAATTGCAACTCCTCCTTTTCTCTGGTTACCATTTGCCTGAAATATGGATGACCATCCTTTCACCCTGAGTGTGTATTTGTCTTTTAAGTTAAGATGTGACTCTTGTATGCAACAAATGTCTGGCCTGAGTTTTTCTATCCAGTCAGCTAACCTATGTCTCTTTATAGGGCAGATTAAGCCATTCACATTAATGGAGAGTATTGATAAGTTTGGTGAAAATTGGGGTATTGAGTTTTGTGAAAGTCCATTCTGCATTTTTAATCCTTTTGCCATTATGGAAGTTGTAGGTTGATCAAAAGTTTCTGAGTGAGTTTACTTTTGCAGTAGAGGACTGGGTTGGTTATTATGGAGGCTAGGTCTGAGATTATCCTGAAGAGCTGGTTCGTTTATGGCAAATATCTTTAGCATATGTATGTCATTAAAGTATTCAATTTCTCCATTGTAAACGAAACTCAGTTTAGCTGGGTACAAGTCCGAGGTTGAAAGTTATTTTGCTTCAGGGGATTAAACGCTGATGACCACCCTCTTCTGGCTTGAAAATTTCAGCAGAGAGATCTGCAGTCATTCTAATGTTATTCCCTTTGAAGGTAATAGATTTCTTTCACAGGGCCGCTTTGAGAATTTTCTCCTTCATATTAACTTTAATGTAGTTAATTATGATATGCCTGGGGGATGTCTTATTACGTTTGATTCATGCTGGGGTTCTGCAGCTATCTGCTATCTTAATTTCAGGTTATCTAGGCATGTCTGGAAAATTCTCTTTCATAATTTCATGCAGAAGGGCCTCTGTGCCCAGTGAGGCCACTTCATCTGTTTCAGGAATTCCTATGAGACGGATATTTGCCTTCTTCGAGTTATCCCTGAGCTCTCTGAGTGAGTGATCCATTTTTGCTCTCCATTGCTCTTCCTCTTTGAGAGTTTGGGAGCGTGCAAAGGCTTTATCTTCAATGTCAGAGATCCCTTCTTCTGCTTGGTCCATTATGTTGCTAAGGGATTCCACTGTATTTTTCATATTTTTGAGGGCTGCAAATTCTACTTTGGTGTGTCTAAGTCTTTTGTGTTTTTGTCTGTAAATTCATTAAATTCTTGAGACAGTTTTTGAATGTCTCCACGAATTCCTAATTCCATTTTGTTAATGTTGTTTGCCATCCAAATTCTGAATTCGATTTCTGACATCTCAGCCAGTTGTTTGTGAATGGGATCCTCAATTACATCTGCCGTATCTTTCCTTGGGGGGGTTGATCTATTCTGGTTATTCATGTTACCAAAGTTTTTCTGCTGATACCGCCCCATGATTGTTTTACTCCCTTTGATTTTCCTCTGGTGTTTTATTGAGGACCCGTACAGTGTTATGGCCTGAGAAATTGGGGCCTTTTTTGGTGTAGAGGGTCTAAGTGGTTCTGACTTGTTTTCAGCAGGTTTCTATGTGACCCTAGTGAAACCTTTACTCTGGGTTGAATTTTCAGCTGTCGAGAAATAGCAGCAATTAAGTCAAGCCACACACAACAGGCAACAAATGGAAAAGGAAAATGAAACCTTCCTACAACGACACACCCAGGGCACCATCTGGATAGTCCTCAGGTGAGTGACTCAGTTCAAAAGGTCCAAGTCAATTGTCTCAGTCAGCAGCTGCCTCGGGTTGGAGAGTTCAAGAGGTCCCTGGGAACTGGATCTCAGGAGTCTGGTGACTGCTCTAAAATGGCTTGCTCCAGTGCTGTGTGGAGTCAGGAAGCGCCACCAGTAAATAGATCATTCAGGGAAGATTGATGCCTCATTGCCCACCTTGCAGCTCTGTCACACTCAGTCACTGCTAGCCCCACAGGGCTGTGACCCAGTCAGTTGTCTGCAGTAAGCAGATACTCCAGGGGTTTGCACCTGCCTAAGTCACAGGGTAGTCTGTGTCTGCTCAACTATGCATCTATTCTCTGTCTTTATCCCGTAGGGAGTGGTGTGACCTGTCAACCTTGGGCACTTGATGGAGGCTGGAGGTGTTCACTCAGTTCCAGCCCCACCCTTAGTTTATGTTACTGGGTGAAGGAAACTACCCTGTGGGAGTTTGTTTCTGACCTTGCCAGGTTCCTCTGCAGAGGAGATTCTGATTTGAGTTGCCAGAACCTGTGTCTCAGGCCCTCTCTTTAGCCCTTTGGGTTTGTATTCGCAGCACTATCAGTTGTTGGCTGTAGCCTCTTGGCCTCCTTTGTCTATAGGCTGGTGATCCCCTAAGGGCCAGGTGCATCGTAGGCTCAGTAGAGCAGTTCCATGGATCAGCCCCACCCTAGGATTTGCCCGGCTCTGCGGGTGTGTTTTCTAGTCCCCGAGTTCAACCCAGGTCGGTACCGTCTCAGGAAAACCCTTTACTCATGGGGCCTGTGTTTCACTCCCAGGTGTGTTCCATGGTGTTTGCCATCTGAGAAGATGTTCGGCCTCATCTGGTTGCCCACGAAGACAGGAGGAGTGGCTATGGGATATCTGAGGGTGGGACTTGTTATTGCTGAAGATGGCTGTTGCTATGCACCTCGGGGTACCACCGCTACAGTTTAATTCCCTCTAAGCCATCTGTCATGTTCTCGCTCCTTTCTTACAGAGTCAGCACTGGCCAGCTGCAGTCCAGGTCCTGTCTACACCTCTTGAGACTTCACCCAAAAATATGGACTCCAGAGGGGGCAGTCTCCAGATTACAGGGTGAGAGTGGAGGAGGGTGTTAAGAGCTTAGGGTTGTAGGTCGTAACACGAAGCTCATTGAGACCAAATGAACAAATAAACAGATACCAAGGTTAACAGGCACATGGGCCCATAGATACAGAGACAGACGGAAACACATAAACATACAAGCAGTAGCCACGACAAGAGCAATTTGAGAACAACTGCAATAAAAACAGTGATAATCTTAAAATAATTGAAAGAAAAAAAAGAGAGAAAAAAGTGGTGTTAGAAGGAGTGTTAAGTGAGAAGAAAGAAGAAATTAAAATTCGAGGAGGCGGAGCAAGATGGCAGCCGAGTAACAGCTTCCTTGCATCTGGGCACCGTGAGTCCGGGGAGATAGGACTCCAGGCATCTCTGGCTGGTGGGAACTGCCTATCATGACTCCTATGAGGATACAGGAAGTCAGGGAGAGACTTCTGGACCCCAAGAGGAGGACTAAAACAGTGGAAAACCGGCAAGTGGTCTCGTGCATTCAATCCGTCTAAACCCGCCCACAACTGTAAGTTCAGTAGCAGCGAGACTGCAAACCAGAAAGGCCTTACCTGTGAACTGTTTTGATGTCCTTGGACTTGGCACTGAGTTGAACTGCCTAGGGGAAGGCCTGAGCGGGAGTGCGGAGAACTTTGGCCGTTGTCTAGGGCCCCAGTCTGAGCCGCTGAGCCAGACGGAGCTAATAGTGTTTGGCGGTGGGTCACACAGATCCATTGTCAGTGATCTGATCTGGCAAGCTCCGCCCTCAGGGTCGCAGAGCTAGAAACGGGTGGGAGCTGGTAACCCAGCAACCAAGTAGCCTAAGGGTGGGGTCTGAGCCGCCTTGCAGCCCTAACCCTCAGGGTCAGAGTGAGACCAGTTTTGGCACACTGGGTAAGTGGATAGCCACTTCAGCAGTGATTCCAGCGAGAAAGCTGGGAAAGCTTCTGCTCAGCAAGTTTACAAGTTCAAAGTGCCTTTTAAGTAGGCTGAAGAGAGATTTAGGGTGTCTACCTGCTGGGGTTTGAGAAATCAGCAGCCTCCAGTCGTATCAGAACTGTGACTAACATCTCATACCCCAGAAGACCACGTGTTTCCCAGACAATATTCAATAACATATACAAACTGCTTTGTTTTGGGATGTGTATTTTTTTCTTTTTTTTTTTTTTTTGTTTGGTTGTTTTTTTTGTTTGTTTATTTTGACGTTACTGATGTTCTTTTGTTTTTTTAATTTCAATCTTTTCCACACAGATCCCTTTTTCTTTCTCAATTTTCCTAGTTTAATTATAATTTCGTATTGCTGCCTTTTTAATAACTTCAACTTCATTTTTGCTAGTGTTTCTACCGATACCATTTGGTTTTTCACCCAATTTTATCCCCGTAAAGTTTTCTGTTTGCCTGTTTTGGTTTGATTTATAGCATTTTTGTCTTTCCTCTCTACTTGGTGGAGGTGGGGTACTGTGTCTGATAAGGTTAGCAAAGAGCTGCTGACTTCAAGGGAAACACGCAACTGGGAACGCCCAGAAGGTGGGGTTTTTTAAGGTTGTGTCAAAGTACCCTACTGT
This sequence comes from Nycticebus coucang, assembly GCF_027406575.1. Taxonomy (NCBI): domain Eukaryota; kingdom Metazoa; phylum Chordata; class Mammalia; order Primates; family Lorisidae; genus Nycticebus; species Nycticebus coucang. The sequence continues at coordinate 65,321,817 of NC_069804.1, forward strand.
ACACCTATATTGCCCTGTCTCACTCTTTCTGTGCCTCTCTTCTTTTTGTCAATATTCCTTATACCCACCCACTCTCCTTTCTCTATCTTTCTTTTTTTCTTATCACTCGGTCCTCCTTTCTTTCATCCCCTTTTTTGGCTCTTCAACCTTCTCACTCTTCTGGTCCTGTAACCCTTAGTCTACAGGCACAAGAACTTAAAGAGCAAGAAAAAGTGAAAGAAAAATTAGGGCAAGGAAACAGATAAAAGAAATCACTCATGAGGAAGAATCAGCAGAAAACTCCAGGCAACATGAAGAACCAGTCTAGAACAACCCCACCAAGGCACCATGAGGTAGCTACTGCAGATGATTCCACCAGTATAGAAATGTTAGGAATGACAGAAAGGGAATTTAGAATACACATGTTGAAAACAATGAAAGAAATGATGGAAACAATGAAGGAAATTGCTAATAAAGTGGAAAATAACCAAAAGGAAATCCAAAAACAGAATCAAATAAGAGATGAACGATATGAAGAATATAAAAAGGATATAGCAGCGCTGAAGGAACTGAAACAGTCAATTAGGGAATTAAAGATGCAATGGAAATTATCAGCAACAGGTTAGACCATGCATAAGAAAGAATTTCAGAGGTAGAAGACAATGTTCTTGTTATAACTCAGACAGTAAAAGAGGCAGAAAAGAAGAGAGAGAAAGCAGAACGTTCACTGTCAGAATTATGGGATTTTATGAAGCGTTCCAACATACGAGTTATAGGAATTCCAGAAGGGGAAGAAGAATGCCCCAGAGGAATGGAAGCCATACTAGAGAATATTATAAAAGAAAATTTCCCAAACATCACCAAAGATTCTGACACACTGCTTTCAGAGGGATATCAGACCCCGGGACGCCTCAACTCTAACCGAGCTTCTCCAAGACACATTGTGATGAACCTGTCCAAAGTCAAGACAAAAGAAAAGATTCTGCAAGCTGCCAGGAGTAAGAGCCAGTTGACCTACAGGGGCAAATCCATCAGAGTGACCGCAGACTTCTCTAATGAAACTTTCCAAGCAAGAAGACAATGGTCATCTACCTTTAATCTACTTAAACAGAACAATTTTCAGCCCAGAATTCTATACCCTGCTAAGCTAAGCTTCAAAATTGACGGAGAAATCAAATCATTTACGGATATACAAACATTGAGGAAATTCGCCACAACAAGACCAGCTCTACAGGAAATACTTCAACCTGTTCTGCACACTGACCACCACGATGGATCAGTAGCAAAGTAAGAACTCAGAAATCAAAGGACAGAACCTAACCTCCACACTGATGCAAAAGATAAAACTAAGCAATGGACTCTCACTAAATAAGATGAATAGAATACTACCACACTTATCAATCATCTCAATAAATGTTAATGGCTTGAATTCCCCACTGAAGAGACATAGATTGGCTGACTGGATTAAAAAACACAAGCCATCCATTTGCTGTTTGCAAGAAACACACCTGGCTTCAAAAGACCAATTAAAGCTCCGAGTCAAGGGTTGGAAGACAATTTTTCAGGCAAATGGAATTCAGAAGGAAAGAGGAGTTGCAATCTTATTTTCAGATACATGTGGATCTACAGCAAATAAAGTCAAAAAAGACAAAGATGGTCACTTTATATTGGTCAAGGGAAAACTACCACAAGAAGACATTTCAATTCTAAATATATATGCACGCAATTTAAATGCTCCCAGATTCTTGAAGCAGACCTTACTCAGTCTGAGCAATATGATATCTGATAATACCATCATAACAGGGGACTTTAACACACCTCTTACAGAGCTGGACAGATCCTCTAAACAGAAATTAAACAAAGATGTAAGAGATTTAAAAGAGACTCTAGAACAACTATGCTTGATAGACGCATATAGAACTCTCCACCCCAAAGATAAAGAATATACATTCTTCTCATCACCCCATGGAACATTCTCCAAAATTGATCATATTCTGGGACACAAAACAAATATCAACAGAATCAAAAGAATTGAAATTTTACCTTGTATCTTTTCAGACCATAAGGCAGTAAATGTGGAACTCAACTCTAACAAATATGCTCAACCCCACCCAAAGGCATGGAAATTAAACAATCTTCTGTTGAATAACAGATGGGTGAAGGAAGTAATAAAACAGGAAATCATTAACTTCCTTGAGCATAACAACATTGAAGACACAAGCTACCAAAACCTGTGGGATACTGCAAAAGCAGTTTTGAGAGGAAAATTCATCGCTTTAGATGCCTACATTCGAAAAACAGAAAGAGAGCACATCAGCAATCTCACAAGAGATCTTATGGAATTGGAAAAAGAAGAACAATCTAAGCCTAAACTCAGTAGAAGAAAAGAATTATCCAAAATCAAATCAGAGATCAATGAAATTGAAAACAAAAGAATCATTCAGAAAATTAATGAAACAAGGAGTTGGTTTTTTGAAAAAATAAATGAAATAGATAAACTATTGGCCAGACTAACTAGAAATAGAAAAGTAAAATCTCTAATAACCTCAATTAGAAACGATAAAGGGGACATAACAACTGATCCCACAGAGATACAAGATATCATCTCTGAATACTACCAGAAACTCTATGCCCAGAAATTTGACAATGTGAAGGAAATGGATCAATATTTGGAATCACACCCTCTCCCTAGACTTACCCAGGAAGAAATAGACCTCCTGAACAGACCAATTTCAAGCACTGAGATCAAAGAAACAATAAGAAAGCTTCCAACTAAAAAATGCCCTGGTCCAGATGGCTTCACTCCAGAATTCTATCAAACCTTCAAGGAAGAGCTTATTCCTGTACTGCAGAAATTATTCCAAAAAAGTGAGGAAGAAGGAATCTTCCCCAACACATTCTATGAAGCAAACATCACCCTGATACCAAAACCAGGAAAAGACCCAAACAAAAAGGAGAATTTCAGACCAATCTCACTCATGAACATAGACGCAAAAATTCTCAACAAAATCCTAGCCAATAGATTACAGCTTATCATGAAAAAAGTCATTCATCATGATCAAGTAGGCTTCATCCCAGGGATGCAAGGCTGGTTTAACATACGCAAGTCCATAATCGTTATCCACCATATTAACAGAGCAAAAATAAAGATCACATGATCCTCTCAATAGATGCAGAAAAAGCATTTGATAAAATCCAGCATCCTTTTGTAATCAGAACACTGAAGAATATAGGCATAGGTGGCACATTTCTAAAACTGATTGAAGCTATCTATGACAAACCCACAGCCAATATTTTAATGAATGGAGTAAAACTGAAAGCTTTTCCTCTTAGAACTGGAACCAGACAAGGTTGTCCTCTGTCACCTTTACTATTCAACATAGTGCTGGATGTTCTATCCAATACAATTAGGCAAGACAAGGAAATAAAGGGAATCCAAATGGGAGCAGAGGTGGTCAAACTCTCCCTCTTTTCTGATGACATGATCTTTTACTTAGAGAACCCAAAAGACTCAACCACAAGACTCCTAGAAGTCATCAAAAAATACAGTAATGTTTCAGGATATAAAATCAATGTCCACAAGTCAGTAGCCTTTGTATACACCAATAACAGTCAAGATGAGAAGCTAATTAAGGAAACAACTCCCTTCACCATAGTTTCAAAGAAAATGAAATACCTAGGAATATACCTAACGAAGGAGGTGAAGGACCTCTATAAAGAAAACTATGAACTCCTCAGAAAGGAAATAGCAGAGGATATTAACAAATGGTAGAACATACCATGCTCATGGATGGGAAGAATCAACATTGTTAAAATGTCTATACTTCCCAAAGCAATCTACCTATTTAATGCCATTCCTCTCAATGTACCTACATCGTACTTTCAAGATTTGGAAAAAATGATTCTCCGTTTTGTATGGAACCAGAAAAAACCCTGTATAGCTAAGGCAGTTCTTAGTAACAAAAATAAAGCTGGGGGCATCAGCATACCAGATTTTAGTCTGTACTACAAAGCCATAGTGCTCAAGACAGCATGGTACTGGCACAAAAACAGAGACATAGACACTAGGAATCGAATTGAACACCAAGAAATGAAACTAACATCTTACAACCACCTAATCTTTGATAAACCAAACAAGAACTTACCTTGGGGGAAAGACTCCCTATTCAATAAACGGTGTTGGGAGAACTGGATGTCTACTTGTAAAAGACTGAAACTGGACCCACACCTTTCCCCACTCACAAAAATTGATTCAAGATGGATAAAGGACTTAAATTTAAGGCATGAAACAAACAATAAAAATCCTCAAAGAAGGCCTAGGAAAAACACTGGAAGATATTGGCCTGGGGGAAGACTTCATGAAGAAGACTGCCATGGCAATTGCAACAACAACAAAAATAAACAAATGGGACTTCATTAAACTGAAAAGCTTCTGTACACCTAAGGACACAATAACCAAAGCAAAGAGACAAACTACTCAATGGGAAAGGATATTTGAATGTTTTCAATCAGACAAAAGCTTGATAACCAGGATCTGTAGAGAACTCAAATTAATTCACATGAAAAAAGCCAACAATCCCTTATATCAATGGGCAAGAGACATGAATAGAAATTTCTCTAAAGACGACAGACGGAGAAGGGGGAGACAAGATGGCGGACTGAAGCCAGCTTTCAACAAAGGCTCCCGTCCAGAAGGAGAGTTAAGGGACAGGAATTTAGTAAGTATCCTGGTGGACTTGAGCCTCACCAAGAGAGAAGTCTGAAGAACGCACATCAACAACGCTGAGGCAAGTTGTGATCACAAGGACGCAAACAAAAGGTACAAAATCCACCACCAAGCGGACGGGAGTCCCCCTCCCCCATGAGACCGGGTCAAGAACCCCACAATTGAACAAGCGGGCAGAAATTAAAGGCCCTCCCACTACACTCCATGGGAGAGACCTTCTAAAAACTGGACCTACCTCCCCTACTGGGGTGCCGTGGCGTTCTCCTGCCGGACATAGGGCTGAATAATACTTTTGGAATCCTTTGCCGGCAACCCTGAATCCCCGGCGCTCCCCCCTCCGCCCACTGAGGTCTGGAGGCCTGTCCCCCAGGACTTCGGATCCTTGGGTGATTTCTCAAGGGGAGTGGACAGTCCCCGAGTTGCGACTGGTCAGCATTGACTCTGAGGCGCGCATGTGAGGAGAGGGCACCGGGCTGAGGGGGAGTCACGCCTCGCAGCACTTCCCTGCGGTGCAGTGCACCAACCCTCCCCGGGCATATGGGGCCCAAGACCGAATAAGACTCTGGCCTCCCTGCTGAGAGCTGAGAACCCCTACTCTCACTCGGGGTCTGAGGGCCTATCCCCCAAGAGTTCGGCTCCTTGGGTGATTTCTCGTGGGGAGTGCACAGTGCCTGAGCTGCGTCAGGTCAGCGGTGACTCTGGGAGACGTGAGCGAGGAGAGGGCACTCTGCTGAGGGGAAATCAAGCCTTGGCGGCACTTCCCTGCGGTGCAGTGCAGGAGCCCTCCCCGGACCGTAGTATTGCGTAAAACTGAATGAAACTCTAGCTTCCCTCCCCCACTCCCAATCGGGGTCTGGGGGCCCATCCCCCAAGAGTTCTGATTCTTGGGGGATCTCTTTAGGGGTGTGGACCCAGCACAAACTGCGGCCGCTCAGTGCTGACTCTGGGCCGCGGGACAGAGGAGAAAAGGGTCGCCTGAGTGCCCACACCAGAGCAGCAGTTCCCTGGAGGTAGATCAACAGCTGTTTTTTCTTTAACGGCAGAACGCTCACTTCTGGATATTCTGAGGCCACACCCCCTGTCTCCCTGGGCAACCAGAGGAGGCCACCGGCGACAGTGCTCACAAACCCGGGAAGATTCCAGGCCGGGGCCGACCCAGAGAGGTGTTCAGATGCAATTCCCCAACAGCAAAGACGTTAGAACTCAAAACAGCCCGTCTTCTGTAGGTGACGACAGGAACAGAGACAGAACCTCACAAAGTTGTCTGTTCTGTTCTGTTCTGTTAGCAGCATCCATCAGGGATGGGGCTAAGCCTGAGTGAACACCTCCTTCCCATCACCTGCATCAAACAGTCAGAGATGTCAGGCCCCATCTCCTCCTGCTAGATAGCGGCAGTCTGCGGGGGCCTGGCAGACTTCCTTGCGATTCAGGCAGAAGAAAACCCCTGGAGTGTCTGTTCACTGCAGGCAACTGATTTAGCCATCTGCAGAGGAACCAGTGACTGGGTCCGACGGAGTGGCAAAGTGGGGAAGGAGACGTCAACCTTCCCAGACTGCTCTGTTTGCTGGGTGGCTCCTCCTGACTCCACGCTGCACTGGGGTGAGCTGTGTCAGAGGAGTCACCAGGCCCCTGTGTTCCAGTTCCCAGAGACCTCTTGAACCCTTCCACCCGAGACAAGTGCCGATTGAGACAGTTGATTTGGACCTTTTGAACTGGGCTAATAGACTGAGGACTTTTCAGGCGGTGCCCTCGGTGTGTGATTGTAAGAAGGTTTGATTCTCCTTTTCCTACTGGGGCCAGAGGTGGGCAGGCGGGGTGACTTAATTGCTGATTTTTCCACACAGCTGAGACTTCAAGCCAGAGTAGAAGTTGCAATAGGATCAAACAGAAAGCAGCTGAAAACAAGACAGAACCACTTTGCTCCACCACACCAGACAGGGCCCCAGTTTCTGAGGCCACAACACTGTACGGGCCCTCGATAAAAACCCAGGGGAAAAACCAAAGGGAGTAAACCATGGAGCGGAATCAGCGGAAAAACTCTGGTAACATGAATAACCAGAATAGATCAACCCCCCCAAGAAAAGATACGGCAGATGTGATTGAAGATCCCATTCATAAACAACTGGCTGAGATGTCAGAAGTCGAATTCAGAATTTGGTTTGCAGACAAGATTAATAAAATGGAATTAGGAATTCGAGGAGAAATTCAAAAATTGTCTCAAGAATTTAACGAATATAAAGACAAAACCACCAAAGACTTGGACACACTGAAGCAAGAACTTACAGCCCTCAAAGATATGAAAAATACAGTAGAATCCCTCAGTAACAGAATGGAGCAAGCAGAAGAAAGGATTTCTGACATTGAAGATAAAGTCTTCGAACGCTCCCAATCTCTCAAAGAGGAAGAGAAATGGAGAGCAAAAACGGATCACTCACTCAGAGAACTCTCAGATAATTCGAAAAAAAAACAACGTAAGGGTTACAGGAATTTCGGAGAACGATGAAGTGGCTGCCAAGGGCACAGAGGCCCTTCTACATCAAATTATGAAAGAAAATTTTCCAGACATGCCTACAGAATCTGAAATTCAGATAGCAGACATTTTCAGAACCCCAGCACGATTCAACCCCTATAAGCCATCTCCCAGAAATATCATAATTAGCTTCACTAAAGTTAACATGAAAGAGAAGATTCTCAAAGCAGCCCGGCGAAAGAAAACTATAACGTACAAAGGTAAGAATATTAGAATAACTGCAGATCTCTCTGCTGAAACTTTTCAAGCCAGAAGAGGCTGGTCATCAACTTTTAATCTCCTAAAGCAAAAAAACTTTCAACCCAGGATCTTGTATCCAGCTAAACTGAGTTTCATCTATGATGGAGAAATTAAATACTTCAATGACATTCATATGTTGAAAAAATTTGCCATAAGTAAACCAGCTCTTCAGGATGTTCTCAGAGCTATCCTCCACAATGACCAACCCAATCCTATACCACAAAAGTAAACTCACTCAGAAACATCAGATCAAACTCCAACTTCCACACTTGCGAAAGGATTAAAAATGTCCACTGGACCTTTGAAAAATTCGATACCCAAATTCCACCAAACTTATCAATACTCTCCATCAATGTGAATGGCTTAAACTGTCCTCTAAAGAGGCATAGGTTAGCTGACTGGATACAAAAACTCAAGCCAGATATTTGTTGCATACAAGAGTCACATCTCAACTTAAAAGACAAATACAGACTCAGGGTGAAAGGATGGTCATCCATATTTCAGGCAAATGGTAATCAGAAAAAAGCAGGTGTTGCAATTTTATTTGCAGATACAGTAGGCTTTAAACCATCAAAAGTAAGGAAGGACAAGAATGGTCACTTCATATTTGTTAAGGGTAATACTCAATATGACGAGATCTCAATTATTAATATCTATGCACCCAACCAGAATGCACCTCAATTTATAAGAGAAACTCTAACAGACATGAGTAACTAGATTTCCTCCTGCTCCATAATCGTTGGAGATTTCAACACTCCCTTGGCAGTGTTGGATAGATCCTCCAGAAAGAAGCTGAGCAAAGAAATCTTAGATTTAAACCTAACCATCCAATATTTAGATTTAGCAGACATCTACAGAACATTTCATCCCAACAAAACTGAATACACATACTTCTCATCAGCCCACGAACTTACTCCAAAATTGATCACATTTTAGGTCACAAGTCTAACCTCAGTAAATTTAAAGGAATAGAAATTATTCCATGCATCTTCTCGGACCATCATGAAATAAAACTTGAATTGAGTAACAACAGGAATCTGCATACCCATACAAAAACATGGAAGTTTAATAACCTTATGCTGAATGATAGCTGGGTCAGAGATGAGATTAATAAAGAAATCACCAATTTTCTGGAACAAAACGACAATGAAGACACAAACTATCAGAACATCTGGGACACTGCAAAGGCAGTTCTCAGAGGGAAATTTATAGCACTGCAACCCTTCCTCAAAGAACGGAAAGAGAGGAAATTAACAACTTAATGGGACATCTCACACAACTGGAAAAGGAAGAACATTCCAACCCCAAATCCAGTAGAAGAAAAGAAATAACCAAAATTAGAGCAGAATTAAATGAAATTGAAATCAAAAGAATAATACAACAAATCAATAAATCAAAAAGCTGGTTCTTTGAAAAGGTCAATAAAATAGATAAACCTATGGCTAACCTAATCATGGAAAAAAGAGTAAAATCTCTAATATCATTAATCAGAAACAACAAAGACGAAATAACCACAGACTCATCAGAAATCCAAAAAATCCTTAATGAATATTACAAGAAACTTTATTCTCAGAAATATGAAAATCTGAAGGAAATAGACCGATACTTGGAAGCACGCCACCTTCCGAGACTTAACCAGAATCAAGTGGAAATGTTGAACAGACCCATATCAAGTTCAGAAATAGCATCAACTATACAAAACCTCCTTAAAAAAAAAGCCCGGGACCAGATGGTTTCACGTCAGAATTCTACCAAACGTTTAAAGAGGAATTAGTACCTATATTACTCAACCTGTTCCAAAATGTAGAAAAAGAAGGAAGACTACCCAATACGTTCTATGAAGCAAACATCACCCTGATCCCCAAACCAGGAAAAGACCCAACAAGAAAAGAAAATTATAGACCAATATCACTAATGAATATAGATGCAAAAATATTCAATAAGATCCTAACAAACAGAATCCAGCAACACATCAAACAAATTATACATCATGACGAAGTTATTTTTATTCCAGGGTCTCAAGGCTGGTTCAATACACGTAAATCTATAAATGTAATTCAGCACATAAAAAATTAAAAAACAAAGACCATATGATTCTCTGAATTGATGCAGAAAAAGCTTTTGATAATATCCAGCATCCCTTCATGATCAGAACACTCAAGAAAATTGGTCTAGAAGGGACTTTTCTTAAAGTGACAGAGGCTATCTACAGCAAACCCACAGCCAATATCATATTGAATGGAGTTAAATTGGAATCATTTCCACTCAGATCAGGAACCAGACAAGGCTGCCCATTGTCCCCATTGCTTTTCAACATTGTAATGGAAGTTTTAGCCACCGCAATTAGGGATGAAAAGGCGATCAAGGGTATCCATATAGGGTCAGAAGAGATCAAACTCTCGCTCTTCGCAGATGATATGATTGTGTATCTGGAAAACACTAGGGACTCTACTACAAAACTCCTAGAAGTGATCAAGGAATACAGCAGCGTCTCAGGTTACAAAATCAACATTCATAAATCGGTAGCCTTTATATACACCAACAACAGTCAAATTGAAAAAGCAGTTAAGGACTCTATCCCATTCACAGTAGTGCCAAAGAAGATGAAATATTTGGGAATTTACCTAACAAAAGACGTGAAAGATCTCTATAAAGAGAACTATGAAACTCTAAGAAAAGACATAGCTGAAAATGTTAACAAATGGAAAAATATACCATGCTCATGGCTAGGAAGAATCAACATTATCAAAATGTCCATACTACCCAAAGCAATATATAATTTCAACGCACTCCCTATTAAAGCTCCACTGTCATATTTTAAAGATCTTGAAAAAACATTACTTCGTTTTATATGGAATCAGAAAAAACCTCGAATAGCCAAGACATTACTCAGAAATAAAAACAAAACAGGTGGAATCACACTACCAGACCTCAGACTTTACTACAAATCGATAGTGATCGAAACAGCATGGTATTGGCACAAAAACAGAGAAGTAGATATCTGGAACAGAATAGAGAACCAAGAGATGAATCCAGCTACTTACCGCTATTTGATTTTTGACAAGCCAATTAAAAACATTCAGTGGGGAAAAGATTCCCTATTTAACAAATGGTGCTGGGTGAACTGGCTGGCAACCTGCAGAAGACTGAAATTGGACCCACACCTTTCACCATTAACTAAGATAGACTGTCATTGGATTAAAGATTTAAACTTAAGACATGAAACTATAAAAATACTAGAGGAGAATGGAGGGAAAACCCTTGAAGAAACTGGTCTGGGTGAGTATTTCATCATGAGAACTCCCCGGGCAATTGAAGCAGCTTCATAAATACACTACTGGGACTTGATCAAACTAAAAAGCTTCTGCACAGCTAAGAACACAGTAAGCAGAGCAAGCAGACAGCCCTCAGAATGGGAGAAGATATTTGCAGGGTATATCTCTGACAAAGGTTTAATAACCAGAATCCACAGAGAACTCAAACGCATCAGCAAGAAAAAAACAAGGGATCCCATCGCAGGCTGGGTAAGGGATTTGAAGAGAAACTTCTCTGAAGGAGACAGGCGCACGGCCTTCAGACATATGAAAAAATGCTCATCATCTTTAATCATCAGAGAAATGCAAATCAAAACTACTTTGAGATATAAGCTAACTCCACTGAGACTAGCCTATATCACAAAATCTCAAGAGCAGAGATGTTGGCGTGGATGCGGAGAAAAGGGAACACTTCTGCACTGCTGGTGGGAATGCAAATTAATACATTCCTTTTGGAAAGATATATGGAGAACACTCAGAGATCTAAAAATAGATCTGCCATTCAATCCTGTAATTCCTCTGCTGGGCATATACCCAGAAGACCTAAAATCACAACATAACAAAGATATTTGTACCAGAATGTTTATTGCAGCCCAATTCATAATAGCTAAGTCATGGAAAAAGCCCAAGTGCCCATCGATCCACGAATGGATTAATAAATCGTGGTATATGTATACCATGGAATACTATGCAGCCTTAAAGAAAGATGGAGACCTTACCTCTTTCATGTTTACATGGATGGAGCTGGAACATATTCTTCTTAGTAAAGTATCCCAAGAATGGAAGAAAAAATACCCAATGTACACAGCCCTACTATGAAACTAATTTGGGACTCTCACATGAAAGCTATAACCCAGCTACAACTTAACAATAGGGGGAAGTGGGAAGGGGGTGGTGGGTAGAGGGAGGGGAATCGGTGGGATCACACCTGTGGTGCATATTACAGGGGTATTTGCGATACTTGGTAAATGTAGAATGTAAATGTTTTGGCACAGTAACTGAGATAACGCCGGAAAGGCTATGTTAACCTCTGTGATACAAATGTGTCAGATGTTTTATGAAGTGAGTGTATGATGCCCCATAATCATATCATTGTATACAGTTATGATTTAATAAAAAAAAAATAAAAAATAAAGACGACAGACGAATGGCTAACAAACACATGAAAAAATGTTCATCATCTCTATATATTAGAGAAATGCAAATCAAAACAACCCTGAGATATCATCTAACCCCAGTGAGAATCGCCCACTTCAGAAAATCTCAAAACTGCAGATGGTGGCGTGGATGTGGATAGAAGGGAACACTTTTACACTGCTGGTGGGACTGCAAACTAGTACAACCTTTCTGGAAGGAAGTATGGAGAAACCTGAAAGCACTCAACCTAGACCTCCCATTCCATCCTGCAATCCCATTACTGGGCATCTACCCAGAAGGAAAAAAATCCTTTTATCATAAGGACACTTGTACTAGACTGTTTATTGCAGCTCAGTTTAGCATTGCCAAAATGTGCAAACAGACTAAATGCCCACCAACCCAGGAATGGATTAACAAGCTGTGGTATATGTATACCATGGAATACTATTCAGCCATTAAAAAAATGGAGACTTTACATCCTTCTTATTAACCTGGATGGAAGTGGAAGACATTATTCTTAGTAAAGCATCACAATAATGGAGAAGCATGAATCCTATGTACTCAATCTTGATATGAGGACAATTAATGACAATTAAGGTTATGGGGGAAGCAGAAAGAGGGATGGAGGGAGGAGGGTGGGGCCTTAGTGCGTGTCACACTTTATGGGGGCAAGACATGATTGCAAGAGGGACTTTACCTCACAATTGCAATCAGTGTAACCTGGCTTATTGTACCCTCAATGAATCCCCAACAATAAAAAAAAAAAAAAGAAATTGAAATTCGAAAACATAGAAATAAAAAATATATCTATATAATATGTAATAATAAAAAATTATTGAAATCGCCTATAAGAATATGGTGAGGAAAAATCCGACAAAAAGAAAACAAAAGCAAAAAAAAAAAAAAAAACCCACGAAAACCAAAAAAAAAAATAAGGAAAACAAAACAAAACAAAAAAAAGGCACCAAATGCAAAAATTTTCTTATGGTAGAAATATACCTATAAATATCTATATGTCTGCTGTAGGGATCAACTTTCGTAGGAATATATTCATACTGCAATATACTTTCTGGACACCAGGTGGCGCTTTGAGTGGTTTTGAGACTTATTCCTTGTTTACAGTTTATACCGTTACCATGGTAACCACCTTCCATGGCCGATCGCCATTTTGGAGTTTCTGTAAAAGTTTGTCGCCTAAGAATTGTGCAACCTCGGCTGTTCTTTTCCTGGACAGCACTTGCGACTGACCTTCCCTCTCAGTGCAGGTGTCCACGCTTCCTAAGTCCCTCCACTCTGTTCCCAGGTTCCCCCGCAAACTGGCGACTGCAATCGGCCATAAGGGGAGTGGTGTTGAGTTTGCGCGTTATCTCCTGTAGCTGGTTCCCAGGGCTTCAGCAGCTAAAGCTGGTCCGCGGCTTCAGTTGCTTCACGGCTCCAGAAGCCAAAGCCGGGTCCTAGGCTTCAAGCCGGTTCCCAGGGTTGGAGAGCTCGGGGGATTTATTCTGAGTTTTATGGTTCTGCGTTTTGGATGGGCGTCTGCCCGTTTGGCTTCACAGCCTGAACTGCCAGCCCCCTCCAACACCTGGGGGAAAGGTGCCCGCCCTTTTGGGTAGTTCAAAATGTCTGTTTCCTGGGCAGGATCCCTTCCCTTCAATTGTCCAACAGTTTGCCCAGCTCCCTGTGGTTTTGAGTGGCCCTCCTTTTGGATGCCTCCCTCAGTTCTGGGTTAATTACTTGTCAATTGGATTTTGTCAGCATTTACAAGCTGCTGACCTCCGTGAGGGAGTTGCCTGTTGGCCGGAATGGCCGAGCAGGGAAGAATCTCTACAACAGATTCTGTGATTTTAAATTACCCCTCATATATAGTAAACCGCCAGTTCACTGGGCGTCTCCAGCTGTCTGTCCACTCCAATAATCCACACACAGGGAAGGTCCAGACCACCTTTCCTCTCACCTGGTGGCTTGGGAGAGGTAGGCTACACGTCTGTTCTGTCCGCCATCATGCTCCGCCCTCCTATATAGGTATATTTCTACCACAAGAATATTTTTGCAGTTGGTCCCTTTTTTTTTTTGTTTTGTCTTGTTTTGTTTTTTTTGGTTTTTGTGGGGTTTTTTTGTTTTTTTTTTTTTGCTGTTGTTTTCTTTTTGTCTGATTTTTCCTCACCATTTTCTTAGAGGAGATTTCGATAACTGTTTATTATTACATTTTATCTAGACATATTTTTTTATTTCTATGTCTTCTAATTTTAATTTTTCTTCTCACTTAACATTCCTTCTAACGCCACTTTTTTCTCTCTTTTTTTCCTTTCTTTCAATTATTTTATGATTATCACTATTTTTATTGCAGTTGTTCTTATATTGCTGTTCTGGTAGCTATTGCATTTATGCTTAAGTGTTTCCGTCTGTCTCTGTATCTATGGGCCCATGTGCCTGGTAACCTTGGTATCTGTTTATTTGTTCATTTGGTCTCAATGAGCTTGGTCTTAAACCTGCAAACCTGTGCTCCTAACACCCCCTCCACTCTCACTCTGTGATCTGGAGACCTGCCCCCTCAGGAGTCCAGATTCTTGGGTGAACTCTCATGAGGTGTAGACAGCACCTGGACTGCAACTGGCCAGTGCTGACTCTGTAGCAAAGGAGCGAGAAGACGACGGTCGGCTTAGAGGGAATTACACTGGAGTGGTAGTGCCCCGAGGTGCAGAGCAACAGCTGTCTTCAGCAATAACAAGGCCCACCACCAGATATCCCATAGCCTCTCCTCCTGTCTTCGTGGGCAACCAGATGAGGCCGAGCATCTTCTCAGATGGCAACCACCATGGAACAGACCTGTGACTGAAACACAGGCCCCATGAGTAAAGGGTTTTCCTCAGACGGTACCGACCTGGGTTGAACACAGGGACTAGAAATCACACCCGCAGAGCCGGGAAACTCCTAGGGTGGGACTGATCCAGAGAACCGCTCTACTGAGCCTACAACGCACCTGGCCCTTAGGGGATCACCAGCCTATAGACAAAGGAGGCCAAGAGGCTACAGCCAACAACTGATCGTGCTGCAAATACAAACCCGCAGGACTAAAGTCAGGGCCTGAGACACAGGTTCTGGCAACTCAAAATCAGCCTCTCCTCTGCCGAGGAATCTAGCAAGGTAAGAAACAAACTCCCACAGGGTTGATCCCTTCACCCAGTAACATAAACTAAGGGTGGGGCTGGAACTGAGTGAACACCTCCAGCCTCCATCAAGTGCCCGAGGTTGACAGGACACAACACTCCCTACTGGATAAAGACAGAGAATAGCGGCCTAGTCCAGCAGACACAGACTAGCCTGTGACTTAGGCAGGTGCAAATCCCTGGAGTATCTGCTTAATGCAGACAACTGACTGGGTCACAGCCCTGTGGGGATAGCAGCGACTGAGTGTGACAGAGCTGCAAGGTGGGGAAGGAGGCATCAATATTCCCAGACTGATCTATTTACTGGTGGCTCTTCCTGACTCCACGCAGCACTGGAGCAAGCCATTTTAAAGCAGTCACCAGACTCCTGAGATCCAGTTCCCAGGGACATCTTGAACTCTCCAACCCGAGGCAGCTGCTGACTGAGACAATTGACTTGGACCTTTTAAACTGACTCACTCACCTGGGGACTATCCAGGTGGTGACCTGGGTGTGTGGTTGTAGGAAGGTTTGATTTTCCTTTTCCATTTGTTGCCTGTGGTGGGTGGGGTGACTTAATTCCTGGTATTTCTCCACAGCTGAGACTTCAACCCAGAGTAACTGTTTAACTAGGGTCACATAGAAACCAGCTGAAAACAAGTCAGAAACAGCCCCTCTACACCAAACAGGGCCCCAATTTCTCAGGCCATAGCATTGTACGGGTCCTCGACAGAACACCAGAGGAAAATCAAACGGTGTAAAACAATCATTGGGCAGAATCAGCGGAAAAACTCTGTTAACATGAATAACCAGAATAGATCAACCCCCCCAAGGAAAGATACGGCAGATGTAATTGAGGATCCCATTCCCAAAGAACTGGCTGAGATGTCAGAAATCGAATTCAGAATTTGGATGGCAAACAAGATTAACAAAATGGAATTAGGAATTCATGGAAAAATTCAAAAGCTGTCTCAAGAATTTAACGAATTTACAGACAAAACCAAGAAAGACTTAGATACACTGAAAGTAGAATTTGCAGCCCTCAAAGATATGAAAAACACAGTGGAATGCCTTAGGAAGAGAACGGACCAACCAGAAGAAAGGATCTCCAACATCGAAGATAAAGCCCTTGAACTCTCCCAAACTCTCAAAGAGGAAGAGAAATGGAGAGCAAAATTGGATCACTCACTGAGAGAGCTCTGGGTAACTCGAAGAAGGCAAATATCCGTCTCATAGGAATTCCTGAAACAGATGAAGTGGTTTCACTGGGCGCAGAGTCCCTTCTGCATGAAATTACGAAAGAGAATTTTCCAGACATGCCTAGAGAACCAGAAATTCAGATAGCAGATAGCCTCAGAACCCCAGCACAACTCAACACCGTCAGACATCCCCCAGGCATATCATAATGAACTTCACTAAAGTTAATATGAAGGAGAAAATTCTCAAAACAGCAAGGCGAAAGAAATCTATTACCTTCAAAGGGAAGAACATTAGAATTTCTGCAGATCTCTCTGCTGAAATTTTCAAGCCAGAAGAGGGTGGTCATCAATGTTTAATCTCCTCAAGCAAAATAACTTTCACCCCCGGATCTTGTACCCAGCTAAACTGAGTTTCATTTACGACTGAGAAATTGAATACTTTAATGACATACATATGCTAAAGAAATTCGGCATAACCAAACCAGCTCTTCAGGATATTCTCAGACCTATCCTCCATAATAACCAACCCAATCCTTTACTACAAAAGAAAACTCACTCAGAAACTCCTGATCAAACTCCAACTTCCACAGTGGCAAAAGGATTAAAAATGCCCACTGGACTTTCAAAAAACTCAATACCCCAAATGTCACCAAACTTATCAATACTCTCCATTAATGTGAATGGCTTAAAACGCCCTCTAAAGAGACATAGGTTAGCTGACTGAATACAAAAACTCAGGCCAGAGATTTGTTGCATACAAGAGTCACATCTTAACTTAAAAGACAAATACAGAGTCTGGGTGAAAGGATGGTCATCCATATTTCAGGGAAATTTTAACCAGATAAAAGCAGGAGTTGCAATTTTATTTGCGGACACAATAGGCTTTAAACCAACAAAAGTAAGGAAGGACAATAATGGTTACTTCATATTTGTTAAGGGTAAGACTCAATATGATAAGATTTCGATTATTAATATCTATGCACCCAACCAGAACGCACCTCAATTTATAAGAGAAACTCTAACAGACATGAGCAAGTTGATTTCCTCCAACTCTATAATAGTCATAGATTTTAACACTCCTTTGGCACTGATGGATCAATCCTCCAACAAAAAGCTGAGTAAAGAAATTCTACATTTAAATCTAACGATCCAGCATTTAGATTTAGCAGACATCTACAGAACATTTCATCCCAACAAAACTGAATACACATACTTCTCATCAGCCCAAGGAACTTACTCCAGAATCCATCACATCTTAGGTCACAAGTCTAACCTCAGCAAATTTAAAGGAATAGAAATTATTCCATGCATCTTCTCGGATGATCATGGAATAAAACTTGAGATGAGTAACAACAGGAATCTGCATACACATACAAAAACATGGAAGTTAAATAACCTTATGCTGAATGATAGCTGGGTCAGAGATGAGACCTAGAAGGAAACTGACAAATTTCTGGAACAAAACGACAATGAAGACACGAACTATCAGAACCTCTGGGACACAGGGTCTCAAGGCTGGTTCAATATACGTAAAGCTATAAATGTAATACAGCACATAAACAAATTAAAAAACAAAGACCATATGATTCTCTCAATCGATGCAGAAAAGCTTTTGATAACATCCAACATCCATTCATGATCAGAACACTTAAGAAAATAGGTATAGAAGGGACATTTCTTAAACTGATAGAAGCCATCTACAGCAAACCCACAGCCAATATCATATTGAATGGAGTTAAATTGAAATCATTCCCACTCAGATCTGAAACCAGACAAGGCTGCCCATTGTCTCCATTGCTCTTTAACATTGTAATGGAAGTTTTAGCCACTGCAATTAGGGAAGAAAAGGCGATCAAGGGTATCCACATAGGGTCAGAAGAGATCAAACTTTCGCTCTTCGCAGATGATATGATTGTATATCTGGAAAATACTAGGGACTCTACTACAAAACTCTTAAAATTGATTAAGGAATACAGCAGTGTCTCAGGTTGCAAAATCAACATTCATATATCGGTAGCCTTTACATATACCAACAATAGTCAAGTTGAAGAAACTATTAAGGACTCTATCCCATTGAAAGTAGTGCCAAAGAAGATGAAATACTTGGGAGTTTATCTAACAAAGGACGTGAAAGATCTCTACAAAGAGAACTATGAAACTCTAAGAAAAGAGATAGCTGAGAATGTTAACAAATGGAAAAATATACCATGCTCATGGTTGGGAAGAATCAACATTGTTAAAATTTACATACTACCCAAAGCAATATATAATTTCAAAGCAATCCCCATTAAAGCTCCACTGTCATACTTTAAAGATCTTGAAAAAATAATACTTCGTTTTATATGGAATCAGAAAAAACGTCGAATAGCCAAGACATTACTCAAAAATGAAAACAAAGGAGGAGGAATCACGCTACCAGACCTCAGACTATACCACAAATCGATAGTGATCAAAACAGCATGGTACTGGCACAAAAACAGAGACGTAGATGTCTGGAACAGAATAGAGAACCAAGAGATGAATCCAGCTACTTACCGTTATTTAATCTTTGACAAACCAATTGAAAACATTCATTGGGGAAAAGATTCCCTATTTAAGACATGGTGCTGGGTGAACTGTCTGGCAACCTGTAGAGGACTGAAACTGGACCACACCTCTGACCATAAACCAAGATATACTCTCACTGGATTAAAGATTTAAACGTAAGACATGAAACTATAAAAATACTAGAAGAGAGTGTAGGGAAACCCCTTGAAGAAATTGGGTTGGGCAAGTTTTTTATGAGAAGGAACCCCCAGCCAATTGAAGCTGCTTCAAAACTACACTATTGGGACTTGATCAAACTAAAAAGCTTCTTCACAGCCAAGAACACAGTAAATAAAGCAAGCCAACAGCCCTCAGAATGGGAGAAGATATTTGCAGGTTATGTCTCCGACAAAGTTTTAATAACCAGAATCCACAGAGAACTCAAACGCATTAGCAAGAAAAGAACAAGGGATCACATCGCAGGCTGGGCAAGGGACTTGAAGAGAAACTTCTCTGAGGAAGACAGGCGCACGGCCTTCAGACTTATGAAACAATGCTCATCATCTTTAATCATCAGAGAAATGCAAATCAAAAGTACTTTGAGATATCGTCTAACTCCAGTGAGACTAGCCTATATCACAATATCCCAAGACCACAGATGTTGGCGTGGATGTGGAGAAAAGGGAACACTTTTGCACTGCTGGTGGGAATGCAAATGAATACATTCCTTTTGGAAAGAGATATGGAGAACACTTAGAGATGAAAAGTATATGTGCCATTCAATCCTGTAATCCCCCTACTGGGCATATACCCAGAAGACCAATAATCACACCCTTACAAAGATATTTGCATCAGAATATTTATTGCAGCCCTATTCATAATTGCTATGTCATGGAGAAAGCCCAAGTGCCTATTGATCCGCGAATGGATTCATAAATTGTGGTATATGTACACCATGGAATATTATACAGCCTTAAAGAAAGATGGAGACTTCACCTCTTTCATGTTTACATGGATGGAGCTGGAACATACTCTTCTTAGTAAAGTGTCTCAAGAATGGAAGAAATATTACCCAATGTACTCATCTTTATTATGAAACTAATTTAGGACCTTCACATGAAAGCTATAACCCAGTTACAACCTAAGAATAGGGAGAAAGGGGAAAGGGAGGGGAGGAAGTGAGAAGGAAAGGGATTAATGGGATTACACCTGCGGTGCATCTTACAATTTATATGTGAATCCTTGTAAATGTGAAATGTAAAGGTCTTAGCAATATAACTACGAAAATGCTACAAAAGCTACGTTAACTAATGTGATAAAAATGTGTCAAACGATCTATGAACCAAGTGTATGGTGCCCCACAATCATACTAATGTATACAGCTATGGTTTAATAAAAATAAAGTAAAAAAAAATTAAAAGTACATACACCTGTTTTACATGCTGAAAAAAAAGGAAAATATTTCAAACTGTATATAAATCCAGCACATTGTTCCTCATGATTGGATTATTGTACACAACTATGATTTTATAAAAAATAACTGGAATCTTGGATGTGTACTTTAACCACTACTATTCAACATTGTCCTGGAAGTTCTTGTCATGCAATCAGGCCAGAGAAGGATATAAAGTGTATCCAAATGGGGTCAGAGGATGTCAAATTCTCGCTGTTTGCTTGTGATATAATCTTATGCTTTTAAAACCCCAGAGACTCAACCACAAAACTCCTGGATGTGTTCAGGAAATACATTAATGTCTCAGGGTAGAAAATCAGTGTTCACAAATCAATAGACATTGTATGTGGCAATATCAGCTACGTTGAGATGACCATCAAGGACACAATTCATTTTGTAGTAGCTTCAAAGAAAAAGAAATAATTAGGAATATACCTAACACAGGAGGTGAAGGATTTTTACAAAAAGAATTACGACATCCTAAGAAAATAAATAGCAGAAGATATTAACAAATGAAAGAGCATACCATCCTTTTGTCTGGGAATAATCAACATTGTTAAAATGTCTATTCTATTCAAATCAATCTACAGATGCAATGAAATCCTCAGTAAAATACCAACATCATACTTTGAGGAACTTGAAAAATAGTACTTTGTTTTGTATGGAACCAGGAAAAAAAAAAAAAGCCTGGCATAACCAAGGGTATTTTTAGTAATTAAAACAAAACCGGAGGCATCACCCTATCAGACTTCAGGCTGTATTACAAGTCTACAGTATTCAAAACAGCATGACATTTGCACAAAAATGAAGGCATAGACATATGGAATAGAACAGAAAACCAAGAAATAAAACTAGTCTGTACTTGTTTTCTGATATTTGATAAACTAAACAAAAGCTTATACTTGAGAAATGAATCCTTATTCAATAGATGGTACCGTGAGAAATGGATAACCACATATAGAAGACTGAAAGTCGATGCAAACCTTTCACAATTTACAAATATTGAATCAAGATGGGAAAAAGATTTAAATATAAGACATGAAATGATAAATATCTTAGAAGAAAGTGTGGGAAAATCTCTTAATGATGTTGGACTGGGGAAAGATTTTATGACAATGACTTCAGGAGCCATCGCAGCAACAACAAAAATTAACAAATGGGAATTAATTAATCTGAAAATCTTCTGCACAAAGAAGGACATAATAAGTAAAGCAAAATGACAACCTTAAGAATGGGAGAAGACATTTGCAGGGTATTAATCCGACAAAGGGTTGATAAGTAGAATCTACATGGAGCTCAAATTAATTAACGACAAAAAAGAGCTAAACAATTCCATCCACCACTGGACAAGAGACATGAGCAGAACCTTCTCTGACAAAGAAAGATGAATGGATAACAAACATTTGAAAAAAAAATGCTCATCATCCCTAATCATCATAGTAATGAAAGTCAAACTACCCTGAGATATCACCTAAACCCAGTGAGAATAGCCCACATCACAAAAATCTCAAAGCTGCAGATGTTGGCACAGAAGTGGAGGGAAGGGACAAACACTTTTACACTGTTGGTTGGACTGCAAACTAATACAAACATTTTGGAAGGAAGTATGGAGAATAATCAAACAACTCAAATTACACCTCCAATTTGATCCTGCAATCCCATTACTAGGTATCTACCCATAGGAAAAAAATTCATTTTATCATAAGGACATTTGCACTAGACTGTTTTTCACAGCACAATTTACAATCGCCAAAATGTGGAAACAACCTTAATGCCACCTACCCAGGAATGGATTAATAAGCTGTGGTGTATGTATACCATGGAATACTCTTTAGCCAATAAAAAACATGGAGAAGTTACATATTTTGTATTAACCTGGATTGATTTAGAACACATTCTTCATAGTAAAGCATCACAAGAATGGAGAAAAAAGAATCCGATGTACTCAATTCTAATTTGAAGCCAGTAGATGATCTAATACATACTCTCAAAAGAGGAATACTCAAATCAATTCAAGGTAGGGACAAGGGAACAAGGGAGAGTGGGAAGGTAGAAGTGAGGGGGATGAATGTTTAAGTTGTACGGCACATCTCTTGGGAGAGGACGCAACTATAAGAAGAACTTTACCTAACAAATACAGTGTAACCTAATTTTTTGTATCCTCAATGAACCTGAAACAATAAAAATAAAATAAAATTACCTAATTTGAAAAAATATATAGTGTCTACGATTATTTATTAGGGTTAACACAGACAACACATATATACTATTAATTTGTGGGGTACAATGAGATGATTTGATGTACAATGTGGAATGCTTAACTCAAACTCATTAGCATAACCATCACCTTATTTATTTATTTTTGTTGTAAGACATTTATAATATACTCTTAGTTGTTTTCAAATGTATCCTAGCATTATGAACAATAGGTGAGATCCTGTCTCTAGTTGCTCGCCTCCCTGTTCTTCTCTCTCCCTCCTCTCCCCTCTTTCTTTCTGGACTGTCTTTGTGTTTTTTCATTCATATGAATGTGTGTTTATATAATGGTTTCACAGTAGTATTGAGTAAATTTGATACCTCCCCCATTATTGAATTACTTTACTAAGAAGGATATGTTCCAGCTCCCTCCAGGTAAACATAAAGGATGTAAAGTCTTCCTCTTTTTTATGACTGCATAGTATTCCATGGTATGCATATACCACAATTTGTTTATCCATTCATAGGTTAAGGGGCATTTAGGCCTCTTCCACAACTTTGCTATTGTGAATTGGGCTGCAATAAACATTCTGGTGCAAATGTTGTTGTAAAATGATTTTTGTTCTTCTGTGTAGATACCTAGTAATGGTATTGCAGGATCAAATGTTAGGTCAACTTTTAGTTCCTTGAGGATTTCCATACTTCTTTCCAAAAAGGCTATATTAGTTGGCAGTCCCATCGGCAATATAGTAGTGTTCCTTTCTCTCCACATCCATGTCAACATCTGTAAGTTTTAGGATTTTGTGATGTTGGTTAATCTTACTGGAGTTAGGTGATATCTCAAAGTGGTTTTGATTTTCATTTGTCTGATGACTAAAGATGAAGATCATTCTTTCATGTGTTTATAGGCTATGTGCCTGTCATCTTCAGAGAAGTTTCTGTTCAAGTCTCTGGCCCACAATGAAAGGTGGTTGTTTGTTCTTTTCTTATTGATTAGTTTGAGTTTTTTGTGGATTCTAGTTATCACATCTTTGTTGGAAACATAACTCACAAGGATCCTCTCCCATTCTGAAGGCTGTCTGTTTGCTTTAGTTACAGTGTCCTTAGCTGTTCAGTAGGTTTTTAGTTTGATCATATCCCAGTAATATAATTCTGGTGTTGCTTCAATTTCCAGGGGGATCCTCCTCATATTTTTTGTTAGTCATAGCGATTGTGAAAACATTTCTCTAAGATAGGAGAAACTGTACATATCTATTTTTCTGGTAGTTACTTTTCCCCTAGATATATCAATGCTTCTTTGGAAAAGTGACATAAAACAGTAGGTAAAATAGTAGATAGTTGGCAAAGAAAGCATGCTTGTTTATAACTGACAAATTGCAATGATATCTGGAAAGAAAAAGGTAGAAATGGCACTCTTATTGTAATTATTAGCGATAAGTGTGGCTCCAATCATTTTAACACGTAATTGGCAGAATATTATACATTCTTACGTGATTATGATGACTCATAGTTTTATGATGATTATGATTGTAGACTCCATTGTTATTTTCAGAATTTGTACAGTGGACTCACTTTGGGGTGCTGCTTACCCTGATGGAGCCTGCAAAGTTCACTCTCTGTGCTTGGGTATGTGTTTGCTTATATATCCATGCACATCCTTGTCCTGACTAACAACACTTTATATGTCATGAAAATCTATCTTCAGAAAAAGGGACCTTAAGCTCCAATTATTTAAGTAAGTGGATGGAGGCAAGGTGGCTGACTGGAAGAAGCCTCTGACAGAAACTCCTGTCTAGAGAGAAGGATAACGTCCAGAAAGTATCCAACTAAGCTGAAGACAGGGAGCCTAGCCAAGACGGAAGTGAGATAACTGCAGGTCACCCCTGCTGAGGCAAACTGTGATGACAAGACAACAATCTTCAGGTACAAAACTCAACCTAAAGGAAAAGTGCCTGAACCCTCTCCCAAGAAAGCTGCGTGTCCTTTTTTCCTTTTCCTTTCACTCTTCGTTTGCTCCTGTGGGTTTTCTACAGGTAAGTAGTGAACTGAGGATCACTGGTGTCAACCCACGGGTGAGAGTAGTAGGAAGTGGGGACTACTTCCTCCAGAGGGACACTGCAGTGACTCTGAACATTCTCTTACCAGGCAGAAAAATTGAACTAACATTTTCCCTGTCATTCTGAACTTCCAGTCCACCCTTCCACCCTTAACCAGATAAACCAGATCCCTAACTCTTGCAGAGACTGAGGGAGGAGGCTCATTAGCAGTGCCTACCCCAGCCTACCTGACCAAGTGCCCTGCCCCCTGCCTGGCCGGTCCTCTGCACCCTCCCTTTCTCCAAGCTGCACTGTAGTTCCTGAGCCCTGCCCCCAGTGCCCTCCCTGCCTCTGTGCTGTGCCCACCCAGCCAGAGACCACTAAGGTCACGTGACACACCCCCACCCATTTGGAGAGCACTGAGGCCACACACCACACCCCATCTGGCCTGAGACCACTGAGGCCATGTGCCGTGCCCCACCCAGCCGGAGACTGCTGAAGCCGTGTGCCTTGCCCACCCTGCCTCCTTGCCAAAACCCCACCTGACCAGAATCGACAGTGGAGTAGTGTTCTCCATGCTGAAGTCACCAGGCACTGGACACTACCAGAGTCACGTGCAGGGTAATCCACCATTCTATTGGATCACTGTGCAACATGCTCCTGGAGTTGCGCCTATAGCCAGAATTCTCTGGCTTTGGCAGATGGCAGAGTAGCTGCACAGGGATACTTCTCGCAAAGATCCAGCAATAATAGAGAAATCACACAGGGGTCTAATCTTGGAGAAACACCCCCTACAACTGACTTGTAGCCAAGGGCAGTGGCTGGGCCTCAGGGGCATTGACCTTCCTTTGACTCTGACAGGCACTAAGCCCTGGCGCTTTGCATTATTGGATGGAGCAGGACTGCAGCCCTGTGGAGTCACCAGTGATTGGGTGTGAAAAAGGAACAAAGTGAAGAATGAGACTCAGTCCCCTGGTCCTACTGTGCTACCGGGCAGGCCTTTCTGACTCCATAGAGCACCGAAGAGAGACAAATCCGGGCAGCCAGTAGACCTCTGCTGTCTAGCTACTGGAGTTCTTTCAAACTCTCCCACCTGAGAGTTTGTATAGACTGGGTCAATTGGTTTGGAACCTCTAACTTGGGACAATCACCCAAGGACCCACTTGGGTGATACCCTGGTTGTGTAGTAACAGGAAGGGTCATTTTCCCCTTCCAGTTGTAGTCTGGGAAGGTAGGGTTTCTTAATTGCTTGTATTTCTTCACAGGTAAGACTTCATCATGGTTACTGATCCAGCAGGATCAGACAAGAACCAGTTGAATACAAGACTGAGCCATCTAACCCCACCACACCAAGCAGGTTTCCCCAGCCTCAGACTGTAATACTGTACAGTTCCTTTGCAAAGCTAAGGGGGAAAAAGCTACAGTCATCAGTCCCAGATCCATAACAAAGGTCTGGTTAACCACACTCCAGGAAACCCCAATCCCACCTTACTTTACCTGACCACCTAGCAAACAGTGAAAAACAATCATGAGGTGGAATCAGTGGAAAAACTCCAGCAACATGAACAATCAGAGTAGATCAACTTCCCTAGGAAATGACAAAGCAGACACAGCACATGATCCCATTTACAAACAAATGGCTGAAATGTTCGAAATCGAGTTCAGAGTTTGGATAGCAAATAAGACCAACAAAAATGAAGAAAATGATGAAATTAGCATTCAAAACAGAAATTCAAAAGACGTCTCAAGAACTCAACAAATTTAAAGACAAATGACCAAAGATTTTGACACATTGTACCAAGAATTTGCAGCCCTTAAAGATCTAAAAAATATAGTAGAATCCCTCAGTAGCAGAACGGAGCAGGCAGAAGAAAGGATCTCCGATGTTGATGACAAAGCTTTTGAAAGCTCCCAAACATTCAAAGAGGAAAAAAAAAAAAGTGGAGAACAAAACGGATCATTCTCTCAGAGAGCTCTGGGATAATTCAAAGAGGTCTAATATTTGCCTTATAGGAATACATGAAAGTGATGAGGTTTCTGTGAAGGGTACGGATGCTTTGCTTCATGAAATAATTAAAGAGAATTTTCCAGACATGGCCAGAGATTCTGAAATTCACATACCAGACAGTTTTAGAACATTGGCACAACTCAACCCAAATAAAAATTCTCATAGACACATTATAATTAACTTCGCTAAAGTTAATCTGAAGGAGAAAATTCCGAAAGCTGTAAGATGTAAGAAAACCATAACATTCAAGGGGAAGAATATTAGAATGACTACAGAACTCTGCTGAAACCGTTCAAGCTAGAAGAGGGTGGTCATCCAACCTTAATCACCTTATACAAAATAACTTTGAACCCAGCTCCTGTATCCAGATAAACTGAGTTTCATCTATGATGGAGAAATTAAATACTTTAATGACATTCACATGTTGAAGAAATTTGCCATAACTAAACCAGCTCTTCAGGATATTCTCACACCTATCCTCCATAATGAACAACACAATCCTCCACCACCAAAGAAACTCACTCGGAAACTTTTGATCAAGTTTGAACTTCCATAGTGACAAAAGGATTAAAAGTGCCCACTGAACTTTCAAAAAACTCAATACTCAAAGCTCTGTCTGGCTTATCATTATTCTCAATTAATGTGAATGGCTTAAATTGCCCTCTAAAGAGACCCAGGTTGGCTGACTGGATATAAAAACAAAGGTTGGACATCTGATGCATTCAAGAATCTTACATTACCTTAAAAGATAAACATAGACTCAGGGTGAATGGATGGTCATCTATAATTCAGGCAAATGGAAATCAGAAAAAAGCAGATGTTGCAATATTATTCACAGATACAATAGGCTTTAAACCAATCAAAGTAAGAAAAGACAATGATGGTCACTTCTTATTTGTTAAAGGCAACACTCAACGTTATGAGATTTCAATTAACAACATTTATGCACCCAACCAGAATGTGCCTCATTTAATAAGAGAAACTCTAACTGACGTGAGCAACTTGATTTCCCCCAGCACCATAATTGTTGGAGACTTTAACACTCCTCTGGCAGTGTTGTATAGATCCTCAAAAAAGAAGCTCAGCAAAGAAATTTTAGAATTAAACTTAACCATTCAGCATTTGCAACTAATAGACATCTATAGAACATTTCATCTTAACAAAACTGAATGCACATTCTTCTCATCAGCCCATGAATCATCCTCAAAAATTGATCACATTTTAGGTCAAAAATCTAACCTCAGTAAATTTAAAACAATAGAAATCATTCCTTGTATTTTCTCGGACCACCACAGAATAAAAGTTGAACTCAGTAACAACAGGAATCTCCACACACATACAAAAACATGGAAACTATAAAACCTCATGCTGAATGATAGCTGGGTCATAGACGAGATTAAGAAGGAAATTACCACATTTTTGGAACAAAACAATAATGAAGACACAAACTATCAGAAACTCCGGGATACGGCAAAGGCAGTCCTAAGAGGAAAATTTATAGCATAGCAAGCCTTCCTCAAGAGAATGGAAAGAGAGGAAGTCAATAACCTAATGGGACATTTCAAGCAAATGGAAAAGAAAGAACTTTCCAACCCTAAAGCCAACAGAAGGAAAGAAATAACTCAAATTAGAGCAGATCTAAATGAAATGGAAAAGAAAAGAATCATACAACAAATCAACCAATCAAAGAGTTGGTTTTTTGAAAAGGTCAATAAAATAGATAAACCTTTGGCTAATCTAACCAGAAGTAGAAGAGTAAAATCCCCAATTTCATCAATCAGAAATGATAAGGCCAAATAACTACAGAATCCTCAGAAATTCAAAAAATTCTTAATGAATACTGCATAAAACTCTACTCTCAGAAGTGTGAAAATCTGAAGGAAATAGATCAATACTTGGAAACATGCCACCCTCATAGACTTAGAAAGAAAGAAGTAGAAATGTTGAACAAGCCTATAACAAGCTCTGAAATAGCAGCAACTACAAGAAATCTCCCTATAAAGAAAAGCCCAGGACCAGATGGCTTCACATCAGAATTCTACCAAACCTTTAAGGAGAAATCAGTACCTATATTACTCAATCTTTTCCAAAACATAGAGAAAGAAGAAATACTTCCAAACTCATTCTGTGAATCAAATATCGCCCTGATACCCCAAACAGGAAAAGAGCCAACAAGAAAAGAAAATTATAGACGAATAAGTCTAATGACTATTGATGCAAAAATATTCAATAATATCCTAGCAAACAGAATCCAACAACACATCAAACAAATTATACAACATGACCAGGTGGGATTCACCCCATGGTTCCAAGGATGTTTCAATATATGTAAATCCATAAATATAATACATCATATAAAAACTTAAAAAACAAAGAACATATAATTCTCTCAATTGATGCAGAAAAAGCTTTTGATAATATCCAGCATTCTTTGTTGATGAGAAGCTTAAGAAAATAAGTATAGAAGGAACATTTCTTAAACTGATAGAGGCCATCAACAGCAAACCCACAGACAATATCGTACTGAATGGTGTATAATTGAAATCATTTCCATTCATATCAGGAACCAGGCCAGCAGCCCCTCTGTCTCCACTGCTTTTTAACATTGTAATGGAAGTCTTAGCCAACACAATCAGGCAAGAGAAGGCAATCAAGGAGATCCAAATAGGACCAGAGGAGATCAAACTGTCATTCTTCACAGACGATATGATTATATATCTGGAAAAACCCAGGGAATCAACTCCAAAACTCCTAGAAGTGATCAAGGAATATAGAACGTCTCAGGATACAAAATTAACACTCATAAATCTGGAGCCTTTATATACACCAACAATAATCAAGGGGAACAAAAACAATCAAAAATTTTATTCCCTTTAAAATAGTGCCAAAGAAGATGAAATATCTGGGAGTGTATGTAACTAAGGATGTGAAAGATCGCTATAAAGTGAACTATGACAGTCTGAGAAAAGAAATAGGTGAAGATGTTAGCAAATGGAAAAATATACCATGCTCATGGCTGGGAAGAATCAAAATTGTTATAATGTTTATACTACCTAAAGCAATTTAAAGATTTAACATGTTCCCTATTGAAGCACCTCTCTCATATTTTAAAGACCTAGAAAAATTAGCACTTCGTTTTATAGGGAAACAGAAAAAACCTTGAATAGGCAAGACATTATTCAGAAAAAAAAATGGGAAGAATCACACTTTCAGACTTCAGACTATATTATAAATCGATAGTGATCAAAA
Source organism: Nycticebus coucang (assembly GCF_027406575.1). Classification (NCBI taxonomy): domain Eukaryota; kingdom Metazoa; phylum Chordata; class Mammalia; order Primates; family Lorisidae; genus Nycticebus; species Nycticebus coucang. The sequence goes on from NC_069804.1 coordinate 65,351,556, forward strand.
TAGCATGGTACTGGCACAAAAATAGAGAGGTAGATGTATGGAACGGAATTGACAACCAAGAGGTGAACCCAGACACCTATCATCATTTGATTTTCTATAAGCCTATTAAAAATATAAATTGGGATAAAGATTCCCTATTCAATAAATGGTGCTAGATGAATTGGCTGGCAACTTGTAGAAGACTGAAACTGGACCCACACCTTTCTCCTCTAACAAAAATTGACTCTTATAGGTTAAAGGACTTAAACTTAAGACATGAAACTATAACTATTCTTAGAGAGAGTGCAGGAAAACGCTTGAGAAAATTGGCCTGGGAGAAAACTTCATGAGTAAGACACCCCAGGCAATTGAAGCAACATCAAAAATACATTACTGGGATCTGATCAAATTAAAAAGCTTCTGCACTGCCAAGAACACACTAAGTAAAGCAAATAGACAGCCCACAGAATGGGAGAGGATTTTTGCAGGTTATATTTACAACAAAGGTCTAACAACAAGAATCCACAGAGAACTCAAACTTATTTCTAAGAAAAAAACAAGTGTCCCATTTCATTGTGGGCAAGAGACATGAACAGAAGCTTCTCTGAAGAAGACAGGTGCATGGTCTACAGACACATGAAAAAATGCTCGTCATCTTTAATCATCAGAAAAATGCAAACCATAACTACTCTGAGATACTATCTAACTCCCGTAAGAGTAGCCCACATCATAAAATCCCATAACAACAGATGTTGGCATGGATGTGGAGAAAAGGGAACACTTCTGCACTGCTGGTGGGAATGCAAGCTAGTATGTTTCTTTTGGAAGAAAGTTTGGAGAACACTCAGGGATCTAAATGTAGACCTGTCATTTGATCCTGCAATTCCTCTTCTTCGTGTATATTCAAAGGAACAAAAATCAGTTGGCAATAAAGATATTTGCCCCAGATTGTTCATTGCAGCTCACTTCATAATTGCCAAGTCATGGAAGATGCCCAAGTGCCCATCGACCCATGAGTGGACTAATAAATTGTGGCATATGCATACCATGGAATACTATGCAGCAGTAAAAAAATGGAGACTTTACCTCTTTTATGGTTACATGGATAGAGCTGGGAAATATTCTTATTAGTAAAGAATCTCAGGAATGGAAAAAAAGTATCCAATATACTTAGTACTACTGTGAAACCAACTCTTAATAACTCACACTTACATATGAAAAATGGAACACAACTTTAGCCTAAGATAAAAGAGCAAGTGGAGGGACAGGAATGGGGAGGGGGTTTGAGGGATAGTAGATGATAGTAGGGGGACCACAACTATGGAGCACATTGCAAGTACAAGTTCGATCTATCATGTGTAGAACACAAATGTCCTAATGCTATAATTGGGTAAATGAGGTGAAAGCTATGTTGATTAGTATGATGTAAGCACTCTAATTTGTACAAATAATCAACAGACTGATATTGGCATAAAGGTACTTATGATCTATGTACAAAAGACTTAATAAAAAATAAAAATAAAAAAACAAGTATTTGAGTAACTTGTACAAGGATACATAACTAGTTAGAGCTATAATAAAGTTTAGAATGTAGGTTTACAAGAGCCAGTAGTGTGATGCCATGTTAATCTAAAACTATAAAATAGCATTACAAAGAGCAGAAGAATATTAAGGGCAATAATGGAGATTTAGAGGAAGATATCTTGGTTTGGATTGACAGCTCCAAAACTTACTTGTGCTACGAACTTGAGCAAGTAACTTAGCATCTCTATGCCCCAGGTTTCTAGTCAGTCAAATGTACATAATAATTCCTAGTTTTTCTGTGAGGTTCACCCCAATTGGTAGTAATTGGTAATTTATGAGTCAGCAAATATCTACTCCACTACCTTCCTCAGATGAATTGATATATTTTCTTTTTTTTCTTTTTTTTTTTAATTTTTTTATTAAATCATAACTGTATACAATGATATGATTATGGGGCATCATATACTCACTTCATAAACCATTTGACACATTTTTATCACAGTGGTTAACATAGCCTTTCCGGCGTTATCTCAGTTACTGTGCCAAAACATTTACATTCTACATTTACCAAGTTTTGCAAATACCCGTGTAATATGCACCACAGGTGTGATCCCACCGATTCCCCTCCCTCTACCCACCCCCCCTTTCCCACTTCCCCCTGTTGTTAAGTTGTAGCTGGGTTATAGCTTTCATGTGAGAGTCCCAAATTAGTTTCATAGTAGGGCTGTGTACATTGGGTATTTTTTCTTCCATTCTTGGGATACTTTACTAAGAAGAATATGTTCCAGCTCCATCCATGTAAACATGAAAGAGGTAAAGTCTCCATCTTTCTTTAAGGCTGCATAGTATTCCATGGTATACATATACCACAATTTATTAATCCATTCGTGGATCGATGGGCACTTCGGCTTTTTCCATGACTTAGCAATTATGAATTGGGCTGCAATAAACATTCTGGTACAAATATCTTTGTTATGTTGTGATTTTTGGTCTTCTGGGTAAATGCCCAGCAGAGGAATTACAGGATTGAATGGCAGAACTATTTTTAGATCTCTGAGTGTTCTCCATATATCTTTCCAAAAGGAATGTATTAATTTGCATTCCCACCAGCAGTGCAGAAGTGTTCCCTTTTCTCCGCATCCACGCCAACATCTCTGGTCTAGAGATTTAGTGATATAGGCTAGTCTCATTGGAGTTAGATGATATCTCAAAGTAGTTTTGATTTGCATTTCTCTGATGATTAAAGATGATGAGCATTTTTTCATATGTCTGAAGGCCGTACGCCTGTCTTCTTCAGAGAAGTTTCTCTTCAAATCCCTTGCCCAGCCTGCGATGGGATCCCTTGTTTTTTTCTTGCTGATGCGTTTGAGTTCTCTGTGGATTCTGGTTATTAAACCTTTGTCAGAGTTATACCCTGCAAATATCTTCTCCCATTCTGAGGGCTGTCTGCTTGCTCTGCTTACTGTGTTCTTAGCTGTGCAGAAGCTTTTTAGTTTGATCAAGTCCCAGTAGTGTATTTTTGAAGCTGCTTCAATTGCCCGGGGGGTTCTCCTCATGAAATACTCACCCAGACCAATTTCTTCAAGGGTTTTCCCTGCATTCTCCTCTAGTATTTTTATAGTTTCATGTTTTAAGTTTAAATCTTTAATCCAATGAGAGTCTATCTTCGTTAATGGTGAAAGGTGTGGGTCCAATTTCAGTCTTCTGCAGGTTGCCAGCCAGTTCACCCAGCACCATTTGTTAAATAGGTAATCTTTTCCCCACTGAATGTTTTTAATTGGCTTGTCAAAAATCAAATAGCGGTAAGTAGCTGGATTCATCTCTTGGTTCTCTATTCTATTCCAGATATCTACTTCTCTGTTTTTGTGCCAATACCATGCTGTTTTAATCACTATCGATTTGTAGTAAAGTCTGAGGTCTGGTAGTGTGATTCCTCCTGTTTTGTTTTTATTTCTGAGTAATGTCTTGGCTATTCGAGGTTTTTTCTGATTCCATATAAAACGAAGTAATGTTTTTTCAAGATCTTTAAAATATGACAGTGGAGCTTTAATAGGGAGTGCGTTGAAATTATATATTGCTTTGGGTAGTATGGACATTTTGATAATGTTGATTCTTCCTAGCCATGAGCATGGTATGTTTTTCCATTTGTTAACATTTTCAGCTATTTCTTTTCTTAGAGTTTCATAGTTCTCTTTATAGAGATCTTTCACGTCTTTTGTTAGGTAAATTCCCAAATATTTCATCTTCTTTGGCACTACTGTGAATGGGATAGAGTCCTTAACTGCTTTTTCAGTTTGACTGTTGTTGGTGTATATAAAGGCTACCGATTTATGAATGTTGATTTTGTAACCTGAGACGCTGCTGTATTCCTTGATCACTTCTAGGAGTTTTGTAGTAGAGTCCCTAGTGTTTTCCAGATACACAATCATATCATCTGCGAAGAGCGAGAGTTTGATCTCTTCTGACCCTATATGGATACCCTTGATCGCCTTTTCTTCCCTAATTGCGGTGGCTAAAACTTCCATTACAATGTTGAAAAGCAATGGAGACAATGGGCAGCCTTGTCTGGTTCCTGATCTGAGTGGAAATGATTCCAATTTAACTCCATTCAATATGATATTGGCTGTGGGTTTGCTGTAGATAGCCTCTATCAGTTTAAGAAAAGTCCCTTCTAGACCAATTTTCTTGAGTGTTCTGATCATGAAGGGATGCTGGATATTATCAAAAGCTTTTTCTGCATCAATTGAGAGAATCATATGGTCTTTGTTTTTTAATTTGTTTATGTGCTGAATTACATTTATAGATTTACGTATATTGAACCAGCCTTGAGACCCTGGGATAAAACCAACTTGGTCATGATGTATAATTTGTTTGATGTGTTGCTGGATTCTGTTTGTTAGGATCTTGTTGAATATTTTTGCATCTATATTCATTAGTGATATTGGTCTATAATTTTCTTTTCTTGTTGGGTCTTTTCCTGGTTTGGGGATCAGGGTGATATTTGCTTCATAGAACGTGTTGGGTAGTCTTCTTTCTTTTTCTACATTTTGGAACAGGTTGAGTAATATAGGTACTAATTCCTCTTTAAAGGTTTGGTAGAATTCTGACGTGAAACCATCTGGTCCCGGGCTTTTCTTTTTAGGGAGGTTTTGTATAGTTGATGCTATTTCTGAACTTGATATGGGTCTGTTCAACATTTCCACTTGATTCTGGTTAAGTCTTGGAAGGTGGCGTGCTTCCAAGTATCGGTCTATTTCCTTCAGATTTTCATATTTCTGAGAATAAATTTTCTTGTAATATTCATTAAGGATTTTTTGGATTTCTGATGAGTCTGTGGTTATTTTGTCTTTGTTGTTTCTGATTGATGATATTAGAGATTTTACTCTTTTTTTCCTGATTAGGTTGGCCAGAGGTTTATCTATTTTATTGACCTTTTCAAAGAACCAGCTTTTTGATTTATTGATCTGTTGTATTATTCTTTTGTTTTCAATTTCATTTAATTCTGCTCTAATTTTGGTTATTTCTTTTCTTCTACTGGGTTTGGGGTTGGAATGTTCTTCCTTTTCCAGTTGCGTGAGATGTCCCATTAAGTTGTTAACTTCCTCTCTTTCCGTTCTCTTGAGGAAGGCTTGCAGTGCTATAAATTTCCCTCTTAGAACTGCCTTTGCAGTGTCCCAGAGGTTCTGATAGCTTGTGTCTTCATTGTCATTTTGTTCAAAAAAATTGGTGATTTCTTTCTTAATCTCATCTCTGACCCAGCTATCATTCAGCATAAGGTTATTTAACTTCCATGTTTTTGTATGGGTATGCAGATTCCTGTTGTTACTCAATTCAAGTTTTATTCCATGATGGTCCGAGAAGATGCATGGAATAATTTCTATTCCTTTAAATTTACTGAGGTTAGACTTGTGACCTAAAATGTGATCAATTTTGGAGTAAGTTCCGTGGGCTGATGAGAAGTATGTGTATTCAGTTTTGTTGGGATGAAATGTTCTGTAGATGTCTGCTAAATCTAAATATTGGATGGTTAGGTTTAAATCTAAGATTTCTTTGCTCAGCTTCTTTCTGGAGGATCGATCCAACACTGCCAAGGGAGTGTTGAAATCTCCGACGATTATGGAGCTGGAGGAAATCAAGTTACTCATGTCTGTTAGAGTTTCTCTTATAAATTGAGGTGCATTCTGGTTGGGTGCATAGATATTAATAATTGAGATCTCGTCATATTGAGTATTACCCTTAACAAATATGAAGTGACCATTCTTGTCCTTCCTTACTTTTGATGGTTTAAAGCCTACTGTATCTGCAAATAAAATTGCAACACCTGCTTTTTTCTGATTACCATTTGCCTGAAATATGGATGACCATCCTTTCACCCTGAGTCTGTATTTGTCTTTTAAGTTGAGATGTGACTCTTGTATGCAACAAATATCTGGCTTGAGTTTTTGTATCCAGTCAGCTAACCTATGCCTCTTTAGAGGACAGTTTAAGCCATTCACATTGATGGAGAGTAAGGATAAGTCTGGTGGAATTTTGGGTATCGAGTTTTTCAAAGGTCCAGTGGACATTTTTAATCCTTTCGCCAGTGTGGAAGTTGGAGTTTGATCCGAAGTTTCTGGGTGATTTTACTTTTGTGGTATAGGATTGGGTTGGTCATTGTGGAGGATAGGTCTGAGAACATCCTGAAGAGCTGGTTTACTTATGGCAAATTTTTTCAACATATGAATGTCATTGAAGTATTTAATTTCTCCATCATAGATGAAACTCAGTTTAGCTGGATACAAGATCCTGGGTTGAAAGTTTTTTTGCTTTAGGAGATTAAAAGTTGATGACCAGCCTCTTCTTGCTTGAAAAGTTTCAGCAGAGAGATCTGCAGTTATTCTAATATTCTTACCTTTGTACGTTATAGTTTTCTTTCGCCGGGCTGCTTTGAGAATCTTCTCTTTCATGTTAACTTTAGTGAAGCTAATTATGATATGTCTGGGAGATGGCTTATTGGGGTTGAATCGTGCTGGGGTTCTGAAGCTGTCTGCTATCTGAATTTCAGATTCTCTAGGCATGTCTGGAAAATTTTCTTTCATAATTTCATGTAGAAGGGCCTCTGTGCCCTTGGCTGCCACGTCATCAGTCTCCGAAATTCCTATAACTCTTATGTTATTTTTTTTCGAATTATCTGAGAGCTCTCTGAGTGAGTGATCCGTTTTTGCTCTCCATTTCTCTTCCTCTTTGAGAGATTGGGAGCGTTCGAAGACTTTATCTTCAATGTCAGAAATCCTTTCTTCTGCTTGCTCCATTCTGTTACTGAGGGATTCTACTGTATTTTTCATATCTTTGAGGGCTGTAAGTTCTTGTTTCAGTGTGTCTAAGTCTTTGGTGGTTTTGTCTTTAAATTCGTTAAATTCTTGAGACAGTTTTTGAATTTCTCCTCGAATTCCTAATTCCATTTTATTGATCTTGTCTGCAAACCAAATTCTGAATTCGACTTCTGACATCTCAGCCAGTTGTTTATGAATGGGATCTTCAATCACATCTGCCATATCTTTTCTTGGGGGGGTTGATCTATTCTGGTTATTCATGTTACCAGAGTTTTTCCGCTGATTCCGCCCCATGGTTTACTCCCTTTGGTTTTTCCCCTGGGGTTTTATCGAGGGCCCGTACAGTGTTGTGGCCTGAGAAACTGGGGCCCTGTCTGGTGTGGTGGAGCAAAGTGGTTCTGTCTTGTTTTCAGCTGGTTTCTGTTCGATCCTATTGCAACTTCTACTCTGGCTTGAAGTCTCAGCTGTGTGGAAAAATCAGCAATTAAGTCACCCCGCCTGCCCACCTCTGGCCCCAGTTGGAAAAGGAGAATCAAACCTTCCTACAATCGCACACCCAGGGCACCACCTGAAAAGTCCTCAGTCTATTAGCCCAGTTCAAAAGGTCCGAATCAACTGTCTCAATCGGCACTTGTCTCGGGTGGAAGGGTTCAAGAGGTCTCTGGGAACTGGATCACAGGGGCCTGGTGACTCCTCTGAGACAGCTCACCCCAATGCAGCATGGAGTCAGGAGGAGCCACCCTGCAAACAGAGCAGTCTGGGAAGTTTGACGTCTCTTTCCCCACTTTGCCCCTCCGTCGGACCCAGTCACTGGTATCTCTGCAGATGGCTAACCCAGTTGCCTGCAGTGAACAGACACTCCAGGTGTTTGCACCTGCCTGAATCGCGAGGAAGTCTGCCAGGCCCCCGCAGACTGCCGCTATCTAGCAGGAGGAGATGGGGCCTGACATCTTTGAGTGTTTGATGCAGGTGATGGAAAGGAGGTGTTCACTCAGGCTTAGCCCCGTCCCTGATGGATGCTGCTAACAGAACAGAACAGAACAGACAACTTTGTGAGGTTCTGTCTCTGTTCCTGTCGTCGCCTACAGGAGACGGGCTGTTTTGAGTTCAAACGTCTTTGCTGCTGGAGAATTGCGTCTGAACACCTCTCTGGGTCGGCCCCGCCCTGGAGGCTTCCGGGTTTGTGAGCCGTGTCACCGGTGGCCTCCTCTGGTTGCCCAGGGAGACAGGGGGTGTGGCCTCAGAATATCCAGAAGTGAGCGTTCTGCCGTTAAAGAAAAAACGGCTGTTGATCTACCTCCAGGGAACTGCTGCTCTGGTGTGGGCACTCAGGCGACACTTTTTTCCTCTGTCCCGCGCCCCAGAGTCAGCATTGAGCGGCCGCAGTTTGTGCTGGGTCCACACCCCTTAAGAGATCCCCCAAGAATCAGAACTCTTTGGGGATGGGCCCCCAGACCCAGATTGGGAGTGGGGCGGGGGGAAGCTAGAGTTTCATTCAGTTTCACGCAATACTACGGTCCGGGGAGGGCTCCTGCACTGCACCGCAGGGAAGTGCCGCCAAGGCTTGATTTCCCCTCAGCAGAGTGCCCTCTCTTCGCTCACGTATCCCAGAGTCAGCGCTGACCTGACGTAGCTCAGGCACTGTGCACTCCCCTGGAGAAATCACCCAAGGAGCCGAACTCCTGGGGGATAGGCCCTCAGACCCCGAGTGAGAGTAGGGGTTCTCAGCTCTCAGCGGGGAGGCCAGAGTCTGATTCAGTCTTGGGCCCCGTATGCCCGGGGAGGGTCGGTGCACTGCACCGCAGGGAAGTGCCGCGAGGCGTGACTCCCCCTCAGCCCGGTGCCCTCTCCTCACTCGCGCGCCTCAGAGTCAATGCTGACCAGTCGCAACTCGGGGACTGTCCACTCCCCTTGAGAAATCACCCAAGGATCCGAAGTCCTGGGGGCCAGGCCTCCAGACCTCAGTGGGCGGGAGGGGAGCGCCGGGGATTCAGGGTTGCCGGCAAAGGATTCCCAAAGTTTTATTCAGCCCTATGTCCGGCAGGAGAACGCCACGGCACCCCAGTAGGGGAGGTAGGTCCAGTTTTTAGAAGGTCTCTCCCGTGGAGTGTAGTGGGAGGGGCTTTAATTTCTGCCCGCTTGTTCAATTGTGGGGCTCCAGAGCCGGTCTCATGGGGGAGGGGGACTCCCGTCCGCTTGGTGGTGGATTTTGTACCTTTTGTTTGCGTCCTTGTGATCACAACTTGCCTCAGCGGTGTTGATGTGCGTTCTTCAGCCTTCTCTCTTGGTGAGGCTCAAGTCCACCAGGATACTTACTAAATTCCTGTCCCTTAACTCTCCTTCTGGACGGGAGCCTTTGTTGAAAGCTGGCTTCAGTCCGCCATCTTGTCTCCCCCCCAATTGATATATTTTCACTCTGATTGATGAACACTGGGGAAAACTAATGAGTGAATTGCAAGACTAGATATTTTGAGGTCGTATGGATTTATGTTTACATGTCTGGGACCATCCAACCTCTGCTGTGGTGATAACATACCTTTAGTAGTTACTGACTCTTGAGGTATAGCCAAGAATGAGTTACATGGAGAGCCAATCCAGCCAATCTGTAGACGAATAGCCAGAAGCAGAGCTACTTTCACCAACCCACAGTCTGTAAACCAAAGAATAATTGCTTACTGTTTTTATTTACCAAATTCTGTGGTAGTTTATGCAACATCATAGTGGGTATTGCTTACTTATACAGTCAATGCTAACTAAATAAATGTCTTGTTTGTTACCAGGTTCTTGAAATAATTGCTGTACCCATGTGAGGACTGAACTCTTATCTTTTTTTCTTTCACTCAAATTCCTTTCCAAGAGGGTTGGTGAGTCAAAACTACAAACACTAAAATCTCACTAAATGGGTTTTATTAAATTGGTGTAATGTGGTTTACTTTCAAACTGGTTTCTGGTATAGCATCACATGCAATTTTAACTCAAGCATCCTAAAAGACCCCTATCATAAACAAAGCATTCATTTCTACTGACTACAAGTGTTTACATGAAGATGAACTCTTTCAACAAATTGACAACCAAAGAATTCCGAAAAGAATTCCTATGATTTGTAAAGTCCAACTTAAAGATATCCTGCCTTCTCAGACTGAATTATATCTCCAAATTATTGGCTTGTTTTTTATCTATAATTACTGTCTTTGTAAATATGTAAAACCAATGTGTAAGATGGCTACCTTCCTTGGACTGGTACAGAGTATCCTTTTTATGGGGCTTTACTCTTCCTCCCTTCCCCAGTGGACTAATTAAAGTGGAATGTGATTCTGAGACTCTTCACCCCATTTTCCAGTTGAAGATCCTTCAGTTAAGAACTAAGAAAATGCTACAAAAGCTATGCTAACTAATGTGATGAAAATGTGTCAAACGATCTATGAAACAAGTGTATGGTGCCCCACGATCATACTAATGTACACAGCTATGGTTTAATAAAAAAAAAAAAGAGTAAACAGTGTTATTAGGCAGGCATTCAAGGTCAATGGACTGGCACTTCAAGGCTTCCAGTCTCTTCTCTGCCCCTCATATGCGGGGAAAAGAATAATCTATGTATGTTTCAGCGGCAGGATTTGACGTTTGTGGTCATGTGTTCCATCTCAGTTTTAATCCTGGCTCTGCTGCTTCCTAGCTGTGCACCTTGGATAAGTCATTTACCCTCTCTCTGCTTCAGTTTCCTTATCTGTAAAATAAGAACAATAGTACATACTTGATAAGGTTGTTATGAGCATTAAATAAGTTATTGTAAATAAAGCTCTTCATAATATGTGCCAACAAAAAAGATGGCTACCTTGAGCATTTTTTCTCAAGATTCGCATTATTTAGAACTTCATTAACAACAGTGTGTTCACATGAGAGAAAAACTCAAATAAATTCCAGAGCAGGGAGGAGAAAAAGGGGATCAGCATGTTCCTATCAGAGGGAATAACGTGTGAGTGTATGGCACTCTTCCAGGGTGAAAGGGACCAAAGACTCCCAAGATCACGGATGTCACCCACATGACTTTGTTTACTGGTAAAGATCCCAACTAAAGGGCTCCTTACAACTCTGCTGGTAAGGTAACTTTCAACAAACTCTTCTGCTACAAAATTAAAGTGATTCACTTCTTGGATTCATATCTCATTCCTAGAACAAATGCCTGACCACATTCTTGACCATGGCTGGACTGCTGAACCTGTCTTTCACATCCACGTGTGATTTCAGAAAACACCGGAAGCTCTAGCCACGACCAAAGTAGACAGTCTTCCAGAGGCCTCAGGGGAGGCCTGTCCTCATGAAGCTTGAAATAACTCTCATTCTTATTGTACTTATTATAGAATATGTTGCTGAAAACTCTGAATACTTCAACCAAGACCTCCAAGAGGTTATTTTGGGATCTGTGGAATCTCCCTGGGTATAATTTTCTAAATGGGTATGGTTATGAATTTGTTAAAGTTAGAAAAATGTCTTATCTACTCATCTTCATTTCCATAATCTCCTCTATCTGCCTACTCCACACTTCTTCTCTCTTCAAAACTGAAAAATTCTTTTGATTTTCAGCAAAATTCACCAATTTCTCTGCCAACAGAGCCCATAACATTTGGTATGACATATGTCAGTATGAAATGAAAGCCACTGAAGGAACAGTTTCATTCTAGACACTCCCTGAAATATCCCTTTTTCAGGGTACCTGCATTATAAAACTCTAATCAAATATGATACCTTGAAGGAATATTTACCTAATAATGCCTCAGAACACTTATTGAGGAAGTTGAATGAGATAGACTACCCTGTTTCCCAGAAAATAAGACAGTGTCTTATATTAAGGTTTGCTCCCAAAGATGCACTAGGTCTCATTTTCATTATTTTCAGGGGACGTCTTATCTTTCCTGTAAGTAGGTCTCATTTTCGGAGGATGTCTTATTTTCGGGGAAACAGGTAGATCTTGACAATGACCATCTTTGACAATTGCCAGCCAAATTCACAGGTAAAAAAGAGAGGTATTTCTGAGAAAAACCTTTTTCCCTAAAATAAGTGAAGCAAAAAAAAATATATATATTATTTCAAGAAAAGGGAAAGGGAAAAGATAATGCAGCACTCACCAAATGGAAAGAAGAGATCAGATAAACCAGGAAAACATATTCCCAAACCCAAAGTTGAGAATGGTCATGTACTCTAACCCAACAAGGGTTCATGTTGTCCATGTCATTGCAAATGGAATCTGAGGTAGCTAAGAAGCAAGGGTCTACAATATTCAGTGCTGAGGGGCAATCTAAACACCTATGGAAAATTATGGTCCCCCAGATTTATTGGAATTTTTATGTGATAAATATGACCACAGACATTGTACTCTTAAAGCCCAAGCACTGAAGTAGAGGGAGCTCAAACATATTCTGCAGTACAAGTAGCAGACATTGTGATCATTGTAAATAATATGAAGATACTTTCCTTGGGAAGCCGATAGTCTATGTTAGCTAATGAAAACACATCAAATCCTATTAACCTGTCATAATGTGAAAATATAAAAGGACAATGGTTATGGGCTCAAGCCACTTGGAATATGTCCCTCATGGGACATAACATTTGGTATATGGGAAAGGGCTGTTTTTGTTGAGAGGGATGGCAAAGTGACACTGTTGAATTATAGCATATGATTTATCCTGTAATGAAACTTCTTTTTCCATCCCAAACAACTTGAGGTGCTACACAAAGGTGGTGGAGAAAAATAGTCTCATCAGTTGTAAGCAAGTCATAAGACAATTTACACATTGAAGATCACAGGTTTCTCAAACTTGATTCACACCCACCTCAGGATGTTATAGACATTAGGCCAGAAGAGCAATTTAATTTATTATATTCTGATTTGGTGTTGGTCCTACAATCCTCAAATAATATTTACCTACAGGATCAAATGACAAGGGTAAAAAGCATAAATACATTGTATGTCTGATTAAAGAATATGAAGATGCATGCAGGGGAATTTTTGGCTGGTTAGGTTGTTTCCTGCCTTCTGCTTCTACCTGTAACTATTTGGATGCCCAATCTTCACAATTTTTATGACACTTATTGCTATATTATCATTATTATCTCTTGTAAATGTTATGCCAGATTCAGGAAAAGAAAAAGAGACAAAGACCCAGAACGTGGCAGCTCATTGAATAGGTCTGATCCAGGATATTTTTTCAGACTGAACCCCAAGCATGAGTCTCTCTTAACCCTCAAACAATTGGGTATTAAATAAGGTCAAATCATGTCCTTCCTCCCTTTGAGATCCAACATAGGTAATATTGAAACTATCATCATAAACACCAGATGACCAAGTAGACAACTCCAGGATTGAGCCTTCCTTCAACAGTTGCACCTCCTGCTTCTTATTGGCCTGCACATACATCCATGGAATAATCTTTGGCCAAAGGGCGGGACTGCAGACAGAACTCTGACCCTTTCTTCTTTTGCCCAAATTCCTTTCTAAGAAGTTTGCTAAGTCCTGTCTACAAATGATAAAAATCTTATTAAATGGTTTTCTATTAACCTAGTGTAATATAGCTTACATTCCAACCTGACTCTAGTATAGGATCTAGTATAGGAAATGTAAAAACACTCCTTGATTGAACTCAAGCAAGTTTTCCTTCTACATGACTCCAAATCTTTTAATGAAGCTTAGCACCTTCAACCAATTGCCAGTTAATGAATTTCTAAAACCCAACTATGACTTGTAAGTCCCTGCTTCAGGATGTCCTCCCTTTTCTGACCAAACAACTGTATACCTTCTCTGTGTTGATTTATGTTTTACCTGTAATTCCTGTCTCCATGAATGCATAAACCCTAACTGTAACTTGGCAACCTAAGGCACATTTTCCCAAGACCTCTTGAGAACATGTTTGCTGGCTGCAGGCATATACAATAGGTTCAGAATTAACCTCGTTGAATTATTTTGGGTTTTTCCAATACTGTCTTATATTCTGCGGTGGCTAAGACTATATGCAGTTTTGGTTCACTGGGCAGTTGTATGTTCCTCTTTTCTTGTTCCAGTGTGCATTGTGCTTGAGTTTCCGGTGAAGTGCCAATAGAAAATAGCATCCGTGTGTTCCCATGGATGTGTGAGAGTTTTGAGGTGTATGATAGGTTTTGCGAATTCTCTTGGTATTCCAAGAAAAAATTTGTTAGATTAGCTGCACATCAAATTAGATCCAGAATTATGGGGCATTCACATCCTCACAGGTGAACCAACTTATTTTAAAAAGAGAGATCAATTGTGTCATGACATTTGTCCCAATTATGTTCCTGTGTATTGTGGCATTGCTGTTTTTCAATGGAGGATCAAATGCTCCATCAACTTTATTTTATGGGAAACTTTCATAGGGAAGCCTTTTGTATGCTGTTAATAGCCTCATGGCTGGCCCCTTAGGGAGTGATATTGTGGTGATTACAGGTATACATCTCCTCCCAGCATAGTTTAACTATAGGGCTTCTCATAATTGTTTTCCTATCTTCTCTAGTTTGGAGTGTACATAGTTTCTTAAGGAATCCCTAGAAAAGTAACATTGGTCAACAATTTTGCTCAAATATTTTTAATGTCCTTAATAATTATGATTTTGTTAGGCCAAGCAAATGCCTAACACAATTATAATTATTGAGGACATTAATAATCAGCAAGTTGTTGTCAATTTTGGTGGAGAAATTCCCATGCCAAGAGCAGTTAGATTTCTCCATGCCATCAAATAAGCTTTGGTGGAAAACCCAATAGCTATGATTGTTTACTATGGGCAGCCGGCATTACAATTATGATATAGATTTCTTCCACTGAGTGTTGTGTAAAAATAAGAAAAAAGAAAAAAAAACCTTGCATTCGGTATCTTGAGACGGTTAGGTTAAGGAGGAACTTCCAAAGTAGTTGTGGTCCTAGTTTTCTTACTCATGGCTTGGCCCAGAGAATGTTATGTTGATGCATTACCTTTCTGTGGCAGATTGATTATCAGTCATGGAGGAAGTCCATGGTGAAGTGCTCTTGGCCACTCGGCTAATGCAATTTCTTTCCATCCTAATCAGTGGAGCTTCTACTGGAGGGATAGAAAGATCATTAGAATTGGGTAGAGGGAGGGGAATCGGTGGGATCACACCTGTGGTGCATATTACAGGGGTATTTGCGAAACTTGGTAAATGTAGAATATAAATGTTTTGGCACAGTAACTGAGATAACGCCAGAAAGGCTATGTTAACCACTGGGATAAAAATGTGTCAAATGGTTTATGAAGTGAGTGTATGATGCCCCATAATCATATCATTGTATACAGTTATGATTTAATAAAAAAATTAAAAAAAAAAAAGAATTAATAGTAAAAAAACCCAATAGTTGTAAGGGCACACACTGTTGGCAGTGTTTGGATTTATCATAATTTCAGGGATTAGAGAGAGCTAGAATTATATCTATGCAATCCCATAGAATTTGTGGTATTAGATTTAGATTATAGAATTTTTAATTTGATTGCACTCGTCACAAACATGATGGTTGTAATATTTGGCGCATTGTATTTCTAGGCATTCCTTACATGAGGCTATATAAATAGTGTCCCATTACTCTAATTGGTTAGTGCTACATGAGTTAATAGTACATGAGTTAATAATAGTGAGTTTCATTTGATTTGAAGTAAAGAGGGGCCCATAGAGTTTAGAAAGAATCGGGGACTCGCAAGTGATATCATAAGGTCTGACTGAGTTGGCAGGATGTTACTAGTGGTAGTAGATGTAAGAAGAGTGATAGCCTCAGTGTTGATGTCTATGGCTTTGTTAGTATAAGTTACCAAGTGAAACATCCAATAGCATGACTCCCATTGTCCCCAATGAATTTGGTATGCTGTTTCCATACATAACTGGCCAGTAGTAAGGTACAGTCAACTAGACCGGCAGTGATTGACCAATTGAGGTATAATTGACATTGGTGAGAGTCGGAATTTCTCAGGCAAGGAAAGGGAAGAGCAACATAAAAGGGGTAAAAGGCTGTTGGTCATTTGCAAGCCAGCAGCAGGGAATCTGAGTGTACCCTGGGTATCACTGAAATGGTGTAACCAGATACATGGGCAGTTGCTTCCACTTCCTGGGTGTCTGGTGCAGGTAAATATTTGCTCCACAGTGCCCTTAGTGGAGCAAAGTATAAGGGCAGAAATGAGGATGCCTCTCCTTTAGGATAGTAGATCTAAGCTGGATGACAAGTAGACACAGACTGGACACAGAGTCAGCGGTCCATGTCGGATCCTTGGTAGGATTTAGGAGAAAAATAGATAGGCTATGAATTTTCTGTGAAGGAGAAGGAACTATGTGGGTGTTACTTTGCTGTGGGCATACATCAGCAGAGATTGCAGCAATTCTGTTGGTAGTCTCCACATTTGTTGTGAACTGATATGTGATGTAGGCATGCCGGAGGGGGTATGGATGTGATGCAATCATACGTACAGGCAGTATTTTTGCCTCTTTGGGGTGCTATTGCCCTGCATCTTCTCTCAACAACCTTCATTTAAAAAACTCATTATGCTTTTCTATGATACCTGCTGCTGTAATACCAGAGAAAAATCCAAACAATGTACTTTTGTAATGCCCAACTTGTGTTTGCTTTGCAGGAAAGTGAAAATCATGATCTGATTGAATAACTTTGAATGACTTTCAAACTCTCCTAACCCATAAAAGCTGTATCATTTTCTCCTCAATAACATTAGCAGAGGTTGGTGCCTTACATTGATGAGTAAGCTAAAGTAAGCCTGTATAGGTATTACTACATTCTTAAGGAATACTTAATAATTCCTGCTGCTTCAGAGAGAGGCCCAAAGAAGTTGATTTTATTTTCCAGTTTGGACAGGGCCCTCTTTCTCCTTCTACGAGGTAGGTTCAGGTCTCCATATTTCTGGTATGTGGTAAAGTCCCTAATGCAATGGTATAACTGTCTCTCGGCTGGGCTTATTTCCCCTTAACAGTTGATTTTCATGAACTTGTGATACTCAAATGCCCTGACCTCTCCTGTGCCCATCTACAGAGGGGTTATGGTAGATATTTCTAAAGTTTTAGGGACTCCCCATCCTTCAAGAATATTAACAGCATGAGTGGTTTGGTAGTTGTTTGGCTTAAGCATGTCTAGTTCGGTATGAGCTGAGGTGTGACGTACAAAGATGGACACAGTGGAGGCTGACGTGCCTTACTTTGTTTTTTTGCCTATTTCTCCTTATCCCTAATGACTTAGCATAGTATGTTGCAGCCCTGATTTCACCCAAGTTACATCAAAATAGTCAGCCCATTAGCCACTGACCAGGAGTTGGGGAAGATGTAAACTTTATGTTTAGAGAACACTTAGACATCTAAAAATAGATCTGCCATTCAATCCTATAATTCCTCTACTAGGCATATACCCAGAAGACCAGCCATCACATCATAACAAAGATATTTGTACCAGAATGTTTATTGCAGCCCAATTCATAATTGCTAAGTCATGGAAAAAGCCCAAGTGCCCATCGATCCACGAATGGATTAATAAATTGTGGTATATGGAGTGGAGAGCAAGATGGTGGCCGAGTAACAGCTTCCTTACATCTGGGCACCATGAGTCTGGGGAGATAGGACTCCAGGCATCTCTGGCTGGTGGGATCTGACTGTCATTACCCCTGTGAGGATACAGGGAGTCAGCGAGAGACTTCTGGACACCAAGAGGAGGACTAAAACAGTGGAAAATTGTCAAGTGGTCGCATGTGTTCAATGGGTCTAAACCCACCTGCAACTGTAAGTTCAGCAGCAGCGAGACTGCAAACCGGAAAAGTATTACCCGTGAACTGCTTTGGTGTCTTTAGATGTGGCACTCAGTTGAACTGCCTTGGGGAGAGCCTGAGCGGGAGTGCAGAGAACTTTGGCCATTGTCTAGGGCCCCAGTCTGTGCCGCTGAGCCAGACGGAGCTAATACTATTTGGCTGAGGGCCACAGGAAGACATTGTGAGTGATCTGCCCCAGCAAGTTCCGCCCTCAGGGTTGCAGAGCTAGAATCGGGTGGGAGCTGGTAACCTAGTGACTGAGTAGCCTAAGGGTGGGATCTGAGCTGCCTTGCAGCCCTAACCCTCAGGGGCAGAGAGAGACCAGTTTTGGCACACTGGGTAAGTGGATAGCCACTTCAGCAATGATTCCAGTGACAAGCACTTTCCTGGGAAAGCTTCTGCTCAGCAAGTTTACAAGTTCAAAGTGCCTTTTAAGTGGGCTGAAGAGAGATTTAGGGTGTCTACCTGCTGGGATTTGAGAGATCAGCATCCTCCAGTTGTATCAGAAATGTGATTAACATCGCATACCCCAGAAGACAACGTGTTGCCCAGACAATATTCAACAACATATACACACTGCTTTGTTTTTGGTTGTGTTTTTTTTTCTTTGTTTGGTTTATTTTTTGCTTATTTTGATGTTGTTGATGTTGTTTTGCTTTTTAATTTCAACCTTTTCCGTACAGATCTTTATTCTTCCCAATTTTTCTAGTTTAATTATAATTTCCAATTGCTGCCTTTTTCAGTAACTAGAACTTCATTTTTGCTAGTGTTTCTAGCACTATTATTTGGTTTTTCACCCAATTTTATCCCGTAAAGTTTTCTGATTGCTTGTTTTGGTTTGATTTATACCATTTTTGTCTTTCCCCTCTATTTGTTGGAGGTGGGGTACTGTGTCTGATCAGGTTAGCAAAGAGCTGCTGATCTCAAGGGAACCACCCAACTGGGCACCCCCAGAAGGTGTGTTATTTCTAAGGTTGTGTCAAAGTACCCTACTGTACACCTATATTGCTCTGTCTCCCTCTTTCTGTGCCTCTTTTATTTTTGTCAATATTCCTTTAACCCACCCCCCTCCTTTCTCTATTTTTTTTTTCACTTGGTCCTCCTTTCTTTCATCCCTTTCTTGCTCTTCAACCTTCTCACCCTTCTGGTCCTGTACCAAAAGGACTCATTGAACCCTTAGTCCACAGGCACGAGAACTTAAAGAGCAAGAGGAAGTGAAAGGAAAATTAGGGCAAGGAAACAGATAAAAGAAATCACTCATAAGGAAGAATCAGCAGAAAACTCCAGGCAACATGAAGAACCAGTCCAGAACAACCCCTCAAAGGGACCATGAGGTAGCTACTGCAGAGGATTCCAAGTATAAAGAAATGTTAGGAATGACAGAAAGGGAATTTAGAATACACATGATGAAAGCAATGAAAGAAATGATGGAAACAATGAAGGAAACTGCTAATAAAGTGGAAAATAACCAAAAGGAAATTCAAAAACAGAATTAAATAAGAGATGAACGATATGAAGAATATAAAAAGGATATAGCAGAGCTGAAGGAACTGAAACAGTCAATTAGGGAACTTAAAGATGCAATGGAAAGTATCAGCAACAGGTTAGACCATGCAGAAGAAAGAATTTCAGAGGTAGAAGACAAAGTTTTTGAGATAACTCAGATAGTAAAAGAGGCAGAAAAGAAGAGAGAGAAAGCAGAACGTTCACTGTCAGAATTATGGGACTTTATGAAGCGTTCCAACATACGAGTTATAGGAATTCCAGAAGGGGAAGAAGAATCCCCCAGAGGAATGGAAGCCATACTAGAGAATATTATAAAAGAAAATTTCCCAAATGTCACCAAAGATTCTGACACACTGCTTTCAGAAGGATATCGGACCCCAGGCCCATATCAAGTTCGGAAATAACATCAACTAAGACACCGTGCCCCCCATCACCAACAAATGGAAAAGGAAATACAACCCTTCCCATTGCCACCCAACCAGGGTACCATCCGAGAGGGTCCTTGGGTGATTGATCCAGATTAGGAGTTCTAAACCAATTAACTCAATATCAACTCTCACGTGGGAGAGTTTGAAAGGTCTCCATCAACTAGATAGCAGAGGTCTACTGGCTACTCAAATGTGGCTCACTCTGGTGCTCTATGGAGTCAGAAAGGCCTGCCCAGTAGCAGAGTTGGCACAGGGGGCTGGTTTCTCTTTCCCCACCTTCCACCTCTTTAATAGCCAGTCACTGGTGACCCCATGGGGCTGTGGTCCTGATCCATTCAATAAGCAGATGTGTCAGGGCTTTTTGCCTTCCAGAGTCAAAGGAAAGTCAATAACTAACCCCTTGGCCCAGCCACCATGCTCTGCCACCAGCTGAATGGGGCACCTGAGGCCTGCCATCCTCAGGTACTCAAGGGCAACCAGGGAGTGTTCCACCTTAGCTCAGTCCAAACCTGAGGATAACAATTCAGCAAATGATTTTCTCCCTAAGCCACTGTGCCTTGGCCCTAGTGCTAGCAGAGCAGCACTGGTATCCCTATAGGGTGAGATCTGGCTTCCTTTGGCAGTCCTCGGAGTTGGTGAGGTGTCTCTCCAAGATTAGCCTTTGGAAGGATTATTCTACTGTTGCTGAATCTTAGTGGGAGGTGTCCCTATGCAGCCCTTAGGTAATTCCCATGGCCAGGGAGGCATCTGTAGCAGTGGCTCCAGGAGTGTGGGGTGCATGGCTCCAGCAGCAGGGCGGGGCGCATGGTGCACAGCTCTGTCAGGGTGGGGTGCCAGTGGCTCTGGCAGGTTGGAGCATATGGCTCACAAGCCTCATCCCACAGCATGTTTGTACTTTCACAGAGCCAAGTCTGACAACCCCCCCAGCTTCGTCTGCACTACTGCTGTGCTCATTGTTATAGTGCAGCTTTTCTTTTTTTTTTATTTAATCATAGCTATGTACACTGATATGATCATGGGGCATCATACACTCGATTCATAGACCATTTGACACATTTTCATCACAATGGTTAACATAGCCTTCCTGGCATTATCTCAGTTACTGTGCTAAGACATTTACATTCTATATTTAGGAAGTTTTGCAAATAACCCTGTAAAATGCACCACAGGTATAATCCCACCAATCTCCTCCCTCTACCCACCACCCTCCTCCCTCCCCTCCCTTTCCCACTTCCCCCTATTGTTAGGTTGTAACTGAGTTATACCTTTCATGTGAAAGCCCCAAATTAGTTTCATAGTAGGGCTGAGTACATTGGGTACTTTTTCTTCCATTCTTGAGATACTTTACTAAAAAGAATATGTTCCAGCTCCATCCATGTAAACATGAAAGAGGTAAAGTCTCCATCTTTCTTTAAGGCTGCATAATATTCCATGGTGTACATATATCACAATTTATTAATCCATTCGTGGATCGATGGGCACTTGGGCTTTTTCCATGACTTAGCAATTATGAATTGGGCTGCAATAAACATTCTCGTACAAATATCTTTGTTATGATGTGATTTTTGGACTTCTGGGCATATGCCCAGCAGAGGAAATACAGGATTGAATGGCAGATCTATTTTTAGATCTCTGAGTGTTCTCCATATATCTTTCCAAAAGGAATGTATTAATTTGCATTCCCACCAGCAGTGCAGAAGTGTTCCCTTTTCTCCGCATCCATGCCAACATCTCCGGTCTTGAGATTTTGTGTTATAGGCTAGTCTCACTGGACTTAGATGATACCTCAAAGTAGTTTTGATTTGCATTTCTCTGATGATTAAAGATGATGAGCATTTTTTCATATGCCTGAAGGCCGTGCGCCTGTCTTCTTCAGAGAAGTTTCTCTTCAAATCCCTTGCCCAGCCTGCGATGGGATCCCTTGTTTTTTTCTTGCTGATGCGTTTGAGTTCTCTGTGGATTCTGGTTATTAAACCTTTGTCAGAGATATACCCTGCAAATATCTTCTCCCATTCTGAGGGCTGTCTGCTTGCTTTGCTTACTGTGTTCTTAGCTGTGCAGAAGCTTTTTAGTTTGATCAAGTCCCAGTAGTGTATTTTTGAAGCTGCTTCAATTGCCCGGGGGGTTCTCCTCATGAAATACTTACCCAGACCAATTTCTTCAAGGGTCTTCCCTGCATTCTCCTCTAGTATTTTTATAGTTTCATGTCTTAAGTTTAAATCTTTAATCCAATGAGAGTCTATCTTAGTTAATGGTGAAAGGTGTGGGTCCAATTTCAGTCTTCTGCAGGTTGCCAGCCAGTTCACCCAGCACCATTTGTTAAATAGGGAATCTTTTCCCCACTGAATGTTTTTAATTGGCTTGTCAAAAATCAAATAGCGGTAAGTAGCTGGATTCATCTCTTGGTTCTCTATTCTGTTCCAGATATCTACTTCTCTGTTTTTGTGCCAATACCATGCTGTTTTGATCACTATCGATTTGTAGTAAAGTCTGAGGTCTGGTAGTGTGATTCCTCCTGTTTTGTTTTTATTTCTGAGTAATGTCTTGGCTATTCGAGGTTTTTTCTGATTCCATATAAAACGAAGTAATGTTTTTTCAAGATCTTTAAAATATGACAGTGGAGCTTTAATAGGGAGTGCGTTGAAATTATATATTGCTTTGGGTAGTATGGACATTTTGATAATGTTGATTCTTCCTAGCAATGAGCATGGTATGTTTTTCCATTTGTTAACATTTTCAGCTATTTCTTTTCTTAGAGTTTCGTAGTTCTCTTTATAGAGATCTTTCACGTTTTTGTTAGGTACATTCCCAAATATTTCATCTTCTTTGGCACTGCTGTGAATGGGATAGAGTCCTTAACTGCTTTTTCAACTTGACCGTTGTTGGTGTCTATAAAGGCTACCGATTAGGGATGTTGATTTTGTAACCTGAGACGCTGCTGTATTCCTTGATCACTTCTAGGAGTTTTGTAGTAGAGTCCCTAGTGTTTTCCAGATACACAATCATATCATCTGCGAAGAGCGAAAGTTTGATCTCTTCTGACCCTACATGGATACCCTTGATCGCCTTTTCTTCCCTAATTGCGGTGGCTAAAACTTCCATTACAATGTTGAAAAGCAATGGAGACAATGGGCAGCCTTGGCTGGTTCCTGATTTGAGTGGAAATGATTCCCATTTAACTCCATTCAATATGATATTGGCTGTGGGTTTGCTGTAGATGGCCTCTATCAGTTTAAGAAATGTCCCTTCTAGACCATTTTTCTTGAGTGTTCTGATCATGAAGGGATGCTGAATATTATCAAAAGCTTTTTCTGCATCAACTGAGAGAATCATATGGTCTTTGTTTTTTAATTTGTTTATGTGCTGAATTACATTTATAGATTTACAGATATTGAACCAACCTTTAGACCCTGGGATAAAACCAACTTGGTCATGGCGTATAATTTGTCTGATGTGTTGCTGGATTCTGTTTGTTAGGATCTTGAATATTTTTGCATGTATATTCATTAGTGATATAGGTCTATAATTTTCTTTTCTTGTTTTGTCTTTTCCTGGTTTGGGGATAAGGGTGATATTTGCTTCATAGAACATGTTGGGTAGTCTTCCTTCTTTTTCTACCTTTTGGAACAGGTTGAGTAATATAGGTACTAATTCCTCTTTAAAGGTTTGGTAGAATTCTGACGTGAAAACATCTGGTCCCGGGATTTTCTTTTTAGGGAGGTTTTGTATAGTTGATGCTATTTCTGAACATGATATGGGCCTGTTCAGTATTTCCACTTGATTCTGGCTAAGTCTTGGAAGGTGACGTGCTTCCAAGAATCGGTCAATTTCCTTCAGATTTTCATATTTCTGAGAATAAAGTTTCTTTTATTTATTTATTTTTTACTAAATCATAGCTGTGTACAATATGATCATGGGGCACCGTACACTTGTTTCATAGAATATTTGACACATTTTCATCTCATTAGTTGACATAGCGCTCCTGGCATTATCCTAGTTACTTTGTCAAGACATTTAAATTCCCCGTTTGCCAAGGCTCACATGTACCCTTGTAAGATGCACCACATGTGTGATCCTTTCAATTCCCCTCCCTCTACCCAACTGCCCCCCCTCCCCACACTTTCCCCTTTCCCCCTGTTCTTAGGTTTAAACTTGGTTATAGCTTCATGTGAATGTCCTAAGTTAGTTTCATAGTAGGGGTGAATACATTGGTATTTTTCTTCCATTCTTGAGACACTTTACTGAGAAGAATATGTTCCAGCTCCATCCATGTAAACATGAAGGAGCTGAGGTCTCCATCTCTGTTCAAGGCTGCATAGTAGTCCATGGTGTACATATACCACAATTTGTTAATCCATTCGTGGATCGATGGGCACGTGGGTTTCTTCCATGACTTAGCAATTATGAATAGGGCTGCAATAAAGATTCTGGTACAAATGTCTTTGTTATGGTGTGGTTTTTGGTCTTCTGGGTATATGCCCAGCAGAGGAATTACAGGATTGACTGGCAGATCTATTTTTAGATCTCTAAGTGTTCTCCATATATCTTTCCAAAAGGAATGTATTAGTTTTCATTCCCACCAGCAGTGCAAAAGTGTTCCATTTTCCCCACATCCACGCCACCATCTCTGTTCTTGAGATTTTGTGATATAGGCTAGTCTCACTGGAGTTAGATGATATCTCAAAGTAGTTTTGATTTGCATTTCTCTGATGATTAAATATGATGAGCATTTTTTCATATGTCTGAAGGCTGCTAGCCTGTCTTCTTCAGAGAAGTTTCTTTTCAATTCTCTTGCCCAGCCTGTGATTGTATCCCTTGTTCTTTTCTTGCTAATGCGTTTGAGTTCTCTGTGGATTCTGGTTATTAAACCTTTGTTAGAGACATAACCAGCAAATATCTTCTCCCATTCTGTGGGATTTTTGCTTGCTTTACTTACTGTGTTCTTGGCTGTGCAGAAACTTTTTAGTTTGATCAAGTCCCAGAAGTGTATTTTTGAAGCCGCTTCAATCGCCCGGGGGGTCCTTCTCATAAAAAAATCACCCAACCCAATTTCTTCAAGGGTTTTCCCTGCACTCTCTCCTAGTATTTTTATAGTTTCATGTCTTAAGTTTAGGTCTTTAATCCAGTAAGAGTCTATCTTGGTTAGTGGTGAAAGGTGTGGATCCAGTTTCAGTCATCTACAGGTTGCCAGCCAGTTCACACAGCACCATTTGTTAAATAGGGAATCTTTTCCCCACTGGGTGTTTTTAATTGGCTTGTCAAAGATTAAATAACGGTAAGTAGCTGGGTTCTTTTCTTGGTTCTCTATTCTGTTCCAGACATCTAATTCTCTGTTTTTGTGCCAATACCATGCTGTTTTGATCACTATCGATTTGTAGTATGGTCTGAGGTCTGGTAGCGTAGCTCCTCCTGCTTTGTTTTTATTTCTGAGTAATGTCTTGGCTATTCGAGGCTTTTTCTGATTCCATATAAAACGAAGTATTGTTTTTTCAAGATCTTTAAAGTATGACAGTGGAACTTTAATAGGGATTGCATTGAAGGTATATATTGCTTTGGGTAGTATGGACATTTTAACAATGTTGATTCTTCCCAACCATGAGCATGGTATGTTTTTCCAGTTATTAAAATTCTCGGCTATCTCTTTTCTTAGTGTTTCATAGTTCTCTTTATATAGATCTTTTACATCCTTTGTTAGATAAACTCCCAAATATTTCATCTTCTTTGGCATTACTGTGAATGGGATAGAGTCCTTAATTGTTTTTTCAACTTGACTATTGTTGGTATATATAAAGGATACTGATTTATGAATGTTGATTTTGTAACCTGAGACATTGCTGTGTTCCTTGATCACTTCTAAGAGAGAATATAGTTTCTTGTAATATTCATTATGGATTTTTTGGATTTCTGACGAGTTTGTTATTTCATCTTTGTTGTTTCTGATTGATGATATTAGAGATTTTACTCTTTTTTTCCTGATTAGGTTGGCCAGAGGTTTATCTATTTTATTGATCTATTCAAAAAACCAGCTTTTTGATTTATTGATCTGTTGTATTATTCTTTTGTTTTCAATTCATTTAATTCTGCTCTAATTTTGGTTATTTCTTTTCTTCTACTGGGTTTGGAGTTGGAATATTCTTCCTTTTCCTGTTGCTTGAGATGTCCCCTTAAGTTGTTAACTTCTTCTCTTTCCTTTCTCTTGAATAAGGCTTGCAGTGCTATAAATTTCTCTCTTTGAACTGCCTTTGCAGTGTCCCAGAGGTTATGATAGTTTGTGTCTTCATTGTCGTTTTGTTCCAAAAAATTGGCGATTTCTTTCTTAATCTCATCTCTGACCCAGCTATCATTCAACATAAGGTTATTTAACTTCCATGTTTTTGTATGAGTATGCAGATTCCTGTTGTTACTCAGTTCAAGTTTTATTCCATGATGGTCTGAGAGGATGCAAGGAATAATTCCTATTCCTTTAAATTTACTGAGGTTAGACTTGTGACCTAAAATGTGGTCAATTTTGGAGTAAGTTCCGTGGGCTGATGAGAAGTATGTGTATTCAGTTTTGTTGGGACGAAATGTTCTGTAGATGTCTGCTAAATCTTAATATTGGATGGCTAGGTTGAAATCTAAGATTTCTTTGATCAGCTTTTTGCTGGAGGATCGATCCAATACTGCCAAAGTAGTGTTGAAATCTCCAATGATTATGGAGCTGGAGGAAATCAAGTTACTCATGTGTGTTAGAGTTTGTCTTATAAATTGAGGTGCATTCTGGTTGGGTGCATAGATATTAATAATTTAGATCTCATCATATTGAGTATTACCCTTAACAAATATGGAGTGACCATTCTTGTCCTTCATTACTTTTGTTGGTTTAAATCCTACTGTATCTGCAAATGAAATTGCAATACCCGTTTTTTTCTGATTAACATTTGTCTGAAATATGGATGACCATCCTTTCACCCTGAGTCTGTATTTGTCTTTAAGTTAAGATGTGACTCTTGTATACAACAAATATCTGGCTTGAATTTTTGTATTCAGTCAGCTAACCTATGCCTCTTTACAGGACAGTTTAAGCTGTTCCCATTAATGGAGAGTATTGATAAGTCTGGTGGAATTTGGGTTATCGAGCTTTTCAAAAGTTCAGTGGACATTTTTAATCCTTTCGCCAGTGTGGAAGTTGGAGTTTGATCCAAAGTTTCTGAGTAAGTTTACTTTTGTGGTATCGGATTGGGTTGATCATTGTGGAGGATATGTCTGATGATATCATGAAGAGCTGGTTTACTTATGGCAAAATTTTTCAACATATGAATGTAATTGAAGTATTTAATTTCTCCATCATAAATGAAACTCAGTTTAGCTGGATACAAGATCCTGGGTTTAAATTTATTTTGCTTTAGGAGGTTAAAAATCAATGACCACCCTCTTCTGGCTTGAAAAGTTTCAGCGGGGAGATCTGCAATTATTCTAATATTCTTTTCTTTGTAAGTAATGATTTTCTTTCGCCGGGCTGCTTTGAGAATCTTCTCTTTCACAGTAACTTTAGTGAAGCTAATTATGATATGTCTGGGGCATCAATTATTGGGGTTGAATCGTGCTTGGTTTCTGAAGCTGTCTGCTTCTGAATTACAGATTCTCTAGGCATGTCTGGAAAATTTTCTTTCATAATTTCATGCAGAATGGCCTCTGTGCCCATTGAGGCCACTTCATCATTCTCAGAAATCCCAATTATTCATATATTGCTTTTCTTCGAATTATTCCAGAGTTCTCTGAGTTAATAATCCGTTTTTGCTCTCCATTTCTCTTCCTCTTTGAGACATTGGGAGCATTCGAAGACTTTATCTTCAATGTCAGAAATCCTTTCTTCTGCTTGCTCCATTCTGTTGCTGAGGGATCATACTGTATTTTTCATATCCTTGAATGCTGTAAATTCTTGCTTCAGTGTGTCTAAGTCTTTGGTGGTTTTGTCTTTAAATTCGTTAAATTCTTGAGACAACTTTTGAATTTGTCCTTGAATTACTAATTCCATTTTATTAATCTTGTCTGCAATCCAAATTCTGAATTCGATTTCTGACATCTCAGCCAGTTGTTTATGAATGGGATCTTCAATTACATCTGCCGTATCTTTCCTTGAGGGGTTTGATCTATTCTGGTTATTTATGTTACCAGAGTTTTTCTGCTGATTCCGCCCCATGGTTATTTTACTCCCTTTGATTTTTTCCCTGGGGCTTTATCGAGGGCCCGTGGTACAGTGTTGTGGCCTGAGAAACCGGGGCTCTGTCTTGTGTGGTGGGACGAAGTGGTTCTGTCTTTTCAGCTGGTTTCTGTTCGATCCTATTGTAACATTTACTCTGGCTTGAAGTCTCAGCTGTGTGGAGAACCAGCAATTAAGTCACCCCGCCTGCCCACCTCTGGCACCAATTGCGAAAGGAATATCAAACCTTCCTACAACTGCATAGCCAGGGCACCGCCTGAAAAGTCCTCAGTCTATTAGTTCAGTTCAAAAGGTCCAAATCGATTGTCTCAATCGGCACCTGTCTCAGGTGGGAGAGTTCAAGAGGTCTCTGGGAAGTGGATTAAAGGGGTCTGGTAACTCCTCTTATATGGCTTACTCCAGTGCTGCGTGGAGTCAGGAGGAGCCACCTAGGAAGTAGATCAGTCTGGGAAGGTTGATGTCTCCTTCCCCACTTTGCCCCTCCATCGGACCCAGTCACTGGTATCTCTGTAGATGGCTAACCCAGTTGCCTGTAGTGAACAGATACTCCAGGGTTTTGCACCTGCCTGAATTGCAAGGAAATCTGCCAGGCTCCTGCAGTCTGCTGCTATCTAGCATGAGGAGGTGGGGCCTGACTTCTTTGAGTGCTTGATGTAGGTGTTGGGGGGGTGGTGTTCACTCAGGCTTAGCCCTGTCCCTGATCTACGTTGCTAACAGAACAGAACAGAACAGACATCCTTGCGGGATTCTGTCTGTGTTTCTGCTAAAATCGCCTGCAGAAGACAGGCTGTTCTAAGTTCAAACGCCTTTGCTGCTTTAGGTTTGTGTCCAATTACCTCTCTGAGTTGGCCCTGCCCTGGAAGCTTGCTGGGTTTGTGAGCAGCGTCAGGCATATCCTTTGCTCACTGGTGGCCTCCTCTGGTTGCCCAGGGAGATCGGGGTGTGGCTTCAGAATATCCAGAAGTGAGCCGTTTTGCTGTTAAAGAAAAAACGGCTGTTGATTTGCCTCCTGGAACTGATGTTCTGGTTTGAGCACACAGCCGACCCTTTTCTCCTCTGTCTCACGCCCCAGAGTCAGCACTAACCGGCCGCAGTTTATGCTCTGTTCACACCCCTCAAGAGATCTCCCAAGGATCTGAACTCTTGGGGGACAGGCCCTCAGACCCTGCGTGAGAGTGGGGGGCAGTTCTTGGAGCTCAGCGGGGAAGCTAGAGTTTTATTCAGTTTTATGCCTGGCCATATTGTTGCCCGGGGAGTACTGCTGCACTGCACTGCAGGGAAGTGCCGCCAAGGCTTGACTGCCCCTCAGCAGAGTGCCCTCTCCTCGCTCGGGTGTCTCAGAGTCAGCGCTGACCAGTCGCCGCTCGGGCACTGTGCACTCCCCTCGAGAAATCACCCAAGGATCTGAACTCCTGTTGGACAGGCCCCCAGACCCCGAGTGTGAGTGGGGGGGAGTGCTGGGACTCAGCAGGGAAGCTACAGTTTTATTCAGTTTTATGCCTGGCCGTATTGTTGCCCGGGGAGTGCTGCTGCACCTCACCACAGGGAAGTGCCGCTGAGGTGTGACTCCCCCTTAGCCCGGTGCCCTCTCCTCACTCACATGCCTCAGAGTCAGCGCTGACCAGTTGCAGCTCAGGGACTGTCCACTTCCCTTGAGAAATCACTGAAGAATCCGAACTCCTGGGGGACAGGCCTCTAGACCTCATCGTGAGTGGAAGGAAAGTGTTGGGGGTTCAGGGTTTCTGGCAAAGGATATTTAAAGTTTTATACAGTTTTATGCCTGGCAGGAGAAAGCCTTGGCACCCTAGTAGGGGAGGTAGGTCCAGTTTTTAGAAGGTCTCTACTGTGGAGTGTATTGGGAAGGCCTTAATTTTTGCCTGTTTGTTTAATTGTGGGGCTCTTGAGCCGGTCTCATGGGGTAGGGGGACTCCTGTCCGTTTGGTGATGGATTTTGTACGTTTTGTTTGCGTCCTTGTGATCACAGCTTGCCTTAATGGTGTTGGTGTGCGTTCTTCAAACTTCTCTCTTGGTGCAGCTCAAATCCACCAGGATACTTACTAAATTTTTGTCCCTTAACTCTCCTTCTGGATGGGAGCCTCTGTGGAAAGCTGGCTTCAGTCTGCCATCTTGTCTCTCCCCTCATAGTGCAGCTTTTCTATCATGGCCCTTGTAGTGCCTGGACCTGGCAATGAACTGCAGACTTTCTGGTCTCTGCAGGATTTAGGCTTATGAACTGTCAGGAGAGGGAGGAAGGGTGGCCTGTAAGTTGAAAATGGCAGGGAAAATGTTAGTTCAACTTTTATTCGTGGCAATAGAGTGCTCAAGGTCACGACAGGGTCCCTCAGTAGAAGTAGTCCCCACTTACTGCAACTCTCTCCCATGCGGTGAGCCAAGATGTCCTCAGTTCACTGCTCACCTGTAGAAAACCTACAAAGAGCAGAAAAAACTCTCCTGGGGGGAGGGGTTGGACATTTTTCCTTTGTGAAGAGTTTTGTACTTAAAATTGGCTTTCATTGTGTCACGGCTTGCCTCAGCAGAGGTGATATGCAGTTATCACTCTTCTCTCTCAGCTCGGCCCCCAGTTTTCAGCTTTATTGGGTACTTTGTGGTCATTATTCTTCCCTCTGGATGGGATCTTCTGTTGAATGTTGGCTCCTGTTGGCCTTCTTGCCCCTCCTCCTCAATAGACACTTCCATAAGAGCCAGTACATTCTGGGGTGGAGGAATGTGTTGCACTACAATTTTTTCATTCCTTTTAAACATTTTGGCTTCTTTACAAGTGTGAAAGGTATAAACACTATGAGCTGTAAAGAATAGTTCACCTGTCCAAGATTTAACTGCAGCCTCCCAATTTAACAGACATATTTCTTTTGTGGGATACATCCCCTCTCAGTGAGGAGTTGTTTATTTGATGTTGTGATGGCCTGTGAGACAGAGTTTTGTTCAGGTTCAGTAAGGAGGATGTTACTAATATATTTCCAAAACGTAGTTTCTGATGAAATTGAGCATCAAGCATCTATGTCCTGTGGGAAAAGACTGTATGATTGTAGGGCTATTTAAGCAACTGGGAAAACGTAGTTTCCAAAACGTAGTTTCTGATGAAATTGAGGGTCAAGCATCTATGTCCTGTGGGAAAAGATAATTGTAGGGCTATTTAAGCAACTGGGAAAATGTTTATTGTAATGCTCTAACTCCATTTTGTACGTAGAACAAGACTTACTCAATTTTGCTAAAGACGTTGCTAAGGACTTTCAACATGCCCCCCTTTAAGCTTAGCTGAAAGCTGCAGAGTTTAGCAAAAACTGTGAAATCCTGTTAAATCACAGCTCTCCCTTGTAAGCACTTTCCTTAACCTATATATCTAAACTTGCAGGTGTTGGCTTTTATTACCTTGAGGTGTTGGCATTTATGAAACTTAGCTTGCATTAAGGACTACCCCTCCCCCACCAAAAGCACCTTGTAATAAGCTTATACACCTGCTTCTGGTGGTTGAGAGACTTTGTGGTGTGAGCTTGCTCTTGACTGCTGGCCAATAAAGGACTCCTGCTTAATTTGGACACAGTGTGCTGGTGTTTCTCTATTCCACTAGCTTTGGGTATAACATTTGGAGGTCTCAGTGAAATTACTAGCTGAAGGGTTGGCCTTTCTGTGTATGGAGAGGGCAGGAATTATATGGGAAGTGCTGCCTGAGACATTAAAGGGCCCTGTAATACCCTGAACTCCTGAGGGCTTCAGAGGAACTCCTGCCAACTCCTCATCCAAATTTAGGTCCAAATTTAGGTCCTCCAGCTTACTCTTGGGAAGTAAGAGTCTGTGGTGTTTGTATGAATTTTTTTTGTTGTTTATAAAGGCCCTTAGTGACCTCTGAAGGAAGGCCACTGGATAGGAGCCTCAGGGGTTGGTCCTGGCCTGTCAGAGACACTAGAACACTACTACCATCAGAACGCTGGTGTGCTTTGGTCTTTTGGCCTGGGGGAAGCTAGGATGAAGAGGCACAGGTGAGAAGGGAGCTTCGGGGGTTGGTCCTGAGGACAGGCCTATAAACCTGCAAGACAGGATCCTCAGGAAACCTGTCCTATCTGTTAAGGCAAGAACCTCAGGGGAACCTGGCCTGTTTTGGGCTCTCAGAGGCATGTGTGTTGATAGTGCAACCCATTTCAAGAAACACCAGGATGCTGGTGGGGAGCCTCAGGTTCAGATGTGCACTTCAGACTTGGATATATGTTTGTTTATAATAACTTTTGCTTTTTGGGAGTTGTGTGTATTGTGAGTCATTTTGTTTGCCCTGGTGATGTGTCTATTTTTGTTAATCAAATCATGGGAGCTCAACAAAGTAAATCGTTAACACCTTTACAGTGTATGCTGAAAATTTTTACAGCCAGCTTCTTGTCTCTAGGATGATTACAGAATCTGGTTCTCCAAGAACCAACTCCAAGTCCTCTGTGAAGTTGAGTGGCCTAGCTTTAATGTAGGATGGCCATCAACAGGCTCCCTAAACCCTGCCTTGGTGACCTCAGTACACCAGGTGGTCATAGGAAAGCTGGGTCACCCAGACAAATTCCCCTATAAAGACTAGCAGTTGATTTTGGTCAATAATTTCCCTCCCTGGTTGCAAGCGTGTGCCATGGAAACTTATTCTGAAGTCCTCCTTGACCATCTCCAACCCCAAAAGGGTCAGCAGACTTTACTAGTCCTTGCCTCATCAGGAGAAGAGGATTTGCCACCTCCTTACAACACAGGAGGGCTATCCTCTCCCAAAGTCTCCTCGATGGAAGAAGCTCCATCAGCACCCCAGTTTGAGCCTCCTGCTCCTTAGCTCTCACCCCTGGCATCTGAAATATTGTCTCCCACGAACCCCAAGTCTAACAGAGAGGCCTGGATCCTCTCCCTTGGGGAGGCACCTCCCAGGGAGGGATTAGGAAGAGAAGCCTGCCCCTTTCTTGTCTATGTCCCCTTTTCAACCTCTGACGTGTACAATTGGAAAACCCAGAACCCACCCCATTCAAAGGAGCCCCAGGCTCTTATTTCCTTAATTGAGTCCATCTTCTGGACTCATCGTCCCACTTGGGATGATTGTCAACATCTGCTTTTGACACTTCTCCCCACTGAGGAGTGGAAGATGGTTTAATCCAAAGCTAGAAAAGCCTTCTTGGCCAGTTTTGGTGATTCTGGGGAGGAGGGGCAAAGGGAGTTTAACGGAGTTTTTCTGGCAGAACAGCCTGATTGGGACCTCAATACCTCAGCAGGATCCCAGACTCTAGAAGCTTTTTACCCATCTCTTTTAATTGGCATTTGCACAGCAGCCTGAAAACCTATAAATTTATCAAAAAAAAATTGAGGTGGTCCAGGGCCTACAGAAGTCACCTGGGGGCATATTTGGAGCAACTCAGAGAGTCCTTCCATATCTATACCCCATTTGACCCCTCGGCTCTGGACAATACCAGGGCAGTGAACTTAGCCTTTGTCTCTCAGTCAGCCCCAGACATCAGGAAGAAATTACAGATGCTAGAATGATTTTCTGGGATGACTATTCCCAGCTGCTAGAAATTGCTTAAAAAGTTTATGATAATAGAAATGTTGAAAAACAAAAGCACAAAACTGCTGAGGAGGAGAAAACCTCATGCAGTCAAGCCAAGATTATTGTTGTAGCATAGAAAGCAGTACAAGGAACTAAGAGTCAAGGACAGGAGAAAACTAGTTACTCCCTCACCTAAGGTGATTGAAGATAGAAAGAGACCAATGTACATATTGCAAAAGGAGATGCCATTGGAGAAGTGAATGCCTGGAGTTTGGTGCCCCAACACTAAGCCCAAGTGGAAGATCTTGGCACTGCCTACTGAAAGAGGCTGTGACTCAAATCGAAGGTGTTGGGGCTCTCTCCCTTTAGGCCCCTGAGAGCCCATGGTGCAAGCCAAAGTGGGGAGCCCTCAAATTAAATTCCTGGTGGACAAGGGGGCTGAGTGGTCTGTTTTATGGGAGCTAATGGGAGCTTTATCTGATCTTCTGATAAGAAGATCTTCATTCAAGGACCCACTGGGACCACCCAGATGTGTACAGTTACTTGACATCGTACTGTTCACCTAGGATAAAAGCAGGTGACCCATATGTTCCTGGTAATCCCAGGTTGCCCTTACCCCCTTGCAGGCAAAGACCTACTCCAGAAACTCTGGGCCACTATTTCATTACCCCCAGAGGGAAGTGACATAGTTTTTAGCCCCAGACCCCACTCCAACTCCTGAGTCCCCTTTCTACCAGTTATATTTGTCCACTCCTTTATCAGAAGAGTATCTCCTCCTAAATACTGATGGAAATGTGGCCAAAGCAGAAACAATATCCCCGCACTATTAGCCCAGCTACAAGGAGATTTTCCTTGAGTATGGGCAGAATCCAACCCCCCTGTTCTGGCCACTCATTGACCCCTGGGAGCCATCCAGCTTCTGGCTGGAGCATTCCCCATCTGGATCCAGCAATACCCAATGAGCCAGCAAGCCCACCTGGATATAGCCCACAGGTCTAGTGTCTGCTAAAAACTGAGATACTAACTCTCTCCCAATTGGCCTGGAATGCCCCATTCCTTCTGGTCAAGAATCCAGGAACAGCGGACTATAGGCCGGTCCAAGACCTACAGAAAGTAAATAAGTGGGTAGAAACGATTCACCCAACAGTCCCAAACCCATATAATCTTTTAAGTCTCCTCCCACCAGAATTTCAGGTATTTAAAGTTCTGGATCTTCCCAGCCAACCGATCTTTGCCTTAAAGTGGACCAATCAGGAAACCGGGATGATCACCCAAATCAGCTGGACAAGGCTCCCCCAGGTTTTCAAGAACTCTCCCACATTATTTGGAGAGGACCTGGGGAATGACTTAAAGATCTTCAAAGACAAGTATGTGAATTGTGTTCACTTGCAGTATGTTGATAACATTTTGTTGGTGACTACAAATTATGAAGATTGTCTAGAATGTACCCAAGACCTTCTCCAGTATCTCCAAGAGCAGGGTTTCAGAGTGTCAGCAAAGAAAGCGCAACTGAAGTGACATATCTTGGATACCTGCTGTCAAAAGGCCAATGAACTCTGATTGGAGAGAGAAAACGGGCAATGCTACAAATCCCCACTCCTACAACAAAATGGGAAATCTGGGAATTCCTGGGGGCAGAGGGCTACTGCCATTTACAGATCTGGGGTTTAATCAAAATCGCAAAGCCTTGTATGCTACCACTGCTGCTGATGCGCTCCTCCTGTGGACAGACCAAGAGTATCAAGCATTTAAAGCTCTAAAGCAGGCCCTTGTAATAGCCCCAGCCTTGGCTTAACCCAACATCACTAAGCCATTCCATCTGTTTGTCCATGAAACCAGAGGCATTGCCAAAAGAGTGTTGACCCAGACTCTTGGGCTGTGGAAACAGCCAGTGGCTTATCTGCCTAAGTGCCTTGACCCAGTAGCTACTGTATGGCCAGGATGCTTACAAGCCATCACAGCCACAGCCCTGATGGTGTGGGAAGAAGATAAATTGACTATAGGACAGGACTTTATTTTGACAGCCCCTCATGCAGTGAAGACCCTCCTTCAAGGTGCTACAGGTCACTGGATTTCAAATGCCAGACTCACCCAATACTGGAACCTACTGCTTGATCAGCCATGATTGAAGTTCACCCAGACAAAAAATCTGAATCCTGCCATATTGATGTCAGATGATGACCCACAAGAGCTAGTGCACAACTGTGAAGATACGCTAGACTACTCTCAGCACTGGTGTACATACTTGCAGGACACACTATTCTCAATTGCTGAGGCCACACAAATGGCAGCAGCTATCCATGGGAAGGCTCCTGAAAAACAGGAGCAGCTGTAACCAAACAAGATGAGGTAATCTGGGTGCAAGCTCTCCCTGCTAATAGTTCAGCACAAAAGGTAGAACTTATTGCCCTCATGAAGGCTCTCAGATGGGGAAAAGAGTCATAAATATTTACACTAACAGCCAGTATGCCTTTGGTATAGCTCACAACAGAAGGGCTTGCTGACATCATCTGGCAAAGCCATTAAAAATAACGATGAAATTCTGGCACTGCTAGATGCCTTCTCGTTTCCAAAGAAGATTGCCATTATTCATTGACCAAGACATCAAAATTCTGAAACCCCAACAGCCACAGGCAACCGCTTGGCAGACAAAACAGCCTGGAATGTAGCTCTAATGCCTGTGAAACCCCTTGAACTCTTAAATAAGATGGATAGAGAAAAGGCTTGGAAAGCCGAAGAAGAGCTCCCATGGGGGGATACTCAAACTTCTATCAGGTACTATAATGTGGTTTCCAGACACTAGCATTGTCACTACACCCAATTATTCACAAGATGAAAGAAAGCATGACGACGATCTAGGGGCAACAGAAACCACTGGCGGTTGGCTGCAGCTGACAGGAGGTCAGTTATACTTATCAGAGTCAGTAGGAAGGGTCTTAGTTTAGCAAATACATACAACCACCCACTTAGGAGGCAAGAAAATGTAAGAGTTATTGTGACCCAGGTATGCCTTTAGAGGACTTTCAAAGTTAGCCCAGTCAATAACAGCCTGGTGTATCACCTGTGAGAAGATCAATGCCAAGGTAGAACCAAAGCTTATCATGGGAATTCACCTCAGGGGGCACATGCCAGGTGACAGTTGGGAAATTGACTTTATTGAACTCCATCCAGTTAGTAGGAGACATAAATATCTCCTGGTGCTAGTAGATATATTCTCAGGGTGGGTAGACGCCTTCCCCACCAGAAATGAAAATGCTTTAACCCCTGCAAAAATGCTTTTGAATGAGATTATTTCAACGTATGGGCTACCTTTCTCAATTGCCTCAGATAATGGGCTAGCTTTCATTTCTCCTTTGACCCAAGCAATTAGTAAAGACCTAGGTATACAGTGGAACCTTCTTTGTGTCTACCTGCCCCAAAGCTCGGGACAAGTAGAAAGAATGAACCAGACCCTAAAGGAAACTTTAACTAAACTCATTGACAAGAGTGGTAGAAAGTGGACAGAGCTCCTTCCCTTAGCAACTCTTACAGCAAGGTGTACTCCCGTATAGAGCAGGTTTTACTCCTTATGAAATCATGTATGATTTTATACATGCTTCCCCATGTGCATGACCCTCAGTTAGCAGAAATAACTAGCATACTCTTAAAGTATCTCTAGTCCCTCTCCCAGATCCAGAGAGACATCCTCCCCCAGATTCAAAATACTCACTAGGATCCCAGAGGGACTATGAAGGACTCTGAAAGTGCCTTTCAGCCTGGAGATCAGGTGTATGTTAAGTCGTTACAGAAAGAAGTCCTCATCTCAAAGGGAAAGGTCACTTCACCATCAACCTCACCACCTCGATGGCTGTGAAAGTCGACAGTTTGTCAGCATGGATACCCCACACCTGGGTGAAGAAGACCAAAGAAGATAGCGGAGCCCACTGGACAGAGGTCCCAGGAGAAAACCCACTTAAGCTAAGACTGGTAAAATCTTGATTTCTTTCCTGTATATAGATGTTTTCCTTCTCTGCATTCTTGCTTCTCCCACTTCTATTTTGTTGCTTGGTGGAAAGATTACAAGCCAGTGCTTTTAACCTTAATGAGTTAAGGGGCCAGAGGCCAACTGAATGTATCTGGAGACAAAAATAGACTTGAAAACTCAAGATTTATACATGCTGGCCCAA
Source organism: Nycticebus coucang (assembly GCF_027406575.1). Classification (NCBI taxonomy): domain Eukaryota; kingdom Metazoa; phylum Chordata; class Mammalia; order Primates; family Lorisidae; genus Nycticebus; species Nycticebus coucang. The sequence goes on from NC_069804.1 coordinate 65,389,000, forward strand.
TACAGTTAATTGTGCTGCCCAGGATACCCCCGCTAAGAACCAGTGGGCCACTCACACAACTGAGGTATTTGATTGGAATCTCTGACTAACTACTTTGATCACTAATCTGGCAGGCCCTCTAATCATCCTTATTCTAGGTTTGCTGATAGAGCCTTATATTCTGAACTGGTTAATCAATTTTATGAAAACTTGACTGGTTTCAGTAAAAATGCTCACTATGACTCGATACCCCCAAATAAAGAGTCAAGGGTTTGAATTGGACATAAGACCGGTGGGGAATGTAATGCCCTAACTCCATTTTGTACGTAGAGCCAGACTTACTCCATTTTGCTAAGGACTTTCAACACTCCCCCTTTAAGCTCAGCTGAAAGCTGCAGAGTTTAGCAAAAAATGCAAAATCCTGGGAAACCACAGTTCACCCTTGTAAGAACTCACCTTACCTTATAGATCTAATCTTGCAGGTGTTGGCTTTCATGACCTTGTAGGTGTTGGCTTTTATAAAACTTGGCTTGAATTAAGGACTCTCCCTTCCCTACCAAAAGCACCTTGTAAAAATCTTGTACCCATGCTTCTGGTGGTCAAGAGACTTTGTGGTGTGAGCTTGCTCTTGACCGCTAGCCAATGAAGGACCCTGCTTAATATGGACTCAGTGTGCTGGCATTTCTCTATTCCACTTGCTTCAGTTGTAACAGTATTAATGACTCAAACATGAAGGAAAAATGTGTTTGATTCAATTGCAACATTTTTACTAAGTAGAACATGTTAGCCAAGTTTATAACTCCAGATTCAAATTCAAGAAGTGATTAGGTACTCTGGATTTAATAGAAAATTGTTGATATTTTGAATGGCATCTATTAAGGCAACAGTATCTAGTAGAGGTGCTCTAATAAAAGAATGGTCTTGTTTAAATTTCTATAGTTTATAGTTAGCCTCCACTCACTGGCAGTTGTCTTTTAGCATAGGCCAAACAGGGAATTTGAAAGGTGAGATGGTAGCAGTCGGTTCTCCTTCTTTATCTAAGTCTCCTGTGAGAGACCTCAATTTGTCAGTGTCTTGCCTTAGCTGCTGCTATAGTGTATTTACCACCTGAACCAGTAGGGGAAGTTTAACTGGTTCTCACCCAGAAGTGCCTGCCTGTACCATAAAAACCTTAGTCTTGTTTCATGAGTTTACCGACTGTCTCATTCCAATAATGAGAAAGTAGATAATCTTGGAGGAAAGGGGAACCAGGAAATAACCATCCTTTTAGCAAAACTGGGCCAATTTTAATAGTTAATAGGGAGATTGTCCCTTTATAAAATTTTTATAATATTTTATTTTTATGTTTTTGCATACTTCCCATTGCACAAAATTTTTACATTTAATTTTATTTATTTTTGTTTAAAATTAATGTGATATGAGGAAACACATTTTTAGGTTACATTTTTCTTACTTCCAAGAAAAGTTCACGTTGTAGGAGAGTCCTTCACCCAGGGAGGCATGGTGAATACCCTCAAATTTTGCACATTAAGTAAGAGCCCACCAAATGCCCTCCCTCCTCCTGCCATTTGCCCTCCCCATCCCCCTCCTCTCTCCCCCTCACACCTCACCCTTGCTAGAATATATTTGTGTTTTATCATTTGTATGAGTGTGTAAGTGTCTATATATTAGTTCCATATTAGTATTGACTACATCCGGTACTTTTTTTTTTTCCATTCTTGAGATACTTTACTAAGAAGAATGTGTTCCAACTCCATCAGGTAAATATAAAAGATGTAGAGTCTCCATCTTTTTATGGCTGAATAGTATTTCATGGCATACATATAACACAATTTGTTAATCCATTCATGAGTTGATGGGTGTTTGGGTAGCTTTCATGACTTGGCAATTATGAATTGAGCTGCAATAAACATTCTGGTGCAAATGTATTTGTGGTAAAACGATTTTTGTTCTTCTGGGTAGATACCTAGTAATGGGATTCGGAGATCAAATGGAAGGTCAACTTTTCGTTCATTGAGAATTCTTCATATTTCTTTCCATAGAGGTTGTATTAGTTTGCAATCCCACCAGCAGTGTAGAAGTGTTCCATTCTCTACACATCCATGCCAGCATCTGCAGTTTTGGGACTTTGTGATGTGGCCTAATCTTACTGGAGTAAATGATATCTCCAAGTGGTTTTTTTTTTTTTTTTTTTGTAGAGACAGAGTCTCACTTTACCGCCCTCAGGTGGAGTGCCGTGGCGTCACACGGCTCACAGCAACCTCTAATTCTTGGGTTTAAGCGATTCTCTTGCCTCAGCCTCCCAAGCCGGGACTACAGGCGCGCGCCACAACGCCCGGCTATTTTTTTTTGTTGTTGCAGTCTGGCCGGGGCCGGGCTTGAACCCGCCACCCTCGGCATATGGGGCCGGTGCCCTACCGACTGAGCCACAGGGGCCGCCCCTCAAAGTGGTTTTGATATGCATTTCTCTGATGATTAAAAATGATGAGCATTTTTAAATGTGTTTTTTGGCCATTCATCTGTCATCTTCAAAGAAGTTTCTGTAAAACCCTTTAATCCTCCTCTTAAACAGGTAGCCTACTACAGGATTGGTCCCTTTAAGACATGAGTACTTCCTGGGATTAAGGAGAACCGGGTACCCTGACTGACTGAGCTGAGCTAGACAGTGTTGTTTCTTTTTTGGAGCCCAAACTACAGTTAATATGGTAATTGCCTGCCACAGAGGCCTTCCATGACCAAGACCTGCAGGATCTCTATGTGGGGGATCCGACCACTGACAGTGATCAGAGATAGGTGTAAAAGATAAGGCTATCTCCAAAGGGACAGCAAGCTTGGGATCATAGTGGTCATAATCTAACCCCAGCATGTATTGCAATTGCTTCAAAGATTCACCAGAAATTATTCAGTTTGGAATCCCCATTGTTCCTTAGGGTCAAATATAATCTCTCTTAATCATCTCATGATTGATGCTTGCACAGAGGCCTTCCTGGAAGTGGTTTGTTTGGCCTGGGGGTGGTGGTGGGGAAGCCTCACGGTTGTTAGTAATTTTGATATAGGCCAAGTAGGGTATTGTTTGTAATGTTAACATGCAGAACCTGACTCTGAGTTTGTCTTTCATAAGTTTTTATTAAATCCAGGATAGCTATGGCCTCTTGAATCATTTTGGCACTAGCCACTACACCCAGTAAAGAGAACTTTCTCAGGAACCCCCATGAGAAACAATAGGGTTGATTCAGGACTCAATCCAGCCTCCTCTAAGCTTGTCAAGTCATCAAGCCCTGCCTCATGTGTTGCTTGAGAAGTCCACTCCAATGTCCACAACTGGTGGAGGAGATCTTTAGCCTTGGCTAGCTGTTTCCATTGACTATCTTCCCAGGCCAACGTGAGGCCTAATGTTGATTGGGCAGCCTTCCAAGCCATAAAAATACATTTTAACAATACTCATGTATACTGGGGTCCAAAGCCTCTATGTGGATCATTGCCATTTAGTAGGGACACCGGTTTTCTATCCTGTTCCATGGCAGCCAATTGTTGTTGAATTTCATCCCCCATTAAGTGGTATTTTCTTCCTGCCAGATACATTCAATATAGCCAAGGATCCCTTGTTTATTTGGTTCCTGGACTAAGTACTTTTGGAGAGACTGGGCTTCGGGTAAGAGAGAGGATGGATCTCTTTTCCTGAGCAAGAACAGACCACTCCTCCTTGGTTCTCCATCTTTCTTTATTACTTTCTGTGTGGCTACTGGAAAAGTAAAGGGTAAATTATCCCAGTGCCTACTACCATGACACTGTGCTGCCTTATTTTCTGGACAGCACCATTCCTCATCTCCAGGGTGCTTTTGTCCATACCATCCCCCTCAGAAGTCTGGCTTCTTCCTCCTCTCCAGGTGAAATCCTGGTGATAAGGTTCTGCCACCTAGGTGAGCACATGTGTCTTGGTTTGGAACATTTGTTCAGCCTGACAGAAACCTCCTATAGAACTCTAGGGAAGGGCAGGGATACAAACTTCCTTGCCTTTAGTCACTTTTAGTGACACTTTAGCTGGCTCATCCTAATCGTTGGGATGCTGATATCCCTCTGTGGAGGAGATAACATAATGCTGATATCCCTTTGCGGAGGAAACAACTGCAACACAACAGCAGAGGCATGATACCTGATTGCAATGGCCTCTTCCCTACCTGTCCTTAGGAGACCAGCCTTGGCCTGATGATTCTGCCTTATTGACTCACTTAGTTACTTATTAGTCTCCAGAGATGAGGACATACTCACATCTCAGAGTACCCCAAAATGCTCAACCACCTTCAGAGAGCTTCTCCCACTGTAGCCTGTCATGGAGTCAGGGGTTGCTCATCTTTACTCCAGAGGCATAAACTCCCTCTCTTTCTCTCTTGAGGCACATAGGTGGACAAAGTTCAATTCTGACCTAGCCTGGGACTCAGAGGGGTGGGCTGACTTCCTTCCCTGGCTAGCCCAGCACCTCTTACCCCAAAAGTTAGTTGTAATGATGCTGGTTCATTCAAATACTGATGCTACCTCTAAACCAGGTCAGCGAGGCATAGGGGGAGACTGTAAAAAGCATATTGTGTACTACTGCAATGAGCAATGCCATGATGTATTGCTACAGAGTAATTCCACATGCTGAGTCTCAGCACTGAAGGCTGGCTATATTTGATTTTTGAATTTACTCTCCTACTGACTGGAGAGACTACCAATTTCTTGTTCATTGCCAAAATCCCATCCTCTTCACTGGTGGTTGAATTCCAAGATTTCAAGGTGGATGAGGGAAAAAGATATGACCACAAGATGGCAGTAGCACACAAGGAGCTTTTTATTTGGGCTGTGCTTTGACAGGTTTTTGGAGAGGGGATGTCTCTTTCACAGCAGGAAACCTTACAAAGGCAGCAGCAGGGGGGGCCACTGCCCTTAAGGAGAAGAGGACAAGGCAGCTCCTGAAGTAGAGGAAAATAAGAGAAAGAGCCTTAAGTGGCAGGGTGATGTAACAACCAGAGGACAAGTCTCTGGGTCAGAGGGCTCTGAAGGCAAGCAGTGGCTTGAGATCTTTTACAGGCCCTGGGATTGCCTTAACTATGGATTGCAGATGTCCAGTGAAGTTTTGTATGTTATGTAAAGCAAGTGATCTCTGAATGGCCAAAAATATTCTTTCTTTGGCCATATTTAAAGCAATTGCATGTGTAAAACTTTCAATTTTGTGCTGGTGGGCTTTGAGTGAATGGTCTTAGCCTGCTGTGAAGAAGTAACAGACATGGGACCAATATACAGACGCTATCTTTAACCCAGTGATATAACAATATGCTGCTTAATCAGCCGCTCTGATTAATCTGACTGGCAGGTTTGAAATTTAATCCATTCAATTTGTACTATCAACAGAACTCTAAGCAGCAAGGTAAGATCAAGCTGCAGCATAAACCTGAACTTAAAAGGTTAAGCATACACTCACCATACTGTTGCCCTTGAGTTTTTATCTAAAAGAAAGGAAAGCATAGGTCCACACAAAGGCTTTTACACTGTTTAGAGCTCTAGGGACCATACTTCTGGAAGAAGGAGGGTGGCAGTGAGGGTGACAACGAAATGGCCAGAAGCTGAAGATAAATATAGATATATGGTGGTTTTTATCTTCACCAGATCACATGTATGAAAGGCAATGGAAATGTGGCATGTACATTTTTGAGAAGTTAAACTTTCAAGCATGGACATGGGTGAGGGAAAGGATCTGAAAAGTCTCCCACTAAGCTAATAATTCAGATGATTCTTCCAGTTATGTACTGTGCTGGCAAGCAGTATGGAATTGTCTTGGGGAATGCTCAGGTCATCAGTCCCTAGTCCATTTTTTGTCTCCAGAGAGATGCTGGTCAGAGCATCTTCCATAGGGAGAGAATTGCACAAATGAATTCCTTTCTAAAAATTCCTCTAAGCTTATCAGAAGATGTGAAGCTTGCAGAAGGGAGGGAATCAGAGCCTGAGCAAAGTCTCAGAGTGGCCCAGTGCTCTCTAACTGTGGTTTGGGAGTGTTCTTACTAAGATGAGACAGACAGAGAAAGAAAGGTCCTGCACTCATAAAACCTTTGAGGGGAAACTGGGGCTTAATGTAACAGCCAATTCATCCTAGAAAATTGTATTATATTCTCAGAGAGGACTCAAAGCCTAGGGCATGGGGGTCTGTGTTTGGGCTGGTTTCTGTGGTGCAAGAATTGTCAATTTTGCCAAAAGCATGACTGGTCCTTTGGAAGAAACATGCCATTACTCCTGCCCCCTACCCCCATCCTCCACCTGGACCAGAGAAATTAAATGATGTGAATTTTTGGGAATCACCAAACCTTGGTCCTAGCTCTGTATCCACATTCTTTGCCACAGCACAGAAAGTCAGCTGAGGGCCACAGTGAACAAGAACTGCATTTTCATGGTTCCGGCAACTACTATTTACCCGCATTCTCTTTTGTGTGAACTCAAATGTGACCACGCTGGGGTCACTAAAGTTGTCAGTGAGAGGATACAACCCATCGTAGGTTCCTCCCAGGCTGCTTTGTGTGGAGAACTCCAAATTCCCCTTTCTCTTTCAAAGAGGGATGCCACACCTAGGCAGCCTTCCTTCAGAAACTACAGATTGGAGGTGTGCCTTTCCACAAAACCTAGTTCTAAGAGATTTCTAGCAAGTGAGAGTGATTGATTGGATATCTAGGGGTGACAGCTACCTAGACAGCAAGCCTAAAGAGCTCTTCCTCTGGGTAGTGAACGAATTTTGGATTTTATATTTGTGTCTCACCATTGCCAGAGTGAAAGCTAAGAGAGTTGAGCTGGATAAGATAGCAGGTGCAACTAGCCTTTAAAAGATAATCTCAGGCTTCTTAAATGCCTTAGCAATTATAAATTGGGCTGCAATAAACATTCTGGTGCAAATATCTTTGTCAGTTGTTCTCAACTTTCCTAATGCCGCGACCCATTAATACAGTTCCTCATGTTGTGGTGACCCCCAACCATAAAATTATTTTCATTGCTACTTCATAACTGTAATTTTGCTACTGTTATGATTCATAATGTAAATATCTGATATGCAGGATGTGTTTTCCAGGGGTCTTAGGGGTATCGACCCACAGGTTGAGACCCACTGTGTGATTTTTGGTCTTCTGGATATATACCTAGTAGAGGTGATGTAAGTATTTCGAATTGTATATGAAGCCAGCACATTGTACCCCATAAATGCATTAATATACACAGCTATGATTTAATAATAAAAAGAGATAATCTCCCAGTTCATATGCAGGTCCTGCGTTCAAGTTCTCAGGATGCCTCCTGAGATAGGAAGCCCAGCCAAGTCTTTGTATGAATAGAAGGATGTAGGTTAATTTGTCACCTGTAAATTCTGAATACAAGAGGTGAACATGTTCTGTACTTTGGCAATCCTGGGAAGAGATCACTGAAATATGAGTAACTATAGAAGGATTTTGCTCATGCTTTGGTAGTATCTTATAATATCTATTGATTAAGGAACACACCGAGAGAAAAAAAAGTTTTTATTTTACTAACGTGTCTTTTCATCTCAATACATGTTGCCCATTCAATCACAAAATAACAGATGGTTTACCACGTAAGCATGGCAAAACCATGTTCTATTTTCTTCATTTTTTGCTTATTTTGGATTCTAAACAGAATTGTGTAAATTGTAATTATAATACTCAAATTTCCAATATAGTTGAATACATACACTTTGTAAAGTAATCTATAGGAATCTACAATTCTGCTCCTCCAAAGACAGGGCTCTGTGAGGCATGACTTTAAATGAAAGCCAAACATCTTCTCTCCCTATTTAGCTCAGCTGCAAGAGAACAGAGTAGCATTTAAGGTATAAGCTAGGCTATTCTTGAAGAGAACATTTACTCCTCACACTTCCAGTGAAAGACGCCACTTCACCAGCTCTTTGCAGATGGAGCAGACAAATCCTGGGAAGGGATAGACTGCAGGCCTCCTAGGCTCTGTGCACTAAGCTAGAAACACACCTTTGTGCCACAGGCTGGGTTTTTCAGTAAAACTAAATTCAGGCCAGGGAACTCCGAGCCCATCAATAATCCTAAATTTCTACAATGGCCAGGCCTACTGCTTTAACCATTGTTTCACCACAGAAACTCCAGTGTGGTGGAAAAAAATATTCCAACCTTAAAGAAAGATGGAGAATTTACCTCTTTTATGTTTACATGGATGGAGCTGGAACATATTCTTCTTAGTAAAGTATCTCAAGAATAGAAGAAAAAGTATCCAATGTACTCAGCCCTCCTATGAAACTAATTTACAGCTTTCATATGAAAGCTATAACCCAATAATAACCTAAGAATATGGGGAAAGGGGAAAGGGAGGGAAGGGGAGGGGGGAGGATGGGTGGAGGGATGGTAATTTGTGGGATCACACCTATGGTGCATCTTACAAGGCTACATGTGAAACTTACTAAATGTAGAATATAAATGACTTAACCCAATAACCCAAAAATCCCAGGAAGGCTATGTTAACCAGTGTGATGGAAATATGTCAAATTGTATATAAAATGAGTGTATGGTGCCCCATGATTGCATTAATGTACACAGCTATGATTTAATAAAAAAATAATAAAAGCCTGTGAACTGAGAGGAAAAAAATATATCCCTTGTGTGAGCAAGCTAACAACTGCAACACCAGAAGGTAGGATGCCTGCTATTCATACAAACTAAAAACAGCAAGTGACACTCCCTAACCTGATAAAGGATATGAAGACAGTTATTGATTTATTGACTCTCAGTTCTAAATTCACCCTTCGATGTATGTTGTCAGATAATGGAGGGATTCTGTAAATCACTAAAAAGCAGAACATTACCTTGTCTTACTGGAGGGACAATGAAGAAGTAAGTGACAATTCTATGATATCTAGTTCTCAGAGGTATGGATGTGAGGATATTCAGGGATGCTGTGTCCCAGGCCTTGACTCAGAGCAATTGTCTCTCAGCAAATATGCCATCCTTGCATGGCCCGGTGATGAGCTCTTGGGGCACTCTTGATAGGGACATCATGCTTCAAGTCATCTACCCAGTGCTTCTCTCTGCTTGTTTGCATCCCTCTGCTCTCTTACTCACCAGCCACACATACACACATAGTCAGGTTTATGTAATCCTTCCAGCACTGGAAACTTTCCAACACTGAACCCACCGCCCCCACTCTTGGCCTATCCTGTGCACAGGGCATTGTCTACTCTAGGCCTCCAATGGAACTGGGACCTTCAACTAACATGCCCACATACTGGCCACTAGCTAAGCTTGTCCACACTACTGTGCTCTGAAGAGTTGCTTTCTGCTTTCCCTGTGACAGTAGACAAGCTCTGGATCTGCAGACCAGCCCAAGTACTGTCAAACCAGTGGAATTTCTCTACAGTACAGTGGGTTCTTCTACAAAGAAGCTATGAACTCTAGCTTTGGGAAGAAGACCCCATTCTAAGTTTGTCATTCTTTGGGAAGTCTCCTTCATCCCCAGAAAAGTCCATAAGGAATATTCTTCTAAGGTTTATCATAGGACTTATGGACAAATTATTAGAATCAAGAAAGGGATACATATGTGTGTAGGAGAAAAATGCAACATCCAAAGGACAATTGCATTGTTTTTAGCCGAGACACTTTAGACAATGAAATCTTCAATGACAGTATTTGCAAAATGTGAAGTATAGGATAAAAAGGTCATCTTATGAGGAAAATATAAAAATATTATGGGGGCACATTAAAGGAGATCTCACTAAAAGGAGAGACAGACCATGAATTAAATATTCGTTATTGAGAAGTCAAATCTAAAATATCAACACAATGCTAATTAGAACCCCAGTCAAACTGTTGGTTGAACTTTCTATTCACAATTGACTACAGATCTTTAGTAATTAAGACAGTGTGGTATTTCAAGTAGATGGATAGGCCCATGGCACTTAAAAGAGAGTATAAAAACTAACACACACATGTGTCCATAATTGATTTATGGCACTATAATTCAATTGTGAAAAGGAAGACTTTTATCAATAAGATGTTCACTGAGAAAATTGGATATCCAATGAAATAAATAAATAAGACCCTACCTACACTGTACACAAACATCAATTGCAGGCCAATTAGGATGTGACTGTGAAAGGCAAAACCGTACATATTTTAGAAGATAAAACAGAGAATATTTTCATGGCCTACGTTTTTGTTTCTGAAAACAGCAAAGATTTCTTAAAACAGAAAAGAAGTGGCCATAAGAAAACTAATGATGATTTTGACTATATTATATAAGGTTTTCTGTTCACAAAACACAGCACAAATCCAGTAAAAATACAAACAACAGGGTAAAGGAATATTTTGGCCACATTTAAAATATACAAAAGAGTCATTACATCAGTAAGTAGAAGATGGAAAATGGAATTTTAAAATGGGTTAAAAGAGTTAAACTTGAGTAGAGCTTCTGCATAAGAGAAAATCCAAAAGGCTAAAGCCTAAGAAGAGTGATTTGGGTAATTCCCACCCATGGATTGATAAAGTTTATATTCTGGCAATACTTGGCATACGTGAAGATGTGGAGCAGCAGGAACTCACTGTCCTGTTGGTGGGATTGACAATTGGCACAACCACTATAGAAAACAATTTGATATCATCTAGTAAAGCTGAAGACATCCATTCCCTATTTCCCAATGATTCTATTCTTCTATGTGTACCCTGGAGAGACTTTTACATGTATGTCCCACGAGAAATCTATGAGAATGTTCATAATAATAGTCAAAAAGTAGAAACAATCCTAATGTCCATCCACTGTAAAATAGAAGGATATAATCATACCATAATCACTTTGCTATAAGAATACACTGGAATGCTAGTGAACAACAGAGACAAAAGATCTGCCTATAGCTACTATGAAGAACATGGATGAGTTGCTCAAATATAGTTCAGAGTGAAAGAAGCAAACCATAAAAGGAAACATGCAGTATAATTCCATTTACATAACTTCATAGAAACTGTAGTTTTTAGAGAAGTACAAAAGTTGTCAGGCTGTAAAGAAACACACTGAAATTATTATAATGCCAAGGTAATGACAATATTCATATGGGAGGGTGTGGATTGTGATTGTACTGTGGATGGATTGTGGCTGTATTCTGGAAGTGTGGCAATGGTCTATTTCTTGACCTTGGCCTAGTTACATGGATGTCTGCCTATATAAAGTCTCTAAATCATACAGATATGCTGTATGCACTCTTCTGCCTCTCAGATTTGAAAAATGCTTCCTCCAAAAATTGTATTAAAACTAAAAGTATGTGGAGTAGAAATTTTGATGAAGTTTGGATGGTTACAGATGAATAATTTGATCTTCCAGTCTGGAGACCAGGAAGCATCCACTATTGTTAAAAGAGCCAGGGATATTTAAATGATAGGCACCCCATAATCTAGTCATCACCCTAATCAGACATTTCACTTAGTATTTATGCCAAGTGTTGATTCACTATGGAAAGACAAATTGGAGGACTGTCATCATCATTGATAAGATCATTAGGCATCACAGGCTGAGGACATTACAGTCAGACTGGGCAACCACACTTGAATGCAAGCAGATACACCAGGGCTATTGGAGAAGGACATTTGTTCATTTTACTCGGCAAGTTGCAGTGACTTGGGGTTTAATCTTACCACATTGAACTCTAACTCTTGCCCAGAGACCTCCATGTAAGCTGAGGAATGTCTACACTGTGCTGTGAGATTGGACGTGAAATTTATCATGGCACACTGGAGGTGGAATGACAAAGAGTTGGTTTAGGCTGTGCATGTGGTATAGGGAGAATCTAGGAGTGGGTTGGTTTTTCTATATTTCAGTATAAATTGTTTCATCCTCCAGGCTTTGTGTTTATAGTTTTAACATTGCTCCTTTGTTTGGCCTCATCTTACTTATTCTAATATCTGAATCAGTGGGACAAAAATCTAACTATGCCACAAATTTTCCCGAGGACCTCCTTCGAGCCAGAATGGAAGTTGTCTGGGGGTGGCGCAGGCGCAGTGGTGGTGGTGTTAGAGGGCAGTGGTAGTGTAGGACATTTCCAGTAGAAAAGCTAGCACTATGGTGAGTTAATGCTCACACATAAGGACAATTTATTCCCTTAGGAATTTTCTCTCATCCATCCATCCAGCCAGCAGGAGACAATTCTTTTTTTTTTTTTTTTGATTAGATGAGTTCTTTATTTTTTTCCTGGAAGATAATAACAAAACGTATATACACACATATATTTTCAAACAGTGTCAAATACAAGAAAATCTGCTTTTTGGTGTTATGAATATGACAGGTTAATTTTTAATAGAGGGGAATATAAGTTTTATACAAAATAAATATACTCTAGTTAATTTTCACATGGAGGTATCACTGAAGATATTTTTATATTTCCAGATTCACAGGAAGATTCTTAACACATGTCAAAAACTTAACGCACTTAGCACTGGAAGTATGTTTATTTTGGTATATACAATGAGGTATGGATTTGAATTGCTTTTAGCGGACACCTAGCTAGATGTTCCAGCACCATTACTGACTGAGCTGTCTTTTCACCATAGTAATTAAGACCTCCTTAATTACTAACTAATATTAATTGTGGGGCATATTTATTTATACTGGGCTCTGCCTCTGGGCTTTCTATTCTGTTCCGGGGACCCAGTACCAGAAAATTTAAATCCCTGAGGCGTTAAATACGTTTTCATATCTGATAGGGCCAGTTTCTACGCATTGCACTTTTTTTTCCCCTTTCAGGAACGTGCACAGGCGGGCGGCAGGGGGCGGGGTCGCGCCTCCTCTGCCGCTCTGGTTCCAGCTGAACCTCACATACTCCGAGATGGAAATACCGAGGCTGCTCTCGGCTCGCGGGACACTACAGGGCAGCTGTGGCGGTAGCCCCGCGGGCGGTGGCCAAATAGACCAAGGGTCTGCCCCGCCGGCTGGCCAGGCACCCTTGCGCCGCCTCCTGCTGCTCCGGGCCCCCCAAGATGGCGGGCCCTGTCTGCGGCGGGAGGAGGCCCGCCTTGCCTCACTGGGCGCTGGCCCGAGCCTGTTGGCGCTGAGGCCGGATCACGCTAGCGGCGGCGGCGATGACTTCTTCCTGGTACTGCTTGACCCGGTGGGTGGCGATGTGGAGACCGCGAGCGCGGGTCAGGCAGCAGGGCTGGTGTGGAGGGATAAGGCCCAGGCGGGCCTAGGGCCCCCAGGGAACGAGAGCAGCGCGAACCCCGCGAGCTGCCTGGCGCTGGGCCCCAGATGCCTGTCCGCGGTTCCCACTCCGTCCTTGATCTCCACCCCAGGCCCTGACCCCACCGCGGCCTTCGCAGGCACCGTCACTATCCACAACCAAGACCTGCTGTTGTGCTTTGAGAATGGCATCCTCACCCTGACCACACCCCCGCCACCCGCCTGGGAGCTGGGGGTCGGGCCTGTCCCACAGCCCGCGGGTTTAATCGCTCCTCAAGCTGGGTTGCCCCCGCACACCGTGCAGCTGGACAACTGCACAGAGCTGTCGCCCGAACTGCTGGCCATGCCGGCTGAACCTGCGCCCGCTCCAGCGCCCAAAGAGGAGGTGGAGGGCACCCTGGGCCCCCAGGGGTCACTGAGCCCAGGCCCAGGCATGGTTCTTTACCTCTGTCCCGAGGCGCAGTGCGGACAAACCTTCCCCAAGAAGCACCAGCTGAAAGTGCACCTGCTGACACACAGCAGCAGCCAGGGCCAGAGACCCTTCAAGTGCCCACTGGGTGGCTGCGGCTGGACCTTCACCACCTCTTACAAGCTCAAGAGGCACCTGCAGTCGCATGACAAACTGCGGCCTTTTGGCTGCCCAGTGGACGGCTGCGGCAAGAGCTTCACCACCGTGTACAACCTCAAAGCACACATGAAGGGCCACGAGCAGGAGAACTCCTTCAAATGCGAGGTATGTGAGGAGAACTTCCCCACACAGGCAAAACTCAGCACCCATCAGCGCAGCCACTTTGAGCCTGAGAGGCCTTACCAGTGTGCATTTTCTGGCTGTAAGAAGACATTTATCACAGTGAGTGCCCTGTTTTCCCATAACCGTGCCCATTTCAGGGAACAGGAATTCTTTTCCTGCTCGTTTCCTGGTTGCAGCAAACAATATGACAAGGCTTGTAGGCTGAAAATTCACCTGCGAAGCCACACTGGTGAGAGGCCATTCCTTTGTGACTTTGATGGCTGTGGATGGAACTTCACCAGCATGTCCAAACTTTTAAGGCACAAAAGGAAGCACGATGATGACCGGAGGTTCACGTGCCCTGTGGAAGGCTGTGGGAAATCTTTCACCAGGGCTGAGCATCTGAAAGGCCACAGCATAACACACCTGGGTACAAAGCCTTTTGTGTGCCCTGTGGAAGGTTGTTGTGCCAGGTTCTCTGCTCGCAGTAGTCTCTACATCCACTCCAAGAAACACCTGCAGAATGTGGACACTTGGAAGAGCCGTTGCCCCATCTCCACCTGTAATAAGCTCTTCACATCCAAGCACAGCATGAAGACCCACATAACCAAAAGGCACAACATCAGCCAGGATCTCTTAGCTCAGCTAGCAGCAGGAAATTCTCTTACACCCAGCAGTGAACTTACTGTCCAGGGGCAGCATGATCTCAGTGATGCAGACATAGTGTCTCTCTTCTCTGAAGTGCCTGACAGTAGTTCTGCTGCAGTGCTGGACGCAGCATTGGTGAACTCTGGCATCTTGACCATTGATGTGGCATCTGTGAGCTCAACTTTGTCAGGGAACCTCCCTGCTGATAATGCTAATTCTTTAGGGCAGGCCATGGACCCTCAGGCTTTGATGGCCACCAGTGACCTTCCTCAAAGTCTGGATACCTCTCTCTTTTTTGGAACATCAGCCACTGGTTTTCAGCAGAGCCCTTTATATATGGATGATGTCTCAAGTGTAAGTGTGGGGCCATTGAGATCCGTGAGCTCTTCGGTTATGAAAAATTCTAGTCCAGAGCCCCAAGCTTTGACACCCAGCAATAAGCTAACAGTGGACACAGATGCTCTGACTCCTTCAAGCACCCTTTGTGAAAACAGTGTCTCAGAACTACTGACACCAACCAAAGTGGAATGGAATGTACAGCCTGAGTCTGACTTCTTTGGACAGGAGGAAGAACCCCAGTTTGCATTCTCCAATCCAGTAGGGACCCATGGTTCTCAAAAAGAAACAGATCTTAACACAGTGACTGGAAGCTCATTTTTGGTATGAACCAACTTTATTCATCCCTTACCAGGTGGCTTACTTTGTTATAGTCAATTTTGAGGATTTTCTGGAGTAAATGTTTAAATATAGTCATTTATTACTGGTTTTAAAAAAGAGCACAACCCTGGATTACAAGTTTGGAGATTTAAATTCTGATCATGAGTCTGGAACTGACCAGTCGTGTGACCCTCAGCAAGTCACTTAACCTATCTGAGCCTTAATTTCCTTACATATAAAATGAGATGGCTTAAATAGATGATGTCAAAAGTCTTTCTTTTCTGTGTTTCCTTGATAATATGTTTCTTTCCTCGAAAAATATTAGGATGTTTTCCAGTGACGATATGGCATGTGCTTTTTTGTTCAAACATACATTATATTACATCATCCATGTACTTTGAACTCAACTTTCAACAATATTGTACTTTCAACAATAATCAATTAATGACACTATTATTTAACTAATCTCTACTCATTCCTTATCTTCTATTATTATTTTGGAACCCATACCAGAAATGACATCATTTCATACATAAATTTCTATATGTACCTCTGAAAGTTATTGGCTGTTTTGGTAAAAAGCATAATTCCATTATCACAAGTAACATTTACAGTAATTTTGATTATCTGTTAAAATCCAGGAAGGGTTCAAATGTCCAACTGTGCTATAAATGACACTTTTTAAAATTTAAGATTTTTAAATTTAAAAAATTTTAAATTCCCACTAATTTTTTAAGTGTCCTTTTGAACTATACATTTCCCCTTCATCTCTTTTTCTTGCAATTTTTTTATTAATGATATTGATTCACACATAACATGTGCCACAATATTAAGTTTTGCTGATTAAATCCGTATAGTAGTGATTACTCTCTGCTCTTTTTCCTTAATTTGGTAGTTCTGTAGAAAGATTTGATCAGGCTGAAATATGATTTGTGTCAATTGTGTTATGTTCTTTTATTAGGTGGAATATAATTTCTGTTTTTCTCTCTTTTTATGATTAGCAGCTCATGATGATCAATGCATTAATTCATGATTGCCTATGCTCCTGATATGATGAATTGTCCTTGTAGAGTTACTAATGATTGGGGGACGAGGAAATACTGTTTAAAAACAAGTATAAAAGTTTAATAGAAATATAATTTTATGCCAAAAATACTTTCTTAAATAGTGATAGAACTAGTAAGACAGCAAAAAATGTGTTGTCTGTTCTCACTGTTTATGAAGGAGGACTTGTAGAAATTACCCACCATGACTTTGACATGAAACAGGTCCTGGGCCAAATTTTGGCTCTGAGATGTTGGATAAGTGACCTTACATAAGTTAGTCTCACCAAGCTCAAGTTTCCTAGCTATTAACTGATCTTAGCAGTGTACACACATACCTAAGACACATTATGCTTTTCTTTGGTTCACATTTTTCATATTAAGAAAAAAAATTATGTGTTTTTGTCTATTTTGATGAATTTGTACCATCTTTTTTTTTTTTTACCTTATCAGTTCTTCCTATTCTAAGAGAGAAATCGAGACAATTTAATCCTTTTCATGTGCAGACAATAAAGGTTTATGAGGTGTAAGGTGAAGTAGGAAAGTGAATCTGTTTCTCCCTCCACCAAATAATTTTACCCCCAAGAACTGCTTTAGGAAATGCTGGGAGTGGAGACATTGCCCACATGTGTATGTGCATATCCCTCCATTCGATCAGTTTGTCACCATCTTTGCTTTGTTTGCAAAGTCAGTCTTCTCAATGACTATGGAACATGGTGAACATCTGATCATGGAGCAGAGATTTCCTCTTTCTGTGTTCCTTAGATCTAATTGTTTGTGCTTTCCCAAAATTGAAAGATTGTATTTGAATCTTGTGTATACTGTCTGTCTTACTGGGGTGTAATATTTTTCAATTTGTGGAACATCTTCACAACTTGTATGTCATTTATTCACAGCAGTTCCTATGAAGTAGTTTTGGTTAAGTTTGGGTTGTTTCATATTATAATTTAGCCAATTCACATTCCAACTGGGCTTTGGGTAAGACGTGATTTTGTATATAGCTTAAAGAAAGGAAGATAAATTCTTTTGACCTTTCCCAGTCTACCTATCGAGCTATGTTACGTGCCTATGTTCACACTAGTTGCTGTTTTCTACTTTAATTGGTTTCTGATATCTTCTGCTTAATTTCTTTCTACTTCAGTCCCTTTCATATGTATTCCAATCTTTGTCATAAATTTCTTTATTCTTTATCTACTTTTTAACTATTTTTCTTCTTTATCTATTTCTTGATGCTGTCCCTCAGGCAGTCTTCTTATGGCATATTTTCTTTCACTGCTAACATTTGCTGAGTATACACTGGAGTTCTATGTAGAGGAAGGAGTTATTTTCTGATTTCAGATAATACTCAGTGTATATGTGATTCAGATGATAAAGAAGCTTATTTTTTATATATTTTTTTTAGATGAGAAGGGGATTTCTGTTTAATTATTTACATTTTAAAAAGTTTTTGCCGGGGAATTCTGCCAATATTCTTTTATTTGCTCTTGTGTACTATTCCAGTAGTGTTTGCATGTGAAGGGCTTTGGATGACAGTTTTGTAGCACTTTGGCAGTGCACTAAAAGTTTGCCACTATAAAATGTTTCTGTATTGTATGAGTGTGAATATACTCATATCCTCCCACACACATGCTTTAAAAGTGGTTGTACTTATTTAGTGAAAAACAAAAAAGTAGATATACTATTGTAAATCAGAGAAATGTTTGGAATTTCATTGTGTCTACCCGTTCAACAGTTTTCTCTCTTTGCCTGGGAAATATTTATATCCATAAAGTATATTTCAAAAATGTTTTCATTCATTAATCCCTTTTAAATAGACTGCTATTTTTTTGTTTCTGGCAGATGAATAGGTTAAGGATTGAGATGAATACATAAGTTGTGAAAATTAAATAAATTTATAAACATGAAATTTAATGGTATGACTTAATTTTGTAAATTGTTAAGCCACCCACCTCCACCTACTAAAAACATTATGAACTAATACTTTTCCTACTAATTCCTGTAATTCTGAAAGAACAAATGTTTCTTTTCATAAAGGGAACAATTTGTATTTGTCTATCACCTCAAAAAGTTTCACTGAACAAATTTGTTCATATGATTTCTTTCTCAACACCATTTTCTAGAAAAATGGTGGAGAACAGCTTTATGCTTTCAAGGTAATAAGTTTAATTCTGTTGGTGATGGCATAAAGTTGCCATCACTCTTTTAAATGATGGTGTATGTTTTAATTTCCTTCTAGTTCCTTTGTGCTTCTCCTTGGGCATTGATTTATTAAAAATTCTTGCCAATTGAAAACATGATAATATGACAACTTAGAAACAATTTTATTTCTAGGGGCTCTGCTGATCATGATGGTCATGAGTTAAAAATATATTTTGGCTTTGGTATGTTTTAGCAGTTAGTATAATTAATGCAACAAAGGAAACATGAATAGACTGAGAAGTTTGTTTGCACATATTTTTAATTAACAAATAGTTACTGAAAATCACTGCACAGATTATAACAATGTATTGAGGGTTCTGTGAGAAGAGTAATATATGACCCTGAACTTAAAGAAGATCACAGTTGATAGGAGGTGATTAAAAAATAATAATATATTAAACAATTGAAGAACAAAAACAGAAAGAAACTTACATTGGTACCAAAATGATTGAGAAGTGAAGAAAACAGTAAGAATAATGAGATGTTTATTCTGGGCACAGATGAGGGCCAGTGACTATGTTTTAATAAAGGAATCACATCATGAAAATTGTGTTTTAGAAAGGAACATGTAATTTACATGTATGATGTGGATAAGATGTGAAAGACTGGAATAGGAAAATCAGTGAAAAAGCTGTTGCAGCAATTAAGATATGATATGAAATAGTCAACCAGTATTTGAGTAGTGTCTGTGTGAATGAAGAAACAGATATTGGAGATATTTTCAAATATCAGATATTTCCAATATCTCTTTAAATATTTGGATAAATAAATAGGATCATGCATGTAATCCTAACATTCTGGGAGGCTGAAGCAGGATGATCTCTTGAGGTCAGGATTTCCATACCAGCCTGAAGAAGAGAGAGACCCCTGTCTCTACAAAAAAAGTAATAATAATAGGAAAATCAGATGGGGCATGGTGGTGTGTCTGTAGTCCCAACTACTTAGAAGTCTGAGTGAGGAGGATTGCCTCCTTGAGCCCAGAAGTTTGAGGTTGCAGTGAAGTATGTTCTCTCTCTCTCTGTATATGTGTGTATATATATATATATACAGTGTGTGTGTGTGTGTGTGTGTGTGTGTATGCAAGGGGGAGATATTATATAGTGACTTATTAGGGAAGGAGAATGAGAGAGATGTCATCACAGAGTGACTAAAACAGAAATCAGAATGGTAACTCAGGTTTCCTTGGACACTGTTATAATATTCTTTTTTTTAATTAAATCATAGCTGTGTACATTAATGCAATCATGGGGCACCATACACTAGTTTCACAGACCGTTTGGCACATTTTCATCACTCTGGTTAACATAGACTTCTTGGCATTTCTTAGTAATAGAATAAGGGAAGTATGTCAGGAAGAATCCTTTTTGGAAATAAGTGTATACAGACAATATGTTTAGTTAAAAAAATTAGTTATCCTGCATAAACTTATCCATATTGTGGTTTATCCACTTCAAAAAAGACAGAGAAGGCAACTTCATCTTTCTTCGCATTTCATGATTACCTACAAGTTCTGATCCTCTTATTTCCTTTTCAATTGCCTGCCTCACCTTGTCTTGAATGATCTAGATTTGCACTGACTTGTGTTGTAGCTACTAGTCATATGTGGCCTTTCAACACTCGAAATGTGTCTAGTGCAAATGACAGTCTGACAGAATTATTAATTTAATTATTTTAAATTTAAATTTCAAAGCCGAATAAGTATAAACTATTTTTCTGTGAGACACAACTCTATTATTTTGCTAGAATTAAATTTCACTTTAATCACTGAAAATTTAAATTTCATATTGAGATGTGCTATGAATGTGAAATACAGCCCAGATTTTAAGGGATCAGTACACACACACACACACACACACACAATACCTCGTTAGTATTGTAATATTGATTATATTCTGAATAATAATTTTGATATAGTTGGTCAAAGAAAATGTTTAAATTAATAATTTTATCAGCTTTTTTCTTATGTTTTAAATGGGGTACTAGAAAATTTACTTTCACAATTAAAAATAGAAAAGAATAAAATAAATTATGGATATTGCTCTTGTTATATTTCTATTGGATACCACCAATCTGGACATTACATTGCTTCTTGTATCTGTTATCCATTGATTGTCTTCTACTACTCCTTTTAAGATTAAACAGCTATTCTATTTTATGTTTAATTATGTATTAGAAAGGACCTCATTATAGTTTTAGGGACAGTGTTTTGTCAGGGATTTGAGCAATTCATCATGAAAGCTTTACAGGAGTTAGTTTTACTTGTGTTGGCCTCAATTGGAACAGGGAAGAATAGGATTGTGAAAAGCTCAATATCCCTGGATCTGTGTGAGATCAGCTTACTGGGGTTCCTCATTTGTAATACTTGTGTCACTAAACAAAACCATGAGCCGAGTGATAGGATGAGAAGGTAGTCATGAGAACACACCTATAATAGTCCTTATATTTTGTATTTCCTCTCTTCTCTAAAAGAAATAGTTCTAAAAAATAGTACTATGAACAGGAAGAGTGAATTAAAGGAGTTTGACTAATTCTCCAGTAACTATATCGTATTTGATGGTAAATTTGATAGAAGTTCTGCAATGTCAACTAGAACAATTTCTTATTCTTTTTTTTTTTTTTTTTGTAGAGACAGAGTCTCACTTTATGGCCCTCGGTAGAGTGCCGTGGCCTCACACAGCTCACAGCAATCTCCAACTCCTAGGCTTAAGCGATTCTCTTGCCTCAGCCTCCTGAGTAGCTGGGACTACAGGCGCCGGCCACAACGCCCGGCTATTTTTTGGTTGCAGTTTGGCCGGGGCCGGGTTTGAACCTGCTACCCTCGGTATATGGGGCCGGCGCCTTACAGACTGAGCCACATTGCTGGCATTTAAAGATACACAAAACTCTTGTAACTGTCAATTTTTCTAAAGAAAAATGTACCACTCCAGTATTTTAAAACAAAGCATACAGGATATCTGGAGCGGCACCTATGACTCAAAGGAGTAGGGTGCTGGCCCCATATACCGGAGGAGGCGGGTTCAAACCTGGCCCTGGCCAAAAACTGCATACAGGATATCTAAAAGCACCAAGCCTCTATGACTCCCTTATGATCATCTATTATATTTGTTTACTAATTTACCAATTAGCACTTATGTAATAGATACCTGATATATGAAGCATTGTGAAGTAAAACACCTATGTATGAGTTATTAATCCATTAAAATATATTTTCAAGTATTGTTATGTGACAGTGTCTTTATGATTAAACATATGATCTAGATGGTAAATTATAAAAACTAATGCATAACAGAGTTCTAAGAGGTAGATTATAGATTTACCAGGAAAAAAAGACTCTTGTTATGTTAGTGGACATGAATTTTGAGGAGGGGAAGTCAATATACAGAATATCATCAAATATTGTATTTAATCAGAATATAAAAGTTTGTTTAAAGGTAAATATTAGGAAAATATTGCTCTAAACTAAAACTTTGACAAGTATCTGAGAAATAGATTTGGTAAAGTATAGTGAAAAATGAAAATCAATTATGAAATAGGATTTTAAAAAATTTATTTCTAGATTTCAGCCTTTGACTTGAATCTAATACCTGTAAGTTATCTTTGAGATTTTATATTTACATCCCTCATTTTATAAATGAGAAAAGGTATTCATCCCATTCTTTGTGTATGAAATTAATTTCCTCCTTCTTATAAGACATTATTTCAAAATTTAATTTTCTGAAAAGTTAAGGACATTATTTTGAAGGTGACTTTATTATATACACACTAAATGGAATGGAGGGCATTGTAATTAATGCCATGTGACATTTGGGTCTGAAAGTCAGACTCTAATATATAGGAAGCCAAAAATTCAGTAATGCTTTGGGGTTGGGGTCTCAATAGACAAGGAAAAAAACATAAATATAATCTAGCAAGGGGGAGGGCAGAGGAGGGACAGGGTGGGTGGGAGGAAGTAGGGCCATTGGCTGGAGGAAGGTGGACAATTGGAAGGATCTCACATAATGTGCGCAATTCAACTATAAATTGAAATCTAAGTTGGAATTGAAAACAAGGTTACCTAAATCTATATATGCTTATATTAATTTGAAATAAAATTTTAAAAAAGACTTTTTTAAAAGTTAAAAAAAGACTTCTTTAAAAGTTAAAAAAAAGACTTTTAAGAAAGTAAAAAAAAATAATGTGGCTATATTGCAAAAGTGATATTTTTATTTTTTAGCCATTGTATATCTTCCTTTTTAGTATTTGAAAATCATTCTAAGTGCTTTTTGCTACTGGCTTATTATGAACATATGAATGAAATTTAATGAAATTTTGGCTACATATCCACATGACGTTTTACCTTTGTAGAACATTTTGATTTGGGGGTAAAAAGCAGTAGTTTAATATTTTTGAAAAGTAGGAAAAATTTCTGAGGAGAACAAAATGAAACAACTTTCTTTAATGATAAGCAATTTTAAGTATTCCAGATGTAAAACAATCACAAAAGATAAAAACCAACAGAATTTCAAATCTCAGATGTTTTCCCTATAACATAATAGTAAAAGAAAGCTGGTTATCTTAAATAAGACTATCCTCTCTCTTCTCTTTATAATATAGGGTAGGAAGACTTAAAGAGTTTTAGCTCACATGACAGAAGGAAACTGGCCACATGGCTGCTTGGAAATGGGGCAGAGCAGAAAGCCCTAATGGAACTACTAGTGAATGCAACAGCAACAGTTTATCTCAAGCTGGTATCAACTTTAGTGGTGCCATACTAAGTGCTTTTCTGTTGAATTTTCCAGCATTACTTAGTTAACACCAACTAGAGTCAAGTCTTAGCACTTTCCATTTCTAAGAGGATTTAGCATTTCCCCCTGAATTCCCATATGACTGTGGACTTTCTGATGGTAATTATTAATTATTTTATTGTATTTTAACAATAATTTCATTGGTTGTCATTAGTAAAATTGTAATATTTTATCTTCTTTTAAAAATTGTTCTACAATTAGATCCAGTTTTCTCACTACTGGTTATCTACCCAAAGGAAAATAAGTCATTTTATAAAAAAGATACCAGCATTCAAATATTTATTGCAGCACAATTTACAATAGCAAAAATATGGAATCAACCTGAGTCTGATGAGTGAATAAGAAAATGTGGCATATACACACAAACACACACACACACACCATGGAGTTTTACTCAGCCATTAAAAGGAATGAAATAATGTCTTTTGCAGCAACTTGAATGTAAGTGGAGATCATTATCCTAACTGAAGTATCTCAGAAATGGAAAAACAGATACCATATGTTCTCACTTACATGTGGAAGCCAAATAAAGAATATATATGGTTATAAAAAGCAGTAACAGACACTAGAGGTTGGGAGGGGAGTGAGGGATAAAGGTTTACCTACATCTACATCTAAGATCTACAGTGCACATAGTCAGCATTGCCTTCCAAATAACACCAGTTAGACTATGTTTTTTTTTTTTTACTCTTTTTTTTTTTTTTATTGTTGGGGATTCATTGAGGGTACAATAAGCCAGTTACACTGATTGCAATTGTTAGGTAAAGTCCCTCTTGCAATCATGTCTTGCCCCCATAAAGTGTGACACACACTAAGGCCCCACCCTCCTCCCTCCATCCCTCTTTCTGCTTCCCCCCCCCATAAACTTAATTGTCATTAATTGTCCTCATATCAAGATTGAGTACATAGGATTCATGCTTCTCCATTTTTGTGATGCTTTACTAAGAATAATGTCTTCCACTTCCATCCAGGTTAATACGAAGGATGTAAAGTCTCCATTTTTTTAATAGCTGAATAGTATTCCATGGTATACATATACCACAGCTTGTTAATCCATTCCTGGGTTGGTGGGCATTTAGGCTGTTTCCACATTTTGGCAATGGTAAATTGAGCTGCCATAAACAGTCTAGTACAAGTGTCCTTATGATAAAAGGATTTTTTTCCTTCTGGGTAGATGCCCAGTAATGGGATTGCAGGATCGAATGGGAGGTCTAGGTTGAGTGCTTTGAGGTTTCTCCATACTTCCTTCCAGAAAGGTTGTACTAGTTTGCAGTCCCACCAGCAGTGTAAAAGTGTTCCCTTCTCTCCACATCCATGCCAGCATCTGCAGTTTTGAGATTTTGTGATGTGGGCCATTCTCACTGGGGTTAGATGATATCTCAGGGTTGTTTTGATTTGCATTTCTCTAATATATAGAGATGATGAACATTTTTTCATATGTTTGTTAGCCATTCGTCTGTCATCTTTAGAGAAAGTTCTATTCATGTCTCTTGCCCATTGATATACGGGATTGTTGGCTTTTTTCATGTGGATTAATTTGAGTTCTCTATAGATCCTGGTTATCAAGCTTTTGTCTGATTGAAAATATGCAAATATCCTTTCCCATTGTGTAGGTTGTCTCTTTGCTTTGGTTATTGTGTCCTTAGCTGTACAGAAGCTTTTCAGTTTAATGAAGTCCCATTTGTTTATTTTTGATGTTGTTGCAATTGCCATGGCAGTCTTCTTCATGAAGTCTTCCCCCAGGCCAATATCTTCCAGTGTTTTTCCTATGCTTTCTTTGAGGATTTTTATTGTTTCATGCCTTAAATTTAAGTCCTTTATCCATCTTGAATCAATTTTTGTGAGTGGGGAAAGGTGTGGGTCCAGTTTCAGTCTTTTACATGTAGATATCCAGTTCTCCCAACACCATTTATTGAATAGGGAGTCTTTCCCCCAAGGTAAGTTCTTGTTTGGTTTATCAAAGATTAGGTGGTTGTAAGATGTTAGTTTCATTTCTTGGTGTTCAATTCGATTCCAAGTGTCTATGTCTCTGTTTTTGTGCCAGTACCATGCTGTCTTGAGCACTATGGCTTTGTAGTACAGACTAAAATCTGGTATGCTGATGCCCCCAGCTTTATTTTTGTTACTAAGAACTGCCTTAGCTATACGGGGTTTTTTCCGGTTCCATACAAAACGCAGAATCATTTTTTCCAAACCTTGAAAGTACGATGTAGGTACTTTGATAGGAATGGCATTGAATAGGTAGATAGCTTTGGGAAGTATAGACATTTTAACAATGTTGATTCTTCCCATCCATGAGCATGGTATGTTATTCCATTTGTTAATATCCTCTGCTATTTCCTTTCTGAGGATTTCATAGTTTTCTTTATAGAGGTCCTTCACCTCCTTCGTTAGGTATATTCCTAGGTATTTCATTTTCTTTGAGACTATGGTGAAGGGAGTTGTGTCCTTAATTAGCTTCTCATCTTGACTGTTATTGGTGTATACAAAGGCTACTGACTTGTGGACATTGATTTTATATCCTGAAACATTACTGTATTTTTTGATGACTTCTAGGAGTCTTGTGGTTGAGTCTTTGGGGTTCTCTAAGTATAAGATCATGTCGTCAGCAAAGAGGGAGAGTTTGACCTCCTCTGCTCCCATTTGGATTCCCTTTATTTCCTTGTCTTGCCAAATTGTATTGGCTAGAACTTCCAGCACTACGTTGAATAGTAAAGGTGACAGAGGACAACCTTGTCTGGTTCCAGTTCTAACAGGAAAAGCTTTCAGTTTTACTCCATTCAGTAAAATATTGGCTGTGGGTTTGTCATAGATAGCTTCAATCAGTTTTAGAAATGTGCCACCTATGCCTATACTCTTCTGTGTTCTAATTAGAAAAGGATGCTGGATTTTATCAAATGCTTTTTCTGCATCTATTGAGAGGACCATGTGATCTTTATTTTTGCCTCTGTTAATATGGTGGATAACGTTTATAGACTTGCGTATGTTAAACCAGCCTTGCATCCCTGGGATGAAACCTACTTGATCATGATGAATGACTTTTTTGATGATAAGCTGTAATCTATTGGCTAGGATTTTGTTGAGAATTTTTCCGTCTACATTCATGAGTGAGATTGGTCTGAAATTCTCCTTTTTGTTTGGGTCTTTTCCTGGTTTTGGTATCAGGGTGATGTTTGCTTCATAGAATGTGTTGGGGAAGATTCCTTCTTCCTCGGTTTTTTGGAATAATTTCTGCAGTACAGGAATAAGCTCTTCCTTGAAGGTTTGATAGAATTCTGCAGTGAAGCCATCTGGACCAGGGCATTTTTTAGTTGGAAGCTTTTTTATTGTTTCTTTGATCTCAGTGCTTGAAATTGGTCTGTTCAGGAGGTCTATTTCTTCCTGGGTAAGTCTAGGGATAGGGTGTGATTCCAAATATTGATCCATTTCCTTCACATTGTCAAATTTCTGGGCATAGAGTTTCTGGTAGTATTCAGAGATGATCTCTTGTATCTCTGTGGGATCAGTTGTTATGTCCCCTTTATCGTTTCTAATTGAGGTTATTAGAGATTTTACTTTTCTATTTCTAGTTAGTCTGGCCAATGGTTTATCTATTTTATTTATTTTTTCAAAAAACCAACTCCTTGTTTCATTAATTTTCTGAATGATTCTTTTGTTTTCAATTTCATTGATCTCTGATTTGATTTTGGATATTTCTTTTCTTCTACTGAGTTTAGGCTTAGATTGTTCTTCTTTTTCCAATTCCATAAGATCTCTTGTGAGATTGTTGATGTGCTCTCTTTCTGTTTTTCGAATGTAGGCATCTGAAGCGATGAATTTTCTTCTCAAAACTGCTTTTGCAGTATCCCACAGGTTTTGGTAGCTTGTGTCTTCATTGTTGTTATGCTCAAGGAAGTTAATGATTTCCTGTTTTATTTCTTCCTTCACCCATCTGTTATTCAACAGAAGATTGTTTAATTTCCATGCCGTTGGGTGGGCTTGAGCATTTTTGTTAGAGTTGAGTTCCACCTTTAGTGCCTTATGGTCTGAAAAGATACAAGGTAAAATTTCAATTCTTTTGATTCTGTTGATGTTTGTTTTGTGTCCCAGGATATGATCAATTATGGAGAATGTTCCATGGGGTGATGAGAAGAATGTATATTCTTTATCTTTGGGGTGGAGTGTTCTATATGCATCTATCAAGCATAGTTGTTCTAGGGTCTCATTTAAATCTCTTACATCTTTGTTTAATTTCTGTTTAGAGGATCTGTCCAGCTCTGTAAGAGGTGTGTTAAAGTCCCCTGTTATGATGGTATTATCAGATATCATGTTGCTCAGACTGAGTAAGGTCTGCTTCAAGAATCTGGGAGCATTTAAATTGGGTGCATAAATATTTAGAATGGAAATGTCTTCTTGTTGTAGTTTTCCCTTGACCAATATAAAGTGACCATCTTTGTCTTTTTTGACTTTAGTTGCTTTAAATCCACATGTATCTGAAAATAAGATTGCAACTCCTCTTTTCTTCTGAATTCCGTTTGCCTGAAAAATTGTCTTACAACCCTTGACTCGGAGCTTTAATTTGTCTTTTGAGGCCAGGTGTGTTTCTTGTAGACAGCAAATGGATGGCTTGTGTTTTTTAATGCAGTGAGCCAATCTATGTCTCTTCAGTGGGGAATTCAAGCCATTAACATTTATTGAGATAACTGATAAGTGTGGTAGTATTCTATTCGTCTAATTTGGTGAGAGTCCATTGCTTAGTTTTATCTTTTGCATCAGTGTGGAGGTTAGGTTTTGTCCTTTGATTTCTGAGTTCTTACTTTGCTGCTGATCCATTGTGGTGGTCAGTGTGCAGAACAGGTTGAAGTATTTCCTGTAGAGCTGGTCTTGTTGTGGCGAATTTCCTCAATGTTTGTATATCCGTAAATGATTTGATTTCTCCGTCAATTCTGAAGCTTAGCTTAGCAGGGTACAGAATTCTCGGCTGGAAATTGTTCTGTTTAAGTAGGTTAAAGTTAGATGACCATTGTCTTCTTGCTTGGAAAGTTTCATTAGAGAAGTCTGCGGTAACTCTGATGGATTTGCCCCTGTAGGTCAACTGGCTCTTACTCCTGGCTGCTTGCAGAATCTTTTCTTTTGTCTTGACTTTGGACAGGTTCATCACAATGTGTCTTGGAGAAGCTCGGTTAGAGTTGAGGCGACCTGGGGTCCGATATCCCTCTGAAAGCAGTGTGTCAGACTCTTTGGTGATGTTTGGGAAATTTTCTTTTATAATATTCTCTAGTATGGCTTCCATTCCTCTGGGGCATTCTTCTTCCCCTTCTGGAATTCCTATAACTCGTATGTTGGAACGCTTCATAAAGTCCCATAATTCTGACAGTGAACGTTCTGCTTTCTCTCTCTTCTTTTCTGCCTCTTTTACTGTCTGAGTTATCTCAAGAACTTTGTCTTCTACCTCTGAAATTCTTTCTTCTGCATGGTCTAACCTGTTGCTGATACTTTCCATTGTATCTTTACGTTCCCTAATTGACTGTTTCAGTTCCTTCAGGTCTGCTATATCCTTTTTATATTCTTCATATCGTTCATCTCTTATTTGATTCTGTTTTTGGATTTCCTTTTGGTTATTTTCCACTTTATTAGCAATTTCCTTCATTGTTTCCATCATTTCTTTCATTGTTTTCAACATGTGTATTCTAAATTCCCTTTCTGTCATTCCTTACATTTCTATACTGGTGGAATCATCTGCAGTAGCTACCTCATGGTCCCTTGGTGGGGTTGTTCTAGACTGGTTCTTCATGTTGCCTGGAGTTTTCTGCTGATTCTTCCTCATGAGTGATTTCTTTTATCTGTTTCCTTGCCCTAATTTTCCTTTCACTTCCTCTTACTCTTTAAGTTCTTGTTCCTGTGGACGGTTTTCCACTGTTTTAGTCCTCCTCTTGGGGTCCAGAAGTCTCTCGCTGACTCCCTGTATCTTCATAGGAGTGATGATAGGCAGTTCCCACCAGCCAGAGATGCCTGGAGTCCTATCTCCCCAGACTCACGGTGCCCAGATGCAAGGAAGCTGTTACTCGGCTGCCATCTTGCTCCGCCTCCTAGACTATGTTTTAAAGTACCAATTAATGACTTATTACTTTAGGTTCCCAACCTTCCTAATGCCACGACCCTTTAATATAGTTCCTCGTGTTGTGGTGACCCCCAACCATAAAATTATTTTCACTGCTACTTCATAACTGTAATTTTGCTAGTGTTATGAATCGTAATGTAAATATCTGATATGCAAGATGTTTTCCGATGGTCTTATGGGTCGCGACCCACAGGTTGAGAACCGCTGTGATGGAGTTTAAAAAAATAGGATTGTGCATGTTTATATAATATGTAAGACTATATTCAGCAGCAAACTTTATGAATATAAATGGATAATTTTAAAATATGGAATTAAATATTTTTCCTCAAATTCACTGTTTCTCCAGTATACTCTTCTGTTGTTAGTTGCGTGAAAGCCCAGACTACAGCATGATGCAATTTATCCATGTAGCAAAAATCATTGGCACCCACTAAATATTTTGAAATATAGAAATAGCTTTAACTAAATTGAATTTTGTTGTATGATAGCACATCTTTCTATGTTATTTGAGTATAACTCAATTATCTCTGTATATTGGAAGTAAAAAATTTAGAGTTATGTTATTGTTTATTTACACAATATTTAGAATTATAGCCTTAGAATGTTGGCTACTTTGAAAATAGAGGAAGTTAGGCAGGCTCCCTCGATGTACACACATCAGTGATAGTTTAGAAAAAAAAATTGGAGCATGAGATGTTAAGTAGATCAGTGAAAATCAAATTCACAGGAAAAATTTGATTTCATAATTTAAAATTATCCATTTCTATTTTTAAAGTTTGTTGCTGAATATAGTCTTACATATTATATAAACATATAGAATCCTATATTTTTAAACTCCACCAAAAGTCATTAACTGGGGTGGCGCCTGTGGCTCAAGGAGTAGGGCGCCGGTCCCATATGCCGGAGGTGGCGGGTTCAAACCCAGCCCTGGCCAAAACCCACAAAATAAATAAATAAATAAATAAATAAAGTCATTAATTGGTACTTTAAAATATAGTGTAACTGGTGCTATAATTTATTTTTATAAAGGGCATTTATAGAATTGAAAATTGAAATCCAGGGCGGCGCCTGTGGCTCAGTCGGTAGGGCGCCGGCCCCATTTACTGAGGGTGGCGGGTTCAAACCCGGCCCCGGCCAAACTGCAACCAAAAAATCGCCGGGCGTTGTGGCGGGCGCCTGTAGTCCCAGCTACTCAGGAGGCTGAGGCAAGAGAATCCCTTAAGCCCAGGAGTGGGAGATTGCTGTGAGCTGTGTGAGGACACGGCACTCTACCGAGGGCCATAAAGTGAGACTCTGTCTCTACAAAAAAAAAAAAAAAGAAAATTGAAATCCAAATAAAAATGTACACAATCCTTAAGTATAATATTTCATATTTTTTTTGGAAGGAAATGCTGACTATAACTCATAATAGATTCATCAGCAACAACAACGAAAATATTTTACAAAGGTGCAATGTCATGTAGGTATGCAGTCAACGTTTCATTAAATTTCATTCATGTATTCATAATAAACTAGTAGCAAAAAGCATTGAGAATGCTTTTCAAAGACTAGAAAAGAAGATACACAATGGCTAAAAAATAAGATCATTTTTGAAATATATCCATATTATTTTTTTTTACTTTCTTAAAAGTCTTTTTCAAAATTTTATTTCAAATTAATGAGAGCATATATAGGTTCAGGTAACATTATTTTCAATTCTAAGGTGGAGTTCAAGTTGTAGTTGAGTGCTTCATCCATGGTGCATGTGGAATATTAGCCTCCGGTTAATGGCCCTACCGTCTCCTACCCACCCTGCCCCTCCTCTGCCTTCCCCCTTGCTAGATTATATTTAATTTTTCACTTTCATGTGGGTGTGTAATGATTTCTAAGCAGGTTTCATATTAGTATTAAATACATTGCTCCACCCACGGTGTATGCTGAACATCCACACGTTGTGCACATTAGGTGAGATTCTGCCAGTTACCCATCTTCCTCCTGCTAATGGCCATACCTCCTCCTGACTCCCATCTGCATCCTCTGCCCTCCCCCTTGATATATTATATTTGTGTTTTTACTTTTGTATAGGTGTGTAATTATTTATATATTGGTTTCATATTAGTATTGGATACATTGGATACTTTTTCCCCCATTCTTGAGATACTTTATTGACAAGAATGTTTTTCAACTCCATCTAGGTAAACACAAAAGGGGTAAGTCCCCATCTTTTCTAATGGCTGAATAGTACTCCATGGTATACATACACCACAGTTTTTAAATTCATTTATGGGTTGACGGGTATTTGAGTTGCTTCCACATCTTGGCAATTATGAATTGAGCTGCAATAAACATTCTGGTCCAAATATCTTTGTGGTAAAATGATTTTTGTTTTTCTGGGTAGATACCTTGTAATGGAATTATGGGATCAAATAGAAGTTCTACTTTTACTTTTTAAGAATTGTCCATACTTCTTTCCATAGAGATTGTATTAGTTTGCAAAACCACAAGCAGTGAAAAAGTGTTCCATTTTCTCCACATCCAGGTCGGCCTCTGCATATTTGGGGCTTAGAGATGTGAGCTAATGTCTCTGGAGTCAGGTGATATTTCAGAGTGGTTTTGATTGGCATTTCTCAGATAATTAGGGACAATGAGCAATTTTTTCATGTGTTTGTTGACCACTTGTTTGTCTTCGTCAGAGAAGTTTCTGTTCAAGTCTCTTGCCAACTCAGTAAACGGGGTTGTCTGTTCTTTTCTTCTTCATTAATTTGACTTCTCTATAGATTCTGGTTATCAGCTCTTTGCAGCATGAAATTGTCTCCTCCTATTCAGAAGACTGTCTGTTTGCTATAGTGGTGGTATCTTTAGCTATGGCAGAAGATTTTTAGGTTTTTTTTTTTATTGAATCATAACTGTATACATTGATATGATCATGGGGCATCATACACTCGCTTCATAGACCATTTGACACATTTTTATCACAATGGTTGACATAGCCTTTCTGGAGTTATCTCAGTTACTGTGCCAAAACATTTACATTCTACATTTACCAAGTTTCACAAATAGCCCTGTAAGATACACCACAGGTATGATCCCACCGATCACCCTCCCTCTACCCACCACCACCCCCTTTGCCACTTCCCCCTATTGTTAGATTGTAACTGGGTTATAGCTTTCATGTGAGAGCCCCAAATTAGTTTCATAGTAGGGCTGGGTACATTGGGTACTTTTTCTTCCATTCTTGAGATACTTTACTAAGAAGAATATGTTCCCGCTCCATCTATGTAAACATAAAAGAGGTAAAGTCTCCATCTTTTTTTAAGGCTGCATAATATTCCATGGTGTACATATACCACAATTTATTAACCCATTCGAAGATTGATGGGCACTTGGGCTTTTTCCATGACTTAGCAATTATGAATTGGGCTGCAATAAACATTCTGGTACAAATATCTTTGTTATGTTGTGATTTTTGGTCTTCTGGGTATATGCCCAGCAGAGGAATTACAGGATTGAATGGCAGATCTATTTTTAGATCTCTGAGTGTTCTCCATATATCTTTCCAAAAGGAATGTATTAATTTGCATTCCCACCAGCAGTGCAGAAGTGTTCCCTTTTCTCCACTTTGACGCCAACATCACTGGTCTTGGGATTTTGTGCTATAGGCTAGTCTCAGTGGAGTTAGAAGATATTTCAAAGTAGTTTTGATTTGCATTTCTCTGATGATTAAAGATGATGAGCATTTTTGCATATGTCTGAAGGCCGTGCGCCTGTCTTCTTCAGAGAAGTTTCTCTTCAAATCCCTTGCCCAGCCTGCGATGGGATCCCTTGTTTTTTTCTTGCTGATGCGTTTGAGTTCTCTGTGGATTCTGGTTATTAAACCTTTGTCAGAGATATACCCTGCAAATATCTTCTCCCATTCTGAGGGCTGTCTGCTTGCTTTGCTTACTGTGTTCTTAGCTGTGCAGAAGCTTTTTAGTTTGATCAAGTCCCAGTAGTGTATTTTTGAAGCTGCTTCAATTGCCCGGGGGGTTCTCCTCATGAAATACTCACCCAGACCAATTTCTTCAAGGGTTTTCCCTGCATTCTCCTCTAGTATTTTTATAGTTTCATGTGTTAAGTTTAAATCTTTAATCCAATGAGAGTCTATCTTTGTTAATGGTGAAAGGTGTGGGTCCAATTTCAGTCTTCTGCAGGTTGCCAGCCAGTTCACCCAGCACCATTTGTTAAATAGGGAATCTTTTCCCCACTGAATGTTTTTAATTGGCTTTTCAAAAATCAAATAGCGGTAAGTAGCTGGATTCATCTCTTCGTTCTCTATTCTGTTCCAGATATCTACTTCTCTGTTTTTGTGCCAATACCATGCTGTTTTGATCACTATCGATTTGTAGTAAAGTCGGAGGTCTGGTAGTGTGATTCCTCCTGTTTTGTTTTTATTTCTGAGTAATGTCTTGGCTATTCGAGGTTTTTTCTCATTCCATATAAAACGAAGTAATGTTTTTTCAAGACCTTTAAAATATGACAGTGGAGCTTTAATAGGGAGTGCGTTGAAATTATATATTGCTTTGGGTAGTATGGACATTTTGAGAATGTTGATTCTTCCTAGCAATGAGCATGGTATGTTTTTCCATTTGTTAACATTTTCAGCTATTTCTTTTCTTAGAGTTTCATAGTTCTCTTTATAGAGATCTTTCACGTTTTTGTTAGGTAAATTCCCAAATATTTCATCTTCTTTGGCACTGCTGTGAATGGGATAGAGTCCTTAACTGCTTTTTCAACTTGACCGTTGTTGGTGTCTATAAAGGATACCGATTAGGGATGTTGATTTTGTAACCTGAGACGCTGCTGTATTCCTTGATCACTTCTAGGAGTTTTGTAGTAGAGTCACTAGTGTTTTCCAGATACACAATCATATCATCTGCGAAGAGCGAAAGTTTGATCTCTTCTGACCCTATATGGATACCCTTGATCGCCTTTTCTTCCCTAATTGTGGTGGCTAAAACATCCATTACAATGTTGAAAAGCATTGGAGACAATGGGCAGCCTTGTCTGGTTCCTGATCTGAGTGGAAATGATTCCAATTTAACTCCATTCAATATGATATTGGCTGTGGGTTTGCTGTAGATGGCCTCTGTCAGTTTAAGAAAAGTCCCTTCTAGACCAATTTTCTTGAGTGTTCTGATCATGAAGGGATGCTGGATATTATCAAAAGCTTTTTCTGCATCAATTGAGCGAATCATATGGTCTTTGTTTTGAAATTTGTTTATGTCCTGAACTACATTTTTAGATTTACGTATATTGAACCAGCTTTGAGACCCGGGGATAAAACCAACTTGGTCATGATGTATAATTTGTTTGATGTGTTGCTGGATTTTGTTTGTTAGGATCTTGTTGAATATTTTTGCATCTATATTCATTAGTGATATTGGTCTATAATTTTCTTTTCTTGTTGGGTCTTTTCCTGGCTTGGGGATCAGGGTGATGTTTGCTTCATAGAACGTGTTGGGTAGTCTTCCTTCTGTTTCTACATTTTGGAACAGGTTGAGTAATATAGGTACTAATTCCTCTTTAAAGGTTTGGTAGAATTCTGACGTGAAACCATCTGGTCCCAGGCTTTTCTTTTTAGGGAGGTTTTGTATAGTTGATGCTATTTCTGAAGTTGATATGGGTCTGTTCAACATTTCCACTTGATTCTGGTTAAGTCTTGGAAGGTGGCATGCTTTCAAGTATCGGTCAATTTCCTTCAGATTTTCATATTTCTGAGAATAAAGTTTCTTGTAATATTCATTAAGGATTTTTTGGATTTCTGATGAGTCTGTTGTTATTTCGTCCTTGTTGTTTCTGAGTGATGATATTAGAGATTTTACTCTTCTTTTTTCTGATTAGGTTGCCCAGAGGTTTATCTATTTTATTGACCTTTTCAAAAAACCAGCTTTTTGATTTATTGATCTGTTGTATAATTCTTTTGTTTTCAATTTCATTTAATTCTGCTCTAATTTTGGTTATTTCTTTTCTTCTACTGGGTTTGGGGTTGGAATGTTCTTCCTTTTCCAGTTGCGTGAGATGTCCCATTAAGTTATTAACTTCCTCTCTTTCCATTCTCTTGAGGAAGGCTTGCAGTGCTATTAATTTCCCTCTTAGAACTGCCTTTGCAATGTCCCTGAGGTTCTGATAGTTTGTGTCTTCATTGTCGTTTTGTTCCAAAAAATTGGCGATTTCTTTCTTAATCTCATGTCTGACCCAGCTATCATTCAGCATAAGGTTATTTAACTTCCCTGTTTTTGTATGAGTATGCAGATACCTGTTGTTACTCAATTCCAGTTTTATACCATGATGGTCCGAGAAGATGCAAGGAATAATTTCTATTCCTTTAAATTTACTGAGGTTAGACTTGTGACCTAACATGTGGTCAATTTTGGAGTAAGTTTCGTGGGCTGATGAGAAGTATGTGTATTCAGGTTTGTTGGGATGAAATGTTCTGTAGATGTCTGCTAAATCTAAATATTGGATGGTTAGGTTTAAATCTAAGGTTTCTTTGCTCAGCTTCTTGCTGGAGGACTGATCCAACACTGCCAAAGGAGTGTTGAAAACTCCAGCGATTATGTAGCTGGAGGAAATCAATTTAGTCATGTCTCTTAGAGTTTCTCTTATAAATTGAGGTGCATTCTGGTTGGGTACATAGATATTAATAATTGAGGTCTCATCATATTGAGTATTACCCTTAACAAATATGAAGTGACCATTCTTGTCCTTCCTTACTTTTCATGGTTTAAAGCCTACTGTATCTGCAAATAAAATTGCAACACCTGCTTTTTTCTGATTACCATTTGCCTGAAATATGGATGACCATCCTTTCATCCTGAGTCTGTATTTCTCTTTTAAGTTAAGATGAGACTCTTGTATGCTACAAATATCTGGCTTGAGTTTTTGTATCCAGTCAGCTAACCTATGCCACTTTAGAGGACAGTTTAAGCCATTCACATTGATGGAGAGTATTGATAAGTCTGGTGGAATTTTGGGTATCGAGTTTTTCAAAGGTCCAGTGGACATTTTTAATCCTTTCGCCAGTGTGGAAGTTGGTGTTTGATCCAAAGTTTCTGAGTGAGTTTACTTTTGTGGTATAGGATTGGGTTGGTCATTGTGGGGGATAGGTCTGAGAAAATCCTGAAGAGCTGGTATACTTATGGCAACTTTTTTCAACATATGAATGTCATTGAAGTATTTAATTTCTCCATCATAGATGAAACTCAGTTTAGCTGGATACAAGATCCTGGGTTGAAAGTTATTTTGCTTTAGGAGATTAAAAGTTGATGACCATCCTCTTCTGGGTTGAAAAGTTTCAGCAGAGAGATCTGCAGTTATTCTAATATTCTTTCCTTTGTACGTAATAGTTTTCTTTCACCGGGCTACTTTCAGAATCTTCTCTTTCATAGTAACATTATTGAAGCTAATTATGATATCTCTGGGGGATGACTTATTGGGGTTGAATCGTGCTGGGGTTCTGAAGCTGTCTGCTATCTGAATTTCAGATTCTCTAGGCATGTCTGGAAAATTTTCTTTCATAATTTCATGCAGATGGGCGTCTGGCCCTTCAAGGCCACTTCATCATTCTCAGAAATCCCAATAATTCTTATATTGCTTTTTTTCGAATTATCTGAGAGTTCTCTGACTGAGAGATCCGTTTTTCTTCTCCATTTCTCTTCGTCTTTGAGAGATTGGGAGCGTTCGAAGACTTTATCTTCAGTGTCAGAAATCCTTTCTTCTGCTTGCTCCATTCTGTTGCTGAGGGATTCTACTGTATTTTTCATATCTTTGCGGGCTGTAAATTCTTGCTTCAGTGTGTCTAAGTCTTTGGTGGTTTTGTCTTTAAATTCATTAAATTCTTGAGACAACTTTTGAATTTCTCCTCGAATTCCCAATTCCATTTTATTAATCTTGTCTGCAATCCAAATTCTGAATTCGATTTCTGACATCTCAGCCAGTTGTTTATGAATGGGATCTTCAATCACATCTGCCATATCTTTTTTGGGGGGTGTTGATCTATTCTGGTTATTCATGTTACCAGAGTTGTTCCGCTGATTCTGCCCCATTTTTATTTTACTCCCTTTGATTTTTCCCCTGGGGCTTTATCAAGGGCCCATGAAGTGTTGTGGCCTGAGGAACTAGGGCCCTGTCTTGTGTGGTGGGGCTATAGTGGTTCTGTCTTGTTTTAGCTGGTTTCTGTTCTATCATATTGCAACGTCTACTCTGGCTTGAAGTCTCGGCTGTGTGGAAAAATCAGCAGTTAAGTTACCCCGCCCGCCCACCTCTGGCACCAGTTGGAAACGGAGAATCAAACCTTCCTACAACCGCACACCCAGGGCACAGCCTGAAAAGTCCTCAGTATATTAGCCCAGTTCAAAAGGTCCAAATCAACTGTCTCAATCGGCACCTGTCTCGGGTGGGAGAGTTCAAGAGGTCTCTGGGAACTGGATCACAGGAGCCTGGTGACTCCTCTGACACGGCTCACCCCAGTGTGGTGTGAAGTCAGGAGGAGCCACCCAGCAAACAGAGCATTATGGGAAGGTTGATGTCTCCTTCCCCACTTTGCCCCTCCGTCGCACCCAGTCACTGGTATCTCTGCAGATGGCTAACCCAGTTGCC
Source organism: Nycticebus coucang (assembly GCF_027406575.1). Taxonomy (NCBI): domain Eukaryota; kingdom Metazoa; phylum Chordata; class Mammalia; order Primates; family Lorisidae; genus Nycticebus; species Nycticebus coucang. The sequence goes on from NC_069804.1 coordinate 65,426,965, forward strand.
CGCAGTGAACAGACACTCTAGGGGGTTGCATTTGCCTGAATCGCAAGGAAATCTGCCAGGCCCCCGCAGTCTGCCGCTATCTAGCAGGAGGAGATGGGGCCTGACATCTTTCAGTGCTTGATGCAGGTGATGGGAAGGAGGTGTTCACTCAGCCTTAGCCCCGTCCCTGATTGATGCTGTTAACAGAACAGAACGGAACAGACAACTTTGCAGTGTTCTGTCTCTGTTGCTGCCGAAATCGCCTACAGAATATGGGCTGTTCTGAGTTCAAATGTCTTTGCTGCTGGAAGTTTGTGTCCTCTTTGCTGCTGGAGGTTTACGTCCGATCACCCCTCTGGGTCGGTCCTGCCCTGGAAGCTTCCAGGGTTTGTGAGCAGTGTCAGGAAATCCCCCGCTCACTGATGGCCTCCTCTGGTTTCCCAGGGAGACAGGGGGTGTGGCCTCAGAATATCCAGGAGTGAGCCGTTCTGCCGTTAAAGAAAAAACGGCTGTTGATCTGCCTCCAGGTAACTGCCGCTCTGGTGTGGGCACTGAGCCGACCCTTTTCTCCTCTGTCTCGTGCCCCAGAGTCAGCACTGAGCGGCCACAGTTTATGCTGGGTCCACACCCCTCGAGAGATCCCCCAAGAATCCGAACTCTTGTGGGACAGGCCCCCAGACCCCGAGTGGGAGTGGGGGTAAGCTAGAGTTTCATTCAGTTTTATGTCCGGCCGTATTGTTGCTCAGGGAGGGCTGCTGCACTGCATCACAGGGAAGTGCCGCCAAGGCTTGATTCCCCCTCAGCAGAGTGCCCTCTCCTCGCTCATGTGTCTCAGAGTCAGCGCTTACCTGACGCAGCTCGGGCACTGTGCACTCCCCTCGAGAAATCACCCAAGGATCCAAACTCCTGGGGGATAGGCCTCCAGACCCCGAGTGAGTGTGGGCGGGAGTGCTGGATGCTCAGCGGGGAAGCTAGAGTTTTGTTCAGTTTTGTGTCTGGCTGTATTGTTGCCCGGAGAGGGCTGCTGCACCCCACTGCAGGGAAGTGCCGCCAAGGCTTGACTCCCCCTCAGCAGAGTGCCCTCTCCTCGCTCACGTGTCTCAGAGTCGGCGCTGACCTGACGCAGCTTGGGCACTGTGCACTCCCCTTGAGAAATCACCCAAGGATCTGAACTCCTGGGGGACAGGCCTCCAGACACCGAGTGAGAGTGGGGGGGAGTGCTGGGCACTCAGCGGGGAAGCTAGAGTTTTATTCAGTTTTATGCCCGGCAGGAGAACGCCATGGCACCCCAGTAGGGGAGGTAGGTCCAGATTTTAGAAGGTCTCTCCCATGGAGTGTAGTGTGAGGGCCTTTAATTTCTGCCCGTTTGTTTAATTGTGGGGCTCTTGAGCCTGTCTCATGGGGGAGGGGGACTCCCGTCCGCTTGGTGGTGGATTTTGTACCTTTTGTTTGCGTCCTTGTGATCACAGCTTGCCTCAGCGGTGTTGATGTGCGTTCTTCAACCTTCTCTCTTTGTGTGGCTCAAGTCCACCAGGATACTTAGTTAATTCCTGTCCCTTAACTCTCCTTCTGGACAGGAGCCTCTGTTGAAAGCTGGCTTCAGTCCGCCATCTTGTCTCTCCCCTCAGGTTTTTAGCTTTATCATGTCACATTTATTTATTTTTGGTGTTGTTACAATTACTAAGGGAGTTTTCCTCATAAAAACCTTTTCTCAGGCCAATTTTGTCAAGAATTTTTCCTACACTGTCTTCCAGAACTTTTATTGTTTCTTGTCTTAAATTTAATCTTTTTATTCAACAAGAGTCAATTTTTGTCAGTGCCGAGAGGTGCGGGTCCTGTTTCAGTCTCCTAAATGTGGCTAGCTAGTACTCCCAGAACCATGTATTATTTTTTTTTAACTTTTTCTGTTTTTTTATTATTAAATCATAGCTGCGTACATTAATGTGATCACGGGGCACCATACACTGTTTTTATAGACCATTTGACACATTTTCATCACACCACTTAAAATAGCCTTCCTGGCATTTTCTTAGTTACTGTGTTAAGACATTTATATTCTACATTTACTAAGTTTCACATGTACCCTTGTAAGATGCACCGTAGGTGTAATCCCACAAATCACCCTCCCTCCACCCAGCCTTCCTCCTCCCTCCTCTCTCTATCTCCTCCTTCCCCATATTCTTAGGTTATAACTGGGTTATAACTCATATGAAAGCCATAAATTAGTTTCATAATAGGGCTGAGTACATTGGTTACTTTTTCTTCCATTTTGAGATACTTTACTAAGAAGAATATGTTCCAGCTCCATCCATGTAAACATGAAAGAGGTAAAGTCTCCATCTTTCTTTAGGGCTGCATAATATTTCATGGTTTACATATACCACAGTTCATTAATCCATTCGTGGATCGATGGGCACTTGGGCTTTTTCCATGAATTAGCAATTATGAATTGGGCTGCAGTAAACATTCTGGTACAAATATCTTTGTTATGATGTGATTTTTGGTCTTCTGGGTATATGCCTAGTAGAGGAATTATAGGATTGAAGGGCAGATCTATTTTTAGATCTCTAAGTGTTCTCCAAACATCTTTCCAAAGGGAATGTATTAATTTGCATTCCCACCAGCAGTGTAGAAGTGTTCCCTTTTCTCCACGTCCACGCCCACGTCTCTGATCTTGGGGTTTTGTGATATGGGCTAATCTTACTGGAGTTAGATGATATCTCAAAGTAGTTTTGATTTGCATTTCTCTGATGATTAAAGATGATGAGCATTTTTTCATATGTCTGTAGGGCATGCGCCTGTCTTCTTCAGAGAAGTTTCTCTTCAAGTCCCTGCCCAGCCTGTGATGGAATCACTTGTTCTTTTCTTGCTTATACATTTGAGTTCTCTGTGGATTCTGTGTATTCATCCTTTGTTAGAGACATAACCCACAAATATCTTCTCCCATTCTGAGGGCTGTCTGCTTGCTTTACTCACTGTATTCTTGGCTGTGCAGAAGCTTTTTAGTTTGATCATGTCCCAGTAGTGTATTTTTGAAGCTGCTTCAATTGCCTGGGGGGTCCTCCTCACAAAATACTCGCCCAGACCAATTTCTTCAAGGGTTTTCCCTGCACTCTCTTCTAGTATTTTTATAGTTTCATGTTTTAAGTTTAAATATTTAATCCAGTGAGAGTCTATCTTAGTTAATGGTGAAAAATGTGGGTCCAGGAGAGACACCTGGGACTGTTCAGAGGGTCGATAATGATGCTTCTGGGAGGTGGCCAAGGGTGTAGAATCTGGCATCTAAATACTTTTTTGGATCCCAGAAAATGAATTGCCTGTTTATGCTTTGTATTATACAGGCAGAAGAAATGAGGAGCCAAAAGATTTACTTATGACATAAATTGAGTTTTAAAGTATTGTTATTATCCACCCATGCCATAATGTGCCAGGAAAGATTTGGTCAAATCAGGGATCATTTCAGGTATTAATAATTAGGATTTGGGTGAACTTTGAGAAGTCACTTTTAGGGCAGTGCCTGTTGGTCGAAGGAGTAAGGTGCCAGCCCCATATACCAGAGGTGGTGGGTTCAAACCCAGGCCCGGTGAAAAACTGCAAAAAAAGAGTCACTTTTAGTTTTCCTCAAACAGAGGAATCCAACTGGTGATGGTGCTAAAATACTTAACAGGACATCTAAAGATTATTACAGAACCCTTGACTATCTATAAACTACTACCACCAAGATCCCAGTGCCCAAACTGAAGGAGAAAACTCACGCTGTCCTGTCCAGCCATGGGAACTGTGGGCTTCCCAGGGCAGCATTAGACCCAGCATGCCATGGGTGAGAACTGCACCCAACTTGGGCTTTAGGGGGAGGTAGCTTTCTTCATAGATTTCAGCAGATGGATTTTTTATTTATATGTTAAATTGCAGTTATAACACAATGATAAACTGTCTAATTCCCCTGGATTTTAAATCTCACTTTTCCCTGGGTTGTAGTTAAGTAGATGAGAGATAGCAAGCACAGTAATATAAAAATAAAGGGTGAGAAGATTTATCCCTGGGGGGAAATTAAATGGTCTCAGACTAATCCTCACTAGATGTACTCACCCCTACTATGAAACTAATTTAGAGCTTTCACATGAAAACTATAACCCAGTTACAACCTAAGAATAGGGGGAAGGGGGAAAGGGAGGGGAGGGCGGGGGGAGGTGGATAGAGGGAGGAGGACAGGCGGGATCACACCTGCTGTGCATCTTACAAGGATATATGTGAAACTTCGTAAATGTAGAATGTAAATGTCTTAGCATAATAATTAAAAAAACTCCAGGAAGGCTATGTCAACCAGTTGATGAAAATGTGTCAAACGGTTTATGAAGCTAGTGTATGATGCCCCATGATCATAGCAATGTACACAGCTATGATTTAATAAAAAAAAAAAACTTCTAAAAGGAAACATAATCACCCATTATCCCATCTCCTGACACATTTCCTGTCTGTCCTATCTACTCACACACGTCATTTTGGGTAGTTCCAGTGTGTGGGTGTCAGTGGTCCCCAGATCCAGTGCTCCCCATCCAGGATCATGAACGTTCAGGCAGCTTCAACCTCTCAACCCCACCTCTGTGACTTTGTTGAACTCGAGGCTCCACACTACAGACTGCACTTCTGCATAGACACTGTATGGGCTGACACTGACAACGCTGCAGGGCCGGGTGACAGCCCCTCCTGCCTCAGCTAGCTCTTAATGACCTCTAGGCAGGAGTACCAAGCCTCACTTTTAGAAATGGCGGCAAGGTGTGATGGAGGAAGTTCCAGAACCATGCATTAAATAAGGATTCTTTTCCCCAGTGAATACTTTTGTTTGGTTAATCAAAGATCACATGGTGGCATGTGGTTGGATTCATTTTGATGTAATCTGTTCTAGTCTATAGATCTTTATTTCTATTTTTATGTCAATACCATTCTGTTTTGATTATGATAGACTTATAGTATAACCTGAAGTCTGGTAAAGTAGTGCCTTAAGATTTGTTTTTTATTAAAATTGTATTTGCTATTCTGCTTTTTATGATTCCATATAAAACAAAGTACTGTTTTTTCAAGTTCTATAATGTATGACATTGGTGCTTTGATGGGAATTGCGTTAAATCTATAGATTGCTTTGGGTAGTATGGACATTTTTATGATGTTGGTTCTTCCCAGCCACAAACATGACTTGTTCTTCCACTTGTTAACATCTTCTGTTATTTCTTTTCTCAGGATTTCATAGTTCTCCTTATAGATACCTTTCACATCCTTTGTTAGATAGATTCCTAGGTATTTTATCTTCTTTGAAGCTATTGTAAAAGGTATTATGTCTTTGATTTTATTCTCAGCTTGACTTGTTGGTGTATATAAGGGGTAGTATTTGTGGACATTGATTTTGTATCTCAAGATGTTATTATATTTCTTGATCACTCCTAAGAGTTTTGTAGTTGAGTCCCTGGGGTTTTTTAGGTTTAATATCATGTCATCCACAAAGAGCAAAATTTTGACCTTCTCTGTCCCCATTTGAGTACACTTGATCTCCTTCTCTTGCCTGATTGCAATGTTTAGGACTCCCAGCACTATGTTAAATAGCAGTGGTAGTAGTGAGCATTCTTACCTAGTTCCAGTTCTGAGTGGAAATGCTTTTCACTATGATATTTGCTGTGGGATTATTGTAGATAGCCTCTATGAGTTTGAGAAATATCCCACCTAAGCCTATTTTCTTTAGTATTCTTGTCAAAAAAAGGATCCTGGATATTGTCAAAAAACTTTTGTGCATCAATTGAGAGAATCATACGGTCTTTCTTTTTGCTTTTATTTATGTGGTGAATTACATTTATGGATTTATATATGTTGAACCAACCTTGCATCCCTGGGATAAAATTCAATTGATCATGATGTATAATAGTTTAATACCTAGCTGTATTCTGTTTGCTAGGATCTTATTGAATAATTTTGTGTTCATACTCATTAATGGTTTGGCCTATAGTTTTCCTTTTTTGCCAGAACCTTTCCTATTTTTGGAATCAGGGTGATATCTACTTTGTAGAATGTGTTGGGGGAGGATTCATGTTTTCCTCTGAATGTTGGAATTGGTCCTGCAATACAGGAACCAGTTCATCTTTGAAGGTTTGATAGAATTTTGGTGTAAAACCATGAAGTCAAGGGCTTTGCTTTTTTGGAAGATTTTATATTGTTGATGGAATTTCAGTATTTGATATAGGTCTATTCAAAATTTCTAATTTGTTCTGGTTGTGTTTCAGACATTGGTGGGATTCCAGATATTGGTTCATTTCCTCTGTATTTTCCAATTTTGTGGCATAGAGTTTTTATTTTATTTTATTTTTTTTTTTTAGTAATCATTGAGGATCTTTTGCATTTCTGTAATATCTGTTATTTCCCGTTTTTCATTTCTGTTTGAAGATATGAGATCTTACTTTTCTGTTTCTGGTTAGTCTGGCCCAGGGTTTTTCAATTTTATTACTCTTTCTAAAGAACCATCTTTTTGTTTCACTGATCTTCCTAAAAATTATTTTGTTCTCAATTTCACTTTATTCTGCCTAATTTTGGTTATTTCTTTCTTCACTTGGGTTTGGGTTGGATTGTTCTTCCTTTTGTAATTGCTGGAGATAGTCCACAGGTTATTCACTTGCTCTCTTTCTGTTTTCTTGATAAAGGCATGTAATGCTATAAATTTATCTCTTAGGAGGCCTTTATGGTATCCCAAAGTTTTTGATAGTTTGGTGATTCATTGTCATTTCGTTCAAGAAATCTAATGATTAAAAAAAAAAAAGAAATCTAATGATTTCATTATTAATCTCAGGTTTGACTTAGTTGTTGTGTAGCATGAAGTTTTTCATTTCCATGACTTTATTTGGGTATGAAGATTTTTGTTGTTGTTGGGTTCAACTTTTATTCCATGATGGTATGAGAAGATATAAGGAATAATTTCTATTCTTTTTTTTATTAAATCATAGCTGTATACATTAATGCTATCATGGGGCACCATACCTGGTTTTATAAACAGTTTGACACATTTTCATCACACTGGTTAACATGGCCTTCCTGGCATTTTCTTAGTTATTGTATTAAGACACTGATATTCTACATTGACTAAGTTTCATATGTACCCTTGTAAGATGCATCACAGATGTAATCCCACCAATCACCCTCCCTGCGCCCATCCTCCCCCCCCTTCCTCCATTCCCTCTCACCCTTCCCCATATTCTTAGGTTATAACTGGGTTATAGCTTTCATATGAAAGCCATAAATTAGTGTCATAGTAGGGCTGAGTACATTGGACTCTTTTTCTTCCATTCTTGAGATACTTTACTGAGAAGAATATGTTCCAACTCCATCCATGTAAACATGAAAGAGGTAAAGTCTCCATCTTTCTTTAGGCTGCATAATATTCCACGGTGTACATATACCACAGTTCATTAATCCATTCGTGGATCAATGGGCACTTGGGCTTTTTCTATGACTTAGCAATTATGAATAGGGCTGCAATAAACATTCTGGTATAAATATCTTTGTTTATAATGTGATTTTTGGTGTTCTGGGTATATACCTAGTAGAGGAATTATAAGATTGAATGAAAGATGTGTGGAGAACACTTAGAGATCTAAAAATGGATAATTTCTATTCTTTTGAATTTGTTGAGGTTATATTTGTATCCTAAGATATGATCGATTATGGAGAATGATACATGGGCTGATGTGAACAATGTGTGTTCAGTCTTTTTATGATGAAATGTTCTGTTTAAATGTTTTAAATGTCGGTAAAATTTATGTGTTCTAGGGTCAAGTTTAAGTCCATTAATTCTTTGTTTAGTTTCTACTTGGAGGATCTGTTTAGTACTATCAAAGAATGTTAAAATCTCCACCTATTATGGTGTTGGAAGAAATTGTTCAGATCATTTAAGGTTTCTTTTATGTATCAAGGAGGGTTTAAGTTGGGTGCATAAATATTAATTATTAAAATCTCTTCATGTTGTATGCTTTATTTGACCAGTATGTAGTCTCCATCCTTGTCTTTCCTTATTTTCATTGGGTTAAATTAAATTGTATATGCAAATAAGATTACAACTACTGCTTTTTCACCCCTTATTTTCTTTTGTCTGGAGTATTGTTTTCCATTTCTTCACCCTGAGTCTTGTTTTATCCCTTGCAGTTAGGTGTGGCTTTTTTTTGGAAACAACAGATATTCAGTCTCAGCTTTTGCATCCAGTCAGCCAGCCCATGCCTCTTTAAAGAATTCAAGCCATTCACATTTTTTGAGAGAAATGACAGGTATAGTGGAATTTTGGTCATCTTGTTTGTTGGAGTTCCAGAGTCATTTTTATCTCTTGTGCTACTGTGGAAATTGGGCTTTGCTTTTTAATTTCTGGCTATATTGACTTTTGAGATGGACCATTGTGCTGGTCATTGTGAAGAATGGGTCTGAGTACTTCCTGCAGAGCCGGTCTAGTTGTGGAAAATTTCTGCAGCATTTGCATGTCAATAAAATATTTAAATTCTCCATCAAAAATGAAGCTCACTTTAGCAGCATACAGGATCCTGAGATGAAAATTGTTTTGTTTAAGAAGGTTAAGGGCTGATGACCATCCTCTTCTGTCTTGAAAAGTTTCAGCTGAAAGATCTGCAGTCGATCTGTTATTTTTCCCTTTGTAGGTAAGACTTTTCTCATGACTGGCTGCTTACAGTATTTTGTCTTTCATATTGACTTTGAGAAAGTTAATTACACTGTGTCTAGCAGATGCTTTGTTTGTATTGAGTCATTCTAGGGTTCTGAAATTATCTACTATCTTAATTTATGTATCTCTTGCAATGCTTGGGAAATTCTCCTCCATAATATCTTGGAGTAGAGAATCTGTCCCTTTGGCACCATCCTCTTCTTCTTCAGGAATCCCTAAAGTTCAGATGTTTGATCTTTTGGATTAGTCCCATAACTCTCTCAGGGAACATTCTGTTTTTGTTCTCTTTTATCCTACCACCTTGCATGATTGCAATATTTTAAAAGTCTTGTGTTCACTTTCTGATATTCTTTCTTCTTTATGTTCTGCTCTATTATTTAAGTTCTCTACTGTGTTTTGAAGCTCATTGAATGCTTCTTTCCCTTACTCATTACGTCCATATCCTTCATGAAATTGTCTTCAAATTCACTAATTTTTGAGACAAATTTTGGGCTATTTTTTGTATTCTATGTCCATCTTCTCCTCAATTTTATTCATCATATTTGTCATCCATATTCTGAATTCTGTTTCTGATATTTCAGCAATTTCTCTATAGGTGGTGCTTTCTGCTGCATCTCCCTTGTAATAATTTGAAGGAGTTTATCTGCTTTTATTTTTCATGTTACTAGAATTCTTCTGATGGTTCCTCCCCATGAGTAGTATTAGCTTTTTAAAAATATTAATTATACTTTCTTAGTTGAAATGTAAGGTTGTCCCTGAAGAGTTAATGAGATATAATCTAATCTGGGACTCTTATGGAGCACCACACAGATCCATTAGGCAACTATAACTGGCTATGTAAGACCAGATCTGGAAGCCACAGCAGGTGGTTCCACCACTTCACCAATGAGCTGGAACTTGTGCTTGTGGCCCTTCCCTTCAGTCTCTTAAAGCTCCCTTTCAGGGCTGCAGCAAGAGTCTCTGGGACAGCCTTGCTTAGATATCCCAACCTGATTCGGTCCTGGTGTCAAACTGTCCTCCATTCAGTTTAATTGATTTGCAGTTATTTTCACTGGATCTTCTGCTGCATACAGATTGGAACAGTTGGTAACCGTGTTCAGTGACCAGGACTTGACAGCTGCACTATGGGGCTAAGGAAGAGAGTGAAACCACATTACATTTGGTAGATTTGAAACAGAAAAAGAAAGAGAATCCTTAAGAAATTCCCTGAAAAAGGAGGCAGAGACAAGATGGCAGACTGAAGACAGCTTTCCACAGAGGCTCCCATCCCGAAGGAGAGTTAAGGGACGAAAATTTAGCAAGTAACCTGATGGATTCAAGCAGCACCAAGCGAGAAAGTTGAAGAACACACATCAACCCCGCTGAGGAGAGCTACAACCACAAGGATGCAAACAAAAGGTACAAAACCCATCACCAAGTGAACGGGAGTCCCCCCTCCCCCATATGATAGGCTTAAGAGCCCCACAAACAAACAGGCAGAAATCAAAAGCCCTCCCACTACACTTCACGGGAGAGACCTACTAAAATCTGGACCTACCTCCCTTACTAGGGTGCCTAGGCATTCTCCTGCCAGGCATAAAACTGTATAAAACTGTAAATATAATTTGCCGGCAACTCTGAGCTCCTAGCACTTCCCTCCACACTCTCTGAGGTCTGAAAGCCTGTCTCCCAGGAGTTCAGATTTTTGGGTGACTTCTAGAGGGGAGAGGACAGTCCCCGAGCTGTGGCTGGTCAGCACTGATTCTGGGGCATGGAAGAGAGGTGAGGACAGTCAGCAGAGGGCGACACTTACCAGGGCAGTGCTTCCCTGAGGCGTGGTGCAGCAGCCCTCCCTGGGCAGCAGTACAACGAGGCATAAAACTGAGTGGAACGGTGTGACCTTGCTACTGGCGGCTCTGGGCTCCCTGTGGCTTTGGGCTCCCAGAATCTCTAAGCCCCCAGCAGCTCTGGACTCTTGGCGGTTCTGGGCTCCTGGTGCTCCCCCAGCCCTCGTTCTGTGGTCTGGAGACCTGAATGTCTGCAGTGTGGCTGGGTACGGAACTGGGTGGAACTGAGTATGTTCGCTGCTGGCAGCTCTGGGCTCCCACCTCTCCCCCCACCCTGCCCTCACTCTGCAGCCTGAAGGCAGGAGCTGCGGCAGTGCAGCCGGGTGAGAGACTGGGAGGAGCTGAGTGTGATCACTGCCAGTGGCTCTGGGCTCCCAGAGCCCCACCCCACCCCACCCTCACCCTGGGATCTGGAGGCCTGTCCGCCAGGAGTCCAGATTCTTGGGGGATTTGTCAGGGCATGGACAGTGCCCAAAAGGCGGCTGGTCGGTCCTGACTCTGGGATGCAGGAGTGAGGCTGGAGGAGACCCACATGACAGCGGCAGTTTCCTGAGGCAGCTGAAGACACAACCCCTGCCTCCCTTGGAAACTAGAGGAGGCCACCGTGAGTATAAAATTTGCGTGAGGTGACTCAAAGACCCAGTAAAAATACAGGGCAGGGGCGATTCAGAGACCTGAGACTTCAACCCAGAGCAAGTGCTTCACTGTGGTCAACATTAGCCAGCTGAAAATGAGTCAGAACCACTTAGCCCCAACACACCAGACAGGGCCCCAGTGTCTCAGGCCACAACACTGAACGGGCCCTCAACAAAACCCCAGGGGAAAAATCAAGGGGAGTAAAAGAACCATGGGGCAGAATCAGAAGAAAAACTCTGGTAACATGAATAACCAGAATAGATAACCCCCCCAAGGAAAGATATGGTGGATATAATTGAAGATCCCATTCATAAACAATTGGCAGACATGTCAGAAATCGAATTCAGAATTTAGATTTCAGACAAGATTGATAAAACAAAATTAGGAATATGAGGAGAAATTCAAAAGTTGTCTCAAGAATTTAACGAATTTAAAGACAAAACCACCAAAGACTTAGACACACTGAAGCAAGAATTTGCAGCCCTTAAAGATATGAAAAATACAGTAGAATCCCTCAGCAACAGAACGGACCAAGCAGAAGAAAGGATTTCTGACATTGAATATAAAGCCTTTGAATGCTCCCAAACTCTCAAAGAGGAAGAGAAATGGAGAGCAAAAGCAGATCATTCTCTCAGAGAGATCTGGGATAATTCGAAGAAGGCTAATATAATAATAATATGAGTTCCAGAAACGATGAAGTGGCATCGATGGGCAAAGAGGCCCTTCTGCATGAAATTATGAAAGAAAATTTTCCAGACATGCCTAGAGATTCTGAAAATCAGATAGCAGACAGTTTCAGAACCCCAGCACGATTCAACACCAATAAGTCATCCCCCAGACATATCATAATTAGCTTCACTAAAGTTAACATGAAGGAGAAAATTCTCAACGTCATCAGGTGAAAGAAAGCCTTTACCTACAAAGGTAAGAACATTAGAATGACTGCAGATCTCTCTGCTGAAATTTTTCAAGCTAGCAGAGGGTGGTCATCGACTTTTAATCTCCTGAAGCAAAATAACTTTCAACCCCGGAACTTGTACCCAGCTAAACTGAGTTTCATCTATGATGGAGAAATTAAATACTTTAACAACATTCATATGTTGAAGAAATTTTCCACAAACAAACCAGCTATTCAGGATATTCTCAGACATCCTCCATAATGACCAACCCAATCCTCTACTACAAACGTAAACTCACTCAGAAACTTTTGCTCAAACTCCAACTTCTACAATGACGAAAAGATTAAAAATGTCCACTGGACTTTTGACAAACTCAATACCCATAACTTTACCAAACTTATCAATACTCCCCATTAGTGTAAATGGCTTAAACTGTTCTATAAAGAGACATAGGTTAGCTGACTGGATACAAAAACTCAGACCAGATATCTGTTGCTTACAAGAGTCACATCTTAACTTAAAAGACAAATAAAGACTCAAGGTGAAAGGATGGTCATCCATATTTCAGGCAAATGGTAAGCAGAAAATAGCAGGTGTGGCAATTTTATTTGAAGACACAATAGGCTTTAAACCACAAAAGTAATGAAGCAGAAGAATTGTCACTTCATATTTGTTAAGGGTAATACTCAATATGATGAGATTTCAAATATTAATATTTATGAAGCCAACCAGAATGCACCTCAATTTATAAGAGAAATAAACAGACATGAGCAACTTGATTTCCTCCAGCTCCATAATAGTCAGAGATTTTAACATTCCTTTGGCAGTGATGGATCGATCCTCCAACAAAAAGCTGAGTATAGGAATTTTAGATTTAAATGTAACCATCCAGCATTTAGATTTAGCAGACATCTACAGAACATTCCATCCTAACAAAACTGAATACACATACTTCTCAACAGCCCACGGAACTTACTCCAAAATTGATCACATCTTAGGTCACAAGTCTAACCTCAGTAAATTTAAAGGAATATAAATTATTCCATGCATCTTCTTGGACCATCATGGAATAAAACTTGAGCTGATTAACAACAGGCATCTGCATACTCATACAAAAACATGGAAGTTAAGTAACCTCATGCTGAATGATAGCTGGGTCAGAGATTAGATCAAGAAGGAAATTATCCAATTTTTGGAACAAAATGACAATGAAAACATGAACTATCAGAACCTCTGGGACACTGCAAAGGCAGTTCTAAGAGGGAAATTTATAGCACTGAAAGCCTTCCTCAGGAGAACAGGAAGAGAGGAAGTCAGCAACTTAATGGGACATCTCAAGCAACTGGAAAAGGAAGAACACTCCAACCCCAAACCCAGTAGAAGAAAAGAAATAACCAAAATCAGAGCAGAACTAAATGAAATGGAAAGCAAAAGAATAATACAACAGATAAATAAATCAAAAACCTGATTTTTGAAAAGGTTAACAAAATAAACAAACCGTTGGCCAACCTAATCAGGAAAAAAGAGTAAAACCTCTAATCTCGTCAATCAGAAATGACAAAGCCAAAATAAGAACAGACTCCTCAGAAATTCAAAAAATCCTTAATGAATATTCCAAGAAAATTTACTCAGAAATATGAAAATCACCTTCCAAGACTTAACCAGAATCAAGTGGAAATGTTGAACAGGCCAATATCAAGTTAGGAAATAGTATCAACCATACAAAAGCTCCCGGAAAAGACAAGCCTGGAACCAGATGGTTTCACATCAGAATTCTACCAAACATTTGAAGAGGAAATAGTACTTATACTACTCAACCTGTTCCAAAAGGTAGAAAAAGAAGGAAGACTACCAAACACGTTCTATGAAGCAAAATCACCCTGATCCCCAAATCAGGAAAAGACCCAACAAGAAAAGAAAACTATAGACGAATATCACTAATGAATATAGGTGCAAAAATATTCAACAAGATCCTAACAAACAGAATCCAGCAAGACATCAAACAAATTGTACATCATGATCAAGCTGGCTTTATCCCAGTGTCTCAAGGCTGGTTCAATCTACATAAATCCATAAATGTAATTCAGCAAAAAACAAAGTAAAAAACAAAGACCATATGATTCTCTCAATCAATGCAGAAAAAGCTTTTGATAACATGCAACATCCCTTCATGATCAGTACACTTAAGAAAATTGGTATAGAAGGGACATTTCTTAAACGCATAGAGGCCATCTACAGCAAATTGACAGGCAATATAATATTGAATGGAGTCAAATTGGAATCATTTCCACTTAGATCAGGAACCAGACAAGGCTGCCCATTGTCTCCATTGCTTTTTAACATTGTAATGGAAGTTTTAGCCACCACAATTAGGGAAGAAAAGGCGATCAAGGGTATCCACGTAGGGTCAGAAGAGACCAAACTTTCGCTCTTCGCAGACGATATGATTGTATATCTGGAAAACACCAGGGACTCTACTACAAAACTCTTAGAAGTGATCGAGGAATACAGCAACGTCTCAGGTTACAAAATCAACATTCATGGATCGGTAGCCTTTATATATACCAACAATAGTCTAGTTGAAAAAATAGTTAAGGACTCTATCCCACTCACAGTAATGCCAAAGAAGATGAAATATTTGGGAGTTTATCTAACAAAGGACGTGAAAGATCTGTATAAAGAGAACTATGAAAGTCTAAGAAAAGAGATAGCCGAGAATGTTAATAAATGGAAAAACATACCATGCTCATGGTTGGGAAGAATTAACATTGTTAAAATGTCCATACTACCCAAAGCAATATATACCTTCAACACATTCCCTATTAAAGTTCCACTGTCATACTTTAAAGATCTTGAAAAAACAATACTTCGTTTTATATGTAATCAGAAAAAAACCTCGAATAGCCAAGACATTGCTCTAAAATAAAAATAAAGCAGGAGGAATTACGCTACCAGACCACAGACTATACTACAAATCAATAGTGATCAAAACAGCATGGTGTTGGCACAAAAACAGAGAAATAGATGTCTGGAACAAAATAGAGAACCAAGAGATGAATCCAGCTACTTACTGTTATTTAATCTTTGATAATTCCGTTTAAAACATTCAGTGGGGAATAGAGTCCCTATTTAACAAATATTGCTGTGTTAACTGGCTGGCAACCAGTAGAAGACTGAAACCGGACCCACACTTTTCACCATTAACCAAGATAGACTCTCACTGGATTAAAGATTTTTTTTATCTTTTATTTATTTATTTTTTTATTAAATCATAGCTGCGTACATTAGTATGATCATGGGGCACCATACACTTGGTTCATAGAACGTTTGACACATTTTCATTACACTAGTTCATATAGATTTCGTGGCATTTTCTTAGTTATTTTGCTAAGACCTTTACATTCCACCTTTACTAGGATTCGCATATTCCCTTTAAGATGCACTGCAGGTGTAATCCCATTAATCCCCCTCCCTCCACCTACCACACCCCTCCCTCCCCACCCTTACCCACTTCTCTGTATTGTTAGGTTGTAACTGGGTTATACCTTTCATGTGAAGGTCCTACATTAGTTTCACAATAAGGGTGAGTACATTGGGTACTTTTTCTTCCGTTCTTGAGACACTTTAATAAGAAGAATATGTTCCAGCTCCATCCATGTAAAGATGAAAGAGGTAAAGTCTCCATCTTTTTTTAAGGCTTCATAATATTCCATGGTGTACATATACCACAATTTGTTAATCCATTCATGGATCAATGGGCACTTGGGCTTTTTCCCTGACTTAGCAATTATGAATCGGGCTGCAATAAATATTCTGATACAAATATCTTTTTTATGATGTGATTTTTGGTCTTCTGGGTATATGCCCAGTAGAGAGATTGCAGGATTGAATGGCAGATCTATTTTTAGATCACAAAGTGTTCTCCGTATCACTTTTCAAAAGGAATATAATAATTTGCATTCCACCAGCACTGCAAAAGTGTTCCCTTTTCTCCACATCCACGCCAACATCTCTGGTCTTGGGGTTTTGCGATGTAGGCTAGTCACACTGCAGTTAGATGATATCTCAAAGTAGTTTTGATTTGCATTTCTCTGAGGATTAAAGATGATGAGCATTTTTCATATGTCTCAAGGCTGTGCGTCTGTCTTCTCCAGAGAAGTTTCCCTTCAAGTCCATTGCCCAGCCTGCGATGGGATCCCTTGTTCTTTTCTTGCTAATGCGTTTGAGTTCTCTGTGGATTCTGGTTATTAAACCTTTGTCGGAGACATAACCTGCAAATATCTTTTCCCATTCTGAGGGCTATTTGCTTGCTTTACTTACTGTGTTCTTGGCTGTGCAGAAGCTTTTGAGTTTTATCAAGTCCCAAAAGTGTATTTTTGAAGCAGCTTCAATTGCTAGCGGGGTCCTTCTCATGAAAAACTCACCCAACCCAATTTTTCAAGGGTTTTCCCTACACTCTTCTAGTATTTTTAAATTTCATGACGTAGGTTTAAATCTTTAATCCAGTGAGAGTCTATCTTTGTTAATGGTGAGAGGTGTGTGTCCAGTGTCAGTCTTCTACAGGTTGCCAGCCACTTCACCCAGTACAATTTTTTAAATAGGGAATCTTTCCCCATTGAATGTTTTTAATTGGTTTGTCAAAGATTAAATAACATTAATTAGCTGGATTCATTTCTTGGTTCTCTATTCTGTTCCAGACGTCTACGTCTCTGTTTTTGTGCCAGTACCATGCTATTTTGATCACTATTGATTTGTGGTATAGTCTGAGGTCTGGTAGCGTGATTCCTTCTGCTTTGTTTTTATTTTAGAGTAATGTGTTGGGTATTCGAGGTTTTTTCTGATTCCATAGAACACAAAGTATTGTTTTTTCAAGATCTTTAAAGTATGACAGTGGAGCTTTGATGGGAATTGCGTTGAAATTATATATTGCTTTGGGTAGTATGGACATTTTAACAATGCTGATTCTTCCCAACAATGAGCATAGTATATTTTTACATTTGTTAACATTCTCAGCTATCTCTTTTCTTAGAGTTTCCTAGTTCACTTTATATAGATCTTTCACGTCCTTTGTTAGATAAACTCCCAAGTATTTCATCTTCTTTGGCAGTACTGTGAATGGGATAGAGTCCTTAAGTGCTTTTTCAACTTGACTATTGTTGGTATATATAAAGCTTACCGATTTATGAATGTTGATTTTGTAACCTGAGACGCTCCTGTATTCCTTGATCTCTTCTATGAGTTTTGTAGTAGAGTCCCTAGTATTTTCCAGATATACAATCATATCATCTGTGAAAAGTGATAGTTTGATCACTTCTGACCCTACGTGGATACCCTTGATGGCCTTTTCTTCCCTAATTGTGGTGGCTAAAACTTCCATTACAATGTTAAAGAGCAATGAAGACAATGGGCAGCCTTGTCTGGTTCCTGATCTGAGTGGAAATGATTCCAATTTAACTTCATTAGATATGATATTGGCTGTGGGTTTACTGTAGAAGACCTCTATCAGTTTAAGAAATGTCCATTTCATACCAATTTTCTTAGGTTTTCTGATCATGAAGGGATGTTGGATGTTATCGAAAACTTTTTCTGCATCGATTGAGAGAATCATATGGTCTTTGTTTTTAGTTTGTTTATGTGCTGAATTACATTTATAGATTTACGTATATTGAACCAGCCTTGAGACCCTGGGATAAAACCGACTTGGTCATGATGTATGATTTGTTTGATATGTTGCTGGATTCTGTTTGTTAGAATATTGTTGAATATTTTTGCATCTATGTTTATTAGTGATATTGGTGTATAATTTTCTTTTCTTGTTGGGTCTTTTCCTCGTTTGGGGATCAGGGTGATGTTTGCTTCATAGAATGTGTTGGGTAGTCTTCCTCCTTTTCTACCTTTTGGAACAGATTGAGGAATATAGGTAGTAATTCCTCTTTAAAGGTTTGGTAGAATTCTGACGTAAAACCATCTGGTCCTGGGGTTTTCTTTTTTGGGAGATTTTGATGTTATTTCCGAACTTGATATGGGCCTGTTCAACATTTCCACTTGATTTTGGTTAAGTCTTGGAAGGTGACATGCTTCCAACTAATGGTCAATTTCCTTCAGATTTTCATATTTCTAAGAATAAAGTTTCTTGTAATATTCATTAAGGATTTTTTGGATTTCTGAGGAGTCTGTTGTTATTTCGTCTTTGTGATTTCTGATTGATGAGATTATAGGTTTTACTCTTTTTTTCCTGATTAGGTTGGCCAAAGATTATCTATTTTGTTGACCTTTTCAAAAAGCCACCTTTTTGATTTATTGATCTGTTGTATTATTCTTTTGTTTTCCATTTCATTTAGTTCTGCTCTGATTTTGGTTATTTGTTTTCTTCTACTGGATTTGGGGTTGGAGTGTTCTTCCATTTCCAGTCTCTTGAGGTGAACCATTAAGTTGCTTACTTCCTCACTTTCCGTTCTCCTGAGGAAGGCTTGCAGTGCTATAAATTTCCCTCTTAAAACTGCGTTTGCTGTGTCCCAGAGGTTCTGGTAGTTTTTGTCTTCCTTGTCATTTTGTTCCAGAAATTGGGTAATTTCCTTCTTGATCTCATCTCTGACCGAGCTATCATTCAGCATAAAGTTATTTAACTTCCATGTTTTTGTATGAGTATGCAGATTCCTGTTGTTACTCATCTCAAGTTTTATTCCATGATTGAACAAGAAGATGCATGGAATAATTTCTATACCTTTAAATTTACTGAGGTTTGACTTTTGACCTAAGATGTGATCAATTTTGGAGTAAGTTCCGTGGGCTGATGAGAAGTATGTGTATTCAGTTTTGTTAGGATGGAATGTTCTATAGATGTCTGCTAAATCTAAATGCTGGATGGTTAAATTTAAATCTACAATTTCTTTACTCAGTTTTTTGTTGGAGGATCGATCCATCACTGCCAAAGGAGTTTTAAAATCTCCGACTATTACAGAGTTAGAGTAAATCAAGCTGCTCATGTCTGTTAGAGTTTCTCTTATAAATTGAGGTGTATTCTGGTTGGGTGAATAGATATTAATAATTGAAATCTCATCATATTAAGTCTTACCCTTAAGAAATATGAAGTGACCATTCTTGTTCTTCCTTACTTTTGTTGGTTTAAAGCCTATTGTATCTGCAAATATATTTGCAACAGCTGCTTTTTTCTGGTTACCATGTGCCTGAAATATGGATGTCCATGTTTTCACTGTGAGTCTCTATTTGCCTTTTAAGTTAAGGTGTGACTCTTGTATGCAACAAATGTCTGGCATGAGTTTTTGTATCCAGTCAGCTAACCTATGTCTCTTTAGACGGCAATTTAAGCCATTCAGATTAATGAAGAGTATTGATAAGTTTCGTGAAGTTTTGAGTATTGAGTTTTTCGAAAGGCCAGTGGGCATTTTTAATCCTTTTGCCATTGTGGAAGTTGGAGTATGATCAGAAGTTTCTGAGTAAGTTTACTTTTGTAGTAGAGGATTGGATTGGTTATTATGGAGGATAGGTCTGAGAATATCCTGATAATTTGGTTTTGTTATTGCAAATTTCTTTAGCATATGAAAGTCATTAAAGTATTTAATTTCTCCATCACAAATGAAGCGCAGTTTACCTGGGTACATGATCTGGGTTTGAAAGTTCTTTTGCTTGAGGAGATTAAACGTTGATGACCACCCTCCTCTGGCTTGAAAAATTTCAGCCGAAATTTCAGTCATTCTAATGTTCTTCCCTTTGAAGGTAATATTTTTGTTTCACCTGACCGCTTTGAGAATTTTCTACTTCATATTAACTTTAGTGAAGTTAATTATGATATGCCTGGGGGATGTCTTATTGGGATTGAGTCATGCTGGGGTTCTGAAGCTATCTGCTATCTGAATTTCACTTTCTCTAGGCATGTCTGGAAAATTCTCTTTCATAATTTCATTCAGAAGGACTTCTGCGCCCAGTGAGGGCACTTCATCTGTTTCAGGAATTCGTATGAGTCGGATATTTACCTTCTTCTAGTTATCCCAGAGCTCTCTGAGTGCGTGATGCATTTTTGCTCTCCATTTCTCTTCCTCTTTGAGAGTTTGGGAGCATTCAAAGGCTTGATCTTTGATGTCGGAGATCCTTTCTTCTGCTTGGTCCATTCTGTTGCTAAGGGATTCTACTGTATTTTTCACATCTTTGAGGGCTGCAAATTCTTGCTTCAGTGTGTCTAAGTCTTTGGTGGTTTTGTCTTTAAATTTGTTAAGTTCTTGAGACATCTTTTGAATTTCTCCACGAATTCCTAATTCCATTTTGTTAATGTTGTTTGCCATCCAAATTCTGAATTCGATTTCTGACATCTCAGCCAGTTGTTTGTGAATGGGATCTTCAATTACATCTGCTGTATCTTTCTTTGGGGGGCTTGATCTATTCTGGATATTCATGTTACCAGAGTTTTTCTGCTGATTCCGCCCCATGATTGTTTTACTCCCTTTGATTTCTCCCCTGGTGTTTGGTCGAGGACCCGTATAGTGTTGTGGCCTGAGAAACTGGGGCCCTGTTTGGTGTAGAGGGACTAAGTGGTTCTGTCTTGTTTTCAACTGGGTTCTTTTTGACCCTTGTGAAACAGTTACTCTGGGTTGAAGTCTCAGCTGTGGATAAATACCAGCAATTAAGTCACCCCACCCACCAGAGGCAACAAATGGAAAATGAGAATCAAACATTCCTACAACCACACACCCAGGGCACCACCTTGATAGTCCCCAGGTGAGTGGCTCAGTTCAAAAGGTCCAAATCAATTGTCTTAGTCAGCAGCTTTCTCTGGTGGGAGAGTTCAAGAGGTCCCTGGGAACTGTATCACAGGTGTCTGGTGACTGGTCTAATATGGCTTGGTCCAGTGCTGTGTGGAGTCAGGAAGAACCACCCAGTAAATCGATCAGTCTGGGAAGATTGATGCCTCCTTAACCACATTGTAGCTCTGTCACATCCAGTCGCTGCTAGCCCCACAGGGCTGTGACCCAGTCAGTTGTCTGCAGTAAGCAGATACTCCAGGGGTTTGCACCTGCCTGAGTCAGAGGTTAGTCAGTGTCTGCTCGTCTAGGCCACTACTCTCTATCTTTATCCAGCAGGGGGTGGTGTGGCCTGTCAACCTCGGTCACTTGATGGAGGCTGCAGGTGTTCACTCAGTTCCAGCCCCACCCTTAGTTTATGTTACTTGGTTGAGGGAACAACCCTGTCTGAGTTTGTTTGTGACCCTGCTAGATTCCTCTGCAGAGGAGAGGCTGATTTGAGTTCCCAGAACCAGTGCCTGAGGCCCTTTCTTTAGTTCTGTGGGTTTGTATTTGCGGCACAATCAGTTGTTGGCTGTAGACTCTTGGCCTCCTTTGTGTATAGGCTGGTGATCCCCTGAGGGCAGGTGCATCTTAGGCTCAGTCAAGCGGTCCTCTGGATCAGCCCCACCCTGGGAGTTTCCCAGCTCTGTGGATGTGTTTTCTAGTCCTCGTGTTCCTCCCGGGTCAGTGCTGCCTCAAGCAAACCCTTTAATCCCGGGGCCTGTGTTTCAGTCCCAGGTCTGTTCCATGGTGGTTGCCATCTGAGAAGATGCTCAGCCTCATCTGTTTGCCCAGGAAGACAGGAGGAGAGGCTATAGGATATCTGGGGGTGGGCCTTTTTATTGCTGAACACAGCTGTTGCTCTGCACTTTTGGGCACCACCGCTCCTGTGTAATTCCCTCTTAGTTGATCTTCGTCTTCTCGCTCCTTTGCTACAGAGTCAGCACTGGCCAGCTGCAGTCCAGGTCCTGTGTGCACCTCTTGAGTGTTCATCCAAGAATCTGGACTCCAGGGTGGGCAGGGCTCCAGATCACGCAGTGCGAGTGGAGGGGAGTGTTAGGAGCTCAGAGTTGCAGGTCGTAACACCAAGCTCATTGAGACCAAATGAACAAATAAACATATACAAATGTTACCAGGCACATGGGTCCATAGATACAGAGACAGATGGAAACACATAGACATACAGGTAACAGCCACAACAACAGTAGTAGAAGAACAACTGCAATAAAAATAGTGATAATTGTAAAATAATTGAAAGAAAGGAAAAAAAAGAGAAAAAGTGGTGTTACTAGGAATGTTAAATGAGAAGAAAGAAGAAATTAAAATTAGAAGACATAGAAATAGTAGTCATCAACGTTTAATCTCCTCAAGCAAAATAACCTTCAACCCCGGATCTTGTACCCAGCTAAACTGAGTTTCATTTACGACGGAGAAATTAAATACTTTAATGACATACATATGCTAAAGAAATTTGCCATAACTAAACAAGCTCTTCAGGATATTCTCAGACCTAACCTCCATAATAACCAACCCAATCCTCTACTACAAAAGTAAACTCACTCAGAAACTTCTGATGAAACTCTAACTTCCACAATGGCAAATGGATTAAAAATGCCCACTGGACTTTCAAAAAACTCAATACCCCAAATTTCACCAAACTTATCAATGCTCTCCATTAATGTGAAGGGCTTAAACTGCCCTCTAAAGAAACATAGGTTAGCTGACTGGATACAAAAACTCAGGCCAGACATTTGTTGCATACAAGAGTCACATCTTAACTTAAAAGACAAATACAGACTCAGGGTGAAAGGATGGTCATCCATATTTCAGGCAAATGGTATCCAGAAAAAAGCAGGACTTGCAATTTTATTTGTGGACACAATAGGCTTTAAATCAACAAAAGTAAGGAAGGACAAAAATTGTCACTTCATATTTGTTAAGGGTAAGACTCAATATGATGAGTTTTCAATTATTAATATCTATGCACCCAACCAGAATGCACCTACAATTTATAAGAGAAACTCTAACAGACATGAGCAAATTGATTTCCTCCAACTCTATAATAGTCGGAGATTTTAACACTCCTTTGGCAGTGCTGGATCAATCCTCCAACAAAAAGCTGAGTAAAGCAATTGTAGATTTAAATCTAACCATCCAGCATTTAGATTTAGCTGACATCTATAGAACATTTCATACCAACAAAACTGAATACACATACTTCTCATCAGCCCACGGAACTTACTCCAGAATCGATCACATCTTAGGTCACAAGTCTAACCTCAGGAAATTTAAAGGAATAGAAATTATTCCATGCATCTTCTCGGACCATAATGGAATAAAACTTGAGATGAGTAACACAGGAATCTGCATACACATACAAAAACACGGAAGTTAAATAACCTTATGCTGAATGATAGCTGGGTCAGAGATGAGATCAAGAAGGACATTGCCAAATTTCTGGAACAAAACGACAATGAAGACATGAACTATCAGAACCTCTGGGACACCGCAAAGGCAGTTCTCCGAGGGAAATTTAGAGCACTGCAAGCCTTCCTCAGGAGAACGGAAAAAGAGGAAGTAAAGTAACTTAATGGGACATCTCAAGAGACTGGAAATGGAAGAACAATCCAACCCCAAATCCAGTAAAAGAAAAGAAATAACCAAAATCAGAGCAGAACTAAATGAAATTGAAAACAAAAGAATAATACAACAGATCAATAAATCAAAAAGCTGGTTTTTTGAAAAGATCCACAAAATAGATAAACCTTTGGCCAACCTAATCAGGAAAAAAAGAGTAAAATCTCTAATCTCATCAATCAGAAATAACAAAGATGAAATAACAACAGACTCCTCAGATATCCAAAAAATCCTTAATGAATATTACAAGAAATTATACTCTCAGAAATACGAAAATCTGAAGGAAATCGACCGTTACTTGGAAACCCGTCACCTTCCAAGATTTAATCAAAAACAAGTGGAAATTTTGAAGAGGCCCATATCAAGTTCAGAAATATCAGCAACCATACAAAATCTCCCCAAAAAGAAAAGCCCGGGACAGATGGTTTCACGTCAGAATTCTACCAAACATTTAAAGAGGAATTAGTACCTATACTACTCAATGTGTTCCAAAAGGTAGAAAAAGAAGGAAGACTACCCAACACATTCTATGAAGCAAACATCACCCTGATCCCCAAACCAGGAAAAGACCCAACAAGAAAAGAAAATTATACACCAATATCACTAATGAATATAGATGCAAAAATATTCAACAAGATTCTAACAAACAGAACCCAGCAACATATCAAACAAATCATACATCATGACCAAGTCGATTTTATCCCAGGGTCTCAAGGCTGGTTCAATATACGTAAATCTGTAAATGTAATCCAGCACATAAACAAATTAAAAAACAAAGACCATATGATTCTCTCAATCGATGCAGAAAAAGCTTTTGATAACATCCAACATCCATTCATGATTAGAACACTTAAGAAAATTGGTATAGAAGGGACATTTCTTAAACTGATAGAGGCCATCTACTGCAAACCGAAAGCCAATATCATATTGAATGGAGTTAAATTGGAATCATTTCCATTTAGATCTGGAACCAGACAAGGCTGCCCATTGTGTCCTTTGCTCTTTCACATTGTAATGGAAGTTTTAGCCACTGCAATTAGGGAAGAAAAGGCGATCAGTGTATCCACGTAGGATCAGAAGAGATCAAACTTTCACTCTTCGCAGATGACATGATTGTATATCTGGAAAATACTAGGGACTCTACTACAAAACTCTTAGAAGTGATTATGGAATACAGCAGTGTCTCAGGTTACAAAATCAACATTCATAAATCGGTAACCTTTATATATACCAACGATAGTCAAGTTGAAAAAACAATTAAGGACTCTATCCCATTCACATTAGTGCCAAAGAAGATGAAATACTTGGGAGTTTATCTAACAAAGGACGTGAAAGATCTATATAAAGAGAACTATGAAACTCTAAGAAAAGAGATAGCTGAGAATGTTAACAAATGGAAAAATATACCATGCTCATGGTTGGGAAGAATCAACATTGTTAAAATGTCCATACTACCCAAAGCAATATATAATTTCAATGCAATCCCCATTAAAGCTCCACTGTCATACTTTAAAGATCTTGAAAAAATAGTTCTTCATTTTATATGGAATCAGAAAAAACCTCGAATAGCCAAGACATTACTCAAAAATAAAAACAAAGCAGGAGGAATCATGCTACCAGACTTCAGACTATACTACAAATCGATAGTGATCAAAACAGCATGGTACTGGCACAAAAACAGAGAAGTAGATGTCTGGAACAGAATAGAGAACCAAGAGATGAATCCAGCTACTTATCAGTATTTAATCTTTGACAAGCCAATTAAAAACATTCAGTGGGGAAAAGATTCCCTACTTAACAAATGGTGCTGGGTGAACTGGCTGGCAACCTGTAGAAGACTAAAACTGGACCCACACCTGTCACCATTAACCAAGATAGACTCTCACTGGATTAAAGATTTAAACCTAAGACATGAAACTATAAAAATACTAGAAGAGAGTTTAGGGAAAACCCTTGAAGAAATTGGGTTGGGCGAGTTTTTAATGAGAAAGACCCCCCGGGCAATTGAAGCTGCTTCAAAAATATACTATAGGTACTTGATCAAACTAAAAAGCTTCTGCACAGCCAAGAACACAGTAAGTAAAGCAAGCAAACAGCCTTCAGAATGGGAGAAGATATTTGCAGGTTATGTCTCCAACAAAGGTTTGATAACTAGAATCCACAGAGAACTCAAACGCATTAGCAAGAAAAGAACAAGGGATCCCATTGCAGGCTGGGCAAGGGACTTGAAGATAAACTTCTCTGAAGAAGACAGGCGCATGGCCTTCAGACATATGAAAAATGCTCATCATCTTTAATCATCAGAGAAATGCAAATCAAAACTACTTTGAGATATCATCTA
The DNA here is from genome assembly GCF_027406575.1 of Nycticebus coucang. Taxonomy (NCBI): domain Eukaryota; kingdom Metazoa; phylum Chordata; class Mammalia; order Primates; family Lorisidae; genus Nycticebus; species Nycticebus coucang. Next base: position 65,452,782 of record NC_069804.1, read on the forward strand.
ACTCCAGTGAGACTAGCCTATATCACAAAATCCCAAGACCAGAGCTGTTGGCGTGGATGTGGAGAAAAGGGAACACTTTTGCACTGCTGGTGGGAATGCAAATGAATACATTCCTTTTGGAAAGAGATATGGAGAACACTTAAAGATCTAAAAATAGATCTGCCATTCAATCCCGTAATCCCCCTAATGGGCATATACCCAGAAGACCAAAAATCACACCATAACAAACATATTTGTATCAGAATATTTATTGCAGCCGTATTCATAATTGCTAAGTCATGGAAAAAGCCCAAGTGCCCATCGATCCACGAATGGAGTAATGAACTGTGGTATATGTACACCATGGAATATTATGCAGCCTTAAAGAAAGATGGAGACTTTACCTCTTTCATGTTTACATGGATGGAGCTGGAACATATTCTTCTTAGTAAAGTGTCTCAAGAATGGAAGAAAAAGTACCCAATGTACTCACCCTTATTATGAAACTAATGTAGGACCTTCACATGAAAGCTATATCCCAGTTATAATCTAAGAATTGGGAGAAAGTGGAAAGGGAGGGGAGGGAGGGGGGAGGGAGGCGGAAGAAGGGGGACTAATGGGATTACACCTGCGGTGCTTCTTACAAGGGTATATGTGAATCCTAGTAAATGTGGAATGTAAAGTTCTTAGCAAAATAACTAAGAAAATGCTACAAAAGCTATGTTAAATATTGTGATGAAAATGTGTCAAACGATATATGAACCAAGTGTATGGTGCCCCATGATCATACTAATGTACACAGCTATGGTTTAATAAAAAAAAAAACAGAAGACAGAAATAAAAAATATGTTTATATAATAAGTCATAATAAAAAATTATCGAAATCACCTCTAAGAAAACGGTGAGGAAAAAATAGACAAAAACAAAGCAAACAAACCAAAAAACCACGAAAACCAAAAAAAAAAAATAAAGGCACCAACTAAAAAAATATTCTTGTGTGTAGAAATATACCTATATTTATCTATATGTGTGCTGTAGGGATCAACTTTCGTAGGAATGTATTTGTACTGGAATATACTTTCTGGACACCAGGTGGCGCTGTGAGTGGTTCTGAGGCTTATACCTGATTTATAGTTTTCTGTTACCCTGGTAACCACTTTCCATGACCGATGGCCATTTTGGAATTCTGCAAAAGTTTGTTGCCTAAGAATTGTGTAACCTCGGCTGTTCTTTTCCAGACAGCACTTCCAACGGACCTTCCCACTCAGTGCAGGTGTCCACGCTTCTCACGTCTTTCCACTCTGTTCCCAGGTTCTCCTGCAAACTGGCGACTGCAATCGGCTGTAGGGGGATTGGTGCTGAGTTCGCGCGGTCGCTGGTGGGCTTGCGGTTTTATCTGTTGTAGCTGGCTCCCGGTTCTGAAGCCAAGTTCGCGGCCTCAGCAGCTAAAGCCTGGTCCGCGGCTTCAGTAGCTTCTTGGCTTTAGCAGCCAAAGCCAGGTCCGCGGCTTCAAGCTGCGTCCCAGGGTTGGAGGGTCCTGGGAACTTATTCTGAGTTTTATGGTTCAGAGTTTCCCTTTTGGGTTGGCGCCCGCCAGTTCACCGCACAGTCTAAACCTCCAGCCCCCTCCAATGCCTGGGGGAAAGGTGCCCGCCCTTTTGGGTAGTTCAAAATGTCTGTTTCCTGGGCAGGATCCCTTCCCCTCAATTGTCCAACAGTTTGCCCAGCTCCCCGTGGTTTTGAGTGGCTCTCCTTTCAGGTGCCTCCCTCAGTTCAGGAATAATTATTTGTCAATTGGGTTTTGTCAGCATTTACAAGCTGTTGACCTCCGTAGGGGAGGGGCCTGCTGGCCGGCATGGCCGAGGGAAGAATCTCTACAACAGAGTCTGTGATTTTAAATTACCCCTCATATATAGCAATCTGCCAGTTCGCTGGGCATCTCCAGCTGTCTGTCCACTCCAATAATCCACACACAGGGACGGTCCAGACTGCCTTTCCTCTCACCTGATGGCTTGGGAGAGGTGGGATACACGTCTGTCCTGTCTGCCATCATGCTCTGCCCCTGGATTAAAGATTTAAACTTAAGACATGAAACTATAGAAATACTAGAAGAGAGTTCAGGGAAAACCCTTGAAGAAATTGGGTTGGGCGAGTTTTTTATGAGAAGGACCCCCCTGGCAATTGAAGCAGCTTCAAAAATACACTACTGGGACTTGATCAAACTAAAAAGCTTCTGCACAGCCAAGAACACAGTATGTAAAGCAAGCAAACAGCCCACAGAATGGGAGAAGTTATTTGCAGGTTATGTCTCCGACTAAGGTTTAATAACCAGAATCCAAAGAGAACTCAAACGCATTAGCAAGAAAAGAACAAGGGATACCATCACAGGCTGGGCAAGAGACTTGAAAAGAAACTTCTCTGAAAAAGACAGGCGTGTGGCCTTCAGACATATGAAAAATTGCTCATCACCTTTAATCATCAGAGAAATGCAAATCAAAACTACTTTGAGATATCATCTAACTGCAGTGAGACTAGCCTATATCACAAAATCTCAAGACCAGAGATGTTGGCGTGGATGCGGAGAAAAGGGAACACTTTTGCACTGATGGTGGGAATGCAAAGTAATACATTCCTTTTGGAAAGATATATGGAGAACACTTAGAGATCCAAAAATAGATCTGCCATTCAATCCTGTATTTCCTGTGCTGGTCATATACTCAGAAGACCAAAACTCACATCATAAGAAAGCTATTTGTACCAGAGTATTTATTGCAGCCCTATTCATAATTGCTAAGTCATGGAAAAAACCCAAGTGCCCATTGATCCACAAATGGATTAATAAATTGTGGTATATGTACACCATGGAATACTATGCAGCCTTGAAGAAAGATGGAGACTTTACCTCTTTCATGTTTACATGGATGGAGCTGGAACATATTCTTCTCTGTAAAGTTTCTCGAGAATGGAAGAAAATGTATCCAATGTACTCACCCCTACTATGAAACTAATTTCAGGCCTTCACATGAAAGCTATAATCCAGTTACAACCTAAGAATAGGGGGAAGGGTGAAATGATGGGGAGGGAGGGGGGAGGTCATTAGAGGGAGGGGGATTGAAAGGATCACACCTGTGGTGCTTCTTACAACGGTATATGTGAGGCTTGGTAAATGTGGAATGTAAATGTCTTAGCAAAGTAACTAAGAAAATGCCTGGAGGGCTATGCCAACTAATGTGATGAAAAGGTGTCAAATGGTCTATAAACCAAGTGTATGGTGCCCCATGATTATATTGATTTACACAGCTATGATTTAATAAAAGAAAATATGTATATATAAAAAATTCCCTGAAATAGATTGAAACAGGTGTAGCCCTGCCCCCACTGGTAAAAGCTGGAGGAGGGAATTCACAGATAGACCCACTGTTCCCACCCTTCATGGCACCAATCCCTCCTTGTGAAAACAATTTAAATTATCAGTGAACCTGTAGCCTTGGACAGTAGTGGCTGGAGAATAAGAATATGTGGACAGTTCTAACCAAGAGTTTCAACTGAACTCGCTCCAGCATTATGAACAAACCCTATATACAGAAGCTTAGAGAAGTGCTGAACCTTTCCTCCACTCCGAGTTCTGGCTGCGGACCTGAGAAAATTCAGTTATCACCCACAGCTGAGGATGGGGTCTAGTTCCTGGAACTTTCCAGTCCCTATCGCCAGAGTCTAGGCTTGTCCCTCTCCAAGTTGCTAGGAGGGAAGCCGAGGGTTGATATGGGTTTCCAGGCACAGACATCAGGCAGGGGCTCTCCAGAAGGCAGTGGAAAGTTGTCCACTTCCAGGAGTGAGAGCCAGGAGAGACACACCTAAACATACCAAACAGTTGGAGCTGCAGGAGCACTGTTTCATCTCACAGCAGGGAGCAGGGCACCCCTCAGCTCAGCAGCCCACACAATGCAGAAGTCACTTGGGGAACTTATCAAACACCTCAGCCTCTGAAGGGGGCAGTCCATCAGGCAACCAGAGAGGGAAAAGGGTGGTTTGTGAGCTCAGGACTACAGAGACAAAATTTGTTCACCTTGGGGTGTTGTCTGTAGCTCAGTGGATAGGGCACCAGCCACATACACAAAGGTTAACTGGTTTGAACCTGACCTGGACCATATAAAACAACAATGATAACTGCAACAACAACAAAAATAGCTGGGCATTGCAGCTTTAGTCCCAGCTATTTGGGAGGTTGAGGCAGGAGAATCACTTAAGCCCAAGAGTTTGAGGTTGCTGTGAGCTGTGATGCCACATCACTCTACCCAGGGCAACAGCTTGAGACTCTGTCTCAAATAAAAGAAATTGTTTACTTTTGTGCTAGGCAGGATGAAGTGTCAGAGGTGGATATTCCCAGGTGCAGAAGAACTGGAAACTTCCAACTCTTTCCTGCAGGGTGAGGTAAGAGTTCCTTTGTTCTCTTCTCGCTTGTTGGGGCGGCGCCTGTGGCTCATTGAGTAGGGCGCCGGCCCCATATGCTGAGGGTGGTGGGTTCAAAACCAGCCTCGGCCAAAACTGCAACAAAAAAATTGCCGAGCGTTGTGGCGGGCGCCTGTAGTCCCAGCTGCTCGAGAGACTGAGGCAAGAGAATCACGTAAGCCCAAGAGTTAGAGGTTGCTGTGAGCTGTGTGACTCCACGCACTCTACCCGAGGGCGGTACAGTGAGACTCTGTCTCTACAAAAAAAAAAAAAAAGGAAAACCTCGTATAGGCCTCCCAGTTGGGGAAGTGATCTCTCATCCTGTACAGCACCAGGCACCTTCGGTCCAATTCCTCCTTACCTGATCTCTGCTATGTTTTTTCCTCTTTCTTGCCCTCAGAGCTTGTCTGAGTGGAGACCATATGCACCATCTTGTCTTCTCATTGTGCTCAAATCCTCAATTTTGACTTCTTTGAGTTCACTTCAATCCAACTTTTCTCCTACTAGACAGGAGCTTCTCACAAAAGATGCCTGTAGTCAGCCATCTTGCTGACTAAGAGACTTTGATCAACAGCACCCGGGCAGAAAGATCAGTGCCACTATTTGAATATTCTTCAGTATTTTTCAGTTAAGCTTAGCAATATAAAAACATCAAATGGACATTATTGCAGTATTTCATTATTATCTCTAAGAAGAACTACATAAGATTCATTCAGAATGCATAATAACCAGTGAAAATGGAAATTTCAAATATTGAAGTCCTGCACACGAAATGCCAAAATGCACTCAAATTAGTCACTTGTTTTACTTGATTCTCTGTGTAGATCATGTTTTGCACAAAAAGTATTCCTTAAAGAAGTTTTTTTTTTCCTCTTACATTGGCTGTTTGATTCAGATCATTAAAATCACTAACTCACTCTTTAAAATTACCTCCTGCTTTCTTTTTTTTTATTTATTTTTTTTATTAAATCATAACTGTATACATTGATATGATCATGGGGCATCATACACTCGCTTCATAAACCATTTGACACATTTTTATCACAGTGGTTAACATAGCCTTTCTGGCGTTATCTCAGTTACTGTGCCAAAACATTTACATTCTACATTTACCAAGTTTCGCAAATACCCCTGTAAGATGCACCACAGGTGTGATCCCACCGATCCCCCTCCCTCTACCCACCCCTCCTTCCCACTTCCCCCTATTGTTAAGTTGTAGCTGGGTTATAGCTTTCATGTGAGAGTCTCAAATTAGTTTCATAGTAGGGCTGTGTACATTGGGTACTTTTTCTTCCATTCTTGGGATACTTTACTAAGAAGAATATGTTCCAGCTCCATCCATGTAAACATGAAAGAGGTAAAGTCTCCATCTTTCTTTAAGGCTGCATAGTATTCCATGGTATACATATACCACAATTTATTAATCCATTCGTGGATCGATGGGCACTTGGGCTTTTTCCATGACTTAGCTATTACGAATTGGGCTGCAATAAACATTCTGGTACAAATATCTTTGTTATGTTGTGATTTTTGGTCTTCTGGGTATATGCCCAGCAGAGGAATTACAGGATTGAATGGCAGATCTATTTTTAGATCTCTGAGTGTTCTCCATATATCTTTCCAAAAGGAATGTATTAATTTGCATTCCCACCAGCAGTGCAGAAGTGTTCCCTTTTCTCCGCATCCACGCCAACATCTCTGGTCTTGAGATTTTTGTGATATAGGCTAGTCTCATTGGAGTTAGATGATATCTCAAAGTAGTTACCTCCTGCTTTCTTTGTTCTTCTTATTATTTTTATTTGATGCAAAAGGCATTTTCATGCCTGCAATCTTTGACCACTTAGCTGAGTTAAGTATATAAATACACTTTTGGCCCAGAACATTTTGTTACCAAGAAATAAAATACCTACATGCCCTGTGATGGGCTTATTGCCTTGTACAAGGATATCTTTCCCTGGTATAAGTTCAACGTATGTATCTTTTTACTGCTTAAGCTTCTGTGTCACATGGAACCTGGTCAATTCCTCTGCCATGTCTGGCCTCCTAAGGAAAGTATTTAGTTCTTCTTCACCAGGAAAGGGGCATGCCATAGACACGTTGGCTACCTGTAAAGACCCCCATACACTACTGAAGCTGATCTTGCTCTGTCCCTTTTCTATATGACTAAAGCTATGCTGAAACTTTAAAACCAAGAGGCAATGGGAAGAATTTTTTGGAGTATTCCTCTAGGATTTGTAACCAGTACATGATATTCTGTTCAATGTTATTTGTGATAAGAACACATAATGTGAGATCTGTCTTCTTAGCAAAGATTAAAATACAGTATTATATACTACAGGGACTGTGCCGTGTAGTAGACCTCTAGAATTTATTCATCTCATGCAATTGAAACTTTCTACTCTTTCACTAATATTTTTCATTTTTCTATTCCCTCTGGCAAAACACCATGTTATTCTTCACCTATGTGAGATTTACTAGTTTTTTATTTCTCATATACATGGTATTTGTCCTTCTGCATCTTATTATTTCACTTAATATAATGCCCTCCACATTTGTCCATTTTGTCATGAATGGCAGGAGTTTATTTTCTCTTTTCTAAGACAGAATAAATATTTCATTGTTATGTTATATACTACAGTTGCTTCCATATCTTGGCCATTGTGAATAATGTTGCAATAAACATAGAAGTGAATGAGATCCTGATTTCAATTTCTTAGGGCACATATCCGGAAGTGGGATTGCTGAATCATATGGAAGTTTTATTTTTAAATTTGTAAGAAAGCTCCATACTGTTTTTTTTTTTTTTGGCTGAGGCCAGGTTTGAACCTGCCACCTCTGATACATGGGGTTGGTGCCCTACTCCTTTGAGCCACAGGCGTCACCCAACTCCATACTGTTTTTCATAGTAGCTGCACCAATTGACAGTCTCACCAACAGTGTTTCCATTTCTTACATCGTTACCAACATTTGTTTTTGTTTTTTAATAATAGTCATTCTAACAGGTGTGATGTGATAAATTGGTGTGTTCTTTATTTTCATTTACTGATGATTAATGATGTTGATCATTTTTATCTGTTTCTTTTACTTTTTAGAAAATTTTCAGAATATTAGTGGGGGACACATGTTTTGTTTACAAATTTTGTTTTTGTACAGATTGAGTCAAATTTATACGCTTAAGTGTGTCCTTCACCTAGACAGTGTGCACTGTACCAAATAGGTGTGAAATTACCTGTCCACTTCTCCCCCTACTTCAACTTGATTTTCAATAGAATTTACTCCCCCCAGAAAAGAAAACTGATTCGGTGTAGCAACGTGGCAGATTAAAAACAGCTTCTTACTAGCCACTGATTTTAAGACATGGGAATGAAAACTCTAGCCACCACTGGCTGGGGAAACTTACCCAGGAGCATCATTGTGAGGGCGCATTGAAGCAGTGGTGGACTCCAGAAGCCAGTGAGGAGGTCTGGGGCTGAGGAAAACTAGCACATAAGGCAAGTGCTTACATACTGGCAGGCACCAGCCAGCCAGCCCTCATGTGGAGGACTGGGGACAGGAAAGGGCGATCCTGCAGTTTTATGATTTTAGACTAAAATGCTCACTGGAGCTGCCTTGGAAGGCTTAAATAAGTGAGTGGACTTGAACGGGATCCAGATTGAATACTGTGCAGTGATCTCTGATTTTCTTGGTTACTAGCGGTGCTGCCATTGTGGGGAAGTGGAACTTGAGGAACAGTCTGTGATGTCCTAGTATACAGCAGGCCCTAGAGGGCTTGCTGAGTTGAGAAACCATCCTTTGAGTAAGGTGAGTGACCTTGCATCCTCAGGAAGTTCACTTTGTTGGTAGGGGGCACTGTTTGATGTGCTTCCTAAGGAAATTGGAGAGAACTTTAGGAACCCAATCCCACAGGGACTAAATGCTAACAAAGCTACTAGGTCCTGATTGAGGGCAAATAAGTCAGGAAGACAAGAATGAATCTACTTAGCAACCAGAAAGGTGCCTCTGGCCCTCATTTTGTATATAGAAATAGCAGCCTGCTTTCTTCACATCATAACACCACAGTGCCACCTGGTGACCAGGCGCTCACTCTCTCTCTCTATCTATATAATAAAACTATAACTATACATAATAGTTATACAAACATACACTTTTTTCCATTTTTTGTTGTTGTGGTTGTTTTTGTTTTTATTTTTTGGTTGTATATATATATTATTAAATCATAGCTGTGTGCATTAATGCAATTATGGGGTACAATGTGCTGGTTTTAAATACAATTTAAAATACTTTAATCAAACTGGTTAAAATAGCCTTCACCTCATTTTCTTAGTTATTGTATTAAGACATTTATATTCTACACTTAATAGATTTAACATGTATCCTTGTAAAATGCACCATAGGTGTGTTCCCACCAATTACCCTCCCTCCATTTATAATGCTCCCTCCTCTCCCGTACCCCTCCTCTTTTCCCTTCATCTTGGGCTGTAGTTGGATTGTAGCTTTCATATGGAAGTGTGGGTGCTTATAAATTGGTTTTATATTAGGGCTGAGTACATTGGATCTTTTTCTTCCATTCTTGAGATACTTTGCTAAGAAGAATATGTTCCAGCTTCATCCATGTAAAGATGAAAGAGGTAAAGTCTCCATATTTTTTAAGGCTGCGTAATATTCCTTGGTGTACATATACCACAATGTATTAATGTATTTGTGGGTCATTGGGCACCTGGGCTTCTTCTATGACTTAGCAATTCTGAATTGGACTGAAATAAACATTCTGGTGCAAATATCTTTGTTATAAAGTGATTTTTGGTATTCTGGATATATACCTAGTAGAGGAATTGCAGGATCAAATGGCAGGTCTATTTTTAGATCCCTAAGTGATCTCTTAAACATCTTTCCAAAAGGAAAGTATTAGTTTGCATTCCCACCAGCAGTGCAGAAGTATTCTCTTTTTTTCACATCCATGCCAACATCTATGGTTATGGGATTTTGTGATGTGGGGTAATCTTACTGGAGTTAGATGATATTTCAAAGTGGTTTTGATTTGAATTTCTCTAATGATTAAGAATGATGAGCATTTTTTCATGTGTCTGTAGGCCGTGTGCCTGTCTTCTTCAGAGAAGTTTTTATTCATGTCCCTTGCCCACACTGAGATGGGATCACTTCTTTTCATGGTAATACGTTTGAGTTCTCTTTTCTTGCCAGTATATTAGAGTTCTCTTTTCTTGCTAATACATTTGGATTCTGGTCATTAAACCTTTGTTGGAGACATAACCTGCGAATATCTTCTCCCATTCTGAGGGCTGCCTGCTTGCTGTACATACTGTGTTCTTGGCTGTGCAGAAGCTTTTTAGTTTGATTAGATCCCAGTAATGTATTTTTGCTGTTGCTTCAATTGCCCGGGGGTCCTCCTCATAAAATATTCTCCCAGGCCAATTTCTTTAAGTGTTTTCCTTGCACTTTCTATTAGTATTTTTATAGTTTCATGTCTTAAGTTTAAATCTTTTATCCAGAGAGAGTTTATCTTTGTTAATGGAGAAAGGCGTGAGTCCAGTTTCAGTCTTCTACAGGTCGCTAGCTAGTTCACCCAGCACCATTTGTTAAGTAGAGAGTCTTTTCCCCACTGAATGTTTTTGAGTGGCTTATCAAAGATCAAATGATGGGGCTGGCACCTGTGGCTCAAAGAGTAAAGTGCTGGTCTTATACACTGTGTGTGGGATGCAGGTTGAAGCCCGGCCCCAGTCAAAACTACAAAAAAAAAAAAAAAAAATCAAGTGATGGTAAGTAGCTTGTTTCATCTCTAGGTCCTCTATTTTTGATTGTATTTTTATTTTTCATTTTTACTTTCTTCAGTGAGTTTTCGGCCTCTTTCTTTTTTTCTTCCCTTTTTACTTCTCTCCTTTTTTCTCTTGGTTTGTAGAGATATTATCATTTTCTCATCTTTCCCACATAAATTTCTAAAACAACAGTTAAGATATCACAATTTTTTCTTTATCATAGATAATCGTATTTTTAATTTTCTTTTTTTATTTTACTTCCTTTTTTCTTCTTTTCTCTTAGTGCTGCAGGGTCTGGCTTAAGGAGGTCATGAGCTCATGGTCCAGGTTATCCTTCTAGCTTTGGCCTTTAGAAAGACAGTATTGGTAGGTACTGACTGAAACGTAATTCTGTTTTTTGTCTTCCACATTTAGTGGTTGTAGGGGTCTTTCTTTTGTTAATGCTGGTAAGGAGATCTGACTTCAAGGAACCTGCCTTCAAGGCCTGCCCAAAAGGCCTAGAGTTGTGGATGTAGTTATAGCACCCTGCTGAGAACCACCATTTCTTCTGTCTCTCTCTTTCTGCCCTGCTTATCTCATTTTCTTCAATTCTTTTCTTTCCCCCTTCTTTTTTTCTTCTTATATTTTTCTATTATTTTGCCCTTCTAACTATTTACCCTCCTCTTCCTTTTGATCTAATAAAAAAAGACCACATCAACACTTAAGCTCTGAGAAAAGTAATTAAAATGAAGAAGGTAATGATAAGTAAAAATGGAAAAGGAAGTGAACAAGAAGAAAACACACATGAGGAGGAACCAACATCATGAACAACTACCAAGTCAAACCCAGAAACTAAAGGACAAAACAGGGCTTCCACAATAAAGGAAAGCATAAAAGTATGCAATTATTTTTCACAAAATAAAATGAATAGAACAGCACCATACTTATCAATTCTCTCCATGAATGCTGGTGTCTTGATTTCCCAAGGGAAGAGGTATAGGATGGCTGATTGGATAAAAAAAGCATGACCCATCTATTTGCTATATCCAGCTAACATGGAAAAACAAAACAGCACTCAGGATAAAGGGATAGAAAACAGTGTTTCAGGCACTTAGAAATAACAATGAAGGGAATGCAATCTTATTTTCATATACAAGTGTATTTAAAGCAATTAAAGTTAACAGAGACAAAGATGATCACTTCATACTGGTGAAGGGAACAACACAACAAGAAGACATTTCAAATATACATTTTTATGCACACAACTTAAATGCTTCCAGATTTATGAAGCAGAAAGTGAAATCTGAGCAAATATGATATCCCACAGCACCAAAATAGCTGGGGAATTTAACTCCTTTCTGGCAGAATTGATCAGATACTATAAGCCTAAAATAAATAAACAAGGGGATTAAATTCAATCTTAAAACATTTGGGCTCAGTAGACACATACAAAACACAACATCTAAAAGCTAAGGAATATATGTTCTCATCAGTTCCTGGAACATACTCCAAAAATAGATCGTATTTTATGAGACAAATAAAACCTCAACAAAATTAAAATAATTGAAATTTTACCTTATATTCTCTCAGACCACAACACAATTTAGGTGGAAGTCGACTCCAACAAAAATTTTCATCCCAACACAAAAGCTTGGAAATTAAACAACCATATGCTGAATGATAGTTAGATCAAGGAAGAGATAAAGGAAGATATAATTAATTTCCTTGATCATAAGAAAAATGAATCTATAAGTTACCATAATGTGTGGAAATATGGCAAACACAATCCTTAAAGGGAAATTTATTGCATTAGACAGTTACATCCAAAAATCAGAAAGATAGCACAACAACCTAAATAATAATCATAATTAAATGAATAAGGAAGAGCAATCTAATACCAAACTTACCAAAAGAAAAGAAAAAAAAATCAAGACAGAAATGAATAAAATAGAAAACAAAAGAATCATTCAGAAAATAAATGAAACAAAAAGATTGTTCTTCAAGAAAATTTAAAAAATGGTAAACTTCTGCCCAGAATAACTAGAAACAGAAAAGTAAAATCTCTAATAACTCCAGTCAGAAACGAAAAGGGGAAATAAAATCAATACCACAAATATACAATAAAATATCTCTGAACACTATAAAAAAACCTTTATGCTCAGAATATTGACAATGTAGAAGAAATAAATCAATATCTGGAAATCACATTATCTTCATAGACTTAATCAGGGAGAAACAAATCTTTGAATAGGGCAATATCAAGCACTGAAATTGAAGATACAATAAAACATCTTCCAACAACAACAACAACAAACCCATGGACAAGATGACTTCATACAAGATTTCTATCAAACCTTCAAAAAAGAACCTGTACCCATACTGCAGAAACTCTTCAAAAATATCAAGAAGGAAGCAACCTTCCCCAACATCTTCTATGAAACAAACATCACCCTGATGCCAAAACCAGGAAAGGGACCAACAAAAAAAGAGAACTAAAAACCCAGAGTTGAGGGAGGGTAATCAGAGGGAACTCACCTATTGTACATTTTGCAAAGGTACATGTTAAGTTTATTAAGAGTAGCGTATAAAGAGGATGGGCAAGATGGCTGACTAGAGCCAGCTTTCAACAGAAGCTCCCATTCAGAGGGAAAGATTATGACCAGAAGGTACCCAACAATGCTGAACACTGGGACCCAAGCTGAGACAGAAGCGTGATAGCCACATGTCACCTCTGCTGAGGCAAGCTGTGACTCCAAGAAAGCAAATTTCAGGTAAAAACTCATCCCAAAGGAAAAGTATCCACACCCTCCCCCAAGATTGTTGATTTCTTTTTTCTTTTTCGTTCACTGTAGGTTTTCTACAGGCAAATGGTGAACTGAGGAACTCTTGCCTCACCCCAAAGGAGAGAGTTTTAGGAAGTGGGGACTACTTATTGGGAGGAACCCTGTTGTGACCCTGAGCACTCTCTTGCCAGGCATGAAAGTTGAACTAAAGGTTTTCCTGCCATTTTGAACTTTCAGTCAAACTTCCCCCTCTTAGCTGACCAACCAGAAGCCTAACCACTGTAGAGATCTGAATGTCCCTGGTTCATTGCCAGGTCTGGGACCTGCAAGGGCCATGGTAGAAAAGCTACACCATAACACTGAGCCCAGCAGTAGTGCAGACAAAGGTTGGAGGCTGTCAGGCTTGCTCTGTGAAAGTGAGAACCAGCTATGGGGAGAGGCTTGTGATCTGTGTGCCCTGCCCTGCCATACCTGCATGCCATGTGCCCCACCCAGCCAGAGCCACATGCTGCAAGCCCCGCCCTGCCAGAGCAACTGTGCATCTTCCCTGTATAAAATGCACTCCGGGAGGGAGACAAGATGGCAGACTGAAGCCAGCTTGCCACAGAGGCTCCTGTCTTGAAGGAGAGTTAAGGAATGAAAATTTAGCAAGTAACCTGATGGATTTGAGCAGCACCAAGAGAGAAAGTTGAAGAAGTCACATCAATCCTGCTGAGGAGAGCTGTGACCACAAGGATGCAAACAAAAGGTACAAAACCCATCACTGAGCAGATAGACAGGAGTTCCCCCTCCCCCATTCGATCGACTTAAGAGCCCCACAAACAAACGGGCAGAAAACAAAGGCCCTCCCACTACACTACACGGGAGAGACCTACTGAAATATGGACCTATCTCCCCTACTAGGGTGCCAAGGCGTTCTCCTGCCAGGCATAAAACTGTATAAAACTGTAAATAGCCTTTGCCTGCAACTTTGAATTCCCAGCCCTCCTTGGGCAGCAATACAACCAGGCATAAAACTGAGTGGAACTGTGTGAGCTCACTGCCAGTTGCTCTGGGCTCCCAGCACTCCCCCCACAACCTCCAGCCATCACTCTGAGATCTGGAGACCTGAGCAGTGGTGGTCCACCAGGCATAAAACTGAGTGGAACTGAGTGTGCTTGCTACCGGTGGCTCTGGGCTCCCAGCGCTCCACCCCCCGCCCTCACTCAGAGAACTGGGGGCCTGAGCAGCAGTGGTGTGGCCGGGCAAAAAACTGAATGGAACTGAGTGTGAATGCTATTGGCGGCTCTGGGCTCCCAGTGCTCCACCCCCCACCTTCGCTCTGAGATCTGGAGGCCTGAGTGGCAGAAGTGCTGGGCAGAAAACTGAGTGGAACTGAGTGTGCACTCTACTGGCGTCTCTGGGCTCCCAGCGCTCTCCCCCTTGCCCTCACTCTGAGATCTGGAAGCTGGAGAGGTGGTGGTTTGGCGGGGCATAAAACTGAGTGTATGTGAGTGTGTTTGCTACTGGTGGCTCTGGGCTCCCAGTGCTCCACCCCCCGCCCTCACTCTGAGATCTGGAGGCATGAGCAGTGGCAGCAAGGCCAGGCATAAAACTGAGTGAAACTGTGTGTACTCACTGCCGGCGGCTCTGGTCTCCCAGCGCTTCCCCTCTGCCCTCACTCTGAGATCTGGGGGCCTGTCCCCTGGAGTCCAGATTCTTGGGGGACTTATTGGGGCATGGACAGTGCCCGATCTGCGGCTGGTCAGTGCTGACTCTGGGGCGTGGGAGTGAGGCTAGGAGAGACCCACACCAGAGTGGCAGTTCCCTGAGGTGGCTAAAGCCACACCCCTTTTCTCCCTGGAAAACCACAGGAGGCCACGCATGAGTAAAGAATTTGCCTGAAGTGACTCACAGTCCCTGGAAGCGTCCAGGGTGGGGCCAAAAAAGAGAGCTGAGACTTTGACCCAGAGTAAGTGCTTCACTGGGGTCAAACAAAAACCAGCTGAAAATAAGACAGAACCACTTAGCCCCACCACACCAGACAGGGCACCAGTCTCTCAGGCCACAATGCTCTATGGGCCCTCAACAAAGCCCCAGGGGAAAAATCAAAGGGAGTAAAACAACCATGGGGTGGAATCAGAGGAAAAACTCTGGTAACATGAATAACCAGAATAGATCAACCCACACAAGGAAAGATCTGGTGGATGTAATTGAAGATCCCATTTATAAACAACTGGCTGATATGTCAGAAATTGTATTCAGAATTTGGATTGCAGAAAAGATTAATAAAATGGAATTAGGAATCCAAGGAGAAATTCAAAAGTTGTCTCAAGAATTTAATGAATTTAAATACAAAACCACCAAAGACTTAGACACACTGAAGCAAGACTTTGCAGCCCTCAAAGATATGAAAAATACAGTAGAATCCCTCAGCAACACAATGGACCAAGCAGAAGAAAGGATTTCTGACATTGAAGACAAAACCTTTGAACACTCCCAAACTTTCAAAGAGGAAGATAAATGGAGAGCAAAAACAGATCATTCTCTTAGAGACCTTTGGGATAACTAGAAGACAGCAAATATCCGACTCACAGGAATTCCTGAAACAGATGAAGTGGCCTCAATAGGCACAGAGGCCCTTCTGCATGAAATTATGAAAGAGAATTTTCCAAACTTGAAATTCAGATAGCAGACAGCTTCAGAACCCCAGCACGACTCAACCCAATAAGAGATGCCCCCAGGCTTATCATAATTAACTTCACTAAAGTTAATACGAAGGAGAAAGTTCTCAAAGTGGCCAGGAGAAAGAAAACTATTGCCTTCAAAGGGCAGAACATTAGAATGACTGCAGATCTCTCTGCTGAATCTTTTCAAGCCAGAAGAGGGTGGTCATTGACTTTTAATCTCTTAAAGCAAAATAACTTTCAACCCAGGATCTTGTATCCAGCTAAACTGAGTTTCATTTCTGATGGAGAAATTGAATACTTTAATGACATTCATATGTTGAAGAAATCTGACATAACCATACCAGCTCTACAGGATATTCTCAGACCTATCCTCCATAATGACCAACCCAATCCTCTAGTACAAAAGTAAACTCACTCAGAAACTTCTGATCAAACTCCAACTTCCACAATGGCGAAAGGATTAAAAATGTCCACTGGACTTTTGAAAAACTTGGTAACCAAAATTTCACGAAACTTATCAATATTCTCCATTAATGTGAATTGCTTAAAATTTTCTCTAAAGAGACATATGTTAGTGGACTGGATACAAAAACTCAGGCCAGATATCTGTTGCATATGAGTCACATCTTAACTTAAAAGACAAATGCAGACTCAGGGTGAAAGGATGGTCATCCATATTCCAGGCAAATGGTAACCAGAAAAAAGCATCTGTTGCAATTTTATTTGCAGATACAATAGGCTTTAAGCCAACAAAAGTAAGGAACGACAAAAATGGTCACTTCATATTTTTTAAGGGTAATACTCAATATGATGAGATCTCAATTATTAATATCGATGCACCCAACCAGAATGCACCTCAATTTATAAGAGAAACTCAAACAGACATGAGCAACTTGATTTCTTCCAGCTCCATAATAGTCTGAGATTTTAACACTCTTTTGGCAGTGATGGATCGATTCTCCAGCAAAAAGTTGAGTAAAGAAATTGTAGATTTAAATCTAACCATCCAGCATTTAGATTTAGCAGACATCTACAGAACATTTTATCCCAACAAAACCGAATACACATACATTTCATCAGCCCACGGAACTTACTCCAAAATCGATCACATCTTAGTTTTGTGGGTTTTTTTGTGGTTTTTGGCTGGGGCTAGGTTGGAACCGGCGACCTCCGGCATATGGGACCGGCGCCCTACTCCTTGAGCCACAGGCGCCACCCAATCACATCTTTTTTTTTTTTTTTTTTATTAAAACATAACTGTATACAATGATATGATTATGGGGCATCATACACTCACTTCATAAACCATTTGACACATCTTTATCACAGTGGTTAACATAGCCTTTCCGGCGTTATCTCAGTTACTGTGCCAAAACATTTACATTCTACATTAACCAAGTTTCGCAAATACCCCTGTAATATGCACCACAGGTGTGATCCCACCGATTCCCCTCCCTCTACCCACCCCCCCCTTTCCCACTTCTCCCTATTGTTAAGTTGTAGCTGGGTTATAGCTTTCATGTGAGAGTCCCAAATTAGTTTCATAGTAGGGCTGTGTACATTGGGTATTTTTTCTTCCATTCTTGGGATACTTTACTAAGAAGAATATGTTCCAGCTCCATCCATGTAAACATGAAAGAGGTAAAGTCTCCATCTTTCTTTAAGGCTGCATAGTATTCCATGGTATACATATACCACAATTTATTAATCCATTCGTGGATCGATGGGCACTTGGGCTTTTTCCATGACTTAGCTATTATGAATTGGGCTGCAATAAACATTCTGGTACAAATATCTTTGTTATGTTGTGATTTTTGGTCTTCTGTGTATATGCCAGGATTGAATGGCAGATCTATTTTTAGATCTCTGAGTGTTCTCCATATATCTTTCCAAAAGGAATGTATTAATTTGCATTCCCACCAGCAGTGCAGAAGTGTTCCCTTTTCTCCGCATCCACGCCAACATCTCTGGTCTTGAGATTTTGTGATATAGGCTAGTCTCATTGGAGTTAGATGATATCTCAAAGTAGTTTTGATTTGCATTTCTCTGATGATTAAAGATGATGAGCATTTTTTCATATGTCTGAAGGCCGTGCGCCTGTCTTCTTCAGAGAAGTTTCTCTTCAAATCCCTTGCCCAGCCTGCGATGGGATCCCTTGTTTTTTTCTTGCTGATGCGTTTGAGTTCTCTGTGGATTCTGGTTATTAAACCTTTGTCAGAGATATACCCTGCAAATATCTTCTCCCATTCTGAGGGCTGTCTGCTTGCTCTGCTTACTGTGTTCTTAGCTGTGCAGAAGCTTTTTAGTTTGATCAAGTCCCAGTAGTGTATTTTTGAAGCTGCTTCAATTGCCCGGGAGGTTCTCCTCATGAAATACTCACCCAGACCAATTTCTTCAAGGGTTTTCCCTGCATTCTCCTCTAGTATTTTTATAGTTTCATGTCTTAAGTTTAAATCTTTAATCCAATGAGAGTCTATCTTCGTTAATGGTGAAAGGTGTGGGTCCAGTTTCAGTCTTCTGCAGGTTGCCAGCCAGTTCACCCAGCACCATTTGTTAAATAGGGAATCTTTTCCCCACTGAATGTTTTTAATTGGCTTGTCAAATATCAAATAGCGGTAAGTAGCTGGATTCATCTCTTGGTTCTCTATTCTGTTCCAGATATCTACTTCTCTGTTTTTGTGCCAATACCATGCTGTTTTGATCACTATCGATTTGTAGTAAAGTCTGAGGTCTGGTAGTGTGATTCCTCCTGTTTTGTTTTTATTTATGAGTAATGTCTTGGCTATTCGAGGTTTTTTCTGATTCCATATAAAACGAAGTAATGTTTTTTCAAGATCTTTAAAATATGACAGTGGAGCTTTAATAGGGAGTGCGTTGAAATTATATATTGCTTTGGGTAGTATGGACATTTTGATAATGTTCATTCTTCCTAGCCATGAGCATGGTATGTTTTTCCATTTGTTAACATTTTCAGCTATTTCTTTTCTTAGAGCTTCATAGTTCTCTTTATAGAGATCTTTCACGTCTTTTGTTAGGTAAATTCCCAAATATTTCATCTTCTTTGGCGCTACTGTGAATGGGATAGAGTCCTTAACTGCTTTTTCAATTTGACTGTTGTTGGTGTATATAAAGGCTACCGATTTATGAATGTTGATTTTGTAACCTGAGACACTGCTGTATTCCTTGATCACTTCTAGGAGTTTTGTAGCAGATTCCCTAGTGTTTTCCAGATACACAATCACATCATCTGCGAAGAGCGAGAGTTTGATCTCTTCTGACCCTATATGGATACCCTTGATCGCCTTTTATTCCCTAATTGCGGTGGCTAAAACTTCCATTACAATGTTGAAAAGCAATGGAGACAATGGGCAGCCTTGTCTGGTTCCTGATCTGAGTGGAAATGATTCCAATTTAACTCCATTCAATATGATATTGGCTGTGGGTTTGCTGTAGATAGCCTCTATCAGTTTAAGAAAAGTCCCTTCTAGACCAATTTTCTTGAGTGTTCTGATCATGAAGGGATGCTGGATATTATCAAAAGCTTTTTCTGCATCAATTGAGAGAATCATATGGTCTTTGTTTTTTAATTTGTTTATGTGCTGAATTACATTTATAGATTTACGTATATTGAACCAGCCTTGAGACCTTGGGATAAAACCAACTTGGTCATGATGTATAATTTGTTTGATGTGTTGCTGGATTCTGTTTGTTAGGATCTTGTTGAATATTTTTGCATCTATATTCATTAGTGATATTGGTCTATAATTTTCTTTTCTTGTTGGGTCTTTCCAATCACATCTTAGTGAGCATTTTTTCATGTGTCTGCAGGCCATGCACCTGTCTTCTTCAGAGAAGCTTTTGTTCATGTCTTTTGCCCACAGTGAAATAGGATCACCTGTTTTTCTCTTATTAATAAGTTTGTGTTCTCTGTAGCTTGTGTTTATTAGCTTGTGTTTCTTTGTGGGAAATAGAAACTGCAAAAATCCTCTCCCATTCTGAGGGCTGTCTAGTTGCTTTACTTACTGTGTTCTTGGCAGTGTAGAAGCTTTTTAGTTTGATCAGTCCCAGTAGTATATTTTTGATGTTGCTTCAATTGCCTGGGGGGTCCTCCTCATAAAGTATTCTCCCAGGTAAATTTCTTCAAGTGTTTCCCCTGCACTCTCTCCAAGAATTTATACTTTCATGTCTTAAGTATAAGTCTTTTGACCAGTGAGAGTCAGTTTTTGTTAGAAGAAAAAGGTATGAGTCCAGTTTCTGTCTTCTACAAGTAGCCACCCAATTCACTCAGCACCATTTGTTAAATAGGAAATCTCTCTGCCAATTTATATTTTTGATAGAGTTACAAAAGATCAAATGACGATAAGTTTCTGGATTGATCTCTTGGATTTCAATTCTCTTCCATATATTTTCCACTCTATTTTTGTGCCAGTACCATGCTGTTTTGATCACTACAGATTTATAGTATAGTCTGAAGTCTGGTAGCCTTATACCTCCTGATTTTTTTTTTACTTCTGAGTAATGTCTTGCTTATTCGAGTTTTTTTCTGATTCCATATGAAACTAAGTACTAATTTTTCTAGATCTTTAAAGTATGACAGAGGTACTTTAATAGAGATTGCATTAAGTCTGCAGATTGCTTTGGGGAGAATAGACATTTTAACAATATTGATTCTTCTAGCCATGAGCATGGTATATTTTTCCATTTGTTAGCATCTTCAGCTATTTCTTTTCTTAGAGTTTTATATTTCTCCTTACAGAGATCTTTCACATCCTGTGTTAGGTACACTCCACGATATTTCATCTTCTTTGCCAGTATTGTAAAGGGAATAGAGTCCTTGATTGTTTTTCCCCTTAACTATTGTTGATATATATGAGGGCTCCAGATTTTTGAGTATTGATTTTGTATCCTGGGGCACTGCTGCATTCCTCGATCACTTCTAGAAGTTTTGTAGTTGTGTCCCTGGGGTTTTCCAGATATATAATTATATCATCTGCGAAGAGTGTCAGTTTGATCTCCTCTGGTCCTATTTGGATCCCCTTGATTGCCTTCTCTTGCCTGATTGTGATGGCTAAGACGTCCATTAAAATGTTAAAAAGCAGTGAAGACAATGGGCAGCCTTAAATGTTTCCTGTTCTAAATGGAAATGATTTCAATTTCACTCCATTTAATGTGGTATTTGTTATGGGTTTTCTGTAGATGGCCTCTATCTATCAGTTTAAGAAATGTTTCTTCTGGGTGGCGCCTGTGGCTCAGTCAGTAGGGCGCCAGCCCCATATACCGAGGGTGGCGGGTTCAAACCCGGCCCTGGCCAAACTGCAACCAAAAAATAGCTGGGCGTTGTGGCGGGCGCCTGTAGTCCCAGCTGCTCGGGAGGCTGAGGCAAGAGAATCGCTTAAGCCCAGGAGTTGGAGGTTGCTGTGAGCTATGTGAGGCCACGGCACTCTACCGAGGGCCATAGAGTGAGACTCTGTCTCTACAAAAAAAAAAAAAAAAAAAGAAATGTTTCTTCTATACCTATTTTCTTAAGTGTTCTGATCAAGAAAGGATGCTGGATATTATCAAAAGGTTTTTCTGCATCAATTGAGAGAATCAAATGGTGTTTGTTATTTATGTTGTTTATGTGATGAATTATATTTATAGATTTGCATATATTGAACCATCTTTGGGACTCTGGGATGAAAAACACCTGGTCATGATGTATAATTTGTTTGATGTCTTGCTGGATTCTGTTTTCTAGGATCTTACTGAATATTTTTGCATCAATATTCATTAGAGATATTGATCTATAATACTCTTTGGGTCTTTTCATCGTCTGGGGATCAGGGTGATATTTGCTTCATGGAATGTGTTGGGGAGCATTCCTTCTTTTTGATGTTTTGGAAAAGATTAAGTAATATAGGTACTAGTTCCTTTTTAAAGGTTTGATATAATTCTGATGTGAAGTCATCTGGTCCTGGGATTTACTTTTGGGGGAAATTTCTTATAATTGATGCTATTCATAACTCGATATAGGCTTCCTCAACATTTCTACCTCTTTCTGGATAAGTCTAGTAAGGTGGCATATTTCCAAATATGTGTCTATTTCCTTCAAATTTTCATACTTTTCAGAATAAAGTGTTTTGTATTATTCATAAGGATTTTTTGATTTTCTGAGGAATCTGTAATTATTTGGCCTTTGTCATTTCTGATTGATGAAATTAGGGAATTAACTTTCTTATTTCTGGTTGGGTTGGCCAAGGGTTTATCTATTTTAATGACCTTTTCATAAAACCAAGTTATTGATTTATTGATCTGCTTTATAATCTTTTTGTTTTCAATTTCGTTTAATTCTGCTCTAATTTTAGTTATTTCTTTTCTTCTGCTGGATCTACGGTTGGAGTGTTCCCTCTTATCTAGTTGCTTGAAATACCTCATTAAATTGTTGAATTCCTTTTTTTCCGTTCTTTTGAGGAAGGCGTGCAACTCTATAAATGCCCCTCTTAGGACTGCCTTGGCATTATCCCAGAGGTTCTGGTACTTTGTGTCTTCATTATCTTTTTGTTCCAAAAAATTAGGTAATTTCCTTCTTAATCTTATGTATGACCCAGCTATCATTCAGCATGAGGTTATTTAGTTTCCATAATTTTGTATGAGTATGCAAATTCCTGTTGTTATTGAGTTCAACTTTTTTTTCTTTTTCATTAAATCATAGCTGTGTACATCAATATGATCATGGGGCACCATACACTTGGTTCATAGACAATTTGACACATTTTCATCACATTAGTTGACAGAGCCCTCCTGGCATTTTCTTAGTTACTTTGCTAAAACATTTAAATTCCACGTTTACTGAGCTTCACATATACCCTTGGAAGATGCACCACAGGTGTGATACTTTCAATGCCCCTCCCTCTACCCACCTCCCCCCTCCCCCACCACCCTTTCCCCCTTCCCCCTATTCTTAGGTTGTAACTGATTATAGCTTTCATGTGAAGGTCCTAAATTAGTTTCATAGTGGGGGTAAGTACATTGGATAATTTTTCTTCCATTCTCGAGATACTTTATTGAGAAGAATATGTTCCAGCTCCATACATGTAAACATGAAAGAGGTAAAGTCTCCATCTTTCTTCAAGGTTGCATAGTATTCTATAGTGTACATATACCACAATTTATTAATCCATTCATGGATCATTGGGTATTTGCATTTTTCCATGATGTAGCAATTATGAATAAGGCTGCAATAAACATTCTAGTACAAATATCTTTCTTCTGATGTGATATTTGGTCTTCTGGAATATGCTCAGCAGGAGAATTACAGGATTGAATGGCAGATCTATTTTTAGATCTCTAAGTGTTCTCCATATATATTTCCAAAAGGAATGTATTAATTTACATTCCCACCAGCAGTGCAAAAGTGTATCCTTTTCTCCACATCCACGACAACATCTCTGGTCTTGCGATTTTGTGATATAGGCTAGTCTCACTGGAGTTAGATGATATCTCAAAGTAGTTTTGATTTGCATTTCTCTGATGATTAAAGATGATGAGCATTTTTTCATATGTCTGAAGGCTGCGTGCCTGTCTTCTTCAGAGAAGTTTCTCTTCAAGTCCCTTACTCAGCCTGCGATGGGATCACTTGTTCCATTCTTGCTAATGCGATTGAGTTCTCTCTTCATTCTGGTTATTAAACCTTTGTCAGAGACATAACCTTCAAATATCTTCTCCCATTCTGTGGGCTGTTTGCTTGCTATACTTACTGTGTTCTTGGCTGGGCAGAAGCTTTTTAGTTTCATCAAGTTCCAGTAGTGTATTTTTGAAGCTGCTTCAGTTGCCCGGGGGGTCCTTTAGATAAAAACTCGCCCAACCCAATTTCTTCAAGGGTTTACCGTGCACTCTTTTCTAGTATTTCTGTAGTTTTATGTCTTACGTTTAAATCTTTAATCCAGTAAGAGTCTATCTTGATTAATGGTGAAAGATGTGGGTCCAGTTTCAGTCTTTTACTGGTTGCCAGCCAGTTCACCCAGCACAATTTGTTAAATAGGAAATCTTTTCCCCACTGAATGTTTTTAATAGGCTTGTCAAAGATTAAATAACGGTAAGTAGCTGGATTCATCTCTTGGTTCTCTATTCTTTTCCAGACATCTACTTCTCTATTTTTGTGCCAATACCATGCTGCTTTGATCACTATCAATTTGTAGTATAGTCTGAGGTCTGGTAGAGTAATTCCTCTTGCTTTGTTTTTATTTTTGAATAATTTCTTGGCTATTTGAGGTTTTTTCTGATTCCATATAAAACGACGTATTGTTTTTTCAAGATCTTTAAAGTATGACGGTGGAACTTTAATAGGGATTGCGTTGAAGTTATATATTGCTTTGGGTAGTATGAACATTTTAACAATGTTGATTCTTCCCAGCCATGAGCATGGTATGTTTTTCCATTTATTAACATTCTCGGCTATCTCTTTTCTTAGAGTTTTATAGTTCTCTTTATATAGGTCTTTCACGTCCTTTGTTAGATAAACTCCCAAATATTTCATCTTCTTTGGCATTACTGTGAATGGGATAGTGTCTTTAATTGTTTTTTAAGCTTTACTGTAATTGGTATATATAAAGGCTACCGATTTATGAATGTTGATTTTGTAACCTGAGACACTGCTATATTCCTTGATCATTTGTAAGAGTTTTGTAGTAGAGTCCCTAGTGTTTTCCAGATGTACAATCATATCATCTGCGAAGAGCAAAAGTTTGATCTCTTCTGACCCTATGCGTATACCCTTGATCGCCATTTCTTCCCTAATTGTGGTGGCTAAAACTTCCATCACAATGTTAAAAAGCAATGGAGACAATGGGCAGACTTGTCTGTTTCCTGATCTAAGTGGAAATGATTCCAATTTAACTCCGTTCAATATGATATTTGCTGTCGGTTTGCTATAGATGGCCTCTATCAGTTTAAGAAATGTCCCTTCCATACCAATTTTCTGAAGTGTTCTGAACATGAAGGGATGTTGGATGTTATCAAAAGCTTTTTCTGCATCGATTGAGATAATCATATGGTCTTTGATTTTACTTTCTATATGTGCTGAATTACATTTATGGATTTACGTATATTGAACCATCCTTGAGACCCTGGGGTAAAGCCAACTTGATCATGAGGTATAATTTGTTTGATGTGTTGCTGGATTCTGTTTGTTGGAATCTTGTTGAATATTTTTGCATCTATATTCATTAGTGATATCAGTCTGTAGTTTTCTTCTCTTGTTGGATCTTTTCCTGTTTTTTGGAAGAGGGTGATGTTTGCTTTATAATACATCTTGCGTATTCTTCATTCTTTTTCTACCTTTTGGAACAGGTTGAGTAGTATAGGTACTAATTCCTCTTTAAATTGTGGTAGAATTCTGATGTGAAACCATCTGGTCCCGGGCTTTTATTTTTGGGGAGGTTTCGTATGGTTGATGTTATTTCTGGACTTGATATGGGCCTGTTCAAAATTCCCACTTGATTCTGGTTAAGTCTTGGAAGGTGATGAGCTTCCAAGTATCGGTCCATTTCCTTCAGATTTTCATATTTCAGAGAGTAAAGTTTCTTGTAATATTCATTAAGGAATTTTTGGATTTCTGAGGATTCTGTTGTTATTTCGTCTTTGTCATTTCTTATTGATGAGATTAGAGTTTTACTCTTTTTTTCCAGATTAGGTTGTACAGCAGTTTATCTATTTTGTTGACCTTTTCAAAAAACCAGCTTTTTGATTTATTGATCTGTTGTATTATTCTCTTGTTTTTGATTCCATTTAGTTCTGCTCTGATTTTGGATATTTCTTTTCTTCTACTGGGTTTGGGGTTGGAGTGTTCTTCCTTTTCCAGTTGCTTAAGATGTACCATTAAGTTGCTAACTTCCTCTCTTTCCATTCTCCTGAGGAAGGCTTGCAGTGCTATAAATTTCCCTCTTAGAACTGCCTTTGCGGTGTCCAGAGGTTCTGATAGTTCGTGTCTTCATTGTCATTTTGTTCCAACAATTTGGCAATTTCCTTTTTGATCTCATCTCTGACCCAGCTATCATTCAGCATGAGGTTATTTAACTTCCATGTTTTTGTATGAGTATGCAGATTCCTGTTGTTACTCATCTCAAGTTTTATTCCATGATGGTCTGAGAAGATGCATGGAATAATTTCTACTCCTTTCAATATTCTGAAGTTAGACTTGTGACCTAAGATGTGATTGATTTTGGAGTAAGTTCCGTGGGCTGATGAGAAGTATGTGTATTCTCATACTTGTTAGGATGGAATGTTCTGTAAATGTCTGCTAAATCTAAATGCTGGATGGTTAGATTTAAATTTAAATTTCTTTACTCAGGTTTTTGTTAGAGGATCGATCCATCACTGCTAAAGGAGTGTTAAAATTTCCGACTACTATGGAGCTGGAGGAAATCAAATTGCTCATGTCTGTTAGAGTTTCTTTCATAAATTGAGGTACATTCTGTTTGTGTGCATAGATATTAATATTTGAAATCTCATCATATTGAGTATTACCCTTAACAAATATGAAGTGACCATTCTTGTCCTTCCTTTCTTTTGTTATTTTAAAGCCTATTGTGTCTGCAAATAAAATTGCAACGCCTGCTTTTTTCTACTTACCTTTTGCCTGAAATATGGATGACCATCCTTTCACCTTGAGTCTGTATTTGTCTTTTAAGTTAAAATGTGATTCTTGTAAGCAACAGATATCTGTTCTGAGTTTTTGTATCCAGTCAGCTAACCTATGTCTCTTTAGAGGACAGTTTAAGCCATTCACATTAATGGAGACTATTGATACTTTTAGTGAAGTTTTGCGTATCGAATTTTTCAAAAGTCCAGTGGACATTTTTAATCTTTTCTTCATTGTAGAAGTTGGAGTTTGATCAGAAGTTTCTGAGTGAGTTTACGTTTATAGTAGAGGATTGGGTTGGTCATTATGGAGGATACGTCTGATAATATTCTGAAGAACTGGTTTGGTTGTGGCAAATTTCTTCAACATATGAATGTTGTTAAAGTATTTAATTTCTCCATTATAGATGAAACTCAGTTTAGCTGGGTACAATTTCCGGGGTTGAAAGTTATTTTGCTTTAGGAGATTAAAAGTCCATGGCCAAACTCTTCTGGCTTAAAATGTTTCAGCAAAGAGATCTCCAGTCATTCTAATGTTCTTACCTTTGTAGGTAATTGCTTTCTTTTGCCTGATAACCTTGAGAATTTTCTCCTTCATGTTAACTTTAGTTTAGCTAATTATGATATGTCTGGGGTATGACTTATTGGGGTTGAATCATGCTGGGGTTCTGAAACTGTCTGATATCTGAATTTCAGAATCTCTAGGCATGTCTGGAGGATTCTCTTGCATAATTTCATGCAGAAGGGCCTCTGTGCCCATCGATGCCACTTCCTCGTTTTCTGGAACTCACATTATTCATATATTAGCCTTCTTTGAATTATCCCAGAGCTCTCTAAGAGAATGATCCGTTTTTGCTCTCCATTTCTCTTTGTCTTTGAGAGTTTGGGAGCGTTCTAAGGCTTTATCTTTGATGTCAGAAATCCTTTCTTCTGTTTGTCCGTTCTGTTGCTGAGGGATTCTACTGTATTTTTCATATCTTTAAGGGCTGCAAATTCTTGCTTCAGTGTGTCTAAATCTTTGGTGGTTTTGTCGTTAAATTCGTTAAATTCTTGAGACAAGTTTTGAATTTATCCTCATATTCCTAATTCAATTTTATCAATCTTGTCTGCAATCCAAAATTTGAATTCAATTTCTGACATGTCTGACAATTGTTTATGAATGGGATCTTCAATTTCATCCGCCATATCTTTCCTTGGGGAAGTTGATCTATTCTGGTTATTCAAGTTACCAGAGTTTTTCTGCTGATTCTGTCCCATGGTTATTTTACTCCCTTTGATTTTTCCCCTGGGGTTTAGTTGCGGGCCTGTTCATTGTTGTGGCCTGAAAGACTTGGGCCCTGTCTGGTGTGGTAGGGTAAGTTGTTCTGACTTATTTTCAGCTGGCTTGTGTTCGAACCCAGTGAAGCACTTGCTCTGGGTTGAAGTCTCAGGTCTCTGAGTAGGCCCTGCCCTGTAAGTTTCCTTGGTCTGTGAGTCACCTCATGCAAATCCTATACTCAGTGGAGGCCTCCTCTGGTTGCCCAGGGAGGCCAGGGGTGTGGCTTTAGCCACCTCAGGGAACTGCCTCTCTGATGTGGTTCTCCCCCAGCCTCACTCTGGCATCCCAGATTCAGGACCCACCAGCCACAGTTCGGCCACTGTCCACGCCCCGACAAATCCCCCAGGAATCTGGATTCCCATGGGACAGGCCTCCAGATCCCAGAGTGAGGGTGGCGTTGGGCGCCGGGAGCCCTGAGCCGCCAGCAGTGAGCACACTCAGTTCCTCCCAATTTTTAGCTCTGCTGCACCTTCGCAGCCCAAGCCTCCCAATTTCAGAGTGAGGTCAGGGTTGGGGGAGCGGTGGGAGCCTAGGGCCGCTGGCAGTGAACACACTCATTTCCACTTAGTTCATTGCCTGGCCGTCCGGCAGGTGCTCAGATCTCCAGATCACAGAGCGCGGGTGGGGTGAGCACCAGGAGCCCAGAGTCTCTCACCCGGCTAGAGCACTGCAGCTCAAGACTTCAGGCTTTAGAGTGAGGGCAGCGTGGGGTGAGGAGCTGGAGCTCAGAGCCGCTGGCGGGCGCTCAGATCTCCAGACCACAGTGGGGGAGGGAGCACCGGGAACCCAGAACTGTTGGCAGCGAGCACACTCAGCTCCCTCCCGGTATCTCAACTGGCCGCAGCGCTGCAGCTCAAGTCTTCAGGCTGCAGAGTGAGGTCGGGGTGGGGGGAGCAGCTGGAGCTCAGAGCCACTGGCAGCGAACAGACTCAGTTCGACCCAGTTCCTTGCCTGGCCACACGGCAGGTGCTCAGGTCTCCAGACCACAGAGCGAGGGCGGAGGGAGCGCTGGGAGCCCAGAGCCAGGAGCCCAGAGCCACCAGTAGCGAGGTCTCACAGTTCCGCTCAGTTTTATGCCTGGTTGTATTGTTGCCCAAGGAGGGCTGCCGCACCATGCCTGAGGGAAGTGCCGCCCTGGTGAGGGTCGCCCTCCACTGACTGTCCTCAGCTCTCTCCCATGCCCCAGAATCAGCGCTGACCAGCCGTATCTTGGAGACTGTCCTCTTCACCCTAGAAGTCACCCAAGATTCCGAACTCCTGGGGACAGGCTTTTAGACCTCAGAGAGAATGGAGGGAAGTGCTGGGAGCTCAGAGTTGCCGGCAAAGGATATTTACAGTTTTATACAGTTTTATGTCTGGCAGGAGAAGGCCTAGGCACCCTAGTAAGGGAGGTAGGTCCAGATTTTAGTTGGTTTCTCCTGTGAAGTGTAGTGGGAGGGTCTTTGATTTCTGCCCGTTTGTTTGTGGGCTTCTTAAGCCAATAATGTGGGGGAGGGGGAACTCCCATCCGCTTGGTGGTGGGTTTTGTACTTTTAGTTTGTGTCCTTGTGGTTGCAGCTCTCCTCAGCGGGGTTGATGTGCATTCTTCAACTTTCTCGCTTGGTGCTGCTTGAATCCATCAGGTTACATGTTAAATTTTTGTCCCTTAACTCTCCTTCAGGACGGGAGCCTCTGTGGAAAGCTGGCTTCATTTCGCCATCTAGTCTCCGGCCCCCTGAGTTCAACTTTGATTCTATCATGTTCCAAGAAAATACAAGTAATTATTTATATTCTTTTAAATTTGCTAAGGCTAGACTTGTGGCCTAAGATGTGATCTATTTTGGAGGCTGTTCCATGGGCTGATGAGAAGAATGTGTATTCAGTTTTGTTAGGATGAAATGTTCTGTAGATATCTTTTAAATCCTATGTTGAATGGGTAATTGTAAGTCAAAAATTTATTTGTTTAGTTTGTTATTGGAGGAGCTATCCAACACTGCCAAAGGGGTGTTAAAATCTCCAACTGTTTTGCTTTTTGATTAAATCAAGTTGTTCGTGTGAGTTATAGTCTCTTTTATAAATTGAGGTGCGTTCTGGTTGGGCACATAAATGTTAATAATTGAAATCTCATCGTGTTGGGTGTTTCCCTTAACAAATATGAAGTGATCATCCTTATCTTTCCCAACGTTTCTTGGTTTAAAGCCTATTGTATCTGCGAATAGAATTGCAACACGTGCTTTTTTGTGATTTCCATTTTCCTGAATTATAGATGATCATCCCTTCACACTGAGTCTATATTTATCTTTTAAGGTAAGATGAGATTCTTGTATTCAGTAGATATCTGGCCTCAGTTTTTGTATCAAGTTAGCAATACTCTCTCTCTTTAGAAGACAATTTAAGTCATTCACATTTTTTGAGAGTATTGATAAACCTGGTAGTATTTTGGATATTGAATTATTCAAAAGTCCAGTGGAAATTTTTAATCCTTTCACCACTGTGGAAGTTGAAGTTTGATGAAAAGTTTCTGAGTGGCTTTACTTTGGTCGTAGAGGATTGTGCTGTTCATTATGGAGGATGGGTCTGAGAATATCTTGGAGAGCTGTTTTATTTATGGTAAATTTCTATAACATGTGAATGTGATTAAAGTATTTAATTTCTCCATCATAAATGAAATTCAATTTACCTGGATACAGGATCCTGTGTTGAATGTTATTTTGTTTTAGAAGATTAAAGGTTGATGAACACCCTCTTCTTACTTGAAAGTTTGTAGCAGAGAGATATGCAATCATTCTAATATTCTTCCCCTTGTAGCTTATGGTTTTCTTATGTGTGGCTGCTTGCAGAATTTTCTCCTTCATATTAACTTTGGCACATATAATTATAATGTGTCTTGGAGATGGTTTATTTGGATGAGTCATGTTGAGGTTCTGAAATTGTCCGCTATTTGAATTTCAGAATCTCTTACCATGTTTGGGAAGTTCTCCTCGATTATCTCTTGCAGTAGAGTATCTTTGCCTTTCAAAGCAACCTCGTTGCCTTCAGGAATTTCCATAAGGCAAATATAGATTTTCTTTGAATTATGCAGGAGCTCTCTGAGAGAATGATCAATTTCTGCTCTCCACTTCTCTTCCTCATTGAGTATTTTGGAGTGTTCAAAGCTTTGTCTCAATGTCAGAGATCCTTTCTTCTGCCTGCTCCATTTTGTTACTGAGGGATTCTACTGTATTTTTCAGATTTTGAGGGCTGCAAGTTATTGCATCAATGTGTCAAAATATTTGGTGATTTTGTCTTTCAATTAATTGAATTCTTGAGACATCTTTTGAATTACTGCTTGAAATTCTAATTTCATCTTTACCTCCATTCTTTTGATCTTATTTGCCATCCAAATCCTGAACTTTATTTCTGACATCTTACCCATTTGTTTATGAATGGAATCATCTGATGGGTCCGTTTTTCATTTCCTGGGGGAGTTGAGATACTCTGATTACCCATGTTGCCAGAGGTTTTCCGCTGGTTCCACTCCATGATTATTTTTCAACATTTGCATAGATGGGAAGGTAATGTGAAATTGGATTGGAGGCTCCTGGAGTTGTGGTTAATCAGCCCTTTTCCAAGATCTGCAACTGGTGACTAGCTTTTTCCCCTACAGCTGTGCAAGGGACCTGTACAGTAGTACAGTGTGAGGCTCTGGGAACCTACTTTGTGTGGTGGGCTTTGGTGGCTGTATCGTGTATTCAGATGGTCTTTTCCCAATCCTAGTGGATCAGTGACTCTGGGATGAAGTTTCAGCTTTTCAGAAATACAAGCAACTATGACACCCCGCCCCCCATGGGCAATAACTGAGAAGGGAAAATCAGTCCTTCCCATTGCCACACAACTAGGGTAACACCCGAGAGATTCTTTGTGTGATTGGCTCAGATGAGGATTTTCAAACCAATTGAACCAGTCAGTACCAACTCTCAAGTGTGAGAGTTCGAAAGGTCTCCAGCAACTATGTAGCAGAGGACTACTGCCTGCTCAATTGTAGCTCACTCTGGCATTCAGTAGAGTCAGAAAGGCCTGCCCTGTAGCAGTGTTTGACCAGGTGGCTGGTAACCCCTTCCCACATTGCAACTCTTTCATGCCAAATCACCACTCATCCCATGGGGCTGTGGTCCTGCTCCCTCCAATAAGCAGATATGCCAGGGCTTTGCATCTGCCAGGGTCAAAGGAAATTCAATGCCCCCTTTGCCCAGCCACCACCCTCTTTCCTCTGCTGCCTCAGAGAGGTGAGACATGCCTGCCCAGGGTACTCAATGGCAAATGGATGGTGTTACATCTGAACTCAGTCCAAACCTGAGAAAAACATTTCGGCAAATGATTTTCTCCCTCAGCCACTGCAGCTTTTCCCCAGTTGCTCTGCAGCACTGGTATCCATATAGGGCGAGGTCTGGCTTCCTCTGGCAGTCCTCAGAGATGGGGAGTGTATCTCCAAGATTAGACCCCAGTGGGATTGCTCTACTACTGCTGAATCTTCATGGGAGGTCTCCCTGTATAGCTCCCAAGCAGCTCCCATGGCCAGGGAGATGGCTGTAGCAGCAGCTCATGGACCACGGGGGATGAGGCTCCAGCAGCAGGGTGGGGTACAGAAAGGTCAAGGTTCTGGCAGGGCAGAGTGCATTTTTTTTATTAAATCATAGCTGTGTATATTAATATGATCATGGGGCACCATACACTAGGTTCACAGACCGTTTGACAGATTTTCATCACACTAGTTAACATAGCCTTCCTGGCATTTACTTAGTTATTTTGCTAAGATAATTATATTCCACATTTACTGAGTTTCACATATACCCTTGTAAGAGGCACCGAAGATGTCTTGTCAATCTCCCTCCATTTACTCCCATCCCCCCTCCCTCCCCACACTTTTCCCATTTCCCCTTCCCCCTATTCAGAGGTTGTAATTGGGTTATAGCTTTCATGTGAAGGTCCTAAATTAGTTTCATAGTTGGGGTGAGTACATTGGGTACTTTTTCTTCCATTCTTGAGACACTTTACTAAGAAGAATATGTTGCAGCTCCATCTATGTAAACATGAAACAGGTAAAGTCTCCATCCTTCTTTAAGGCTGCATAGTATTCCATGGTGTACATATACCACAATTTATTAATCCATTTGTGGATCGATGGGAATTTGGGCTTTTTCCATGACTTAGCAATTATGAATAGGGCTGCAATAGACATTCTGGTACAAATATATTTGTTATAAATTGATTTTTGGTCTTCTGGGTATATGCCAAGTAGAGGAATTACATGATTGAATGGCTGGTCTATTTTTAGATCTCTAAGTGTTCTCCATATATCTTTCCCAAAAAAGGTACTAATTTGCAACTCCACCAGCAGTGCAAAAGTGGTCCCTTTTCTCCACATCCACGACAACATCTCTGGTCCCGGAATTTTGTGGTATAGGCTAGTCTTACTGGAGTTAGATGATATCTCAAAGTAGTTTTGATTTTCATTTCTCTGATGATTAAAGATGATGAGCATTTTTTCATATGTCTGAAGGCTGCACACCTGTCTTCTTCAGAGAAGTTTCTCTTCAAGTCACTTGCCCAGCCTGCAATGGGATCCCTTGCTTTTTTCTTGCTAATGCATTTGAGTTCTCTGTAGATTCTAGTTATTAAACCTTTGTCAGAGACATAACCTGCAAATATCTTCTCCCATTCTGAGGACTGCTTGCGTGCTTCACTGACTGTGTTCTTGGCTGTGCAGAAGATTTTTAGTTTGATCAAGTCCCAATAGTGTATTTTTGAAGCTGCTTCAATTGCCAAGGGGGTCTTTCTCATAAAAAACTCGACCAACCCAATTTCTTCAAGGATTTTCCCTGCACTCTCTTCTAGTATTTTTATAGTTTCATGTCTTAACTTTAAATCTTTAATCCAATGAGAGTCTATCTTGATTAATTGCGACAGGTGTGGGTCCAGTTTCAGTCTTCTACAGGTTGCCAGCAAGTTCACCTAGCACCATTTTTTAAATAGGGAATCTTTTCCCCATTGAACGTTTTTAATTGGCTTGTCAAAGATTAAATAACGGTAATTAGCTGGATTCATCTCTTGGTTCTCTATTCTGTTCCAGAAATCTACTTCTCTGTTTTTATGCCAATACCATGCTGTTTTGATCACTATTGATTTGTAGTATAGTCTGAGGTCTGGTAGCATGTTTCCTCCTACTTTGTTTTTATTTTTGAGTAATTCCTTGGCTATTCGAGGTATTTTCTGATTCGATATAAAATGAAGTATTGTTTTTTCAAGATCTTTAAAGTATGTCAGTGGAAATTAATGGGGATTGTGTTGAAATTATATATTGCTTTGGGTAGTATGGACATTTTAATAATGTTGATTCTTCCCAGCCATGATCATGGCATGTATTTCCATTTGTTAACATTCTCAGCTATCTCTTTTCTTAGAGTTTCATAGTTCTCTTTATATAGATCTTTCATATCCTTTGTTAAATAAACTCCCAAATATTTCATCTTCTTTGGCACTACTGTGAATGGGATAGAGTCCTTAATTTTTTTTACAACTTGACTATTGTTGGTATATATAAAGGCTACCGATTTATGAATGTTGATTTTGTAACCTGAGATGCTGCTGTATTCCTTGATCACTTCTAAGAGTTTTGTAGTAGAGTCCCTAGTGTTTTCCAGATTTACAATCATACCATCTGCAAGGAGAGAAAGTTTGATCTCTTCTGATCCTATGAGTATTCCGTTGATTGCCTTTTCTTTGCTAATTGCGGTGGCTAAAACTTCCATTACAATGTTAAAAAGCAATGGAGACAATGGGCAGTCTTGTCTGGTTCCTGGTCTGAGTGGAAATGATTCCAATTTATCTCCATTCATTATGATATTGGGTGTGGGTTTACTGTAGATGGCCTCTACCAGTTTAAGAAATGTCCCTTCTATACCATTTTTCTTAAGTGTTCTGATCATGAAGGGATGTTGGATGTTATCAAAAGCTTTTTCTGCATCTATTGAGAGAATCATATGGTCTTTGTTTTTTAATTTGTTTATGTGCTGAATTACATTTATAGATTTATGTATATTGAACCAGCCTTGAGACCCTGTGATAAAACCGACTTGTTCATGATGTATAACTTGTTTGATTTGCTGCTGGATTCTGTTTGTTAGGATCTTGTTGTATATTTTGCATCTATATTCTATAGTAATATTGGTCTGTAATTTTCTTTTCTTGTTGGGTCTTTTCCTGGTTTGGGGATCAGGGTGATGTTTGCTTCAAAGAACAAGTTGGGTAGTTTTCCTTCTTTTTGTACCTTTTGGAACAGGTTGAGTAATATAGGTACTAATTCCTCTTTAAAGGTTTGGTAGAATTCTGACATGAAACCATCTGGTCCCGGTCTTTTCTTTTTGTGGAAATTTTGTATGGTTGATGTTATTTCCGAACTTGTTATGGGCCTGTTCAACATTTACATTTGAGTCTGGTTAATCTTGGAAGGTGATGTGCTTCCACGTATTGGTCACTTTCCTTGAGATTTTCATATTTCTGG
Source organism: Nycticebus coucang (assembly GCF_027406575.1). NCBI lineage: Eukaryota > Metazoa > Chordata > Mammalia > Primates > Lorisidae > Nycticebus > Nycticebus coucang. Next base: position 65,487,866 of record NC_069804.1, read on the forward strand.
GAGTAAGTTTCTTGCAATATTCATTAAGGATTTTTTTTGGATTTCTGAGCAGTGTTTTGTTATTTCGTCTATGTCATTTCTGATTGATGAGATTAGAGATTTTACTCTTTTTTCCTTGATTAGGTTGGCCAAAGGTTTATCTATTTTCTTGACCTTTTCGAAAACCCAGCTTTTTGATTTATTGATCTGTTGTATTATTCTTTTGTTTTCAATTTCATTTAGTTCTGCTTTGATGTTGGATATTTCTTTCTTTCTACTGGGTTTGGGATTGGAGTGTTCTTCCATTTCCAGTTGCTTGAGATGTCCCATTAAAATTGTTAACTTCCTCTCTTTCCGTTCTCCTGAGAAATGCTTGAAGTGCTATAAATTTCCCTCTTAGAACTGCCTTTGCGTTGTACCAGAGGTTCTGATTGTTCATGTCTTCATTATCGTTTTCTTCCAAAAATTTGGCAATTTCCTTCTTGATCTCATCTCTGACCCAGCTATCATTGATCACAAGGTTATTTAACTTCCAAGTTTTTGTATGAGTATGCAGATTCCTGTTGTTACTCATCTCAAGTTTTATTCCATAGTGGTCAGAGAACATGCATGGAATAATTTCTTATCCTTCAAATTTACTGAAGTTAGACTTGTGACCTAAGATGTGATCGATTTTGGAGTAAGTTCCGTGGGGCGATGGGAATTATGTGTATTCAGTATTGTTGGGATGAAATGTTCTGTAGATGTCTGCTAAATTCAAATGCTGGATGGTTAGATTTCAATCTAGAATTTCTTTACTCAGCTGTTTGTTGGAGGATTGATCCATCAGTGCCAAAAGAGTGTTAAAATCTCCAACTATTATTGAGTTAGAGGTAATAAATTTGCTCATGCCTGTTAGAGTTTCTCTTATAAATTGAGGTGCATTCTGGTTGGGTGCATAGATATTAATAATTGAAATCTCATCATATTAAGTATTACCTTTAAGAAATATGAAGTGACCATTTTTGTCCTTCCTTACTTTTGTTGGTTTAAAGCCTATTGTATCCGCAAATAAAATTGCAACGCGTGTTTTTTTCTTGTTAGCATTTGCCTGAAATATGAATGACCATCCTTTCACCCTGAGTTTGTATTTGTCTATTAAGATGTGACTCTTGTATGCAACAAATATCTGGCCTGGGTTTTTGTATCCAGTCAGTAACCTATGTCTCTTTAGAGGGCAGTTTAAGACATTCACATTAATGGAGAGTATTGATAAATTCGGTGAAATTTGGGGTATTGAGTATTTCAAAAGTCCAGTGGACACTTTTAATCCTTTCACCATTGTGGAAGTTGGAGTTTGATCAGAAGTTTCTGAGTCAGTTAACTTTTGTAGTAGAAGATTGGGTTGGTCATTATGGGGGATAGGTGTGAGAATATCCTGAAGAGCTGCTTTGGTTATGGCAAATTTGTTTAGCATATGAATGTCATTAAAGTATTTAATTTCTCCATCATAAATGAAACTCATTTTAGCTTGATACAAGATCCGGGGTTGAAAGTTATTTTGCTTTAGGAGATTAAACGTTGATGACCACCCTCTTCTGGCTTGAAAAGATTCAGCAGAGAGGTCTGCAGTCATTCTAATGTTCTTCCCATTGAAGGCAATAGTTTTCTTTCTCCTGGCTACTTTCAGAATTTTCTCCTTCATGTTAACTTTAGTGAAGTTAATGATTATATGCCTGGGGGATGTCTTATTGGGATTTAGTAGTGATGGGGTTCTGAAGCTATCTGCTATCTGAATTTCAGGTTCTCTAGGCATGTCTGGAAAATTCTCTTTCATAATTTCATGCTGAATGGCCTCTGTGCTCAGTGAGGCCACTTCATCTGTTTCAGGAATTCATATGAGTCGGATATTTGCCTTCTTCCAGTTATCCCAGAGCTCTCTGAGAGAATGATCCGTTTTTGCTCTCCATTTCTCTTCCTCTTTGAGAGTTTGTGAGCATTCAAAGGCTATATCTTCAATGTCAGAAATCCTTTCTTCTGCTTGGTCCTTTCTGTTCTTAAGGCATTCTACTTTATTTTTAATATCTTTGAGGGCTTCAAATTCTTGCTTCAGTTTGTCTAAGTCTTTGGTGGTATTGTCTTTAAATTCATTAAATTCTTGAGACAGCTTTTGAAATTCTCCTCGAATTCCTATTTCCATTTTGTTACTCTTGTTTGCCATCCAAATTCTGAATTCGATTTCGGACACGTCAACCAGTTATTTGTGAATGGGATATTCAATTGCATCTGCCATATCTTTCCTTGAGGGGGTTGATATATTCTGGTTATTCATGTTACCAGAATTTTTCTGCTGATTCTTCCCCATGATTGTTTTACTCCCTTTGATTTCTCCCCTGGTGTTTTGTCGAGGACCTGTACAGTGTTTTGGCCTAAGAAAATGAAGCCCTGTTTGGTGTAGAGGGGCTAAGTGGTTCTGCCTTGTTTCAGCTGGTTTCTGTTTGACCCTAGTGATACAGTTACTCTGGGTGGAAGACTCAGCTGTGGAGAAATACCAGCAATTAAGTCACCTCACCCACCACAGGCAACAAATGGAAAAGGAAAATCAAACCTTCCTACAACCACCAACCAAGGGCAACACCTGGATAGTCCCAAGGTGAGTGGCTCAGTACAAAAGGTCTAAATCAATTGTCACAGTCAGCAGCTGTCTCGGGTTGGAGAGTTCAAGAGGTCCCTGGGAATTTGATCACAGGGGTCTGGTGACTGATCTAATATAGCATGCTCCAGTGCTGTGTGGAGTCAGGAAGAGCCAACCAGTAAATAGATCAGTCTGGGAAGGTTGATGCCTCCTTCCCCACCTTGCAGCTCTGTCACACCCAGTCGCTGCTAGCCCCACAGGGCTGTGACCCAGTCTGTTGTCTCCATTAAGGGGATACTCCAGAAGTTTGCACCTGCCTAAGTCACAGGGTAGTCTGTGTCTGATCGTCTTCACCACTGCTCTCTGTCTTTATCAAGCAGGGAGTGGTGTGGCGTGTCAACCTTGTGCACTTGATGGAGGGTGGAGTTGTTCACTTAGTTCCAGCCCCACCCTTAGTTTATGTTACTGGGTGAACGGAACAACCCTGTGGGAGTTTGTTTCTGACCCTGCTAGATTCTTCTGCAGAGGAGAGGCTGATTTGAGTTCTCAGAACCTGTGCCTCAGGCCCTGCCCTTACTCTTGTGGGTTTGTATTTGCAGCATGATCTGTTGTCAGCTGTAGCCTCTTGGCTTCCTTTGTCTGTAGGCTGGTGATCCTCTAAGGGCCAGGTGCATCTTAGGCTCAGTAAAGCTGTTCTCTGGATCAGCCCCACCCTGGGATTTTCCCGGTTCTGCAGGTGTATTCCACCCAGGTCAGTACTGCATCAGGAAAATCCTTTACTCACGGGGTCTGAACAGTCTCAGGTCTGTTCCATGGTGGTTGCCATCTGAGAAGATGCTCGGCCTCATCTGGTTGCCCAGGCAGACAGGAGGAGAGGCTATGGGATATCTGGGGGTGGGCCTTGTTAGTGCTGAATATGGCTGTTACTATGCACCTCGGGGCACCACCACTCCAGTGTAATTCCCTCTTAGCTGACCATCGTCTTTTCGCTCCTTTGCTACAGAGTCAGAACTGGCCAGCTGCAGTCCAGGTCCTGTCTACACCTCTCAAGGGTTCACCCAAGAATCTGAACTCCTGGGGGGGCAGGTCTCCAGATCATGGAGTGAGAGTGGAGGGGAGTGCTAGGAGCTCAGTGTTGCAGGTCGTACCACCAAGCTCATTGAGACAAAATGAACAAATAAACAGATACAAAGGTTACCAGGCACACGGGCCCATAGGTACAGAGACAGACGGAAACACATAGACATACAGGTAACAGCCACGGCAACAGCAATATAAGAACAACTGCAATAAAAATAGTGATAATCGTAAAATAATTGAAACAAAGGAAAAAAAGATAGAAAAATGTGGTGTTAGTAGAAATGTTAAAAGTGAAGGAAGAAGAAAGTAAAATTAGAAAACATCAAAATAAAGAATATATCTATATAAAAAGTAATAATAAAAAATTATCAAAATCTCTTCCAAGAAAATGGTGAGGAAAAATCAGACAAAAACAAAACAAAACAAAGAAACATGAAAAGCAAAAGAAAAAACAAAACAAAACAAACAAAAAAAGGCACCAACTACAAAAATATTCTTGCGTGTAGAAATATACCTATATATCTATATTTCTGCTGATGGGATCAACTTTCGTAGTAATATATTCATACTGCAATATACTTTCAGGACACCAGGTGGCGCTGTGAGTGGTTCCGAGGCTTATACCTCATTTACAGTTTATACTGTTACCACGGTAACCACCTTCCATGGCTGATCACCATTTTGGAATTTCTGTAAAAGTTTGTCGCCTAAGAATTGTGTAACCTCGGCTGTTCTTTTCCAGACAGCACTTGCAACTGACCTTCCCGCTCAGTGCAGATGTCCATGCTTCTTAAGTCTTTCCACTCTGTTCCCAGGTTTTCCTGCAAACTGGCGACTGCAATTGGCTGTGCGGAGAGTGGTGCTGGGTGCATGGTCGCTGGCGGGTTTGTGGCTTTAGGGGCTGTAGCTGGTTCCCTGTGCTGAAGCCGGGTCTGCAGCTTCAGCGGCTGTAGCCAGTTCACGTGGTTGGAGTGTTCGGGGACCTTGTTCTGAGTTTTATAGTTCAGAGTTTCCCTTTTGGATCGGCATCCGCCAGTTCACCCCGCAGCCTGAACCGCCAGCTTCCTCCAACACCTGGGGGAAATGTGTCCACCCTTTTGGGTAGTTCAAAATGTCTGTTTCCCAGGCAAGATCCCTTCCCTTCAATTGTCCAACAGGTTACCCAGCTCCCCGTGGATTTGAGTGGCTCTCCATTCAGATGCCTCCCTCAGTTCAGGAATAAATATTTGTCATTTGGGTTTTGTCAGCATTTACAAGCTGCTGACCTCCGTAGGGGAGGGGCATGCTGGCCGGCATGGCTGAGCAGGGAAGAATCTCTACAACAGAGTCTGTGGTTTTAAATTACCCCTCATATTAGCAATCCGCCAGTTCACTGAGCGTCTCCAGCTCTCTGTCCACTCCAATAATCCACACACAGAGAAGGTCCAGACCGCCTTTCCTCTCACCTGATGGCTTGGGAGAGGTGGGCTACACGTCCGTCCTGTCTGCCATCATGCTCCGCCTCCCGGACCTACACTTTTCATCATTTACAAAAATTGACTCAGGTTGGATAACATGTTTAAAACTAGGACATGAAAATATAAAACAATTAAAAGAAAGTTTGGGAAAAACTCTTGGTGATGTTGGACTTGGGAAAGATTTTATGAGGAAACTTTGGTGGCAATCACAAGAACAACAAAAATAAATAAATTGGACTTAATAAAACTAAAAAGCTTATGCACAGCTCAGAAGACAATGATTAATACAAATAGGCAACCTTCAGAATAAGAGAAAATATTTTCTTGTTCCAAATCAGAGAAAGGCTTGATAACTAGGATCTATAGAGAACTGAAATTAATCAACATACAGAGAGCAAACCATCCCAACTATCACTAGTGGAGAGATGTGAACAGAAGCTTCTCTGAGGAAGGCAGATGAGTGGCTGACAAACATGAAAAAATGCTCATTGTTCTTTTTTTTTTTATTAAATCATAACTGTATACAATGATATGATTATGGGGCATCATACACTCACTTCATAAGCCATTTGACACATTTTTATCACAGTGGTTAACATAGCCTTTCCGGCATTATCTCAGTTACTGTGCCAAAACATTTACATTCTACATTTACCAAGTTTCGCAAATACCCCTGTAATATGCACCACAGGTGTGATCCCTCCGATTCCCCTCCCCTCATTGTTCTTAATCATCAGAGAAATGCCAATCAAAACAACTCTGAGACATCACCTAACCCAGTGAGAATATCCCACATCACAATGTCCTAATTTTTCATATTCTGGTGTGGATTTAGTGAGAGGGGAAAGCTTTACACTGTTGGTGGGATTGCAAACTCACATATCCTCTTTGGAATTAATAATGAAGTATCATCAAGAACTCAAGTTAAACCTTCTATTTGACCTCAGAATACCAATACTAGGTATTTCTACCAAGAAGAAAATAAATAATTTTATCATAAAGACCTTGGTACTAGATTGTTTATCACAGCTCAATTTATAATAGCCAGAATAGGGAAACAACCTAAATGCCCATTAACTTAAAAATGGATTAATCAACTCTGGTATATGTATACCATGGAATAGTATTCAACCACAAAAAGGTGGTGACTTTACATCCTTTGTATTAAGCTGGATGGAGTTAAAACACAGTCTTCATAGTAAAGTATCACTGGAATGGAAAAGTAGGTATGCAATGTACTCAGTACTAATATGAAGCCAGTAGATGATCTAATTCATGCTCACATAGGAGTAAAAGTCAATTAAATTCTATTTTGGGGAAGGAAAATGAGAGAGCAGGGAGATGAGAGGAAGGTGGGATTGGTGTGCTCCTACTCAATGGGCACAGTGTAGGTGTGTAATGCACACTTTTTGCATTTGGGACACAACGACAATATGGACTCTACCTAACAAATTCCCATAGTGTGACCTTGTGAATTGAAACCTCACATTAACCTGAAATTAAAAAAAATAGTTATATAAGTGCAATTAAGTGTTGATCAATTACTTCAAATTTCGTATGGAGTACATGTGATTTCTTGTCAATTCTTGTGATCTTTCACTTAGAATAACGCTTTCCACTTCCCTCAAAGTTATATCAAAAATACAATACTGCTATTTTTTATGGCTGGCTCCACAGTATGTATATAACACATTTTATTACTACATTCAGGCATTGGTGGGCACTTGAATTGTTTTCATGTATTGGACATAGTGAATTGTCCTGCTAAAAACATTTGAGTGAAGGTGTTCTTTTTATAAAAATCACCCTTTTCCCCCCTTTTTGTTACACACCAACCAATGATATTGATGGATCAGATAGTAGATCTACTTTCAATTCTTTTTGTTTTTTTCAAGACCATATTTGGGAGTCGGAGCATGATGGCGGACAGGACGGATGTGCAGCCCACCTCTCCCAAGCCACCAGGTGAGAGGAAAGGCCGTCTGGACCTTCCCTGTGTGTGGATTATTGGAGTGGACAGACAGCTGGAGATGCCCAGCGAACTGGCGGTTTGCTATATATGAGGGGTAATTTAAAATCACAGACTCTGTTGTAGAGATTCTTCCCTGCTCAGCCGTGCCGGCCAGCAGGCCCCTCCCCTACGGTGGTCAGCAGCTTGTAAATGCTGACAAAATCCAATTGACAAATAATTAATCCTGAACTGAGGGAGGCATCCAAAAGGAGAGCCACTCAAAAACACGGGGAGCTGGGCAAACTGTTGGACAATTGAAGGGAAGGGATCCTGCCTGGGAAACAGACATTTTGAACTACCCAAAAGGGCGGGCACATTTCCCCCAGGTGTTGGAGGGGGCTGGCAGTTCAGGCTTCGCTGTGAACTGGCTGGCGCACATCCAAAAGGGAAACTCTGAACCATAAAACTCAGAATAAGTCCCCCTAGCACTCCAACCACGGGAACCGGCTTGAAGCCTAGGACCCGGCTTTGGCTTCTGGAGCCGCGATTTTATTTCCGAACTTGTTATGGGCCTGTTCAACATTTCCTCTTGATTTTGGTTAAGTCTTGGAAGGTGATGTGCTTCCAAGTAACGGTCAATTTCCTTCAGATTTTCATATTTCATTTTTTTTATTAAATCATAACTGTATACATTGATATGATCATGGGGCATCATACACTCGCTTCATAAACCATTTGACACATTTTTATCACAGTGGTTAACATAGCCTTTCCGGCGTTATCTCAGTTACTGTGCCAAAACATTTACATTCTACATTTACCAAGTTTCGCAAATACCCCTGTAAGATGCACCACAGGTGTGATCCCACCGATCCCCCTCCCTCTACCCACACCCCCTTCCCACTTCCCCCTATTGTTAAGTTGTAGCTGGGTTATAGCTTTCATATGAGAATCTCAAATTAGTTTCATAGTAGGGCTGTGTACATTGGGTACTTTTTCTTCCATTCTTGGGATACTTTACTAAGAAGAATATGTTCCAGCTCCATCCATGTAAACATGAAAGAGGTAAAGTCTCCATCATCATTTAAGGCTGCATAGTATTCCATGGTATACATATACCACAATTTATTAATCCATTCGTGGATCGTTGGGCACTTGGGCTTTTTCCATGACTTAGCTATTATGAATTGGGCTGCAATAAACATTCTGGTACAAATATCTTTGTTATGTTGTGATTTTTGGTCTTATGGGTATATGCCCAGCAGAGGGATTACAGGATTGAATGGCAGATCTATTTTTAGATCTCTGAGTGTTCTCCATATATCTTTCCAAAAGGAATGTATTAATTTGCATTCCCACCAGCAGTGCAGAAGTGTTCCCTTTTCTCCGCATCCACGCCAACATCTCTGGTCTTGAGATTTTGTGATATAGGCTAGTCTCATTGGAGATAGATGATATCTCAAAGTAGTTTTGATTTGCATTTCTCTGATGATTAAAGATGATGAGCATTTTTTCATATGTCTGAAGGCCGTGCGCCTGTCTTCTTCAGAGAAGTTTCTCTTCAAATCCCTTGCCCAGCCTGCGATGGGATCCCTTGTTTTTTTCTTGCTGATGTGTTTGAGTTCTCTGTGGATTCTGGTTCTTAAACCTTTGTCAGAGATATACCCTGCAAATATCTTCTCCCATTCTGAGGGCTGTCTGCTTGCTCTGCTTACTGTGTTCTTAGCTGTACAGAAGCTTTTTAGTTTGATCAAGTCCCAGTAGTGTATTTTTGAAGCTGCTTCAATTGCCCGGGGGGTTCTCCTCATGAAATACTCACCCAGACCAATTTCTTCAAGGGTTTTCCCTGCATTCTCCTCTAGTATTTTTATAGTTTCATGTCTTAAGTTTAAATCTTTAATCCAATGAGAGTCTATCTTCGTTAATGGTGAAAGGTGTGGGTCGAAATTCAGTCTTCTGCAGGTTGCCAGCCAGTTCACCCAGCACCATTTGTTAAATAGGGAATCTTTTCCCCACTGAATGTTTTTAATTGGCTTGTCAAAAATCAAATAGCGGTAAGTAGCTGGATTCATCTCTTGGTTCTCTATTCTGTTCCAGATATCTACTTCTCTGTTTTTGTGCCAATACCATGCTGTTTTGATCACTATCGATTTGTAGTAAAGTCTGAGGTCTGGTAGTGTGATTCCTCCTGTTTTGTTTTTATTTCTTTTTTTTTTTAATTTTTTTATTAAATCATAACTGTATACAATGATATGATTATGGGGCATCATACACTCACTACATAAACCATTTGACACATTTTTATCACAGTGGTTAACATAGCCTTTCCGGCGTTATCTCAGTTACTGTGCCAAAACATTTATATTCTACATTTACCAAGTTTCACAAATACCCCTGTAATATGCACCACGGGTGTGATCCTACGGATTCCCCTCCCTCTACCCACCCCCCCCTTTCCCACTTCCCCCTATTGTTAAGTTGTAGCTGGGTTATAGCTTTCATGTGAGAGTCCCAAATTAGTTTCATAGTAGGGCTGTGTACATTGGGTATTTTTTCTTCCATTCTTGGGATACTTTACTAAGAAGAATATGTTCCAGCTCCATCCATGTAAACATGAAAGAGGTAAAGTCTCCGTCTTTCTTTAAGGCTGCATAGTATTCCATGGTATACATATACCACAATTTATTAATCCATTCGTGGATCGATGGGCACTTGGGCTTTTTCCATGACTTAGCTATTATGAATTGGGCTGCAATAAACATTCTGGTACAAATATCTTTGTTATGTTGTGATTTTTGGTCTTCTGGGTATATGCCCAGCAGAGGAATTACAGGATTGAATGGCAGATCTATTTTTAGATCTCTGAGTGTTCTCCATATATCTTTCCAAAAGGAATGTATTAATTTGCATTCCCACCAGCAGTGCAGAAGTGTTCCCTTTTCTCCGCATCCACGCCAACATCTCTGGTCTTGAGATTTTGTGATATAGGCTAGTCTCATTGGAGTTAGATGATATCTCAAAGTAGTTTTGATTTGCATTTCTCTGATGATTAAAGATGATGAGCATTTTTTCATATGTCTGAAGGCCGTGTGCCTGTCTTCTTCAGAGAAGTTTCTCTTCAAATCCCTTGCCCAGCCTGCGATGGGATCCCTTGTTTTTTTCTTGCTGATGCGTTTGAGTTCTCTGTGGATTCTGGTTATTAAACCTTTGTCAGAGTTATACCCTGCAAATATCTTCTCCCATTCTGAGGGCTGTCTGCTTGCTCTGCTTACTGTGTTCTTAGCTGTGCAGAAGCTTTTTAGTTTGATCAAGTCCCAGTAGTGTATTTTTGAAGCTGCTTCAATTGCCCGGGGGGTTCTCCTCATGAAATACTCACCCAGACCAATTTCTTCAAGGGTTTTCCCTGCATTCTCCTCCAGAATTTTTATAGTTTCATGTCTTAAGTTTAAATCTTTAATCCAATGAGAGTCTATCTTAGTTAATGGTGAAAGGTGTGGGTCCAATTTCAGTCTTCTGCAGGTTGCCAGCCAGTTCACCCAGCACCATTTGTTAAATAGGGAATCTTTTCCCCACTGAATGTTTTTAATTGGCTTGTCAAAAATCAAATAGCGGTAAGTAGCTGGATTCATCTCTTGGTTCTCTATTCTATTCCAGATATCTACTTCTCTGTTTTTGTGCCAATACCATGCTGTTTTGATCACAATCGATTTGTAGTAAAGTCTGAGGTCTGGTAGTGTGATTCCTCCTGTTTTGTTTTTATTTCTGAGTAATGTCTTGGCTATTCGAGGTTTTTTCTGATTCCATATAAAACGAAGTAATGTTTTTTCAAGATATTGGCCTGGGGAAAGACTTCATGAAGAAGACTGCCATGGCAATGGCAGCAACAACAAAAATAAACAAATGGGACTTCATTAAACTGAAAAGCTTCTCTACAGCTAAGGACACAATAACCAAAGCAAAGACACAACCTACACAATGGGAAAGGATATTTGCATATTTTCCATCAGACAAAAGCTTGATAACTAGGATCTATAGAGAACTCAAATTAATCCACATGAAAAAAGCCAACAATCCCTTATATCAATGGGCAAGAGACATGAATAGAACTTTCTCTAAAGACGACAGATGAAAGGCTAACAAACACATGAAAAAATGTTCATCATCTCTATATATTAGAGAAATGCAAATCAAAACAACCCTGAGATATCATCTAACCCCAGTGAGAATGGCCCACATCACAAAATCTCAAAACTGCAGATGCTGGCGTGGATGTGGAGAGAAGGGAACACTTTACACTGCTGGTGGGACTGCAATCTAGTACAACCTTTCTGGTAGGAAGTATGGAGAAACCTCATACACTCAAGCTAGACCTCCCATTTGATCCTGCAATCCCATTACTGGCCATCTGCCCAGAAGGAAGAAATCCTTTTATCATATGGACACCTGTACTAGACTGTCTATTGCAGCTCAATTTAAAATCGCCAAAATGTGGAAACAGCCTAAATGCCCACCAACCCAGGAATGGATTAACAAGCTGTGGTATATATATACCAGGGAATACTATTCAGCTATTTAAATAAATGCAGACTTTACATCCTTCGTGTTAACCTGGATAGAATTGGAAGACATTATTCTTATTAAACATCACAAGAATGGAGAAGCATGAATCCTATGTACTCAATTTTGATATGAGGACAATTAATGACAATTATGGTTATGGGGGGCAACAGAAAGAGGGAAGGAGGTCGGTGGGTGGGGCCTTGGTGTGTGTCACACTTTATGGGGGCAAGACATGATTGCAAGAGGGACTTTACCTAACAATTGCAATCAGTGTAACCTGGCTTATTGTACCGTCAATGAATCCCCAACAATAAAAAAAAAAATAAAAGAAAGTTATTTTGCTTGAGGCGATTAAACGTTGATGACCACCCTCTTCTGGCTTGAAAAGTTTCAGCAGAGAGATCTGCAGTCATTCTAATGTTCTTCCCTTTGAAGGTAATAGATTTCTTTTGCCTGGCCACTTTGAGAATTTTCTCCTTCATATTAACTTTAGTGAAGTTAATTATGATATGCTGGGGGATTTCTTATTGGGGTTGAGTCGTACTGGGGTTCTGAAGCTATCTGCGATCTGAATTTCAGGTTCTCTAGGCATGTCTGGAAAATTCTCTTTCATAATTTCATGCAGAAGTTCCTCTGCTCCCACTGAGGCCACTTCATCTGTTTCAGGAATTCCTATGAGTCGGATATTTGCCTTCTTCGAGTTATCTGAGAGCTCTCTGAGTGAGTGATACCGTTTTGCTCTCCGTTTCTCTTCCTCTTTGACAGTTTGGGAGCGTTCAAAGGCTTTATCTTCGATGTCGGAGATCCTTTCTTCTGCTTGGTGCATTCTGTTGCTAAGGCATTCCACTGTACTTTTCTTATCTTAGAGGGCTGCAAATTCTTTTTTCAGTGTGTCTAAGTCTTTCGTGGTTTTGTCTTTAAAGTCGTTAAATTCTTTTTTTTTTTTTTTGTAGAGACAGAGTCTCACTTTATGGCCCTCGGTAGAGTGCCGTGGCCTCACACAGCTCACAGCAACCTCCAACTCCTGGGCTTAAGCGATTCTCTTGCCTCAGCCTCCCGAGTAGCTGGGACTACAGGCGCCCGCCACAACAAGTTGTTAAATTCTTGAGACAACATTTGAATTTCTCCACGAATTCCTTACTCCATTTTTTAAATCTTTTTTGCCATCCAAATTCGGAATTCAATTTCTGACATCTCAGCCAGTTGTTTGTGAATGGGATCTTCAATTTCATATGCCGTATCTTTCCTTGGGGGCGTTTATCTATTCTGGTTATTCATGTTACCAGAGTTTCTCCACTGGTTCTGGCCCATGATTGTTTCCCTCCCTTTGATTTTCCTCTGGTGTATTGTCAAGGACCCGTACAATGCTGTGACCTGTGAAACTGGGGCCCTGTTTCGTGTAGAGGGGCTAAGTCATTCTGACTTGATTTCAGCTGGTTTCTATGTGACCCTAGTGAAACAGTTACTCTGGGTTGAAGTCTCAGCTGTGGAGAAATACCAGCGATTAAGTCACCCCACCCACCACAGGCAACAAATGGAAAAGGAAAATCAAAGCTTCCTACAACCACACACCCAGGGCTCTACCTGGATAGTCCCCAGGTGAGTGACTCAGTTCAAAAGGTCCAAGTCTATTGTCTCAGTCAGCAGCTTCCTCGGGTGTGAGAGTTGAAGAGGTCCCTGGGAACTGGATATCAGGGGTCTGGTGACCTCTCTAAAATGGCTTGCTCCAGTGCTTCATGGAGTCAGGATGAGCCACCAGTAAATAGATCAGTCTGGGAAGATTGATGCCTGCTTCCCCACCTTACAGCTCTGTCACATCCAGTCGCTGCTAGCCCCACAGTGCTGTGACCCAGTCAGTTGTCTGCAGTAAGCAGATACTCCAGGGGGTTGCACCTGCCTAAGTCACAGGGTAGTCTGTGTCTGCTCGACTAGGTTGCTATTCTCTGTCTTTATCCAGTAGGGAGTGGTGTGGCCTGTCAACCTCGGGCACTTGATAGAAGCTGGAGGTGTTCACTCAGTTCCAGCCCCACCCTTCGTTTATGTTACTGGGTGAAGGGAACAACCCTGTGGGAGTTTGTTTCTGACCCTTCCAGAATCCTCTGCAGAGGAGAGGCTGATTTGAGTTCCCAGAACCTGTGTCTCAGGCCCTGTCTTTAGTCCTGTGGGTTTGTATTCGCAGCACAATCAGTTGTTGGCTGTAGCCTCTTGGCCTCCTTTGTCTATAGGCTGGTGATCCCCTAAGGGCCATTTGCATCTTAGGCTCAGTAGAGTGGTTCTCTGGATCAGCCTCACCTTAGGAGTTTCCTGGCTCTGCGGGTGTGTTTTCTAGTCCCCGTGTTCCACCCTGGTCGGTACCGTCTCAGGAAAACCCTTTACTCACGGGGCCTGTGTTTCAGTCCCAGGTCTGTTCCATGGTGGTTGCCATCTGAGAAGATGCTCGGCCTCATCTGGTTTCCCAGGAAGACAGGAGGAGAGGCTATGGGATATCTGGGGGTGGGCCTTGTTATTGCTGAAGACAGCTGTTGCTCTGCACCTCGGGGCACCACTGCTCCAGTGTAATTCCCTCTCAGCCGACCGTTTTCTTCTTGCTCCTTTGCTACAGTGTCATCACTGGCAGCTGCAGTCAGATCCTGTCTACACCTCTTGAGAGTTCACCCAAAATCTGGACTCCTGTGGTTGCAGGTCTCCACATCACGGAGTGAGTGTGGAGGGGGTGTTAGGAGCTCAGGGTTGCAGGTCATAACAGCAAGCTCATTGAGACCAAATGAACAAATAAACAGATACAATGGTTACCAGGCCCATGGGTCCATACATACAGAGACAGATGGAAACACATAAACATACAAGCAATAGCCACGACAACAGCAATATATGAACAACTGCAATAAAAATAGTGATAATTGTAAAATAATTGAAAGAAAGGGAAAAAAGGAGAGAAAAAGTTGTGTTAGTAGAATGTTAAGTGAGAGGAAAGAAGAGATTAAAATTAGAAGACATAGAAAAAATATATCTATATAAAATGTAATAATAAAAATTATCGTAATCTCCTGTAAGAAAATGGTGAGGAAAAATCAGACAAAAAGAAAACAACAGCAAAAAAACCCAAAAATACCCCCACGAAAACCAAAAAAAAAAAAAAAAGCAAAACAAAACAAAACAGAACAAACAAAAAGGCACTAACTGCAAAAATATTCTTGTGGTAGAAATATACCTATAAATATCTATATGTCTGCTGTAGGGATAAACATTCGTAGGAATATATTCGTACTGCAATATACTTTCTGGACACCAGGTGGCGCTGTGATTGGTTTCAAGACTTATACCTGGTTTACAGTTTATACCGTTACCATGGTAACCACCTTCCATGGCCAATCGCCATTTTGGAGTTTCTGAAAATTTTGTCGCCTAAGAATTGTGGAACTGTTCTTTTCCGGACAGAACTTGTGACCGACCTTCCCACTCAGTGCAGGTGTCCATGCTTCCTAAGTGCCTCCACTCTGTTCCCAGGTTCCCCCGCAAACAGGCGACTGCAATCGGCCATAAGGGGAGTGGTGTTGAGTTCGCACGTTATCTCCTTTATCTGGTTCCCGGGGTTTCAGCAGCCTAAGCAGGTCCGCGGCTTCAGTGCTTTCCAGCTCCAGAAGCCAAAGCCGGGTCCTAGGCTTCAAGCCTGTTCCCGTGGTTGGAGCGTTCGGGGGATTTATTCTGAGGTTTATGGTTCAGAGTTTTTGATGTGCATCCGCCAGTTCGCTGCGCAGCCTGAACCGCCAGCCCCCTCCAACACCTGGGGAAAAGGTGCCCGCCCTTTTGGGTAGTTCAAAATGTCTGTTTCCCGGCAGGATCCCTTCCCTTCAGTTGTCCAACAGTTTGCCCAGATCCCTGTGGTTTTGAGTGGATCTCCTTTCAGATGTCTTCCTCAGTTCAGGATTAATTACTTGTCAATTGGATATTGTCAGCATTTACAAGCTCCTGACCTCCGTGGGGGAGGGCCCTGCTGGCCAGCAAGGCCAAGTAGGGAAGAATCTCTACAACAGAGTCTGTGATTTTAAATTACCACTCATATATAGCAAACTGCCAGTTCGCTGGGCGTCTCCAGCTGTCTGTCCACTCCAATAATCCACACACATGGAAGGTCCAGACCGCCTTTCCTCTCACCTGGTGGCTTGGGAGAGGTGGGCTACACGTCTGTCCTGTCCGCCATCAAGCTCCGCCCTTGTCGGATGGTTAAGTTTATTTATTTTATTTTTATTAAATCATAACTGTATATAATGATATGATTATGGGGCATCATACACTCACTACATAAACCATTTGACACATTTTTATCACAGTGGTTAACATAGCCTTTCTGGCGTTATCTCAGTTACTGTGCCAAAACATTTACATTCTACATTTACCAAGTTTCGCAAATACCCCTGTAATATGCACCACAGGTGTGATCCCACCGATTCCCCTCCCTCTACCCACCCCCCCCTTTCCCACTTCCCCCTATTGTTAAGTTGTAGCTGGGTTATAGCTTTCGTGTGAGAGTCCCAAATTAGTTTCATAGTAGGGCTGTGTACATTGGGTATTTTTTCTTCCATCCTTGGGATAATTTACTAAGAAGAATATGTTCCAGCTCCATCCATGTAAACATGAAAGAGGTAAAGTCTCCATCTTTCTTTAAGGCTGCATAGTATTCCATGGTATACATATACCACAATTTATTAATCCATTCGTGGATCGATGGGCACTTGGGCTTTTTCCATGACTTAGCTATTATGAATTGGGCTGCAATAAACATTCTGGTACAAATATCTTTGTTATGTTGTGATTTTTGGTCTTCTGGGTATATGCCCAGCAGAGGAATTACAGGATTGAATGGCAGATCTATTTTTAGATCTCTGAGTGTTCTCCATATATCTTTCCAAAAGGAATGTATTAATTTGCATTCCCACCAGCAGTGCAGAAGTGTTCCCTTTTCTCCGCATCCACGCCAACATCTCTGGTCTTGAGATTTTGTGATATAGGCTAGTCTCATTGGAGTTAGATGATATCTCAAAGTAGTTTTGATTTGCATTTCTCTGATGATTAAAGATGATGAGCATTTTTTCATATGTCTGAAGGCCGTGCGCCTGTCTTCTTCAGAGAAGTTTCTCTTCAAATCCCTTGCCCAGCCTGCGATGGGATCCCTTGCTTTTTTCTTGCTGATGCGTTTGAGTTCTCGGTGGATTCTGGTTATTAAACCTTTGTCAGAGTTATACCCTCCAAATATCTTCTCCCATTCTGAGGGCTGTCTGCGTGCTCTGCTTACTGTGTTCTTAGCTGTGCAGAAGCTTTTTAGTTTGATCAAGTCCCAGTAGTGTATTTTTGAAGCTGCTTCAATTGCCCGGGGGGTTCTCCTCATAAAATGCTCACCCAGACCAATTTCTTCAAGGGTTTTCCCTGCATTCTCCTCTAGTATTTTTATAGTTTCATGTCTTAAGTTTAAATCTTTAATCCAATGAGAGTCTATCTTAGTTAATGGTGAAAGGTGTGGGTCCAATTTCAGTCTTCTGCAGGTTGCCAGCCAGTTCACCCAGCACCATTTGTTAAAAAGGGAATCTTTTCCCCACTGAATGTTTTTAATTAGCTTGTCAAAAATCAAATAGCGGTAAGTAGCTGGATTCATCTCTTGGTTCTCAATTCTATTCCAGATATCTACTTCTCTGTCTTTGTGCCAATACCATGCTGTTTTGATCACTATCGATTTGTAGTAAAGTCTGAGGTCTGGTAGTGTGATTCCTCCTGTTTTGTTTTTATTTCTGAGTAATGTCTTGGCTATTCGAGGTTTTTTCTGATTCCATATAAAACGAAGTAATGTTTTTTCAAGATCTTTAAAATATGACAGTGGAGCTTTAATAGGGAGTGCGTTGAAATTATATATTGCTTTGGGTAGTATGGACATTTTGATAATGTTTATTCTTCCTAGCCATGAGCATGGTATGTTTTTCCATTTGTTAACTTTTTCAGCTATTTCTTTTCTTAGAGTTTCATAGTTCTCTTTATAGAGATCTTTCACGTCTTTTGTTAGGTAAATTCCCAAATATTTCATCTTCTTTGGCACTACTGTGAATGGGATAGAGTCCTTAACCGTTTTTTCAGTTTGACTGTTGTTGGTGTATATAAAGGCTACCGATTTATGAATGTTGATTTTGTAACCTGAGACGCTGCTGTATTCCTTGATCACTTCTAGGAGTTTTGTAGTAGAGTCCCTAGTGTTTTCCAGATACACAATCATATCATCTGCGATGAGCGAGAGTTTGATTTCTTCTGACCCTATATGGATACCCTTGATCGCCTTTTCTTCCCTAATTGCGGTGGCTAAAACTTCCATTACAATGTTGAAAACCAATGGAGACAATGGGCAGCCTTGTCTGGTTCCTGATCTGAGTGGAAATGATTCCAATTTAACTCCATTCAATATGATATTGGCTGTGGGTTTGCTGTAGATAGCCTCTATCCGTTTAAGAAAAGTCCCTTCTAGACCAATTTTCTTGAGTGTTCTGATCATGAAGGGATGCTGGATATTATCAGAAGCTTTTTCTGCATCAATTGAGAGAATCATATGGTCTTTGTTTTTTAATTTGTTTATGTGCTGAATTACATTTATAGATTTACGTATATTGAACCAGCCTTGACACCCTGGGATAAAACCTACTTGGTCATGATGTATAATTTGTTTGATGTGTTGCTGGATTCTGTTTGTTAGGATCTTGTTGAATATTTTTGCATCTATATTCATTAGTGATATTGGTCTATAATTTTCTTTTCTTGTTGGGTCTTTTCCTGGTTTCGGTATCAGGGTGATATTTGCTTCATAGAACGTGTTGGGTAGTCTTCCTTCTTTTTCTACATTTTGGAACAGGTTGAGTAATATAGGTACTAATTCCTCTTTAAAGGTTTGGTAGAATTCTGACGTGAAACCATCTGGTCCCGGGCTTTTCTTTTTAGGGAGGTTTTGTATAGTTGATGCTATTTCGGAACTTGATATGGGTCTGTTCAACATTTCCACTTGATTCTGGTTAAGTCTTGGAAGGTGGCGTGCTTCCAAGTATCGGTCTATTTCCTTCAGATTTTCATATTTCTGAGAATAATGTTTCTTGTAATATTCATTAAGGATTTTTTGGATTTCTGATGAGTCTGTGGTTATTTCGTCTTTGTTGTTTCTGATTGATGATATTAGAGATTTTACTCTTTTTTTCCTGATTAGGTTGGCCAGAGGTTTATCTATTTTATTGACCTTTTCAAAAAACCAGCTTTTTGATTTATTGATCTGTTGTATTATTCTTTTGTTTTCAATTTCATTTAATTCTGCTCTAATTTTGGTTATTTCTTTTCTTCTACTGGGTTTGGGGTTGGAATGTTCTTCCTTTTCCACTTGCGTGAGATGTCCCATTAAGTTGTTAACTTCCTCTCTTTCCGTTCTCTTGAGGAAGGCTTGCAGTGCTATAAATTTCCCTCTTAGAACTGCCTTTGCAGTGTCCCAGAGGTTCTGATAGTTTGTGTCTTCATTGTCATTTTGTTCCAAAAAATTGATTTCTTTCTTAATCTCATCTCTGACCCAACTATCATTCAGCATAAGGTTATTTAACTTCCATGTTTTTGTATGGGTATGCAGATTCCTGTTGTTACTCAATTCAAGTTTTATTCCATGATGGTCCGAGAAGATGCATGGAATAATTTCTATTCCTTTAAATTTACTGAGGTTAGACTTGTGACCTAAAATGTGATCAATTTTGGAGTAAGTTCCGTGGGCTGATGAGAAGTATGTGTATTCAGTTTTGTTGGGATGAAATGTTCTGTAGATGTCTGCTAAATCTAAATATTGGATGGTTAGGTTTAAATCTAAGATTTCTTTGCTCAGCTTCTTTCTGGAGGATCGATCCAACACTGCCAAGACAGTGTTGAAATCTCGAACGATTATGGAGCTGGAGGAAATCAAGTTACTCATGTCTGTTAGAGTTTCTCTTATAAATTGAGGTGCATTCTGGTTGGGTGCATAGATATTAATAAATGAGATCTCGTCATATTGAGTATTACCCTTAACAAATATGACGTGACCATTCTTGTCCTTCCTTACTTTTGATGGTTTAAAGCCTACTGTATCTGCAAATAAAATTGCAACACCTGCTTTTTTCTGATTACCATTTGCCTGAAATATGGATGACCATCCTTTCACCCTGAGTCTGTATTTGTCTTTTAAGTTGAGATGTGACTCTTGTATGCAACAAATATCTGGCTTGAGTTTTTGTATCCAGTCAGCTAACCTATGCCTCTTTAGAGGACAGTTTAAGCCATTCACATTGATGGAGAGTATTGATAAGTCTGGTGGAATTTTCGGTATCGAGTTTTTCAAAGGTCCAGTGGACATTTTTAATCCTTTCGCCAGTGTGGAAGTTGGAGTTTGATCCGAAGTTTCTGAGTGAGTTTACTTTTGTGGTATAGGATTGGGTTGGTCATTGTGGAGGATAGGTCTGAGAACATCCTGAAGAGCTGGTTTACTTATGGCAAATTTTTTCAACATATGAATGTCATTGAAGTATTTAATTTCTCCATCATAGATGAACTCAGTTTAGCTGGATACAAGATCCTGGGTTGAAAGTTTTTTTGCTTTAGGAGATTAAAAGTTGATGACCAGCCTCTTCTTGCTTGAAAAGTTTCAGCAGAGAGATCTGCAGTTATTCTAATATTCTTACCTTTGTACGTTATAGTTTTCTTTCGCCGGGCTGCTTTGAGAATCTTCTCTTTCATGTTAACTTTAGTGAAGCTAATTATGATATGTCTGGGAGATGGCTTATTGGGGTTGAATCGTGCTGGGGTTCTGAAGCTGTCTGCTATCTGAATTTCAGATTCTCTAGGCATGTCTGGAAAATTTTCTTTCATAATTTCATGTAGAAGGGCCTCTGTGCCCTTGGCAGCCACTTCATCATCCCCGAAATTCCTGTAACTCTTATGTTGTTTTTTTTCGAATTATCTGAGAGCTCTCTGAGTGAGTGATCTGTTTTTGCTCTCCATTTCTCTTCCTCTTTGAGAGATTGGGAGCGTTCGAAGACTTTATCTTCAATGTCAGAAATCCTTTCTTCTGCTTGCTCCTTTCTGTTACTGAGGGATTCTACTGTATTTTTCATATCTTTGAGGGCTGTAAGTTCTTGTTTCAGTGTGTCTAAGTCTTTGGTGGTTTTGTCTTTAAATTCGTTAAATTCTTGAGACAGTTTTTGAATTTCTCCTTGAATTCCTAATTCCATTTTATTAATCTTGTCTGCAAACCAAATTCTGAATTCGACTTCTGACATCTCAGCCAGTTGTTTATGAATGGGATCTTCAATCACATCTGCCGTATCTTTTCTTGGGGGGTTGATCTATTCTGGTTATTCATGTTACCAGAGTTTTTCCGCTGATTCCGCCCCATGGTTTACTCCCTTTGGTTTTTCCCCAGGGGTTTAATCGAGGGCCCGTACAGTGTTGTGGTCTGAGAAACTGTTGCCCTGTCTGGTGTGGTGGAGCAAAGTGGTTCTGTCTTGTTTTCAGCTGGTTTCTGTTCGATCCTATTGCAACTTCTACTCTGGCTTGAAGTCTCAGCTGTGTGGAAAAATCAGCAATTAAGTCACCCCGCCTGCCCACCTCTGGCCCCTTGGAAAAGGAGAATCAAACCTTCCTACAATCGCACACCCAGGGCACCGCCTGAAAAGTCCTCAGTCTATTAGCCCAGTTCAAAAGGTCCGAATCAACTGTCTCAATCGGCACTTGTCTCGGGTGAAAGGGTTCAAGAGGTCTCTGGGAACTGGATCACAGTGGCCTTGTGACTCCTCTGACACAGCTCACCGCAGTGCAGCATGGAGTCAGGAGGAGCCACCCAGCAAACAGAGCAGTCTGGGAAGTTTGACGTCTCCTTCCCCACTTTGCCCCTCCGTCAGACCCAGTCACTGGTATCTCTGCAGATGGCTAACCCAGTTGCCTGCAGTGAACAGACACTCCAGGGGTTTGCACCTGCCTGAATCGCAAGGAAGTCTGCCAGGCCCCCGCAGACTGCCGCTATCTAGCAGGAGGGGATGGGGCCTGACATCTTTGAGTGTTTAATGCAGGTGATGGGAAGGAGGTGTTCACTCAGGCTTAGCCCCGTCCCTGATGGATGCTGCTAATAGAACAGAACAGAACAGACAACTTTGTGAGGTTCTGTCTCTGTTCCTGTCGTCGCCTACAGGAGACGGGCTGTTTTGAGTTCAAACGTCTTTGCTGCTGGAGAATTGCGTCTGAGCACCTCTCTGGGTCGGCCCCGCCCTGGAGGCTTCCTGGTTTGTGAGTCGTGTCACCGGTGGCCTCCTCTGGTTGCCCAGGGAGACAGGGGGTGTGGCCTCAGCATATCCAGAAGTGAGCGTTCTGCCGTTAAAGAAAAAACGGCTGTTGATCTACCTCCAGGGAACTGCTGCTCTGGTCTGGGCACTCAGGTGACCCTTTTCTCCTCTGTCCCGCACCCCAGAGTCAGCACTGAGCGGCCGCAGTTTGTGCTGGTTCCACACCCCTCAAGAGATCCCCCAAGAATCAGAACTCTTGGGGGATGGGCCCCCAGACCCCGATTGGGAGTGGGGCGGGGGAAGCTAGAGTTTCATTCAGTTTTACGCAACACTACGGTCCGGGGAGGCCTCCTGCACTGCCCCGCAGGGAAGTGCTGCCAAGGCTTGATTTCCCCTCAGCAGAGTGCCCTCTCCTCGCTCACGTGTCCCGGAGTCAGTGCTGACCTGAAGCAGCTCAGGCACTGTGCACTCCCCTCGAGAAATCACCCAGGGATCCGAACTCCGGGGGGATAGGCCCTCAGACCCCGAGTGAGAGTAGGGGTTCTCAGCTCTCAGCGGGGAGGCCAGAGTCTGATTCAGTCTTGGGCCCCCTATGCTCGGGGAGGGTTGGTGCACTGCACCGCAGGGAAGTGCCGCCAAGGCTTGATTTCCCCTCAGCAGAGTGCCCTCTCCTCGCTCACGTATCCCAGAGTCAGCGCTGACCTGACGCAGCTCAGGCACTGTGCACTCCCCTCGAGAAATCACCCAAGGTGCCGAACTCCTGGGGGATAGGTCCTTAGACCCCGAGTGAGAGTAGGGGTTCTCAGCTCTCAGCGGGGAGGCCAGAGTCTGATTCAGTCTTGGGCCCCGTATGCCTGGGGAGGGTTGCTGCACTGCACCGCAGGGAAGTGCCGCGAGGCGTGACTCCCCCTCAGCCCGGTGCCCTCTCCTCACTCGGCGCGCCTCAGAGTCAATGCTGACCAGTCGCAACTCGGGGACTGTCCACTCCCCTTGAGAAATCACCCAAGGATCCGAAGTCCTGGGGGACAGGCCTCCAGACCTCAGTGGGCGGGAGGGGAGCGCCGGGGATTCAGGGTTGCCGGCAAAGTATTCCCAAAGTTTTATTCAGTTTTATGCCCGGCAGGAGAATGCCACAGCACCCTAGTAGGGGAGGTAGGTCCAGTTTTTAGAAGGTCTCTCCCTGGAGTGTAGTGGGAGGTCCTTTAATTTCTGTCCGCTTGTTCAATTGTGGGGCTCTTGAGCCGGTCTCATGGGGGAGGGGGACTCCCGTCCGCTTGGTGGTGGATTTTGTACCTTTTGTTTGTGTCTTTGTGATAACAGCTTGCCTCAGCGGTGTTGATGTGCGTTCTTTAACCTTCCCTCTTGGTGAGGCTCAATTCCACCAGGATACTTACTAAATTCCTGTCCCTTAAATCTCCTTCTGGATGGGAGCCTCTGTTGAAAGCTGGCTTCAGTCCGCCATCTTTTCTCCCCTCCCGATGAGCATTTTTTCATGTGTTTGTCGGGATACATCTGTCTTCTTGGGAGAAGGTTCTGTTCATGTCTCTTGCCCAATAATTAATGGAATTTGTTGCTCTTTTCTTGTTAACTTGTTTGAGTTCTCTGTAGATTCCTGTTACTAGCTCTATCTCAGATGTGTAAAAGGTTTAGACTGAGCTTAGGTGGAACATTCTCCAGCTGCCATCTTTCCCCATTATGAAAGTTGTCTATTTGATTTAATTGTTTGTTCCTTAGCTATGGAGAAGCTTCATACAATGATCAGTTCCCACTGATTTATTTCTGTTGGTATGAAAATTACTTAATAGGGTCTTTTTGACAAAAATCTGTCTCCAGGCAGAGCATGATGGTGGAAATGATGGATGTTTAGCTCAGCTCTCCCATGGCATCAGAACAAGGGGGGATGGAGGATGATTGCTGACTGGAGCCAGCTTTCAACAGAAGCTCCAGTCCAGAGGCAGAAATAATGGCTGGTGAGAGAGAACCCAAAAAGCCAAAGGAGGGAATCTGAGCTGAGAGAAGAGATAGATAATTGCACGTCTTCCCTGCCGAGGCAAACTACGACTCCAAGGAAACAAATTTCGGGCACAGAACTCATCCCAAAGAGGGTGTGTGTTAGTCCCCTCCCCCAAGGGAGTTGCTTGCCTGCTGTGGGATCTCTAGCAGTGAATGATGAATTGATGTTCTCTTCCACACCCTACTGGAGAGAATTGCAGAAAGCTGGGACTCCTTCTCCAGAGAGTCCCTGCTGTAAGCCCAGGAATTCTCTTCTCTGGCAGGAAGTTTGAACATTTGCCTTGCTATCTTGAACTTCCAGTATACACTTTCCCCTGGCCTGGCGGTCTAGAGGTCCAACCCCTGCAGAGACCAGAATGTCTGCACTTGTTGTCTAGGACTGGGTATTGCATAGATGGAGGCAGTGCAGCTATGCTGTATCTGTGACTCCAGTAACAGTACGGAAAGACATAGAGGGAAAAGAGTCTGGACTGGATCTGAGAAAGTATACCTCAGCAGCAGGCAGAGACTTGGGTCTCTTCATAGTTGGAGACTCAGGAACTTCTGAGGTGCACCAGCCTAAGTGGGGCCACTTCCCGTCCAACATCAGCATTAATAAAGTGATTCTGCTCAGGTCTAATTTTGGAGAGTCACCTCCCCAGCACTGTGATCTGACAGAGAAAACAAGACCTCGCCCTATATGGATACCAGAGCTGCAGAACAGTGGCAATAAAGGTGCGGTGGCTGAGGGAGAAATTCTTTTGCTGTCTGGATATCCTCAGCTTTAGATTGAGCCCAGGTGGAATGTTCTCCAGCTGCCATTGAGTGCCTGAGACATGCAGGCTTCAGCTCTCCCTGCTGGCTGGTGGCAGAGGGTGATAACTGAGAGGAGGAGGCATTGACTTTACTTTGACACTGGCAGGCAAAAAGGCCTGGCTAATTTGCTTATTGGACAGAACTGGTCAACAGAGACTGGGTTAACAGAGACTGGTGGTGGGGTTACTAGAGTCCAGTGGTGAGGGTTGAGCAAAGTGGGGAAAGAGGCCTCAGCCCCCTTGCTCCAAACTGTCTACTGGATGGGCCTTACTGACTCCTTGGAGCACCAAATCAAGCCACACTTGAGCTATCAGTAGATGCCTACTATCTAGTTGCTGGAGACCTTTTGAACTCTCCAGGTAGAGAGTGGGTGATGATTGGTGTAGGATAATATTTAGAAATAAACATATCCTACACTGAGCACACAAAGTGAACTCAGTATGAGTTTAAAATGACTTGTTTTTCTTCCAGAGACTTAAGGGATCTGAGCCCCCCTGGGACACGTACAGAGTTGTTGGCTTGCCTAGAGTTAAAAATTCCACAAGTCCATTCTCTGAAGCTGTTCACCCCATGAAGCCTGACATCAAAGCACATGCTGCCCTTCCTCAGAGATACAGGCCAGAGGGCTGACATATGTTAACAACATATTGTCAGGGGTCTTATAGGTACTCTGCCCTGAGGAAAAGACACAGTCATTACTTCATACTGAGTAAACTGAGTGAATGCTTGAAGATATTCTTCCATTAACTCTGTTCCCCTGTGGCTACTTTCTTTATGATTTTGTTTACACACCTGCCCAGAGATTAGTCAGTGTTTAGAAGATGCTTATGAAAAAAGTGATTGTATTGATATGATAACAGAATATTTCCTTTCAAGTTAATTTCAGATAGGTAAAATAAGATAATGATGGAACTAATAGATGATAGATTAAGTGTGTATGTGACTAGAAAAGTATAAAATCTAAACCCCAAATAAAGAATTTCACTACACACCATCACATATTCTGTAGTCTGTTTCTTGGCTTAATAATTACAGGAGCAAGTTTACACCCACAGCAAAGCTGCTGTTCGTTTGCATCTCCGGTCACACAATATATTGGCATAGTTGGCAGGTTAAGGGGATCGTGAAGGAGCAGAAAGACTTTCTGGACACCAGGCTGGTAGACGGCTACCTCTACCAGGATGCATCAGTGAGATCTTCGCTGAAGCCATTTGAGGTAAGCTTGAGAACCCTGTAACTGGGATGGTGCAATTGCCATGCAGAGTACGTGGGACATCTTCAGCATAGCAAGAAACATGGGGGGAAATAATATGAGTCTTCAGCTCTCTTCCTCTTTGGAGGGCCAGAATATTGCTATTTTAAAAACTCTGATTTCTACCACTAAAAATCTGGTAAAAACCAGTAACCTGAGGGAACTTTTCCATGTGGTTGTTAAGCATTGCCGCTGGTTCACTCCTGATGGGAAAGTCCAGCTTAATTTGAAAGTATGGAAGAAAGAGGGTCGGGCTCTGTGTCAAGCCCACCAAAAAGGCAATTTTATAAGCAGGGAAATATTGGCAACCTGTCAACTGGTTCATATCACGTTGGAACTGTTTTGGATATGTTCTGAACAAACCTCTGAGACTGAGGATATTGGCGCTGATGAATTGCCACTCCCGCCTCCCTTGCCCAAGCTGGGTCAGTTAGACCAGCCAGAGCAGGCTGCAGAAAGTCTCAGAGAAGCAGAACATGAATATGATATGCCACATTCCCATTCTGAACCCGAGCTTAATAAGCCTTCAAAGAAATATGTGCGTGACTTAATTAGTCTAAAGAGTGATGCAGAGAGCTGTCTGGAATTAGTGGAAATGGCTGATGAATCAGCTCCAAAAGAGTCTGAGTTTGAACATCTTAAAAAGGTTATGGTTGAAAATTTTCAAACAATGAATCAAAGAATTGCCTTCCTAGAAATGAAGGGAGCTGAAATACTCTCCTCTAGAGCAAGCTCTAAAGCAGGTTCTTGTAAAAATGGGCTTCCACCTTACAAGTCTCTAACTCCTTCTGCACCAGCAGGTCCTATGGTCTGGAGGGCAGGCCCCTTACATCATAATGCTCCACCAGGAATCTATCCTGTGTGGTCTAATCCCCCAGATTCTCGCTTCACTGCACGGTATCACTTTCCTTTAGATTTATCTGAATTGGCTATATCAAATGAGAACTCACTTCAAATTACAGAATTTGGTAATAATAAAGAGCCTGTTATACAAGCATATCCTGTTTTCAGGGAAATTCGAGAGAATGGTCAATCACGACCTGCTCAACATGCTCTTATAGAAGTAAAATTTTTAAGAACAACGAAAGATGCCGTTTATGCTTATGGACCTACTTCTGCTTTTGTGATTGGCATTTTAAATTCATATTATACAAATCATATTTTTATTCCTGCTGACCGGGAAACATTAGCTCATACTATATTGAGCCCTAGTCAATTTTTACAATCCAAGGCTTGGTGGCTGGAAGAGGCAACTTTGCAAAATCGAGCTCAGGGAACGTCAGTTAACTCTTTAATGAGTACTGGCCCTGTGGCTGACATTCACCAACAGCTGCAATTAACACAAGACTTATTAATGCAGGTTAAAGATGTTTGTATTAGAGCTTGGCAAAGACTAGAGGAAAAAGATGGGGTTAAACAGTTTTTTACAAGAATCATGCAAGCAAACAATGAACAATATTCTGAATTTGTAGCTAGACTTCAGACCGCTATTGAAAGGTCTATTCCTGGAGAACAGGCCAGACAGATGCTTTTATTACAATTAGCATTTGAGAATGCCAATTCAGATTGTAAGTTGGCCCTGACACCTGTCAAAAATCAAGACAATGTTTCCATTGAACAATGTCTCCGCACTTGTAGGGATATTGGCTCTGGAACATTTCAGGCAAAGCTTAATGCTGCAGCCTTGGTGGAGGCACTTAATGAGACTAAAAAGAAAGCAAAATGTTTTAATTTTGGAAAAATAGGGCATCTGTGTTCTGAATGTCGCAAACCTAAAATTGAAAGTGCTCCAGATACTGTAGTTCAGGATATCAAGCCGCAAACACCTGGCCTATGCCGCCGCTGCGGAAAAGATAAACATTGGACTAATGAATGTAAATCTGTTAAAGATAAAGTCAGCAAACTTGTGCTGCCCAGAATAGAATGTATTCCAGCTCAGGATCCAAAAAATGAGGTACAGGGCCCAGATCAGGGCCCGAGAATGAACAATACGAGTACTCAAAATCCATTTTCAGTGGACAATGGGGTAACACATGCACAGGCGAATCAGAACAACTAATTGAAATAGAGCCAGTGAAGTTACATGTTCAGGATCTCTTTCATGCAACTCAAGGAATTGCAGCTTTAGACAAACCAATAGTATCTGAGGAAGAAATCTTAGCTAGACAAAAGCCTAGAAAACTTCAGACTGGAATTTATGGCCCTATTCCACCAGACTCTGTGAGGCTTATTTTAGGTAGAAGCAGTTTAACAATGGAAGGTTTAAACATACATCCTGGAGTTATTGATTCTGATTTTCAAGGGGAAATTATGCTTATGGCTTCTTCTACCCAGAATATAAAATTAAGAGATGGTCAAAGAACTGCACAAATTTTAATACTGCCATATCATAAAGGACAGGCCACTCCCATAAAGTGGGAAGGTGGCTTTGGCAACACTGGAAAACAGGTTTTCTGCCATACTTTCCTTAATGACTCCAGACCTCAGTGTACAGTAACTTTTGCTGATAAAATGGCAATTGCTAGACTAGTAGATTCAGGAGCTGATGTTTTGATAACTGCTTCTTTCATATGGCCTAGGGGCTGGCCAAAATAGAAAATTAAAGCTACCTTTGTTGGTATGGGAACTTTGATATTGAGCAAAGTGTTAGACTGTTCTGGCCCTGAGGGTCAGAGAGCTCAATTACTCCCCTATGTGGCTCCTATTGCATTATCTATATGGGGCAGAGATCTTTTACAGCAGTGGGGAGCCATGATTACTATTCCAACTATTTCCAAACCAGCCAAGACTATAATGATGAATATGTGGTATAATCCCATTGACCCCTCTCCTACATAAAACTTGAAATTGTAAGAATGGGAAATGACAAAATCGGACTAAGCTTGCCTGCTCTTCATGTGGGTTTTATGTAGAGGCTCCTGTTCAGCGCTTTGCCCTGCCATTAAAATGATTAACAGATAAACCGATAAGGGTTGAACTGTGGCTGCTCCCTTATGAAAAATTAAAAGTGCTTAATAATATAGTTCAGGAACAGTTAACAGCAGGCCATATTACATACACATCTAGCTGCTGGAATAGCCCAGTATTCCTAATAAAAACGAAATGTGGAAAATGGTGAATGGTGACTGATTTAAGATGAATTAATGCAGTTATTTCTTCGATGGGAACCTTACAATCAGGAATACCTAACCCATGTCTAATTCCTAAAACTTATTCTATTATCATAATTGATTTAGGGACTGTTTCTTTACCATTCCTCTTAATCCTGAGGATGCTGAGAAATTTGCTTTTTTTTTTCTTTTTTTTTTTATTGTTGGGGATTCATTGAGGGTACAATAAGCCAGTTACACTGATTGCAATTGCTAGGTAAAGTCCCTCTTGCAATCATGTCCTGCCCCCATAAAGTGTGACACACACTAAGGCCCCACCCTACTCCCTCCCTCTCTCTTTCTGCTTCCCCCCCCATAACCTTAATTGTCATTAATTGTCCTCATATC
Source organism: Nycticebus coucang (assembly GCF_027406575.1). Taxonomy (NCBI): domain Eukaryota; kingdom Metazoa; phylum Chordata; class Mammalia; order Primates; family Lorisidae; genus Nycticebus; species Nycticebus coucang. The sequence continues at coordinate 65,517,377 of NC_069804.1, forward strand.
AAGATTGAGTACATAGGATTCATGCTTCTCCATTCTTGTGATGCTTTACTAAGAATAATGTCTTCCACTTCCATCCAGGTTAATACGAAGGATGTAAAGTCTCCATTTTTTTTAATGGCTGAATAGTATTCCATGGTATACATATACCACAGCTTGTTAATCCATTCCTGGGTTGGTGGGCATTTAGGCTGTTTCCACATTTTGGCGATTGTAAATTGAGCTGCAATAAACAGTCTAGTACAAGTGTCCTTATGATAAAAGGATTTTTTTCCTTCTGGGTAGATGCCCAGTAATGGGATTGCAGGATCGAATGGGAGGTCTAGGTTGAGTGCTTTGAGGTTTCTCCATACTTCCTTCCAGAAAGGTTGTACTAGTTTGCAGTCCCACCAGCAGTGTAAAAGTGTTCCCTTCTCTCCACATCCACGCCAGCATCTGCAGTTTTGAGATTTTGTGATGTGGGCCATTCTCACTGGGGTTAGATGATATCTCAGGGATGTTTTGATTTGCATTTCTCTAATATATAGAGATGATGAACATTTTTTCATGTGTTTGTTAGCCATTCGTCTGTCATCTTTAGAGAAAGTTCTATTCATGTCTCTTGCCCATTGATATAAGGGATTGTTGGCTTTTTTCATGTGGATTAATTTGAGTTCTCTATAGATCCTGGTTATCAAGCTTTTGTCTGATTGAAAATATGCAAATATCCTTTCCCATTGTGTGGGTTGTCTCTTTGCTTTGGTTATCGTCACCTTAGCTGTACAGAAGCTTTTCAGTTTAATGAAGTCCCATTTGTTTATTTTTGTTGTTGTTGCAATTGCCATGGCAGTCTTCTTCATGAAGTCTTCCCCCAGGCCAATATCTTCCAGTGTTTTTTGTATGCTTTCTTTGAGGATTTTTATTGTTTCGTGCCTTAAATTTAAGTCCTTTATCCATCTTGAATCAATTTTTGTGAGTGGGGAAAGGTGTGGGTCCAGTTTCAGTCTTTTACACGCAGACATCCAATTCTCCCAACACCATTTATTGAATAGGGAGTCTTTCCCCCAAGGTAAGTTCTTGTTTGGTTTATCGAAGATTAGGTGGTTGTAAGATGTTAGTTTCATTTCTTGGTGTTCAATTCGATTCCAAGTGTCTATGTCTCTGTTTTTGTGCCAGTACCAAGCTGTCTTGAGCACTATGGCTTTGTAGTACAGACTAAAATCTGGTATGCTGATGCCCCCAGCTTTATTTTTGTTACTAAGAACTTCCTTAGCTATACGGGGTTTTTTCCGGTTCCATACAAAACGCAGAATCATTTTTTCCAAATCTTGAAAGTACGATGTAGGTACTTTGATAGGAATGGCATTGAATAGGTCGATTGCTTTGGGAAGTATAGACATTTTAACAATGTTGATTCTTCCCATCCATGAGCATGGTATGTTCTTCAATTTGTTAATATCCTCTGCTATTTCCTTTCTGAGGAGTTCATAGTTTTCTTTATAGAGGTCCTTCACCTCCTTCGTTAGGTATATTCCTAGGTATTTCATTTTCTTTGAAACTATGGTGAAGGGAGTTGTGTCCTTAATTAGCTTCTCCTCTTGACTGTTATCGGTGTATACAAAGGCTACTGACTTGTAGACATTGATTTTATATCCTGAAACATTACTGTATTTTTTGATGACTTCTAGGAGTCTTGTGGTTGAGTCTTTGGGGTTCTCTAAGTATAAGATCATGTCGTCAGCAAAGAGGGAGAGTTTGACTTCCTCTGCTCCCATTTGGATTCCCTTTATTTCCTTGTCTTGCCTAATTGTATTGGCTAGAACTTCCAGCACTATGTTGAATAGTAAAGGTGACAGAGGACAACCTTGTCTGGTTCCAGTTCTAAGAGGAAAAGCATTCAGTTTTACTCCATTCAGTAAAATATTGGCTGTGGGTTTGTCATAGATAGCTTCAATCAGTTTTAGAAATGTGCCACCTATGCCTATACTCTTCAGTGTTCTAATTAGAAAAGGATGCTGGATTTTATCAAATGCTTTTTCTGCATCTATTGAGAGGATCATGTGATCTTTATTTTTGCCTCTGTTAATATGGTGGATAACGTTTATGGACTTGCATATGTTGAACCAGCTTTGCATCCCTGGGATGAAGCCTGCTTGATCATGATGAATGACTTTTTTGATGATAAGCTGTAATCTATTGGCTAGGATTTTGTTGAGAATTTTTCCATCTATATTCATGAGTGAGATTGGTCTGAAATTCTCCTTTTTGTTTGGGTCTTTTCCTGGTTTTGGTATCAGGGTGATGTTTGCTTCATAGAATGTGTTGGGGAAGATTCCTTCTTCCTCAATTTTTTGGAATAATTTCTGCAGTACAGGAATAAGCTCTTCCTTGAAGGTTTGATAGAATTCTGGAGTGAAGCCATCTGGACCAGGGCATTTTTTAGTTGGAAGCTTTTTTATTGTTTCTTTGATCTCAGTGCTTGAAATTGGTCTGTTCAGGAGGTCTATTTCTTCCTGGCCAAGTCTAGGGAGAGGGTGTGATTCCAAATATTGATCCATTTCCTTCACATTGTCAAATTTCTGGGCATACAGTTTCTGGTAGTATTCAGAGATGATCTCTTGTATCTCTGTGGGATCAGTTGTTATTTCCCCTTTATCATTTCTGATTGAGGTTACTAGAGATTTTACTTTTCTATTTCTAGTTAGTCTGGCCAATGGTTTATCTATTTTATTTATTTTTTCAAAAAACCAACTCCTTGTTTCATTAATTTTCTGAATGATTCATTTGTTTTCAATTTCATTGATCTCTGATTTGATTTTGGAGATTTCTTTTCTTCTACTGAATTTAGGCTTAGATTGTTCTTCTTTTTCCAATTCCATAAGTTCTCTTGTGAGATTGTTGATGCGCTCTCTTTCTGTTTTTCGAATGTAGGCATCTAAAGCGATGAATTTTCCTCTCAAAACTGCTTTTGCAGTATCCCACAGGTTTTGGTAGCTTGTGTCTTCATTGTTGTTATGCTTAAGGCAGTTAGTGATTTCCTGTTTGATTTCTTCCTTCACCCATCTGTTATTCAACAGAAGATTGTTTAATTTCCATGCCTTTGGGTGGGCTTGAGCATTTTTGTTAGAGTTGAGTTCCACCTTTAGTGCCTTATGGTCTGAAAAGATACAAGGTAAAATTTCAATTCTTTTGATTCTGTTGATATTTGTTTTGTGTCCCAGGATATGATCAATTTTGGAGAATGTTCCATGGGGTGATGAGAAGAATGTATATTCTTTATCTTTGGGGTGGAGTGTTCTATATGCGTCTATCAAGCATAATTGTTCTAGGGTCTCATTTAAATCTCTTATATCTTTGTTTAATTTCTGATTAGAGGATCTGTCCAGCTCTGTAAGAGGTGTGTTAAAGTCCCCTGTTATGATGGTATTATCAGATATCATATTGCTCAGACTGAGTAAGGTCTGTTTCAAGAATCTGGGAGCATTTAAATTTGGTGCACAGATATTTAGAATTGAAATGTCTTCTTGTTGTAGTTTTCCCTTGACCAATATAAAGTGACCATCTTTGTCTTTTTTGACTTTAGTTGCTTTAAATCCACATGTATCTGAAAATAAGATTGCAACTCCTCTTTTCTTCTGAATTCCATTTGCCTGAAAAATTGTCTTCCAACCCTTGACTCGGAGCTTTAATTTGTCTTTTGAAGCCAGGTGTGTTTCTTGCAGACAGCAAATGGATGGCTTGTGTTTTTTAATCCAGTCAGCCAATTTATGTCTCTTCAGTGGGGAATTCAAGCCATTAACATTTATGGAGATAATTGATAAGTGTGGTAGTATTCTATTCGTCTTATTTGGTGAGAGTCCATTGCTTAGTTTTATCTTTTGCATCAGTGTGGAGGTTAGGTCCTGTCCTTTGATTTCTGAGTTCTTACTTTGCTGCTGATCCATTGTGGTGGTCAGTGTGCAGAACAGGTTGAAGTATTCCCTGTAGAGCTGGTCTTGTTGTGGTGAATTTCCTCAATGTTTGTATATCCGTAAATGATTTGATTTCTCCATCAATTTTGAAGCTTAGCTTAGCAGGGTACAGAATTCTGGGCTGAAAATTGTTCTGTTTAAGTAGATTAAAGGTAGATGACCATTGTCTTCTTGCTTGGAAAGTTTCATTAGAGAAGTCTGAGGTCACTCTGATGGATTTGCCCCTGTAGGTCAACTGGCGCTTACTCCTGGCAGCTTGCAGAATCTTTTCTTTTGTCTTGACCTTGGACAGGTTCATCACAATGTGTCTTGGAGAAGCTCGGTTAGAGTTGAGGCGACCTGGGGCCGATAGCCCTCTGAAAGCAGTGTGTCAGAATCTTTGGTGATGTTTGGGAAATTTTCTTTTATAATATTCTCTAGTATGGCTTCCATTCCTCTGGGGCATTCTTCTTCCCCTTCTGGAATTCCTATAACTCGTATGTTGGAACGTTTCATAAAGTCCCATAATTCTGACAGTGAACGTTCTGCTTTCTCTCCTTTTCTGCCTCTTTTACTATCTGAGTTATCTCAAAAACTTTGTCTTCTACCTCTGAAATTCTTTCTTCTGCATGGTCTAACCTGTTGCTGATACTTTCCATTGCATCTTTAAGTTCCCTGATTGACTGTTTCATTTCCTTCAGCTCTGCTATATCCTTTTTATATTCTTCATATCGTTCATCTCTTATTTGATTCTGTTTTTGAATTTCCTTTTGGTTATTTTCCACTTTATTAGCAGTTTCCTTCATTGTTTCCATCATTTCTTTCATTGTTTTCAACATGTGTATTCTAATTTCCCTTTCTGTCATTCCTAACATTTCTGTATAGGTGGAATCCTCTGCAGTAGCTACCTCATGGTCCCTTGGCCGGGTTGTTCTGGACTGGTTCTTCATGTTGCCTGGAGTTTTCTGCTGATTCTTCCTCATGAGTGATTTCTTTTATCTGTTTCCTTGCCCTAATTTTCCTTTCACTTCCTCTTGCTCTTTAAGTTCTTGTGCCTGTGGACTAAGGGTTACAGGACCAGAAAGGTGAGAAGGTTGAAGAGCAAAAAAGGGATGAAAGAAAGGATGACCGAGTGATAAGAAAAAAAAGAAAGATAGAGAAAGGAGAGGGGGTAGGGATAAGGAATATTGACAAAAAGAAGAGAGGCACAGAAAGAGGGAGACAGGGCAATATAGGTGTACAGTAGGGTACTTTGACACAACCTTAAAAAACCCCACCTTCTGGGGGTTGGGTGCCCAGTTGGGTGGTTCCCTTGAGGTCAGCAGCTCTTTGCTAACCTGGTCAGACACAGTACCCCACCTCCACCAAGTAGAGAGGAAAGACAAAAATGCTATAAATCAAACCAAAACAAGCAAACAGAAAACTTTATGGCGATAAAATTGGGTGAAAAACCAAGTGATAGCGGTAGAAACACTAGCAAAAATGAAGTTGTAGTTATTAAAAAAGGCAGCAATGGGAAATTATAATTAAACTAGAAAAATTGAGAAAGAAAAAGGGATCTGTATGGAAAAGATTGAAATTAAGAAACAAAAGAACATCAACAACGTCAAAATAAACAAACAAAAAAACCCAACCAAACAAAAAAAAAAAAGAAAAAAAATGCACAACCAAAAACAAAGCAGTTTGTATATGTTGTTGAATATTGTCTGGGCAACACGTGGTCTTTTGGGGTATGAGATGTTAGTCACAGTTCTGATACGACTGGAGGCTGCTGATTTCTCAAACCCCAGCAGGTAGACACCCTAAATCTCTCTTCAGCCCACTTAAAAGGCACTTTGAACTTGTAAACTTGCTGAGCAGAAGCTTTCCCAGCTTTGTCGCTGGAATCACTGCTGAAGTGGCTATCCACTTACTCAGTGTGCCAAAACCGGTCTCACTCTGCCCCTGAGGGTTAGGGCTGCAAGGCGGCTCAGACCCCACCCTTAGGCTACTTGGTTGCTGGGTTACCAGCTCCCACCCGTTTCTAGCTCTGCTACCCTGGGGGCGGAGCTTGCCGGGGCAGATCACTGACAATGGATCCGTGTGACCCACCGCCAAACACTATTAGCTCCGTCTGGCTCAGCGGCTCAGACTGGGGCCCTAGACAACGGCCAAAGTTCTCCGCACTCCCACTCAGGCCTTCCCCATGGCAGTTCAACTCAGTGCCAAGTCCAAGGACATCAAAAGAGTTCACAGGTAAGGCCTTTCTGGTTTGCAGTCTCGCTGCTACTGAACTTACAGTTGTGGGCGGGTTTAGACGGGTTGAACACATGCGACCACTTGCCGGTTTTCCACTGTTTTAGTCCTCCTCTTGGGGTCCAGAAGTCTCTCGCTGACTCCCTGTATCCTCATAGGAGTGATGATAGGCAGTTCCCACCAGCCAGAGATGCCTGGAGTCCTATCTCCCCAGACTCACGGTGCCCAGATGCAAGGAAGCTGTTACTCGGCTGCCATCTTGCTCCGCCCCCGAGAAATTTGCTTTTACTATTCCCACTTTAAACTCAGAAAAACCTGTTACACACTTCCATTGGAAGGTCCTTCCTCAGGGCATGTTGAATAGCCCCACTTTGTGTCAACTTTTTGTAAATCAGCCTTTAGAAATAGTAAGAACACTTTTCCCGGAGGAAATGTGCTTACATTATATGGATGACATCTTAATCCCTCACAAGGAAAATTTACAACAGATGTTTAAAACTGTAAAAGAAAATTGCCAGCAGTTTGGGCTTCTAATTTTTGAGGACAAAATACAGTATACAGATCCTTGGGAATATTTAGGATATAAAATATCTAGGCAAAAAATAATTAAACAAAAAGTAACTATTAGAAGAAATACTTTAAAAACTCTGAATGATTTTTAAAAACTATTAGGAGATATAAGTTGGATTAGACATAGTTTGGGAATTCCCATGTATGCTCTAAAAAATTTGCTTGCAACTTTAGAAGGGCCAGCCAATTTAAAAAGCCCTAGAGTATTAAATGCTGAGGCAGAAAAAGAATTACAGTGGAAAGAACAACATATCCAGTAATCTCAAATAGATAGAATTGATGAAATTGGTCATTTTTATTTATATGTGTTTCCTTCCAGTCATTCCCCTACTGGACTGTTAACACAGGAAAATAATTTTAGAATGGTGTTTACTACCTAATAAAACAATTAAGAAAATGCAAACACATACATATAAAATGGCCACAATAATTGTAAAAGGACGTCAAAGGTTTAGACAACTAATTGGTAAAGACCCTGAAAAAAATATTTGTGCCTCTTACTAATTCTCAAATTAATAATTTATTTATCTTCAACACTGAATGGCAAATTGCTCTTTCAGATTACCTAGGACTTACAGACAACCATTCTACTAAGGATAAAAAAATTCAATTTCTTAAAAGAACTAATTGGATACTACCAAAAATCATTGAAGAACATCCTTTAGATAATGCTCTCACTTTATATACTGATGCTAACAAGAAAGGAATTGCAGGATATGTAGGAGAAAAAACACAAAAGGTCGAACAGTCTCCTTATCAATCTGTCCAAAAAGCTGAGTTATTTGCTATACTAATGCTATTAAGTGATTATCCAGATCAAGAGATAAATATAATTATGGATTCAATATTTAGTACAATTGTAGCACAAAATATTGAGACTGTTAATTTAACTGAAAATAATTCAGAATTAAATTTGTTGTTTCAAAAGCTACAAAATTTAATAAGAGCTCGAGTAAAAGGTATTTATATTACACATATTAGAGCCCATACAGGATTATCTGGACCTTTATTGAAAGGTAATCATATGGTAGATCAATTAATAGGGACAGTATTTACGGACCAAGAAGAACATAATATTCGAGATGCCGGGCAGCGACACGGCATTCAACATGGACTGGACCTACTCAGAACCCGGCCGGCAACACCGCTGCAGGAGCTGGGCATTTATTTATAAAAATCATCATCTTTGGAAAACTTCAGTTGAAAAAATTTTAAAAGACATCAGCTAGCTTTGACTCAAGAGTTCAAATTAGCGATAGGGCAGAGCAAGATGGCAGCCGAGTAACAGCTTCCTTGCATCTGGGCACTGTGAGTCTGGGGATATAGGATTCCAGGCATCTCTGGCTGGTGGGATCTGCCTATCATCACCCCTGAGAGGATACAGGGAGTCAGCCAGAGACTTCTGGACCCCAAGAGGAGGACTAAAACAGTGGAAAAACGGAAAGTGGTTGCATGTGTTCAATCCGTCTAAACCCACACGCAACTTCCACAGGCACGAGAACTTAAAGAGGAAGTGAAAAGAAAATTAGGGCAAGGAAACAGATAAAAGAAATCACCCATGAGGAAGAATCAGCAGAAAACTCCAGGCAACATGAAGAACCAGTCCAGAACAACCCCGCCAAGGGACCATGAGGTAGCTACTGCAAAGGATTCCACCTATAAAGAAATGTTAGGAATTACAGAAAGGGAATTTGGAATACACAAGTTGAAAACAATGAAAGAAATGATGGAAACAATGAAGGAAACTGCTAATAAAGTGGGAAATAACCAAATGGAAATCCAAAAACAGAATCAAATCAGAGATGAACGATATGAAGAATATAAAAAGGATATAGCAGAGCTGAAGGAAATGAAACAGTCAATCAGGGAACTTAAAGATGCAATGGAAAGTATCAGCAACAGGTTAGACCATGCAGAAGAAAGAATTTCAGAGGTAGAAGACAAAGTTTTTGAGATAACTCAGATAGTAAAAGAGGCAGAAACGAAGAGAGAGAAAGCAGAACGTTCACTGTCAGAATTATGGGACTTTATGAAGCGTTCCAACATACGAGTTATAGGAATTCCAGAGGGGAAGAAGAATGCCCCACAGGAATGGAAGCCATATTAGAGAATATTATAAAAGAAAATTTCCCAAATATCACCAAAGATTCTGACACACTGCTTTCAGAGGACTATCGGATCCCAGGTCGCCTCACTCTAACCGAGATTCTCCAAGACACATTGTGATGAACCTGTCCAAAGTCAAGACAAAAGAAAAGATTCTGCAAGCTGCCAGGAGTAAGCACCAGTTGACCTACAGGGGCAAATCCATCAGAGTGACCGCAGACTTCTCTAATGAAACTTTCCAAGCAAGAAGACAATGGTCATCTACCTTTAATCTACTTAAACAGAACAATTTCCAGCCCAGAAATCTGTACCCTGCTAGCCAAGCTTCAAAATTGATGGAGAAATCAAATCATTTACGGATATACAAACATTGAGGAAATTCGCCACAACAAGACCAGCTCTACAGGAAATACTTCAACCTGTTCTGCACACTGACCACCACAATGGATCAGCACCAAAGTAATAACGCAGAAATGAAAGGAAAAAACCAAACCTCCACAATGATGCAAAAGATAAAACAAAGCAATGGACTCTCACAAAATAAGACGAAAAGAATACTACCATACTTATCAATTATCTCCATAAATGTTAATGGCTTGAATTCCCCACTGAAGAGACATAGATTTGTTGACTGGATTTAAAAACAAAAGCCATCCATTTGCTGTCTGCAAGAAACACACCTGGCTTCAAAAGACAAATTAAAGCTCCGAGTCAATGGTTGGAAGACAATTTTTCAGGCAAATGGAATTCAGAAGAAAAGAGGAGTTGCAATCTTATTTTCAGATACATGTGGATTTAAAGCAACTAAAGTCAAAAAAGACAAAGATGGTCACTTTATATTGGTCAAGGGAAAACTACAACAAGAAGACATTTCAATTCTAAATATCTATGCACCCAATTTAAATGCTCCCAGATTCTTGAAACAGACCTTACTCAGTCTGAGCAACATGATATCTGATAATACCATAATAACAGGGGACCTTAACACTCCTCTTACCGAGATGGACAGATCCTCTAAACAGAAATTAAACAAGGATGTAAGAGACTTAAATGAGACCCTAGAACAAGTGTGCTTGATAGACGCATATAGAACACTCCATCCCAAAGATAAAGAATATACATTCTTCTCATCACTCCATGGAACATTCTCCAAAATTGATCATATCCTGGGACACAAAACAAATATTAACATAATCAAAAGAATTGAAATTTTACCTTGTATCTTCTCAGACCATAAGGCACTAAAGATGGAACTCAACTCTAACAAAAATGCTCGATCCCACCCAAAGGCATGGAAACTAAACAATCTTCTGTTGAATAACAGATGGGTGCAGGAAGAAATAAAACAGGAAATCATTAACTTCCTCGAGCATAAGAACAATGAAGACACAAGCTACGAAAACCTGTGGGATACCGCAAAAGCAGTTTTGAGAGGAAAATTTATCGCTTTAGATGCCTACGTTACAAAAACAGAAAGAGAGCACATCAACAATCTCACAAGAGATCTTATGGAATTGGAAAAAGAAGAACAACCTAAGCCTAAACTCAGTAGAAGAAAAGAAATATCCAAAATAAATCAGAAATCAATGAAATTGAAAACAAAAGAATCATTCAGAAAATTAATGAAACAAGGAGGTGGTTTTTTGAAAAAATAAATAAAATAGATAAACCATTGGCCAAACTACCGAGGAATAGAAAAGGAAAATCTCTAGTAACCTCAATCAGAAATGATACAGGGGAAATAACTGATCCCACAGAGATACAAGAGATCATCTCTGAATACTACCAGAAACTCTATGCCCAGAAATTTGACAATGTGAAAGAAATGGATCAATATTTGGAATCACACCCTCTCCCGAGACTCAGCCAGGAAGAAACAGAGCTCCTAAACAGACCAATTTCAAGCACTGAGATCAAAGAAACAATAAAAAATCTTCCAACCAAAAAATGCCCTGGTCCAAATGGCTTCACTCCAGAATTCTATCAAACCTTCAAGGAAGAGTTTATTCCTGTACTGCAGAAATTATTCCAAAAAATTGAGGAAGAAAGAATCTTCCCCAACATACTCTATGAAGCAAACATCACCCTGATACTAAAACCAGGAAAAGACCCAAACAAAAGGAGAATTTCAGACCAATCTCACTCATGAACATAGACGCAAAAATTCTCAACAAAATCCTAGCCAATAGATTACAGCTTATCATCAAAAAAGTCATTCATCATGATCACGTAGGCTTCATCCCAGGGATGCAAGGCTGGTTTGACATATGCAAGTCTATAAACGTTATGCACCATATTAACAGAGGCAAAAATAAAGATCACATGATCCTCTCAATAGATGCAGAAAAAGCATTTGATAAAATCAAGCATCCTTTTCTAATTAGAACACTGAAGAGTATAGACCTAGGTGGCACATTTCTAAAACTGATTGAAGCTATCTATGACAAACCCACAGCCAATATTTTACTGAATGGAGTAAAACTGAAAGCTTTTCCTCTTAGAACTGGAACCAGACAAGGTTGTCCTCTGTCACCTTTACTATTCAATGTAGTGTTGGAAGTTCTAGCCAATACAATTAGGCAAGACAAGGAAATAAAGGGAATCCAAATGGGAGCAGAGGAGGTCAAACTCTCCCTCTTTGCTGACGACATGATCTTATACTTAGAGAACCCCAAAGACTCAACCACAAGACTCCTAGAAGTCATCAAAAAATACAGTAATGTTTCAGGATATAAAATCAATGTCCACAAGTCAGTAGCCTTTGTGTACACCAATAACAGTCAAGAGGAGAAGCTAATTAAGGACACAACTCCCTTCACCATAGTCTCAAATAAAACGAAATACCTAGGAATGTACCTAAGAAGGAGGTGAAGGACCTCTTTAAAGAAAACTATGAAATCCTCAGAAAGGAAATTGCAGAGGATATTAACAAATGGAACAACATACCATGCTCATGGATGGGAAGAATCAACATTGTTAAAATGTCTATACTTCCCAAAGCAATCTACCTATTCAATGCCATTCCTATCAAAATACCAACATCATACTTTCAAGATTTGGAAAATATGATTCTGCGTTTTGTATGGAACTGGAAATAACCCCGTATAGCTAAGGCAGTTCTCTGTAACAAAAATAAATCTGGGGGTATCAGCATACCGGATTTTAGTCTGTATTACAAAGCCATAGTGCTCAATACAGCATGGTACTGGCACAAAAACAGAGACATAGATACTTGGAATAGAATTGAAAACCAAGAAATGAAACTAACATCTTACAACCACCTAATCTTTGATAAACCAAACAAGAACATACCTTGGGGGAAAGACTCCCTATTCAATAAATGGTGTTGGGAGAACTGGATGTCTACATGTAAAAGACTGAAACTGGACCCACACGTTTCCCCACTCACAAAAATTGATTCAAGATGGATAAAGGACTTAAACTTAAGGCATGAAACAATAAAAATCCTCCAAGAAAGCATAGGAAAAACACTTTAAGATATTGGCCTGGGGAAAGACTTCATGAAGAAGACTGCCATGGCAATTGCAACAACAACAAGAATAAACAAATGGGACTTCATTAAACTGAAAAGCTTCTCTACAGCTAAGGAGACAACAACCAAAGCAAAGAGACAACATACACAATGGGAAAGGATATTTGCATATTTTCAATCAGAGAAAAGCTTGATAACTAGGATCTATAGAGAACTCAAATTAATCCACATGAAAAAAGCCAACAATCCCATATATCAATGGGCAAGAGACATGAATAGAACCTTCTCTAAAGACGACAGACGAATGGCTAACAAACACATGAAAAAATGTTCATCATCTCTATATATTAGAGAAATGCAAATCAAAACAACCCTGAGATATCATCTAACCCCAGTGAGAATGGCCCACATCACAAAATCTCAAAACTGCAGATGCTGTCGTGGATTTGAAGAGAAGGGAACACTTTTACACTGCTGGTGGGACTGCAAACTAGTACAACCTTTCTGGAAGTAAGTATGGAGAAACCTCAAAGCACTCAAGCTAGACCTCCCATTTGATCCAGCAATCCCATTACTGGGCATCTACCCAGAAGGAAAGAAATCCTTTTATCATAAGGACACTTGTACTAGACTGTTTATTGCAGCTCAATTTACAATCGCCAAAATGTGGAAAGAGCCTAAATGCCCTCCAACCCAGGAATGGATTAACAAGCTCTGGTATATGTATACCATGGAATACTATTCAGCCATTAAAAAAGATGGAGACTTTACATCCTTCGTATTAACCTGGATGGACGTGGAAGACATTATTCTTAGTAAAGCATCACAAGAATGGAGTAGCATGAATCCTATGTACTCAATTTTGATATGTGGACAATTAATTAGAATTATGGTTATGGGGGGGAACAGAAAGAGGGAAGGGGGGAGGTGGATGGGGCCTTGGTGTGTATCACACTTTATGGGGGCAAGACATGATTGCAAGAGGGACTTTACCTAGCAATCAGTGTAACCTGTCTTATTGTACCCTCAATAAATCCCCAATAATATTAAAAAAAAAACGGAAAAAAAAGAACATAATATTCATCATTCTAATGCAAGTTTGTTAAAACAGAGACATGAAATCACTTGGCACTCAGAGCCGTAGTCTGATCTTGTCCCACTTGCCAACCTTTAGTAGCATCTCCTTTCCCCAAGGGAGTTAATCCTAGAGGATTTAAATCTAATCTACTATGGCAAATTTCTAGAATTTGGAATTAAAAATATATACATCATACTGTGGATACTTATTCTCATTTTTCATGGGCAACAGCATTAACATCTGAAAAAGAAGATGCTGTTATTACACATCTATTAGAATGCTTTGCTATTATGGGTAAAACAAACTATAAAAACAGATAATGGATCAGCATATATTTCAAATAAACGCAAACAATTTTATAATCTTCATCAAATAAATCATCTAACAGGTATTCCTCAGAATATCCAGGGTCAGGCTATATTTGAAAAACAAAATAGAACATTAAAATCTATGCTGATAAGACAGAAAGGGGAGGGAGAGTACAGCTCCCCAAGAAACAGATTATCTTCTGCTCTATTTACTTTACATTTTTTAAATTTGAATGATGAAAATGAAACTCTAGCATTTAACCACTGGAGTGTGGTCACACCAGCATCTACCGACCAATGAGTATATTACAAGGACAACATAAGTAATCAGTGGATTCCTGCCACTGTCGTAAAATGGGGAAAGGGATTTGCTTATATTTCCACAGGAGACCGTAACCTTTGGGTTCTAGATTAAAATATTAAACTCAGAAATTACCCATGAGGAAACAATGGCAGAGAAACCTGTTGGAATTTCGCGTGAACAAATTAGCCATGATTTTCCAGTGCCTAACCTTGACCCAGAAGAACGTAAAGAGAAAGAAGATGACATCAGTGCACCCAGAAATGGTGACCATGCAAGAAATGCAGAAACTAGGGAAAGCTGCTGTGACAAGCCTACACAAACAAAAGCGTAAGTTAACATTTGTGAATATTTTTTAGCAATGTTTGCTTTCCTTATGTCAACTGTAGAAGGAAAGGAATTTTATTATTGGACTTATGTCCCTAATCCACTGTTGCTGCGAGGGGTTAGTTGGACAGAACCCACAGTCCCCATATTTACAAGTGAATCTGTCTGGCTCCCAGGACCCTGTGATACCTGAGGACCATTTAAACCTGAACAAGAGGGAATGAAGCTTGTTAGTTATACTTCTGGGGTCACTGGCCCTCCTATTTGTTTTGGTCAACAATATCAGTGTTTAACTATGACTGTACAGTACTGGCTAAGTCATTATGATCAGCCAGCTTCTGGGAATGACATCAAACATGAGATGTTTATGTTAAGTGCTAATTCCATCTCTCGTTTTATCCCAGGTTTTACTACTATAGATGTGGAAGCTCCTTCTTGTAAAGAAGTTTTACATTAAAAACGGAATTGGTGCATTGGACTTGAAGTAAAAGATATCAAATTGTTTTCTTAACTAATACTTCTAAAGGTCCTATAATGGACTGGAGTCCAAAGGCAACTTTACTTGACAGTAATAAAAGACCTATTCACATTGAGTTGCCAAGAGATGAGATTACTTATCCTATAAATAAAAATAAATTAATATTAATATAACACCTATGAGTTGGACAGATGTTGGGTTTGCACCCCCCGCACCTGGAATTTATGGCTTTCCTAAACAAAATCATTGTGGAAAGTAGCAAAACCCTAAAACCTATGAAAGGTTGGACTGGTGGATTGTTTTATCATCAAACCACCACACCCAATACTTATGGTATGGAATTTACTGTCCATGATGAAAGATACATTCAAGCCTGTGTTCAATGACCCTTTGTGTGGCTTAAGGGCAAAATAAAGTGGAAAAAAGAAACAGGAGAATTGTTTTGTCCTGTGTGTCAACTGTTTACTTGTATTAATAGTTCTCTAAGATTTGATCCTCAAAAGGAACAGCTGTATTTGTTGAGGGCCAGGACAGGTGTGTGAATACCAGTGAATTTAACCAGACCATGGCAAGAATCTCCTGCCCTGAAGTGAAAGTCCTTAACTTCTGGCTGATAGAGTCTTAAAAAGAACTAAGATATTATTGGACTTTTGATTGCTGCCATTCTAGGAATTATTGCTGTGACAGCTTCTTCTACCATCTCTGAGGTGGCTTTAACTCAAGTAATCAGAACACATAATTTTGTGGCTGATTGGCATAAACACTGAACAATTATGGACTGCTCAAAAACAAATTGACACTGAATTATATAATGAAATTGCTGATTTAGAACAAGCTGTTGTTATGTTGTGGGATGAATTATTTAGCTTAAAGAAACAAATGAAGTTAAAATATGATTGGAATGTAACTACTTTTTGTATAACCCCTGTTAAATATAATGAGAGCAAATTTCCTTGGGAGAATGTTAAAAAGCATTTGTTAAAAAATGATAATTTAACTAAGGAAATTGTAAATTTGCAACATGAGGTATATTCCACTTTTGAAAATAAGTTACAAAAAATAGATGGAGAGCAGATATTACAAAGCGTAGCTGATGGAATCGAACAAATGAATCCTCTTCCAAAAATACAGGAACTTATAGAAAGTTCAGTAGGATCATTAGCATTATTTTTGATTATTGGATTCATTTTATATTTAAATTGTAAGAAAATGAAGCATGCTCAAAGTGAAATGAACATTATGCGCAGGTGTTTGCTTTAATGATGACAGATATGAATGATATTCATCAAAAAACAGAAAGCGGAAATATAGGATAATATTTAGAAATAAACATATCCTACATCAAGCACTCAAAGTGAACTCAGTGTGAATTTAAAATGACTTGCTTTTCTTCCAGAGGCTTAAGGGACCTTGGCCCCCCGGGACACACACAAAGTTGTTGGCTTGCCTGGAGTTAAAAATTCCATAAGTCCATTCTCTGAAGCTGTGCACCCCGTGAAGCCTGACATTAAAGGGCATGCTGCCCTTCCTCAGAGATACGGGCCAGAGGGTTGACGTATGTTAACAACATATTGTCAGAGGTCTATAGGTACTCTGCCCCGAGGAAAAGACACAGTCATTACTTCACACTGAATAAACTGAGTGAATGCTTGAAGATATTCTTCCATTAACTCTGTTCCCCTGTGGCTACTTTCTTCTTTATGATTTTGTTTACACACCTGCCCAGAGATTAGTCAGTGTTTAGAAGAAGAGGTTTACTACAAAAGTGATTGTATTGATATGATAACAGAATGTTTCCTTCCAAGTTAATTTCAGATAGGTAAAATAAGATAATGATGGAACTAACAGATGATAGATTAAAAGTGTGTACGTGACTAGAAAAGTATCTAAATGCTGAATAAAGAATTTCACTACACACCATTCCATTTTGTGTAGTCTGTTTCTTGACTTAATAATCACAGAAGCGAGTTTATACCCATGGCAACGCTCCTGTTTTTTCGCCTCTCCAGTCACACAACAATTGGGCCAATTTGTTTGGAACTCTTGAACTGGACAAATCAACCCAGGACCCTCCAAGGTGTTACTGTGGTTTTGTTGTAGTGAGAAGGTTTGATTTTCCTCTACCAGGTATTACCTGTGGGGGAAGGGATGTCTTATTTGCTTATATTTCTCCCAAGCTGAGACTGCAACCCCAAGTCACCAATTCACTGGGATTGAACAGAGATCAGTTGAAAACAAGACAGAGCCAAATAACCCCCACTACACCAACATGTCCCTAGAATCACAGGCTGTAGTACTGTACACGTCCTTTGCACAATTTTAGAGGAAAAGCTGCAGTCACCAGTCCCAGCTCTTTGGTGAAGGTCTGGTCAACCACAAGCCCTGAAGTCTCCAATCCAATTTCACCTTACCTGCTCACCTAGCTAAACACTGAAAAACAATCATGGGATGGAATCAGTGGAAAAGCTTTGGAAAGATGAATAATCAGAATAGTTCAACTCTCAGAAGGAATGACAAACCAGCCAAACCAGAGGATCCCATTCAAAAACAGATGGCTGAGATGTCAGAAACCAAATTTAGAATTTGGATGCAAATAAGATCAACAGAATGCAAGTAAAGTTGGAAATAGACAATCTAGGAATAATTCAAATATATCTCAAGAATTCAATGAATTCAAAGACAAAATCACCAAAGATTTAGACACATTGTGAAAAGAAGTTGCATCCTTCCAAGATATGAGACATAGAGTAGAATCCCTCAGTAACAGAATGGAGCAGGCAGAAGAAAGGATTTCGAACATCAAAGACTAAGCTTTTGAACACTCCCAAATGCTCAAAGAGAAAGAGAAGTGGAGAGCAAAAATGGATCATTCTCTCAGAGAGCTCTAGGATAATTTGAAGAAAACTAATATTCACCTTATAGGAATTCCTGAAAGTGATGAGTTTGCTTTGAATGGCACAGAGGCTGTACTTCATGAGATAATGAAGGACAACTTCTCAAGTATGACAAGCGATAATAAAATTCAGATAGCAGACGGTTTCAGAACCGCACTATGACTCAATCTGAATACGACATGTCTGAGGCACATCATAATTATCTTTCCCAAAGTTAATATGAAAGAGAAAATTCTGCAAACAGCAAGACCTAAGAAAGCCATAAGCTACAAGGGGAAGAATATTAGTATGACTGCAGATCTCTCTGCTGAAACATTTTAAGCAAGAAGAGGAAGGTAATCTACCTTCAACCTCTAAAAACACAACAATTTTGAAAACAGGATCCTGTATCCAGCTAAATGGCAATTCATTTATGATGGAGAAATTAAGTACTTTAGTGATATTCACATGCTGAAGAAATTTGCTATAACTAAGCCACCTCTGCAGGATATTCTCAGACCCATCCTTCAAAATGACCACCACAGTGCTTTGCCACCCAAGTAAACTCACCCAGAAAATTTTGATAAGAATCTAACTTCCACAGTGGTGAATGGATTAAAAAAGTCCACTGGATTTTTGAAAAATTAGACACCCAAAATAATACCAGCCGTATCGCTACTCTCAATTAATGTGAATGGCTTAAATGGCTCTATAAAGAGGCAAAGGTTGTCTGACTGGATACAAAAACTCATGCCAGATATTTGCTGCATACAAGAATCTCACCTTACCTTAAAAGATAAATATAGACTCAGGGTGAAGGTATGGTCATATATAATTCAGGCAAATGGCAAAAAGAAAAAAGCAGGTGTGGAAATTTTCCTTACAGACACAATAAGATTTAAACCAAGAAAAGTGAGAAAAGATAAGGAAGGTCACTTCATATTTGTTAAAGGAAACCATCAACACGATGAGATTATAATTATTCATATATGTGTACCCACCCAGAATGCTCCTCAATTCATAAGAAAGACTCAAACTGAAATGAGCAACTTGATTACCTCCAGCATTATAATAGCTGGAGATTTTAACACCCTGTTGGCTGTGTTGTATAGATCCTCAAATAAGAAACTAAGCAAAGAAATTTTAGACTTAATATTAACCATCCAACAATTGGATTTAACAGACATATACAGAACATTTTATCCTAACAGAAAATAACATTCTTCTCATAAGCGCATGGAACATCCTCAAAAATTGATCTCATCTTAGGTCACAAGGATAAATTCAGTGAATTTTTAAAAAAAGAAATGATTATTGTCAGGAGGAAAGCAAGATGGCGGCCGAGTAACACCTTCCTTGCATCTGGGCACCGTGAGTCTGGGGAGATGGGACTCCAGGCATCTTTGGCTGGTGGGATCTGCCTATCATCACCCCTGAGAGGATACAGGGAGTCAGCAAGAAAGGAGGACTAAAACAGTGGAAAACTGGCATGTGGTCGTGTGTGTTCAATCGGTCTAATCCCGCCCGCAACTGTAAGTTCAGTAGCAGCGAGACTGCAAACCAGAAAGACCTTACATGTGAACTGTTTTGGTGTCTTTGGACTTGGCAATTATCTGAACTGCCTTGGGGAGAGCCTGAGCAGGAGTGCGGAAAACTTTGGCCATTGTCTAGGGCCCTAGTCTGAGCCGCTGAGCCAGACAGAGCTAATAGTGTGTGGCTGTGAGCCACAGGAAGCCATTCTGAGCGATCTGCCCCAGCAAGCTCCGCTCTCAAGGTCGCAGAGCTAAAATCGGGTGGAAGCTGGTAACCCAGCACTGAGTAGCCTAAGGGTGGGGTCTGAGGCGCCTTGCAGCCCTAACACTCAGGGGCAGAGTGAGACCGGTTTTGGCACACTGGCTAAGTGGAAAGCCACTTCAGCAGTGATTCCAGTGACAAGCACATTCCTGGGAAGGCTTCTGCTCAGCAAGTTTACAAGTTCAAAATTTAAGTGGGTTGAAGAGAGATTTAGGCTGTCTACCTGCTGGGATTTGAGAAATCAGCAGCCTCCAGTCATATCAGAACTGTGATTAACATCTCATACCCCAGAAGACCACGTGTTGCCCAGACAATATTCAACAACATACACATACTGCTTTTTTTTGGCTGTGTTTTTTTTTTTTTTTTTTGGTTTGGTTGGTTTTTTGTTTATTTTGATGTTGTTCATGTTGTTTTGTTTTTTAATTTCAACCTTTTCCATACAGATCTTTTTTCTTTCTCAATTTTTCTAGTTTAATTGTAATTTCCCATTGCTGCCTTTTTCAATAACTAGAACTTCATTTTTGCTAGTGTTTCTAACAGTATTATTTGGGTTTTCACCCAATTTTATAACATAAATTTTTCTTTTTGTTTGTTTTGGTTTGATTTATAGAATTTTTGTCTTTCCTCTCTACTTGGTGGAGGTGGGGTACTGTGTCTGATCAGGTTAGCAAAGAGCTGCTGACCCCAAGAGAACCACCCAACTGGGCACCCCCAGAAGGTGGGTTTTTTTAAGGTTGTGTCAAAGTACCCTACTGTAGACCTATATTGCTCTGTCTCCCTCTTTCTGTGCCTCTCTTCTTTTTGTCAATATTCCTTTTACCCACCCTGTCTCCTTTCTCTATGTTTTTTTTCTTTTCACTCAGTCCTCCTTTCTTTCATCCCTTTCTTGCTCTTCAACCTTCTCACCCTTCTGGTCCTGTAACAAAAGGACTCATCAAACCCTTAGTCCACAGACACGAGGACTTAAAGAGCAAAAGGAAGTGAAAGCAAAATTAGGGCAAGGAAAAAGATAAAAGAAATCCAACTTAAAGAGCAAGAGGAAGTGAATGGAAAATTAGGGCAAGGAAATAGATAAAAGAAATCACTCATGAGGAAGAATCAACAGAAAACTCCAGGCAATATGAAGAACCGGTCCAGAACAACCCCGCCAAGGGACCATGAGGTAGGTAATGCAGAGAATTCCACCTATGAAGAAATGTTAGGAATGAAAGAAAGAGAAAGCAGAAAACACATGATGAAAACAATGAAACAAATGATGGAAACAACGAAGGAAACGGCTAATAAAGTGGAAAATAACCAAAAGGAAATGCAAAAACAGAATCAAATAAGAGATGAATGATATGAAGAATATAAAAAGGATATAGCAGAGGTGAAGGAAATGAAACAGTCAATTAGGGCACTTAAAGATGCACTGGAAAGTATGAGCAACAGGTTAGACCATGCAGAAGAAAGAATTTCAGAGGCAGAAGACAAAGTTCTTGAGATAACACAGATAGTAAAAGAGGCAGAAAAGAAGAGAGAGAAAGCAGAACATTCACTGTCAGAATTATGGGACTTTATGAAGCGTTCTAACATACGAGTTATAGGAATCCCAGAAGGGGAAGAATAATGCCCTGGAGGAGTGGAAGAGATACTACAGAATATTATAAAAGAAAATTTCCCAAATATCACCAAAGATTCTGACACACTGCTTTCAGAGGGATATCGAACCCCAAGTTGCCTCAACTCTAACCGAGCTTCTCCAAGACACATTGTGATGAACCTGTCCAAAGTCAAGACAAAGGAAAAGATTCTGCAAGCTGCCAGGAGTAAACAGCCAGTTGACCTACAGGGACAAATCCATCAGAGTGACCGCAGACTTCTCTAATGAAACTTTCCAAGCAAGAAGACAATGGTCATCTACCTTTAATCTACTTAAACAGAACAATTTCCAGCCCAGAATTCTGTACCCTGCTAAGCTAAGCTTTAAAATTGATGGATGAATCAAATCATTTACGGATATACAAACATTGAGGAAATTCGCCACAACAAGACCAGCTCTACAGGAAATACTTCAACCTGTTCTGCACACTGACCACCACAATGGATCACCCGCAATGTAAGAACTCAGAAATTGAAGGACAGAACCGTACCTCCACACTGTTGCAAAAGATAAAACTAAGCAATGGACTCTCACAAAATAAGATGAATATAATATGACCACACTTATTAATTATCTCAATAAATGTTAATGGCTTGAATTCCCCACTGAAGAGACATATATTGGTTGACTGGATTTAAAAACACAAGCTATCCATTTGTTGTCTGCAAGAAACACACATGGCTTCAAAAGACAAATTAAAACTCTGAGTCAAGGGTTGGCAGAAAATTTTTCAGGCAAATGGCATTCAGAAGAAAGGAGGAGTTGCAATCTTATTTTCAGATTCATGTGGATTTAAAGCAACTAAATTAAAAAAAGACAAAGATGGTCACTTTATGTTGGTCAAGGGCAAAATACAACAAGAACATGTTTCAATTCTGAATATTTATGCACCCAATTTAAATTCTCCCAGATTCTTGAAACACACTTTACTCAGTCAGAGCAATATGATATCAGATAATTCCATAATAACAGGGGAGTTTAATACTCCTCTTACAGAGCTGGACAGATCGTCTAAATAGAATTTAACCAAAGATAAAAGAGATTTAATTGAGACCCTAGAACAACTGTGCTTGATAGACGCATATAGAACACTCCATCCCAAAGATAAAGAATATACATTCTTCTCATCACCCATGGAACATTCTCCATAATTGATCATATTCTGGGACACAGAACAAATATCAACAGAATCAAAAGTATTGAAATTTTACCTTATATCCTCTCAGACCATAAGGCACTAAAGGTGGAATTCAACTCTAACAAAAATGCTCGACCACACACAAAGGCATGGAAATTAAACAATCTTCTGTTGACTAACAGATGGGTGCAGGAAAAAATAAAACAGGAAATTATTAACAACAAAAATACACAAATGGGACTTTATTAAACTGGAAATCTTCCGTACAGCCAAGGACACAACGACCAAAGCAAAGAGACAACCTACACAATGGGAAAGGATATTTGCATATTTTCTATCAGACAAAAGCTTCATAACTAGGATCCATGGAGAACTCAAATTAATCCACATGAAAAAAGCCAACAATCCCATTTATCAATGGGCAAAAGACATGAATAAAACCTTCTCTAAAGATGACAGATGAATGGCTAACAAACATATAAAAAAAGTTCATCATCTCTATATATTAGAGAAATGCAAATCAAGACAACCTTGAGATATCATCTAACCCTAGTGAGAATGGCCCACACCACAAAATCTCAAAACTGTAGATGCTGGCATGGATTTGGAGAGAAGGGAACACTTTCACACTGCTGGTGGGACTGCAAACTAGTACAACCTTTCTGGAAGGAAGTATGGAGAAACCTCAAAGCACTCAAGCTAGACCTCCCATTTGATCCAGCAATCCCATTACTGGGCATCTACCCAGAAGGAAGGAAATCCTTTTATCATAAGGACACTTGTACTAGACTGTTCATTGCAGCTCAATTTACAATCGCCAAAATGTGGAAACAGCCTAAATGCCCACCAACCCAGGAATGGATTAACAAGCTGTGGTATATGTATACCATGGAATACTATTCAGCCATTAAAAAAAATGGAGACTTTACATCCTTCTTATTAACCTGGATGGAAGTGGAGGATATTATTCTTAGTAAAGCATCACAAGAATGGAGAAGCATGAATCCTATGTACTCAATTTTGATATGAGGACAATTAATGACAATTAAGGTTTTTTGGGGGGAAGCAGAAAGAGGGATGGAGGGAGGGGGGTGGGACCTTGGTATGTGTCACACTTTATGCGGCAAGACATGATTGCCAAAGGGACTTTACCTAACAATTGCAATCAGTGTAACCTGGCTTATTGTACCCTCAATGAATCCCCAACAATAAAAAAAAAAAAAAGATAGAGAAAAAAATAGAAATTATTCCTTGTATCTTCTCGGACCATCACGGAATAAAAGTTGAACTCAGTAACGACAGGAATATGCAAACTCACATAAAGACATGGAAACTAAATAATCTTATGCTAAATTATAGCTGTGTCATTAATGAGATTAAGAAAGAAATTACCAAATGTTGGAGCAAAACTATAATGAAAACACAAACTACCAGAATCTCTGGGACGCTGAAAAGGAAGTACTAAGAGGGAAATTTATAGTACTGCAAGCCTTCCTCAAGAGAATGAAAAGAGCAGAAATTAAGAACTTAATGAGACATCTTGAGCAACTGGAAAAGGAAGAACATTCCAACCCCAAACCTAGCAGAAGAAAAGAAATAACCAAAATCAGAGCAGAATTAAAAGAAATTGAAAATAAAAGAATTATACAACAGATCAGTGAATCATAAAGTTGGTTTTTTGAAAAGGTCAGTGAAATAGATAGGCCATAGGCTAACCTAATCAGAAATAAAAGAGTAAAGTCTCTAATTTCATCAGTAAGAAATGACCGAGATGAGATAACCACAGCCTTCACAGAAATTCAAAAATAATGATTATTACAAAAACTCTATTCTCAGCCTCTGTCTATATCCAAGCTTCCTGGGGACTTGGGATTCTTTTATCCCTATCTTATGGCATTTTTGCATTTTGCATATGTGCTTTCATTAGAAATTAATGAAAGCCTTCTGAAGAACCCAGAGAATTGCTGCATTGTCCCAGTCTGCTGGCAGCCTCAGATAATGTATATGCCTTTCTTTAGGCATTCTCGGACTTTGTGTTTTAAACTGGTGTAGATTATTTTTTCTCAGCATCATTTCCAAGACAGCTTACAAACCAGGTTGGAGTCTGCATGCCATGACCTCGACAATAGGCACCCAACATGGGGCCATGATGTCTGCCATCTCTGAGGAAAGTTTCACAATCCTGTAAAAGATTAACTTCACTCATCTCTCAGTAAGAGAGAATAAAGTCACCATATGCAAAGTGCAATAGCCTGACAGTGGAATTAAATTTTGTCTGTGTTTCCCTTATGAGATTTCTTTCTCTTTCATTTTCAATTTCTCCATTTCTACTTACTGAACCCCAACTTTCTCCTCCCTTTCTTTTGCCTCATTTTACAGTATCCATTATTAAAGTTTGCACCAAGCACATTGTCACATTATGCCACTTCTCCTCTCTTCCATTTCCTCCATAACCTCTTGTGACATAAGCCCCTCCAACCTTCTTCCCTTTTGGGGAGGATTCCAACTGGAAGTGTGGCTTAATTAGGGGGGGTCTATCCATATCTGGCTGGTAGCCAAAAGGCTGGAAAAAATCTTTCTTTCCCTTCTCTTCTCTCCCACTGCTTGTCCCACTTACCAAGGATGAATTGCATCAACTGATAGATTCTGGCTGGGGTCAATGTCCAGTGTCTCTTGAAGGAGGCTTTTCAGAAGGAAGACAAATGGACTTTCTTTTTCACCCTTTACCTATTTTTAGCATTTGCCCCAGTTAAAGAAAGGGAGAAATTTCCTTTCACCCAGTCCATATTGTAAATTTCTGATAATTTTTCACATGCTTTTGAGGCACTTTTCTCTTACTTTCTTTCATGTATTCTGTACCTTGGTTTACATACTTTCTATTCATTTGGGCCAGGGAATTCCAGTAGTGTCCTCACCCCCCCCATTACTTACTCTTTGGGATCTCTTCCATTTTATTCAGGAGCTCTTAGCAAGACTTTCCACCAGCTGAGGGTGGCTTTTATAATTTTTGTCTATTTTTCATCCATGGTTACCACTGTACTAGTTTAGTTATGATTCAGTCTCTTACTAAAGAACAAAAGGCACACAAATTACAACACCAAAAACTCCTTCATGCCTCCAGGTGTAAAGTCCCTAACTAGGACCTAATGGAGCTCCTTACTTTCATTCACTACCAGTGTCTGTGGTACTTGGAGAGAAGTAGTTTGAAATTAAGTAACTGAGAGAAAATTGACACCTGTTTTCACCAATCTTTAGACCCAGTTGGTGTCCAGAATTTAACCACCTGGAATATATGTCAAGTAGCTTTATAGTCAATTCAGCCCAGTGGCCCACTAACAATAATGAAACCTTTCCAAATCTCCCGCAAATATTCCACTAATAACCCTTTTGTTAACCCCCCTGCCAAGAAGAAGGTGGAGCCTCCCAAGTAAAAGATAAAAAACACAGTCACCTAACTCACAGTCAGATGCTCCAATTTCCTCCCTCTCCAAGCCTGGCGAATTATCTCGTGAAACTATGCTCACTCAAGCTTATTAGGAAGGATCTGAACCTGAAGATAACTTTACAGGCTTTCCCTGGTAAAATTTCTAAAGGAAGAAGGGTCCCAAAATATGTTTCTGTCCCCTTTAAACTTATGAAAGATCTTAGTAAGATAAAATGGCATCCAATATAACTACACCAGAAGTCTCACAAATAATATCTCTAAAGCAATATCATGACCCCCTCTGATTGGAGATTAAAATTTAAAATTACTACTGTCCCTGCTCAAAATCGCATTTGGTTACATGAATTTGAAAAAAAAAATTGTCTGTGTACAAAACACTGAAATGAGAGATAATGATATTGTATTTAATATATTACTGGCAGAGGCAAAATTTCCAGAACAGAACAACAAATAGAACTGGATCAGAAAGTCTTCCAGCTTTTCTCCTCTGCAGCTTTAAAAGCCTGGTTTAAGGGCTTGACACTAATTCCCCTACAGGCACATTCGCTACCATCATGCAAGAGTCTAAAGAGCCCTATTTACATTTTATCACTCACTTTTAGCAGGCTATTAATCACCAAATCAATCACCAACATGCTGGCAAAATCCCTTTAAAATAATAGGCATATGTCAATGCCAACTGAGATCGCCAACAAGTTATTCTGCCCATTTTTATGAACAAACCTTCTGCTCCAGTACATAATTTTATCAAAGATTTTCAAGTTATCACTTCAGGATGCTTCAGGCATGAAGCTTTAGGAGAGGCCCAAACTCAAGCTCTAGCTTTGGCTTTAAACACTAAAAAAAAAAAAAAAAAAAAAAGGCTTTAAATGTGGTCAAGATATGCATTTCCAAAGGTCCTGGCCCCTTCAATCCAATAACAAGCCACAAGAAATACAATTCCCACAAAAAGATTTATTCTAGATGTAACAAAGGATTTCATTGGGCCAATCAATGACACTCTAAATTTGATGATAAAGAAAACCTCCAGCAGGAAATGGAAGGAGGGGTGCCAGCCCTACCATCCCTCAAGCCAAATAGTCAATCCCCTCCATCTCTCATTTCCCTCACAAGCCTTCGAAGGCTCCACACTTACTGCCACCCTCAATGTGACTGACATCCCTCGCAGCACCTGCAACCAGTCTTTAACTTCCTTACAACCATTTGCATTTGTTTTCTGGGCTGCCAAAATTAACTCCAAATAATCTTAATTTTCCATTACTATAAATGTTAATTTACTGGTATCATTATATCACTACTATCTCCACCAAAGATTGGCCTCCTAAAATGGGAAACTGAAGCATTTTGACTACCGTCACTGATGTGGGAGGAATCCAAATTCTATCTGACCTTTTACTGGGCCATATAGGTAGAAGTCAAGTATTAAACCTTATATTATGAATCCCCCCAACTTACTTTGTGGGCCAGAGATCTCTTGTCCCAATGGAAAGTAGAAATTTCTACCAAACCAATCTTAATGGCCACTGATGTCGATCAACCACTCAAACTCACCTGGAAATCTGACTCTCAAGTTTGGGTGAATTAGTGTCTAATAAAATGGGAGAAATTAAAATAAGTAAAAATCTCTGATTTTGGGATTTTATTATGTGGTCTACTCTTACTGAGGTTAGGTGATATCTCGAAGTAGTTTTGATTTGCATTTCTCTGATGATTAAGAATGATAAGCTTTTTTTCATGTGTCTGTAGATCGTGCATCTGTCTTCTTTAGAGAAGTTTCTCTTCAAGTCCTTTGCCCACCCTTAGATGGAATCACTTGTTCTTTTCTTGCTAATACGTTTTAGTTCTCTGTGGATTCTGGTTATTGTTAATACGTTTGAGTTCTCTGTGGATTCTGGTTATTAAACCTTTATCAGAGGTATAACCTGCAAATAATTTCTCCCATTCTGAGGGCTGCCTGCTTGCTTCACTTACGATGTTCTTGGCTGTTCAGAAGCTTTTTAGTTTGTTCAGGTCTCAGTAAGGTATTTTTGATACTGCTTCAAATGCCTGGAGAGTCCTTCTCATAAAATATTCACCCATGATGATTCCTTCAAGAGTTTTCCCTGCACTTTCTTCAAGTATTTTTATAGTTTCATGATTTAAGTTTAAATCTTTTATCCAGTGAGAGTCTATCTTAGTTAATGGTGAAAGGTGTGGGTCCAATTTCAGTCTTTTACAGAACGCCAGCCAGTTCACTCAGTACCATTTGTGAAATAGGGAATCTTTTCACCACTGAATGTTTTTAATTGGCTTGTCAAAGATCAAATAACGGTAAGTAGCTAGATTCCTCTCTTGGTTCTCAATTCTGTTCCAGACATCTACTTCTCTGTTTTTGTGCCAGTACCATGCTGTTTTGATTACTATCGATTTATAGTACAGTCTCAGGTCTGGTAGCGTAATTCCTCCTGCTTTGTTTTTATTTCTGAGTAATGTTATGGCTATTTGAGTTTTTTTCTGATTCCATACGAAATGAAGGATTATTTTTTTGAGATCTTTAAAATATGACAATGGACCTTTAATAGGAATTGCATTAAAATTATATATTGCTTTGGATAGTATAGACGTTTTAATGATGTTGATTCTTCCCAGCCATGAACATGGCATGTTTTTCCATTTGTTAACATCTTCAGCTATTTCTTTTCTTAGAGTTTCATAGTTCTCTTTATAGAGATCTTTCACATCCTTTGTTAGATAAACTCCCATATATTTCATCTTCTTTGGCACTACTGTGAAGGGAATAGAGTCCTTGACTCTTTTTTTGACTTGGCTATTGTTGGTATATATAAAGGCTACAGATTTATGGGTGTTGATTTTGAAGCCTGAGACATTGCTGTATTACTTAATAACTTATAAAAGTTTTGTAGTAGAATCCCTAGTGTGTTCCAGATATACTATCATGTCATCTGCAAAGAGTGAAAGTTTGATCTCTTCTGACCCTATGTGAATACCCTTTATTGCCTTTTCTTCACTAATTGCAAAGGCTAAAACTTCCATTACAATGTTAAAGAGCAATGGAGACAAGGGGCAACCTTGCCTAGTTCCTGATCTAAGTGGAAATTATTTCAATTTAACTCCATTGAATACGATATTGGCTGTGGGTTTACTGTAGATGGCCTCTGTCAGTTTAATAAATGTCCCTTCTATACCAATTTTCTTAAGTGTTCTGATCATGAATGGATGCTGTGCATTATGAAAAGCTTTTTCTACATCAATTGAGAGAATGATATGGTCTTTATTTTTTAGTTTGTTTATGTGCTGAATTACATTTGTTGATTAATGTATATTAAACCAGCATTGAGAGCCTGATGTTGGCTTGGATGTGGAGAAAAGGGCACACTTCTACACTGCTGGTGGTAATACACACTATTACGTTTCTTTTGAAGGGATGTTTGGAGAATACTTAGAGATCTAAAAATAGACCTGCCATTCGACCCTCTAATTCCATTACTAGGTATATATCCCAAAGACCAAAAATCACAAAATAACAAAGACATCTGTACCAGAATGTTTATTGCAGCCCAATTCATAATTGCTAAGTCATGGAAGAAGACCAAGTGCCCATGCCCATCAACCCACGAATGGACTAGCAAATTGTGGTACATGTACACCATGCAATATTATGCAGCCTTAAAGAAAGATGGAGACTTTACCTCTTTCATGCTTACATGGATGGAGCTAGAACACATTGTTCTTAGTAAAGTATCTCAAGAATGGAAGAAAAAGTATCCAATGTACTCAGCCCTACTATGAAGGTAATTTATAGCTTTCATATGAAGGCTTTAACCCATCTATAGTACAAGAATATGTGAAAGGGCCAAGGGAGGGGAAAGGAGTGGGGGAAGTCAGGGTGGAGGGAGGGCTATGCGTGGGGACACACCTATGGTGCATCTTAGAATGGGTACAGGCAAAACTTACTAACTGTAGAATACAAATATCTACATACAATAACTAAGAAAATGCCATGAAGGTTATGTTGAACAGTTTGATGAGAATATTTCAGTTTGCATATGAAACCAGCACATTGTACCCCTTGTTTGGACAAATGTACACAGCTATGATTTAAAAATAAATAAATAATAAATAAATAAATTTAAACAAGTAAAGTAAGTAAAAATGCTTGTCCAAGAACAACTTCTAACTAGTGCCAATGAACATTCCACCAGTCCCTGGAACACCACCATGTTTTGTGTTCTTAAAAAATCTGGCAAATAGAGACTCATTTATAACCTAAGAGCAGTTAACACCCAAATTGCCCTTGTGAGAGCTTTACAACCTGAGCTCCCAACCCTGCTCTTATCCCCCCAAATTATAAATTAGCTATTATTGATTTAAAGAATTATTTTTCACTATCCTCCTTTATCCCTCAGATAACAATAGATTTGCTTTTTACATTCCTACTCTAAACCACTCTGTACCACTGAACATTTTCAAAGGAAAGTTATACCCCAAGGAATGGTGAACAGTTCGACCCTATGTCAATTGTTTGTGGCCACTGATTTATTTCCCACTAGGAACTAGTTTCCAATGGTGTTAATATATTATAATATGGATGATATTTTACTTTGCCGCCTAGACCAAAATAGACTTAACAATCTTTTATAAATCTCCTTACTTCCATGAATATAGCACACCTTACTCTGGCAGTATTTAAGTTATGTATAATCTGAGAGAACTATCAAATCCCAAAAAGTCATTCTGCATGTTCCTGACTATCTATGAATGACTTACAAAAATTACTTGGACATATAAATTGGCTTTGACCATCTGTTGTTATAAAAGCATTCCAGCCCTTGATTCCCCACATGTTTTACCTTCCCAAGGAAGAAAAGATTTAACTTACATTGAACAACTCATTAGTACTAAATAATTAACTAGAGTCCAAGAAATTTTGCCCATTACTCATTTTTAATTTTTTGTTAAATCATAAACACATAGATCATGTATACATTAATAAATTTATGGGGTACAATGTGCTGACTTCATATAGAATTGGGAATGCTTACATCACACTGGTTAATATATACCTTATCTCATTTACTTAGTTATTGTATTAAGACATTTATACTCTATACTAATATATCTGACATGTACCCAGGTATTATGCACCATTGGTGTGATCCCACTATTTACCCTCCCTTGATCTGACCTCCACACTCCCTCCCCACCTCCCCCTTCTCCCTCTTTCATCTTGGGCCGTAGTTGTGATCTATTCTTCATATGAAAGTGTGAGTGATTGTAAATTTGTTTCATAATAGTACTGAATACATGGGATATTTTTTCTTCCATTTTTGAGATACTTTACTAAGAAGGATATGTTCAGCTCCATCCATGTAAATGTAAAATAGGTAAAGTCTCCATCTTTGTTAAGGCTGCATAATATTCCATGGTATAGACATACCACAATTTATCAATCCATTCATGGGTTGAGGGGCACTTCGGCTATTTCCATGACTTGGCTATTATGAATTGAGCTGCAATTTTTGGTCTTTTGGATATACACCTAGTAGAGGGATTGCAGGATCGAAAAGCAGGTCTACTTTTGATCCCTCAGTATTCTCCATATTTCTTTCCACGAGGGATGTATTAGCTTGCACTCCCACCAGCAGTGCAGAAATGTTTCCTTTTCTCCACATCCACACCAACATCCGTAGTTGTGGAATTTTGTTATGTGACCCAGTCTTACTGGAGTTAGATGATATCTCAAAGTGGTTTTGATTTGCATTTCCCTGATGATTAAAGATGATGAGCACTTTTTCATGTGTATGTAGGCTAGGTGCCTATCTTCTTCAGGGAAGCTTCTATTAAAGTCCTTTGCCCAAAAATAATAAGATTACTTGTTCTTTTCTTTTTTTTTTAAATTAAATCATAGCTGTGTACATCAATATGATCATGGGGCACCATACACTTGGTTCATAGAATATTTGACACATTTTCATCTCATTCATTGACATAGCCCTCCTGGCATTTTCTTAGTTACTTTGCCAAGACATTTGCATTCCACATTTGCCAAGCATCACATGTACCTCACATGGTGTAAGATGCACCACAGGTGTGATTCTTTCAATCCCCCTCCCTCTACCCATCTTTCCCCTCCCTCCCCATGATTTCCCCCATCCCCCTGTTCTTAGGTTGTAACTTGGTTATAGCTTTCATGTGAAGGTCCTAAGTTAGTTTCATAATAGGGGTGAATACATTGGATATTTTTTCTTCCATTCTTGAGACACTTTACTGAGAAGAATATGTTCCAGCTCCATCCACGTAAACATGAAAGAGGTAAAGTCTCCATCTTTCTGCAAGGCTGCATGGCATTCCATGGTGTACATATACCACAATTTGTTAATCCATTCGTGGATCGATGGGCACTTGGGTTTTTCCATGACTTAGCAATTATGAATAGGGCTGCAATAAAGATTCTAGTACAAATATTTTGGTTATGATGTGATTTTTGGTCTTCTGGGTATATGCCCAGCAGAGAAATTATAGGATTGAATGGGAGATCTATTTTTAGATCTCTAAGTGTTCTCCATATACCTTTCCAAAAGGAATGTATTAGTTTGCATTCCCACCAGCAGTGCAAAAGTGTTCCCTTTTATCCACATCCACGCCAACATCTCTGGTCTTGAAATTTTGTGATTTAGGCTAGTCTCACTGGAGTTAGATGATATCACAAAGTAGTTTTTATTTGCATTTCTCTGATGATTAAATATGATGAGCATTTTTTCATATGTCTGAAGGTCGCTCGCCTGTCTTCTTCGGAGAAGTTTATTTTCAATTCTCTTGCCCAGCCTGTGATGGTATCCCTTGTTCTTTTCTTGCTGATGCGTTTGAGTTCTCTGTGGATTCTGGTTATTAAACCTTTGTCAGAGACATAACCAGCAAATATCTTCTCCCATTCTGTGGGTTTTTTGCTTGCTTTACTTACTGTGTTCTTGGATAAAGCAGAAGCTTTTTTGTTTTATCAATTCCCAAAAGTGTATTTTTGAAGTTGCTTCAATCGCCCGGGGGGTCCTTCTCATAAAAAACTCACCCAAACCAATTTCTTCAAGGGTTTTCCCTGCACTCTCTTCTAGTATTTTTATACTTTCATGTCTTAAGTTTAGGTCTTTAATCCAGTAAGAGTCTATCTTGGTTAGTGGTGAAAGGTGTGGATCCAGTTTCAGTCTTCTACAGGTTGCCAGCCAGTTCACCCAGCACCATTTGTTAAATAGGGAATCTTTTCCCCACTGGATGTTTTTAATTGGCTTGTCAAAGATTAAATAACGGTAAGTAGCTGGATTCATCTCTTGGTTATCTATTCTGTTCCAGACATCTACTTCTCTGTTTTTGTGCCAATACCATGCTGTTTTGATCACTGTCGATTTGTAGTATAGTCTGAGGTCTGGTAGCGTAATTCCTCCTGTTTGTTTTTATTTTTGAGTAATATCTTGGCTATTTGTGTTTTTTTTCTGATTCCATATAAAACGAAATATTGTTTTTTCAAGATCTTTAAAGTATGACAGTGGGGCTTTAATAGGGATTGCGTTGAAGGTGTATATTGGTTTCGGTAGTATGGACATTTTAACAATGTTGATTCTTCCCAGTCATGAGCATGGTATGTTTTTCCATTTATTAACATTCTCGGCTATCTCTTTTCTTAGAGTTTCATACTTCTCTTTATATAGATCTTTCAAATCCTTTGTTAGATAAACTCCCAAATATTTCATCTTCTTTGGCATTACTGTGAATGGGATAGAGTCCTGAATTATTTTTCAGCTTGACTATTGTTGGTATATATAAAGGCTACTGATGCATGAATGTTGATTTTGTAAACTGAGAAGTTGCTGTATTCCTTGATCACTTCTAAGAGTTTTGTAGTAGAGTCCCTAGTGTTTTCCAGATATACAATCATAACCTCTGTGAAGAGCGAAAGTTTCTTCTCTTTTGAAACTATGTGGATGTCCTTGATCGCCTTTCTTTCCCTAATTGTGGTGGCTAAATCTTCCATTACAATGTTAAAAAGCAATGGAGACAATGGGCAGCCTTGTCTGGTTCCTGATCTAAGTGGAAATGATTCCAATTTAACTCCGTTCAATATGATATTGGGTGTCGGTTTGCTGTAGATGGCCTCTTTCAGTTTAAGAAATGTTTCTTCTATACCAATTTTCTTAAGTGTTCTGATCATGAAGGGATGTTGGATGTTATCAAAAGCTTTTTCTGCATCGATTGAGAGGATCATATGATCTTTATTTTTTACTTTGTTTATGTGCTGAATTACATTTATAGATTTACGTATATTGAACCAGCCTTGAGACCCTTGGATAAAGCCAACTTGATCATGATGTATGATTTGTTTGATATGTTGCTGGATTCTGTTTGTTAAGATCTTGTTGAATATTTTTGCGTCTATATTCATTAGGGATATTGGTCTATAATTTTCTTTTCTTGTTGGGTCTTTTCCTGGTTTGGGAATCATGGTGATGTTTGCTTCATAGAACGTTTTTGGGAGTCTTCCTTCTTTTTCTACATTTTGGAACAGTTTGAGTAATATAAGTACTAATTCTTTTTTAAAGGTTTGGTAGAATTCTGATGTGAAACCATCTGGTCCCAAACTTTTCTTTTTGGGGAAGTTTTGTATGGTTGATGTTATTTCTGAACTTGAAATGGGCCTGTTCAACATTTCCACTTCATTCTGGTTAAGTCTTGGAAGGTGACGAACTTCCAAGTATCGGTCCATTTCCTTAATATTTTTATATTTCTGAGAGTAAAGTTTCTTGTAATATTCATTAAGGATTTTTTTGATTTCTGAGGAATCTGTTGTTATTTCATCTTTTCATTTCTGATTGATGAGATTAGAGGTTTTACTCTTTTTTTCCTGATTAGGTTGGCCAATGGTTTATCTATTTTGTTGACCTTTTCAAAAAACCAGCTTTTTGATTTATTGATTGGTTGTATTGTTCTTTTGTTTTCAATTTCATTTAGTTCTGCTCTGATTTTGGTTATTTCTTTTCTTCTACTGGGTTTGGGGTTGGAGCGTTCTTCCTTTTCCACTTGCTTGAGATGTCCGTTTAAGTTGCTAACTTCCTCTCTTTCTGTTCTCCTGAGGAAGGTTTGCAGCGGTATAAATTTCAGTCTTAGAACTGTCTTTGCGTTGTCCCAGAGGTTCTGATACTTCGTGTCTTCATTGTTGTTTTGTTCCAAAAATTTGGCTATTTCCTTCTTGATCTCATCTCTGACCCAGCTATAATTCAGCATGAGGTTATTTAACTTCCATGTTTTTGTATGTGTATGTAGATTCCTGTTGTTACTCAGCTCAAGTTTTATTCCATGATGGTCCGAGAAGATGCATGCAATAACTTCTATTCCTTTAAATTTACTGAGGTTAGCTTTGGGACCTAAGATGTGATCGATTTTGGAGTACGTTCAGTGGGCTGATGAGAAGTATGTGTATTCAGTTCTGTTAGGATGAAATGTTCGGTAGATGTCTGCTAGATCTAAATGCTGGATGGTTAGATTTAAATCTAGAATTTCTTTACTCAGGTTTTTTTTCAGAGGATTGATCCCTCACTGCCAAAGGAGTGTTAAAATCTCCGACTATTATGGAGCTGGAGGAAATCACGTTGCTCATTTCTGTTGGAGTTTCTCTTATGAATTGAGGTGCATTCTGATTGGGTGCATATATATTAATAATTGAAATCTCATCATATTGAGTATTACCCTTAACAAATATGAAGTGACCATTCTTGTCCTTCTTTAGTTTTGTTGTTTTCAAGCCTATTGTGTCTCCAAATAAAATTGCAACACCTGCTTTTTTCTGGTTACCATTTGCCTGAAATATGGATGACCATCCTTTCATCCTGAGTCTGTATTTGTCTTTTAAGTTCATATGTGACTTTTGTAAGCAACAGATATCTGATCTGAGTATTTGAATCCAGTCAGCTAACCTATGTCTCTTTAGCGGGCAGTTTAAGCCATTTATATTAATGGAGATTATTGATAAGTTTGGTGAAATTTGGGGTATCGAGTTTTTCAAAAGTCCAGTGGACAATTTTAATCTTTTTGCCATTGTAGTAGTTTGAGTTTGATCAAGAGTTTCTGAGTGAGTTTACATTTGTAGTAGAGAATTGGGTTGGTCATTATGGAGGATAGGTCTGAGAATATTCTGAGGAGTTGGTTGGTTGCGGCAAATTTCTTCAACATATTAATGTCGTTAAAGTATTTAATTTCTCCATCATAGATGAAACTCAGTTTAGCTGGGTAAGATCCGGGGTTGAAAGTTATTTTGCTTTAGGAGATTAAAAGTTTGATGACCTCCCTCTTCTGGCTTAAAAAGATTCAGCAGAGATATCTGCAGTCATTCTAATGTTCTTACCTTTGTAGATGATGGCTTTCTTTCGCCTGATAATCTTGAGAATTTTCTCCTTCATGTTGACTTTAGTGAAGCTAATTATGATATGTCTGGGGGATGACTTATTGGGGTTGAATCGTGCTGGAGTTCTGAAACTGCTATCTGAATTACAGAATCTCTAGGCATGTCTGGAAAATTCTCTTTCATAATTTCATGCAGAAGGGCCTCTGTGCCCATTGTGGCCACTTCATCGTTTTCCAGAACTTCTATTAGTCGTATATTTGCCTTCTTCGAATTATCCCAGAGCTCTCTAATAGACAGATCCGTTTTTGCTCTCCATTTCTCTTCCTCTTTGAGAGTTTGGGAGTGTTCGAAAGCTTTATCTTCCATGTCAGAAATCCTTTCTTCTGCTTGGTCCATTCTGTTGCTATGGGATTCTACTGTATTTTTCATATCTTTAAGGGCTGCAAATTCTTGCTTCAGTGTGTCTAAGTCTTTGGTGGTTTTGTCTTTAAGTTCGTTAAATTCTTGAGACAACTTTTGAATTTCTCCTCAGATTCCTAATTCCATTTTGTCAATCTTGTCTGCAATCCAAATTCTGAATTCGATTTCTGACATGTCTGCCAGTTGTCTATGAATGGGATCTTCAATTACATCCTCCATTTCTTTCCTTGGGGGTGTTGATCTATTCTGGTTATTCATGTTACTGGAGATTTTCCACTGATTCCGCCCCATGTTTGTTTTACGCCCTGTGATTTTTCACCTAGGGTTTTGTTGAGGGCCTATTCAGTGTTGTAGCCTGAGAGACTGGGGCCCTGTTTTGTGTGGTGGGGCTGAGTGGTTCTGACTTATTTTCAGCTGGCTTCTGTTTGATCTCAGTAAATCACTTACTCTGGGTTGAAGTCTCAGTTCTCTGAGTCAGCCCTACCCTGGATGTTTCCGGGGTTTGTGAGTCACCTTAGACAAATACCCTATACTCAGGGGTGGTGTTTTCTGGTTGCCCAGGGAGGCAGGGGTTATGACTTCAGCCACCTCAGGGAACTGCCGCTGTGATGTGGGTCTTCCCCAGCCTCACTCCTGTGTCCCAGAGTCAGGACCGACCAGCCACTGTTTGCACACTGTCCACGCCCCGTGAAATCCCTCAGGAATCTTGACTCCCAGGGGACAGGCCTCCAGATCCCAGAGTGAGGGTGGGGTGGAGTGCTGGAAGCTCAGAGCCACCAGCAAGAAGCTCACTCAATTCCTCCCAATCTTTGGCTCCAACACACTGCCAAAGCCGAAGCCTGCAGGCTTCACAGTGAGGGCAGGTTTGGGGGAGTGGCTGGAACCCAGAACCGCTGGGCAGTGAACAGACTCAGCTCCACCCAGTTCCCTGCCCAGCCACAGGGCAGGCGCTCAGGTCTCCACAGCACAGAGTGAGGGCGGGGGTAGCACCAGGAGCCCAGAGCCAGCAGGTGCTCCGAGCCGCAGGGAGCCAAGTCGGCAGCATGCAAATTCAGTTCCTCTCAGTCACTCACCCAGATTTAATGCCGCAGCTCAAGCCTTCAGGCTTCAGATTGGGGGCAGGGTGGGGGGAGCGGCTGGAGTCTAGAACCACCAGGCAGCAAATAGACTCAGCTCCACCCTGTTCCCTGCCCAGCCACACGGCAGGCGCTCAGGTCTCTGAACCACTGAGTGAGGTCGGGGGAGCTCCTGGAGCCCAGAGCCAGCAGGGCCTCCGAGCCGTAGGGAGCCCGGTCGACAGCAAGCAAATTCAGTTCCTCCCAGTCTCTTGCTCGGTTGTACCGTCGCAGCACAAACCTTCAGGCTTCAGAGTGGGGTTGGGGTGGAGGGAGCAGCTGGAGCCCAGAACTGCTAGGCAGAGAAAAACAGACTCAGCTCCACCCAGTTCCCTGCCCAGTCACACGGCAGGCACTCAGGTCTCCGGACCACAGAGCGAGGGCGGGGGGAGCACCAGGAGCTCAGAGCAGCAGGGAGCTCAGAGCAGCTGTTAATGAGTTCGACTCACTTATATGCCTGGTTGTATTGTTGCCCAAGGAGGGCTGCTGCACCTCGCCTCGGGGAAGTGCCACCCTGCTGAGGGTCTCCCTTTGCTGACTGTCCTCACCTCTCTCCCGTGCCCCTGAATCAGTGCTGACCAGCCACAGCTCGGGGACTGTCCTCTCCCCTTTAGGAGTCACCCAAGAATCCGAACTCCTGGAGGATAGGCTTTCAGACCTCAGAGAGAGTGGAGGGAAGTGCTGGGTGCTCAGAGTTGCCAGCCACGGATATTTACAGATTTATACAGTTTTATGCCTGGCAGGAGAATGCCTAGACATCTTAGTAAGGGAGGTAGGTCCAGTTTGTAGTAGGTCTCTCCCGTGAAGTGTAGTGGGAGGGCCTTTGATTTCTGCCCTTTTGTTTGTGGGGCCCTTAAGCCGATCATGTGGGGGAGGGGGGACTCCTATTCCCTTGGTGATGGGTTTTGGACCTTTTGTTTGCTTCCTTGTGGTCGCAGCTCTCCTCAGCGGGGTTGATGTGCGTTCTTCAACTTTCTCGCTTGGTGTTGCTCGAATCCATCAGGATACTTGCTAAATTTTCGTCCCCTAACTCTCCTTGAGGACAGGAGCCTCTGTGGAAAGCTGGCTTCAGTCCGCCGTCTTTCCATCATCCCCCCACTTGTTCTTTTCTTATTAATAACTTTGAGTTCTCTGTGGATTCTGGTTATCAAACCTTTGCCAGAAGCATAACCTGCAAATGTCCTCTCCCATTATGCTTTTAATTTTAAACACCCTTCATGCACTCACTTGACTACTATGCCATTTCTCACCTAATTTAGGTATAATTGAGTGGTTATTTCTTCTTCATCATCCTTCTAAAAAAATATACACTCCACTAGATCAGAGATTTTCTCTAATCTTTCATGGAAGAATAAGATGTCAACAGCTAATAGGATATGACCCCCATATCCTTATTACAGGCTTATATATGAAAAGCTTTTCAAATTGCATGGATACAAAGTGAAAAGGTGCAAGTCTCTTTGGCAAACATTTCTTGTGACATACAATTCACTTTGCCAACTCTGAAAGACCTAGTTGGTCTACAGCTTTATCCCCTTAAGCTTTTTAAATTCTATTTCACTAACCCCCACTCCCAAAAAATCCCCTCACAATAATTACTGATGGCTCCAGAAAAACTGAGTGGCTGCCTTGTCTTACTTCTGGTCATACTCCCACACAAAGGGATGAATTGGCCGCTGCAATTTATGGCTTTAAAATTATTCCCTAGCCAACCTCTTAATTATTCAGCAATTGAGGAAATATTTAAGCATGTTAAAAAACAACAACTAATTTCGACTTTGTCCCATTTAGGACTTCCCATACAATTAAAAACTGACAATGGCCCTGCTTAAATGTTACACTCATTTCAGCTTTGTTGTCAACAATGACAAACATTCCACCAGAATACTTTGTAATCCCCCAGGCCAAACCATTGTTGGAAGAGCAAGTGGCCTTCTTAAAACACAACTATGTAAAGTAAAGGAAGGAAGAATGAAAGATCTCCTGCTCTGCAGTACCAACTACACAAAGCCTTACTTATTTTAATTTTTTAAACTGTTCCAATGATAACCTTTCTGCCTCTGAAGGCCATTTCTTGCTTCCCAACAACAGCCCTAAGCCCTTAGTCCTCTACAAAGTACCTTTGGGTATTCCTCATTGATTAGGTCTGATGAAACTTCTAACCTGGGGGTGGGATTAAGTGGTCATTTTGTCTCCAATAGGACCCCATTGGCTACCAGCTCCATCAAGTCAAACCTTACCATGAGTTGCCTAAACCTGTGCATAAGGGAGAGCTCTCTGAACTCGGGTACACCTCTGAGCCTGTGGAACAGCCAATGGGTGGAGCAAAACAGAAGGCCTTCTTCACCCAGCCATAACTGATACCTCATTTCTGTTTTTATTACTTTGTGAGAGAGAGGATCTCTCAGAAGAACAGAAAGAAATGATACTGAAACAGAGAGCTCGAGATCTCGTCAATCACCATTATCCAGACCATTACTACAGCAGGCACCAAAGAACCCCTAGCCCAAAATACTTGTAGGTAAGGATAGATTCCAGAGAGCATTGCCAGTCATGGCAGGCCACCTGACTATTAGGTATCTTAACAATATGAGAGGGAGACTCAACCTCTCTCTGAAAGGCATTTCTGCCATGGCCATCACCACTCACCAGTTCCATTAGTCACCTGGGGAATGATAAAGAAAGTTGCCCAAGATGCTAAAAATTTCCCCACTTCTAAAGTCTGAATAGAGCATATCTTTTCCACTGTGCTATTCGTTCTTGATCCCAAAACCTACAAAGTAGAACTCTCCTAACATGCAAGCAGCCTTTCTAGAGTATTTTTTTTTCTTCCTTTTCTTGTTTTGCTGCTGCCCTGGTAAACACTCTTTGGTGCAATCACATGGGAGGATCCTGAACCTCCTAAAATGATTCTCATACAACTGGAGGGACTTGGTTAAAGAAATTGTGACTATGCTCAGGTTTGTAGAGGAAACTGAGCCCTGATCTTTAGCATAAGTTTCACTTCCCGTTTAGAGACCTGGAGAATCACAAGAATGGCATATGAGTTGTGTGTGTGTCAGAAAACTGTCATCCAAGGGAAAATGCATATGTGAGGTGTGGCAATACCGGACCTAATGATTATGGTAAAGATTCTGTAAATTCCAAAGGTCTCTTGTTGCTAGAGGCAAAGTCTTCCTTAACATCTGAGATTTTGCATGCATAACAAATTGTAGATATTCTGTCTGACAATTTCCATATTCATTCTTTTTTAATGTTGATGTCCTATAAGTAACTTTTAACTACTTTTTCCTGCTTTATCATAATAAACCCAGGAGGTTTCTTACCAGAGTTCCTCAGTCCCCACTACCCCACACCACCCCACCCCCAACACAGACAAACTCTGTGTCAAGTCCCTTCATTTCTCATGCCCAGAGCCCCTTTTCTGCTGACTCCAAACCCTTTCATCTGGTGACCCCCATGTGACAGGCCAACTAATCGGACCTCAGGCAACAATGCACAGAGCAGGAAACATCCATTGCAGGGAACACTAGGATGCACATCCATTGGCTAAGATAAGAATCCCAGGGATACCTGCTGGATGGGAAATCTCCGTTTTGCTGAATTCACTTCAGGGGACTTTTAAAACATATCACAACAACTTTTAAGAACACAACATGTATACATTGCTACCCTTAAACAGCTATTAAAAGCTTCTGATTGCAGGCTAGATGAAAAACCTTAGTTTCACTTTTGCAAACTGTATGGCTGCATTGCTTTTGGTTCCCAGATTTAAAAAAACCTTAAATTTAGATCTATAGAAACAGGTTGCATGTTAAATATACTAATAATAGAATATATGTGTCTAAACACAATAATTAAATAAATGTGGTGAATGATATGTTAATCAGTTTGATGTAACCATTTCAAATTGTATATAAAATCAGCACATTATACCCCATAAATTCAATAATGTACAAAGTTATGATCTAATAAAAAAAAAGGGAAAGACATTGAAAAGAAAAAAAACTACATATCATCAAAGGTCAGAACATTTGTATTTTGCCTGCTAAAATTTGTGGTTGCTATGTTAGCAGTGTCCTGAAGATAAGGTATTAGCTCTTAGCAGAAGACTCAAGGTCGGTTATTCATTCGGAACTAAAGAAAAAAACAGTACTCTTTGCTTTTTAAAACAGCAACTGCTTTTCTTTCTTAATTAACACTGCTCTGTCTGGCTTGCTCTTACCGTAACTGGACATATTTTTAACAAATACCTTCTTTTGATTTATATTACACTCCAGAACTTTATTTCTTTCCTTCCATTTACATAGAAATCTGATCCTGCTCTGACAGAGAGCTATTACAAAGCCCAATACTCACATACCCCCTTGATTCTGCAAATCAGATAGAAAGTGTTAAATTAGACAGTTACTTACACACAAGAAAGACAAATAATGACTACTAATGTAAACTATTTACGTAATTTGAGGTTGGCTTGAATCAAAAAAGCCAAAGTTATCATACTAAATTGTCACACTAAGTTAACACAAGACAAAGGCTAATCAAGACCTTAATCTTCAAACAAAGATGGGGTAGTATGAAGAATAGACTTGCTACACAAGAGCAATTGTATTTACCCTTAATTTTTTAATTTGCTTAAAAAATGGCCTTACTGCCAGTGAAAGACAATTTACTCCACTAGAAAAAGACACCAAGTCTCTGGTGTTATACAAAGAACCTCTGGGAAGCCCTAAATGGCTAAAACCTGCCAAACTTTTGGCATAGTAGTGGAATTATGCTGCCATTTAATCTCCAGCAGGTCCTCTCTAGATTCCAACTCATCTTGTAAAGCCTTAACATGAGCTGGCAACCAATAGAAGAGGAGACTCCAGTTCCAGAGATGAAAAATCTCTACTTGCCAAATGCCCTAACAGAGAATCCACACCTGGAACAACATTTAGCTCAGAAGTACCAATCCCTCCCACCAAAAGTATTTGACTACAACCCAGTTAAATTTAATTAATGTTTACTTCCTTAAAAGGAGAACTGAAAGCCGACTCCTCGTTAACCTTATCCAGCCATAGAAACAAGAGAATACATTAGGACAAATTAGCCCAGTTCTTGAAAAAAATTATTCCAAATATTTTCTCAGTATTTAATTAATCTCTGTTATCACTGCCACTGCAATTGTGGCTACTGCTGTAACTTCCAATCTGGCCCTTTTACAAGTAATACACACCACCCATCAAATAAATAAATATCTTCAAAATACTACTTCAGAACTCTAATCTTTGGCTACAGTGGATCAAGAAATTTTCAAAAGGCATACTGTCCTAGAAGCAGCAGTTCCTTAGATGGGTGAAAAACAAAAGGCCATGTGGACAGAACAAAAACTGGTTTGTGATAAAGACTACAAAATCATGTGCTTCACTACCATCTCATTTAATGCATTAAAAAACGGGATAAAGTTAAAATGTACCTCCAAGGTATGTTTGAAAAGTCATCTTAATCAAGACCTAACTGCCCTTCAAAAAAAATTAATGCAACAACTAAAACAACTATGAGATGATGCAGAAAGATAAATCTTAGTTAGATTAAAAAATGTGGTTAATTGGTTTAGTTCAAAAACTTAGCTTTCCGACCTAAATTTACGAATTTATATTGCTGTTTCTCTGGTTGTTATTCTGTTTCTACGTTTTCTTGCAGTAGTGAATGCTCTGTCTCTGACTCTTCCAGCAAAACACCCATGCAGAAGCAATGGTGTTTACTTCAATCAACAACACCCTAAAACCTCCAAAACCTTTCCAATGACTGTTTACTTCAATCAACAAAACCCTAAACCTCTAAAAACTTTTTCACCCTGTAGTTATGTTAATTTCACTCTGTTAAAGACAGTACTATCTAAAGCTCCTCTGCTCAAAAAAAAAAAACCAAAGAGTGAGGAGATGTGGGTGAAAGCTAGAAGAGGCTGGCATTTCACTCCTGTGAGAAAATGGACCCAGGCCTCAGCCTCTCTGCTGAGATGCACACCTAAAGTAGTGAGGGAGGGTTGAAAAGTCCAGCAGAGTAGATAAGAAAGTAGTCTGAGAAATGTCTAGATAGATATCAGCAGCTTAGAGACAAGATATAAATAATGTTAGAAAGCAATTGATCACTACCCTGCAATTAAAGACAGCTAACCTGTGGGCTGTAACTTTCCTTCAT
This sequence comes from Nycticebus coucang, assembly GCF_027406575.1. Lineage (NCBI taxonomy): Eukaryota > Metazoa > Chordata > Mammalia > Primates > Lorisidae > Nycticebus > Nycticebus coucang. The sequence continues at coordinate 65,561,199 of NC_069804.1, forward strand.
TAAATGCAACCCAAAATATTCTTTGAGATGTAGCTTAGTATTCCCCTGTACTTCAGCCTGATACCTTTCTTCCTTAAACTAAGAACCACCTCTTTAATTGAGACATAAAACTGTTACTTTCTCCCTTTTTGCCTTGGGTATGCATGCCCCTGAAACTCCTAATACAAAGGTCTTGAATACTCAGGGTGAGGCAATACCTGCTAGCCTTGTGAGGGGCTGATATGCTTTCATCTCTCAAGATCAAAACACTGTGTGTGTGTGTGTGTGTTCAGGTGTGTATATTTTCTAGTACCTTCTTTTCCTCTGTATGTCAGATCCTGGGTGGTCAGGCAAAGCCCTTACATAGGGGCCCTCCCTGTCTACTGTGCTGTGGCTTGATTCTTGAGCCACAACACTACTAGGCTTTATGGCCTCATTCAGCTAGAGTCTTTAAAAGAATGAGAGGGTCTAAAATAGCACCTTGTTTCTGGAGGAAAAGATCAACATTTTGAACAGAAGTGGGCCTCTGTGAAAAATTATAGTCTTACAAACCTCCAGCACCAAAGACGTTTGAACTCAGAACAGCCCGTCTTCTGTAGGCGATTTTGGCAGAAACAGAGACAGAACCCCGCAAAGTTGTCTGTTCTGTTAACAGCATCCATCAGGGACCGGGCTAAGCCTGAGTGAACACCTCCTTCCCATCACCTGCATCAAGCACTCAAAGATGTCAGGCCCCATCTCCTCCTGCTAAATAGCGGCAGTCTGCGGGGGCCTGGCAGACTTCTTTGCGATTCAGGCAGGTGCAAAAGCCTGGAGTGTCTGTTCACTGCAGGCAACTGGGTTAGCCATCTGCAGAGATACCAGTGACTGGGCCCAACGGAGGGGCAAAGTGGGGAAGGAGACGTCAACCTTCCCAGACTGCTCTGTTTGCTGGGTGGCTCCTCCTGACTCCACGCTGCACTGGGATGAGCCGTGTCAGAGGAGTCACCAGGCCACTGTGATCCAGTTCCCAGAGACCTCTTGAACTCTCCCACCCGAGACAGGTGCCGATAGAGACACTTGATTTGGACCTTTTGAACTGGGCTAATAGACTGAGGACTTTTCGGGCGGTGCCCTGGGTGTGCGGTTGTAGGAAGGTTTGATTCTCCTTTTCCAAGTGGGGCCAGAGCGGGGCAGGTGGGGTGACTTAATTACTGATTTTTCCACACAGCTGAGACTTCAAGCCAGAGTAGAAGTTGCAATAGGATCGAACAGAAACCAGCTGAAAACAAGACAGAACCACTAGCTCCACCATACAAGACAGGGCCCCAGTTTCTCAGGCCACAACACTGTACGGGCCCTTGATAAAGCCCCAGGGGAAAAATCAAAGGGAGTAAAATAACCATGGGGCGGAATCAGCAGAACAACTCTGGTAACATGAATAACAAGAATAGATCACCCCCCCCAAGAAAAGATACGGCAGATGTGATTGAAGATCCCATTCATAAACAACTGGCTGAGATGTCAGAAATCGAATTCAGAATTTGGATTGCAGACAAGATTAATAAAATGGAATTAGGAATTCGAAGAGAAATTCAAAAGTTGTCTCAAGAATTTAAAGAATTTAAAGACAAAACCACCAAAGACTTAGACACAGTGAAGCAAGAATTTACAGCCCTCAAAGATATGAAAAATACAGTAGAATCCCTCAGCAACAGAATGGAGCAAGCAGAAGAAAGGATTTCTGACATTGAAGATAAAGTCTTCGAACACTCCCAATCTCTCAAAGATGAAGAGAAATGGAGAGCAAAAACGGATCACTCACTCAGAGAGCTCTCAGATAATTCGAAGAAAAGCAATATACGAATTATTGGGATTTCTGAGAATGATGAAGTCGCCTCGAAGGGCACAGAGGCCCATCTCCATGAAATTATGAAAGAAAATTTTCTAGATATGCCTAGAGAATCTGAAATTCAGATAGCAGACAGCTTCAGAACCCCAGCACGATTCAACCCCAAGAAGTCATCCCCCAGACATATCATAATTAGCTTCACTAAGGTTAACATGAAAGGAAGATTCTCAAAGCAGCGCGGTGAAAGAAAACTGTTACGTACAAAGGTAAGAAAATTAGAATAAATGCAGATCTCTCTGCTGAAACTTTTCAAGCAAGAAGAGAGTGGTCATCAACATTTAATCTCCTAAAGCAAAATAACTTTCAACCCAGGATCTTGTATCCAGCTAAACTGAGTTTCATCTATGATGGAGAAGTTAAATACTTCAATGACATTCATATGTTGAAAAAATTTGCCATAAGTAAATCAGCTCTTCAGGATATTCTCAGACCTATCCTCCACAATGACCAACCCATTCCTATACCAAAAGTAAACTCACTCAGAAACTTCGGATCAGACTCCAACTTCCACACTGGTGAAAGGTTTAAAAATGTCTACTGGACCTTTGAAAAACCCGATACCCAAAATTCCACAAGACTTATCAATACTCTCCATCAATGTGAATGGCTTAAACTGTCCTCTAAAGAGGCACAGGTTAGCTGACTGGATACAAAAACTCAAGCCAGATATTTGTTGCATACAAGAGTCACATCTTAACTTAAAAGACAAATACAGACTCAGGGTGAAAGGATGGTCATCGATATTTCAGGGAAATGGTACTCAGAAAAAAGCAGGTGTTGCAAATTTATTTGCAGATACAGTAGGCTTTAAACCATCAAAAATAAGGAATGACAAGAACGGTCACTCCATATTTGTTAAGGGTAATACTCAACATGATGAGATCTCAATTATTAATATCTATGCACCCAACCAGAATGCACCTCAATTTATAAGAGAAACTCTAACAGACATGAGTAACTTGATTTCCTCCAGCTCCATAATCGTTGGAGATATCAACACTCCTTTGACAGTTTTGGATCGATCCTCCAGCAAGAATCTGAGCAAGAAATCTTAGATTTAAAACTAACCATCCAATATTTAGATTTAGCAGACATCTACAGAACATTTCTGCCGCGCCCACGGCATTACCGCCGAAGCGAGGCGGCGCTGACCGCGTTTAGAACGCCGGTAAGGAGGTTTGTGCTCCACGGAGCTTCGCCCCCAGCGACCCCTGCACAAACGGCATCAGAAACGGTGCTCTACGTGCCAAGTCACCCGCAGGAGCTTGAACGACCGTGGCAGCCTTTAAAATTTATTACTTTGTTTTTCTTTAGCATAGGTCTGTGTGCTCTGATACTAATCACAATGTGCTTTCTCAAGGCTGGACCCACCGCACTACCGGATAAGATAAGGCACGAGCCTGCTAGACTCAGTGCCGCCTATAAGTCAGGCACTAAAACGTTTAAGTAATAAATACCATCACAGTAAATACCAATGATTTAGGAGTAAAACAATTTCACAACCATGCTGAGATCAGCTCTTTTGTAGTGAGTTAAACTTTGTACTGTTTATTTTAGGTATGCTTTTAACTGTTATCAACTAAGAACAGAGACAGAGTAATTACATTGTTAAAAATATCTAAAACAATCAGAGCTTACCTAAGCACGAAAACTGCAACCGTAAAGGAAAAATCTGTAACTTTCCACTAACTCAAAATAAATCTTGTGTAACCAATGACGCCCCCTACCTGTAAGTAGAAGTGTATAAGTACTTGCATAAGTTTCACAGTAAAGTTGCAGCGGCATACTCCGACCCGTGGTGTGTCAGACTGTCATTCCTGCGCCGACCTCTCAACCTTCCTCGTTCCTTCTCCCTGCTCTCCCTTGGACTGAAGCCCACCGACAGGGTGGTCCGCGGCAGGTGGCGCCCCGAACAGGGACCTGAAGGACAGGTAATTTTCTCTCTTTCCCTTTTCTCTCTTCCAAGGTTGAAGGCGGCTCTTACCAGGGAGCTGCAGACCCGCCGGTAAAGGCTGACCGGTTAAGTGTAAGTAATCGCAGGACTCATGGGGCACGCATTGACTAAGGAAGAAAAAATGCTGAGTATTATGTTACAGTGTATGTTGGCTAAAAACGGGTTCAATGTGTCCCTCAAGCGGCTGGAGGATCTTATGCATTTTATTAAGCTTGTCAGCACTTGGTTCGTGGAGGAAGGGGCACTGTCTTTGGATGATTGGAAAAGAGTTGGACGGGAAATGCGCCGTTATGTGCAGGCGTACGGGGAACATACACTCCCTGCTCAAGCCTTTCCCCTATGGTTACAGATTAGAGAGTTATTGGCTGACACCACGTCTTTTGAAGCATTCGTACGTGAAACTGCTTCTGACTCTAAAAGTCAGCCTATATATGAGGATGTTGCAGTAGAAGATGCTATAGAAGGAGAGTTAGAGCCTCTATGTGCTATGGCCACGGCCCCCCCGTTACTGGGACCAGAGGGCTCCTTTGATGATGACTGGGATTTGGCCGATGAGATGGAAAAACAGGATGAAGAAGAGGATTTCTTTGATCATGATCATAAGCCCCCCGTAGCGTTTGTGAATACGGCAAATGCACGTCCAGCTAAGCGAGTTCCTCGCCCCCCTTTGCCACCCATGGGTTTTCAGGGCGCTATGCGAGAGGCCCGTAGACAGGGGGATTGTACTTTTGCATTCCCAGTCAGAGAACCAACAACTGACAATGAGAGCCCTGTATGGGAACCTCTGCCTCTTAAAACGCTAAAAGAGTTGCAGCAGGCTGTCCGTACTTCGGGCGCCTCTGCGCCCTATACTTTACAGATTGTAGATCTGGTTGCAAGCCTTTGGCTCACCCCTTATGATTGGCATCAAACAGCCAAAGCCACTCTGTCAGCTGGGGACTATATCTTGTGGAGAACAGAATATGAGGATAGATCGAAAGATACAATTACTCAATTTTCTGGTAAAAGAGGACCTAAGCCCACTATGGCTATGTTATTAGGAACTGATGATTTTGCTACTCCTCAGGCACAAACGGCCATTCCCCGACAATTCTTAGAAGCAATAACAAAAAACGCTGTTAGCGCTTGGCGCAGAATCCCTCCTCCAGGTGCCAAGGGTGGCACTTTAGCGAACATTAGACAAGGTACTGAAGAACCGTACCAGGAATTTATATCAAGACTGGAGGAAGCCATCAATAGAATGCTCCCACCGTCAGAGGGCACATCATTGTTACTTAAACAATTAGCTTGGGAAAATGCCAACACGCTGTGTCAGGATCTTATACGACCCTTGGGAAAGGCAGGCACTCTGCCGGACTACATTAAAGCATGTATGGATGCCTCACCAGCTATAGTCCAAGGTATGGCTTATGCTGCAGCAATGCAAGGTCAGAAATTCAGCGCCTATGTTAAAAACTCCTTTAATAAAGGAGGAAAGGGGCAAAGATCCCCTGCTAACACTTGCTACAATTGTGGCAAGCCAGGACATATGCAGAAGGACTGTAAATGGTCCCATGCCAATAAGCCGAGGGGGGAACCGCCCGGCTTATGCCCTCGTTGTAAAAAGGGGCGACACTGGAAAAATGAATGTAAATCAAAGTTTCATAAGGATGGAACCCCCTTGAATAATGACAAGGGTGACGCAGACACTGAGGAACAGGAAATAAGAAAATCAAAAAACTAGAGAGGGGGCATTCTCCCAGCCCTGACCCCAAGGGAGATCATGCTGCACTGCAGGGCACGCAGCAACCGTCCACTTTAAATCCTCAGGCGCCTGAATTCACTATTCATAATCTTCAAAGAGGCACACCTGGAAGTGCAGGTTTAGATTTAGCAAGTGAAAGGGATGTCTTATTATCCAAATGGGACGGTGTTACTTTAATCCCCACTGCAGTGAATGGGCAACTTTTGCCTGGAACGGTTGGAATTATAATTGGTAGAAGTTCAAATTATACTAAAAACTTTGAAGTTATTCCAGGAGTAGTTGACTCAGACACTCAAAATACTATCAAAATAATGGTTCGGGCATTAGTAGAAACTACACAAATTCACAAAGGGCAAAGAATTGCTCAATTATTGTTATTACCATATGTCCCTTTACCCAATCCTCACTTAAAGGCAACTAGGGAACAAGGTCAGTTTGGCTCCACTGATTATGTGGCTCTGGTACATGATTTAAATGAAAGACCATTTCAAAAGGTGAAATTGAATGGAAAGATATTTAAAGGTTTAATGGACACAGGAGCAGACAAAACCTGTATTGCAGCTTCCGAATGGCCTCAGTCCTGGCCAGTACATAGAACCGGTTCTTCCTTAATTGGTCTTGGCTCAGCTTCAGGAGTTATGCAAAGTTCAGCTTACCTCTCATGGGAGTTTGAGGGAAAAACAGGTGTTATTCAACCATATGTATTACCTTCCCTACCTTTTACTTTGTGGGGCAGAGACATCTTGAGCTCTATGGATCTTAAATTAGTTACTGCCGATCATTTAAATGACCAGCATTTTATATAGGGGCCACTGCAGAAAATCATGCAACTAAAATAACTTGGTTAACAAATACACCTGTCTGGGTTAGTCAGTGGCCCCTTACAGAAGAAAAATTACAGGTGTTACAAACTCTGGTCCAAGACCAGGTGGACAAAGGTCACCTAGAGGAATCCACCAGCCCATGGAACACGCCTGTGTTCGTAATAAAGAAAAAATCTGGAAAATGGAGACTATTACAAGATTTAAGGGCAGTCAATGCAGTAATGGAGGACATGGGAGCCTTACAACCCGGACTCCCTTCCCCTGTTGCCATACCTGAAGGTTGGTCAATAATAATTATCGACCTACAAGACTGTTTCTTCACTATTAAATTACATCCTGATGATTGTCCTCGTTTTGCCTTTAGCGTCCCTTCATTGAATTTACAAGAACCTTATAAGAGATATCAATGGAAAACTTTACCACAAGGCATGAAAAACAGCCCTACATTATGTCAAAAATTCGTAGCAGCTGCCTTGTCCATGCTAAGAAAACAGTTCCCAGATGCCTATATCATTCATTATATGGATGATATTTTATTAGCCCATCAGCACCAATCACAAGTACAACTTATGCTGGAAAATACCATAGAACAATTAACTAAATTCGGTCTAATCATAGCCCCAGAAAAAATTCAAAAAGATAAACCATTTAGCTATTTAGGTCAATGGATTCATTCTGATTATATAACCCCACAAAAGGTGCACATTAGAAGAGACAAATTACAAACACTTAATGATTATCAAAAACTCTTAGGAGATATAAATTGGATTCGGCCTTACTTGAAAATTACCACAGGGACTCTTAGTCCTTTATTTGCTATTTTACAAGGGGATTCAGATCCACGCTCTCCTAGATTACTAACCAAAGAAGCTTTACAAACGTTAGAAATTGTAGAACCTGCACTCAGTCAGGCCAAAGTGAAACAAGTTAATTATCAAAAACCATGGTCTCTACTAATTTTTTCCACTGATTACACCCCTACTGCTTGCTTATGGCAGTCAGGTGTTTTAGAGTGGCTCCATTTGCCACATATGCAAGCAAAAGTCGTTGCCGACTATCCATATTTAATTTCCTTATTAATAGACAAAGGCAGAAAGAGATCTAGAGAATTATTTGGTAAAGAACCACATGTCATAGTAACCGCTTATAATAAAACACAAATAGAGCAATTATTACAAAATAATGACGATTGGATTTTAGCTTTGCAAGGTTATACAGGTCAAATTTTATATCATTATCCAAAACACCCTTTAATTGAATTCGCTAAAACAGTTTCACTTGTATTTCCTCTAATGTGTGCCAAGCAACCGATATCTCAGGCTATTACATTATTCACTGATGGCTCTTCAACAGGAAAAGCTGTGGTTTTTACGTCTGGCTTGCCACCTCTCATAAAGGAAGTGGCACAGACTTCAGCTCAGCAAGCGGAACTGTTGGCCCTAATCATGGCTTTTGAACACTTTAATCAGAAGTTTAATCTTTATACAGATTCTAAATATGTTGCTTCCTTATTTCCAGCCCTAGAAACTGCTCTTTTAACAGGAACTTCTACTATACTGCCTTTACTCAAAAAATTATAAGGTTTAATTCAACAAAGACACAATCAATTTTATATTGGCCATATAAGAGGACACTCACAGTTACCAGGGCCTTTAGCCCAGGGGAATGCTACTGCAGACTTATTAACAAGAACTGTAGTAGCCACTGTCACTCAAGCAGAAGATAGCCATGCCCTACATCACCAAAATGCCAATGCTTTACGAAAAATGTTTCACATTACTAGAGAACAAGCAAGGCAAATAGTCTTACAATGCAAAGCATGCCCTCTTACTCACCATCCATTAAAATTTGGAGTTAATCCCATAGGTTTACGACCCAATATATTATGGCAGATGGATGTCACTCATGTACCAACTTTTGGGAAGTTGGCGTATGTACATGTAACTGTGGATACCTTTTCACATTATATTTGCGCCTCTGCAAGATCTGGCGAGGCTTACAAAGATGTCATTCAGCATCTGTTTACATGTTTTCAACAATTAGGAGTCCCTCTTCAATTAAAAACAGATAATGCTCCTGCTTACACTTCTCGAGCATTTACTAATTTTTGTACTCAATGGAGAATAGCTCATTCTACAGGAATTCCTTATAATCCGCAAGGACAGGCCATTGTAGAACGAGCTAACCAAATATTGAAACTTCAAATTGAACGATTACAAAAAGCTCACACATACTTCTCCCCCCACCATATTTTGTCACACGCATTATTTGTATTAAATCATTTAAATGTTAATTCTGAAAATCATAGTCCGGCATTTATACACTGGCAGCCGGAAACAAAAACTGTTTTACCGAGAGTTCTTTGGAAAGACTTATTATCAGGGTTATGGAAAGGGCCAGATGTCCTCATAACTTCGGGACGAGGGTATGCTTGTGTTTTTCCACAGGATGCGGAATCGCCCATCTGGATTCCAGACCGACTGGTCAAGCCAGCTCCTCCGGAAAAGACAACGCAGAAGGAGGCGCCAGCGGCCGCTGCAGGACCTCACCCGCCGCTTGGAGAAAATGAAAGTAAACTCGCCGATCGCGAAAAAAATCACCTGGATGCAAATTAAGACTCTTACCCAACAAGCCAAACAACTACTACTTTCCCAGGGAAAATCCCTGACTCCTTGCATGTATTTTATAGCTTTCTTAACTCTCATTTCAAGTCCCAAAGTAGAAAGCACCGCCTACTGGGCATATGTTCCCAATCCACCTTTGCTTCATCCTGTTGGCTGGTTTGATCAGGAATCGATTAAAATATTAACCAATGACACCCTCCGTCTAGGAGGCTTTCAGGATTCAGAATCGCGGGGCCACGCCTCCTCCTTTGTTAACTTTACGGGTAGAGCGGACTCGCTCCCCATTTGTCTTTCTCTTAAGGGGCAAGCACCCCCATTCTGCCTGAAAACCAGCTTCAGAGTATTTCTAACGGACGCTCCTGATCCCAATGACCCTGGTAAGCGTTATGTATGGGAATATCAATTACAAACTTTAGGATATTCAAACTTTAATGAAACTTTTGAAAAGGTGACTACCTTACATATCCCCAATTGCAAAGAAAAATATAGAGATATAAATCAATTTTGGGACTCATCATTAACAAAAACTCCCGTCTGGCTGACATGTGGTTTTGCTGAAGCAGCCAGTCGACATGTCCCAGTAAATTCTAAACTAACCATTTGGGACTATTCTGCTTCTTCAGGAGAAGGAAATTATGAACAATATTTAACAGACAATAGTATGAAATTTCATAGATATAGATGGTCATCTTTTCCCCCACAAAAAATTAGGCGTTGGTATTCACCTGGTTTGGTGGAACACATATGGGTTGCACAGAGCCAGAACATAACTCAAGTTCATTATGATTTATTTAGACTAGTTGCAGCCTCAAATATAATTTTAGAAAAAAAACCAGACATGACGGGGCCTGCTGCTATACCTGCTAGGGTGTGTGTGGGATATCCCTATGCATTGTTATTAGCATCTGCAAGTTATTTAAGTATAACTGAACATAGAAAGTCCTATAAAATAACCTGTATCTCTTGTAAAATAACTAATTGTATTGCTTCCTTTGATGGGCGACTTGATCCTCGACTAAATGTTATGTTAATTGTAAAAAGGCCTTCTTATGTAATGTTACCTGTAGACTTACAAGATGATCCATGGTATGACAATGCAGCACTACAAGTTTTACAAACGCTTAATGATTTAATGAGACCTAAAAGATTTGTGGCCGCTTTAATTTTAGGCATTACAGCTTTAATTTCTATAATTACTACTTTTGCCGTTGCCACCACAGCTTTAATACAACAAGTACATACTGCACATTATGTCAATACCCTTAGCAGTAATGTAACCTTAGCTTTAATGACACAAGCTAGTATTGATAGTAAACTTGAAGCAAAATTGAATGTATTGGAAGAGGTAGTTTTAGCATTAGGACAGGATATTAAAAATATACAACAAAAATTACAAACCAGATGCCATTCTGCTTTCCAAGCTATTTGCATTACACCATTACCTTACAATATATCCGAGCCTTGGAATAAAGTGCAAGCTCATTTACAAGGAGCATGGAAAGATAATGATATAACACATGATTTGAGCCTTCTTTGACAAGACATCACAGCTATGAGTCGAGCCCATTTGCCAACAACTTCCCTTCAAACACTAGCTGAATCACTAAGTAATAGCTTTAGGGCACTCAATCCTATTGATTGGACCCAATACTTTGTGTTTATAGCAATAATAGGATGTCTGTTACTTCTTACTGTTCTGCTGTTACCTTGTCTCATTCGTTGTTTTTTTACATCTATAACTTCCATTCGCCAGGAGGTCTTCGAGCTGCGGTTTAATAATAAAAAAGGGGGAAATGCCGCGCCCACGGCATTACCGCCGAAGCGAGGCGGCACTGACCGCGTTTAGAACGCCGGTAAGGAGGCTTGTGCTCCACGGAGCTTCGCCCCCAGCGACCCCTGCACAAACGGCATCAGAAACGGTGCTCTATGTGCCAAGTCACCCGCAGGAGCTTGAATGACCGTGGCAGCCTTTAAAATTTATTACTTTGTTTTTCTTTAGCATAGGTCTGTGTGCTCTGATACTAATCACAATGTGCTTTCTCAAGGCTGGACCCACCGCACTACAGGATAAGATAAGGCACGAGCCTGCTAGACTCAGTGCCGCCTATAAGTCAGGCACTAAAACGTTTAAGTAATAAATACCATCACAGTAAATACCAATGATTTAGGAGTAAAACAATTTCACAACCATGCTGAGATCAGCTCTTTTGTAGTGACTTAAACTTTGTACTGTTTATTTTAGGTATGCTTTTAACTGTTATCAACTAAGAACAGAGACAGAGTAATTACATTGTTAAAAATATCTAAAACAATCAGAGCTTACCTAAGCACGAAAACTGCAACCGTAAAGGAAAAATCTGTAACTTTCCACTAACTCAAAATAAATCTTGTGTAACCAATGACGCCCCCTACCTGTAAGTAGAAGTGTATAAGTACTTGCATAAGTTTCACAGTAAAGTTGCAGCGGCATACTCCGACCCGTGGTGTGTCAGACTGTCATTCCTGCGCCGACCTCTCAACCTTCCTCGTTCCTTCTCCCTGCTCTCCCTCGGACTGAAGCCCACCGACAGGGTGGTCCGCGGCACATTTCATCCCAACAAAACTGAATATACATACTTCTCATCAGCCCACGGAACTTACTGCAAAATTGACCACCTTTTAGGTCACAATTCTAACCTCAGTAAATTTAAAGTAATAGAAATTATTCCATGCATCTTCTAGGACCATCATGGAATAAAACTTGAATTGAGTAACAACAGGAATCTGCATACTCATACAAAAACTTGGAAGTTAAATAACCTTATGCTGAATGATAGCTGGGTCAAAGATGAGATTACGAAAGAAATCGCCAATTTTTTGGAACAAAATGACAATGAAGACACAAACTATCAGAACATCTGGGACACCACAAAGGCAGTTCTAAGTGGGAAATTTATAGCATTGCAAGCCTCCCTCAAGAGAATGGAAAGAGAGGAAGTTAACAACTTAGTGGGACATCTCAAGCAACTGGAAAAGGAAGAACATTCCAACCCCAAACCCAGTAGAAGAAAAGAAATAACCAAAATTAGAGCAGAATTAAATGAAATTGAAAACAAAAGAATAATGCAACAGATCAATAAATCAAAAATCTTTTTTTTTTAAAAGGTCAATAAACTAGATAAACCTCTGGGCAACCTAATCAGAAAAAAAGAGTAAAGTCTCTAATATCATCAATGAGAAACAACAAAGACGAAATAACCACAGACTCATCAGAAATCCAAAAAATCCTTAATGAATATTACAAGAGAATTTATTCTCAGAAATATGAAAATCTGAAGGAAATTGACCCATACTTGGAAGCACACCACCTTCCAAGACTTAACAAGAATCAAGTGGAAATGTTGAACAGACCCATATCAAGTTCAGAAATACCACCCTCAAGTTCAGAAAAACCTCCCTAAAAATGAAAGCCCGTGACCAGATGGTTTCACGTCAGAATTCTACCAAATCTTTAAAGAGGAATCAGTACCTATATTTCTCAACCTGTTCCAAAATGTAGAAAAAGAAGGAACACTACCCAACACATTCTATGAAGCAAACATCACCCTGATCCCCAAACCAGGGAAAGACCCAACAAGAAAAGAAAATTATAGACCAATATCACAAATGAATATAGATGCAAAAATATTCAACAAGATCCTAACAAACAGAATCCAGCAACACATCAAACCAATTATACATCATGACAAAGTTGCTTTTATCGCAGGGTCTCAGGGCTGGTTCAATATGCATAAATCTATAAATGTAATTCAGCACATAAACAAATTAAAAAACAAAGACCATATGATTCTCTCAATTGATGCAGAAAAAGCTTTTGATAATATCCAGCATCCCTTCATGATCAGAACACTCAAGAAAATTGGTCTAGAAGGGACTTTTCTTAAACTGATAGAGGCTATCTACAGCAAACCCACAGCCAATATCATATTGAATGGAGTTAAATTGGAATCATTTCCACTCAGATCAGGAACCAGACAAGGCTGCCCATTGTCTTCATTGCTTTTCAACATTGTAATGGAAGTTTTAGCCACTGCAATTAGGGAAGAAAAGGCGATCAAGGGTATCCATATAGGGTCAGAAGAGATCAAACATTCGCTCTTCGCAGATGATATGATTGTGTATCTGGAAAACACTAGGGACTCTACTACAAAACTCCTAGAAGTGATCAAGGAATACAGCAGCGTCTCAGGTTACAAAATCAACATCCATAAATCGGTAGCCTTTATATACACCAACAACAGTCAAATTGAAAAAGCAGTTAAGGACTCTATCCCATTCACAGTAGTGCCAAAGAAGATGAAATATTTGGGAATTTACCTAACAAAAGACGTGAAAGATCTCTATAAAGAGAACTATGAAACTCTAAGGAAACAAATAGCTGAAAATGTTAACAAATGGAAAAACATACCACTCTCATGGCTGGGAAGAATCAACATTATCACAATGTTCATAACACCCAAAGCAATATATAATTGAACGCACTCCTTATTAAAGTTCCACTGTCATATTTTAAAGATCTTGAAAAAACAATACTTCGTTTTATATGGAATCAGAAAAAAACTTGAATAGCCAAGACGTTACTCAGAAATATAAAGAAAACAGGAGGAATCACACTACCAGACCTCAGACTTTACTACAAATCGATAGTGATCAAAACAGCATGGTATTGGCACAAAAACAGAGAAGTAGATATCTGGAACAGAATAGAGAACCAAGAGATGAATCCAGCTACTTACCGCTATTTGATTTTTGACAAGCCAATTAAAAACATTCAGTGGGGAAAAGATTCCCTATGTAACAAATGGTGCTGGGTGAACTGGCTGGCAACCTGCAGAAGACTGAAATTGGACCCACACCTTTCACCATTAACTAAGATAGACTCTCATTGGATTAAAGATTTAAACTTAAGACATGAAACTATAAAAATACTAGAGGAGAATGCAGGGAAAACCCTTGAAGAAATTGGTCTGGGTGAGTATTTCATGAGGAGAACCTCCTGGGGCAATTGAAGCAGCTTCAAAAATACACTACTGGGACTTGATCAAACTAAAAAGCTTCTGCACAGCTAAGAACACAGTAAGCAGAGCAAGCAGACAGCCCTCAGAATGGGAGAAGATATTTGCAGGGTATAACTCTGACAAAGGTTTAATAACCAGAATCCACAGAGAACTCAAACGCATCAGCAAGAAAAAAACAAGGGATCCCATCGCAGGCTGGGCAAGGGATTTGAAGAGAAACTTCTCTGAAGAAGACAGGCGCACGGCCTTCAGACATATGAAAAAATGCTCATCATCTTTAATCATCAGAGAAATGCAAATCAAAACTACTTTGAGATATCATCTAACTCCAGTGAGACTAGCCTATATCACAAAATCTCAAGACCAGAGATGTTGGCGTGGATGCGGAGAAAAGGGAACACTCTGCACTGCTGGTGGGAATGCAAATTAATACATTCCTTTTGGAAAGATATATGGAGAACACTCAGAGATCTAAAAATAGATCTGCCATTCAATCCTGTAATTCCTCTGCTGGGCATATACCCAGAAGACCAAGAATCACAACATAACAAAGATATTTGTACCAGAATGTTTATTGCAGCCCAATTCATAATTGCTAAGTCATGGAAAAAGCCCAAGTGCCCATCGATCCATGAATGGATTAATCAATTGTGGTATATGTACACCATGGAATACTATGCAGCCTTAAAGAAAGATGGAGACTTTACCTCTTTCATGTTTACATGCATGGAGCTGGAACATATTCTTCTTAGTAAAGTATCTCAAGAATGGAAGAAAAAGTACCCAATATACTCAGCCCTACTATGAAACTAATTTGGGGCTCTCACATGAAAGCTATAACCCAGTTACAACCTAACAATAGGGGGAAGTGGGAAGGGGGGGTGGGTAGAGGGAGGGGGATCGGTGGGATCACACCTGTGGTGCATCTTACAGGGGTATTTGCGAAACTTGGTAAATGTAGAATGTAAATGTTTTGGCACAGTAACTGAGGTAACGCTGGAAAGGCTATGTTAACCATTGTAATAAAAATGTGTCAAATGGTCTATGAAGCTAGTTTATGATGCCCCATGATCATATCAATGTATACAGTTATGATTTAATAAAAAAAAAAGAAAAATTATAGTCTTGATCAGGTCAGAGAATGAGAAAATACTGATGGAGACTCACCGTATCTCTGTAGCATGCAGATTAACTAAACATTACAGAGATATTGTGAATCAGTGTGTAAAAGAATCAAAATGAAAATCAAGCAGAAGTTAAGTAATTTATGGTATCCTTAGTGTCATTTGAACTAAAAAGAAGAGTTAATTTCTGTCTGCTTGATAAAATATTTGATTTAAGCACTTAATAAATCAAGCCAATTAATTAGAGCTCTTTTTATATAATTTGGTAGTAAAATATCACATGCAAATGACCTATATAGACATATAAACATACAGACAAGACAAGTTCTAGCTACTCTTACAAAGTACTTTTATTTGCTGGCTCTTAAATATTATTATTCTTGTATTTAGGCTATCAATGCTTTTATTACCTATTTTATTGTTTTAGGTAATTAATGATGAAGAGGTCTTGGGGATATTTGCCCTTTTCCTCTAGGTTGGTTCGCTGAAAATATCAAGTCTCAGTTATGGTAGATTAATAGGACAAAGGTTTATTTCCAAATACTATGCACACAGGGAATAAAACAAGAGTGATTTCCCAAAGTCTCAGTGATAGTCAATGGCTTTTAAAGATACCTTTTAGAATGGAGGGGAGAGAGAAACTGGAAAGTGTATTTGTTGCAAGTGGTTGCTAGGGTGGGATGGGTAGAACGAGGGAAACAGATTGATTAGTAAATTAACCTGAGAGACATGTATTGTGCTTCAAATTGACCTTAGGGCAAGATCTATCAATATGTGATAAGCAGTATATCAGCACTTTAAGATTTTAGGTAGATAGAGGAAAGTCTTCAGAGTTTCCTGATTATGAATAGCCTTTAATTCAAAATAATCTTTA
This sequence comes from Nycticebus coucang, assembly GCF_027406575.1. Classification (NCBI taxonomy): domain Eukaryota; kingdom Metazoa; phylum Chordata; class Mammalia; order Primates; family Lorisidae; genus Nycticebus; species Nycticebus coucang. Next base: position 65,577,270 of record NC_069804.1, read on the forward strand.
CACCAAGGAATCATATTTTGTGGTGAAATTTTCTTAACACCCTCATTCCCCTCATCTGGAACTTCCCTAGAAGTTTCACACATTAAGAGCTGAGTTGGTAACTGTGAAGAGAGAGAGCAGGTTAGTAATTTAATAACTGCTTGAAAAGAGATATAAGAACATAAATTAGAATGATAATAAATAAGCAGAAAAGAACAGATCTGAGCATATTTTTCCATACCCCATTAAACCAGTCTCCCATTCCTGGGAAAGAGTCAGTGCAATAGAATGGTTTCACTTCATTAATTTGATGAAGAATATTTATCTTGTCCCTTAAGAGATGTAGATCAGTCTCTATTTGCCCTGAGTGATTTACATAAAAGCATTTTTTCCCCCAGGAAGAGTACATGATCTTCCTTGTTGAGCTATCAAGGCATCCAGGATGTGGTGATTTTGAATTACAACAGATGATAAGCTGTTAACCTCTGCTTGAAGCATTCTCAATGCCTGCATGGTGATGTTGAGCTCTTGTTCTATTACCATGGAGGGATTCATGACTGCTCTTTCAATTTCATAAGGTCCAAATGCTGGGTAAAGGATCATGAGCATTCAAAAGAGCTTTGAGTTATGATATACAAGGATTTTTTTTATAATGTCACATTTCGTATGCTTATAAGGTTCAACCTTATGAACAAAAGACCCCAAGTTTGTAATTGACTGGCATATAAAGTGGAGTACTTGGTAACAGAGGGTGTCAAATAACCAAGCACACAGCATCTTGACCATTGGGTGGTAACCATTTGCATACCTTGCTACCACACAAGATACAAAGACTGGTGTTATTTATGACAGAGTCAGGTTAGAACTTGTGACCTTCCAGCCTGGTGTTTGCTGTCTTCTCCTCCTCACTGCCACATTCACATATACAGTTGTCATGTGTCTCTGTTAATTTGTAGAAACAGAATAGGTTGAGGAATATTTGATATAAAAGGCCTTTCATCTGGCTTTGACAGTTATATGGCTTGCTGCTGTTGCCTAACCATGTAAGTCCAGACTTTTGCTCAATACAAATGTAATTGTTAGTGCCTGGCCATTTAACAGAGGGAGAGAGTAAACTGTCCCAAGTTTCACATGCCTGGCCTGTAGGCTGTTCATAACATATTATGATTTGGCATGTACTGTCTGTCAATATGAAGGTGAGTGTTGGCATCATTTATGATCTTGGTGAGAGTTGCAAGAATGCCATCTGTAGAATCAAACCATAGGTTTTGATCACAATAGTGTTCCAGGATGTCATCTAAAAAGATCCAGCATCATTACAATTTTCAATGCAGAGGAAAAACTGCTTGTCTAGTGAATTCACCTGAACAAAAGGCAGTTCCACAATTTTTCTATGTCCAGTTGTCTCACCAGCAGATGAAGGTGCATGTTGCTTCTTCTCTGGCTGTGGATGCCACATCTTATCATTCATCCATTTTCCAGATTGGTTCCACCAGGCACTCACATCAGCAGAGATAAAAATGAATTCATGTTCTCTTGTATGATCTAGATGTTGACATATCCAGCAATCAGATTGATTAGTTAGTGTGGCCAGGGTTTGAAAGACTGGTGCAAAGGGGTGTCGTGTCTGCACTTGACCTGCTGGAGAAATACTAAGGGTTAGTTTGAAAAGAGTAAGGCATAGTTTCAAAGAAGAGCTATAGTGGAAGATTAAAAAGAAAAGAGAGAGAGAGAGAGAATGGAATAGAGTGAGGCAATCTTCACTCAGCTTACAATGTTTTAACTTCTGAAAGTGGAGGGGGATAGCTAAAGGAAAAATTGCTTAAAAGTGAGTACTGGGGATTTTGAAGGCAGGGAATATAGATTTAAATGAGGTTTCTTGATCTGTGATCTTGGGAACAGTTGTCTACTTTGTGGAGTCATCTGCTTCAGGAGCCTGGGGATTGGCCCTGGAAACCCTTACTTTCAGATCACCTGTAGGGGACATCTTCCAACTGTCTCAGTGTATTCTGGTACAGCTTATATGAATCCAGAAGGGCTTTTCCTTCACTTTTATGTCAGTATAGGTGGTTAGCAGTACTTCATAAGGGCCTTCCCAGTGGGGTGACGGTGCATGTTTTCTTCTAAAAACTTTGATATATACACAATCTCCTGGCTGGAAGGGATGGCAAAGCTTGTCAGTTGGCAAAGGCCATACCCTTTACACCTTTGATGATATTCTCTAAGTACCTTAGTTAGTGCCTATATATAGCTGGTCATGGTATCATATCCCTTTACTTTCCAGTCATCCCAGGAGTTTTAGAGGTGCCAGTAGACATAGTGTGGCCAAACACTATTTCAAAGTGTTTTAAACTATGTCTTCTATTTGAGGTATATGGTTTTATAAGGGCCAGGAATAATGCTTCTGGCCATTTAAGACCAATGTCTTGACATATTTTTGCCAAAGTTATCTTTATGTCTAAGTTTTTACATTCTACCTATCTTGAGGATTGAGGGTGATATGGGGCATGAAATTTTAATAAGTATCCCATAACCTTTGCAAGTAGATATTTATTTCTGCTGTAAAATGTGTTCCTTGATCTTATTCAATCCATAAAGTATAGCAAATCAAGGAATTATTTCAGTTACCAATTTCTTTACTATTGTAGCATCTGCACGTCAGGTTGGATAACATTCAGTCCGTCAACTAAACACTCAGACAATAACTAAACAATGAGAAAAACATAAAGCTAGAGGTAAATCTATAAAATCACTTTGGAGTGCCGCAAAAGGCAATGTGGGTCTTTTGGGATCCCTAAAGGTTATTTGTCTCCTCCAGAGATTTGGGGAGATTTACAAATAGTACATTAAGAAATAACTTGGTCAGAGATTTTTTTGGATTCCAAGGTGGTACCAACTATTTTTTACTTCCTTAATTATCCCCATTTGTGCATATGTCCCACTTGGTAGGAGATAAGTGAAAGTCCCAAAGCTAAAAGAAAGGGGGTCACAGGGAGTCCCTTTAGTCAAATATATAATCCATTTGATAACTGTTTAGCACCACTATGTATCCATTTATCTTTTTCAGATTGTGGTGTATTAATCTGATGATTAATGATGCCAGATAAGGGGAGGGTAATAAGTTGAATGGAAAAAGGATGGGGGACCATTTTTTGTGGCATATTTTGCAGCTCTGTCTGCTCTGAGCACCCAGCACTTCCCTCCACTCTCTCTGAGGTCTGAAAACCTGTCCCTCAGGAGTTCGATTTCTTGGGTGATTTCTAAAGGGGAGAGGACAGTCCCCGAGCTGTGGCTGGTCAGCGCTGATTCTGGGGCATGGGAAAGAGGTGAGGACAGTCTGCGGAGGGAGACACTCACCAGGGTGGATCTTCCCCGAGGAGAGGTGCAGCAGCCCTCCTTGGGCAACAATACAACCAGGCATATAAGTGAGTCGAACTCATTACCAGCTGCTCTGAGCTCCCTGCTGCTCTGAGCTCCTGGTGCTCCCTCCGCCCTCTGTCTGTGGTCCGGAGACCTGAGCGCCTGCCATGTGACTAGGCAGGCAGCTGGGTGGAGCTGAGTCTGTTTTTCTCTGCCTGGCAGTTCTGGGCTCCAGCTGCTCCCTCCACCCCACCCCCACTCTGAAGCCTGAAGGTTTGTGCTGCGACGGTACAACCGAGCAAGAGACTGGGAGGAACTGAATTTGCTCGCTGTCCACCGGGCTCCCTATGGCTCGGAGGCCCTGCTGGTTCTGGGCTCCAGGAGTTCCCCCGACCTCACTCTGTGGTTCAGAGACCTGAGCGCCTGCTGTGTAGCTGGGCATGGAACTGGGGTGAGCTGAGTCTGTTCGCTGCCCGGCGGTTCTGGCCTCCAGCCGCTCCCCAACACCCCACGCCCACTCTGAAGCCTGAAGGCTTGAGCTGCGGCAGTACAACCTGGCGAGAGACTGGGAGAAACTGAATTTGCTCGATGCCAACTGGGCTCCCTGCAGCTCTGAGACCTTGCTGGCTCTGGGCTCCCAGTGCTCGCCCCGCCCTCACGCTGTGGTCCAGAGACCTGAGCCCCTGCCCTGCGGCTGGGCAGGGAACCGGGTGGAGTTGAGTCTGTTCGCTTCTGGGTGGTTCTGGACTCCAGCTGCTCCCCCCACCCTGCCCCCAATCTGAAGCCTGAAGGCTTGAGCTGCGGCGTTAAAACTGAGTGAGACTGGGAGGAACTGAATTTGCCTGCTGCCGACTGGGCTCCCGGTGGCTTGGAGCCCCTGATGGCTCTGGGCTCCTGGTGCTAAACCCGCCCCCACTCTGTGCTCTGGAGACCTGAGTGCCTGCCCTGTGGCTGGGCAGGGAACTTGGTGGAGCTGAGTCTGTTCACTGCCCAGCAGTTCTGGGCACCAGCCACTCCCCCCACCCACATTCTGAAGCCTGAATGCTTGAGCTGGGGCGATACAACCGGCGAGAGACTGGGAGGAACTGAATTTGCTTGCTGTCAACTGGGCTCCCTGTGGCTCTGAGCTCCCAGAGCCCCACCCCACCCCCACTTTGGGATCTGGAGGCCTGTCCCCTGGGAGTCCAGATTCTTGAGGGATATGTTGGGGCGTGGAAAGTGCCTCAACTGTGGCTGGTCAGTCTTGACTCTGGGACACAGAAGTGAGGCTGGGGGATACCCACATCAGAGTGGCAGTTCCCTGAGGCCGCTGAAGCCATACCCCTGCCTCCCTGGGCAACAAGAGGAGGCCATCCCTGAGTATAGGATTTGCTTGAGGTGACTAACAGATTCCGGAAACATCCACGGTAGGGCCAACTCAGAGAACAGAGACTTTAACCCAGAGTAAGTGCTTCACTGGGGTCAAACAGAAGCCAGTTGAAAATATGATGGAACCACTCAGCCCCACCACAATCAGACAGGGACCCAGTCTCTCAGGCTACAATACTGAATGGGCCCTCAATAAAACCCTAGGGGAAAAATCAAAGGGAGTAAAACAACCATGGGGCAGAATCAGAGCAAAATGTCCGGTAACATGAATAACCAGAATAGATAAACCCCCACCAAGGAAAGATATGGCAGATGTAATTGAAGATCCCATTCATAAACAACTGGCAGACATGTCAAAAGTTGAATTCAGAATTTGGATTGCAGACAAGATTGATAAAATGGAATTAGGAATACGAGGAGAAATTCAAAAGTTGTCTCAAGAATTTAACGAATTTAAAGACAAAACCACCAAAGACTTAGACACACTGAAGCAAGAATTTGCAGCCCTTAAAGATATGGAAAACACAGTAGAATCCCTCAGCAACAGAATGGACCAAGCAGAAGAAAGGATTTCTGACATCGAAGATAAAGCCTGCGAACGCTCCCAAACTCTCAAAGAGGAAGAGAAATGGAGAGCAAAAATGTATCATTGTCTTAGAGAGCTCTGGGATAATTCGAAGAAGGCAAATATACGAATAAGAGGAGTTCCGGAAAATGGTGAAGTGGCATCGATGGGCACAGAGGCCCTTCTGCATGAAATTATGAAAGAGAATTTTCCAGACATGCCTAGAGATTCTGAAATTCAGATAGCACACAGTTTCAGAACTCCAGCACGACTCAACCCAAAGAAGTCATCCCCCAGACATATCATAATTACCTTCGCTAAAGTCAACATGAAGGAGAAAATTCTCAAGGTTATCAGGCGAAAGAAAGCCATTACCTACAAAGAACATTAGAATGACTGCAGATCTCTCAGCTGAAACTTTTCAAGCCAGAAGAGGGTGGTCATCAACTTTTTATCTCCTAAAGCAAAGTAACTTTCAACCCCGGCTCTTGTACCCAGCTAAACTGAGTTTCATCTATGATGGAGAAATTAAATACTTTAACAACATTCATATGTTGAAGAAATTTGGCACAAAAACCCCAGCTCTTCAGGATATTCTTAGACCTATCCTTAATAATGACCAACCCAATCCTCTACTACTAACGTAAACTCACTCAGAAACTTCTGATCGACTCAAAAATCTACAATGGCGAAAAGATTAAATTTTTTCACTGGACTTTTGAAAAACTCAATACCCAAAATTTCACCAAACATATCAATAATCTACATTAATGTGAATGGCTTAAACTGTCCTCTAAAGAGACATAGGTTAGCTGACTGGATACAAAAACTCAGACCAGATATCTGTTGCCACAAGAGTAACATCTTAACTTAAAAGACAAATACAGACTCAGGGTGAAAGGATGGTCATTCATATTTCAGGCAAATGGTAAACAGAAAAAAGCAGGTGTTGCAATTTTATTTGCAGACACAATAGGCTTGAAACCAACAAAAGTAAGGAAGGACAAGAATGTTCACTTCATATTTGTTAAGGGTAATACTCAATATGATGAGATTTCAATTATTAATATCTATGCACCCAATCAGAATGCACCTCAATTCATAAGAGAAACTCTAACAGACATGAGCAAATTGATTTCCTCCAGCTCCATAATAGTCAGAGTTTTTAACACTCCTTTGGCAGTGAGGGATCAATCCTCCAACAAAAAGCTGAGTAAAGAAATTTTGGATTTAAATCTAACCATCCAGCATTTAGATCTAGCTGACATCTACAGAACATTTCATCCTAACAAAACTGAATAAACATACTTCACATCAGTCCACTGAACTTACTCCAAAATCGATCAAATCTGAGGTCCCAAATTTAACCTCAGTAAATTTAAAGGAATAGAAGTTATTCCATGCATCTTCTCAGACCATCATGGAACGAAACTTGAGCTGAGTAACAACAGACATCTACATCCTCATACAAAAACATGGAAGTTAAATAACCTGATGGTGAACGATAGCTGGGTCAGAGATGAGACCAAGAAAAAAATTGCCAAATTTTTGGAACAAAACGACAATGAAGAGATGAACTATCAGAACCTCTGGGACACTGCAAAGGCAGTTCTAAGAGGGAAATTTATAGAGCTTCAAGCCTTCCTTAGGAGAACGGAAAGAGAGGAAGTTAACAACTTAATGGGACATCTGAAGCAACTGGAAAAGGAAGAACACCCCAACCCCAAACCCAGTAGAAGAAAACAAATAACCAAAATCAGACCAGAAGTAAATGTAATTGAAAACAAAAGAATAATACAACAGATCAATAAATCAAGAAGCTGGTTTTTTGAAAAGGTCAATAAAATAGATAAACCGTTGGCAAACCCAATCAGGAAAAAAAAGAATAAAATCTCTAATCTCATCAATCAGAAATGACAAAGACGAAATAACAATAGGCTCCTCAGAAATCAAAAAAATCCTTAATGAATATTACAAGAAACTTTACTCTTAGAAATATGAAAATCTGAAGGAAATGGACCAATACTTGGAAGCTCATCACCTTCCAAGACTTAACCAGAATCAAGGGGCAATGTTGAACAGGCTGATTTCAAGTTCGGAAATAACATCAACCATACAAAACCGCCCTAAAAAGAAAAGTCCGGGACCAGATGGTTTCACATCAGAATTCTACCAAACCTTTAAAGAGGAATTAGTACCTATATTACTCAACCTGTTCCAAAATGTAGAAAAAGAAGGAAGACTACCCAACACGTTCTATGAAGCAAACATCACCCTGATCCCCAAAACAGGAAAAGACCCAATAAGAAATGAAAATTATAGATCAATATCACTAATGAATGTAGATGCAAAAATATTCAACAAGATCCTAACAAGGAATCCAGCAACATATCAAACAAATCATACATCATGATCAAGTTGGCTTTATCTCAGAGTGTCAAGGCTGGTTCAATATACGTAAATCTATAAATGTAATTCAGCACGTAAACAAAGTAAAAAAACAAAGATCATATGATTCTCTCAATTGATGCAGAAAAAGCTTTTGATAACATCCAACATCGCTTCATGATCAGAACAGTTAAGAAAATAGATATAGAAGGGACATTTCTTAAACTGATAGAGGCCATCAACAGCAAACCGACAGCCAATGTCATATTGAACGGAGTTAAATTGGAATCATTTCCACTCCGATCAGGAACTAGACAAGGCTGCCTATTGTCGCCATTGCTTTTTAACATTATAATGGAAGTTTTAGCCACCGCAATTAGGGAAGAAAAGGCGATCACAGACATCCAAATAGGATCAGAAGAGATCAAACTTTCGCTCTTCGCAGACGATATGATATTATATCTGGAAAACAGTAAGGACTCTACTACAAAATTCCTAGAAGTGATCAAGTAATTCAGGAACGTCTCAGGTTACAAAATCAACATTGATAAATCGGTAGCCTTTATATATACCAACAATAGTCAAGCTGAAAAAACAATTAAGGACTCTATCCCATTCACAGTAATGCGAAAGAAGATGTAATATTTGGGAGTTTATCTAACAAAGGATGTGAAAGATCTATATAAAGAGAACTATGAAACTCTAAGAATAGAGATAGCCGAGAATGTTAATAAATGGAAAAACATAACATGCTCATGGTTGGGATGAATCAACATCGTTAAAATGTCCATACTATCCAAAGCCATATGTAACTTCAACGCAATCCTTATTAAAGTTCCACTGTCATACTTTAAAGATCTTGAAAAAACAATACTTCGTTTTATATGGAATCAGAAAAAACCTCGAATAGCCAAGACATTACTCAAAAATAAAAACAAAGCAGGACGAATCACTCTACCAGACCTCAGACTATACTACAAATGGATAGTGATCAAAACAGCATGGTACTGGCACAAAAACGGAGAAGTAGATGTCTGGAACAGAATAGAGAACCAAGAGATGAATCCAGCTACTTACCGTTATTTAATCTTTGACAAGCCAATTAAAAACATTCGATGACGGGGCGGTGCCTGTGGCTCAGCGGGTAGGGTGCCGGTCCCGTATGCCAGAGGTGGCGGGTTCAAACCGAGCCCCGGCCAAATTAAAAAAAAAAAAAAGAACATTCGATGAGGAAAAGATTCCCTATTTAACAAATGGTGCTGGGTGAACTGGCTGGCAACCTGTAGAAGACTGAAACTGGACCCACACCTCTCACCATTAACCAAGATAGACTCTTACTGGATTAAAGACCTAAACTTAAGACATGAAACTATAAAAATACTAGAAGAGAGTGCAGGGAAAATCTTTGAAGAAATTGGGTTGGGTGAGTTTTTTATGAGAAGGACCCCCCGGGTGATTGAAGCAGCTTCCGAAATACTCTTTTGGGACTTGATCAAAGTAAAAAGCTTCTGCACAGCCAAGAACACAGTAAGTAAAGCAAGCAAACAGCCCACAGAATGGGAGAAGATATTTGCTGGTTATGTCTCTGATAAAGGTTTAATAACCATAATCCACAGAGAACTCAAATGCATTAGCAAGAAAAGAACAAGTGATCCCATCGCGGGCTGGGCAAGGGACTTGAAGAGAAACTTCTCTGAAGAAGACAGGTGCACGGCCTTCAGACATATGAAAAAATGCTCATCATCTTTAATCATCAGAGAAATGCAAATCAAAACTACTTTGAGATATCATCTAACTTCAGTGACACTAGCCTATATCACAAAATCTCAAGACCAGACATGTTGGCACGGATGTGGAGAAAAGGGAACACTTTTGCACTGCTGGTGGGTATGCAAACTAATACATTCCTTTTGGAAAGATGTTTGGAGAACACTTAGAGATCTAAAAATAGATCTGCCATTCAATCCTGTAATTCCTCTGCTGGGCATATACCCAGAAGACCAAAAACCACATCATAATAAAAATAGTTGTACCAGAATCTTTATTGCAGCCGTATTCATAATTGCTAAGTCATGGGAAAAACCCAAGTGCCCATCGATCCACGAATGGATTAACAAATTGTGGTATTGTACAGCATGGAATACTATGCAACCTTGAAGAAAGATGGAGACTTTTCATCTTTCATGTTTACATGGATGGAACTGGAACATATTCTTCTCAGTAAAGTTTCTCAAGAATGGAAGAAAAAATATGCAATGTATTCACCCCTACTATGAATCTAACATAGGACCTTCACATGAAAGCTATACGCAAGGTACAACCTAAGAACAGGGGAAAGCGTGGGGTGGGAGTGAGGAGGTGGTTAGAGGGAGGGGGATTGAAAGGATCACACCTGTGGTACATCTTACAAGGGTACATGTGAGGCTTGTCACATGTGGAATGTAAATGTCTTGGCAAAGTAACTAAGAAAATGCCAGGAGGGCCATGTCAGCTAATGAGATGAAAATGTGTTAAATATTCTATGAACCAAGTGTATGGTGTCCCATGATCATATTGATGTACACAACTATGATTTAATAACATAAATAAATAAATAAATTTACATAACAGTACTTTACCAAAAAGTTTTGGTGGTGAAGAATCAGATATTAGAAAGGCATAGTGAGTATTTAGAGGACCTAGAAGTACAGGATAACTTGAGAGACAGGTAACAAAGTAGGTTGTCCAGAAGCTCCAATAGCTTTAATAGAATTAAAGGTGATAGGTAGAGATAATTCTTCTGCTTGAATGGTAGAAAATGTTGCACCAGTGTCAATTAAAAGTTCTAGTTCCTTATCCTCTATTTTGAGTTTAATGGTGGAGTCTGGGGTGTGAGTGAGGATTGGCTGTCCCTGTAAATTGACTGGGTATTGTCTCAAAGGAGAAAAATTAACTTTCTGAGACTTGAGGAAGTTTATCTTTGAGTTTCCCTTTTTCTTAAGGGCCAGACAGTTAATTTTTCGAAGCCCAGGTTTTCTGCAGTATCTGTAGACATCTGGAGGAACTAAATAAGATGATCTTAATTTATTTTCAGAGAACTGTTTTTGCTTCTGCAATGATTTAATTTTCAAAGCAAGGATTGTGGATTTTAGATCTTTCTTTTTATTGTTTCCTTGTAAGTTATTTTCAGAAAACTGTGTAATTGCTTCTATTATAACACTTAAAGTTTGACCAGTTCAGCCAACTATACTATTTTGATTTTTTTTTTTATTATGTCTGAAAGTAAATTTCCAACTATGGCAGAAGTTACAAGATTGCTCTGGCGCTTCAGGATCTAATGATGTATGTCTTTGGAAAACATGGATAAATCTTTCAATAAAGGCTTTAGGATGCTCTCCCTCCTTCTGAGTACATAATTCAACTTTAGACCAAATTACTTTAGGACAGAAAGCATCTAATATTTCCCTTAATTGACTCTGAATGTCAGCATTTAGCTGAGTAATTTCTTGGTTATTCATAGGGTGTCCAGGAAGAGGATCTTGCCACCTGTTCTCTCTAGGGATAGAATCTTCTCTTAGAGGCCTTCTGGCTTGTCTAATGACTGCAGTATAATTATGTGTGAGGAGAATACCCCTCAGCAGCCAATCAAGATCTCTTTGTGTGGGATTATCAATGGCTATAAGCCTCTCTAATTCATCTCTAAATTTGGTGTGATCTTCTGAAAGTGTAGGCAAAAGGGTTTTGTAATTCAGGATATCTGGTGCAGTCCAGGAGACATGAATTCTCTGTGTTGGAGGGCCTGGATACATTCTTAAAGGGCACTGCATAGGGAGGTCCAGGACTGATGGAGTTAGATTATACTGCTCTGGGAAATACGAGGCATTGTATGGCACAGAAAATCGAGCTTTACTTTGGCTCTGTGATAGGCCTACTTCTTGCTTATCAGTTGTTATGCAATCAACCTGTATGTTTTGGGATTATAAATTAGGCCTAAGGGCCTTTTGTAAATTTTAGAGAGATACAGAGATTAAGTTAGGCAAGTGGTTATCAGCACAGTTTCCTGGAAAAGGTGTGGTCGTGATAGTTTTAGTATCTCCTAAGAATGATTGTTGAAGAATTGGGGTTGGATTTTGAGATTTATTTTGACCAGGAACATAGTGATTCAAAAGATCTTCTGGAGGATAAGAAACAGGTAATTGAGGATAGAAAAGAGGATAAATTGGAGGGAGGTTTAAGGTGGAGACAGATTTTAACTTTTGCTTTAATTCAGATTTATGCTCTTCAGTTTTATTTAAGAGAATTTTTGAGGCTAGCCACAACACTGATGTTTGTTTCACTTTTAATTTGATCTTCCCATAAATATAAATAAGGCAATTGCTTCAGATGAGACCTTTGTAAAATTTTCTTCAAATTAAGGAGTTTTTCTAGTTCAAAGGATCCATCTTCTATCCATTTATAATTAGAATTTTCTATGGTATATTTATTTCAAAAATGACTCAGTCTAATAAGCCAATTTATAGAAAGCCCTGGTGGTAGCCTTCTAGGTTTAGAGGAAAATTTTACCATATAAAGTTGAGGTGTTCCTGGAAAACGCTTAGAGGATACAGTTTCCACGATTTTCAAACTTCACTCTCAGAAATAGATTTATGTTAGAATAGACAATTACAGAAGACTTACACCTCAGAACTTGACATGTTCAGTACACACAGTGTGCTACTTAGAATCTTATGGGTCCTGGACTACCAGTCTTTCCATACTAGCCCCCTGACATGTTCCCAAGAAAAAATGCCCTCTGGATGATTGAGACGGAGGAGAGAATTCTCACACAGTCACAAATTCAAGTGCAGAGACATAAAATAGAATGAGAGGGAAACTTCATATGGTTTTAGTTTCAGGGACCCATAATAAAGTTCATCTTAAAAGACACCAGACCAGCAGAAACTATATAACTGCTAGTATGCAGGGCTGGTTTGAATGTCAGGCTGGTGAGGGGCTAGGCCCAAGTTTCACCCTATGGTAACCCTCTTTAGACAAAATGATACAGAAAGACAAGTGACAAAACAGAAACAAGCAATAACAATGACAGCAGTTAGAATTTATTTCTGGGAGGAGATGGAATCAAACAACATGAATATTCATATACCACAAAGAATATACAAGTACCAGAGTCACTTACAAGACTAGTCACCAACAAAAATATTTCTCTCATTAACCTTAAAAATGGAAAGAACAAAGATCTTTTAACATCTGCTCAACTAGAGCTCACAGATGGGATGCCTGATGTGCCAACTGGTTTCGGGGTTCCAGTTCTCCCACTGTGGCCTTCTGGAGAGCATTGTGGCTTTGAGATCCTGACAACTACCTAAAACTGTAGGCATCACGATGAAACTTGCCCTGTTCCCTTTGGTTGGTTCGCTGAAAAGTTCAACTCACAGTTATGGTAGATTAATAAGAGAAAAATTTATTTCCCAATACCATGAGCATGGTGGGGGGCAACAACAAGAATGATTTTCCTAAAAACTTAGTGAAGGTCAGTGACTTTTAAAGATGCCTTTCAGAAGGGACGGAAGAGAGAAACTATGAAGCATAGGTGCAAAAGTGATTGCTAGGGGTTATGTGTAATGAAGGGAAACAGATAGATTTGTAAATTAACCTGATAGATAGGTATTATATTTCAAATGACCTGGAAGCCAGATCTATTAGAATGTGACGAGGGGGCAAGCACCCCCTTCAGATTTTAGGTATATATAGGAAAGTCTTCATCCAATGTTTCCTGATCATGAATATCCTTTAATTCAAAATAAACTTTATACCAAGGAATCATATTTTGGGGTGAAATTTTCTTAGCTCCTTCCACAGGGACATAAAAAGCCTGGCCTAGGGCCTTTTATTTCACCTGAATGCCTCTCAAGATGCACTCACGGTGGAGAGATTGCCCTGAAGTCCATACCAACACATGCGCTTAGAGGCCAGATAATTAACCACAGAGTCCTGTGGAGGCATAGCAAAGCCTTTCAGTATCTCACATTGCATCCACAGTCTGTTTTTCTCCTCTCTCCACTTCCCGGGGAGTAGGGATCAAGAAAACTCTCAGGAACTACAGGGTCCTTCCTAAAGCTTAGAACATGTTTGTGTCCTATCTGGATGACCAGAGCCCACTCCAGGCACAAAATAACATCTCAAAAGCATGTTCAAATACACAAATTTTAATAAATGATGGGGGAACAACACCATATCTAAGCAGAATGAAACAATGAGGGAGAAGCAGATTTGTACTCACAAATACAATCCACTAGCTCAGAGATTAAACAGGAGGACCAAATGAATTACACTCCATTTGAAAGATGTGAAGAAAATTAAGTTAGAGATAACCTGAGAGGTTTATCAAACTTTCTAAAACATCCCAAAGGCAATTCAGTACCAGCACTCCTCCCCATGGTAAGGGATAAATCCTTGGGGACACAGAGACAGGTACACAAGCCATATCTATCACCTGCAGCTCTGAATTAAGAGACAAGATGAGAAACAATCAAAATAAGATATCTGGAAACATGAAAATTCAGAGCAAAAAGACACACCTCCAAAAATCAATAACTTCTTACCAATATAAAGGAAACAATTTCTTATATATATATATATATTTACATTTATTAAATCATAGCTGTGTACATTAGTATGATCATGGGGCACCATACACTTGGTTCATAGACCGTTTGACACATTTTCATCACAATAGTTAACGTAGTTTTAGTGGCATTTTCTTAGTTATTTTGCTAAGACCTTTACATTCCACTTTTACTAGGATTCACATATTCCCTTATAAGATGCACTGCAGGTGTAATCCCATTAATCCCCCTCAATCCACCTACCCCCCCTCGCCTCCCTTTCCCCCTTCTCCCTATTCTTAGGTTGTAACTGGGTTATAGCTTTCATGTGAAGGTCCAATATTAGTTTCAAAATAAGGGTGAGTACATTGGGTATTTTTTCTTCCATTCTTGACACACTTTACTAAGAAGAATATGTTCCAGCTCCATCCATGTAAACATGGAAGAGGTAAAGTCTCCATCTTTCTTTAAGGCTGCATAATATTCCATGGTGTACATATACCACAATTTATTGATCCATTCGTGGATCCATGGGCCCTTGGGCTTTTTCCATGACTTAGCAATTATGAATAGGGCTGAAATAAATATTCTAATACAAATATCTTTGTTATGATATAATTTTTGGTCTTCTGGGTATATGCCCAGTAGAGGGATTAAAGGATTGAATGGCAGATCTATTTTTAGATCTCTAAGTGTTCTCCATATCTCTTTCCAAAAGGAATGTATTAATTTTCATTCCCACCAGCAGTGCAAAAGTGTTCCCTGTTCTCCACATCCACGCCAACATCTCTGGTCTTGGGATTTTGTGATGTTGGCTAGTCTCACTGGAGTTAGATGATATCTCAAAGTAGTTTTGATTTGCATTTGTCTGATGATTAAAGATGATGAGCATTTTTTCATATGTCTGAAGGCCATGTGCCTGTCTTCTTCAGAGAAGTTTCTCTTCAAGTCCTTTGCCCTGCCTGCGATGGGATCCCTTGTTCTGTTCTTGCTAATGCGTTTGAGTTCTCTGTGGATTCTTGTTATAAAACCTTTGTCAGAGACATAACCTGCAAATATCTTTTCCCATTCTGAGGGCTGTTTGCTTGTTTTACTTACTGTGTTCTTGGCTGTGCAGAAGCTTTTTAGTTTGATCAAGTCCCAATAGTGTATTTTTGAAGCTGCTTCAATTGCCAGGGGGGTCCTTCTCATGAAAAACTCACCTAACCCAATTTCTTCAAGGGTTTTCCCTGCACTCTTTTCTAGTATTTGTATAGTTTCATGTCTTAGGTTTAAATCTTTAATCCAGTGAGCGTCTATCTTGTTTAATGGTGAGAGGTGTGGGTCCACTTTCAGTCTTCTACAGGTTGCCAGCCAGTTCACCCAGCACCATTTGTTAAATAGGGAATCTTTACTGCATCGAATGTTTTTAATTGGCTTGTCAAAGATTAAATAACGGTAATTAGCTGGATTCATCTCTTGATTCTCTATTCTGTTCCAGACGTCTACTTCTCTGTTTTTGTGCAAGTACCATGCTGTTTTGATCACTATCAATTTGTACTATAGTCTGAGGTCTGGTAGCGTGATTCCTCCTTCTTTGTTTTTATTTTTGAGTAATGTCTTGGCTATTCGAGGTTTTTTCTGATTCCATATAAAACGAAGTAATGTTTTTTAAAGATCTTTAAAGTATGACAGTGGAGCTTTAATGGAGATTGCATTGAAATTATATATTGCTTTAGGTAGTATGGACATTTTAACAATGGTGATTCTTCCCAACCATGAGCATGGTATATTTTTCCATTTGTTAACATTCTCAGCTATCTCTTTTTAGAATTTCATAGTTCTCTTTATATAGATCTTTCACGTCCTTTGTTAGATAAACTCCGAAGTATTTAATCTTCTTTGGCACTACTGTGAATGGGATAGAGTCCTTAATTGTTTTTTCTACTTGACTACTGTTGGTATATATAAAGGCTACCAATTTTTGAATGTTGATTTTGTAGCCTGAGATGCTGCTGTACTCCTTGATCACTTCTAAGAGTTTTGTAGTAGAGTGCCTAGTATTTTCCAGATTTACAATCATATCATCTGCGAAGAGCGAAAGTTTGATCTCTTCTGACCCTATGTGGATACCCTTGATTGCCTTTTCTTCCCTAATTGCGGTGGCTGAAACTTCCATTACAATGTTAAAAACCAATGGAAACAATGGGCAGCCTTGTTTGGTTCCAGATCTGAGTGAAAATGATTCCAATTTAACTCCATTCAGTATGATATTGGCTGTCGGTTTGCTGTAGATGGCCTCAAGCAGTTTAAGAAATTTCCCTTCTATACCAATTTTCTTAAGTGTTCTGATCGTGAAGGGATGTTGGATTTTATCAAAAGCTTTTTCTGCATCGATTGAGAGAATCATGTCTTTGTTTCTTAATTTGTTTATGTGCTGAATTACATTTATAGATTTACGTATATTGAACCAGCCTTGAGACCCTGGGATAAAACCGACATGGTCATGATGTATGATTTGTTTGATATGTTGCTGGATTCTGTTTGTTAGAATCTTGTTGAATATTTTTGCATCTATATTCATTAGTGGTATTGGTCTATAATTTTCTTTTCTTGTTGAGTCTTTTCCTGGTTTGGGGATCAGGATGATGTTTGCTTCATAGAACGTGTTGGGTAGACTTCCATCTTTTTCTACCTTTTGGAACAGGTTGAGTAATATAGAGTAATGTAATTCCTCTTTAAAGTTTGCTAGAATTCTGACGTAGAACCATCTGGTTTCAGGCTTTTCTTTTTGGGGAGATTTTGTAAGGTTGATGCTATTTCTGAAGTTGATATGGGCCTGTTTAACGTTTCCACTTGATTTTGGTTAAGTCTTGGAAGGTGACGTGCTTCCAAGTAACTGTCAATTTCCTTCAGATTTTCGTATTTCTGAGAATAAAGTTTCTTATAATATTCATTAAGGATTTTTTGGATTTCTGAGGAGTCTGTTGTTATTTCGTCTTTGTTATTTCTGATTGATGAGATTGGAGATTTTACTCTTTTTTTCCTGATTAGGTTGGCCAAAGGTTTATCTATTTTGTTCAACTTTTCAAAAAGCCAGCTTTTTGATTTATTGATCTGTTGTATTATTCTTTTGTTTTCAATTTCATTTAGTTCTGTTCTGATTTTGGTTATTTCTTTCTTCTTCTGGATTTGGGGTTGGAGTGTTCTTCCATTTCCAGTCTCTTGAGATGTCCCATTAAGTTGCTTATTTTCTCTCTTTCCGTTCTCTTGAGGAAGTCTTGCAGTGCTATAAATTTCCCTCTTAGAACTGAATTTGCTGTGTCCCAGAGGTTCTGATATTTCATGTCTTCATTGTTGTTTTTTCCTAGAAATTTGGCATTTTTTTTCTTTATCTCATCTCTGACCCAGCTATCATTCAGGATAAGGTTATTTAACTTCCATATTTTTGTATGAATATGCACATTCCTGTTGTTACTCATCTCAAGTTTTATTCCATGGTGGTCCAAGATGATGCATGGAATAATTTCTATTCCTTTAAATTTACTGAGGTTAGACTTGTGACCTAAGATGTGATTGATTTTGGAGCAAGTTCCGTGGGCTGCTTAGAAGTATGTGTATTCAGTTTTGTTGGGATAAAATGTTCTGTAGATGTCTGCTAAACATAAATGCTGGATGGTTAGATTTAAATCTAGAAGTTCTTTACTCAGCTTTTTCTGGGAGGATCGATCCATCACTGCCAAAGGAATGTTAAAATCTCCGACTACTATACAGTCAGAGGATATGAAGTTGCTCATGTCTGTTAGAGTTTCTCTTATAAATTGAGGTGCATTCTGGTTGGGTGCGTAGATATTAATAATTAAAATCTCATCATATCAGTCTTATCCTTAACAAATATTAAGTGACCATTCTTGTCCTTCCTTACATTTGTTGGTTTAATCCTATTGTATCCACAAATAATATTGCAACACCTGCTTTTTTCTGGTTACAATTTGCCTTAAATATGAATGTCCATCCTTTCACTCTGAGTCTGTATTTGCCTTTTAAGTTAATATGTGACTCTTGTATGCAACAAATGTCTGGCCTGAGTTTTTGTATCCAGTCAGCTAACCTATGTCTTTAGAGGGCAGTTTATGGCATTCACATTAATGGAGAGTATTGAGAAGTTTTGTGAAATTTTGTGTATTGTGTTTTTCGAAAGTCCAGTGGGCATTTTTAGTCCTTTTGCCATTGTGGAAGTTGGAGTTTGATCAGAAGTTTCTGAGTGAGTTTACTTTTGTAGTAGAGGATTGGGTTGGTTATTATGGAGGATAGGTCTGAGAATATCCTGAAGAGCTGGTTTGGTTATGGCAAATTTCTTTAGCATCTGAATGTCATTAAAGTATTTAATTTCTCCATCATAAATGAAACTCAGTTTAGGTGGGTACAAGATCTGGTGTTGAATGTTATTTTGCTTGAGGAGATTAAACGTTGATGACCACCCTCTTCTGGCTTGAAAATTTTCAGCAGAGAGATCTGTAGTCATGCTAGTGTTCTTCCCTTTGAAGGTTATAGTTTTCTTTCGCCTGGCCGCTTTGAGAATTTTCTCCTTCATATTGACTTTAGTGAAGTTAATTATGATATGCCTGTGGGATGTCTTATTGGGGTTGTGTCGTGCTGGGGTTCTGAAGCTATCTGCTATCTGAATTTCAGGTTCTCTAGGCATGGATGGAAAATTCTCTTTCATAATTTCATGCAGAAGGGCCTCTGCGCCCAGTGAGGCCACTTCATCTGTTTCAGGAATTTCTATGAGTCGGATATTTGCCTTCTTTGAGTTATCCCAGAGCTCTCTGAGAGAGTGATCCAATTTTGCTCTCCATTTCTCTTCCTCTTTGAGAGTTGGGAATGTTCAAAAGTTTTATCTTCGATGTCAGAGATCCTTTTTCAGCTTGGTCCTTTCTGTTGCTAAGGGATTGTACTGTATTTTTCATATATTTTAGCGCTGCAAATTCTTGCTTCAGTGTTTCTAAGTCTTCGGTAGTTTTGTCTTTAAATTCATTGAATTCTTGAGACAGCTTTTGAATCTCTCCATGTATTCCTAGTTCCATTTTGTTAATCTTGTTTGCCATTCAAATTCTGAATTCGATTTCTGACATCTCAGCCAGTTGTTTGTGAATGGAATCTTCAATTTCATGTGCCGTACTTTTCCTTGGGGTTAGTTGATCTATTCTAGTTATTCATGATACCAGAGTTTTTCCTCTGATTCCGCCCCATGATTATTTTACTCCCTTTGATTTCTTCCCTGGTGTTTTGTTGATGACCTATACAGTGTTTTGGCCTGAGAAACTGGGGCCCTGTTTGTTGTAGTGGGGCTAAGAGGTTCTGTCTTGTTTTCAGCTGGTTTCTATTTGACCCTAGTTATACTGTTACTCTTTGTTTAAGTCTCAGCTGTGGAGAAATACCAGCAATTAAGTCACCCCACCCACCACAGGCAACAAATGGAAAAGGAAAATCAAACCTTCCTACAACCACACACCCAGGGCACCACCTGGATAGTCCCCAGGTGAGTGGCTCAGTTCAAAAGGTCCAAATCCATTGTCTCAGTCAGCAGCTGCCTCGGGTGGGAGAGTTCAAGAAGTCCCTGGGAACTGGATCACAGGGGTCTGCTGACTGCTCTAATATGGCTTGCTCCAGTGCTGCATGGAGTCTGGAAGAGCCACCCAGTAGATAGATCAGTCTGGGAAGATTGATGCCTCCTTACCCACATTGTAGCTCTGTCACACCCAGTCGCTGCTAGCCCCACAGGGCTGTGACCCAGTCAGTTGTTTGCAGTAAGCAGATACTCCAGGGGTTTGCACCTGCCTAAGTCACAGGATATTCTGTGTTTGCTCTTCTTGTCCGCTACTCTCTGTCTTTATCCAGCAGGGGGTGGTATGGCCTGTCAACCTCGGGCACTTGATGGAGGCTGGAGGTGTTCACTCAGTTCCAGCCCCACCCTTAGTTTATGTTACTGGGTGAACTTAACAACCCTGTGGGAGTTTGTTTCTGATACTGCTAGATTCTGCTGCAGAGGAGAAGCTGATTTGAATTCCCAGAACCTGTGCCTTCAGGCCCTGTCTTTTGTCCTGTGGTTTTGTATTCGCAGCACGATCAGTTGTCGGCTATAGCCTCTTTGCCTCCTTTGTCTATAGGCTGGTGATCCCCTGAGGGCCAGGTGCATCTTAGGCTCTGTCATGCATTCCTCTGGTTCAGCCCCACCTTGGAAGTTTCTGGCTCTGCGGGTGTGTTTTCTTGTCCCCGTGTTCCACCCAGGTCAGTTTCTCCTCAGGCAAACCCTTTACTCACAGGGCCTGTGTTTCAGTCCCAGTGTCTGTTCCATGGTGGTTGCCATCTGAGAAGATGCTTGGCCTCATCTGGTTGCCCAGGAAGATAGGAGGAGAGGCTGTGGGATATTTGGGGGTGGGCCTTGTTATTGCTGAAGACGGCTGTTGCTCTGCACCTCATGGCACCACCCCTGCAGTGTAATTCCCTTTTAGCTGACCATCGTCTTCTTGCTCCTTTGCTACAGAGTCAGCACTGGCCAGCTGCAGTCCAGGTCCTGTCTGTACCTCTCGAGTGTTCACTCAAGAATCTGGACTCCTGGGGGGGGCAAGTCTCCAGATCATGGAGTGAGAGTGGAGGGGGGTGTTAGGAGCTCAGAGTTGCAGGTTGTAACACCAAGCTCATTGAGACCAAATGAACAAATAAACAGATACGAAGATTGCCAGGCACACGGGGCCATAGATACAGAGACAGACAGAAACGCATAGACATACAGGTATGTCAAGAGCAGTATGTCTCCACCACGTCAAAAGCAGTATAAGAACAACTGCAATTAAAATAGTGATAATCTTAAATTGATTGAAAGAAAAAAAACAGAGAAAAAAGTGGTGTTATTAGGAATGTTAAATGAAAAGAAAGAAGAAATTAAATTTAGAAGACATAGAAATAAAAAATATATCTATATGAAAAGTAATAATAAAAAATTATCGAAATGTTCTCTAAGAAAATGGTGAGTAAAAAACAGACAAAAACAAAACAAACAAACAAAAGCACGAAAACCAAAGAAAAAAAGGCACCAACTAGAAAAATATTCTTGCGTGTAGAAGTATACCTATGTTTATCTACATGTGTGCTTTAGGAATCAACTTTTGTAGGAATATATTCATACTGCAGTATACTTTCTGGACACCAGGTGGCTCTGTGAGTGCTTCCAAGGCTTATAGTTGATTTACAGTTTATACTGTTACCATGGTAACCACTTACCATGGCCGATCGCCATTTTGGAATTTCTGTAAAAGTTTGTCACTTAAGAATTGTGTAACCTCTGCTGTTCTTTTCCAGACAGCACTTGCGACTGACTTTCCCACTCAGTGCAGGTGTCCATGATTCTCAAGCCTTTCCACTCTTTTCCCAGGTTCTCCTGCAAACTGGCAACTGCAATCGGCTCTAGGGGGAGTGGTGCTGAGTTCGTGTATTCATTGGCAGGCTTGCGGTTTTATCTGTTGTAGCTGTCTCCCGGGGCTGAAGCCAAGTTCGCGGCTTCAGCAGCTAAAGCCGGGTCCGCAGCTTCAGTATCTTCCTGGCTTTAGCAGCCAAAGCCGGGTCCGCGGCTTCAAGCTGGGTCCCAGTGTTGGAGCATTCCGGGTACATATTTGGGGTTTTATGGTTCAGAGATTCTATTTTGGATTGGCACCCGCCAGTTCGCCACGCAGCCTAAACTGCCAGCCCCCACCAACACCTGGGGGAAAGGTGCCTGCCCTTTTGTGTAGTTCAAAATGTCTGTTTCCCAGGCAGGATCCCTTCCCTTCAATTGTCCAACAGTTTGCCCAGCTCCCTGTGTTTTTGAGTGGCTCTCCTTTCAGATGCCTCCCTCAGTTCAGGAATGATTATTTGTCAATTGGGTTTTGTCAGCATTTACAAGCTGCTGACCTCCGTAAGGGAGGGGCCTGCTGGCCGGCATGGCTGAGCAGGGAAGAATCTCTACAACAGAGTCTGTGATTTTAAATTATCCCTCATATATAGCAATCCACCACTTCACTGGGCCTCTCCAACTGTCTTTCCACTACAATAATCCACACACAGGGAAGGTCCAGCCCGCCTGTCCTCTCCAAAACAAATTCAGTGAAAGATAAAGAACTATGAATACAAGTTATAAAAAGCTCAATAACATGTAAGATAAAATAGAAACCCAAACAAAGAAGCCACAAAATCAAGGCAGAAAAAGAATAACACATTCTCTAAAAAAATCAAATTATTAAGAAAAAGCAAATAAATTCTGGAAGTAAAAAATTTTACTAAGGGAATATAAAACATGGTATGAAAATGATGCCCCATGATCATATCAATGTACACAGCTATGATTTAATAAAAAAAAGAAAAAACATAGTAGGAAGTTTTAATAATAAATCAGAACAGAACAGGAAGAAGAAAGACCCACTGAACTCGAAGATAATACCTATGACCCAAACAAGCCAGTCCAATAGAAAGTACAAAGAAATAAGGGTAACAAATAAAGCCTACAAAAAATTTGGGATTATATAAAGAGGCCAAACAAATTAATCATGGCATGTGTAAGAGCAAAGAGAAAGAGGGAATAATTAAAAAGAATTTCACTGGCCTTGTTAGAAATCTCACTATCCAGGAACAAGGATCACATAGGACTCCCAGGAAATTCATAATAAATAGGAAATCACTATGACACCTAGTCTTTATGCTGACCAACTTAATCAAAAAAGAGTCACTCTTACAAGCAGTAAGGTGAGTGGCACCTGTGGCTCAAGGAATATGGTGCTGGCCCCGTATACCAGAGGTGGTGGGTTCAAACTCCACCCTTGCCGAAATCTACAACAATATCAACAGCAACAACAACAACAAATAAATACAAGCAGTAAGGTAAAAGTAGCAGTTAATTAACAAATGAAAACTGTTAAGACTAACTTCAAACTCCTCAACTGGTTCCTTACAAGGAAAATGGAATTAGATCCCCATCCTCAGAACAAAGGTCAGCTTAGAATTTTGCATGCTGCAAAGCTAATTTGCTTATATAAAGGAAAAATAAATATTTTCTTGGGTAAGAAAACACTTAGGGGATTTGTGAAGACCATATCAGCTCTTTGGTAATTTTCACATCTGCATTGCACACTGATCAGCACAATATAGACCCACTACTATGAAACTATCTAAAAGCTAAATTTCAGAGCCTAGATACCAAAATGGCTCAAGAGATAAAACAAAGAAATAAGGGTCTATTCAACACAATGATGAGAAATCAACTCCCTTTATCAATTCTTTCAATAAATGTGAATGGCTTAAACTCCGCACTCAAAAGATATAGGCTGGCTGAACGGATGAAGAAACATAAGTCAAGTATCTGTTGCCTCCAGTAAATATGCCTAACCCACAAGGATTCATTCAGACTCAAGGTGAACGAAAGGAAAACAACATTCCATCCAAATGGAAAACAAAAGAAAGCTAGAGTAGCCATTTAAATCAACAAAAGTAAATAACGAAAAGTTGGTCATTATATGTTGATGAAGGAATCAATTCAACAAGAAGACATAACAATCCTAAATATATTTGGACCTAACATGGGAATGACCAGATTCATAACGTAAATCCTACTTGATTTAAACAAAATTACAAACAGCAGCACTGTAATTGCCAGGGATTTCAACACCTCACTGACAAAACTGAATGGATCTTCCAAACCAAAAATAAGCAAACAAACAATGGAATTATACAAACTCTGAAAAAAAATGGACCTAACAGACATTCGAGAATATTCTTCCCACAAATTACTAGATATTCATTCTTCTTATCAGCTCATGGGAGATTCTCAAAGATTTCTTACATTCTAGGCCACAAAACATGTCTCAAAAAAATTTTAAAAAATAGAAATTGTATCATGTATCATCCTAGACAACAGTCAAGTAAAGCTAGAAATCAGTTCCAACAGAATCATTCAAACCGATGCAAAGTCATGAAAACTAAACAAACTATTGCTGAATGATAGCTGGGTCAAGGATGAGATAATGATAGAAATTAAAAGATGCTTCAAACTAAATGATAATGGTAACACAAGTTATCAAAATACACAGGATATGGGAAGAGCATCCCTGAGAAGAAAACTCACAGCCATAAATACCTACATCCAAAAGACATAAACATCACAAAGCAACAATCTAATGAATCATCTCAAGGAACTGGAAAAGAGCCAATTAAACCCAAACCCATCAGCAGAAAAGAAATAACAAAGATTGTAGAAGAAATAAGTGAAATTGATAAAAAAGGATTATACAGAAGATAAGTGAAACAAATAGTTGGTTATTTAAAAAGATAAACAAAATTGACAAGACTCTTTATAGATCAACCATAAATAGAAAAGAAAGAACTCCGGTAAGCCCAACCAGAAGTGAAAAAGGAGGTATTACAACTTGTATCACTGAAATACAGTCATCATCTCTGAATACTATAAAAATATCTATGTTTATAGCCTTGACAGTGTAGAGGAAATGGAAAAAATCTTGGAACCACACAAACTCCCTAGTGCCATAAGAAAGAAATAGAACTGAACAAACCAATATCAAGTCCCAAAACTGAAGGAGCAATAAAAAATCTTCTGCCAGAAGAAAGTAAAATCATGCTGAATATCAATTTTAAAATCCCCTCAATTTGGAATTGTGTACCCAGAAAAATTATTCTTCCTAAAAGAGGATAAGATAAAAACATATTCGTGCGTGGTGCCTGTGGCTCAGCGGGTAGGGCACCAGCCCCATATGCCAAGGGTGGTGGGTTCAAACCCGGCCCCGGCCAAACTGCAACAAAAAAATAGCTGGGCATTGTGGTGGGCGCCTATAGTCCCAGCTACTCTGGAGGCTGAGGCAAGAGAATCACCTAAGCCCAAGAGTTGGAGGTTTCTGTGAGCTGTGTGATGCCACAGCACTCTACCAAGGGCGATAAAGTGAGACTCTGTCTCTACAAGAAAAAAACAACAACAACAACAAAGCCCCCACATATTTGTATCACTGGGATTGTAGAGCTCATGCTTTTCACTCTATTTTACACTGCTGCTCCCAGTTCTGTGATAGATTTAGATCTGACATTGTCCAGGCATACTTCATTTTGCTGCACTTTGCTTTATTGTGCTTTGCAGATATTACATTTTTTTTTATAAATTGAAGTTTTGTGACAACTCTGCATTGAACCAGTATATCAGCTCCATGTTTCCAACTGCATGTGCCAAAAAAAATTTTTTTTTCTAACAACAACAATCCTGAACCAGGGCTTTTCAAATTTAAAATATCCTACAAAGAAGAACTTGTACTTATACTTCAGAAATTATTCTATAATAGTGAGAAGGAAGAAATCCTGCCAGACTCATTCTATGAAGCCAATATCACTTTGAAATCAAATCCAGAAAAGAATACAAACCATAACAATAAGCAACCACGCAAACAAAAAAAAAACTAGAAAAACTACAGACCAATGTAACTTTTCAATATAGATACGAATATTCTCCAAAGAAATCTTAGCAAACCTAATTTAGCTGCACATCAAAGAAAAACATAATCACCAAAACCACGTGGGCTGCATCCCAGAGATGCAAGGTTGATTCAGCATATGGAAATCTATACATGTAATTTACCCCATAAATGCAAGCAAAAACAAGTACCATATGATCCTTTCAATATATGCTTAAAAAAGACTTTGAGAAAATTCACCACCTCTTTATGACAAGAATACTTTTTTAAATAGGCATAGATGAGACATAGATCATAATTATTAAAACTGTATACAGTACACCCACAACCAACATGACACTGAATGGAGAAAAGATTCAAAGCATGAACTGGAACCAGACAAGATCGACTACTGTAACCACTTCTATTCCACATAGTTCTGGAAGTCCTAACGAGAGCAATCAGACAAAAGAAGAAAATCAAGGGTATCCAAATGGGGAAAGAAGAGGTCAAACTAACATTTTTTGCTGATGATATGATCTTATCTCAAGAAAACCACATTGTATCAATCAAGAGACTCCTAGAATTGATAATTAAATTCAGCAAATTCCCAGGATATAAAATCAATGTACCCTAAGGAGTAGCTTTTCCATACACCAACAAAAGTCCAGTTGAGAATCAAATCAAAGACAAGACACAATAACTTTCAAAATAACAACAAAGAAAATAAAATAACTAGGGATATATTTAAATAAGGAGGTGAAAATCTTCTATAAGGAGTATAATAAGCAGTGAAGAAAGAAACTGCAGAGGATATAAATGGATGCAAAAAGATATCATGGTCATAGATCAGCATAATCAACATTGTTAAAATGTCTATACTACACAAAGTAATTTACAGAGTGAATGTAATTCATTTAAGAATACCTGTCATTTTTTGAAGATATAGAAAAATAGTTCTATAACTTGTATGGAGTCAGAAAAGATTTTTTTTATTAAATCATAGCTGTGTACATTGATATGATCATGGGGCATCATACACTAGTTTCATAGACCGTTTGACACATTTTTATCACAATGGTTAACATAGCCTTCCTGGCATTTTCTTAATTATTGTGCAAAGACATTTACATTTCACATTTACTAAGTTTCTCATATAACCTTGTAAGATGCACCACAGGTGTAATCCCACCAATCCCCCTCCCTCTACCCACCTGCCCCCTCCCTCCCCTCCCTTTCCCCCTTCCCCCTATTCTTGGGTTGTAACTGGGTTATAGTTTTCATGTGAAAGCTCTAAATTAGTTTCATAGTAGGGCTGAGTACATTGGGTATTTTTTTCTTCCATTCTTGAGATACTTTACTAAGAAGAATATGTTCCAGCTCCATCCATGTAAACATGAAAGAGGTAAAGTCTCCATCTTTCTTTAGGGCTGCATAATATTCCATGGTGTACATATACCACAATTTGTTAATCCATTCGTGGATCGATGGGCACTTGGGCTTTTTCCAAGACTTCACAATTATGAATAGGGCTGCAATAAACATTCTGGTACAAATATCTTTGTTATGATGCAATTTTTGGTCTTCGGGGTATATGCCCAGCAGAGGAATTACAGGATTGAATGGCAGATCTATTTTTAGATCTCTAAGTGTTCTCCATATCTCTTTCCAAAAGGAATGTGTTAATTTGCATTCCCACCAGCAGTGCAAAAGTGTTCCCTTTCCTCCACATCCACGCCAACATTTCTGGTCTTGAGATTTTGTGATATAGGCTAGTCTCACTGGAGTTAGACAATATCTCAAAGTAGTTTTGATTTGCATTTCTCTGATGATTACAGATGGTGAGCATTTTTTCATATGTCTGAAGGCTGCGCGCCTGTCTTCTTCAGAGAAGTTTCTCTTCAAATTTGAATAGCCAATGCAACTATTAACAAAGCCACAAGGGGGGTGTTCATGTTCCCTGCACAGAAAGCCAATTATTGAGACTATGAGGATTATCAAGCAGGAAAAGATTAGTGTCAAAAGATGCATTGACTGGTAAGTAGAGGCATAGTCTACTTCAAATCCATCTCTCGAATCAACAGGTCAGGAGAGTTATGAAGGTGAAAATGAATAATGTGTAGCTGGGCGTTGTGGTGGGTGCCTGTAGTCCCAAGGTACTCAGGAGGCTGAGGCAAGAGAATCACTTAAGCCCAAGAATTTGAGGTTGCTGTGATCTGTGACACCATTGCACTCTACCAAAGGTTATAGCTTGAGACTCTGTCTCAAAAAACAAAAAAGGAAAGAAAGAAAAGATAATGCATAATGTATAAGAAGGATGAACATCACTATGCATTGGGGGTGGAGTGCAGGGCATGCAAGTGCAGTGAGAAATCGTGTTAGTATATACATTTCATGAGCAAAAGAATGATGGATAAGTCCCTCCCAGGGCACGAATTTAAGTATAATTTAGGGTTTAATATTATTCATTCTTTTAGCCTTGTGAGCAGGTGTAGTGGTCCTTGAGTACAATCTGTGGTGGCGAATTGCTTATCTTGTCTTTTTTTGACAAATAGGTGGTATAAGACTCTGCAGTTGTCTCATGGCTGTAAGGATGTCCTGCCATTCCTGGGAAAGAAACTCAAATTGGAAAGAATGCATCAGTAAAACAAGAAGTTACAAAGTTCTGGTCAGCAAATATTACTGGTTTGGGAGCTTAATACATAAAAGAAATACAAAAAGTATTTAAGAACTGTTTTCTTGCTTATGGAGCCAAATGCAATTCCCCCTTTCTTTGTTCATGCCTCAATCTTGGGTAAGCAAGGAATCTATTAATCTGGTTGTTTCCTGCTAAAGTGCGGACATAATTGGGCTATGAGTAATAAAAGTTTTTGAGCCTGCTGTTAAAAGTACTCACATGTTATGGGTGAATAATTGAACATCTCCATTAGCATAATTTGAGTGTTTTTGGCCATTGTTTTGAAATGACATTTTAGTTTATACTTAATAGGTTGTATATTTGTTTTTGTAGTAAATAAAAAAGTAAAAAGGAAAGGCTAAATTTTGAAGTCTTTGAAAGAATAAACAAATAGCCTAAGAAACATAAAAGAATAATTTGGAGAACTAATTCCCTATTTCTAGATTATTTTTGTTAGCCTGCTGTAATCACCAAGCTATTGTCTAATTTTATCAAGATATATTTTCATTTTTGTAGAGGTATTTGTAGAAGTGTAGTATAGACAATTTCCTATGACACAAATATCCCCTATTCTTTTAAAATGTTGTCATAAGTAATGTGATTGTCAAGAAACACTTGAGCAAAAGGATCTAAAGATTTCTGTTGTGCTTACAGATAGATAGGTTTATTGAGAATGTGTTGGTGAGCTGTCACTACCCACCATGGTAGTAGTCATTTCCATTCGGGATTTTCCTTGAGAGATACTGTTTTTGAGTACTCCAGATGTAGTCTCTTAAATCTGTTAGGAACCAAAAAGGGAGTGGTGAGGAGTCTTAATAAACAAGTGCTTTTATTGTCAAGATAAACAATCATAAGCCTAAGGAGATTTATTTTTTCCACAGACAAAATTATACCTAAGGGATACACAAATAGTATCTGTTTTTGTTTAAAGGTTTATATAAGCATTTTTAGTTTTAGACAATATTAGGGTTAAATTTTTATTTTTATTTTTTATTAAATCATAGCTGTGTACTATAATGCAATCATGAGGTACAGTGTACTGGTTTTATATACAGTTTGAAATATTTTCATTGAACTGATTAACATAGCCTTCATGGCATTTTCTTAATTATTGTGTTCAGACTTTTATATTCTACATTTAATAAATTTCACCTGTACCCTTCTACAATGCATCGTAGGTGGCTTAAATTTTTAAATCAAGAGTCTGTATAAGGGTTTTGATCCTATCCCAACAGAAGCTAACAGACTTAGTTTCCATAAGCTTTGAGGATACATTTTTTTGCTGGTGTACTATGACACAAATAGGTTCCCTATGATATTTATCCAAGGGATTAAAACATTTTAAAGAGGATGGTGCAGAAAAGACTATAATAGTTGCAGTTTTACAATAAGTGGTTAATTAAGAGGGACAAATCACCAAGCAGAAAGTACACTTGTGAGAGTATGAGTACTCACTGTCACTTTGTACATAATGTTTGATAAGTTGCTATGTCAGAAAGCACAATAGAACTTCTAAGTATGGAATCATATGCTGTAAATGATTCAAGAGACAGTATTCATAAATTCAAATATAAGAGGGTACATTAGTGAAATTGTATACAGGGACAACTATAGTATCAGAATGGTCTTGTGCTGCATCAGGTTTGGGATGACATACCCAGCAGTTAGACAAATTAGCATAGCTTGAGAAATTCAGACTAAAGAGTTGTTTTCCCAGGCAAATAGAGATCTCCAAAGAGCAAACAAAATGCATAGGGTATATAACTTGATGTTAGTTATATTTTATATGGAAGAATAACTTTAGGTCCTGAAAGGGATCACAAGCCCACTCATTTTTAAGTCTCTCAAAGGGTGATGAACCCTGGAGGTGTGAGTTATGTCATGGGGTGCCTCTTTTATCTGAAATTGAGAAATCCACAACCTAACTCCTGTGAGTTTAACTGATAAATGAGTCGTCAGGAGCAACTCAGTGGAGTGATTCATTGGGGCTATAGTTGGTCTTCAGGATGTTGATTTCTCCAGGTTCTCAGCAACGCCTTGTCTCCTTGGCTTTACAAACTGAGGGGAGACCTCTGTTGGAAACTACAGCCTGTTGGGAACTAACTTAGAAATACTAGTTAGCATATTACTGAGTTGTTTTACATATAAATGAGCCTCCATCTGTGGAGGCAGACAATCATTGAATGAGCCCTGACTGAAAGCTCTTAGCAATGGTCTTCCACATAAAATTTCATAAGAGTTAAGTGTTGACTTACTTCTGGGGGACATCTGAATTCTCAACAGGACAAGGAATAACACCTTATCCCAAATTTAATTGGTTTCATGACAGATTTTGAAGAAAGTCTTTCTTAAGGTTCTATTCATGTGTTCGGTTTTTGTTAAAGACTGGAGGCTCCATGATAAATGCAATTTCCAACCAATTCTAAAATTTTTAATAATTCTTGGGTGATTTTGGCAATAAAGGCTGCTCCATTATCACTTTGTAGAGTTAATGGAAGTTAAAATCTAAGAATGATTTCTTTTAAAATGGTCTTATTGACTTCTGATGCCCATCTAAATTTGATAGGTTAATATTCAACCCATACTAAAAAAGTATCAACAAAGACCAGTAAATAATAAAAATTTCAAGAGACTTGTGGCATCATGGTAAAGTCTACCAGCCAGACAACTTCTAAGAAACTCTATGTCCACTGTGTTCCCTAATTTAGAAAAAATGTGAGTGTCCAGGAGGATTTAGATTACTTTAAGCATATGGGCAGCTTTGGATTAATGCTTAAATAGTTCTTTGCAAGTGGTGCCCAGTCATATGAGACTGTACTCATTGTAAAGTGACATCTCTTCTAAAACGTGTACTTTGAAGAATCTACTCAAGCACTGGCCTGACAAGAAATTTGAGAAGTAGGATCTTTACTTCCTTATTCTTGAGCCAGTTATGATTATTATATTGTAGAGAATTCCCATTATTTATCTCATTCCAGATTCTATTTAGAATATCAGGGATCATGTTTACCTAACTGAAAAGAGGAAACTGGAGTTAATTGCCAATTTATTTATCAGTCTGTCCTATTGCCATTTGATCTACAAATTATTCCCTTTTGTAATATATGTGTCTGTTTTCTATCACCAGCAGTGCATGATGACTACTTCCTTAGTCAGTAAAATTATTATTTTTTTGTTCTGTTATTTATTTATTTATTTTTATTAAATCATAGCTGTGTGCATTACTGCAATTATGGGGTACAATGGGCTGCTTTTATATACAATTAGAAATACTTTCATTCTACACTCAGTAGATTTAAAATGTACCCTTATAAAATGCACCATAGGTGTGGTTTCACCAATTACCCTTCCTCAACACATCTTACTGCCTCCTATTCCCTCCCTCTCCTCTTTCCTCTTCATTGTGGGTGGTAGGTGGGTTATACCTTTCCTATGAAAGTGTGTGCACTTAAAAATTGGTTTCATAGTAGGAACGAGTACATTGAATACTTTTTCTTCCATTCTTGATATACTTTGCTAAGAAGAATATGGTCTAGCTCCATCCATGTAAACATAAAAGAGGTAAAGTCTCCATCTTTTTTAAGGTGGCTTATTATTCCATGGTGTACATATACCACAATTTATGAATCCATTTGTGGGTCAATGGGAACGTGGTCTTCTTCCATGATTTAGCAATCATAATTGGACTGCAATAAACATTCTGGTACAAATATCTTTGTTCTAATGTTATTTTTGGTCTTCTGAATATATACCTAGTAGAGGAATTGTAGGACGGAATGGTAGGTCTATTTTTATTTTTATTTTAAATTTATTTATGTTTTTATTTTATTAAATCATAGCTGTGTACATTAATGTGATCATGGGGCACGATACCCTGGTTTCATAGACCTCATGACACATTTTCATCACACTGGTTAACATAGTCTTCCTGGCATTTTCTTAGTTATTGTGCTAAGACATCTACATTCCACATTTACTAAGTTTCACATGTAAGATGCACCGCAGGAGTAATCCCACCAATCTGCCGCCCTCTACCCAACTCCCCCCTTCCGCCCCTCCCTTTCCCCCTTCCCCCTATCCTTAGGCTGTAAATGGGTTATAGCTTTCATGTGAAAGCCATAAATTAGTTTCATAGTAGGGCTGAGTACATTGGATACTTTCTGTTCCATTCTTGAGATACTTTACTAAGAAGAATATGTTCCAGCTCCATCCATGTAAACATGAAAGAGGTAAAGTCTCCATCTTTATATAAGGCTGCATAATATTCCATGGTGTACATATACCAAAATTTATTAATCCATTCATGGATCAATAAGTAATTGAGCTTTTTCCATGACTTAGTAATTATGAATAGGGCTGCAATAAACATTCTGGTACAAATATCTATGCTATGATGTGATTTTTGGTCTTCTGGTTATATGCCTAGTAGAGGAATTATAGGATTGAACGGCAGATCTATTTCTAGATCTCTAAGTGTTCTCCAAACATCTTTCCAGAAGGAATGTATTCATCTGCATTCCCACCAGGAGTGTAGAAGGGTTCGCTTTTCTCCACATCCACGCCAACATGTCAGGTCTTGAGATTTTGTGATATAGGCTAATCTTACTGGAGTTAGATGATATCTCAAAGTAGTTTTTATTTGCATTTCTCTGATGATTAAAGATGATGAGCATTTTTTCATATGTTTGTAGGCCGTGTGCCTGTCTTCAGAGAAGTTACTCTTCAAGTCCCTTGCATAGCCTGCGATGGGCTCACTTGTTCTTTTCTTGCTTATACGTTTGAGTTCTCCATGGAATCTGGTTATTAAACCTTTGTAGGAAAAATAACCTGCAAATATCTTTTCCCACTCTGAGAGCTGTTTGCTTGCTTTACTTTCTATGCTCTTGGCTGTGCAAAAGCTTTTTAGTTTGATCAGGTCTCAGTAGTGTATTTTTGAAGCTGCTTTAATTGCCCAGGGAGTCCTCCTCACAAAATACTCACCCAGACCGAATTCTTCAAGGGTTTTCCCTGCACTCTATTCTAGTATTTTATAGTTTCATGTCTTAAGTTTAAATCTTTAATACAGTGAAAGTATATCTTAGTTAACGGTGAAAGGTGTGGGTCCAATTTCAGTCTTCTGCAGGTTGCCAGCCAGTTCACCCAGCACCATTTGTTAAATAGAAAATCTTTTCCCCACTGAATGTTTTTAATTGGATTGTCAAAGATTAAATAACGGTAAGTGGCTATATTCATCTCTTGGTTCTCTTCTGTTCCAAACATCTACTTCTCTGTTTTTGTGCCAGTAACATGCTGTTTTGATCACTATCGATTTGTAGTATAGTCTGGGGTCTGGTAGCGTGATTCCTCCTGCTTTGTTTATATTTCTGATTAATATCTTGGCTATTCAAGGTTTTCGCAGATTCCATAAAAAATGAAGTTTTGTTTTTTTACAAGATCTTTAAAGTATGACAGTGGAGCTTTAATAGGTATTGCATTGAAATTATATATTGCTTTGCGTAGCATGGACATTTTAACAATGTTGATTCTTCCCAGCCATGAGCATGATATGTTTTTCAATTTGTTAACATTTCCAGGTATTTCTTACCTTAGAGTTTCATAGTTCTCTTTATAAAGATCTTTCACGTCCTTTGTTGGATAAACTCCCAAATATTTCATCTTCTTTGGCACTTTTGTGAATGGGATAGAGGCCTTAACTGTTTTTTCAACTTGGCTATTCTTGGTATATATAAAGGCTACTCATTAATGAATGTTGATTTTGTAACCTGAGATGCTGCTGTATTCCTTGATCACTTCTAAGAATTTTGTAGTAGAATCCCTGGTGTTTTCCAGATATACAATCATATCATCTGTGAAGAGTGAAAGTTTGATCTGTTCTGACCCTGTATGGACACACTTGATCGCCTTTTCTTCCCTGATTGCGGTGGCTAAAACTTCCATTATAATGTTAAAGAGCAGTGCAGACAATGGGCAGCCTTGTCTGGTTCCTGATCTGAGTGAAAATGATTTTAATTTAACTCCATTCAATATGATATTGGCTGTTGGTTTACTGTAGATGGCCTCTATCAGTTTAAGAAATGTCCCTTCTATACCAAATTTCTTAAGTGTTCTGGTCATGAAGGGATGCTGTATATTATCAAAAGCTTTTTCTGCATTAATTGAGAGAATCATACGGTCTTTGATTTTAATTTTTTTATGTTCTGAATTTTACTTATAGATTTAGGGATATTGAACCAGCCTTGAGACCCTGGGATAAAACCGACTTCGTCCTGATGTATAAATTGTTTGATGTATTGCTGGATTCTGTTTGTTGGGATCTTGTTGAATATTTTTGCATCTATATTCATTAGTGATATTGGTCTATAATTTTCTTTTCTTGTTGTGTCTTTTCCTGGTTTGGGGATCAGGGTGACATTTGCTTCATAGAACGTGTTGGGTAGTTTTCCTTCTTTTTCAACCTTTTCGAAAAGGTTGAGTAATATAGGTACTACTTCCTCTTTAAATGTTTGGTAAAATTCTGAAGTGAAACCATCTGGTCCTGGACTTTTCTTCTTAGGGAGGGTTTGTATGGTTAATGCTATTTCAGAACTTGATATGGGACTGTTCAACATTTCCACTTGATTCTGGCTAATTCTTGGAAGGTGACGTGCTTCCAAGTATCGGTCAATTTCCTTCAGATTTTCATATTTCTGAGAATAAAGTTTCTCATAATATTCATTAAGGATTTTTTGAATTTCTGAGGAGTCTGTTGTTATATTGTCTTTGTCGTTTCTGATTGATGAGATAAGAGATTTTACCCTTTCTTTCCTGATTTGGTTGGCCAAAGGTTTATCTATTTTATTGACCTTTTCAAAAAACCAACTTTTTGTTTTATTGATCTGTTGTATAACTCTTTAGTTTTCAATTTCATTTAATCCTGCACTAATTTTGGTTATTTTTTTTCTTCTACTGGTTTTGGGCTTGGAATGTTCTTCTTTTTCCAGTATCTTGAGATGTCCCATTAAGTTGTTAACTTCTTCTCTTTCTGTTCACTTGAGGAAGGATTACAGTACTATAAAATTCCCTCTTAGGACTGCCTTTGCGGTATCCCAGAGGTTCTGATAATTTGTGTCTTAATTGTTGTTTTGTTCCAAAAATTTGGCAAGTGTCTTCCTAATCTCATCTCTGACCCAGCTGTCATTCAGCATAAGGTTATTTAACTTCCATGTTTTTGTATGAGTATTCAGATTCCTGTTGTTTCTGAGCTCAACTTTTATTCTATGTTGCTACATGAAAATGCAAAGAATAATTTGTATTGCGTTAAATTTAATGAGGTTAGACTTGTGAGCTAAGATGTGATCGATTTTGGAGTATGTTCCGTGGGCTCAGGTGCAGTATGTGTATTCAGTTTTTTCAGATGAAATGTTCTGTAGATGTCTCATAAATCCAAATGTTGGATGGTTAGGTTTAAATCTAAAATTTCTTTTTTCAGCTTTTTATTTGAGGATCAATCCAACACTGTCAAAGGAGTGTTGAAATCTGTGACAATTATGAAGCTGGAGGAAATCAGGTTGCTCATGTGTGTTAGAGATTCTCTTATAAATTGAGGTGCATTCTTGTTGGGTACATAGGTATTAATAATTGAAATCTCATCATATTGAGTATTACCCTTAACTAATATGAAGTGACTATTCTCACCCTTCTTTCCTTTTGTTGGTTTAAAGCCTATTGTATCTACAAATAAAATTGCAACACCTGCTCTTTTCTGATTACCATTTGCCAGAAATATTGATGAGCATCCTTTCACCCTGAGTCTATATTTGTCTTTTAATTTAAGATGTGACCCTTGTATGCAACAAATATCTGGCCTGAGTTTTTGTATTCAGTCAGCTAACCCATGCCTCTTTAGAGGACCGTTTAAGCTGTTCACATTAATATAGAATATTTATAAGTCTGGTAAAATTTTGGGTATCGAGTTTTTCAAACGTCCAGTGGACATTTTTAATCCTTTCGCCAGTGTGGAGGTTGGAGTTTGATCAAAAGTTTCTGAGTGAGTTTACTTTTGTGGTAGAGGATTGGATTGGTCATTATGCAGGATAGGTCTGAGAATATCCTTCAGAACTGGTTTGGTTATGGCAAATTTCTTCATCATATGAATGTCATTAAATTATTTAATTTCTCCATCATAAGTGAAGCTCAGTTTAGCTGTATACAGGATCCGGGGCTGAAAGTTATTTTGCTTTAGGATTTTAAAAGTCAATGACCACTCTCTCCTGGCTTGAAAAGTTTCAGCAGAGAGGTCTGCAGTCATTCTAATATTCTTTCCTTTGTAGGTAATGGTTTTCTTTGTCCTGGCAGCTTTGAGAATTTTCTCCTTCATATTTACTTTAGTGACGTTAATTATGATATATGGGGGATGTCTTATTGGGATTGAGTTGTGCTGGGGTTCTGAAACTGTCTGATATCTGAATTTCAGAATCTCTAGGTTTGTCTGGAAAATTCTCTTTCATAATTTCATGGAGAAGGTCCTCTGTGCCTAGCGAGGTCACTTCATCGGATTCAGAGATTCCAATGAGGCAGATATTAGTCTTCTTCGAATTATCTCAGAGTTCTCTGAGAGAATGATTCATTTTTGCTCTCCATTTCTCTTCCTGTTTGAGAGTTTGGGAGCGTTCAAAGTCTTTGTCTTCAATGTCAGAAATCCTTTCTTCTGCTTGCTTCACTCTTTTACTGAGGGATTCTACTTTATTTTTCATATCTTTGAGGGCTGCCAATTCTTGCTTCAGTTTTTCCAAATCTTTGGTGGTTTTGTCTTTAAATTCGTTAAATTCTTGAGAAAACTTTTGAATTTCTTCTTGAATTTTTAATTCCAACTTCTAAATTGCTGCTCGAATTTCTCATTCCAAATTTTACTCCACTTTATTAATCTTCCTTGCAATCGAAATTCTGAATTCAATTTTTGACATCTCAGCAAGTTGTTTATGAATGGGATCTTCAGTTACATCTTCTACATCTTTCTTTGGGGGGTTTCTCTATTCTGGTTATTCATGTTACCAGAGTTTTTCAGCTGATTCTGCCCCATGATTGTTTTACGCCCTTTGATTTTTCCCCTGGAGCTTTGCCAAGGACCCATACAGTGCTATGGCCTGAAAATTTGGGGCCCTGTTTGGTGTGGTGTGGCTAAGTGTTTCTGTTTTGTTTTCAGCTGGTTTCTGTTCGACCCAAGTGAAGCAGTTACTCTTGGTTGAAGTGTCAGCTGTGGAGAAAAAACAACAATTAAGTCACCCTGCCCACCACAGGCAACAATTGGAAAAGGAAAATCAAACCTTCCTACAACCACACACCCATGGCACCACCTGAATACTCCTCAGGCTATTGGCTCAGTTCAAAAGGTCCAAATCAATTGTCTCCGTCAGCACCTGTCTCAGGTGGGAGAATTTAAGATGTCTCTTGGAACTGGATCACAGGTGTCTGGTGACTACTCTGATATGGCTTACTCCAGTGCTGCATGGAGTCAGGATGAGCCACCCAGCAAATAGATCAGTCTGGGAAGGTTGATACCTCCTTCCCCCCCTTGCACCTCTGTCACACCCAGTCACTGATAGCCCTGCAGTTGGCTGACCCAGTTGCCTGTAGTAAAAAGATACTCCAGGGGTTTGCACCTCCCTGAATCACAAGGAAATCTATATCTGTTCAGCCAGGCCACTGCACTCTGCCTCTACCTAGCAGGAGGAGGTGAGACCTGACAACCTTGGGTGCTTGATGATGGCTGGGGCGTGTTCACTCAGTTCCAGCCCCGCCCCTGATTGATGTTATTGACAGAACAACTATGTGGGATTTTGTTTCTGTTCCTGCTAAATTCCCATGTCAGTTCTATCCTGCTTCCTTCCTTTGTCTACAGGCTAACAATCCCCTGCAGGCCAGTTGCATCTTAGGCTCAGTAAAGTGGTCCTCTGGGTCAGCCCCACCCAGGGAACTTCCGGGATCTGCGAGTGCTTTTCTCGTCCCTGCTCTCCACTTTGGTGGGTATTGCCTCAGGCAAATCCTTTACTCACGTGGCCTGTATTTCCATCCCAGATCTGTTTGTGGTGGTTGCTGGCCTCCTCTGGTTGCCCAGGGAGACAGGGGGTGTGCCTTCAGAATATCCAGGAGTGAGCCATGTTGTTGTTAAAAGATGGCTGCTGCTCTGTTAATAAGGTTACTGCTTTTCTGGTGTCATTCCCTCTCAGCCAACTGTCCTCTCCTCGCTCCTGAGCCCCAGAGTCAGCACTGACAAGCTGCAGTTTAGGCACTCTCCATACCCCTCAAGAAATCACCCAAGAATAATGACTCCTGGGGGACAGGCCTCCAGACCTAAGAGTGAGAGTGGAGGAGAGTGCTGGGAGCTTAGAGTTGCAGGTAGAGAACATATACAGTTTTATGCCTGGCAGGTGAAAGCTGTGGCATCCTAGTAGGGGAGGTAGGTCCAGTTTTTAGAGGGTCTCTCCCATGGAGTGTAGTTAGAGGACCTTTGAACTTTGCCCGTTGGTTTGTGAGGCACTCCAAGATGTTCTCATGGGGGAGGGGACTCCTGTCCACTTGGTGATGGATTTTGTACCTTTTGTTTGTATTCTTGTGGTTTCAGCTCTCCTCAGCGTGGTTGATGTGCATTCTTCAACTCTTGGTGCAGCTCAAATCCACCAGGTTACTTGCTAAATTTCTGTCCTTTAACTCTCCTTCTGGACAGGAGCCTCTGTGGAAAGCTGGCTTCAGTCAGCCATCTTGTCTCCGCCCCCCCCCGTAGGTCTATTTTTAGATCTCTAAGTGTTCTCAAAACATCTTTCCAAAAGGAATGTATTAGTTTGCATTACCACCAGCAGTGTAGATGTGTTCCTTTTTCTCCACATCCATGCCAACATCTCTGGTTTGGGGACTTTGTGATATGGGCTAATCTTACTGGACTTAGATGTTATCTCAAAGTAGTTTTGATTTGCATTTCTCTGATGATTAAGGATGATGAGCATTTTCTCATATTTCCGTAGGCCATGCAACTGTCTTCAGAGAAATTTCTCTTCAAGTCCCTTGCCCAGCCTGAGATGGGATCACTTGTTCTTTTCTTACTAATATGTTTGAGTTCTCTGTGGATTCTGGTTATTAAACCTTTGTCAGAGACCTAACCTGCAAATATCTTCTCCCATTGTGTCGGCTGTCTGCTTGCTTTATGTACTGTGTTTCTGGCTGTGCAGAAGATTTTTAGTTTGATCAGATTCCAGTAATGTATTTTTGGTGTTGCTTCAATTGCCTGGGGGGGGGGTCCTCCTCATAAAATATTCTCTCTGTCCGATTTCTTCAAGTGTTTTCCCTGCACTCTCTTCTAGCATTTTTATAGTTTCTTGTCTTAAGTTTAAATCTTTTATCCACTTATAATCAATTATTTTAATGAGGAACGGAGTGGGTCAAGATTCAGTTTTCTAAGGTTGCAAGCCAGTTCAACCAACACCATTTGTTAAATAGGGAGTCTATCCCCCATTGAGTGTTTTATCATTATTATCATTATTATTATTGGGGATTCATTGAGGGTACAATAAACCATATTACACTGATTGAATTTGTTAGGCAAAGTCCCTTTTGCAATCTTGACTTGCCCTCAAAAGTTGTGGCACACACAAAAGCCCTACCTTCCTTCCTACTTCCCTCTCTCTGCTCTTCCTTTCTCCACCACTGCCTCCTTCTTTCTCTCTCTGCTCTCCACTTCCCTCACCCCATGGTGACCTTAACTGTCATTAATTGTCCTCATATCAAAATTGAGTACATAGGATTCATGCTTCATCATTCTTGTGATGCTTTACTACAAATAATGTCTTCCATTTCCATCCAAGTTAATACAAAGGATGTAAAGTCTCCATTTTTTAAAGGCTGAATAGTAGTCCAT
The DNA here is from genome assembly GCF_027406575.1 of Nycticebus coucang. Taxonomy (NCBI): domain Eukaryota; kingdom Metazoa; phylum Chordata; class Mammalia; order Primates; family Lorisidae; genus Nycticebus; species Nycticebus coucang. The sequence goes on from NC_069804.1 coordinate 65,617,537, forward strand.
TGTGTACCTATATGACAGCTTGTTAATCCATTCCTGGGTTGGTGGGCATTTAGGCTGTTTCCACATTTTGGCGATTGTAAATTGAGCTGCAGTAAACTGTCTAGTGCAAGTGTCTTTATGATAAAAGATTTTTTTTTTTTCTGGGTAGATGCCCAGTAATGGGATTGCAGAATCAAATGGGAGGTCTAGCTTGAGTCCTTTGAGTTTTCTCCATACATTCTTTCAAAGAGGATGTACTAGTTTGAAGTTGAACCAGCAGTGAAAAAGCAGTAAAAGTGTTCCCTTCTCTCCACATCCACACCAGCCTCTGCAGTTTTGAGATTTTGTGATGTTGGCCATTCTCGCTGGGGTAAGATGGTATCTCAGGGTGGTTTAGATTTACATTTCTCTAATAGATAGGGATGATGAATATTTTTTCATAAGTTTGTTAAAATTCGTCTGTCTTCTTTAGAGAAGGATCTATTCATGTCTCTTTCCCATTGAAATATGAGTTTGTTGGCTTTTTTTCATGTGGATTAATTTGAGTTCTCTATAGATCCTAGTTATCAAGCTTTTGTCTGATTGAAAATATGCAAATATCCTTTCCCATTGTGTAGGTTGTCTCTTTGCTTTGGTTGTTGTCTCCTTAGCTGTAGAGAAGCTTTTCAGTTTAATGAAGTCCCATTTGTTTATTTTTGTTGCTGTTGCAATTGCCATGGCAGTCTTCTTCATGAAGACTTTCCCCAGGCCAAAAGCTTGTAGTGTTTTTCTTATGCTTTCTTTGAGGATTTTTACTGTTTCATGCCTTAAATTTAAGTCCTTTATCCATCTTGAATCAATTTTTGTGAGTGGGGAAAGGTGTGGGTCCAGTTTCAGTCTTTACATGTGGATATCCAGTTCTCCCAACACCATTTATTGAATAGGGAGTCTTTCTCCCAATGAATGTTATTGTTTGGTATATCAAAGATTAGGTGGTTGTAAGACTTTAGTTTCATTTCCTGGTTTTCTATTCGATTCCAAGTGTCTATGTGTTTATTTTTGTGCCAGTACCATGCTGTCTTGACCACTATGGCTTTGTAGTACAGCCTAAAATATGGTATGGTGATGTCCCCAGCTTTATTTTTATTACTAAGAACTGCCTTACCTATACGTGGCCTTTTCTGGTTCCATACAAAATGCAGAATCACTTTTTCCAAATCTTGAAAGTACGATGTTGGTATTTTAATAGAAATGGCATTGAAGAGGTAGATAGATTTGGGGAGTATAGACATTTTAACAATGTTGATTCTTCCCAGCCATGAGCATGGTTTTTTCATCCATTTGTTAAAGTGCTCTCCTATTTCCTTTCTGAGGATTTCATAATTTTCTTTATAGAGTTCCTTCACCTCCTTCATTAGGTATGTTCTTAGGTATTTCATTTTCTTTGAAACCATAGTGAAGGGATTTGTGTCCTTAATTAGCTTCTCATTTTGACAGTTATTGGTGTGTACAAAGGCTACTGACTTGTGGACATTGATTTTAAATCCTGAGATATTACTCTATTATTTGATGACTTCCAGGAGTCTTGTCATTGAGGCTTTGGAATTCTCTAAGCATAAGATCATGTCATCAGCAAAGAGGAAGAGTTTGACCTCCTCTGCTCCCATTTGGATTCCCTTTATTTCTTTGTCTTTACAATTTTACTGGCTAGAACTTCCAGCACTATGTTGAATAGTAAATGTGACAGAGAACAGCCTTGTCTGGTTCCAGTTCTAAAAGGAAAATCTTTCAGTTTTATGCCATTCAGTAAAATGTTAGCTGTGGGTTTATCATAGATAGGTTTAATCCATTTCAGAAAGGTGCCACCTATGCCTATACTCTGCAGTGGTCTAGTTAGAAAAGGATGCTGGATTTTATTGAATGATTACTCTGCATCTATTGAGAGGATCATATGGTCTCTATTTTTGCCTCGCTTAATTTGGTGGATAAAGTTTATGGACTTGAGAACATTAAACCAGCCTTCCATCCCTGGAATGAAACATATTTGATCATAATGTATGACTTTTTGATGACAAGCTGTAATCTATTGGCTAGGATTTTCTTCAGAATTTTTTCAGCTGTATTCATTAGTGCAATTTATCTGAAATTCTCCTTTTTATTTGGGCCTTTTCCTGGTTTTGGTATCAGGGTGATGTTTGCTTTGTAGAATGTATTAGAGAAGATTCCTTTCTTCTCAATTTATTGGAATAATTTCTGCAGTACAGAAATAAGCTCTTCCTTGGAGGTTTGATAGAATTCTGGTGTGAAGCCATCTGGAGCAGGGCAATTTTTTGGTTGGAAGCTTTTTTATTGTTTCGTTCATCTCAGTGATTGAAATTTTTCTGTTCAGGAGCTCTATTTCTTCCTGGCTATGTTTAGGGAGAGGGTGTGATTCTAAAATATGATCCATTTCCTTCACATTGTCAACTTTCTGGACATAGAGTTTCTGGTAGTATTCTGAGATGATTTCTTGAATCTCTTTGGGATCAGTTGTTATTTCCCCTTTATCTTCTGATTGAGGTTACTAGAGAATTCATATTTCTATTTCTAGTTAGTGTGGCCAAAGATTTATCTATATTTTTTATTTTTTCAAACAACCATAACATTATTTCATTAATTTTCTGACTGATTCTTTTGTTTTCCATTTCATTGATCTCTGCTTTGATTTTCGATATTTCTTTTCTTCTACTGGGTTTAGTCTTAGATTGTTCTTCTTATTCCAATTCCATGGGTTGTTAGTTTGTTGATGCGCTCTATTTCTGTTTTTCGAATGTAAGCTTCTAAAGTGATAAATTTTCCTCTCAAAACTGCTTTTGCAGTATCCCACAGGTTTTGGTTGCTTGTGTCTTCATTGTTGTTATGCTCAAGAAAGTCAATGATTTCCTGTTTTATTTCTTCCTACACCTATCTGTCATTCAACAGAAGGTTGTTTAATTTCCATGCCTTCATGTGGGGTCAAACGTTTTTGTTATAGTTGAGTTCCACCTTTAGTGCCTTATGGTCTGAGAAGATACAAAGTAAAATTTCAATTCTTTGGATTGTGTTGATGTATGTTTTGTGTACTAGGACATGATCTATTTTGGAGAATGTTCCATGGGGTGATGAGAAGAATTTATGTTCTTTATCTCTGAGATTGGGTGTTCAATATGCATCTATGAAGCACAGTTGTTCTAGGGTCTCATTTAAATCTCTTATATCTTTGTTTAATTTCTGTTTAGAGGATCTGTCCAGCTCTGTAAGTGGAAAGTTAAAATCCCCTGTTATTATGGCATCATTGGATATCACATTGCTCAGACTGAGTAAGGTCTGTTTCAAGAATTTGGGAGCATTGAAATGGGGTGCATAAATATTTAGAATTGATATGTCTTCTTGTTGTATTTTTGTCTTGACAGACATAAAGTGACCATCATTGTCTTTTTTGACTTTAGTTGCTTTAAATCCACATGTATCTGAAAATAAAATTGCTACTCCTCTTTTCTTCTGAATTCCATTTGCCTGAAAAATTGTCTTCCAACCCTTGACTCGGAGCTGTAATTTGTCTTTTGAAGCCAGGTGTGTTTTCTGCAGACAGCAAAAGGATGGCTTGTGTTTTTTTAATCCAGTCATCGAATCTATGCATCTTCAGTGGGAATTTCAAGCCATTACCATTTATTGAGATAATTGATAAGTGCTTTAGTGTTCTAATTATCTTATTTTGTGAGAGTTCATTGCTTAGTTTTATCTTTTGCATCAGTGCAGAAGTTAGGTTCTGTCCTTTAATTTCTGAGTTCTTACTTTGCTGCTGATCCATTCTGATGGTCAGTCTATAGAACAGGTTGTAGTAGTCCGTGTTGAGCTGATCTTGTTGTGGCAAATTTCCTCAATGTTTGTATATCAGTAAATGATTTGATTTCTCTGTTATATTTTTTTTTAATATTTTTTATTTATTTTTACTAAATCATAACTGTATACATTGATATGATCATGGGGCATTATACACTCGCTTCATAAACCATTTGACACATTTTTATCACAGTGGTTAACATAGCCTTTCTGGCGTTATCTCAGTTACTGTGCCAAAACATTTATATTCTACATTTACCAAGTTTCGCAAATACCCCTGTAAGATGCACCACAGGTGTGATCCCACCGATCCCCCTCCCTCTACCCACCCCCCCTTCCCACTTCCCCCTATTGTTAAGTTGTAGCTGGGTTATAGCTTTCATGTGAGAGTCCCAAATTAGTTTCATAGTAGGGCTGTGTACATTGGGTACTTTTTCTTCCATTCTTGGGATACTTTACTAAGAAGAATATGTTCCAGCTCCATGCATGTAAACATGAAAGAGGTAAAGTCTCCATCTTTATTTAAGGCTGCATAGTATTCCATGGTATACATATACCACAATTTGTTAATCCATTCGTGGATCGATGGGCACTTGAGCTTTTTCCATGACTTAGCTATTATGAATTGGGCTGCAATAAACATTCTGGTACAAATATCTTTGTTACGTTGTGATTTTTGGTCTTCTGGGTATATGCCCAGCAGAGGAATTACAGGATTGAATGGCAGATCTATTTCTAGAACTCTGAGTGTTCTCCATATATCTTTCCAAAAGGAATGTATTAATTTGCATTCCCACCAGCAGTGCAGAAGTGTTCCCTTTTCTCTGCATCCACGCCAACATCTCTGGTCTTGAGATTTTGTGATATAGGCTAGTCTCATTGGAGTTAGATGATATCTCAAAGTAGTTTTGATTTGCATTTCTCTGATGATTAAAGATGATGAGCATTTTTTCATATGTCTGAAGGCCTTGCGCCTGTCTTCTTCAGAGAAGTTTCTCTTCAAATCCCTTGCCCAGCCTGCGATGGGATCCCTTGTTTTTTTCGTGCTGATGCGTTTGAGTTCTCTGTGGATTCTGGTTATTAAACCTTTGTCAGAGATATACCCTGCAAATATCTTCTCCCATTCTGAGGGCTGTCTGCTTGCTCTGCTTACTGTGTTCTTAGCTGTGCAGAAGCTTTTTAGTTTGATCAAGTCCCAGTAGTGTATTTTTGAAGCTGCTTCAATTGCCCGGGGGGTTCTCCTCATGAAATACTCACCCAGACCAATTTCTTCAAGGGTTTTCCCTGCATTCTCCTCTAGTATTTTTATAGTTTCATGTTTTAAGTTTAAATCTTTAATCCAATGAGAGTCTATCTTAGTTAATGGTGAAAGGTGTGGGTCCAATTTCAGTCTTCTGCAGGTTGCCAGCCAGTTCACCCAGCACCATTTGTTAAATAGGGAACATTTCCCCACTGAATGTTTTTAATTGGCTTGTCAAAAATCAAATAGCGGTAAGTAGCTGGATTCATCTCTTGGTTCTCTATTCTGTTCCAGATATCTACTTCTCTGTTTTTGTGCCAATACCATGCTGTTTTGATCACTATCGATTTGTAGTAAAGTCTGAGGTCTGGTAGTGTGATTCCTCCTGTTTTGTTTTTATTTCTGAGTAATGTCTTGGCTATTCGAGGTTTTTTCTGATTCCATATAAAACGAAGTAATGTTTTTTCAAGATCTTTAAAATATGACAGTGGAGCTTTAATAGGGAGTGCGTTGAAATTATATATTGCTTTGGGTAGTATGGACATTTTGATAATGTTGATTCTTCCTAGCCATGAGCATGGTATGTTTTTCCATTTGTTAACATTTTCAGCTATTTCTTTTCTTAGAGTTTCATAGTTCTCTTTATAGAGATCTTTCACGTCTTTTGTTAGGTAAATTCCCAAATATTTCATCTTCTTTGGCACTACTGTGAATGGGATAGAGTCCATCACTGGTTTTCCAATTTGACTGTTGTTGGTGTATATAAAGGCTACCGATTTATGAATGTTGATTTTGTAACCTGAGACGCTGCTGTATTCCTTGATCACTTCTAGGAGTTTTGTAGTAGAGTCCCTAGTGTTTTCCAGATACACAATCATATCATCTGCGAAGAGCAAGAGTTTGATCTCTTCTGACCCTATATGGATACCCTTGATCGCCTTTTCTTCCCTAATTGCGGTGGCTAAAACTTCCATTACAATGTTGAAAAGCAATGGAGACAATGGGCAGCCTTGTCTGGTTCCTGATCTGAGTGGAAATGATTCCAATTTAACTCCATTCAATATGATATTGGCTGTGGGTTTGCTGTAGATAGCCTCTATCAGTTTAAGAAAAGTCCCTTCTAGACCAATTTTCTTGAGTGTTCTGATCATGAAGGGATGCTGGATATTATCAAAAGCTTTTTCTGCATCAATTGAGAGAATCATATGGTCTTTGTTTTTTAATTTGTTTATGTGCTGAATTACATTTATAGATTTACGTATATTGAACCAGCCTTGAGACCCTGGGATAAAACCAACTTGGTCATGATGTATAATTTGTTTGATGTGTTGTTGGATTCTGTTTGTTAGGATCTTGTTGAATATTTTTGCATCTATATTCATTAGTGATATTGGTCTATAATTTTCTTTTCTTGTTGGGTCTTTTCCTGGTTTGGGGATCAGGGTGATGTTTGCTTCATAGAACGTGTTGGGTAGTCTTCCTTCTTTTTCTACATTTTGGAACAGGTTGAGTAATATAGGTACTAATTCCTCTTTAAAGGTTTGGTAGAATTCTGACGTGAAACCATCTGGTCCCGGGCTTTTCTTTTTAGGGAGGTTTTGTATAGTTGATGCTATTTCTGAACTTGATATGGGTCTGTTCAACATTTCCACTTGATTCTGGTTAAGTCTTGGAAGGTGGCGTGCTTCCAAGTATTGGTCTATTTCCTTCAGATTTTCATATTTCTGAGAATAAAGTTTCTTGTAATATTCATTAAGGATTTTTTGGATTTCTGATGAGTCTGTGGTTATTTCGTCTTTGTTGTTTCTGATTGATGATATTAGAGATTTTACTCTTTTTTTCCTGAATAGGTTGGCCAGAGGTTTATCTATTTTATTGACCTTTTCAAAAAACCAGCTTTTTGTTTTATTGATCTGTTGTATTACTCTTTTGTTTTCAATTTCATTTAATTCTGCTCTAATTTTGGTTATTTCTTTTCTTCTACTGGGTTTGGGGTTGGAATGTTCTTCCTTTTCCAGTTGCGTGAGATGTCCCATTAAGTTGTTAACTTCCACTCTTTCCGTTCTCTTGAGGAAGGCTTGCAGTGCTATAAATTTCCCTCTTAGAACTGCCTTTGCAGTGTCCCAGAGGTTCTGATAGTTTGTGTCTTCATTGTCATTTTGTTCCAAAAAATTGGTGATTTCTTTCTTAATCTCATCTCTGACCCAGCTATCATTCAGCATAAGGTTATTTAACTTCCATGTTTTTGTATGGGTATGCAGATTCCTGATGTTACTCAATTCAAGTTTTATTCCATGATGGTCCGAGAAGATGCATGGAATAATTTCTATTCCTTTAAATTTACTGAGGTTAGACTTTTGACCTAAAATGTGATCAATTTTGGAGTAAGTTCCGTGGGCTCATGAGAAGTATGTGTATTCAGTTTTGTTGGGATGAAATGTTCTGTAGATGTCTGCTAAATCTAAATATTGGATGGTTAGGTTTAAATCTAAGATTTCTTTGCTCAGCTTCTTTCTGGAGGATCGATCCAACACTGCCAAGGGAGTGTTGAAATCTCCAACGATTATGGAGCTGGAGGAAATCAAGTTACTCATGTCTGTTAGTGTTTCTCTTATAAATTGAGGTGCATTCTGGTTGGGTGCATAGATATTAATAATTGAGATCTCGTCATGTTGAGTATTACCCTTAACAAATATGAAGTGACCATTCTTGTCCTTCCTTACTTTTGATGGTTTAAAGCCTACTGTATCTGCAAATAAAATTGCAACACCTGCTTTTTTCTGATTACCATTTGCCTGAAATATGGATGACCATCCTTTCACCCTGAGTCTGTATTTGTCTTTTAAGTTGAGATGTGACTCTTGTATGCAACAAATATCTGGCTTGAGTTTTTGTATCCAGTCAGCTAACCTATGCCTCTTTAGAGGACAGTTTAAGCCATTCACATTGATGGAGAGTAAGGATAAGTCTGGTGGAATTTTGGGTATCGAGTTTTTCAAAGGTCCAGTGGACATTTTTAATCCTTTCGCCAGTGTGGAAGTTGGAGTTTGATCCGAAGTTTCTGATTGAGTTTACTTTTGTGGTATAGGATTGGGTTGGTCATTGTGGAGGATAGGTCTGAGAACATCCTGAAGAGCTGGTTTACTTATGGCAAATTTTTTCAACATATGAATGTCATTGAAGTATTTAATTTCTCCATCATAGATGAAACTCAGTTTAGCTGGATACAAGATCCTGGGTTGAAAGTTTTTTTGCTTTAGGAGATTAAAAGTTGATGACCAGCCTCTTCTTGCTTGAAAAGTTTCAGCAGAGAGATCTGCAGTTATTCTAATATTCTTACCTTTGTACGTTATAGTTTTCTTTCGCCGGGCTGCTTTGAGAATCTTCTCTTTCATGTTAACTTTAGTGAAGCTAATTATGATATGTCTGGGAGATGGCTTATTGGGGTTGAATCGTCCTGGGGTTCTGAAGCTGTCTGCTATCTGAATTTCAGATTCTCTAGACATGTCTGGAAAATTTTCTTTCATAATTTCATGTAGAAGGTCCTCTGTGCCCTTGGCTGCCACTTCATCAGTCTCCGAAATTCCTATAACTCTTATGTTATTTTTTTTCGAATTATCTGAGAGCTCTCTGAGTGAGTGATCCGTTTTTGCTCTCCATTTCTCTTCCTCTTTGAGAGATTGGGAGCGTTCGAAGATTTTATCTTCAATGTCAGAAATCCTTTCTTCTGCTTGCTCCATTCTGTTACTGAGGGATTCTACTGTATTTTTCATATCTTTGAGGGCTGTAAGTTCTTGTTTCAGTGTGTCTAAGTCTTTGGTGGTTTTGTCTTTAAATTCGTTAAATTCTTGAGACAGTTTTTGAATTTCTCCTCGAATTCCTAATTCCATTTTATTAATCTTGTCTGCAAACCAAATTCTGAATTCGACTTCTGACATCTCAGCCAGTTGTTTATGAATGGGATCTTCAATCACATCTGCCGTATCTTTTCTTGGGGGGGTTGATCTATTCTGGTTATTCATGTTACCAGAGTTTTTCCGCTGATTCCGCCCCATGGTTTACTCCCTTTGGTTTTTCCCCTGGGGTTTTATCGAGGGCCCGTACAGTGTTGTGGCCTGAGAAACTGGGGCCCTGTCTGGTGTGGTGGAGCAAAGTGATTCTGTCTTGTTTTCAGCTGGTTTCTGTTCGATCCTATTGCAACTTCTACTCTGGCTTGAAGTCTCAGCTGTGTGGAAAAATCAGCAATTAAGTCACCCCACCTGCCCACCTCTGGCCCCAGTTGGAAAAGGAGAATCAAACCTTCCTACAATCGCACACCCAGGGCACCACCTGAAAAGTCCTCAGTCTATTAGCCCAGTTCAAAAGGTCCGAATCAACTGTCTCAATTGGCACTTGTCTCGGGTGGAAGGGTTCAAGAGGTCTCTGGGAACTGGATCACAGGGGCCTGGTGACTCCTCTGAGACAGCTCACCCCAGTGCAGCGTGGAGTCAGGAGGAGCCACCCTGCAAAGAGAGCAGTCTGGGAAGGTTGACGTCTCCTTCCCCACTTTGCCCCTCCGTCGGACCCAGTCACTGGTATCTCTGCAGATGGCTAACCCAGTTGCCTGCAGTGAACAGACACTCCAGGTGTTTGCACCTGCCTGAATCGCGAGGAAGTCTGCCAGGCCCCCGCAGACTGCCGCTATCTAGCAGGAGGAGATGGGGCCTGACATCTTTGAGTGTTTGATGCAGGTGATGGGAAGGAGGTGTTCACTCAGGCTTAGCCCCGTCCCTGATGGATGCTGCTAACAGAACAGAACAGAACAGACAACTTTGTGAGGTTCTGTCTCTGTTCCTGTCGTCGCCTACAGGAGACGGGCTGTTTTGAGTTCAAACGTCTTTGCTGCTGGAGAATTGCGTGTGAACACCTCTCTGGGTCGGCCCCGCCCTGGAGGCTTCCGGGTTTGTGAGCTGTGTCACCGGTGGCCTCCTCTGGTTGCCCAGGGAGACAGGGGGTGTGGCCTCAGAATATCCAGAAGTGAGCGTTCTGCCGTTAAAGAAAAAACGGCTGTTGATCTACCTCCAGGGAACTGCTGCTCTGGTGTGGGCACTCAGGCGACCCTTTTCTCCTCTGTCCCGCGCCCCAGAGTCAGCATTGAGCGGCCGCAGTTTGTGCTGGGTCCACACCCCTTAAGAGATCCCCCAAGAATCAGAACTCTTGGGGGATGGGCCTCCAGACCCGGATTGGGAGTGGGGCGGGGGGAAGCTAGAGTTTCATTCAGTTTCACGCAATACTACGGTCCGGGGAGGGCTCCTGCACTGCACGGCAGGGAAGTGCCGCCAAGGCTTGATTTCCCCTCAGCAGAGTGCCCTCTCCTCGCTCACGTGTCCCAGAGTCAGCGCTGACCTGACGCAGCTCAGGCACTGTGCTCTCCCCTCGAGAAATCACCCAAGGAGCCGAACTCCTGGGGGATAGCCCCTCAGACCCCGAGTGAGAGTAGGGGTTCTCAGCTCTCAGCGGGGAGGCCAGAGTCTGATTCAGTCTTGGGCCCCGTATGCCCGGGGAGGGTTGGTGCACTGCACCGCAGGGAAGTGCCGCGAGGCGTGACTCCCCCTCAGCCCGGTGCCCTCTCCTCACTCGGCGCGCCTCAGAGTCAATGCTGACCAGTCGTAACTCGGGGACTGTCCACTCCCCTTGAGAAATCACCCAAGGATCCGAAGTCCTGGGGGACAGGCCTCCAGACCTCAGTGGGCGGGAGGGGAGCGCCGGGGATTCAGGGTTGCCGGCAAAGGATTCCCAAAGTTTTATTCAGCCCTATGTCCGGCAGGAGAACGCCACGGCACCCCAGTAGGGGAGGTAGGTCCAGTTTTTAGAAGGTCTCTCCCGTGGAGTGTAGTGGGAGGGGCTTTAATTTCTGCCCGCTTGTTCAATTGTGGGGCTCCAGAGCCGTTCTCATGGGGGAGGGGGACTCCCGTCCGCTTGGTGGTGGATTTTGTACCTTTTGTTTGCGTCCTTGTGATCACAACTTGCCTCAGCGGTGTTGATGTGCGTTCTTCAGCCTTCTCTCTTGGTGAGGCTCAAGTCCACCAGGATACTTACTAAATTCCTGTCCCTTAACTCTCCTTCTTGACGGGAGCCTTTGTTGAAAGCTGGCTTCAGTTCGCCATCTTGTCTCCCTCTCCTTTCTATTGCATTCTTAACTTCCCTTATTGAGTGCTTCAGTTCCTTCAGCTCTGCTATATCTGTTCTACATTCTTTATAGAATATAGAAGAGAGAGCTTTCTCTCTCTTCTTTTCTGCCTCTTTAACTATCTGAGTTCTCTCAAGAACTTTGTCCTCTACCTCCGAAATTCTTTCTTCTGAATGATCTAATCTGTTGCTACTTTCTATTGCATTCTTAACTTCCCTTATTGACTGCTTCAGTTCCTTCAGCTCTGCTATATCTTTTCTATATTCTTCATAAATTTATCTGGTATTTGATTCTGTTTTTTTATTTCCTTTTGGTTATTTTCCACTTTATTAGCAGTTTCCTTCATTTTTTCCATCATTTTTTTCATTGTTTTCACCATGTGTATTCTAAATTTCCTTTCTGTCATTCCTAACATTTTTGTATAGGTAGAATCCTCTGCAGTAGCTATCTCATTGTCCCTTAGAGGTGATGCTCTGGACTGCTCATTCATGTTGCCATGAGTTTTCTGCTTATTCTTTTTCATCTGTGATTTCTTTTATCGGTTTCCTTGCCCTAATTTTCCTTTCACTTCCTCTTGCTCTTTAAGTTGCTGTGCCTGTGGACTAGGGTTTCGATGAGTTCTTTTGGTACAGGACCAGAAGAATGAGAAGGTTGAAGAGCAACAAGGGATAAAAGAAAGAAAAAGAAAGAAAGAAGGAAAGAAAGAAAGAAAGAAAAAAGAGAAAAGAGAGTGGATGGGTAAAAGGGAATATTGACAAAGAGAAGAGAGGCACAGAAAGATGAAGAAAGAGCTTTATAGGCATATAGTAGGGTACTTTGTCACAATCTTAAAGAAAAACTGCAACCTCTGGGGGTGCTTGATTGGGTGGTTCCCTCGAGGTCAGCAGATCTTTGCTAGACTGATCAGACACAGTACCCCACCTCCACCAAGTAGAGAGAAAAGACCAAAATGCTAGATATCAAAGGAAAACAAGCAAACAGAAAACTTGTATGGGATAAAATTGGCTGGAAATACAAATAATAGGAGTAGTAACACTAGGAAAAATGAAGTTCTTATTATTAAAAAAGGCGACAATGGGAAATTGTATTTAAAGCAGACAAACTGAGAAAGAAAAGAAAGAAAAAAAAGAAAAATCTATAGGGAAAAGGTTGAAATTAAAAAACAAAACAACAACAACAGGAACAACAAAAACCGAACCAAAAACAAAGCAGTATATATATCTTGTTCAATATTGTTCGGGCAACAGTTATCTTCTGGCGTTTGAGATGTTAATCCCAATGCTGATATGACTTGAGGCCTCTGCTGAATTCTCAAACCTCACTGGATGGAGACCTGAAACCTTTCTTCAGCCCTCTTAAAAGGCATTTTAAATTTCTAAACTTTCCTAAGCAGGAACTTTCCCAGGAAAGCACTTGTCGCTGGGATTGCTGCTGAAGTGGCTATTCACTCACCCAGTGTGCCAAAACTGGTCTCACTCTGCCTCTGAGGGTTAAAGGTGTAAGGTGCTCAGTCCCTGCCTTTAGGCTGCTCAGTCACTAGATTACTAGCTCTCACCCAATCCTTGCTCTGTGACCCTGAGGATAGATCTTGCAGGGACAGTTCTCCCACAATGGCTCCACATGACCCACAGCCAAACACTAAGCTCCGTCTGGCTCAGTGGCTCCTTCTGGGGCCCTAGACAATGCACAAAATTCTCCACACTCCCAAGGCAGTTCAACAGAGTGCCAAGTCCAACAACACCAAAACAGCTCACAGGTAAGACTTTTCCAGTTTTCAATCTCACTGCTGCCGTACTTACAGCTACAAGTGGGATTAGACAGAACAAACGCATGCAACCACTTGCCAGTTTTCCACTGCTTTTGTCCTCCTCTTGAGGTCCATAAGTCTCTCCCTGACTCTCTGTGTCCTCAAAGGGATGATTATAGGCAGATCCCGTCCAGAGATCCCTGGAGTCTTGTTTCCCCAGACTCATGGTGCCCAGTTGCAAGGAAGGTGCTACTTTGCCGCCATCTTGTGGCTCAGTTTTATTACCTCATTCAATTCGGCCTACTGAGTGTTTTTGATAGGCTTATCAAAGATCAAATGATGGTAAGTAGCTGGGTTCATTCTTGGTTTTCTATTCTGTTCCATATATCTACCTTTCTGTTTTTTGACAGTACCATCCTGTTTTGATCTCTATCGATTTATAGTGTAGTCTGAGGGCTAGTAACATGATTCCTTCTTATTTATTTTCATTTCCGAGTAATGTCTTGGCTATTCAAGATTTTTTTCTGGTTTCATATAAAAGAAAGTATTATTTTTTTGAGGTCTTTAAAGTATAACAGTGGAACTTCAATAGGGATTACATTAAAATTGTATATTGCTGTGAGTAGTATGGACATTTTAACAATGTTCTTTCCTCCCAGACATGAGCATGGTCTGATTTTCATTTGTTATCATCTTTAGCTATTTCTTTTCTTAGAGTTTCATACTTCTCTTTATAGAAATCTTTCATGTCTTTTGTTAGGTAAACTCCCAAATATTTCATCTTCTTTGGCAGTACTGTGAACAGCATAGAGTCCTCAACTATTTTTTCAGCTTGACTATTGTTGGTATAAATAAAGGCCACAGATTTTTGAGTATTAGTTTTGTAACCTGACATGCTACTGTATTCCTTGATCACTTCTAAGAGTTTTGTTGTTGAATCCCTGCTGTTTTCCAGATATACAAACATCTGTGAAGAGTGAAAGGTTGATCTCCTCTGACCCTGATATATGGATATCCTTGATCACCTTTTCTTGCCTTATTGCGCTGGCTAAGACTTCCATTACAGTGTTAAAAATCTTGGGAGACCATGGGCAACCTTGTCTGTTCCTGATCTGAGTGAAAATTCTTTCTTTCTTTTTATTAAGTCATTTGTATAGACCATAAATAAATTTATTCCATTATGGGATTCGATGTGTTGATTATTTGTACAAATTGGAGTGCTTACATCCTACTGATCAACATATCTTGTTTCTCATTTACCCAATTACAGCATTTATGCAAGTTATATTTCCAACTAAGGTCTAATAACCAGAATCCACAGAGAACATAAACTTATTACTAAGAAAAAAACAAGTGATCCCATTTCATTGTGGGCAAGAGACATGAACAGAAGCTTCTCTGAAGAAGACAGGTACATGGTCTACAGACACATACAGAAATGCTCATCAGCTTTAATCATCAGGAAAATGCAAACTGCATCATCAAAATCAAAACTACTCTGATATACCACCTAACTCCAGTAAGAGTAGCCCACATCACAAAATCCCAAAACTATAAATGTTCATGTGGATGTGGAGAAAAGGGAATACTTCTGCAATGCTGGTGGGAGTGGAAATGATTTCAGTTTAACTCCATTCAATACGATATTGACTGTGAGTTTGCTATAGATGGCCTTTATCTGTTTAAGAAATGTCCCTTCTATACATATTTGCTTAAGTGTTCTGTTCATAAAAGGATACTGGATATTATTAAAAGCTTTTTCTGCATCAATTGAGAGAATCATATGGCCTTTCTTTTTTATTTTGTTTATGTGATGTATTATATTTATAGATTTACATATATTGAACTATCCTTCAGATCCTGGGATAAAACCAACTTGGTCATGGTGTGTAATTTGATGTTTTGCTGGAATGTATTTGCTAGGATCTTATTGAATATTTTTGCATCTATATTCATTAAATAATTTGGTCTATAATTTTATTTTTTCACTTTTATTAAACCATAGCTTTGCACATTGATGCATTTATGGTGTTTTGGTACTTCTTTATTATACAATGTAAAATGCTTATATTGTTTTTTTTTTTTATTAAATCATTGCTGTTTACATCAATATGATCATGGGGCACCATACACTTGGTTCATAGAATATTTGACACATTTTCAACTCATTCCTTGACATAGCCCTCCTGGCATTTTCTTAGTTACTTTGCCAAGACATTTACATTCCACATTTGCCAAGCCTCACATGTACCCTTGTAAGATGCACCACAGGTGTGATACTCTCAATCCCCCTCCCTCTGCCCACCGCCCCCTCCCTACCCACGCTTTCCCCCTTCCTCCTGTTCTTAGGTTGTAACTTGGATATAGCTTTCATGTGAAGGTCCTAAGTTAGTTTCATAGTAGGGGTGAATACATTGGATAATTTTCCTTCCATTCTTGTGACACTTTACTGAGAAGAATATGTTCCAGTTCCATCCATGTAAACATGAAAGAGGTAAAGTCTCCATCTTTCTTCAAGGCTGCATAGTATTCCATGGTGTACATATCCCACAATTTGTTAATCCATTCGTGGACCGATGGGCACTTGGGTTTTTTCCATGACTTAGCAATTATCAACAGGGCTGCAATAAAGATTCTGGTACAAATATCTTTGTTGTGATGTGGTTTTTGGTCTTCTGGGTATATGCTCAGCAGAGAGATTACAAAATTGAATGGCAGATCTATTTTTAGATCTCTAAGTGTTCTCCATATATCTTTCCAAAAGGAATGTATTAGTTTACATTCCCACCAGCAGTGCAAAAGTGTTCCCTTTTCTCCACATCTGTGCCAAATCTCTGGTCTTGTGATTTTGTGATATAGGCTAGTCTCACTAGAGTTAGATGATATCTCAAAGTAGGTTTCATTAGCATTTCCCTGATGATTAAAGATGATGAGCATTTTTTCATATGTCTGAAGGCCGCTCGCCTGTCTTCTTCAGAGAAGTTTCTTTTCAAGTCTCTTGCCCAGCCTGTGATGTTATCCCTTGTTCTTTTCTTGCTAATACGAATGAGTTCTCTGTGGATTCTGGTTATTAAAACTTTGTCAGAGACATAACCAGCAAATATCTTCTCCCATTCTGAGGGCTGTTTGCTTGCTTTACTTACTGTGTTCTTAGCTGTGCAGAAGCTTTTTAGTTTGATCAAGTCCCAAAAGTGTATTTTTGAAGCTGCTTCAATCGCCTGGGGGGTCTCCTTCTCATAATAAACTCACGCAACCAAGTTTCTTCATGAGTTTTCCCTGCACTCGCTTCTAGTATTTTTATAGTTTCATGTCTTAAGTTTAGGTCTTTAATCCAGTAAGAGTCTATCTTGGTTAGTGGTGAAAGCTGTGGATCCAGTTTCAGTCTTCTACAGGTTGCCAGCCAGTTCACACAGCACCATTTGTTATATAGAGAATCTTTTCACCACTGGATGTTTTTAATTGGCTTGTCAAAGATTAAATAACTGTAAGTAGTTGGGTTCATGTCTTGGTTCTCTATTCTGTTCCAGACATCTACTTCTCTGTTTTTGTGCCAATACCATGCTGTTTTGATCACTATCGATTTGCAGTATAGTCTGAGGTCTGGTATCGTAATTCCTCCTGCTTTGTTTTTATTTTTGAGTAATTTCTTCGCATTTCGAGGTTTTTTCTGATTCCATATAAAACGGAGTATTGTTTTTCAAAGATTTTTGAAGTATGACAGTGGGGCTTTAATAGGGATTGCATTGAAGTTATATATTGCTTGGGTAGTATGGACATTTTAGCAATGTTGATTCTTCCCAGCCATGAGCATGGTATGTTTTTCCATTTATTAACATTCTCGGCTATATCTTTTCTTAGAGTTTCATAGTTCTCTTTATATAGATCTTTCACATCCTTTGTTAGATAAACGCCCCAAAATTTCATCTTCTTTGGCATTACTGTGAAGGAGATGGAGTCCTTAATTGTTTTTTCAGCTTGACTATTGTTGGTATATATAAAGACTACCGATTTATGAATGTTGATTTTTTTAACCTGAGACATTGCTGCATTCCTTGATCATTTCTAAGAATTTTGTAGTAGAGTTCCTAGTGTTTTCCAGATATACAATCATATCATCTGCAAAGAGCAAAAGTTTGATCTCTTCTTACCCTATGTGGATGCCCTTGATTGTCTTTTCTTCCTTAATTGCAGTGTGTAAAACTTCCATTACAATGTTAAAAAGCAATGGAGACAATGGTCAGCCTTGTCTGGTTCCTGATCTGAGTGAAAATGATTCCAATTTAACTCTGTTCAATATGATATTGGCTGTCGGTTTGCTATAGATGGCCTCTATCAGTTTAAGGAATGTCCCTTCTATGCCGATTTTATTAAGTGTTCTGATCATGAAGGGATGCTGCATATTATTGAAGGCTTTTTCTGCATCGATTGAGAGAATCATATGATATTTGACTTTTACTTTGTTTATGTGCTGAATTGTATTTATGGATTTACGTATATTGAACCAGCCTTGAGACCCTGAGATAAAGCCAACTTGATCAGGATGTTTTATTTGTTTGATATGTTGCTGGATTCTGTTTGTTAGGATCTTGTTGAATATTTTTGCGTATATATTCATTAGTGATATTAGTGTATAATTTTCTTTACTTGTTGGGTCTTTTCCTGTTTTGGGGATGAGGGTGATGTTTACTTCATAGAACGTGTTCGGTAGTCTTCCTTCTTTTTCTACCTTTTGGAACAGGTTGAGTAGTATAGGTACTAATTCCTCTTCAAAGGTTTGGTAGATTTCTGGTGTGAAACCATCTGGTTCCGGGCTTTCCTTTTTCGGGAGGTTTTGTATTGTTGATGTTATTTCCTAACTTGATATGGGCCTGTTCAACATTTCCACTTGATTCTGGTTAAGTCTTAAAAGGTGACGAATTCCAAGTATTGGTCCATTTCCTTTAGATTTTCATATTTCTGAGAGTAAAGTTTCTTGAACTATTCATTAAGGATTTTTTTTGATATCTGAGGAGTCTGCTGTTATTTTGTCTTTGTCATTTCTGATTGATGTGATTAGAGATTTTACTCTTTTTTTCCTGATTAGGTTAGCCAGTGATTTATCTATTTTGTTGACCTTTTCAAAAAACCAGCTTTTTGATTTATTGATCTGTTGTATTATTCTTTTGTTTTCAATTTCATTTAGTTCTGCTCTGATTTTGGTTATTTCTTCTCTTCTACTGGCTTTGGGGTTGGAGTGTCCTTCCTTTTGCAGTTGCTTGAGATGTCCCATTAAGTTGCTAACTTCCTCTCTTTCAATTCTCCTGAGGAAAGCTTGCGGCGCTATAAATTTCCCTCTTAGAACTGCCTTTGAGGAGTCCCAGAGGGTCTGATAATTCGTGCCTTCTTTGTCGTTTTGTTCCAAAAATTTGGCAATTTCCTTGTTGATCTCATCTGTGACCCAGCTATCATTCAGCATGAGGTTATTTAACTTCCATGTTTTTGTATGAGTATGTAGATTCCTGTTGTTTCTCAGCTCAAGTTATATTCCATGATGTTCCGAGAAGATGCAAGGAATAACTTCTATTACTTGAAATTTCTGAGGTTAGATTCGTGACCTAAGATGTGATCCATTTTTGAGTAAGTTCCGTGGGCTGATGAGAAGTATGTGTATTCAGTTTTGTTAGGATGAAATGTTCTGTAGATGTCTGCTAGATCTAAATGGTGGATGGTTAGTTTTAAATCTAACATTTCTTTACTCAGCTTTTTGTTGGAGGATCAATCCATCACTGCCAAAGGAGTATTAGAATCTCTGACTACTATGGAGCTGTAGCAAATCAAGTTGCTCATGTCTGTTAGAGTTTCTCTTATGAATTGAGGTGCATTCTGATTGGGTGCATAGATATTAATAATTGAAATCTCATCATATTGAGTATTACCCTTAACAAATATGAAGTGACCATTCTTGTCCTTCCTTACTTTTGTTGGTTTCAAGCCTATTGTGTCTCCAAATAAAATTGCAACACCTGCTTTTTTCTGATTACCATTTGCCTGAAATATGAATGACCATCCTTTCACCCTGAGTATGTATTTGTATTTTAAGTTAAGATGTGACTCTTGTAAGCAACAGATATCTGGTCTGAGTTTTTGTATCCAGTCAGCTAACCAATGTCTCTTTAGAGGACAGTTTAAGCCATTCACATTAATGGAGATTGTTGATAAGTTTGGTGAAATTTTGGGTATCGAGTTTTTCAAAATTGTAGCGGACAATTTTAATCTTTTCGCCATTGTAGAAGTTTGAGTTTGATCAGGAGTTTCTGAGTGAGTTTACGTTTGTAGTAGAGGATTGGGTAGGTCATTATGAAGGATAGGTCTGAGAATATCCTGAAGAGTTGGTTTCATTGTGGCAAATTTCTTCAACATATGAATATCGTTAAATTATTTAATTTCTGCATCATAGCTGAAACTCAGTTTAACTTGGTACAAGATCTGGGGTTGAAAGTTATTTTGCTTTAGGAGATTAAAAGTAGATGACCACCCTCTTCTGGCTTGAAAAGTTTCAACAGAGAGTTCTGCAGTCATTCTAATGTTCTTGCCTTTGTAAGTAATGGCTTTCTTTCAACTGATAACCTTGAGAATTTTCTCCTTCATGTTTACTTTAGTGAAGCTAATTATGATATGTCTGGTTGATGACTTATTGGGGTTGAATCGTGCTGGAGTTCTGAATCTGCTGTCTGAATTTCAGAATCTCTAGGCATGTGTGGAAAATTCTCTTTCATAATTTCATGCAGAAGTGCCTCTTTGCCCATAGATGCCACTTCATCGTTTTCCGGAACTCCTAGTATTTGTATAGTTGCCTTCTTCGAATTATCCCAGTGCTCTCTTAGAGAATGATCCGTTTTTGCTGTCTATTTCTCTTCCTCTTTGAGAGTTTTTCAGCGTTGGCAGGCTTTATCTTCCATGTCAGAAATCCTTTCTTCTGCTTGGTCCATTCAGTTGTTGAGGAATTCTACTGTATTTTTCATTTCTTTAAGGGCTGTAAATTCTTGCTTCAGTGTGTCTAAGTCTTTGGTGCTTTTGTCTTTAAATTCATTAAATTCTTGAGACAACTTTTGAATTTCTCCTCATATTTCTAATTCCATTTTATCAATCTTGTCTGCAATCCAAATTCTGAATTCGATTTCTGACATGTCTGCCATTTGTTTATGAATGGGATCTTCAATTACATCTGCCATTTCTTTTTTGGGGGGTTGATCTATTCTGGTTATTCATGTTTTCGGAGATTTTCCGCTGATTCCGCCACACGGTTGTTTTACTCCCTCTGATTTTTCCCCTAGGGTTTTGTTGAGGGCCTGTTCAGTGTTGTAGCCTGAGAGACTGGGTCCCAGTCTTGTGTGGTGGGGCTGAGTGGTTCTGTCTTATTGTCAGCTGGCTTCTGTTTGACCCCAGTGAAGCACTTACTCTGTGTTGAAGTCTCAGTTCTCTGAGTCGGCCCTACCCTGGATGTTTCTGGTGTCTGTGAGTCACCTCAGGCAAATCCTATACTCAGGGGTTGCCTCCTCTCATTGCCCAGGGAGGCATGGGGTATGTCTTCAGCCACCTCAGGGAACTGCTGCTCTGATGTGGGTCTCCCCCAGCCTCACTCCTGTGTCCCAGAGTCAGGACCAACCAGCTGCAGTTCGGGCACTCTCTACGCCCAGACAAATCCCTCAAGAATCTGGACTCCTGTGGGACAGGCCTTCAGATCCCAGAGTGGGGGTGAGGTGGGGCCCTGGGAGCATGGAGCCACCGGCAGCAAGCTCACTCAATTTCTCCCAATCTTTGGCTCCACCGCACCCCTGCAGCCCAAGCCTCCAGGCTTCAGAGTGAGGGTGGGGTGGGTGGAGCGGCTGGAGCTCAGAACTGCTGGGGAGTGAACAGACTCAGCTCCACCCAGTTCCTTGGCCAGCCACACGGCATGCACTCTGGTCTCCAGACCACAGAGCTAGCGTGTGGGGGAGTGCCAGAAGCTCAAAGCCAGCAGGGGCTCCGAGCCACAGGAGCCCAGTTGACAGTGAGCAAATTCAGTTCCTCCCAGTCTCTCTCCCGGTTGTACCACCGCAGCTCAAGCCTTCAGGCTTCAGAGTTGGGGCTGGGTGGGGGGAGCGGCTAGAGCCCAGAACAGCCAGTCAGCGAACAGACTCGATTGCCTCCCGTTCCCTGACTGGCCACATGGCAGGCGCTCACGTCTCCAGATCACAGAGTGAGGGTGGGGGGAACACCTGGAGCCCAGAGCCAGCAGGGGCTCCGAGGCGTAGGGAGCCTGGTGGACAGTGTGCAAATTCAGTTCCTCCCAGTCTCTTGCCTGGTTGTACCTTCGCTGCACAAACCTTCGGGCTTCAGAGTGGGGGCAGGGTGAAGGGAGCGGCTGTAGCCCAGAACCACCAGGCAGCGAAAAACAGACTCAGCTCCACCCAGCTCCCTGCCCTGTCACACAGCAGGCGCTCTGGTCTCCGGACCACAGAGCGAGGGCGGGGGGAGCACCAGGAGCTCAGAGCAGCAGGGAGCTCAGAGTAGCTGGTAGCGAGTTCAACTCAGTTTTATGCCTGGTTGTATTGTTGCCCAAGGAGGGCTGCTGCACCTCTCCTCGGGGAAGATCCACCGTGGTGAGTGTCTCCCTCCGCAGACTGTCCTCACCTCTTTCCCATGCCCCAGAATCAGCACTGACCAGCCACAGCTCAGGGACTGTCCTCTCCCCTTTAGAAATCACCCAAGAATCCGAACTCCTGAGGGACAGGTTTTCAGACCTCAGAGAGAGTGGAGGGAAGTGCTGGGTGCTCAGAGTTGCCAGCAAAGGATATTTACAGATTTATACAGTTTTATGCCTGGCAGGAGAATGCCTAGGCATCCTGGTAAGGTAGGTAGGTCCAGTTTGTAGTAGGTCTCTCCCGTGAAGTGTAGTGGGAGGGCCTTTGATTTCTGCTCTTTTGTTTGTGGGGCTCTTAAGCCGATCAGGTGGGGGAGGGGGGACTCCTGTCCGCTTGGTGATGTGTTTTGTACCTTTTGTTTGCTTCCTTGTGGTCACAGCTCTCCTCATCAGGGTTGATGTGCTTTCTAGAACTTTCTCACTTGGTGTTGCTGGAATCCATCAAGTTAGTTGCTAAATTTTCATCCCCTAACTCTCCTTCAGGATGGGAGCCTCTGTGGAAAGCTGGCTTCAGTCCGCCATCTTCCCATCATCCTAAAATGCTTATATTGAACTAAGTAATACATCCATCACAATTATGCTCAGTTCTTAATTGTTTTGAAACATAGCATTGTATCATGCACATTAGGTGATGTCCCCGCAAACACCCTCTCTCCTCCCGTATCACCCCCCACCTTGCTCTCCTCTTCCCTAATTGTCTTTTCTTGTTGGGTCGTTTCCTGACTTTGGGATCAGGGTGATGTTTGCTTCATATAATGTCTGGGGAAGTATTCCTTCTTTTTCTGTGTTTTGGAAAATGTTATGTAATATAAGTACTAGTTTTTCTTTAAAGGTTTGGTAGATTTTCAATGTGAAGGCCTTTGGTCCTGGAGTTTTCATTATGGGGAGATTTCATGTATTTAATGGTATTTCACTACTTGATATAGGTCTCTTCAACATTTCTATCCTTCTGGTATGTCGAGGAAGGTAGCTTGCTTCCAAGTGTTGGTCAATTTCTTTCAGATTTTCATGTTTCTGGAATAGAGTTTTTTGTAGTATTCATTAGGAATTGTTTGAGTTTCTGAGGTGCCTGTTGTTATTTCACCTTTGTCAACTCTGAACGGTGAAATTTGAGATTTTAATTGTCTATTTATGATTAGGCTAGCCAAGGGTTTATCAATTTTGTTAATGTTTTCAGAAAACCAACTTTTGGATTCATTGATCTTTTGAATAATTCATTTGTTTTTGACATTTATTTAATTCAGCTCTAATTTGTGTTATTTCTTTTATTCTGCTTGGTTTGGGGTTGGAGTGTTCTTCCTTTTTCAGTTGCTTGATATGTCTCATTAAGTTGTCGACTTCCTCTCTTACTGTTCTCTTAAGGAAGACTTGAAATGCTATAAATTTCTTTCTTAAGACTGCCTTTGCAGTATCCCTGAGGTTCTGATAATTCATATATTCATTATCATTCTGTTCCAAAAACTTGATAATTTACTGCTTAATCTCATCTTTGACCTAGCTGTCTTTTGCATAAGGTTATTTAGTTTCTGTGTCTTTGTATGAGCATGCAGATTCCTGTTATTGTTGAGTTCAACTTTTATTCTGTGATGATTTGAGAAAATACAAGGAATAATTTCAATTCTTTTAAATTTGCTAAGGTTAGCCTTATGACCTAAGATGTGATCAATTTTGGAGGATGTTCCCAGGGCTGATGAGAAGAATGTGTATTCGATTTTGTTAGGATAAAATCTTCTGTAGATGTCTATTAGATTTGATTGTTGTGTGCTGAAGTTTAAGTCCAGAATTTATTTGCTTAGTTTCTTCTTGGAGGATCTCTCCAACACTGCCAAAGGTGTTGTAAAACCTCCACCTATTATAGTGCTAGAAGATATCAAATTGTTCATGCCTGTTGGGGTCTTGCTTATAGATTGAGGAGCATTTTGGTTGAGTGCACAAATAATAATTGATATCTCATCATGTTAAGTGTTTCCCTTAACAAATAGGAAGTTACCATCTGTGTCTATTCTTACTGTTGTTGGTTTTAAGCATAATGTATTTGCAAATGAAATTGCCACCCCTGCTTTTTTCTGTTGTCCATTTGCCTGGAGTATAGTTGTCCATCCCTTCACCCTGAGTCTGTATTTATCCTTTAAGATAAGATGAGATTCTTGTATGCAGCAGATATATGGCCTGAGTTTTCATTTCCTGTCAGATAACCTGTGCCTCTGTAGTGGATAATGTAAGCCATTCACGTTAATTGAGAGTAGTATTTTAAGCCATTCACATTAATTTAGAGTAGCCTGTTAGTATTTTTGGTGTCATGTTTTTGAAAAGACCAGTGGACATTTTTAATCCTTTCATCACTGTTGAACTTCGGTTTTGATCAATAATTTCTGAGTGAGTTTACTTTGGTTGTCATTATGGAGTATGGATCTGAAAATATCTTGAAATGGTGGGTTAGTTATGGCAAATATCTTCAATGTGTGAATGTCATTAAAGTATTTGACTTCTTCATCATAAATGAAACTCACTTTAGCTGGATTCAGGATCCTGGGCTGAAAGTTATTTTGTTTTAGGATATTGAAGTTTGATGAGCATCCTCTTCTGGGTGGAAAATTTTCAGGAGAACAATCTGCAGTCATTCTAACAACCTCCTTGTAGTTTATGATTTTCTTATGTCTGGTTGATTACAGAATTTTCTCTTTCATATTAACTTTGGTAAAGTTATTACAATGTGTCTAGGGAATGCTTTATTTGGACTGAGTTGTGCTGGGTTCTGAAACTACTATCTGAATTTTAGTATCTCTTGCCATGTTTGAAAAAATTTCCTCTAAAATCTCTTGGAGTAGAGCATCTGTGCCTTTCAAATCATTCTCATCACCTTCAGGAAGTCCAATAATACAAATGTTTGCTTTTTTAGGAGTGGTCCCAAAACTCTCTCAGGGAATGATCCATTTTTGCTCTCCATTTCTCTTCATCTTTGAGCATTTTGGAGTGTTCAAAAGCTATTTCTTCAATGTCTGAGATTCTTTCTTCTTCCTTCTCCATCCTATTACTGAGGAATTCTACTGTATTTCTCAGGTCTTTGAGGGATGCAAATTCTTGCCTCAATTTGTGAAAATCTTTTGTGATTTTATCTTTGAATTCATTGAATTCTTAAACTCACTCTTGAATTACTCCTTGAATTTCTATTTCTAGTTTTATTTCAATTCTGTTAATCTTATATACTATTAAAATTATGAGCTCAATTTCTAACATCTCAGCCATTTGTTTATCAATAAGACCTTCTGTTGCATCTCCTTTGTTGTACCTTGGGGGAGTTGGTCTACTCTGGTTATTCATGTTGCCTGAATTTTTTCACTGATTCCACCTCCTGGTCATTTTTCACCAATTTTTAAGAGAGGCTGATAAAGTGAAATTAAATTGAGGGCTCCTGGAGATGTAATTAATCAGACTTTTACCAGAGTGCTGGGAATAGTGCCTGCAGCTTTTCCCCTGTGGCTTTACCAAGTTCCCATTCAGTACTACAGTCTGAGACTCTGGGGATCCAGTTGGTATGATGGGGTGAGGGGGGTCTGTTTTGTATTTAGCTAGACTCTGACCAATTCTAGTGGATCAGTGACTTTGGGTTTAAATCTAAGTTGTGGAGGAATACAAGCAATTAAGACACCCTGCCCCCCACTGGAAATAACTGGGAGAGGAGAATCACACCCTCCCTCTACAACACAGCCAGGGTATAACCTTTGAGATTCCCTGGGTGATTGGCCCAGATCAAACATTCCAAACCAGTTTTCCTAGTCAGCACAAACACACGTCAAGTGGGAGAGTTCAAAAGTTCTCCAGCAACTGGATAGCAGGGGTCCACTGGAAGCTCAAGTATGACTCATTCTGGGTGCCTCTTTTCCCACTTTGTACCACCATCACCTGTCACTGGTTACCCAGCAGAGCTGTAGCCCAGCTCTCTCTAATACTTAAGTACACCAGAGATTTGCAGCTAGGTCAAAGAGGAGACAATGCCTCCCTGACCAGGCCATCTCACTGTGCGACCTGCAGGTGGGACTAGTTCAGGCCTGATTCCCTTCAGTGATCATTGGAAACTGGGGAATGTTCCATCTGTGTCTGTACTTAGCCAGGGGTTACCATGGAGGAGTGTGGTTCTCTGCCTTGACCACACTCCACCTCTGGACCCCCTGCAGGTCAGATCAGGTTTTCTTCATGTTCCACAGAATTGGAGAGGTGTCTTTCCCAAATTGACCCCAGTGGAAGTGACTGTGGAGCTGCCACTACTGTCAGAGGTGGCACTGCCACTGTCAAGGGTGGTGCCAATGGTTTGTGGTACTGCTGTGTGTAGGTCACAGGAACTGGGTGGGGAGCTGGGGGTCATTGTCACCAGTCATGTGGGTTGCAGGAGCTGGGCAGGGAACCAGCAGTTGGCCGCATGGGTTGCAGGAGCCAGGTGGGGAGCTGGAGGGTGGACCCACTGGCCTTGGGCCTCCAGCTGCACAGGTTACAGGACTTGGGTGGGGAGCTGGTGGGTAGTGACAAGTGGGTAGCAGAAGCCAGCGGGGTGCCAGTGGCATGGGAGTCCCCAGTGGTTGGTGGTGCAGGTCCCCTGCTATGCTCTTTCCAACAAGGGGTAAGTCTCTCTCCCCTCTGTGATTACCTGCTTCTATTAAAGTTATAGTTTCAGCACAACTGACCCACAGCTCATGAGATTCTCTGCCCCAGCAAAAACTCACCAGACACTCTGGACTCTGCAGGGGGTTGTCCACCAGACCACCAGGAGAGGATGGAAGGGTGGATTGGGGGTTTGGGGAGGTAGGGAGAATATTAGTTCAACTTTTGGCCCAGACAAGAGACTGCCTGGGCTTGCAGTTGTATCTCTCTGTGGAGGGAGTCCCAGCTCTCAGTCAGTCTCTCCCCTTTGGTGAAACAGAAGGTATTCTCTTACTACTCGCCTTAAGATGCTCTCGTGGGGGAGCAGGGGAAGGATTTCCATCCTCTTTGGGACAGGTTTTGTACCTGTAATTTGTTTCCTTGGAGTCACAGCTTGCCTCAGCAGGGGTGAAGTGAACCTATCAATTCTCTCTGTAAGCTTAGCTTTCAATCTTCTGCTTTATGGGGTTGGTTCTGGCCATTATTTCTCCCTTTGTATGGGAGCCTCTGCTGAACACTGGTTTCAGTCAGCAATCTTGCCTCTTCCCAGTGAAATTATTTTTAATAGTTAAAGTATTTGGGGACTATATATCATTTCTTTATTCTAGAAGTAAGATATCATTGCTCTTTTCAAATAGCTCCATGAGCATGTACCATCATAAAGCCATACTACAAATCTGTATAAATATTGATATACTTACTTTTCCATAATATAGGGCTCTGGTTAATAAAATCAATTCTGACTTTTGGGCAGATGTCTCAGCAAGTAAAGTTTGTGACTCAATTATCTGTTGGTTGATAACCACAACATATGCATCTTTATGTTTTCCATGCTCCATGAAGCTGCTCCAATCTGTGAAAAACTCCTCATCTAGGTTTGACAAGGACTAATCATTTAAATCCAGGTACCAAAAACATATGTTGTCAAAGATTTTAATATAGTCATGAATTGAGCAATGAGAGTCTATAGGTAGCAAAGTGTCAGAATTCAAATTGGATGCTTCTTATAAAGTTACATTAGAATTATGTAACAGAGTATATTGATATTTGCCCAGTTAGCTAGCTGTTAACTGCCAGCCACTTTCTATTATAGAAGGAGTAACACATAATGTACTGCATGAACAGTTACCATTTGTTCAAATGTAAACTTTTCTGCTTCCTTCAAAATATTGCAAATAGCAGCAATTGCTGTCAAACAAATGGGCCACCCTTTTTCTACTATATTTAATTTCTTAGAGAAATAGGCCACAGGTGGCTTATAACTCTACAAAGACAGTGTGGCTTGCAATTTGGGAGCCGCCTCTGGCCTAGGACCATAATGTGGAGGTCCTGATCCTTGTCCCATTACACCCAGCTTGAACAAAGCAAGGACAGTCCTCAGGGATTCCAATATTCTAAAGTCCTCTAAGAAAGCTACAGGAGGCTGTGTGTGGGAAGAGGTACAGATATAAGCAACTATTCATTTGGAGTAAGTGGTGAAGGGGATTGGTGAGCTCCACAACCTGGAGACTTTAGATATGACTTAAGCCCACTAGTTTTGGTGTTCAAACAGGTCTTCTCATTACAGCTTAAGAAATATCTATTAAATAATCTCTTAATAATGATTTAGGGACAACCTAATATTTCAGCTTAAAAGTATAATAAATATATAAATAAATTAAAAAGACACCTAAAGTAATCAGCAGAAGAACCAAGAAACATGAAAAATCAGAGCTGGTCAAATCCCCCAAAAGGTTAAAAGGAAAAACAACTGAAAATAGGATTAATAGATAAATTATTGAAATGACAAACATAGAATTCAGAATATGGATGATAAATAAGATGAATGGAAATGAGTAGAAGATAGAAAAATGAATCCAATAGAAAATACAAAAACTGTCTCAAGAAATTAGTAAAATTAAAGACAAAGTCATCAAAGATTAGAACATAATTGGGAAGGATAAAGCAGAGCATAAGGAATTAAAAGAGGCATTGAAGCAGTGATTCTCAACCTTCTTAATGCCACAACTCTTTAATACAGTTCCTCATGTTGTAGTGACCCCAAGCATAAAATTATTTTTGTTGCTACTTCATAACTGTAATTTTGCTACTGTTATCATTTGTAATGTAAATATCTGATATGCAGGAGTCAACCAAAGGGGGGGGGTTTGAGAACAGAACAGCAACAGAACAGAACATGGAGAAGAAAAAAATCTAAGAAATTGAAGATGAAACATTTGAACTAACACAATCATTCAAAGAGGCAGGAAAAAGAGAATAAAAGTTTAAATTTCTCTGAGGGAGACAAGGAACTATACCAAATACAAATATTTGAATCATAAAGATTCCTGAAGGAGAAAAAGACAATCCTAAAAGTATGGAAATTCTACTTCAAAACATCATGGGGGAGAATTTCCGAAGCATTGTGAGAAATTCATATACTAGATATATTCAGAACCCCAGAATGACTTAATTCAAACAAAATATCTTCAAGATACATTGTAATTAATTGAGCCAAGTCAAAATGAAGAAGAATATTCTGCAAGCACTCAGGTGTAAACAACTGCTTACCTTCAAGGACAAAATTATCAGGGTGACAATAGACTTTTTAGCTGTAATTTTTTAAGCCAGAAGATGATGAACGTTTGCCTTTAGCTTTATTAAACAAAACAATTTTCAACTTAGGATTCTGTATCCTGATTAACAACATTTCATATTCAATTGGTAAATCCAGTTTTTAACTGACATGCAAACATTGAGGAAATTCACAGTGAAGAGTCAGAAAACAATATGTAGGCAAATGGAAAACAAAAACAAAAAGCAAGTGTTGCATCTTATGTGAAGACACAATTGGATTTAAAACAACAAAAACAAATAAATACAAAGATGGACACTATGTACTGGTCAAGTGAACAATTTAACAAGAAGACATTTTAATTCTAAAAATGTATGCACCCAACTTAGATATATATAATGAACTCTAACCAACATGAATAATATAATATTCTACAACACCATAATATTAGGGATTGTGATACCCTTCTCATAGACTAGACAGTTCCTCCAAGCAGAAACTAAACAAAAAATCTAGAAGTAAACATGACCTTAGAAAAAGTGGGCTTACCAGACTTATACAGAATATTCCATCCTCATAAAATTGAGTATACCTAGTTACTATCAGCCCACAGAGCATTCTCCAAAGTTCATAATATCTAAAGGCACAAATCAAATTGAAAAAAATTTAAAACATTAGAAATTATACCTTGTATCTTTTTTTGACCACCATGAAATAAATTAAAACATGTATCCCCACACAAGGTCATGGACCCTAAACAACAACCTTATGCTGAACAGCTGGGATAAGGAAGAGATAAGGAAGGACATCATTAGATATCTTTCATAAAATGATAATCAATCAAAAAGCCATCAAAACCTGTGAAATGCAGCAATGGCACCCCTAAGAGGGACATTTATTACATTAAAAGTCCATGTCTAAAAAAGTAAAAGAGCACACATCAATGCACTAATGAACAATCTTGAGGAACTGGAAAGGGACAGCAATTCAATCCCAAACCTAGCAGAAGAAAAGAAATAACCAAAATCGTATCAGAATTAAATGAAATTAAGAACATAAGGACCATTAATATCAGTAAAACAAAAATCTGGTTCTTTGAAAAGTTTAATTGGTAAAAAATTGGTAAACTCTTGGCCAGATTAACTAGAAATTGATAAGATTTTAATACCTTCAATCAGAAATGAAAAGGGGGAGATAACATCAGACATAACAGAGATACAAAAGATCAATGATTAATATAAAAAACCACTATCGAGAGAAGAGAAAAGATGGCTGCCGAGTAACAGCTTCTGTGCAGCCAGGTGCAGTGACAGTGGTGAGAGAAGACCCCAGGCATATCTGGCCAGTGGGTTTTATTCAGAGGCTTCCCTTTGGTGACACAAGAAGCCAGTGAGAGACTTCTGAACCCCATGAGGAAGACAGAAGCAGTGGAAAATCTCACAAGTGGTGGGTGTGTTTTTTCGGTCAGAGGCTGCCTACAGCTGTACCCATAGCAAAAGCAAGAATGCAAGCAGAAAAAGCCTCACCTGTGGGCTGTTTTGATTTTCGTGGACTTGGGCACTCGATTGAACTGCTTGGGAGTTCTTGGGCTGGTGTGTGCAGATGGCTTTGCGTGTTGTCTGGGGCCCCGGTCTGAGATGCTGAGCCAGAAGGGAACTAATATCATTCAGCTGTGGGCTGCAGGCACAACTGCTGTGGGAGAGCTGCCTCTGTGTGTTGCAGCACAGAGATCACCTGGGAGAACTTGGGTGAGCAATCTAGTGACCGAGCTGCCCAAAGGAGGGTACTGAGACAGTGGGGAAGTGCAGAATTCCAAGTGTGGTAGATTAACAGCCTTGGCCCTCAGGGGCATAGTGGGAGTCTGGATTTGATGCACTGGATAAGCAGGTAGCCATACTGGGAAAAATCCCAGGGATAAGTGCATTCCTTGGAAAGCTTCTGCTTGGCCAAGGATCATAGTTTGAAGTGTCTTTTAAGTGGGCTGAGGACATTTTTGGGCTCCCAAGACCATGAGGTATGAGAGATCAGCAGAGGCCTCCAGTGTCCATCTCATAGAGCTGTATCAACATTGTGATTAACATCTTATACCTCAGAAGATCACCTGTTGCCAGGACAATATTAAGCAAGATATGTATAATATTTTGTTCTTCGGTTTGGGGGGGGTGGGGTTTTTTGGGGGGTTTTCTTTTTATGTTTGTTCTTTTTTTTTTTCTTAATTTCAACATTATCCCCTGGTATTTTTCTTTTTTCTTTTTTTTTTCTCCACTATACTAGTTTAAATACAATCTTTCATTTTTGCCTTCATTAACAATTAGAATTTCAGGGGAGGGGCAAGATCGCTGACTGAGAGGAGCCTCCAACATAGGCTGCTGTCCAGAGAGAAGGATAATGTCCACAGGGTATTCAATTGAGCTGAATACAGGAAGCCCAGCCAAGAGAGAAGAGAGATAACTACAGGCCACCCTTTCTGGGGCAAGCTGTGATTCCAAGACAACAATCTCCAGGTACAAAACTCAACCGAAAGGAAAAATGCCCAACCCCTCCCCGAAGAAATCTATGGGTTCTTTTTTCTTTTTCCTTTCGTACTCCGTTTGCTCCTATGGGGTTTCTACAGGCAAGTAGTGAACTGAGGATCTCTTGTCTCAAATCACTGGTGAAAGCAATAAGAAGTGGGGACTACTTCCTCCAGAGGGACCCTGCAGTGACTCTCAACATTCTCTTACCAGGCAGAAAAACTGAACTAACATTTTTCCTGAAATGTTAGTTTCCTGAAATTCAGAACTGTCAGTCCATCCTTCATCCCTAGCTGGTTAAACAAGATCCCTAAACCCTGCAGAGACTGAGGGAGGAGGCTCAGGACTAGCGCTCCCCTACCCTGCCTGACCAAGTGCCCCGTGCCCAGCCAGGTAGGTCCCCCGCTCCCTCCCTATCTCCAAGCCGCTCTGTGCCCCCAGTGCCCTCCCTGCCTCTGTGCTGTGCATCACCCGCCTGGACTGCTGAGGCCACGTGCTGTGCCATGCCCGACTGAAGACTGCTGAAGCCACACACCACGTCCACCCTACATCCACGCTAGGCCCCTGCCCGACCAGAATTGCCAGTGGAGTAGTGTTCTAATTGATGAAGTCACTGGGAGCTGGATTCTGGCAGAATTGCTTGCAGTATACCCAGCTCCTGCTGCCAGATCTGTGTGCAGTATGCTCCTAGAGCTGCTCTACAGCCGGAATTCTCTGGCTTTGGCAGTGGCAGTGAGCTGGGCAGGGGCACTTCCCACAAAGATCCAGCAACAATAGAGTGATCACGCTGGGGTCTAATCTTGGAGAAAACCCCACCAAATCTGTGCAATGACAGAGGAAACCAGAAGTCACTCTATAGGGATACTGGTGCTGCAGAGCGGCAGGGGCAAAGATGCGGCAGCTGAGGGAGATAAGCATTTGAAGAACTGGTACCCCAAGGATTCGACTGGACCCCAAGTGGAACACTTGCCAGTGGTAATAGAACAACTGAGGCAGGCAGGCCTCAGCTCCCCCAGATGGCTGGTAGCCGAGGGCATTGGCTGGGCCTCAGAGGCATTGACCTTCCTTTGACTCTAACACGCACTAAGCCCTGGCACTTTGCATTATTGGAGGGAACAAGACTGCAGCCCTGTGGGGTCATCCGTGATTGGGCATGAAAAAGGAACAAAGTTGAGGGAGGAGACAAGATGGCTGACTGAAGCCAGCTTTCCACAGAGGCTCCCATCCAGTAGGAGAGTTAAAGGACAAAAATTTAAAGGACAAAAATTCAGCAAGTAACCTGGTGGATTTGAGCGGCACTAAGAGAGAAGGTTGAAGAACGCATGTCAACCGTGCTGAGGCGAGCTATGACCACAAGGACACAAACAAAAGGTACAAAATCCATCACCAAGCGGACTGAAGTCCCCTCCCCCATGAGAACGGTTCAGGGTGCCCCACAAACAACTAGGCAGAGTTCAAAGGTCCTCCCACTATACTCCACAGGAGACACCATCTAAAAACTGGACCTACCTCCCCTACTAGGGTGCCACAGCATCCTCCTGCCAGGCATAAAACTGTATAAACTGTATATAGTCTCTACCTGGAATTCTGAGCTCCCAGCACACCCTTTCACTCACACTGAGGTCTGGAGGCCATCCCGGTCAGCGGAGAGGGGACCACACCAGAGTGGCAGTTCCCTGAGGCACAGTGTGACAGCCGTCGTTTGGTGACAATACAGCCAGGCATAAAACTGTGTAAAGCTGTGTTTGTTCTCTGCCTGCAACCCCAGGCTACCAGCGCTCCCCGTGCTCCCCTCTGCTCTCGCTCCAAGGTCTGGAGGCTTGTCCCATAGGGGTAAAGACTCTTGGGCGATTGCTTCAGGGGTGTAGAAAGTGCTAGGCTGCAGCTGGTCAGTGCAGACTCTGGGGTATGGGAGCAGAGAGAGGATGGTGGGCCGGAAGGGATCTACACTGGAGCAGTGGTTGCCTGCACCATAAAACAGCATCCCTCTTTTGATAGCAATACAGCTCACTACTGAATATTCTGAAGCCACACTCCCGTCTCCCTGGGCAACCAGAGACTCTGAGTATAGGATTTGCCTGAGGCAACTCCAACTTGCAAACCGGGGAAACTCCCAGGGTGCGGCTGACCCAGAGGTCCGCTTTACTAAACACCAGGCCCTCAGGGGATCGTCAGCCTATAGACAATACAAGAGCAAAGACAAGCTGATTAGGATCTCAATTCAGCTTCACTTCTGCAGGGGAAATCCAAAACTGTTCTGTTCTGTTCTGTCAGTAACATTAATCAGGGGTGAGACTGGACCTGAGTGAAAACCCCCCAACCTTCATAAAGCACCCGAGGTTGTCAGGCCTCACCTCCTCCTGCTAGAGAGATGCAGACAGCAGCAGACTGGCAGACTTCCTTGTGATTCAGGCAGGTGCAAACTCCTGCAGTACCAATTCACTACAGGCAACTGGGTCAGCCAACTGCAGGGCTATCAGTGACAGGGTGCAACAGCGATGCAAGATGGAGAAGGAGGCAGTAACCATCGCAGACTGATCTATTGGCTGGTTGGCTTCTGCTGACTCCAAGCAGCACTGGAGCAAGCCACACCAGAGTAGTCATCAGACCCCTGTGATCCAGTTCACAGAGACCTCTTAAACTCTCTCACCTAAGACAGGTGCAGACTGAGACAATTGATTTGGACTTTTTGAACTGAACCAATCACCTGAGGACAAATCAGGTGGTGTCCTGGATGCACGATGGTAGGAAGGTTTGATTTTTCTTTTACAATTGTTTATCAGTGGGGGGTAAGGTGACTTAATAGCTTATATTTCTGCACAGATGAGACTTCAATCTGGAGTATCTGTTTCACTAGGGTAGAACAGAAACCAGCTGAAAACAAGACAGAACCACTTAGCCCCACCACACCAGACAGGGCCCCAGTTTCTCAGGCCACAACACTGTACAGGAGGGCCCTTAACAAAGCACCAGGGGTAAAAATCAAAGGGAGTAAAACAACCATGGGGTGGAATCAGTGGAAAAACTCTGGTAACATGAAAAACCAGAATAGATCAACCCACCCAAGGAAAGATATGGCAGATGTAATTGAAGATCCTATTCATAAACAACTGGCTGAGATGTCAGAAATTGAATTCAGAATTTGGATTGCAGACAAGATTAACAAAGATGAATTAGGAATTCACGGAGAAATTCAAAAGTTGTCTCAAGAATTTAACGAATTTAAAGGCAAAACCACCAAAGACTTAGACACACTGAAGCAAGAATTTGCAGCCCTCAAAGATATGAAAAATACAATATAAGCCCTCAGAAACAGAATGGAGCAAGCAGAAGAAAGGATTTCTGACATTGAAGATAAAGCCTTTGAACGTTCACAAACTCTCAAACAGGAAGAGAAATGGAGAGCAAAAATGGAACATTCCCTCCAAGAGCTCTGGGATAATTTGAAGAAGGCAAATATCCAAATCATTGGAGTTCCAAAGGCAGATGAAGTGTCCTCACTGGGCAAAGAGGCCTTTCTGCATGAAATTACGAAAGAGAATTTTCCAGACATGTCTAGAGATTCTGAAATTCAGATAGCAGGCAGCTTCAGAACACCAGCACTACTCAACCCCAATAAGACATCCCCAGGCATATCATAATTAACTTTACTAAAGTTAATATGAAGGAGAAAATTCTCAAAGCAGTCAGGAGAAAGAAAACCATTACCTTCAAAGGGAAGAATATTGGAATGACTGCAGATCTCTCTTCCGAAAGTTTTCAAGCCAGAAGAGGGTGGTCATCGGCTTTCAATCTCCTAAAGAAAATAACTTTCAACTCTGTATCTTGCATCCAGCTAAACTGAGTTTCATTTATGATGGAGGCATTCAATACTTTAATGACATTCATATGTTCAAGAAATTTGCCATAACCAAACCAGCTCTTCAGGATATTCTCAGACCTATCCTCCATAATGACCAACCCAATCCTATACCACAAAAGTAAACTCACTCAGAAACTTCGGATCAAACTCCAATTTCCACACTGGTGAAAGGATTAAAAATGCCCACTGCACATTTTAAAAACTCGATACCCAAAACTTCACTAGACTTATCAATATTTTCCATTAATGTGAACGGCTTAAACTGTCCTCAAAAGAGGCATAGGTTAGCTGACTTGATAAAAAAACTCAGGAAAGATATTTGTTGCATACAACACTCACATCTTAACTTAAAAGACAAATACAGACTCAGGGTGAAAGGATTGTCGTCCATATTTCAGGCAAATGGTAATCAGGAAAAGCAGTTGTTGCAATTTTATTTGCAGACACAGTAGGCTTTAAACAAACAAAAGTAAGGAAGGACAAGAATGGTCACTTCATAGTTGTTAAGGGTAATACGCAGTATGATTAGATTTCCAATATTAATATTTATGCACCCAACCATAATGCACCTCAATTTATCAGAGAAACTCTAACAGACATGAGCAACTTGATTTCCTCCAGCACCATAATACACAGAGATTTTAACACACCTTTGGCAGTGTTGGATCGATCCTCCAGCAAGAAGCTGAGCAAAGAAATTTTAGATTTAAACCTAGCCATCCAACATTTGGATTTTGCAGACATCTACAGAATATTTCATCCCCCAAAGATGAATACACATACTTCTCATCAGCCAATGGAACTTACTCCAAAATCGACCACATCTTAGGTCACAAGTCTGACCTCAGTAAATTTAAAGGAATAGAAATTATTTGATGCATCTTCTTGGACCACCATTGAATAAAACTTGAGCTAAGTAAAAACAGGGATCTGCATAAGCATACTAAAACATGGAAGTTATATAACCTTATGCTGAATGATAGCTGGGTCAGAGATGAGGTAAAGAAAGTAATTGCTAATTTTTTAGAACAAAACAACAATGAAGACACGAACAATCAGAACCTCTGGGACACTGCAAAGGCAGTTCTAAGAGGGAAATTTATAGCACTGAAAGCCTTCCTTAGAGAATGGAAAGAGAGGAAGTTAACAATTTAATTGGACATCTCAAGCAACAGGAAAAGAAAGAACATTCCAACCCCAAACCCAGTAGAAGAAAAGAAATAACCAGAATTAGAGCAGAACTAAATGCAATTGAAAACAAAAGAATAATACAACAGATCAATAAATCATAAAGCTGGTTTTCGAAATGGTCAATAAAATAGATAAACCTTTGGCCAACCTAATCAGGAAAAAAGTATTAAAATCTCTAATCTCATCAATCAGAAACTACAAAGAAGAAATAACAACAGACTCCTCAGAAATCCAAAAAATCCTTAATGAATATTACAAGAAAATGTATTCTCAGAAATATGAAAATCTGAAGGAAAATTACCAATAGTTTGAAGAATGTCACCTTCCAAGACTTAGCCAGAATCAAGTGGAAATGTTGAACAGGCCCATATAAAGTTTGGAAATAGCATAAACCATACAAAACCTTCCTAAAAAGAAATCACGGGACCAGATGGTTTCACGGCAGAATTCTAGCAAAATTTAAAGACAAATTAGTAACTATGTTACTCAACCGGTTCCAAAAGCTAGAAAAAGAAGGAAGACTACAAAACACGTTCTATGAAGCAAACATCACCCTGATCCCCAAACCAGGAATAGACGGAACAAGAAAAGAAAATTATAGACCAATATCACTAATGAATACAGATGCAAAAATATTCAACAAGATCCTAGCCGAAGTGCCCATCGATCCACGAATGGATCAATAAATTGTGGTATATGTATACCATGGAATACTATGCAGCCTTAAAGAAAGATGGAGACTTTACCTCTTTCATGTTTACATGGATGGAGCTGGAACATATTCTTCTTAGTAAAGTATCCCAAGAATGGAAGAAAAAATACCCAATGTACACAGCCCTACTATGAAACTAATTTGGGACTCTCACATGAAAGCTATAACCCAGCTACAACTTAACAATAGGGGGAAGTGGGAAAGGGGGGGGTGGGTAGAGGGAGGGGAATCGGTGGGATCACACCTGTGGTGCATATTACAGGGGTATTTGCGAAACTTGGTAAATGTAGAATATAAATGTTTTGGCACAGTAACTGAGATAACGCCGGAAAGGCTATGTTAACCACTGGGATAAAAATGTGTCAAATGGTTTATGAAGGGAGTGTATGATGCCCCATAATCATATCATTGTATACACTTATGATTTAATAAAAAAATTAAAAAAAATAAAAATAAAAATAAAAATAAAAAAAAAAAAAAACAAGATCCTAACAAACATAATCCAGCAACACATCAAACAATTTATACATCATGACCAAGTTGGTTTTATCTCAGGGTCTCAAGGCTGGTTCAATATGCATAAATCTATAAATGTAATCCAGCACATAAACAAATTAAAATACAAACACCACATGATTCTCTCAATTGATGCAGAAAAAGCTTTTGATAATATCCAGAACTCTTTCATGCACAGAACACTTAAGAAAATTGGTATAGAAGGGCCATTTCTTAAATTGATAGAGACCATCTGCAGCAAACCCACAGACAATATCATATTTAATGGAGGTAAATTGGAATCATTTTTACTCAGATCAGGAAGCAGACGAGGCTGCCCATTGTATCCATTGATTTTTAACATTGAAATGGAAGTTTTAGCCACCGCAATTAGGGAAAAAATGCCATCAAGGGTATTAATATAGGGTCAGAAGAGATCAAACTTTTGCTCATCGCAGATGATGTGATAGTTTATCTGTAAAACACTAGGGACTCTACTACAAAACGCTTAGAAGTGATCAAGGAATACAGCAGTGTCTCAGGTTACAAAATCAACATTCGTAGATCAGTAGCCTTTACATATACCAACAATAGACAAGTTGACAAAACAGTTAAGGACACTATCCCATTCACAGTAATGCCAAAGAAGATGAAATATTTGGGAGTTTATCTAACAAAAGACACAAAAATTTCTATAAAGAGAACTATGAAACTCTAAGATAAGAAATAGCTGACAATATTAACAAATGGGAGAACATACCATGCTATGGCTGGGAAGAATCAACATTGTTAAAATATTCTTACTACCCAAAGCAATATATAATTTCAATTCAATACCTATTAAAGCTCCACTGTCATACTTTAAAGATCTTGAAATAACAATACTTCGTTTTATATGGAGTCAGAAAAAACCTCAAATTGCCAAGACATTACTCAGAAATAAAAACAAAACAGGAGGAATTACGTTAACAGACCTCAGACTATACTACAAATAGATAGGGATCAAAACAGCATGGTATTGGCACAAAAACAGAGAACTAGATGTCTGGAACAGAATAGAGTACCAAGAGATGAATCCAGCTACTTACCATTATTTAATCTTTGACAAGACAATTAAAAACATTCAGTAGGGAAAAAATTCCCTATTTAACAAATGGTGCTGGGTGAGCTGGCTGGCAACCTGCAGAAGACTGAAATTGGACCCACACCTCTCACCATTAACCAAGATAGACTCTCACTGGATTAAAGATTTAAACTTAAGACATGAAATTATAAAAATACTAGAGGAGAGTGCAGGGAAAAACCTTCAAGTAATCGGTCTGGGCGAGTGTTTTATGAGGAGGAACCCCCAGGTAATTGAAGCAGCTTCAAAAATACACTACTGGGACTTGATCAAACTAAAAATCTTCTGCACAGCCAAGAACACAGTAAGTAAAGCAAGCAGACAGCCCTCAGAATGGGAGAAGATATTTGCAGTTTATGTCTCTGACAAATGTTTAATAACAAGAATCCACAGAGAACTCAAACGCATTAGAAAGAATAGAACAAGTGGTCCCATCGCAGGCTGGGCAAGGGATTTGAAGAGAAACTTCTCTGAAGAAGACAGGTGCGTGGCCTTCAGACATATTGAAAAATGCTCATCATCTCTAATCATCAGAGAAATGCAAGTCGAAACTACTTTGAGATACCATCTAACTCCAGTGAGACTAGCCTGTATCACAAAATGCCAAGACCAGAGTTGTTGGCACGGATTTGAAGAGAAGGGAACACTTTTTTTTTTATTTATTTTTATTAAACCATAGCTGTGTACATTAGTATGATCGTGGGGCACCATACACTTGGTTCATAGATCGTTTGACACATTTTCATCACATTAGTTAACATAGCTTTTGTAGCATTTTCTTAGTTATTTTGCTAAGACCTTTACATTCCACATTTACTAGATTCACATATACCCTTGTAAGATGCACGGCAGGTCTAATCCTATTAATCCCCCTCCTTCTCCCTCCCTCCCCTCGCTTTCCCCTTTCTCCCTATTCTTAGGTTGTAACTGGGTTATAGCTTTCATGTGAGTCCTGGAAAAAGCCCAAGTGCCCATCGATCAACGAATGGATTAATAAATTGTGGTATATGTACACCATGGAATATTATGCAGCCTTAAAGAAAGATGGAGACTTTACTCCTTTCATGTTTACATGGATGGAGCTGTAACATATTCTTTTTAGTAAAGTGTCTCAAGAATGAAAGAAAAAGTACCCAATGTACTCACCCTTATTATGAATCTAATGTAGAAGGGAACACTTTTGCACTGCTGGTGGGAATGCAAATTAATACATTCCTTTTGGAAAGAGATATGGAGAACACTTAGAGATCTAAAAATAGATCTGCCATGGATTTTTTTTTCATTTTTAAAAATTTTTTCATTAAATCATAGCTGTGTACATTGATATCATCATGGGGCATCATACACTTGCTTCATAGACCATTTGACACATTTTATTTTTATTTTTATTTTTTTTTAATTTTTTTATTAAATCATAACTGTATACAATGATATGATTATGGTGCACCATATACACTCACTTCATAAACCATTTGACACATTTTAATCACAATGGTTAACATACCCTCCTGGCATTATCTCAGGTACTGTGCCAAGACATTTACATTGTACATTTACCAAGTTTCCCAAATACCCCTGTAATATGCAACACAGGTATAATTAAACAAATCTCCCTCCCTTTACAGAACACCCCTCTATCTCCCAGCCCTTTCCACTTTTCCCTATTGTTAGGTTGTAACTGTGTTATAGCTTTCATGTGAAAGCCCCAAATTAGTTTCATAGTAGGGCTAAGTACATTGGGTACTTTTTCTTCCATTTTGAGATACTTTACTAAGAAGAAAATGTTCCAGCTCCATTCATGTAAACATGAAAGAGGTAGTCTACATCTTTCTCTAAGGCTGGATAATATTCCATGGTGAACATATACCACAATTGTTAAACCATTCTTGGATCGATGGGCACTTGGGCTTTTTCCATGACTTCGCAATTATGAATATGGCTGCAATAAATATTCTGATACAAATATCCTTGTTGTGATGTGATTTTTGTATTCAGTGTATATGCCCAGTAGAGGGATTACAGGATTGAATGGAAGATTTATTTTTATTTATTTATTTTTTTTATTTTTTTATTTTATTTTATTTTTTTTTATTAAATCATAACTGTATACAATGATATGATTATGGGGCATCATACACTCACTTCATAAACCATTTGACACATTTTTATCACAGTGGTTAACATAGCCTTTCCGGCGTTATCTCAGTTACTGTGCCAAAACATTTACATTCTACATTTACCAAGTTTCGCAAATACCCCTGTAATATGCACCACAGGTGTGATCCCACCGATTCCCCTCCCTCTACCCACCCACCCCTTTCCCACTTCCCCCTATTGTTAAGTTGTAGCTGGGTTATAGATTTCATGTGAGAGTCCCAAATTAGTTTCATAGTAGGGCTGTGTACATTGGGTATTTTTTCTTCCATTCTTGGGATACTTTACTAAGAAGAATATGTTCCAGCTCCATCCATGTAAACATGAAAGAGGTAAAGTCTCCAACTTTATTTAAGGCTGCATAGTATTCCATGGTACACATATACCACAATTTATTAATCCATTCGTGGATCGATGGGCACTTGGGCTTTTTCCATGACTTAGCTATTATGAATTGGGCTGCAATAAACATTCTGGTACAAATATCTTTGTTATGTTGTGATTTTTGGTCTTCTGGGTATATGCCCAGCAGAGGAATTACAGGATTGAATGGCAGATCTATTTTTAGATCTCTGAGTGTTCTCCATATATCTTTCCAAAAGGAATGTATTAATTTGCATTCCCACCAGCAGTGCAGAAGTGTTCCCTTTTCTCCGCATCCACGCCAACATCTCTGGTCTTGAGATTTTGTGATATAGGCTAGTCTCATTGGAGTTAGATGATATCTCAAAGTAGTTTTGATTTGCATTTCTCTGATGATTAAAGATGATGAGCATTTTTTCATATGTCTGAAGGCAGTGTGCCTGTCTTCTTCAGAGAAGTTTCTCTTCAAATCCCTTGCCCAGACTGCGATGGGATCCCTTGTTTTTTTCTTGCTGATGCGTTTGAGTTCTCTATGGATTCTGGTTATTAAACCTTTGTCAGAGTTATACCCTGCAAATATCTTCTCCCATTCTGAGGGCTGTCTGCTTGCTCTGCTTACTGTGTTCTTAGCTGTGCAGAAGCTTTTTAGTTTGATCAAGTCCCAGTAGTGTATTTTTGAAGCTGCCTCAATTGCCCGGGGGGTTCTCCTCATGAAATACTCACCCAGACCAATTTCTTCAAGGGTTTTCCCTGCATTCTCCTCTAGTATTTTTATAGTTTCATGTCTTAAGTTTAAATCTTTAATCCAATGAGAGTCTATCTTAGATAATGGTGAAAGGTGTGGGTCCAATTTCAGTCTTCTGCAGGTTGCCAGCCAGTTCACCCAGCACCATTTGTTAAATAGGGAATCTTTTCCCCACTGAATGTTTTTAAT
The DNA here is from genome assembly GCF_027406575.1 of Nycticebus coucang. Taxonomy (NCBI): domain Eukaryota; kingdom Metazoa; phylum Chordata; class Mammalia; order Primates; family Lorisidae; genus Nycticebus; species Nycticebus coucang. The sequence goes on from NC_069804.1 coordinate 65,659,710, forward strand.
TGGCTTGTCAAAAATCAAATAGCGGTAAGTAGCTGGATTCATCTCTTGGTTCTCTATTCTATTCCAGATATCTACTTCTCTGTTTTTGTGCCAATACCATGCTGTTTTGATCACTATCGATTTGTAGTAAAGTCTGAGGTCTGGTAGTGTGATTCCTCCTGTTTTGTTTTTATTTCTGAGTAATGTCTTGGCTATTCCAGGTTTTTTCTGATTCCATATAAAACGAAGTAATGTTTTTTCAAGATCTTTAAAATATGACAGTGGAGCTTTAATAGGGAGTGCGTTGAAATTATATATTGCTTTAGGTAGTATGAACATTTTAATAATGTTGATTCTTCCTAGCCATGAGCATGGTATGTTTTTCCATTTTTCAACATTTTCAGCTATTTCTTTTCTTAGAGTTTCATACTTCTCTTTATAGAGATCTTTCACGTCTTTTGTTCGGTAAATTACCAAATATTTCATCTTCTTTGGCACTACTGTGAATGGGATAGAGTCCTTAACTGCTTTTTCAATTTGACTGTTGTTGGTGTATATAAAGGCTACCGACTTATGAATGTTGATTTTGTAACCTGAGACGCTGCTGTATTCCTTTATCAATTCTAGGAGTTTTGTAGTAGAGTCCCTAGTGTTTTCCAGATACACAATCATATCATCTGCGAAGAGCGAGAGTTTGATCTCTTCTGACCCTATATGGATACCCTTGATCGCCTTTTCTTCCCTAATTGCAGTGGCTAAAACTTCCATTACAATGTTGAAAAGCAATGGAGACAATGGGCAGCCTTGTCTGGTTCCTGATCTGAGTGGAAATGATTCCAATTTAACTCCATTCAATATGATATTGGCTGTGGGTTTGCTGTAGATAGCCTCTATCAGTTTAAGGAAAGTCCCTTCTAGACCAATTTTCTTGAGTGTTCTGATCATGAAGGGATGCTGGATATTATCAAAAGCTTTTTCTGCATCAATTGAGAGAATCATATGGTCTTTGTTTTTTAATTGTTTATGTGCTGAATTACATTTATAGATTTACGTATATTGAACCAGCCTTGACACCCTGGCATAAAACCAACTTGGTCATGATGTATAATTTGTTTGATGTGTTGCTGGATTCTGTTTGTTAGGATCTTGTTGAATATTTTTGCATCTATATTCATTAGTGATATTGGTCTATAATTTTCTTTTCTTGTTGGGTCTTTTCCTGGTTTGGGGATCAGGGTGATGTTTGCCTCATAGAACGTGTTGGGTAGTCTTCCTTCTTTTTCTACATTTTGGAACAGGTTGAGTAACATAGGTACTAATTCCTCTTTAAAGGTTTGGTAGAATTCTGACGTGAAACCATCTGGTCCCGGGCTTTTCTTTTTAGGGAGGTTTTGTATAGTTGATGCTATTTCTGAACTTGATATGGGTCTGTTCAACATTTCCACTTGATTCTGGTTAAGTCTTGGAAGGTGGCGTGCTTCCAAGTATCGGTCTATTTCCTTCAGATTTTCATATTTCTGAGAATAAAGTTTCTTGTAATATTCATTAAGGATTTTTTGGATTTCTGATGAGTCTGTGGTTATTTCGTCTTTGTTGTTTCTGATTGATGATATTAGAGATTTTACTCTTTTTTTCCTGATTATGTTGGCCAGAGGTTTATCTATTATATTGACCTTTTCAAAAAACCAGCTTTTTGATTTATTGATCTGTTGTATTATTCTTTGTTTTCAATTTCATTTAATTCTGCTCTAATTTTGGTTATTTCTTTTCTTCTACTGGGTTTGGGGTTGGAATGTTCTTCCTTTTCCAGTTGCGTGAGATGTCCCATTAAGTTGTTAACTTCCTCTCTTTCCGTTCTCTTGAGGAAGGCTTGCAGTGCTATAAATTTCCCTCTTAGAACTGCCTTTGCAGTGTCCCAGAGGTTCTGATAGTTTGTGTCTTCATTGTCGTTTTGTTCCAAAAAATTGGCGATTTCTTTCTTAATCTCATCTCTGACCCAGCTATCATTCAGCATAAGGTTATTTAACTTCCATGTTTTTGTATGGGTATGCAGATTCCTGTTGTTACTCAATTCAAGTTTTATTCCATGATGGTCCGAGAAGATGCATGGAATAATTTCTATTCCTTTAAATTTACTGAGGTTAGACTTGTGACCTAAAATGTGATCAATTTTGGAGTAAGTTCCGTGGGCTGATGAGAAGTATGTGTATTCAGTTTTTTTGGGATGAAATGTTCTGTAGATGTCTGCTAAATCTAAATATTGGATGGTTAGGTTTAAATCTAAGATTTCTTTGCTCAGCTTCTTTCTGGAGGATCGATCCAACACTGCCAAGGGAGTGTTGAAATCTCCAACGATTATGGAGATGGAGGAAATCAAGTTACTCATGTCTGTTAGAGTTTCTCTTATAAATTGAGGTGCATTCTGGTTGGGTGCATAGATATTAATAATTGAGATCTCGTCATGTTGAGTATTACCCTTAACAAATATGAAGTGACCATTCTTGTCCTTCCTTACTTTTGATGGTTTAAAGCCTACTGTATCTGCAAATAAAATTGCAACACCTGCTTTTTTCTGATTACCATTTGCCTGAAATATGGATGACCATCCTTTCACCCTGAGTCTGTATTTGTCTTTTAAGTTGAGATGTGACTCTTGTATGCAACAAATATCTGGCTTGAGTTTTTGTATCCAGTCAGCTAACCTATGCCTCTTTAGAGGAAAGTTTAAGGCATTCACATTGATGGAGAGTATTGATAAGTCTGGTGGAATTTTGTGTATCGAGTTTTTCAAAGGTCCAGTGGACGTTTTTAATCCTTTCGCCAGTGTGGAAGTTGGAGTTTGATCCGAAGTTTCTGAGTGAGTTTACTTTTGTGGTATAGGATTGGGTTGGTCATTGTGGAGGATAGGTCTGAGAACATCCTGAAGAGCTGGTTTACTTATGGCAAATTTTTTCAACATATGAATGTCATTGAAGTATTTAATTTCTCCATCATAGATGAAACTCAGTTTAGCTGGATACAAGATTCTGGGTTGAAAGTTTTTTTGCTTTAAGAGATTAAAAGTTGATGACCAGGCTCTTCTTGCTTGAAAAGTTTCAGCAGACAGATCTGCAGTTATTCTAATGTTCTTACCTTCGTACGTTATAGTTTTCTTTCGCCGGACTGCTTTGAGAATCTTCTCTTTCATGTTAACTTTAGTGAAGCTAATTATGATATGTCTGGGAGATGGCTTATTGGGGTTGAATCGTGTTGGGGTTCTGAAGCTGTCTGCTATCTGAATTTCAGATTCTCTAGGCATGTCTGGAAAATTTTCTTTCATAATTTCATGTAGAAGGGCCTCTGTGCCCTTGGCAGCTACTTCATCGTTCTCCGAAATTCCTATAACCCTTATGTTGTTTTTTTTCGAATTATCTGAGAGTTCTCTGAGTGAGTGATCCGTTTTTGCTCTCCATTTCTCTTCCTCTTTGAGAGATTGGGAGCGTTCGAAGTCTTTATCTTCAATGTCAGAAATCCTTTCTTCTGCTTGCTCCATTCTGTTACTGAGGGATTCTACTGTATTTTTCATATCTTTGAGGGCTGTAAGTTCTTGTTTCATTGTGTCTAAGTCTTTGATGGTTTTGTCTTTAAATTCGTTAAATTCTTGAGACAATATTTGAATTTCTCCTCGAATTCCTAATTCCATTTTATTAATCTTGTCTGCAAACCAAATTCTGAATTCGACTTCTGACATCTCAGCCAGTTGTTTATGAATGGGATCTTCAATCACATCTGCCGTATCTTTTCTTGCGGGGGTTGATCTATTCTGGTTATTCATGTTACCAGAGTTTTTCCGCTGATTCCGCCCCATGGTTTACTCCCTTTGGTTTTTCCCCTGGGGTTTTATCGAGGACCCGTACAGTGTTGTGGCCTGCGAAACTGGGGCCCTGTCTGGTGTGGTGGAGCAAAGTGGTTCTGTCTTGTTTTCAGCTGGTTTCTGTTCGATCCTATTGCAACTTCTACTCTGGCTTGAGGTCTCAGCTGTGTGGAAAAATCAGCAATTAAGTCACCCCACCTGCCCACCTCTGGCCCCAGTTGGAAAAGGAGAATCAAACCTTCCTTCAATCGCACACCCAGGGCACCGCCTGTAAAGTCCTCAGTCTATTAGCCCAGTTCAAAAGGTCCGAATCAACTGTCTCAATTGGCACTTGTCTCGGGTGGAAGGGTTCAAGAAGTCTCTGGGAACTGGATCACAGGGGCCTGGTGACTCCTCTGACACAGCTCACCCCAGTGCAGCGTGGAGTCAGGAGGAGCCACCCAGCAAACAGAGCAGTCTGGGAAGTTTGACGTCTCCTTCCCCACTTTGCCCCTCCGTCGGACCCAGTCACTGGTATCTCTGCAGATGGCTAACCCAGTTGCCTGCAGTGAACAGACACTCCAGGGGTTTGCACCTGCCTGATTCGCAAGGAAGTCTGCCAGGCCCCCGCAGACTGCCGCTATCTAGCAGGAGGAGATGGGGCCTGACATCTTTGAGTGTTTGATGCAGGTGATGGGAAGGAGGTGTTCACTCAGGCTTAGCCCCATCCCTGATGGATGCTGCTAACAGAATAGAACAGAACAGACAATTTTGTGAGGTTCTGTCTCTGTTCCTGTCGTCGCCTACAGAAGACGGGCTGTTTTGAGTTCAAATGTCTTTGCTGCTGGAGAATTGCGTCTGAACACCTCTCTGGGTCGGCCCCGCCCTGGAATCTTCCCGGGTTTGTGAGCTGTCACTGGTGGCCTCCTCTGGTTGCCCTGGGAGACAGGGGGTGTGGCCTCAGAATATCCAGAAGTGAGCGTTCTGCCGTTAAAGAAAAAACGGCTGTTGATCTACCTCCAGGGAACTGCTGCTCTGGTGTGGGCACTCAGGCGACCCTTTTCTCCTCTGTCCCGCGCCCCAGAGTCAGCACTGAGCGGCCGCAGTTTGTGCTGGGTCCACACCCCTTAAGAGATCCCCCAAGAATCAGAACTCTTGGGGGATGGGCCCCCAGACCCCGATTGGGAGTGGGGGGGGAAGCTAGAGTTTCATTCAGTTTTATGCAATACTACGGTCCGGGGAGGGCTCCTGCACTGCACCGTAGGGAAGTGCAGCCAAGGCTTGATTTCCCCTCAGCAGAGTGCCCTCTCCTCGCTCACGTATCCCAGAGTCAGCGCTGACCTGACGCAGCTCAGGCACTGTGCACTCCCCTCGAGAAATCACCCATGGAGCCGAACTCCTGGGGGATAGGCCCTCAGACCCCGAGTGAGAGTAGGGGTTCTCAGCTCTCAGCGGGGAGGCCAGAGTCTTATTCAGTCTTGTGCCCGGGGAGGGCTCCTGCACTGCACCGCTGGGAAGTGTCGCCAAGGCTTGATTTCCCCTCAGCAGAGTGCCCTCTCCTCGCTCACGTATCCCAGAGTCAGCGCTGACCTGGCGCATCTCAGGCACTATGCACTCCCCTCGAGAAATCACCCAAGGAGCGGAACTCCTGGGGGATAGGCCCTCAGACCCCGAGTGAGAGTAGGGGCTCTCAGCTCTCAGCGGGGAGGGCAGAGTCTTATTCAGTCTTGTGCCCGGGGAGGGCTCCTGCACTGCACTGCAGGGAATTGCCGCCAAGGCTTGATTTCCCCTCAGCAGAGTGCCCTCTCCTCGCTCACGTATCCCAGAATCAGCGCTGACCTGATGCAGGTCAGGCACTGTGCACTCCCCTCGAGAAATCACCCAAGGAGCCGAACTCCTGGGGGATAGGCCCTCAGACCCCGAGTGAGAGTAGGGGCTCTCAGCTCTCAGCGGGGGGGGCAGAGTCTTATTCAGTCTTGTGCCCGGGGAGGGCTCCTGCACTGCACCGCAGGGAAGTGCCGCCAAGGCTTGATTTCCCCTCAGCAGAGTGCCCTCTCCTCGCTCACGTATCCCAGAATCAGCGCTGACCTGACGCAGCTCAGGCACTGTGCACTCCCCTCGAGAAATCACCCAAGGAGCCGAACTCCTGGGGGATAGGCCCTCAGACCCCGAGTGAGAGTAGGGGCTCTCAGCTCTCAGCGGGGGGGGGGCAGAGTCTTATTCAGTCTTGTGCCCGGGGAGGGCTCCTGCACTGCACCGCAGGGAAGTGCCGCGAGGCGTGACTCCCCCTCAGCCCAGTGCCCTCTCCTCACTTGCGCGCCTCAGAGTCAATGCTGACCAGTCGCAACTCGGGGACTGTCCACTCCCCTTGAGAAATCACCGAAGTATCCGAATTCCTGGGGGACAGGCCTCCAGACCTCAGTGGGTGGGAGGGGAGCAGCGGGGGTTCAGGGTTGCCGGCAAAGTATTCCCAAAGTTTTATTCAGCCCTATGTCCGGCAGGAGAACGCCACGGCACCCCAGTAGGGGAGGTAGGTCCAGTTTTTAGAAGGTCTCTCCCGTGGAGTGGAGTGGGAGGGCCTTTAATTTCTGCCCGCTTGTTCAATTGTGGGGCTCATGAGCCGGTCTCATGGGGGAGGGGGACTCCCGTCCGCTTGGTGGTGGATTTTGTACCTTTTGTTTGCGTCCTTGTGATCACAACTTGCCTCAGCGGTGTTGATGTGCGTTCTTCAGCCTTCTCTCTTGGTGAGGCTCAAGTCCACCAGGATACTTACTATTCCTGTCCCTTAACTCTCCTTCTGGACGGGAGCCTTTGTTGAAAGCTGGCTTCAGTCCGCCATCTTTTCATTCATTGTTCGAAGATTTATTTTTAGATCTCTAAGTGTGCTGCATATCTCTTTCCAAAAGTTATGTATTAATTTGCATTCCCACCAGCAGTGCAAAAGTGTTCCCTTTTCTCCACATCCACACCAACATCTCTGGTGTTGAGATTTTGTGATATAGGCTAGTCTCACTGGAGTTAGATGATATCTCAATGTAGTTTTGATTTTCATTAATCTGATGATTAAAGATGATGAGCATTTTTCCATATGTCTGAAGGCCGTGTGCCTGTCTTCTTCAGAGAAGTTTCTCTTCAAATCCCTTGCCCAGCCTGCTATGGGATCTCTTGTTCTATTCTTGCTAATGCGTCTGTGTTCTCTGTGGATTCTGGTTATTAAACCTTTGTGGAGATATAACCTGCAAATATCTTCTCCCATTCTGAGGGCTGTTTGCTTGCTTTACTTACTATTTTCTTGTCTGTGCAGAAGCTTTTTAGTTTGATCAAGTCCCAGTAGTGTATTTTTGAAGGGGCTTCAATTGCCTGGGGGAGCCTCCTCATAATATACTCGCACAGATCGAATTCTTCAAGGGTTTTCCCTGCACTCTCCTCAAGTATTTTTATAGTTTCATGTCTTAAGTTTAAATCTTTAATCCAGTGAGAGTCTATGTTAGATAATGGTGAACAGTGTGGGTCCAATTTCAGTCTTCTGCAGGTTGCCAGGCAGTTCACCCAGCAGCATTTGTTAAATGGGGAATCTTTTCCCCACTGAATGTTTTTAATTGGCTTGTCAAAGATCAAGTAACGGTAAGTAGCTGGATTCATCTCTTGGTTCTCTATTCTGTTCCAGATATCTACTTCTCTGTTTTTGTGCCAATACCATTCTGTTTTGATCAGTATCTATTTGTAGTGTAGTCTGAGGTCTGGTAGCGTGATTCCTCCTGCTTTGTTTTTATTTTTGAATAATGTCTTGGCAATTCAAGCTTTTTTCTGATTCCATATAAAACGAAGTATTGCTTTTTCAAGATCTTTAAAGTATGACAGTAGAGCTTTAATGGGGATTGCCTTGAAATCATAGATTGCTTTCGGTAGTATGGACATTTTAATAATGTTGATTCTTCCCAGCCATGAACATGGTATGTTTTTCCATTTGTTAAACTTTTCTGCTATTTCTTTTCTTAGAGTTTCATAGTTCTCTTTATAGAGATCTTTCACTTCATTTTTTAGGTAAATTCCCAGGAATTTCCTCTTCTTTGGCACTACTGTGAATGGGATAGAGTCCTTAACTGCTTTTTCAACTTGACTATTGTTGGTGTATATGGAGGCTACCGATTTATGGATGTTGATTTTGTAACCTGAGACGTGGCTGCATTCCTTTATCAGTTCTAGGAGTTTTGTAGTAGAGTCCCTTGTGTTTTCCAGATACAGAATCATATATCATTTTCAAACAGCGAACGTTTGATCTCTTGTGACCCTATATGGATACTCTTTATTGCCTTTTCTTCAGTAATTATGGTGGGTGAAACTTCCGTTACAATGTTAAAGAGCAATGGAGACAATGGGCAGCCTTGTCTGGTTCCAGGTCTGAGTGGAAATGATTCCAATTTAACTCCATTCAATATGATATTGGCTGTGGGTTTGCTGTAGATGACCTCTATCAGTTTAAGAAAAGTTCCTTCCAGACCAATTTTCTAGAGTGTTCTGATCATGAAAGGATGCTGGATATTATCAAAAGCTTTTTCTGCATCGATTGAGAGAATCATATGTTTTTTGTTGTCTTCTTCCCCACTATGCCCCTCTGTCGGACCCAGTTATTGGTATCTCTGCAGATGGCTATCCCAGTTGCCTGTAGTGAAGTGATACTCCAGGGGTTTGCACCTGCCTGAATCGCAAGTAAATCTGCCAGGCCCCTGCAGTCTGCCTCTATCTAGTAGGAGGAGATGGGGCCTGACATCTTTGAGTGCTTGATGCAGGTGGCGGGGGCGAGGTGTTCACTCAGGCTTAGCCCCATCCGTGGTTGATGTTCCTAACAGAACAGAACAGAACAGACAACTTTGCGGCATTCTGTCTCTGTTTCTGCTAATATCGCCTGCAGAAGACAGGCTTTTCTAAGTTCAAACGTCTTTGCTGCTGGAGTTCTGTGTCCGATTACCTCTCTGAGTCGGCCCTTTCCTGAAAGCTTCCTGGGTTTGTGAGCAGTGTCAGGCAAATTCTTTGCTCACTGGTGGCCTCCTGTGTTTGCCCTGTGAGACAGGGGGTTTGGCTTCAGAATATCCAGAAGTGAGCCGTTTTGCTGTTAAAGAAAAACGGCTGTTGATCTGCCTCCAGAAACTGCCACTCTGGTGTGGGCACCCAGCTGACCCTTTTCTCCTCTGTCTCATGCCCCAGAGTCAGCACTGACCAGCCGCAGTTTATGCTCTGTCCACACCCTTCGAGAGATCTCCCAAGAATTCGGACTCCTGGGGGGCAGGCCCCCAGACCCTCTAGTGAGAGTTGAAATGAATGCTGTTAGCTCAGTGCTGGAAATGGGGAAGCTACAGTTTTACTCAGTTTTATGCCTGGCCATATTGTTGCCCAATGAGGGCTCCTGCACCGCCCTGCAGGGAAGTCCCGCCGAGTAGTGACTCCCCCTCAGCCAAGTGCCCTCTCCTCACTTGCATGTCTCAGAGTTAGCTCTGACCATTCGCAGCTCAGGGATTGTGTACTCCCCTTGAGAAATCACCCAGGAATCTGTACTACTGGGGGATAGGTCTCCAGACCTCAGTGTGAATTTCGGGGAATTTTGGGAGTTCACGTTTGATGGCAAAGGATATTTAAAGTTTTATACATTTTTATGCCAGGCACTGGAACGCCATGGCACCCCACTAGGGGAGGTAGGTCCAGTTTTTAGAAGGTCTCTCCTGTGGAGTGTAGTGGGACGGCCTTTAATTTCTGCCCATTTGTTTAATTGTGGGGCTCTTGAGCTTGTCTTATGGAGGTGGGGGATTCCCGTCCGCTTTGTGATGGATTTTGTACCTTCTGTTTGCATCCTTGTGATCACAGCTTGCCTCAGTGGTGTTGATGTGCGTTCTTCAAACTTCTCTCTTGGTGCAGCTCAGATCCACCAGGATACTTACTAAATTTTTGTCCCTTAACTTTCCTTCTGGACAGGAGCCTCTGTGGAAAGCTGGCTTCAGTCCGCCATTTGTCTCTGGATCAATCCTGTAATCCCTCTACTGGGCATATACTCAGAAGACCAAAAATCACATCATAAGAAAGATTTTTGTACCAGAATGTTTATTGGAGCCCAATTCATAATTGCTAATTCATGGAAGAAGCCCAAGTGCCCATCGATCCACAAATGGATTAATAAATTGTGGTATATGTACACCATGGAATGTTATGCAGCCTTAAAGAAAGATGGAGACTTTACCTCTTTCATGTTTACATGGATGGAGCTGGAACATCTTCTTCTTAGTAAAGTATCTCAAGAATGCAAGAACAAGCACCAAATGTACTCAGCCCTACTATGAAGCTAATTTAGGGTTTTCACATGAAAACTATAACCCAGTTACAACGTAAGAATGGGGGAAGTGGGAAAGGGAGGTGAGGGGGCGGGAGGTTGGTGGAGCGAAAGGGATTGGTGGGATTACACCAGTGGTGCATATTACAAGGGTATATGTGAAGCTTGCTAAATGGTCTGTGAAGCTAGTGAATGATACCGCATTATTATATCAATGTACACAGCTATGATCCAATAAAAAAAAAGAAAGGAAAAGGAATAAAATTTAGAAAGAGACTCAGCCCCGTGATACTACTGTGCTACCTGGCAGGCATTTTTGACTCCGTAGAGCACCAAAGAGAGCCAAATCTGAGCAGCCATTAGACCTCTGCTATCTACCTGCTGAAAACTTTCAAACTCTCCCACCTGAGAGTTAATACTGACAGGGCAAATTGGTTCAGAACCCCTACCTTGGGGCAATCACCCAAGGACCCTCTCGCATGATACGCTGGTTGTGTAGTAACAGGAAGAGTTGATTTTCCTATTCGAGGTGTTGACTGGGGAGGCAGGGTTTTTTAAATGCTTGTATTTCTTCACAGCTAAGACTTCGCCAGATTCACTGATCTACCAGGATCGGACAAGAACCACTTGAGTACAAGACTGAGCCACCTGACTCCACCACACCAAGCAGCTTTCCCCAGCATGAGAATGTAATACTGTGCAGGTCCTTTGCAAAGTTAAAAGAGAAAAAGCTGCTGTCATCAGTCTCAGATCCTTAACAAAGAGCTGGTTAACTGCAACCTCAGAAAACACAAATCCAGTCTCACCTTACCAGACCACATAGCCAACAGTGAAAAACAGTCGTGAGGCAGAATCAACAAAAAAACTCTGACAACATGAATAATCAGAGTCGATGAACTTCCCCAAGAAACAATAAAGGAGACACAGCACAAGATCCTATTCACAACAAATGGCTCCATTGTCAGATCAAGTTCAGAATTTGAATAACAAATAGTATCAACAAAATAGAGGAAATGATGAAATTAGAATTTAATACAGAAATTCAAAATATTCTCAAGAATTTAACAAATTTAAAGACAAAATGACCAAAGATTTTGACACCTTAAAGCAAGAATTTGCAGCCCTCAAAATCTAAAAAAATACAGTAGAATCCCTCAGTAACAGAATAGAGCAGAAAGAAGAAAGGATCTCCAACATTAAAGAGAAAGCTTTTGAACCCTCCCAAACACTCAAAGAGGAAAAAAAGTAGAGAACAAAAACAGATCATTCTCTCAGAGAGCTCTGGGATAATTCAAACAGGTCTAATATTCGCCTTATAGGAATACTTGAAAGTGATGAGGTTGCTGTGAAGGATACAGATGCTTTGCTTCATGAAATAATTAAAGAGAATTTTCCAGACATGCCCAGAGATTCTGAAATTCAGACAGCAAAGAGTTTCAGAACACTGGCATGACTCAACTGGAATAAAAATTCTGGGATACATTATAATTAATTTTGCTAAAGTTAATATGAAAGAGAAAATTCTGAAATATGTAAGAAAACAACTACATACAAGAAGAAGATCATTAGAATGATTGAAGATCACTCCACTGAAGCCTTTCAATCTAGAAGAGGGTGGTCATCGACCTTTAATCCCCTTAAAGAAAATAACTTTCAACCCAAGATCCTGTATCCAGCTAAACTGAGTTTCATCTATGATGGAGAAACTAAGTACTTTAAAGACATTCACATGTTGAAGAAATTTGCCATAACTAAACCAGATCTTCAGGATATTCTCAGACCTATCCTTTATAATGAACAACATAATCCACCACCACCAAAGTAAAAACACTCAGAAACTTTTGATCACATTCTAACTTCCATAGTGGCAAAAGGATTAGAAATGTGCACTGGACTTTCAAACAACTCGATACCCCAAACACTATTGGGTTTATCATTACTCTCAATTAATGTGAACGGCTTAAATTGTCCTCTAAAGAGACACAGGGTGGCTGACTGAATAAAAAAAACTCAGGCCAGACATCTGCTGCATTCAAGAATCTCATTTTACCTTAAAAGATAAACATAGACTCAGGGTGAAGGGATGGTCATCTATAATTCAGAGAAATGGAAATTAGAAAAAAGCAGATGTTGGAATTTTATTCTCAGATACAATAGGCTTTAAACCAATCAAAGTAAGAAAAGACAATGATGGTCACTTCTTATTTGTTAAGGGCAACACTCAACATGATGAGATTTCAATTATCAACATCTATGCACCCAACAAGAATGCACCACAATTTAAAAGAGAAAGTCTAACTGACTTGAGCAATTTGATTTCCCCCAGCACCATAATTGTTGGCTATATTAACACTCCTCTGGCAGTGTTGGATAGATTCTCAAAAAAGAAATTAAGCAAAGAAATTTTAGAATTAAACTTAACGATTCAACATTTACATCTAATAGACATCTATAGAACATTTCATCCTAACAAAACCGAATACACATTCTTCTCATCAGGCCATGGATCATCCTCCAAAATTGATCACATCTCAGGTTGCAAATCTAACCTCAGCAAATTTATAAGAATAGCAATCATTCCTTGTATTTTTCTGGACCACCACAGAGTAAAAGTTTAACTCAGTAACAAAAGGAATCTCCACACTCACACAAAAACATGGAAACTGAATAACCTCATACTGAATGATAACTGGGTCATTGACGAGATTAAGAAGAAAATTATCAATTTTTTGGAAAAAAACAATAATGAAGAAATGAACTATCAGAACCTCTGTGATACAGAAAAGGCAGTCTTAAAAGAAAAAAATTATAGCATTGCAAGCCTTCCTCAAGAGAACGGAAAGAGAGAAAGTCAATAACTTAATGGGTCATCTCAAGCAACTCGAAAAGATAGAAATTTCCAACACTAAACCCAGCAGAAGAAAAGAAATAACTAAAATTAGAGCAGAACTTAATGAAATTAAAAACAAAATAATCACTCAATACACCAACAAATCAAAGAGTTGGTTTTTGGAAAGGTCAATAAAATAGATAAACCATTGGCTAACTTAACCAGAAGTAGAAGAGTAAAATCCCTAATTTCATCAATCAGAAATTATAAAGGCCAAATAACAACAGACTCCTCAGAAATTCAGCCAATTCTTAATGAACACTACATAAAACTACTCTCGAAACAATGAAAATATGAAGAAAATAGATCAATACTTGGAAACATGTCACCCTCCCAGACTTAGCCAGAAAGAAGTGGAAATGTTGAACAAGCCTATAACAAGCTCTGAAATAGCATTAACTATAAGAAATCTCCCCCAAAAGAAAAACCCGGGACCAGATGGCTTCACATCAGAATTCTACAAAACCTTTAAAGAGGAACTAGTACTTATATTACTTAATCTTTTCCAAAACATAGAAAAAGAAGGAATACTTCCCAACTCACTGTACAAAGCAAATATCACCCTGATCCCAAAACCAGAAAAAGTAGCAAGAAGAAAAGAATAGACCAATATCTCTAATGCATATTGATCTAAAAATATTCAATAAGATTATACCAAACAGAATCCAACAACACATCAAACAAATTATACACCACGACCAGGTGGGTTTTACCCCAGGGTCCTAAGGATTTTTCAATATACATAAATCCATAAATATAATACAACCCATAAACAAATTAAAAAACAAAGACCATATGATTCTTTCAATTGATGCAGAGGAAGTTTTTGACAATATCCAGCATCCTTTCTTGATCAGAATGCTTCAGAAAATGGGTATAGAAGGAACATTTCTTAAACTGATAGAGGCCATCTACAGCTAACCCACAGCCAATATCATACTGAATGGAGTAAAATTAAAATTATTTCTGCTCACATTAGGAACCAGGCAAAGATGCCGTCTCTTTCCACTGCTTTTTAACATTATAATGGAAGTTTTAGCCACTGCAATTAGGCAAGAGAAGGCAATCAATGGGATCCAAATATGACCAGAGGAGATCAAATTGTCACTCTTTGCAGATGATATAATCATATATCTGGAAAACCCAAGGGAATCAACTACAAAACTACTATAAGTGATTAAGGAATATAGTAATGTCTCGGGATACAAAATTAACACTCATAAATCTGTAGCCTTTATATATGAGAGAGGATACTCAAGAAGGGTGAGGTGTAGAAGAACAGGTCTTCTCAAGGAGACCACAAGGATACACATGCAGGGTCCTCTCCACTGTGACTCAGTTCTTGGAAGTTTGTAAACTCAACTTCCTGAAACTTGGAAATTTCCAAGTTCTGTGAAATCCTGTAGTTCTGTAGGGCCGAGAATAGCATCTTCCGCATGATTCAAACTGACGAATGAGAAGGGTACCTGTGGATTGGAACTTTTTGACTGTCAATAAAAAGAGAAAGACCAAGACAGTCAGGAAGTGCGGCCATTTGGAATTCTTCTATGCTGTAAGCTCTCGGCTGATGAATAAAGCGCTTCCTCTTATAAACGTGGTGTTTGGGTGCTTTTTCTCTCCGTTGAGACTCGTCTTTCTGCAACATTTTTGGTTCCATGACCAGGAAGCGAGATCACCCCTGGAGAGAACACGCACCTGGTAGTTGCCACCAATCCTGTGGACACCCACGTGGGGGCCCCTGATTGGCCTGGGCAATGTGAACCACTGAGTGCACCAGGGAGGCAGTTTGGCTTCCCTGTGTGGACACCTCAACTGGGCTGAGATATGACCCCTTCGGCGGGTCTTCAAGGAGTCAAACACCAGGTGGAACTGGCATGCGGGAACAGGTACCTTTACAGGAAGACATCTAAGACAGGGTATGATCAACCAGGGGATCCCACTACAGTTTTAGGGGAAGAGGAGCCTGATCAACTCCTTCGGTATTAGATTGCCAGCAGGTCTCTTGAGAAGTGTGTGAGAGTGTGTGGATGTGCTGTGACTGAGAGAACTGCGAGGATAGAGTTGGACCTCTCTTCACAGGGCTTAGGGGAGTGTTGGTTTGCCTCCTATGGCTAAGTGGCAGCTTGAGTGGGAAATCGAGGCTGCCCAGGTTAAGAAATTGGCTGAAATTGTGTGCAGGTGAGTGCATTGAGAATGACTGAGATGGGTAACAATCGGTGGGGTGAAACGAATGTGTGAGTGTGCCCTTCTTCCATGATCCAAATTTGCCTCCTAGCTATTCTGAGAGAAACTGGAAGTTCCAGGTTTTCCTCATTCTGTCTTTTGTGGTGGCCATGTGGCCATGTGGGACTTGGGAGAAAATAAAAAGCCATTAGAAAGAATGTTGTTGTAGTTTTGTTAATGGAATTTCTTCAGTAAATGTTTGGTCCCAGGAATTTGAGAATTGAGCCTGCAGGCCACAGATCAGTGATAAAAAGGCATTTTGTTGGATTGAAGGGCATGCAGAGAGATTGGAGAGTGCCAGAGCTATTGGCAGAGGGGTCATGCCTTGAAAAGTGTTGTGATTCAGGCAGTCCAGTAAGCTCTGGATGGCCCTTGAAAATATGGAGAAGAGAGTGTAAATTTCATGCTGGATGAGGCTATATCCATATAAGCAACAGGTCTCCAAGGTGAACAGCTTCTGGAAGTGGGGAGGGTGCCCAGATCGGAGTTTTCCTGCATAAGTCCTTTTTCTGGGGGTAAATAATTGGCCTGGAGAGATATTTTGGCCAGGACTGGGTAGATGGAAAAATACCTTTACAAACTGAAGGGATGTTCTACCAAATGAATGAATGCAGTGAATCACCTTGGACAAAGTTATTAGGTCTTTGCTACAGTTTATGTCTGGGGAGGGAATTAGGGTGTGTGCTCCTTAGTCAGGGTGGAGCTGTCCAAAAGGTTCCAGGCTGCTTTATCCATGATCTTGCTGGGGCTCAGAAGATTTGTGCCTCGAGATGGGAGTCTGATGTCTAAACTTACCTAAGCCTGAAAAATGGGGGTTCCCTGTCTAGCCCTGTGTGGGAAAATCCTGTATCAATCTTATATCTGATAAAATGTCTCTCATTTGTAAAATGTAATGATTTGGTTGTTTAAATTGTTGGGGAAACTGAGTCTTCGTCAAAGGATAAGATTCTTGCCTTTTAAAACCTTCTAGTTATCAGTTTGGCTGAGTGAATGAGTGACTTCATGGTAAACTGGGATCCTATTTTGTGGGGAGTTTTTGAAAGTAAGATAAATTAGACAGAAAGGAGAAATGGCATGGTGTAAAGAAAGAATCTTGTGTGATAAATTTTGCCTGAAAAAGAGTGTTTGTGTAAGAAAGTGAAAGGCAGGGAAAAAGTTAAAGAAAGTTTAGAATGTTTGTAGATAGTCTGTGCAGGTTAAATAAAGCTCATAAAAGGGAATTTGTGAAAGAATTTACATGTGATCCAGTTGACTATGTATTTTCTTTAAAATATTTTGGCTTATAATTTTCTTTAAACAAATGTTTTAGGCCTTTGATATTTGACAAACATTCCAAAATAAAAACTCTAAATCTGGTGTTTGGCGCCCATAGGCAGTGGTTGCGATCCTGGCCACATGCACTAAGACTGGCGGGTTCAAACTTGGCCTAGGCCAACAACAACAACAACAAAAGTAACACTCTAAATTTGGTCTTCTTGAAATATTAAGACCACTGAAAGTCATGGGAAAACAAATTAAACTTATTTAATTTATTCAAAATATACAGGAAACATTGTCAAATATTAAATGGTGATTCATTTTGTGTGAGTTATGGTTATATATATATTCCAATATTATAAAACATTAGTCTGTAATCACCTATAAAGAATTGTTCTGTCCTACTCTCGCCTTCTCCTGGGATCCTTTCCTCTTCCCTTTCTCTACCTTTGCAGCTCCAAGCGTCTGGTGACCCTAGCCCGGGGACTTTCTCCCGCCTTTCTGCACTTCGGGGGCAAAAGAACCGACTTCCTGCAGTTCCAGAACCTGAGGAACCCGGCGAAAAGCCGCGGGGGCCCGGGACCGGATTACTATCTAAAAAACTATGAGGATGATATTGTTCGGAGTGATGTTGCCTTAGATAAGAACAAAGGCTGCAAGATTGCCCAGCACCCCGATGTTATGTTGGAGCTCCAGAGAGAGAAGGCAGCTCAGATGCATCTGGTTCTTCTAAAGGAGCAATTCTCTAATACTTACAGTATCTTATATTAACAGTCCACAGGCACAAGAACTTAAAGAGCAAGAGGAAGTGAAAGGAAAATTAGGGCAAGGAAACAGATAAAAGAAATCGCCCATGAGGAAGAATCAGCAGAAAACTCTAGGCAACATGAAGAACCTGTCCAGAACAACCCCGCCAAGGGACCATTAGGTAGCTACTGCAGAGGATTCCACCTATACAGAAATGTTAGGAATGACAGAAAGGGAATTTAGAATACACATGTTGAAAACAATGAAAGAAATGATGGAAACAATGAAGGAAACTGCTAATAAAGTGGAAATTAACCAAAAGGAAATCCAAAAACAGAATCAAATCAGAGATGAACGATATGAAGAATATAAAAAGGATATAGCAGAGCTGAAGGAAATGAAACAGTCAATCAGGGAACTTAAAGATGCAATGGAAAGTATCAGCAAAAGGTTACACCATGCAGAAGAAAGAATTTCAGAGGTAGAAGACAAAGTTCTTGAGATAACTCAGATAGTAAAGAGGCAGAAAAGAAGAGAGAGAAAGCAGAACATTCACTGTCAGAATTATGGGACTTTATGAAGCGTTCCAACATACCAGTTATAGGAATTCCAGAAGGGGAAGAAGAATGCCCAAGAGGAATGGAAGCCATACTAGAGAATATTATAAAAGAAAATTTCCCAAATATCACCAAAGACTCTGACACACTGCTTTCAGAGGGCTATGGGACCCTAGGTGGCCTCAACTCTAACCTAGCTTCTCCAAGACACATTGTGATGAACCTGTCCAAAGTCAAGACAAAAGAAAAGATTCTGCAAGCTGCCAGGAGTAAGTGCCAGTTGACCTACAGGGGCAAATCCATCAGAGTTACCGCAGACTTCTCTAATGAAAGGTTTCAAGCAAGAAGACAATGGTCATCTACCTTTAATTTACTTAAACAGAACAATTTCCAGCCCAGAATTCTGTACCCTGCTAAGCTAAGCTTCAAAATTGATGGAGAAATCAAATCATTTACGGATATACAAACATTGAGGAAATTCGCCACAACAAGACCAGCTCTACAGGAAATACTTCAACCTGTTCTGCACACTGACCACCACAATGGATCAGCAGCAAAGTAAGAACTCAGAAATTAAAGGACAGAACCTAACCTCCACACTGATGCAAAAGATAAAACTAAGCAATGGACTCTCACCAAATAAGACGAATAGAATACTACCACACTTATCAATTATCTCAATAAATGTTAACGGCTTGAATTCCCCACTGAAGAGACATAGATTGGCTGACTGGATTAAAAAACACAAGCCATCCATTTGCTGTCTGCAAGAAACACACCTGGCTTCAAAAGAGAAATTAAAGTTCCGAGTCAAGGGTTGGAAGACAATTTTTCAGGCAAATGGAATTCAGAAGAAAAGAGGAGTTGCAATCTTATTTTCAGATACATGTGGATTTAAAGCAACTAAAGTCAAAAAAGAAAAAGATGGTCACTTTATATTGGTCAAGGGAAAAATACAACAAGAAGACATTTCAATTCTAAATATCTATGCACCCAATTTAAATGCTCCCAGATTCTTGAAACAGACCTTACTCAGTCTGAGCAATATGATATCTGATAATACCATAATAACAGGAGACCTTAACACTCCTCTTACAGAGCTGGACAGATACTCTAAACAGAAATTAAACAAGGATATAAGAGACTTAAATGAGACCCTAGAACAACTGTGCTTGATAGACGCATATAGAACACTGCATCCCAAAGATAAAGAACATACATTCTTCTCATCACCGCATGGAACATTCTCCAAAATTGATCATATCCTGGGACACAAAACAAATATCAACAGAATCAAAAGAATTGAAATTTTACCTTGTATCTTCTCAGACCATAAGGCACTAAAGGTGGAACTCAACTCTAACAAAAATGCTTGACCCCACCCAAAGGCATGGAAACTAAACAATCTTCTGTTGAATAACAGATGGGTGAAGGAAGAAATAAAACAGGAAATCATTAACTTCCTTGAGCATAACAACAATGAAGACACAAGCTACCAAAACCTGTGGGATACTGCAAAAGCAGTTTTGAGAAGAAAATTCATCGCTTTAGATGCCTACATTCAAAAAACAGAAAGAGA
Source organism: Nycticebus coucang (assembly GCF_027406575.1). Taxonomy (NCBI): domain Eukaryota; kingdom Metazoa; phylum Chordata; class Mammalia; order Primates; family Lorisidae; genus Nycticebus; species Nycticebus coucang. The sequence continues at coordinate 65,679,093 of NC_069804.1, forward strand.
GCGCATCAACAATCTCACAAGAGAACTTATGGAATTGGAAAAAGAAGAACAATCTAAGCCTAAATTCAGTAGAAGAAAAGAAATATACAAAATTAAATCAGAGATCAATAAAATTGAAAACAAAAGAATCATTCAGAAAATTAATGAAACAAGGAGTTGGTTTTTTGAAAAAATAAATAAAATAGATAAACCATTGGCCAGACTAACGAGGAATAGAAAAGTAAAATCTCTAGTAACCTCAATCAGAAATGATAAAGGGGAAATCACAACTGATCCCACAGAGATACAGGAGATCATCTCTGAATACTACCAGAAACTCTATGCCCAGAAATTTGACAATGTGAAAGAAATGGATCAATATTTGGAGTCACACCCTCTCCCTAGATTCAGCCAGGAAGAAATAGAGCTCCTGAACAGACCAATTTCAAGCACTGAGATCAAAGAAACAATAAAAAATCTTCCAACCAAAAAATGCCCTGGTCCAGATGGCTTCACTCCAGAATTCTTTTTTTTTTTTTTTTAATTTTTTTATTAAATCATAACTGTATACAATGATATGATTATGGGGCATCATACACTCCCTTCATAAACCATTTGACACATTTTTATCACAGTGGTTAACATAGCCTTTCCGGCGTTATCTCAGTTACTGTGCCAAAACATTTACATTCTACATTTACCAAGTTTCGCAAATACCCCTGTAATATGCACCACAGGTGTGATCCCACCGATTCCCCTCCCTCTACCCACCCACCCCCTTTCCCACTTCCCCTATTGTTAAGTTGTAGCTGAGTTATAGCTTTCATGTGAGAGCCCAAAATTAGTTTCATAGTAGGGCTGTGTACATTGGGTATTTTTTCTTCCATTCTTGGGATACTTTACTAAGAGAATATGTTCCAGCTCCATCCATGTAAACATGAAAGAGGTAAAGTCTCCATCTTTCTTTAAGGCTGCATAGTATTCCATGGTATACATATACCACAATTTATTAATCCATTCGTGGATCGATGGGCACTTGGGCTTTTTCCATGACTTAGCTATTATGAATTGGGCTGCAATAAACATTCTGGTACAAATATCTTTGTTATGTTGTGATTTTTGGTCTTCTGGGTATATGCCCAGCAGAGGAATTACAGGATTGAATGGCAGATCTATTTTTAGATCTCTGAGTGTTCTCCATATATCTTTCCAAAAGGAATGTATTAATTTGCATTCCCACCAGCAGTGCAGAAGTGTTCCCTTTTCTCCGCATCCACGCCAACATCTCTGGTCTTGAGATTTTGTGATATAGGCTAGTCTCATTGGAGTTAGATGATATCTCAAAGTAGTTTTGATTTGCATTTCTCTGATGATTAAAGATGATGAGCATTTTTTCATATGTCTGAAGGCCGTGTGCCTGTCTTCTTCAGAGAAGTTTCTCTTCAAATCCCTTGCCCAGCCTGCGATGGGATCCCTTGTTTTTTTCTTGCTGATGCGTTTGAGTTCTCTGTGGATTCTGGTTATTAAACCTTTGTCAGAGTTATACCCTGCAAATATCTTCTCCCATTCTAAGGGCTGTCTGCTTGCTCTGCTTACTGTGTTCTTAGCTGTGCAGAAGCTTTTTAGTTTGATCAAGTCCCAGTAGTGTATTTTTGAAGCTGCTTCAATTGCCCGGGGGGTTCTCCTCATGAAATACTCACCCAGACCAATTTCTTCAAGGGTTTTCCCTGCATTCTCCTCCAGAATTTTTATAGTTTCATGTCTTAAGTTTAAATCTTTAATCCAATGAGAGTCTATCTTAGTTAATGGTGAAAGGTGTGGGTCCAATTTCAGTCTTCTGCAGGTTGCCAGCCAGTTCACCCAGCACCATTTGTTAAATAGGGAATCTTTTCCCCACTGAATGTTTTTAATTGGCTTGTCAAAAATCAAATAGCGGTAAGTAGCTGGATTCATCTCTTGGTTCTCTATTCTATTCCAGATATCTACTTCTCTGTTTTTGTGCCAATACCATGCTGTTTTGATCACAATCGATTTGTAGTAAAGTCTGAGGTCTGGTAGTGTGATTCCTCCTGTTTTGTTTTTATTTCTGAGTAATGTCTTGGCTATTCGAGGTTTTTTCTGATTCCATATAAAACGAAGTAATGTTTTTTCAAGATCTTTGAAATACGACAGTGGAGCTTTAATAGGGAGTGCGTTGAAATTATATATTGCTTTGGGTAGTATGGGCATTTTGATAATGTTGATTCTTCCTAGCCATGAGCATGGTATGTTTTTCCATTTGTTAACATTTTCAGCTATTTCTTTTCTTAGAGTTTCATAGTTCTCTTTATAGAGATCTTTCATGTCTTTTGTTAGGTAAATTACCAAATATTTCATCTTCTTTGGCAGTACTGTGAATGGGATAGAGTCCTTAACTGTTTTTTCAATTTGACAGTTGTTGGTGTATATAAAGGCTACCGATTTATGAATGTTGATTTTGTAACCTGAGACGCTGCTGTATTCCTTGATCACTTCTAGGAGTTTTGTACTAGAGTCCCTAGTGTTTTCCAGATACACAATCATATCATCTGCGAAGAGTGAGAGTTTGATCTCTTCTGACCCTATTTGGATACCCTTGATCGCCTTTTCTTCCCTAATTGCGGTGGCTAAAACTTCCATTTCAATGTTGAAAAGCAATGGAGACAATGGGCAGCCTTGTCTGGTTCCAGATCTGAGTGGAAATGATTCCAATTTAACTCCATTCAATATGATATTGGCTGTGGGTTTGCTGTAGATAGCCTCTATCAGTTTAAGAAAAGTCCCTTCTAGACCAATTTTCTTGAGTGTTCTGATCATGAAGGGATGCTGGATATTATCAAAAGCTTTTTCTGCATCAATTGAGAGAATCATATGGTCTTTGTTTTTAATTTGTTTATGTGCTGAATTACATTTATAGATTTACGTATATTGAACCAGCCTTGAGACCCTGGGATAAAACCAACTTGGTCATGATGTATAATTTGTTTGATGTGTTGCTGGATTCTGTTTGTTAGGATCTTGTTGAGTATTTTTGCATCTATATTCATTAGTGATATCGGTGTATAATTTTCTTTTCTTGTTGGGTCTTTTCCTGGTTTGGGGCTCAGGGTGATGTTTGCTTCATAGAACGTGTTGGGTAGTCTTCCTTCTTTTTCTACATTTTGGAACAGGTTGAGTAATATAGGTACTAATTCCTCTTTAAAGGTTTGGTAGAATTCTGACGTGAAACCATCTGGTCGCGGGCTTTTCTTTTTAGGGAGGTTTTGTATAGTTGATGCTATTTCTGAACTTGATATGGGTCTGTTCAACATTTCCACTTGATTCTGGTTAAGTCTTGGAAGGTGGCGTGCTTCCAAGTATCGGTCTATTTCCTTCAGATTTTCATATTTCTGAGAATAAAGTTTCTTGTAATATTCATTAAGGATTTTTTGGATTTCTGATGAGTCTGTGGTTATTTCGTCTTTGTTGTTTCTGATTGATGATATTAGAGATTTTTCTCTTTTTTTCCTGATTATGTTGGCCAGAGGTTTATCTATTTTATTGACCTTTTCAAAAAACCAGCTTTTTGATTTATTGATCTGTTGTATTATTCTTTTGTTTTCAATTTCATTTAATTCTGCTCTAATTTTGGTTATTTCTTTTCTTCTACTGGGTTTGGGGTTGGAATGTTCTTCCTTTTCCAGTTGCGTGAGATGTCCCATTAAGTTGTTAACTTCCTCTCTTTCCGTTCTCTTGAGGAAGGCTTGCAGTGCTATAAATTTCCCTCTTAGAACTGCCTTTGCAGTGTCCCAGATGTTATGATAGTTTGTGTCTTAATTGTCATTTTGTTCCAAAAAATTGGTAATTTCTTTCTTAATCTCATCTCTGACCCAGCTATCATTCAGCATAAGGTTATTTAACTTCCATGTTTTTGTATGGGTATGCAGATTCCTGTTGTTACTCAATTCAAGTTTTATTCCATGATGGTCCGAGAAGATGCATGGAATAATTTCTATTCCTTTAAATTTACTGAGGTTAGACTTGTGACCTAAAATGTGATCAATTTTGGAGTAAGTTCCGTGGGCTGATGAGAAGTATGTGTATTCAGTTTTGTTGGGATGAAATGTTCTCTAGATGTCTGCTAAATCTTAATATTGGATGGTTAGGTTTAAATCTAAGATTTCTTTGCTCAGCTTCTTTCTGGAGCATCGATCCAACACTGCCAAGGGAGTGTTGAAATCTCCAACGATTATGGAGATGGAGGAAATCAAGTTACTCATGTCTGTTAGAGTTTCTCTTATAAATTGAGGTGCATTCTGGTTGGGTGCATAGATATTAATAATTGAGATCTCGTCATATTTAGTATTACCCTTAACAAATATGAAGTGACCATTCTTGTCCTTCCTTACTTTTGATGGTTTAAAGCCTACTGTATCTGCAAATAAAATTGCAACACCTGCTTTTTTCTGATTACCATTTGCCTGAAATATGGATGTCCATCCTTTCACCCTGAGTCTGTATTTGTCTTTTAAGTTGAGATGTGACTCTTGTATGCAACAAATATCTGGCTTAAGTTTTTGTATCCAGTCAGCTAACCTATGCCTCTTTAGAGGACAGTTTAAGCCATTCACATTGATGGAGAGTACTGATAAGTCTGGTGGAATTTTGGGTATTGAGTTTTTCAAAGGTCCAGTGGACATTTTCAATCCTTTCACCAGTGTGGAAGTTGGAGTTTGATCCGAAGTTTCTGAGTGAGTTTACTTTTGTGGTATAGGATTGGGTTGGTCATTGTGGAGGATAGGTCTGAGAACATCCTGAGGAGCTGGTTTACTTATGGCAAATTTTTTCAACATATGAATGTCATTGAAGTATTTAATTTCTCCATCATAGATGAAACTCAGTTTAGCTGGATACAAGATCCTGGGTTGAAAGTTTTTTTGCTTTAGGAGATTAAAAGTTGATGACCAGCCTCTTCTTGCTTGAAAAGTTTCAGCAGAGAGATCTGCAGTTATTCTAATATTCTTATCTTTGTACGTTATAGTTTTCTTTCGCCAGGCTGCTTTGAGAATCTTCTCTTTCATGTTAACTTTAGTGAAGCTAATTATGATATGTCTGGGAGATGGCTTATTGGGGTTGAATCGTGTTGGGGTTCTGAAGCTGTCTGCTATCTGAATTTCAGATTCTCTAGGCATGTCTGGAAAATTTTCTTTCATAATTTCATGTAGAAGGGCCTCTGTGTCCTTGGCAGCCACTTCATCATTCTCCAAAATTCCTGTAACCCTTATGTTGTTTTTTTTCGAATTATCTGAGAGCTCTCTGAGTGAGTGATCCGTTTTTGCTCTCCATTTCTCTTCCTCTTTGAGAGATTGGGAGCGTTCAAGACTTTATCTTCAATGTCAGAAATCCTTTCTTCTGCTTGCTCCATTCTGTTACTGAGGGATTCTACTGTATTTTTCATATCTTTGAGGGCTGTAAGTTCTTGTTTCAGTGTGTCTAAGTCTTTGGTGGTTTTCTCTTCAAATTCGTTAAATTCTTGAGACAATTTTTGAATTTCTCCTCGAATTCCTAATTCCATTTTATTAATCTTGTCTGCAAACCAAATTCTGAATTCAACTTCTGACATGTCAGCCAGTTGTTTATGAATGGGATCTTCAATCACATCTGCCGTATCTTTTCTTGGGGGGGTTGATCTATTCTGGTTATTCATGTTACCAGAGTTTTTCCGCTGATTCCGCCCCATGGTTTACTCCCTTTGGTTTTTCCCCTGGGGTTTTATCGAGGGCCCGTAAGGTGTTGTGGCCTGAGAATCTGGGGCCCTGTCTGGTGTGGTGGAGCAAAGTGGTTCTGTCTTGTTTTCAGCTGGTTTCTGTTCGATCCTATTGCAACTTCTACTCTGGCTTGAAGTCTCAGCTGTGTGGAAAAATCAGCAATTAAGTCACACCGCCTGCCCACCTCTGGCCCCAGTTGGAAAAGGAGAATCAAACCTTCTTACAATCGCACACCCAGGGCACCGCCTGAAGAGTCCTCAGTCTATTAGCCCAGTTCAAAAGGTCCGAATCAACTGTCTCAATCGGCACTTGTCTCGGGTGGAAGGGTTCAAGAGGTCTCTGGGAACTGGATCACAGGGGCCTGGTGACTCCTCTGACACGGCTCACCCCAGTGCAGCGTGGAGTCAGGGGGAGCCACCCAGCAAACAGAGCAGTCTGGGAAGGTTGACGTCTCCTTCCCCACTTTGCCCCTCCGTCGGACCCAGTCACTGGTATCTCTGCAGATGGCTAACCCAGTTGCCTGCAGTGAACAGACACTCCAGGGGTTTGCACCTGCCTGAATCGCAAGGAAGTCTGCCAGGCCCCCGCAGACTGCTGCTATCTAGCAGGAGGAGATGGGGCCTGACATCTTTGAGTGTTTGATGCAGGTGATGGGAAGGAGGTGTTCACTCAGGCTTAGTCCCGTCCCTGATGGATGCTGCTAACAGAACAGAACAGAACAGACAACTTTGTGAGGTTCTGTCTCTGTTCCTGTCGTCGCCTACAGGAGACGGGGTGTTTTGAGTTCAAACGTCTTTGCTGCTGGAGAATTGGGTCTGAACACCTCTCTGGGTCGGCCCCGCCCTGGAGGCTTCCGGGTTTGTGAGCCGTGTCACCGGTGGCCTCCTCTGGTTGCCCAGGGAGACAGGGGGTGTGGCCTCAGAACATCCAGAATTGAGCGTTCTGCCGTTAAAGAAAAAACGGCTGTTGATCTACCTCCAGGAAACTGCTGCTCTGGTGTGGGCACTCAGGCGACCCTTTTCTTCTCTGTCCCGCGCCCCAGAGTCAGCACTGAGCGGCCGCAGTTTGTGCTGGGTCCACACCCCTTAAGAGATCCCCCAAGAATCAGAACTCTTGGGGGATGGGCCCCCTGACCCGGATTGGGAGTGGGGCGGGGGGAAGCTAGAGTTTCATTTAGTTTCACGCAATACTACGGTCCGAGGAGGGCTCCTGCACTGCACCGCAGGGAAGTGCCACCAAGGCTTGATTTCCCCTCAGCAGAGTGCCCTCTCCTCGCTCACGTGTCCCAGAGTCAGCGCTGAGCTGACGCAGCTCAGGCACTGTGCACTCCCCTCGAGAAATCACCCAAGGAGCCGAACTCCTGGGGGATAGCCCCTCAGACCCCGAGTAAGAGTAGGGGTTCTCAGCTCTCAGCGGGGAGGCCAGAGTCTGATTCAGTCTTGGGCCCCCTATGCCCGGGGAGGGTTGGTGCACTGCACCGCAGGGAAGTGCAGCGAGGCATGACTCCCCCTAGCCCGGTGCCCTCTCCTCACTCGGCGCGCCTCAGAATCAATGCTGACCAGTCGCAACTCGGGGACTGTCCACTCCCCTTGAGAAATCACCCAAGGATCCGAAGTTCTGGGGGACAGGCCTCCAGACCTCAGTGGGCGGGAGGGGAGCGCCGGGGATTCAGGGTTGCCGGCAAAGGATTCCCAAAGTTTTATTCAGCCCTATGTCCGGCAGGAGAACACCACGGCACCCCAGTAGGGGAGGTAGGTCCAGTTTTTAGAAGGTCTCTCCCGTGGAGTGTAGTGGGAGGGCCTTTAATTTCTGCCCGCTTGTTCAATTGTGGGGCTCTAGAGCCGGTCTCATGGGGGAGGGGGACTCCCGTCCCTTGGTGTTTGATTTTGTACCTTTTGTTTGCGTCCTTGTGATCACAACTTGCCTCAGCGGTGTTGATGTGCGTTCTTCAGCCTTCTCTCTCGGTGAGGCTCAAGTCCACCAAGATACTTACTAAATTCCTGTCCCTTAACTCTCCTTCTGGACGGGAGCCTTTGTTGAAAGCTGGCTTCAGTCTACCATCTTGTCTCCCCTCCCACTCCAGAATTCTATCAAAACTTCAAGGAAGAGCTTATTCCTGTACTGCAGAAATTATTCCAAAAAATTGAGGAAGAAGGAATCTTCCCCAACACATTCTATGAAGCAAACATCACCCTGATACCAAAATCAGGAAAAGACCCAAACAAAAAGGAGAATTTCAGACCAATCTCACTCATGAACATAGACGCAAAAATTCTCAACAATATCCTAGCCCATTTATTACAGCTTATCATCAAAAAAGTAATTCATCATGATCAAGTAGGCTTCATCCCAGGGATGCAAGACTGGTTTAACATACGCAAGTCTATAAAGGTTATCCACCATATTAACAGAGGCAAAAATAAAGATCACATGATCCTCTCAATAGATGCAGAAAAAGCATTTGATAAAATCCAGCATCCTTTTCTAATTAGAACACTGAAGAGTATAGGCATAGGTGGCACATTTCTAAAACTGATTGAAGCTATCTATGACAAACCCACACCCAATATTTTACTGAATGGAGTAAAACTGAAAGCTTTTCCTCTTAGAACTGGAACCAGACAAGGTTGTCCTCTGTCACCTTTGCTATTCAACGTAGTGCTGGAAGTTCTAGCCAATACAATTAGGCAAGACAAGGAAATAAAGGGAATCCAAATGGGAGCAGAAGAGGACAAACTCTCCCTCTTTGCTGACGACATGATCTTATACTTAGTGAAGCCCAAAGACTCAACCACAAGACTCCTAGAAGTCATCAAAAAATATAGTAATGTTTCAGGATATAAAATCAATGTCCACAATTCAGTAGCCTTTGTGTACACCAATAACAGTCAAGATGAGAAGGTAATTAAGGACACAACTCCCTTCACCATAGTCTCAAAGAAAATGAAATACCTAGGAATATACCTAACGATGGAGGTGAAGGACCTGTATAAAGAAAACTATGAAATCCTCAGAAAGGAAATAGCAGAGGATATTAACAAATGGAAGAACATACCATGCTCATGGATGGGAAGAATCAACATTGTTAAAATGTCTATACTTCCCAAAGCAATCTACCTATTCAATGCCATTCCTATCAAAATACCAACATCGTACTTTCAAGATTTGGAAAAAATGATTCTGCGTTTTGTATGGAACAGGAAAAAACCCCGTATAGCTAAGGCAGTTCTCTGTAACAAAAATAAAGCTGGGGGCATCAGCATACCACATTTTAGTCTGTACTACAAAGCCATAGTGCTCAAGACAGCATGGTACTGGCACAAAAACAGAGACATAGACACTTGGAATCGAATTGAAAACCAAGAAATGAAACTTACATTTTACAACCACCTAATCTTTGATAAACCAAACAAGTACATACCTTGGGGGAAAGACTCCTTATTCAATAAATGGTGTTGGGAGAACTGGATGTCTACATGTAAAAGACTGAAACTGGACCCACACCTTTCCCCACTCACAAAAATTGATTCAAGATGGATAAAGGAGTTAAATTTAAGGCATGAAACAATAAAAATCCTCCAAGAAAGCATAGGAAAAACACTGGAAGATATTGGCCTGGGGAAAGACTTCATGAAGAAGACTGCCATGGCAATTGCAACAACAACAAAAATAAACAAATGGGACTTCATTAAACTGAAAAGCTTCTGTACAGCTAAGGAGACAATAACCAAAGCAAAGAGACATCCTACACAATGGGAAAGGTTATTTGCATATTTTCAATCAGACAAAAGCTTGATAACTAGGATCTATAGAGAACTCAAATTAATCCACATGAAAAAAGCCAACAATCCCTTATATCAATGGGCAGGGGACATGAATAGAACTTTCTCTAAAGACGACAGACGAATGGCTAACAAACACATGAAAAAATGTTCATCATCTCTATATATTAGAGAAATGCCAATCAAAACAAACCTGAGATATCATCTAACCGCAGTGAGAATGGCCCACATCACAAAATCTCAAAACTGCAGATGCTGGCGTGGATGTGGAGAGAAGGGAACACTTTTACACTTCTGGTGGGACTGCAAACTAGTACAACCTTTCTGGAAGGAAGTATGGAGAAACCTCAAAGCACTCAAGCTAGATCTCCCATTTGATCCTGCAATCCCATTACTGGGCATCTACCCAGAAGGAAAGAAATCCTTTTTTCATAAGGACACTTGTACTAGACTGTTTATTGCAGCTCAATTTACAATCGCCAAAACGTGGAAACAGCCTAAATGCCCACCAACCCAGGAATGGATTAACAAGCTGTGGTATATGTATACCATGGAATAGTATTCAGCCATTAAAAAAATGGAGACTTTACATCCTTCGTATTAACCTGGATGGACGTGGAAGACATTATTCTTAGTAAAGCATCACAAGAATGGAGAAGCATGAATCCTGTGTACTCAATTTTGATATGAGGACAATTAATGAAAATTATGGTTATGGGGGGGAAAGAAAAAGGGAAGTGGCAGGTGGGCGGGGCCTTGGTGTGTGTCACACTTTATGGGGGCAAGACATGATTGCAAGAGGGACTTTACCTAACAATTGCAATCAGTGTAACCTGGCTTATTGTACCCTCAATGAATCCCCAACAATAAAAAAAAAAAAAGAATTGTTCTGTCCTAACATATAAGACTTTAGTCTGTCCTAATATATATTGTCGGTTAACATGTCTATGAGTATGGCTAACCTAACTTCAATAGAACTGAAATCAGTCACATGGAACTGGGATAGTTTGCAATGGCTTTTTGTGCGAAATATTGTTAATTCTTTCTGTGTTATGTTTTCCAGAATTCAAGAAAATAATTTTCTGTCTTTTAAGATATTTGTAGTTTTTCAAGCAATGTATGTACTTATGAGCAGAATTTGAAACATTTATTTTTCTCTCTCCTTGATTTCACCAAAATTTGAAAGCCATTGGTAAGTATTCTTAATTTCTGACAATACAGTTATTTGCATAAGTTCAATAAGAATCCGTTTTGTTCTGTAGGACATGATGAAGGCACTGATTATTTACCAAGGCTTTCGCTTTAATAGCCTTTCCAGAGGTGTCCAGACTGCGTTAAAAAATTAAGGTTGATTTTATAAGGCCAATAAAAAAGCCCTTTGACCAGATACCCATCAGTAACATTTCCTGATCTGTGGTAAGTAATGAAGGTCGCTTGCTGACATGTCCGGGAATTGAAATGTGCTTGGGGACCTCAAGAGAAGAGGGATTTACCCAATGCATACAGGTATCTAATGGCACAGATGAAACCTGGGCTCTGAAAGGCTTTCAGAAAGTCCAGCCTGAGATTCCTTATAAAAGGTTCCAGCAAAGCCAGTTTTAAAGGAAAGAAGAGCCTAGATGGCTAATAATTAATTATTCTTACAGCACTTTATGCAAATAATTAGACCCCATATACTGAAGGTACAGTTTATTTTGACAAATAAGTTAGTTCTACTATACTTTGCCTTTAGTAAAGAGAGAAATTGGAGAGAGAAAAATAGTTTAAAAGGAGGATAAATAGGCTGTGGTCCACCTGTATTCAGATCCCAGCCTTGTCTGTACTCATAAAATGAGACGTAACTGTTTTACTAAATTGATCTTTTAAATGGGACTAAGAGACTGACCAAAAAGTATAGAATTATATGCAGTAATTCTATTTACTCTGAAGCCTTTAAACTCAACAAAGGTCATCTGTTGGCTACACTGGAAAAACTTGTGTAGTATTAAATGTTATCTGGAATTTCCCTGTAAATGGTGTAATTGTAACACTGCATCCTACTCTGCTGAATCTGCTGACAGCAGAAGCCAAGTGGCCCACTTGTCTGGACTTAAAAGATGCCTTTTTCAGTATAAGGCTGGCTCTGGGAAGCCAGAGACTGTTTGATTTCCAGTGGGAGAGACCAGACATGGAAACAGTATACATGGACCAGGTTGCCACAGGGTTTCAAAACACCTACGATTTTTGGAGAAAGGCGGGATCGTGACCTACAGAAATTCCCGGCTGAGCAATTAGAATGTGTGCTGTTCCAATATGTTGATGACCTCCTTTCAGGACACCCTACGCCAGAGGGCTGCACTCAAGGCATGGACTGTCTTATAGGATGTCTAGAGGTATGTGCTGATAAAGTATCCAAATGGAAGGCCCAGATTTGCCAGCAGCAAGTACATTATCTAAGATTTACTTTCCAGCAGGGGTAGAGGTATCTAAGCATGAAATGGAAGCAGGTCATTTATTGCCTCCTCAGCCCCATGAGCCAAAAGCATGTTTGGAAATTCTTAGGCCTGGTCAGCTTCTGTCACCTTTCGATTCCCAACTTTGCCATCTTGGCTGTCTTTTCTAAGCCCTTGTATGAGGCAACTAAAGAAAAGGAAGGAAAGCCCTTGAAGTGGGGAGGAGAACAGGAACGTGCCTTCTCCCAGCTAAAGATAAGGAGAATGACTGCACCTGAATTGGGACTACCAGACTTGACCAAGCCCTTTACTCTGTATGTTTCAGAGAGAGATAAAATGGCTGTGGGTGTGTTAACCCAGCTGGTTGTGTCCTGGCCAAGACCTGTAGCCTACCTCCCTAAGAAGTTTGATTGAGTGGCAAAAGGATGACTACCCTGCTTATGGGCTCTAGCCGCTAATACTCTCCTTCTGCAAGAAGCCGATAAGTTGACACTAGGGCAGGAACTCAGAATCTCACCCTGTGGTCACTTTGATGAATACAAAGGGACATTTCTGGCTCTCTAATGCAAGATTAACTAAGTACCAAAGCTTAATGTGTGGTAACCCACACATAATTGTTGAAGTATGTAACGCCCTGAACCCAGCGACATTCATTCCAGTCAGTGGAAGAGAGACTGAGCATGACTGTACAGAAGTTATAGATAATGTGTACTCTAGCAGACCTGACTTGGGTGACCAGCCCTGGACAGATACAGACTGGGACTTGTATGTAGATGGAAGCAGTTACATGACGGCACAAGGTGAGCAGTGGGCTGGGTATGCAGTGGTCATCTTAACAGAGATTGTGAAGGCTAAGCGCCTACCTGAAGGGACATCTGCTCAGAAGGCTGAGTTAATTGCCTTGGCTTAAGCCCTAGAACTTAGTCAAAGGGAAAATTTGGATGCTTTTCTGACTCTCCAAGTATGTGGGACATTGTACAAGGAGAACGGACTCTTAAATGCTGAGAAAAAAGACATTATCAGCAAGAAATACTCCAATTGGTAGAGGCAGTATGGAAACCCCCAAAGGTGGCAGTTATGCACTGTCTTGGACATCAAAGAGATGCTTCCACCATCGCTAAGGGGAACACCAGAGCTGACACTGAGGCAGAGAGGGCTGCCTCCCAGCCACACCAGGTGTTGCAAGTGGCTCCCCTCATCCCATGGGTCCCGGAGATCACCCCTATCTACTCCTGAGAGGACAAGGAGTCGTTGGCAGCAGAAGGGAGCCAGGAAGCAGAGGGAGGATGAATAAAGATGCCAGACGGACGAGTAGCAGTCCCCAGATTCTAGGAGCCACCGTGGTGATAGGAGTATTTGATGAAGTTGCTGGGCTAGTGCTTCTACATTTCCCACCTGGCAGCCCTGGCCAAAACTGTCAGTCTACAGTGTGTCACGGGCACCCAGTTCAACACGTGCCAAGAACCAGCAGTATCCCCAGGAATCCACTTGTATGGAACAATGTCCTTCAAGTATTTCCAGGTAGACTTTACTGAAATACCCAGGTTTAGAGGGAACAAGTACTGGCTCATGATGGTCTATCAGACTTGGAATAGGTAAAAGCCTTCCCCACCAGGATAAAAAGGACTTCTAAAGTAGTAAAAAGATTGCCCAGAGAAATCGTCCCATGATTTAGGCTGCCACTCTAGTTTATTTTATTTTATTTTTTAATTTTATTTTATTTATTTTTTTTACAGCCCTATTGCATTCCTGGCTCTCCCACCAGGTATATTTATTTATTTATTTTATTTATTTATTTATCTATTTATTTATTTATTTATTTTTATTAAATCATAGCTGTGTACATCAATATGATCATGGGGCACCATAAACTTGTTTCATAGAATATTTGACATATTTTCATCTCATTAGTTGACATAGCCCTCCTGGCATTTTCTTAATTACTTTGCCAAGGCATTTACATTCCACATTTGCCAATGCTCACATGTACCCTTGTAAGATGCACCACAGGTGTGCTCCTTTCAATCCTCCTCCCTCTACCCACCTCCCCCCTCCCTCCCCACACTTTCCCCCTTCCCCCGTTCTTAGGTTGTAGTTTGGTTTAAATTTAACAATGGGCTAGGCGTCATAGAAAAACTAGTGAAAATAATAAGCTAAAGTTCTGAATAATTTATTGGCCTCAAAGCTTAGACAGGATAAAGTGCATAAACATGACCATAAGAGCAGAAATTGGTAAACTCTGCCAGGAAGCAAAGTTTAACTGGATGCAGGTCTTGTTCAAAGAGGCATCTATCAGTTCTCTGCATTTTAGCAGGACCTCCTAAAGGAACTGGAAAAGACTGAACTGAATAGAAAAAATTCCTAGAAAGAGTAACAAGAAAAATCTCCACTGGTGTAATTAATTGTGTTCTGTCTTTTGTGTCTGTACATCTTTTCTCTCTGGAAGTTCAAAAGAACCGAATGTAGGTCTGGAATCAGAACCTGGTCCCCCTGAAACCAAGGTAGAAAAAACTTTACACCATCATTCTGACCACATGCACAGCAGTGAAGGTGAAAAGAATCATCACCTGTAGTCATCACAGCTGGCTGAATAGGGCTTCACTGCCCCTTGGAAAGTAAAGGTAACTTTTAAGATAATCAACATGTCCTGCTCCAGCCACATACTGGGAGCTGGCTGGTCAATGCATGGCTGAGGCCTGAGGAAACTCCTTGAGGGACTTGTCTTAATTGGACTTTGAACGTTGGAAAAAGGGCAGAAATGTCACAGCGCAAAGTAAAAACTCGTATGTATATTAGCCCACCACCATGGTACTATAAAGGCCTGAGTAGAGAACCCAAGAAGAGTCACAGTCCCTAAAACCTCAGTGCTGAAAAGGAATATTGGCACATGCATAAACAAGGTGATACTGAGGAACTCAAATTAAAATATATTAGAGTCTCAAAAGGGGGAAATGAAAGAGGATACCCAAGAAGGGTGAGGTCTAGAAGAACAGTTCTTCTAAAGGAGACCACAAGGATACACATGCAGGGGCCTCTTCATGGTGACTCAGCTCTTGGGAATTTGTAAACTTAACTTCCTGAAACTTGAAAATTTCCAAGTTCTGTGAAATCCTGTAGTTCTGTAGGGGTGGGAATAGCATCTTCCACTTGATTCAAACTGGCCAATGAGTAGGGTACCTCTGGGGTGGAACTTTTGCCTGTCAATAAAAAGGTAAAGACCAACGAAATCGAGGATCACAGCCATTTGGAATTCTTCTATGCTATAAGCTCCCGGCTGGTGAATAAAGCACTTCCTCTTATAAACGTGTTGTTTGGGTGCTCTTTCTCTCCGTTTGGCTTTGTCTTCCTGCAACAAATACACCAACAATAGTCAAGGGGAAAAAACATCAAAGATTCGATTCCCTTTACAATAGTGCCAAAGAAGATGAAATATCTGGGAGTGTATCTCACTAAGGACGTGAAAGATCTTTATAAAGAGAACCATGAAATCTGAGATAAGAAAAAGCTGAAGATGTTAACACATGGAAAAATATACCAGGCTCATGGCTGGGAAGAATAAACATTGTTAAAATGTCTATACTACCTAAGGCAATTTACAGATTTAATGCCATTCCTGTTAAAGCACCCCTCTCATATTTTGAAGATCTGGAAAAATTAGTACTTCTTTTTATATGGAAAGAGAAAAAACCTCGAATAGCCAAGACATTACTCAGAAATAAAAACAAATCTGGAGGTATCACACTTCCAGACTTCAGACTTCATTATAAATCAATAGTGATCAAAACAGCATGGTACTGGCACAAAATAGAGAGGTAGATGTATGGAACAGAATTGAAGACCAAGAGGTCAACCCAGACACTTATCGTCATTTGATTTTCGATAAACCTATTAAAAATATAAATTGGGAGAAAGATTCCCTATTCAGTAAATGGTGCTGGATGAATTGGCTGGCAGTTTATAGAAGACTGAAACTGGACCCACGCCTTTCTCCTCTAACAAAAATTGACTCTCACTAGATAAAGGACCTAAACTTTAGACATGAAACTATTAATATTCTTAGAGAGAGCGCAGGGGAAATGCTTGAAAAAATTGGCCTGGGAAAATACTTCATGAGGAAGACACCCTGGGCAATTGAAGCAACATCAAAAATAAATTACTGGGATCTGATCAAATTAAAAAGCTTCTGCACTGCTAAGAACACACTAAGTAAAGCAAATAGACAGTCCTCAGAATGGGACAGCATTTTTGCAAGTTATACTACTGACAAAGGTCTAATCACCAGAATCCACAGAGAACTCAAACATATTACTAAGCGAAAAACAAGTGATACCATTTCCTTGTGGGCAAGAGACATGAACAGAAGCTTCTCTGAAGAAGACAGGCGCATGTCCTACAGACAAATGAAAAAATGCTCATTATCTTTAACCATCAGAGAAATGCAAACCAAAACTACTCTGAGGTACCATCGAACTCCAGTAAGAGTAGCCCACAGCACAAAATCCCAAAACAACAGATGTTGGTGTGGATATGGAGAAAAAGCAATACTTCTGCACTGCTGGTGGGAATGCAAGCTAGTTCGTTCCTTTTGGAAGGAAGTTTTGAGAACACTCAGGGATCTAAATGTAGATCTGCCATTTGATCCTGCAATTCCTCTTCTAGGTGTATATCCAAAGGACCAAAAATAATTTTGCAATGAAGATATTTGCACCAGATTGTTCATTGCTGCTCAATTTATAATAGCCATGTCATGGAAGAAGCCCAAGTGCCCACTGACCCATGAATGGATTAATAAATTGTGGTGTATGTATACAATGGAATATTATGCAGCTGTAAAAAAATGGAGACTTTACCTCCTTTATGTTTGCATGGATGGAGCTAGAAAATATCCTTCCTAGTATAGTATCTCAGAAATGGGAAAAAATTATCCAATGTACTCAGTAGTACTGTGAAACCAATTTGTAATAACTCACACTTACATATGCAAAATGAAACACAACTTTAGCCTAGGATGAAGGAGGGAAGGGGAGGGAGAGGGATGGGTAGGGGATGGGAAGGATTGTAGGGGATAGTAGGGGGGCCACAACTATGGAGCACATTGCAAGTACAAGTTGGATTATCATGTGTAGAACACAAATGTCTTTTTTTTTTTTATTGTTGGGGATTCATTGAGGGTACAATAAGCCAGGTTACACTGATTGCAATTGTTAGGTAAAGTCCCTCTTGCAATCATGTTGTTGCCCCCATAAAGTGTGACACACACCAAGGCCCCACCCACTTCCCTCCTTCCCTCTTTCTGTTTCCCCCCCATAACCATAATTGTCATTAATTGTCCTCATATCAAAATTGAGTACATAGGATTCATGCTTCTCTATTATTGTGATGCTTTACTAAGAATAATGTCTTCCACGTCCATCCAGGTTAATACGAAGGACGTAAAGTCTCCATTTTTTTTAATGGCTGAATACTATTCCATGGTATATATATACCACAGCTTGTTAATCCATTCCTGGGTTGGTGGGCATTTAGACGGTTTCCACATTTTGGCGATTGTAAATTGAGCTGCAATAAACAGTCTAGTACAAGTGTCCTTATGATAAAAGGATATTTTTCCTTCAGGGTGGACGCCCAGTAACGGGATTGCAGGATCAAATTGGAGGTCTAGCTTGAGTGCTTTGAGGTTTCTCCATACTTTCTTCCAGAAAGGTTGTACTAGTTTGTAGACCCACCAGCAGTGTAAAAGTGTTCACTTCTCTCCACATCCATGCCAGCATTTGCACTTTTGAGATTTTGTGATGTGGGCCATTCTCACTGGGGTTAGATGATATCTCAGGGTTGTTTTGATTTGCATTTCTCTAATATATAGAGATGATGAACATTTTTTCATGTGTTTGTTAGCCATTCCTCTGTCGTCTTTAGAGAAAGTTCTGTTCATGTCTCTTGCCCATTGATATATGGGATTGTTGGCTTTTTTGATGTGGATTAATTTGAGTTCTCTATAGATCCTAGTTATCAAGGTTTTGTCTGATTGAAAATATGCAAATATCCTTTCCCATTGTGTAGGTTGTCCCTTTTCTTTGGTTATTGTCTCCTTAGCTGTACAGAAGCTTTTCAGTTTAATACAATTAGGCAAGACAAGGAAATAAAGGGAATCCAAATGGGAGCAGAGGAGGTCAAACACTCCTTCTTTGCTGACGACATGATCTTATACTTAGAGAAGCCCAAAGACTCAACCACAAGACTCCTAGAAGTCATCAAAAAATACAGTAATGTTTCAGGATATAAAATCAATGTCCACAAGTCAGTAGCCTTTGTGTACACCAATAACAGTCAAGATGAGAAGCTAATTAAGGACACAACTCCCTTCACCATAGTTTCAAAGAAAATGAAATACCTAGGACTATACCTAACGAAGGAGGTGAAGGACCTCTATAAAGAAAACTATGACATCCTCTGAAAGGAAATAGCAGAGGATATTAACAAATGGAAGAACATACCATGCTCATGGATGGGAAGAATCAACATTGTTAAAATGTCTATACTTCCCAAAGCAATCTACCTATTCAATGCCATTCCTATCCAAATACCAACATCGTACTTTCAAGATTTGGAAAAAAATGATTCTGCGTTTGTATGGAACCGGAAAAAAACCCGTATAGCTAAGGCAGTTCTCTGTAACAAAAATAAAACTGGGGGCATCAGCATACCAGATTTTAACCTGTACTACAAACCCATAGTGGTCAAGACAGCATGGTACTGGCACAAAAACAGAGACATAGACACTTGGAATCGAATTGAAAACCAAGAAATGAAACTAACATTTTACAACCACCTAATCTTTGAAAAACCAAACAAGAACATACCCTGGGGGAAAGACTCCCTATTCAATAAATGGTGTTGGGAGAACTGGATGTCTACATGTAAAAGACTGAAACTGGACCCACACCTTTCCCCACTCACAAAAATTGATTCAAGATGGATAAAGGACTTAAATTTAAGGCATGAAACTATAAAAATCCTCAAAGAAAGCATAGGAAAAACACTGGAAGATATTGGCCTGGGGAAAGACTTCATGAAGAAGACTGCCATGGCAATTGCAACAACAACAAAAATAAACAAATAGGAATTGGTTTTTTGAGAAAATGAATAAAATAGACAAACCATTTGCTAGACTAGCTAGAAATAAAAAAGTAAAAACCCTAGTAACCTCCATCAGAAGTGAGCGAGGGAAAATAACAACTGATGCCACAGAGATACAAGTGATTATCTCTGAATACTACCAGAATCTTTATGTTCAGAAATTCAACAATGTGAAGGAAATGTATCAATATTTGGAATCACACTCTCTTCCTACACTTACCCCATATGAAATAGATGTCGTGAACAGACCAATTTCAAGCCCTGAGATCAAAGAAACAATAAAAAAAATCTTCCTACAAAAAAATGCCCTGGTCCAGATGGCTTCACACCTTCAAAGAAAAGCTTATTCCTATATTGCAGAAATTATTCCAAAAAATTGAGAAGGAAGAAATCTTCCCCAACACGTTCTATGAAGCAAACCTCACTCTGATAACAAAACCAGGAAAAGACCGAAATAAAAATGAGAATTTCAGACCAATTTCACTAATGAATGTAGATACAAAAATTCTCAACAAAATCTGAAAAAAAAAAAAAATCTTAGCCAACAGATTACAGCTTATCATAAAGAAGTCATACATCATGATCAAGTAGATTTCATCCCAGGGATTAAAGTCTGATTTAACTTATGGAAGTCTATAAATATTTTCAGGATATTAACAGAAGTAAAACTAAAAACTATATGATCCTCTCAATAGATTCAGAAAAAGCATTTGACAAAATCCAGCATCCTTTTCTAATTAGAACACTGAGGAGTATAGGCATAGGTGGCATATTTCTGAAACAGATCAAAGCTACTTATGACAAACCCACAGCTAATATTTTACTGAATGGAGTCAAACTAAAAGATTTTCCTCTTAGAACTGGAACCAGACAAGGTTGTCCTCTGTCATCTTTACTATTCAACATAGTGCTGGAAGTTAAAGCCAATACAATTAGACAAGACAAGAAAATAAAGGGCATCCAAATTGGAGCAGAGGAGGTAATACTCTCCCTCTTTGCTGGTGATATGATCTTATACTTAGCAAACCCTAAAGACTCAACCACAAGACTCTTGGAAGTCATTAAAAAAATACAGTAATTTTTCAGGATATAAAATCAATGTCCACAAGTCAGTTGCTTTTGTATACGCCAACAACAGCCAAGATGAGATGTTAATTAAAGACACAACTCCCTTCACTATAGCCCCAAAGAAAATGAAATACTGAGAAATATACCTAACAAAAGAGGCAAAGGATCTCTATAAAGAAAATTATGTAACCTTAAGAAAGGAAATAGCAGAGGACCTTAACAAATGAAAGAACATATCATGCTCATGGCTGGGAAAAATCAACATTGTTAAAATGTCTATACTTCCCAGAGCAATTTACTGATTCAACGCCATCCCTATTAAAATATCAGCATCCTATTTTAAAGACTTTAAAAAAATAATTCTGCATTTTGTATGGAAGAAAAAATAACCCTGTATAGCTAAGTCAATTCTTAGTAATAAAAACAAAGCTGGGGGTATCACCATGCCAAACTTTAGGCTGTATTACAAGGCCGTAGTGGTCAAGACAGCATGGAACTGGCACAAAAATAGAGACACAGACATTTGGAATCAAATAGAAAACCAGGAAATGAAATCAACAACTTACACCCATGTAATCTTCAATAAACCAAACAAGAGTGTCTACTGGGGGAAAGATTCGCTATTCAATAAATTGTGCTGGGAGAATTGGATATCCACATGTAAAAGACTGAAACTTGACCCGTACTTTTCTCCACTCACAAAAATTGATTCAAGATGGATAAAGGACTTAAATTTAAGGCATTAAACAATAAAAATTCTCAAAGAAAGTATAGGAAAAACAATGGAAGATATTGGCCTAGGGATAGATTCTATGAGGAAGACTGCCACGGCAACAGCAATAACAAACAAATGGTATTTAATTAAATTGAAAAGTTTCTGTACAGCCAAGGAGACAACAACGAAAGCAAATAGACAACCTACCCAATGGGAAAGAATATTTGCATATTTTGAATCAGACAAACACTTAATAACCAGGATCTATACAGAACTTCAATTTATTCACAAGAAAAAAACAACAATCCCATACATCAATGGGGAAGAGAGATGAATATTCTCTTCTCCAAAGATGACAGACAAATGGCCAACAATCATATGAAAAAATGTTCATCATCCCTAATTGTAAGTGAAATGCAGATTAAATTCACCCTGAGATATCACCTAACACCAGCGAGCATGACCTATATCACAAAATCTCAAAACTGCGGATGTTGGTACAGTTGTGGAGAGAAAGAAATACTTTTACACTGCTGGTGGGACTGCAAACTAATACAACCTCTTTGGAAGAAGTATGGAGAAACCTCAAAAAACTCCACCTAGACCTCCTGTTTGATCCTGCAATCCGATAACTGGGCATCTATCCAGAAGGAAAAAAAAAACTTTTACTATAAAGACACCTATACTAGCATGTTTATCACAACCCAGTTTACAATTCCCAAAATGTGGACACAATCTAAATGTCCTACAACCCAGGAATGGATCAGTAAGCTGTGGTATATGTATATGATGGAATATTATTCAGCCATAAAAAATGGAGATTTTTCAGCATTTGTACTAACCTGGATGGAGGTGGAACACATGATTCTTAGTGAAGCATCACAGGAGTGGAGAAGTATGAATCCTATGAACTTAACTTTAATTTGAAGACAATTAATGACAATTAATGACATGCTGGGGCATGGGGGAAAGGGAGAGTAGACAAAGAAGGAGGGAAGGGCTGCGGGAAAGGAAAAGATGAAAAAAAATGAACAATAAAAGAAAAGAAAATAGTGACTAATCTTCACATAAATTGTTTTTAATTTTGACCAAAGTATATTAATTAAACTTTAATTTTTAACCCAACAGGTTAACATGTTGTTTAGGATATTGTATCCTCATTTATAAGGGGCATATGTTTGTAATTTCTCCTTTATAATAATATATTTTCTCCAACTTTAATATCAGGTGTAGCCTAATATTAAAGTAGAATGATTTTGATTTATTTCTTCTTTTTCTGTTGTCTATAAGATTTAGCATAATCTGTTTTTACAAATTATCTTTTACTTTCATTTATAATTATTAGTTGTCTATTTCTGATATTTTAAAAAAATAAGAAGTTAACTGATGACACCATACTTAATCTCAGCGTCAAAGCATTCTATAATAGACATAGTCTTATTTGACAATGTGAATGTTAATATCTTTGCATTATTATTATAATTATTGCTTAATATTTCGATGTAGCAATTGTCCTATTCCTTTTCTGAATGTATTTATGTTCGTTCGTTCTTTACAAGGTTATTGCTTGTAATCCTTATGTTAAACATTGTTATTGTTATTAAATTTTAAGTTCTTTTAATTTTTTAAATTTTTTATTATTAAATCATAGCTCTCTACATTAATGGGATCAAGGGGCACCATACACTGGTTTTATAGACCGTTTGACACGTTTTCATCACACTGGTTAACACAGCCTTCATGGCATTTTATTAGATATTGTGCTAAGACATTTACATTCCACATTTACTAATTTTCACATATATCCTTGTAAGATGCACCGCAAGTATAATCTCACCAATCCCCCTCCCTCCGTGAACCGCACCCCTCCCTCCCCTCCCTTTCCACCATCCCCATATTCTTAGGTTATAACTGGGTTACAGCTATCCTATGAAAGCCATAAATTAGGTTCACGGTAGGGCTGAGTACATTGGATACTTTTTCTTCCATTCTTGAGATACTTTACTAAGAAGAATATGTTCCAGCTCCATCCACATAAACATGAAAGAGGTAAAGTATCCATCTTCCTTTAAGGCTGCATAGTATTCCATGGTGTACATATACCACAATTGATTTTTTTTTTCTAAACATTTATGGGCAATATTTGTAAAAGGGAAACATCACAGATACTTTCATAGGTAATACACATGCCCAATGCATATATAACTCATACACTACATCATGCTAAAGTGTACAGAGTCGAAAATTCTCATCAAATTGTTAATATTCAGGTTTAAATTTTAAAAAATAAAATTAACTCATCAGGTTAAACATACATTTGAAAAAGAAACAAGGTAATATTGTTTGGCAAAAGAGTGACTAAATTTGATATCTACTATTTGAATTCTGTGCACACATGAAGACTGGTACAATTTTTACACAAAATATATCAGCAATAATGCAGCCCTTGGAAACTAAGAAAAGCTTGTGTTTACAAATGAAGAAGTAACAGAAATGCGTAAAATGTGTTGCGAATTATTCAAATGAAAAGAAAACATTTGGGATTAATTTATCCCATCATTTAAATATAGGCTGAGAATGATTGATATATAATTCAGTGATTCCTTGATTCCTAAAATAAATTTTTTTTTATTAAATCATAGCTGTGTACATTGATATAATCATGGGCCAGCATTCACTAGATTCACAGACCATTTACCAAGTTTCACATACACCATTGTAAGATGCACCACTGGTGTAATCCCACCAATTCCCCTCTCTCTACAAACCGCCACCCTCCCTCCCCTCCCTTTCCCCCTTCCCCCTATTCTGAGGTTGTAACTGGGTTATAGCTTTCATGTGAAAACCCTAAATAAGTTTCATGGTAGGGCTGAGTACATTGGGTAATTTTTAACATTACTGAGATACTTTACTAAGAAGAATATGTTCCAGCTCCATCCATGTAAACATGAAAGAGGTAAAGTCTCCATCTTTCTTTAAGACTGCATAATATTCCATGGTGTACATATACCACAATTTATTAATCCATTCTTGGATCAATGGACACTTGGGCTTCCTCCCTGACTTAGCAATTATGAATTCGGCTGCAATAAACCTTCTGGTACAAATATCTTTGTTATGTTGTGATTTTAGGTCTTCAGGGTATATGCCCAGTAGAGGGATTACAGGATTGAATGGCAGATCTATTTTTAGATCTGTAAGTGTTCTTCATATATCTTTCTAAAAGGAATGTATTAATTTGCATTCCCACCAGCAGTGCAAAAGAGTTCCCTTTTCTCCACATCTGTGCCAACATCTGCGCCAGTGGTCTTACTGGAGTTAGATGGTATCTCAAAGTAGCTTTGATTTGCATTTCTCTGATGATTAAAGATGTTCAGCGTTTTTTCTTATGTCGAAGGCCGCGTGCCTCTCTTCTTCAGAGAAGTTTCTCTTCAAATCCCTTGCCCAGCCTGTGATGGGATCCCTTGTTCTATTCTTGCTAATGCGTTTGAGTTCTCTGTGGATTCTGGTTATTAAACCTTTGTCACAGATATAAACTGCAAATATCTTCTCCCATTCTGAGGGCTGTTTGCTTGCTTTACTTACTGTGTTCTTAGCTGTGCAGAAGCTTTTTAGTTTGATCAAGTCCCAGTAGTGTATTTTTGAAGCTGCTTCAATTGCCTGGGGGGTCCTCCTCATAAAATACTCGCCCAGACCAATCACTTCAAAGGTTTTCCCTGCACTCTCCTCTAGTATTTTTATATTTTCATGTCTTAAGTTTAAATCTTTGATCCAGTGAGTGTCTATCTTAGTTAATGGTGAAAGGTTTGGGTCCACTTTTAGTCTCCTACAGGTTGCAAGCCAGCTAACCCAGCACCATTTGTTAAATAGGGAATAGTTTCCCCATGGAATGTTTTTAATAGGCTTGTCAAAGATTGAATAATGGTAAGTAGCTTGATTCATTTCTTTGTTCTCTATTCTGTTCCAGACATCTACTTCTCTGTTTTCGTGCCAATGCCATTCTGTTTTGATCACTATCAATTTGTAGTATAGTCTGAGGTCTGGTAGCGTAATTCCTCCTGTTTTGTTTTTATTTTTGAGTAATGTCTTGTCTATTTGAGGTTTTTCATGAATCCATACAAAATGAAGTATTGTTTTTTCAAGATCTTTAAGTATGACAGTGGAGATTTAATAGGGAATGCATTGAAAATATATATTGCTAGCGGGCGGCGCCTGTGGCTCAGTCAGTAAGGCACCAGCCCCATATACCGAGGGTGGCAGATTCAAACCCGGCCCAGGCCAAACTGCAACCAAAAAATAGTCGGGAGACAAGATGGCGGACTGAAGCCAGCTTTCAACAAAGGCTCCCGTCCAGAAGGAGAGTTAAGGGACAGGAATTTAGTAAGTATCCTGGTGGACTTGAGCCTCACCAAGAGAGAAGGCTGAAGAACGCACATCAACACCACTGAGGCAAGTTGTGATCACAAGGACGCAAACAAAAGGTACAAAATCCACCACCAAGCGGACGGGAGTCCCCCTCCCCCATGAGACCGGCTCAAGAGCCCCACAATTGAAAAAGTGGGCAGAAATTAAAGGCCCTCCCACTACACTCCACGGGAGAGACCTTCTAAAAACTGGACCTACCTCCCCTACTGGGGTGCCATGGTGTTCTCCTGCCGGACATAGGGCTGAATAAAAGTTTTTGGGAATCCTTTGCCGGCAACCCTGAATCCCCGGCGCTCCCCTCCCACCCACTGAAGTCTGGAGGCCGGCCCCCAGGACTTCGGATCCTTGGGTGATTTCTCAAGGGGAGTGGACAGTAACCGAGTTGCGACAGGTCAGCATTGATTCTGAGGCCCGCAAGTGAGGAGAGGGCACCAGACTGAGGGGGAGTCACGCCTCGCGGCACTTCCCTGCGGTGCAGTGCACCAACCCTCCCCGGGCATACGGGGCCCAAGACTGAATCAGACTCTGGCCTCCCCGCTGAGAGCTGTGAACCCCTACTCTCACTCGGGGTCTGAGGGCCTATCCCCCAGGAGTTCGGCTCCTTGGGTGATTTCTCGAGGGGAGTGCACAGTGCCTGAGCTGCGTCAGGTCAGCGCTGACTCTGGGATACGTGAGCGAGGAGAGGGCACTCTGCTGAGGGGAAATCAAGCCTTGGCGGCACTTCCCTGCGGTGCAGTGCAGGAGCCCTCCCTGGACCATAGTATTGCGTAAAACTGAAAGAAACTGAAGCTTCCCCCCCCACTCCCAATCGGGGTCTGGGGGCCCATCCCCCAAGAGTTCTGATTCTTGGGGGATCTCTTAAGGGGTATGGACCCAGCACAAACTGCGGCCACTCAGTGCTGACTCTGGGGCGCAGGACAGAGGAGAAAAGGGTCGCCTGAGTGCCCACACCAGAGCAGCAGTTCCCTGGAGGTAGATCAACAGCCGTTTTTTCTTTAACGGCAGAACGCTCACTTCTGGATGTTCTGAGGCCACACCCCCTGTCTCCCTGGGCAACCAGAGGAGGCCTCCGGCCACACGGCTCACAAACCCGGGAAGCTTCCAGGGCGGGGCCGACCCAGAGAGGTGTTCAGACGCAATACTCCAACAGCAAAGACGTTTGAACTCAAAACAGCCCGTATTCTGTAGGCGACGACAGGAACAGAGACAGAACCTCACAATGTTGTCTGTTCTGTTCTGTTCTGTTAGCAGCATCCATCAGGGATGGGGCTAAGCCTGAGTGAACACCTCCTTCCCATCACCTGCATCAAACACTCAAAGATGTCAGGCCCCATCTCCTCCTACTAGGTAGCGGCAGTCTGCGGGGGCCTGGCAGACTTCCTTGCGATTCAGGCAGGTGCAAACCCCTGGAGTGTCTGTTCACTGCAGGCAACTGGGTTAGCCATCTGCAGAGATAACAGTGACTGGGTCCGACGGAGGGGCAAAGTGGGGAAGGAGATGTCAACCTTCCCAGACTGCTCTGTTTGCTGGGTGGCTCCTCCTGACTCCATGCTGCACTGGGGTGAGCTGTGTCAGAGGAGTCACCAGGTCCCTGTGATCCAGTTCCCAGAGACCTCTTGAACCCTTCCACCCTAGACAAGTGCCGATTGAGACAGTTGATTCGGACCTTTTGAACTGGGCTAATAGACTGAGGACTTCTCAGGCGGTGCCCTGGGTGTGTGATTGTAGGAAGGTTTGATTCTCCTTTTCCAACTGGGGCCAGAGGTGGGCAGGCGGGGTGACTTAATTGCTGATTTTTCCACACAGCTGAGACTTCAAGCCAGAGTAGAAGTTGCAATAGGATCAAACAGAAACCAGCTGAAAACAAGACAGAACCACTTTGCTCCACTACACCAGACAGGGCCCCAGTTTCTCAGGCCACAACACTGTACGGGCCCTCGATAAAACCCCAGGGGAAAAACCAAAGGGAGTAAACCATGGGGCGGAATCAGCGGAAAAACTCTGGTAACATGAATAACCAGAATAGATCAACCCCCCCAAGAAAAGATACGGCAGATGTGATTGAAGATCCCATTCATAAACAACTGGCTGAGATGTCAGAAGTCGAATTCAGAATTTGGTTTGCAGACAAGATTAATAAAATGGAATTAGGAATTCGAGGAGAAATTCAAAAATTGTCTCAAGAATATAACGAATTATAAGACAAAACCACCAAAGACTTAGACACACTGAAACAAGAACTTACAGCCGTCAAAGATATGAAAAATACAGTAGAATCCCTCAGTAACAGAATGGAGCAAGCAGAAGAAAGGATTTCTGACATTGAAGATAAAGTCTTCGAACGCTCCCAATCTCTCAAAGAGGAAGAGAAATGGAGAGCAAAAACGGATCACCCACTCAGAGAACTCTCAGATAATTCGAAAAAAAACAACATAAGGGTTATAGGAATTTCGGAGAACGATGAAGTGGCTGCCAAGGGCACAGAGGCCCTTCTACATGAAATTATGAAAGAAAATTTTCCAGACATGCCTAGAGAATCTGAAATTCAGATAGCAGACAGCTTCAGAACCCCAGCACGATTCAACCCCAATAAGCCATCTCCCAGACATATCATAATTAGCTTCACTAAATTTAACATGAAAGAGAAGATTCTCAAAGCAGCCCGGCGAAAGAAAACTATAATGTACAAAGGTAAGAATATTAGAATAACTGCAGATCTCTCTGCTGAAACTTTTCAAGCAAGAAGAGCCTGGTCATCAACTTTTAATCTCCTAAAGCAAAAAAACTTTCAACCCAGGATCTTGTATCCAGCTAAACTGAGTTTCATCTATGATGGAGAAATTAAATACTTCAATGACATTCATATGTTGAAAAAATTTGCCATAAGTAAACCAGCTCTTCAGGATGTTCTCAGACCTATCCTCCACAATGACCAACCCAATCCTATACCACAAAAGTAAACTCACTCAGAAACTTCGGATCAAACTCCAACTTCCACACTGGCGAAAGGATTAAAAATGTCCACTGGACCTTTGAATAACTCGATACCCAAAATTCCACCAGACTTATCAATAATCTCCATCAATGTGAATGGCTTAAACTGTCCTCTAAAGAGGCATAGGTTAGCTGACTGGATACAAAAACTCAAGCCAGATATTTGTTGCATACAAGAGTCACATCTCAACTTAAAAGACAAATACAGACTCAGGGTGAAAGGATGATCATCCATATTTCAGGCAAATGGTAATCAGAAAAAAGCAGGTGTTGCAATTTTATTTGCAGATACAGTAGGCTTTAAACCATCAAAAGTAAGGAAGGACAAGAATGGTCACTTCATATTTGTTAAGGGTAATACTCAATATGACGAGATCTCAATTATTAATATCTATGCACCCAACCAGAATGCACCTCAATTTATAAGAGAAACTCTAACAGACATGAGTAACTTGATTTCCTCCAGCTCCATAATCGTTGGAGATTTCAACACTCCCTTGGCAGTGTTGGATCGATCCTCCAGAAAGAAGCTGAGCAAAGAAATCTTAGATTTAAACCTAACCATCCAATATTTAGATTTAGCAGACATCTACAGAACATTTCATCCCAACAAAACTGAATACACATACTTCTCATCAGCCCACGGAACTTACTCCAAAATTGATCACATTTTAGGTCACAAGTCTAACCTCAGTAAATTTAAAGGAATAGAAATTATTCCATGCATCTTCTCGGACCATCATGGAATAAAACTTGAATTGAGTAAAAACAGGAATCTGCATACCTATACAAAAACATGGAAGTTAAATAACGTTATGCTGAATGATAGCTGGGTCAGAGATGAGATTAAGAAAGAAATCACCAATTTTTTGGAACAAAATGACAATGAAGACACAAACTATCAGAACTTCTGGGACACTGCAAATGCAGTTCTAAGAGGGAAATTTATAGCACTGCAAGCCTTCCTCAAGAGAACGGAAAGAGAGGAAGTTAACAACTTAATGGGACGTCTCACGCAACTGGAAAAGGAAGAACATTCCAACCCCAAACCCAGTAGAAGAAAAGAAATATCCAAAATTAGAGCAGAATTAAATGAAACTGAAAACAAAAGAATAATACAACAGATCAATAAATCAAAAAGCTGGTGTTTTGAAAAGGTCAATAAAATAGATAAACCTCTGGCCAACCTAATCAGGAAAAAAAGAGTAAAATCTCTAATATCATCAATCAGAAACAACAAAGACAAAATAACCACAGACTCATCAGAAATCAAAAAAATCCTTAATGAATATTACAAGAAAATTTATTCTCACAAATATGAAAATCTGAAGGAAATAGACCGATACCTGGAAGCACGCCACCTTCCAAGACTTAACTAGAATCAAGTGGAAATGTTGAACAGACCCATATCAAGTTCAGAAATAGCATCAACTATACAAAACCTCCCTAAAAAGAAAAGCCCGGGACCAGATGGTTTCACGTCAGAATTCTACCAAACCTTTAAAGAGGAATTAGTACCTATATTACTCAACCTGTTCCAAAATGTAGAAAAAGAAGGAAGACTACCCAACACGTTCTATGAAGCAAACATCACCCTGATCCACAAACCAGGAAAAGACCCAACAAGAAAAGAAAATTATAGACCAATATCACTAATGAATATAGATGCAAAAATATTCAACAAGATCCTAACAAACAGAATCCAGCAACACATCAAACAAATTATACATCATGACCAAGTTGGTTTTATCCCAGGGTGTCAAGGCTGGTTCAATATACGTAAATATATAAATGTAATTCAGCACATAAACAAATTAAAAAACAAAGACCATATGATTCTCTCAATTGATGCAGAAAAAGCTTTTGATAATATCCAGCATCCCTTCATGATCAGAACACTCAAGAAAATTGGTCTAGAAGGGACTTTTCTTAAACTGACAGAGGCTATCTACAGCAAAACCACAACCAATATCATATTGAATGGAGTTAAATTGGAATCATTTCCACTCAGATCAGGAACCAGAAAAGGCTGCCCATTGTCTCCATTACTTTTCAACATTGTAATGGAAATTTTAGCCACCGCAATTAGGGAAGAAAAGGCGATCAATGGTATCCATATAGGGTCAGAAGTGATCAAACTCTCGCTCTTCGAGATGATATGATTGTGTATCTGGAAAACACTAGGGACTCTAGTACAAAACTCCTAGAAGTGATCAAGGAATACAGCAGCGTCTCAGGTTACAAAATCAACATTCCTATATCGGTAGCCTTTACATACACCAACAACAGTCAAATTGAAAAAGCATTTAAAGACTCTATCCCATTCACAGTAGTGCCAAAGAAGATGAAGTATTTGGGAATTTACCTAACAAAAGACGTGAAAGATCTCTATAAAGAGAACTATGAAACTCTAAGAAAAGAAATAGCTGAAATTGTTAACAAATGGAAAATCATACCATGCTCATGGCTAGGAAGAATCAACATTATCAAAATGTTCATACTACCCAAAGCAATATATAATTTCAATGCACTCCCTATTAAAGCTCCACTGTCATATTTTAAAGATCTTGAAAAAACATTACTTCGTTTTATATGGAATCAGAAAAAACCTCGAATAGCCAAGACATTACTCAGAAATAAAAACAAAACACGAGGAATCACACTACCAGACCTCAGACTTTACTACAAATCGATAGTGATCAAAACAGCATGGTATTGGCACAAAAACAGAGAAGTAGATATCTGGAACAGAATAGAGAACCGAGAGATGAATCCAGCTACTTACCGCTATTTGATTTTTGACAAGCCAATTAAAAATATTCAGTGGGGAAAAGATTCCCTATTTAACAAATGGTGCTGGGTGAACTGGCTGGCAACCTGCAGAAGACTGAAATTGGACCCACACCTTTCACCATTAACGAAGATAGACTCTCATTGGATTAAAGATTTAAACTTAAGACATGAAACTATAAAAATACTAGAGGAGAATGCAGGGATAACCCTTGAAGAAATTGGTCTGGGTGAGTATTTCATGAGGAGAACCCCCCGGGCAATTGAAGCAGCCTCAAAAATACACTACTGGGACTTGATCAAACTAAAAAGCTTCTGCACAGCTAAGAACACAGTAAGCATAGCAAGCAGAAAGCCCTCAGAATGGGAGAAGATATTTGCAGGGTATATCTCTCACAAAGGTTTAATAACCAGAATCCACAGAGAACTCAAACGCATCAGCAAGAAAAAAACAAGGGATCCCATCGCAGGCTGGGCAAGGGATTTGAAGAGAAACTTCTCTGAAGAAGACAGGCGCACGGCCTTCAGACATATGAAAAAATGCTCATCATCTTTAATCATCAGAGAAATGCAAATCAAAACTACTTTGAGATATCATCTAACTCCAATGAGACTAGCCTATATCACAAAATCTCAAGACCAGAGATGTTTGCGTGGATGCGGAGAAAAGGGAACACTTCTGCACTGCTGGTGGGAATGCAAATTAATACATTCCTTTTGGAAAGATATATGGAGAACACTCAGAGATCTAAAAATAGATCTGCCATTCAATCCTGTAATTCCTCTGCTGGGCATATACCCAGAAGACCAAAAATCACAACATAACAAAGATATTTGTACCAGAACGTTTATTGCAGCCCAATTCATAATAGCTAAGTCATGGAAAAAGCCCAAGTGCCCATCGATCCACGAATGGATTAATAAATTGTGGTATATGTATACCATGGAATACTATGCAGCCTTAAAGAAAGATGGAGACTTTACCTCTTTCATGTTTACATGGATGGAGCTGGAACATATTCTTCTTAGTAAAGTATCCCAAGAATGGAAGAAAAAATACCCAATGTACACAGCCCTACTATGAAACTAATTTGGGACTCTCACATGAAAGCTATAACCCAGCTACAACTTAACAATAGGGAGAAGTGGGAAAGGGGGGCGTGGGTAGAGGGAGGGGAATCGGTGGGATCACACCTGTGGTGCATATTACAGGGGTATTTGCGAAACTTGGTAAATGTAGAATGTAAATATTTTGGCACAGTAACCGAGATAACGCCGGAAAGGCTATGTTAACCACTGTGATAAAAATGTGTCAAATGGTTTATGAAGTGAGTGTATGATGCCCCATAATCATATCATTGTATACAGTTATGATTTAATAAAAAAAAAGAAAAATAAAAAAAAAATACAGTAATTTTTCAGGATATAAAATCAATGTCCACAATTCAGTAGCCTTTGTATACACTAATAATAGTAAAGATGAGAAGCTAATTAAGGACACAACTCCCTTCACCATAGTTTCAAAGAAAATAAAATACCTAGGAATATACCTAACGAAGGAGGTGAAGGACCTCTATAAAGAAAACTATGAAATCCTCAGAAAGGAAATAGCAGAAGATGTTAACAAATGGAAGAACATACCATGCTCATGGATGGGAAGAATCAACATTGTTAAAATGTCTATACTTCCAAAAGCCATCTACTTATTTAATGCCATTCCTA
This sequence comes from Nycticebus coucang, assembly GCF_027406575.1. NCBI lineage: Eukaryota > Metazoa > Chordata > Mammalia > Primates > Lorisidae > Nycticebus > Nycticebus coucang. Next base: position 65,711,902 of record NC_069804.1, read on the forward strand.
TCAAAATACCAACATTGTACTTTCAAGATTTGGAAAAAATGATTCTGTGTTTTCTATGAAACCAGAAAAAATCCCGTATAGCTAAGCCAGTTCTTTGTTATAAAAATAAAGCTGTGGGCATCAGCTTACCAGATTTTAGTCTGTACTGCAAAGGCATACTTGTCAAGAAAGCATGGTACTTTCACAAAATTAGAGACATAGACAATTGGAATCAAATTGAAAACCAAGAAATGAAACTAATATCTTACAACCACCTAAACTTCGATTAACCAAACAAGAACTTACTTTGGGGGAAAGACTCCCTGTTCAATAAATGGTGTTGGGAGAACTGGATTTATACATGTAAAAGACTAAAACTAGACCCACACCTTTCCCCACTCACAAAAATTGATTCAAGATGGGTAAAGGACTTAAATTTAAGGCATGTAACAATACAAATCCTCAAAGAAAGCATAGGTAAAACGCTGGAAGATATTGGCCTGGGGAAAGACTTCATGAAGAAGACTGCCATGGCAATTGCAACAACAGCAAAAATAAACTAATGGAACTTCATTAAACTGAAAAGCTTCTGCACAGCTAAGGAGACAACAACTAAAGCAAAGAGACAACCTACACAATGGGAATGGATATTTGCATATTTTGAATCAGACAAAAGCTTGATAACTAGGATCTATAGAGAACTCAAATTAATCCACGTGAAAAAAGCCAATAATCCCATATATCAATGGGCAAGAGACATGAATATATCCTTCTCTAAATTTCACAGACAAATGGCTAACAAACATATGAAAAAATGTTCATCATTTCTATATATTAGAGCAATGCAAATCAAAACAACCCTGAGATATCATCTAATGCCTGTGAGAATGGCCCACATCACAAAATCTCAAAACTTCAGATGCTGGTATGGATGTGGAGAGGCGGGAACGCTTTTACACTGCTGGTGGGACTGCAAACTAGTACAACCTTTTTGGAAGGAAGTATGGAGAAACCTCAAAGCACTCAAGCTAGACCTCCCATTTGATCCTGCAATCCCATTACTGAGCATCTACCCAGAAGGAAAAATATCCTTTTATCATAAGGACACTTGTACTAGAATGTTTATTGCAGCTCAATTTACAATCGCCTAAATGTGGAACAGCCTAAATGCCCACCAACCCAGGAATGGATTAACAAGCTGTGGTACATGTATACCATGGAATAGTATTCAGCTATTAAAAAATAATGGAGACTTTACATCCTTCGTATTAACCTTAATGGAAGTGGAAGACATTATTCTTAGTAAAGCATCACAAGAATGGAGAAGCATGAATCCTATGTACTCAATTTTGATATGAGGACAATTAATGACAATTAAGGTTATGGGGGGAGGAAAAGCAGACAGAGGGACTGAGGGAGGGTGGTGGGGCCTTGGTGTGTGTCACACTTTATGGGGGCAAGACATGATTGCAAGAGGGACTTTGCCTAACAATTGCAATCAGTGTAACCTGGCTTATTGTACCCTCAATGAATCCCCAACAATAAAAAAAAAGAAAGAAACACATTCTACTTAGTAAAGACATCACAAGAATCAAGAAACAAGAATCCAATGTACTCAATGTACTCAATTCTTATATGAGGAAAATTGATGATTTAGTACTTGATGGGTGGGTGGAATTAGGGAGCAGAGAGAGGGAACAAGGTGGGGGACAGAGGGATCATGGTGTGTGACACACTTCTTGGAGGCAGTAAATAATTTTAAGTGTCTTTATCTAACAAATGAGATCATTGTAAGCTAGTTCTCTGTACCATCAATGAATCCCCAACAATAAAAATAAATGCAAGCATAAGAAGAACCATATTATCATTGTTTGCCTTTCCCTCATAAGATTTGTGATTAAAACAATGGTATATGAAATAAAAATGGAGCTGGCCTGAAACAAAATTCTGCATGTGTGTTGATCCTCACTAAGAAGATCATGCAGACTCTTCGCCAACCTATCTCTTAAATTTTCTCTTTGTCTTTGTGTTTTCATTTTCTTCATCCTCTCATTTTAACCAAGCCACTGGGAGGGAAAAAATAGCATTATTGGGCCTTGTACCCAATACCTCCTGTTTCCAGAAACATACTTCTCATGTATGTCTAACATCTCATCAGAATGATTGCACTGTTAATATTTCTACCAACATTCTGCTCATGACCAACTAACTAATCTCTAAGAATGTTTAGGCTTATCTGAATCTCTCTTCTTCTTATATCCCTTTTTAGAATCTCCCTTTATTATCTGTTTCATGGCAATAGAGAATTTTTCTAATGTGCATTTCTAAATTCTTTCAGAATCTACCCATTATCAGAAAACTGTTTTCACATTCTTTGGTATTTGTTACAACACCTCATTTCTCAGTAACAATGACTGTCTAGTCTATTTGGGCTTCTATAACAATATCCTACATTGTGAAGTTTATTAACAGTAGAAATCTGTTTCTCAGAGTTCTGGAGGCTGAGAAGTCCAAGATTAAGTTGTCAGCACATTCGGGTATTTTTTTCAAGCCCATTCCTCGTAGATGGTGACTTTCTGCTCTTCCCTTTCATGGAATAAAAGGGAAAATAGGCTCCATTAATCCTCTTTTATAAGTCACTGATTCAATTTATGAAGATTGAGATCTCATGACCTAATTATTTCCAAAAGGCTCCATTTCTTAATATCACTACCTTTGTGGTTAGATTTCATTTTCGGAGGACACAAATGTTCATGCCATAGAAAGGCCTTCTCTTTAAATATGATCACATTGAGGGTTAGATCTTAACATCTGAATTTGGTGGGGGTGGGAAACAAATATTCAGCCTATAAAACAAGGTTAATAAATACAATTTTCCTGAGTTCCTTGATTTATCTTAAGGAGTAAACAGCCCACTTCCGACCATATTTTTTAATTTCTCTGCTGTTTAGTGTTCTTGATAAAGAAGTAGGTTGGCCTCATACAGCCTATTGGGCCTGACATGGTCATCACTTGTACAGTGGCTTTGTAGTCAGAAATGGTCATTTGTGAAGCCCTATATCACAGTTTTAAATCAACACTTGGATTTGAATTTTTTTCATTGCAGAATTGGAATATAATTATTGATTAATTACCCCCAGAAAAGTAAACAAAGTATCCTTATGACTTCAAAAATGTAAATCAGTCCATTGACTATAGTTTTTCCCCTCATCAGGATAGCAAATGTAGTAAAAATAACAGATATCAGTAGCAACATCTCACCTACCACAAACACATGCAAAGAATCAAAGGACAGATTGACGTCAAACATTTGTGTGCCTAAACCTCTGAAGTGAGCTCTGCCATGGAAAGATAGGAAGTGGATACCTAGAGCATGAGTTGCAGGTACAAGATTCTAGGTCACACATCTGTCATGCCTCCATCAGTAGACTCTTAAATTTTTCTCCTAAATGTATTCACTTATATTATATGAAGACTTCTGAGGGACGAAAGGACAATAGACATTATTATCCATCATAATCTGGTGATTTAACCTCACCTCAACTCCACATTGGATTAGAGATACATAGTGATATAAAGTTATTCAGAAGCTACCTGAAGAAGTAAAGAAAAATGATTTTAAGACATTTCTATGGAGTAACGTTACAGTCTTTGCTCCCTGATACTTAGGAACTAAATATTTGTTTCAACTCCTCGTCTCACCCTTAACAAATAAGAGCTATCAAGTGCACTTATATAGTAGAATTATTCAATTTCTTCTTCAAACTCTCTTAGGGAATAATTCTATTTAATACTTTTATTTTTTATTTTTTTAAGTGTACATAAAAATGTGTACATCAATATGATCTTGGGGCACTTGGTTCATAGACCATTTGACACATTTTCATCACATTAGTTGACATAGCCCTCCTAGCATTTTCTTAGTTACTTTGCTAAGACATTAACATTCCAAATATACCAAGCCTCACATATACCCTTGTAAGATGCACCACAGGTGTGATCCTTTCAATGCCCGCCAACCTCCCCCCTCCCTCCCCACCCTTTCCCCTTCCCACTATTCTTAGGTTGTAACTGGGTTATAGCTTTCATGTGAAGGTCCTAAATTAGTTTCATAGTAGAGGTGAGTACATTGGATAGTTTTTCTACCATTCTCGAGATACTTTACTGAGAAGAAAATGTTCAAGCTCCATCCATGTAAACATGAAAGAAGTAAAGTCTCCATCTTTCTTCAAGGCTGCATAGTATTCCATGGTGTACATATACCACAATTTATTAATCCATGCGTGGCTCAATGGGCATTTGGGATTTTTTGAATGACTTAGAGATTATGAATATGGCTGCAATAAAGATTCTGGTACAAATATCTTTGTTATGATGTGATTTTTGGTCTTCTGGGTATATGCCCAGCAGAGGAATTACAGGATTATATGGCAGATCTATTTTTAGATTTCTAAGTGTTCTCCATATATCTTTCCAAAAGGAATGTATTAGTTTGCACTTGCACCAGCAGTGCAAAAGTGTTCCCTTTTCTCCACATCCGCGCCAACATCTCTGGTCTTGGGATTCTGTGATATAGGCTAGTCTCACTGGAGTTAGATGATATGTCAAAGTAGTTTTGATTTGCATTTCTCTGATGATTAAAGATGATGAGCATTTTTTCATATGTCTGAAGGCCACGCACCTGTCTTCTTCAGAGAAATTTCTCTTCAAATCCCTTGCCCAGCCTACGAAGGTATCACTTGTTTTTTTCTTGTTAATGTGCTTGAGTTCTCTGTGGATTCTTGTTATTAAACATTTGTCGGAGACATAACCTGAAAATATCTCCTCCCATTCTGAGGGCTGTTTGCTTGCTTTACTTACTGTGTTCTTGGCTGTGCAGAAGCTTTTTAGTTTCATCAAGTCCCAATAGTGTATATTTGAAGCACCTTCAGTTGCCCTGTGGGTCCTTCTCATAAAAAACTCGCCCAACCCAATTTTTTCAAGGGTTTTCCCTACACTCTCTTCTATAATTTTTATAGTTTCATGTCTTAAGTTTAAATCTTTAATCCAGTAAGTGTCTGTCTTGGTTAATGGTGAAAGGTGTGGGTCCAGTTTCAGTCTTCTACAGGTTGCCTGCCAGTTCACCCAGCACCATTTGTTAAATAGGGAATCTTTTCCCCACTGAATGTTTTTAGTTGGCTTGTCAAAGATTAAATAATGGTAAGTAGCTGGATTCATCTCTTGGTTCTCTATTCTGTTCCAGACATATACTTCTCTGTTTTTGTGACAATACCATGCTGTTTTGATCACTATCGATTTGTAGTATAGTCTGAGGTCTGGTAGAGTAATTCCTCCAGCTTTGTTTTTATTTTTGAGTAATGTCTTGGCTAGTCAAGGTTTTTTCTGATTCCATAGAAAACGAAGTATTGTTTTTTCAAGATCTTTAAAGTATGACAGTGGAACTTTAATAGGGATTGCCTTGAAGTTATGTATTGCTTTTGGTAGTATGGACATTTTAACAATGTTGATTCTTCCCAGCCATGAGCATGGTATGTTTTTCCATTTATTAACATTCTCAGCTATCCCTTTTCTTAGAGTTTCATAGTTCTCTTTATATAGGTGTTTTATGTCCTTTGTTATATAAACTCCTAAATATTTCATCTTCTTTGGCATTACTGTGAATGGGATGGAGTCCTTAATTGTTTTTTTCAGCTTCACTATTGTTGATATATATAAAGGCTACCGATTTATGAATGTTGATTTTGTAACCTGAGACATTCCTGTATTCCTTGATCACTTCTAAGAGTTTTGTAGTAGAGTCCCTAGTGTTTTCCAAATATACAATGATATCATCTGCGAAGAGCGAAAATTTGATCTCTTCTGACCTATGGGGATACCCTTGATCGCCTTTTCTTCCCTAATTGCGGTGGCTAAAACTTCCATTACAATGTTAAAAAGCAACGGAGACCACAGACAGCCTTGTCTGGTTCCTGATCTGAGTGGAAATGATTTCAATTTAACTCCATTCAATATGATATTGGCTGTCGGTTTGCTGTACATGGCCTCTTTCAGTTTAAGAAATGTCCCTTCTATACCAATTTTCTTAAGTGTTCTGATCATGAAGGGATGTTGGATGTTATCAAAAGCTTTTTCTGCATTGATTGAGAGAATCTTATGGTCTTTGTTTTTTAATTTCTTTATGTGCTGCATTACATTTATAGATTTACGTATATTGAACCAGCCTTGAGACCCTGGGATAAAGCCGACTTGATCATGATGTATAATTTGTTTGATGTGTTGCTGGATTCTGTTTGTTAGGGTCTTGTTGAAATTTTTTGCATTTATATTCATTAGTGATATCGGTGTATAGTTTTCTTTTCTTGTTGGGTCTTTTCCTGGTTTGGAAATCTGGGTGATGTTTGCTTCATAGAACGTGTTGGGTAGTCTTCCTTCTTTTTCTAATTTTTGGAACAGATTGAGTAGTATAGGTACTAATTCCTCTTTAAAGGTTTGGTAGAATTCTGATGTGAAACCATCTGGTCCCGGGCTTTTATTTTTGGGGAGGTTTTGTATGGTTGATTTTATTTCCAACTTGATATGGCCTGTTCAACATTTCCACTTGATTCTGGTTCAGTCTTGGAAGTTGATGAGCTTCCAGGTATCTGTCCATTTCCTTCAGATTTTCATATTTATGAAAATAAAGTTTCTTGTAATATTCATTAAAAATTTTTTGGATTTCTGAGGAGTCTGTTGTTATTTCGTCTTTGTCATTTCTGATTGTCATTCTGATTGATGAGATAAGAGATTTTAGTCTTTTTTTCCTGATTAGGTTGGCCTTCAGTTTATCTATTTTGTTGACCTGTTCAAAAAACCAGCTTTTTGATTTATTGATCTGTTGTATTATTCTTTAGTTTTAAATTTAATTTAGTTCTTCTCTGATTTTGGTTATTTCTTTTCTTCCACTGGATTTGCGGTTGGAGTGTTCTTCCTTTTCCAGTTTCTTGAGATGTCACATTAAGTTGGTAACTTCCTCTCTTTCTGTTCTCCTGAGGAAGGCTTGCAGTGCTATAAATTTCCGTCTTAGAATTGCCTTTGTGGTGTCCCAGAGGTTCTGATATTTTTGGATTTCTGAGGAGTCTGTTGTTATTTCGTCTTTGTCATTTCTGATTGTCATTCTGATTGATGAGATAAGAGATTTTAGTCTTTTTTTCCTGATTAGGTTGGCCTTCAGTTTATCTATTTTGTTGACCTATTCAAAAAACCAGCTTTTTGATTTATTGATCTGTTGTATTATTCTTTAGTTTTAAATTTAATTTAGTTCTTCTCTGATTTTGGTTATTTCTTTTCTTCCACTGGATTTGCGGTTGGAGTGTTCTTCCTTTTCCAGTTTCTTGAGATGTCACATTAAGTTGGTAACTTCCTCTCTTTCTGTTCTTCTGAGGAAGGCTTGCAGTGCTATAAATTTCCGTCTTAGAATTGCCTTTGTGGTGTCCCAGAGGTTCTGATATTTCGTGTCTTCATTGTCGTTTTGTTCCAAAATTTGGCAATTTCCTTCTTGATCTCATCTCTGACCCAGCTATCATTCAGCATGAGGTTATTTAACGTCCATGTTTTTGTACGAGTATGCAGATTCCTGTTGTTACTCAGCTCAAGTTTTATTCCATGATGGTCTGAGAAAATGCATGAAATAACTTCTATTCCTTTAAATTTGCTGAGGTTAGACTTGTGAACTAAGATGTGATGGATTTTGGAGTAAGTTCCGTGGGCTGATGAGAAGTATGGGTATTCAGTTTTGTTAGGATGAAATGTTCTGTAGATGTCTTCTAAATCTAATTGCTTGATGGTTAGATTTAAATCTAAAATTTCTTTACTCAGCTTTTTGTTGGAAGATTGTTCCATCACTGCCAAAGGAGTGTTAAAATATCCCACTATTATGGAGCTGGAGGAAATCATGTTGCTCATGTCTGTCAGAGTTTCTCTTATAAATTGAGACGCAGTCTGGTTGGGTGCATAGATGTTCATAATTGAAATCTCATCATATTGAGTATTACCCTTAACAAATATGAAGTGACCTTTCTTGTCCTTCCTTACTTTTGTTGGTTTAAAGCCTATTGTATCTGCAAATAAAATTGCAACTCCTCTTTTTTTCTGGTTACCATTTGTCTGAAATTTGGATGACCATCCTTTCACACTGAGTCTGTATTTTTCTTTTAAGTTAAGATGCAACTCTTGTAAGCAACAGATATCTGGTCTGAGTTTTTCTATCCAATCAGCTAACTTATGTCTCTTTAGAGTTCTGTTTAAAACATTCACCTTCATGGAGACTATTGATAAGTTTGGCAAAATTTTGGGTATCGAGTTTTTCAAAAGTCCAGTGAACATTTCTAATCTTTTCGCCATTGTAGAAGTTGGAGTTTGATCAGGAGTTTCTGAGTGAGTTTAGGTTTGTAGTAGAGGATTGTGTTGGTCATTATGGAGGATATTTCTGAGAATATCCTGAAGAGCTGGTTTGGTTGTGGCAAATTTCTTTAACATATGAATGTCGTTAAAGTATTTAATTTCTCCATCATAGATGAAACTCAGTTTAGCTGCGTACAAGATCTGGGGTTGAAAGATATTTTGCTTTAGGAGATTAAAAGTCGATGACCACCCTCTTCTGGCTTGAAAAGTTTCAGCAGAGAGATCTACAGTCATTCTAATGTTCTTACCTTTATAGGTAATGGCTTTCTTTCGCCTGATAAGCTTGAGAATTTTCTCCTTCATGTTAACTTTAGTGAAGCTAATTATGATTTGTCTGGGGGATGGCTTATTGGGGTTGAATCGTGCTGGAGTTCTGAAACTGTCTGTTGTCTGAATTTCAGAGTCTCTAGGCATGTCTGGAAAATTTTGTTTCATAATTTCATGCAGAAGGCCCTCTGTGCCCATCGATTCCACTTCATTGTTTTCCAGAACTCCTATTATTCATATAGTGGCCTTTGAATTATTCCAGAGCTCTCTAAGAGAATGATCCGTTTTTGTTCTCCATTTCTCTTCCTCTTTGAGAGTTTGGGAGCGTTCAAAGGCTTTATCTTTAATGTCAGAAATCCTTTCTTCGGCTTGCTCCATTCTGTTGCTGAAGGATTCTACTGTATTTTTCATATCTTTAAGGGCTGCAAATTCTTGCTTCAGTGTGTCTAAATCTTTGTTTTTTTTTGTCTTTAAATTCATTAAATTCTTGAGACAAATTTTGAATTTCTCCTCAGATTCCTAATTCCATTTTATCAATTTTGTCTGCAATCCAAATTCTGAATTCAATGTTTGACATGTCTGCCAGTTGTTTTTGAATGGGATCTTTAATTACGTCTGGCATATCTTTCCTTGGGGTGTTTTACCTATTCTGGTTATTCATGTTACCAGAGTTTTTCTGCTGATTCCTGCCCATGGTTGTTTTACTTCCTTTGATTTTTCCCGTGGGGTTTAGTTGAGGGCCAGTTCAGTGTTGTGGCCTGAGAGACTGGGGCCCTGTCTTGTGTGGTGGGACTAAGTGGTTCTGATTTATCGTCAGCTGGCTTCTGTTTGACCCCAGTGAAGCACTTGCTCTGGGTTGAAGTCACAGTTCTCTGAGTCAGACCTGCCCTGTAAGTTTCCTAGGTCTGTGAGTCACCTGAGGCAAATCCTATACTCATGGTGACCTCCTCTGCCCAGCAAAGCAGGGGGTGTGGCTTCAGCCTCCTCACAGAACTGCCGCTCTGATGTGGTTCTCCCCTAGCCTCACTCCTGTGTCCCAGTTTCAGGATCAACCTGCTGCTGTTCGGGCACTGTCCATGCCCCGACAAATCCCCCAAGAATATGGACTCCCAGGGGACAGGTCTCCAGTTCCCAGAGTGAGGCTGGGGTGGGGCGCCGGGAGCCCTGAGCTGCCGGCAGTGAGCACCCTCAGTTCCTCCCAATCTTTAGCTCTGCTGAACTGCCACAGCCCAAGCTTCCATGTTTCAGAGTGAGATGGGGTGGGGGAAGCTGTGGGAGCCCAGGGCCACCAGCAGTTAACACCCTCAGTTCCACTTAGTTCATTGCCCGGCCACCCCGTAGGCGTTCAGGCCTCCAGATAACAGAGTGGTGGCGGAGGGGGCACCGGGACCCCAGAGCCCAGAGTCTCTCACGGGTCCACACTGCCACAGCTCAAGCCTTCAGGCTTCAGATTGAGGGCTGGTTGGATGGAGCAGTTGGAGCCCAGAGCCCCCGGCAGCGAACAGATTCAGTTCGACCCAGTTCCTTGCCTGGCCACAAAGCAGGTCTCCAGACCACAGAGCGAGGTTGGGGGGAGCACCGGGAGCCCAGAGCTGTTGGCAGTGAGCACACTCAGTTCTCTCCCAGTCTCTCGTCTGCCTGTACTGCTGCAGCTTAATCCTTTGGGATTCAGAGTGAGGGCGGGGTGGGGGGAGCAGCTGGAGCCCAGAGCCACTGGCAGCAAACAGACTCAGTTTGACCCAGTTCCTTGCCTGGCCACACGGCAGGCACTCAGGTCTCCAGACCACAGAGCAAGGGCGGAGGGAATGCTGGGAGCCAGGGAGCCAAGAGTCACCGGTAGCAAGGTCACACAGTTCTGCTCAGTTTCATGCCTGGTTGTATTTTTGCCCAAGTAGGGCTGCTGCACCACGCCTCAGGGAAGCACCACCCTGGTGAGGGTCATCCTCCACTAACTGTTCTCACCTCCCTCCCATGCCCCAGAATCAGTGCTGACCAGCCGCAGCTCGGGGACTGTCCTCTCTCCTCTAGAAGTTATCCAAGAATCTGAACACCTGGGGGCCAGGCTTTTAGACCTCAGAGAGAGTGGAGGGAAGTTCTGGGAGCTCAGAGTTGCTGGCAAAGGATATTTACAGTTTTATACAGTTTTATGTCTGGCAGGAGAATACCTAGGCACCCTAGTAAGGGAGGTAGGTCCTAGTAAGTGTAGTGGGAGGTTCTTTGATTTCTGCCCTTTTGTTTGTGGGGTTCTTAAGCCGATCAGGTGGGGGAGGGGGAACTCCCGTACGTTTGGTGGTGGGATTCGTACCTTTTGTTTGAGTCCTTGTGGTCACAACTCTCCTCAGCGAGGTTGATGTGCATTCTTCAACTTTCTTGCTTGGTGCTGCTTGAATCCATCAGGTTACTTGCTAAATTTTCGTCCCTTAACTCTCCTTCAGGACGGGAGCCTCTGTGGAAGGCTGGCTTCAGTTCACCATCTTGTCTCTGCCCCTATTTAATACATTTATTTTTCTTTTTAATTGTTAATATTGTTTGTATATACACATATTCTTGATGTAACATTAAATTTGTCATTTAGTATGTTTTTAAGTGCTGAGTTCAGTGACATTACTTACATTCATAATTTTGTGTGACCATTAACTCTATTTCCAAAACTCTTTCATCATTTCAAATACAACTTCAGTAACCATTAAGTAAAAACATCCCATTCTCCCCCCCAAACCTGACAAGTTTTAATCTACATTCTATCTTTATGAATATATCTGTTATAGATATTTTATGTAAGTAGAATCATAAAGTATTTATCCTTTTGTGTCTGTATTATTGCACTTAGCCTAATCTTTTCTATTTTAATATGTTGAAGGATACTTGTTTCCTTCCACCTTTTTCACTTTTGTGAATAATATTGTGAAAATTTTGAAATATAAACATAAATATGTGAATATCTGTTTTCAATGAAAAGGGTGCAATTGTTTCACCATTTGAGAAACTGCCACAGTAGCTGCACCAATTTACATTCCCAAATATCCGGTTTCTATTTTTCCATGGCAAAACACTGGCATATTAGAATTCCAATTTCTCCACATACTTGGTGATGATTGTAATTTTCCTTTATAAAATAATTATTATAGGAGGCGGAGCAAGATGGCAGCCGAGTAACAGCTTCCTTGCATCTGGGCACCGTGAGTCTGCGGAGATAGGACTCCAGGCATCTCTGGCTGGTGGGATCTGCCTATCATCACCCCTGAGAGGATACAGGGAGTCAGCGAGAGACTTCTGGACCCCAAGAGGAGGACTAAAACAGTGGAAAACCAGCAAGTGGTCACGTGTGTTCAATCTGTCAAAACCCGCCCGCAACTGAAAGATCAGTAGCAGCGAGACTGCAAACCAGAAAGGCCTTACCTGTGAACTGTTTTGGTGTCTTTGGACTTGGCACTCCGCTGAACTGCCTTGGGGAGAGCCTGAGCGGGAGTGCGGAGAACTTTGGCCTTTGTCTAGGGCCCCAGTCTGAGCCGATGAGCCAGAAGGAGCTAATAGTGTTTGGCTCTGGGTCACAGGCAGCCATTGTGAGTGATCTGCCCCGGCAAGCTCCACTCTCAGGGTCGCAGAGCTAGAATTGGGTTGGAGCTGGTAACCCAGTGACCAAGTAGCCTAAGGGCAGTGTCTGAGCCGCCTTGCAGCCCTAACCCTCGGGGGCAGAGGGAGACAAGTTTTGGCACACAGGGTAAGTGGATAGCCACTTCAGGAGTGATTCGAGTGACAAGCACAACCCTGGGAAAGTTTCTGCTCAGCAAGTGAACAAGTTCAAGGTGCCTTTAAAGTGGGCTGAAGAGAGATTTCGGGTGTCTACCTGCTGGGGTTTGAGAAACTACCAGTCTCCAGTCGTATCAGAACTGTGATTAATATTTCATACCCTAGAAGACCACGTGTAGCCCAGACAATATTCAATAACATATTCATACTGCTTTGTTTTTGGTTGTGGTTTTTTTTTTTTTGGTTGGGTTGTTGTTTTTTGTTTATTTTGATGCTGCTGATTGTTGTTTTGTTTTTTAAGTTCAACCTTTTCCATACAGATCCATTTTCCTTATCAATTTTTCTAGTTTAATTATAATTTCCCATTGCTGCCTATTTCAATAATTAGAACTTCACTTTTGTTAGTGTTTCTACCGATATTATTTGGTTTTCCACCCAATTTTATCCCGTAAAGTTTTCTGTTTGCTTGTTTTGGTTTGATTTACAGCATTTTTGTCTTTCCTCTCTACTTGGTGGAGGTGGGGTACTGTGTCTGATCAGGTTAGCAAAGAGCTGCTGACCTCAAGGGAACCACCCAACTGGGTACCCCCAGAAGGTGGGTTTTTTTTAAGGTTGTGTCAAAGTACCCTACTGTACACCTATATTGCTCTGTCTCCCTTTTCTGTGCCTCTTTTCTTTTTGTCAATATTCCTTTAACCCACCCCCTCTCCTTTCTCTATTTTTTTTTTTCCTTATCACTCTGTCTCATATCTTTCATCCCTTTTTTACTCTTCAACCTTCTCACAGTTCTGGTCCTGTAACCCTTAGTAATCAGGCTCGAGAACTTAAAGAGCAAGAGGAAGTGAAAGGAAAATTAGGGCAAGGAAACAGATAAAAGAAACCACTCATGAGGAAGAATCAGCAGAAAACTCCAGGCAACATGAAGATCCAGTCCAGAACAACCCCGCCAAGGGACCATGAGGTAGCTACTGCAGAGGATTCCACCTATAAAGAAATGTTAGTAATGACAGAAAAGGAATTTAGAATACACATGTTGAAAACAATGAAAGAAATGATGGAAACAATGAAGGAAATTGCTAATAAAGTGGAAAATAACCAAAAGGAAATCCAAAAACAGAATCAAAGAAGAGATGAACGATATGAAGAATATAAAAAGGATATAGCAGAGCTGAAGGAACTGAAACAGTCAATTAGGTAACTTAAAGATGCAATGCAAAGTATCAGCAACAGGTTAGACCATGCAGAAGAAAGAATTTCAGAGGTAGAAGACAAAGCTCTTGAGATAACTCAGATAGTAAAAGAGGCAAAAAAGAAGAGAGAGAAAGCAGAATGTTCACTGTCAGAATTATGGGACTTTATGAAGCATTACAACATACGAGTGATAGGAATTCCAGAAGGGGAAGAAGAATGCCCCAGAGGAATGGAAGCCATACTAGAGAATATTATAATAGAAAATTTCCCAAATATCACCAAAGATTCTGACACACTGCTTTCAGAGGGATATCGGACCCCAGGTTGCCTCAACTCTAACCGAGCTTCTCCAAGACACATTGTGATGAACATGTCCAAAGTCAAGACAAAAGAAAAGATTCTGCAAGCTGCCAGGAGTAAGCGCCAGTCGACCTACAGGGGCAAATCCATCAGAGTGACCGCAGACTTCTCTAATGAATCTTTCCAAGCAAGAAGACAATGGTCATCTACCTTTAATCTACTTAAACAGAACAATTTCCAGCCCAGAATTATGTACTCTGCTAAGCTAAGCTTCAAAATTGACGGAAAAATCAAATCATTTACGGATATACAAACGTTGAGGAAATTCGCCACAACAAGACCAGCTCTACAGGAAATAATTCAACCTGTTCTACACACTGACCACCACAATGTATCAGCAGCAAAGTAAGAACTCAGAAATTAAAGGACAGAACCAAACCTCCACACTGATGCAAAAGATAAAACTAAGCAATGGACTCTCACAAAATAAGACGAATAGAATACTACCACACTTATCAATTATCTCAATAAATGATAATGGCTTGAATTCCCCACTGAAGAGACATAGATTGGTTGACTGGATTAAAAAACACAAGCCATGCATTTGCTGTCTGCAAGAAACACACCTGGCTTCAAAAGACAAAATCAAGCTCCGAGTCAAGGGTTGGAAGAAAATTTTTCAGGGAAATGGAATTCAGAAGAAAAGAGGAGTTGCAATCTTATATTCAGATACATGTGTATTTAAAGCAGCTAAAGTCGATAAAGACAAAGATGGTCAATTTTTATAGGTCAAGGGAAAAATACAACAAGAAGACGTTTCAATTCTAAATATTTATGCACCCAATTTAAATGCTCCCAGATTCTTGAAACAGACCTTACTCAGTCTGAGCAATATGATATCTGATAATACCATAATAACAGGGGACCTTAACACTCCTCTTATAGAGCTGGACAGATCCTCTAAACAGAAATTAAACAAGGATATAAGAGATTTAAATGAGACCCTAGAACAACTGTGCTTGATAGATGCATATAGAACACTCCATCCCAAAGATAAAGAATATACATTCTTCCCATCACCCCATGGAACATTCTCCAAAATTGATCATATCCTGGGACACAAAACAAATATCAACAGAATCAAAAGAATTGAAATATTACCTTGTATCTTCTCAGACCATAAGGCACTAAATGTGGAACTCAACTCTAACAAAAATGCTCGACCCCACCCGAAGGCATGGAAATTAAACAATCTTCTGTTGAGTAACAGATGGGTGAAGGAAGAAATAAAATACGAAATCATTAACTTCCTTGAGCATAACAACAATGAAGACACAACCTACCAAAACCTGTTGGATACTGCAAAAGCAGTTTTGAGAGGAAAATTCATCGCTTTAGATGCCTACATTCGAAAAACTGAAAGAGAGCACATCAACAATCTCACAAGGGATCTTATGGAATCGGAAAAAGAAGAACAATCTAAGCCTAAACTCGGTAGAAGAAAAGAAATATACAAAATCAAATCAGAGATCAATGAAATTGAAAACAAAAGAACCATTCAGAAAATTAATGAAACAAGGAGTTGGTTTATGGAAAAAATAAATAAAATAGATAAACCATTGGCCAGACTAACAAGGAATAGAAAAGTAAAATCTCTAGTAACCTCAATCAAAAATGATAAAGGTTAAATAACAACTGATCCCACAGAGATACAAGACACGATCTCTGAATACTACCAGAAACTCTGTGCCCAGAATTTTGACAATGTGAACGAAATGGATCAATATTTGGAATCACACACTCTCCCTAGACTCAGCCAGGAAGAAATAGAGCTCCTGAACAGACCAATTTCAAGCACTGAGTTCAAAGAAACAATAAAAAATCTTCCAACCAAAAAATGCCCTGGTCCAGATGGCTTCACTCCAGAATTCTATCAAACCTTCAAGGAAGAGCTTATTCCTGTACTGTAGAAATTATTCCAAAAAATTGAGGAAGAAGGAATCTTCCCCAACACATTCTATGAAGCAAACATCACCCTGATACCAAAACCAGGAAAAGACCCAAACAAAAAGGAGAATTTCAGACCAATCTCACTCATGAACATAGACGCAAAAATTCTCAACAAAATCCTAGCCAATAGATTACAGCTTATCATCAAAAAAGTCATTCATCATGATCAAGTAGGCTTCATCCCAGGGATGCAAGACTGGTTTAACATACGCAAGTCTATAAACATTATCCACTATATTAACAGAGGCAAAAATAAAGATCACATGATCCTCTCAATAGATGCAGAAAAAGCATTTGATAAAATCCAGCATCCTTTTCTAATTAGAACACTGAAGAGTATAGGCATAGGTGGCACATTTCTAAAACTGATTGAAGCCATCTATGACAAACCCACAGCCAATATTTTACTGAATGGAGTAAAACTGAAAGCTTTTCCTGTTAGAACTGGAGCCAGACAAGGTTGTCCTCTGTCACCTTTACTGTTCAACGTAGTGCTGGAAGTTCTAGCCAATGCAATTAGGCAAGACAAGGAAATAAAGGGAATCCAAATGGGAGCAGAGGAGGTTAAACTCTCCCTCTTTGCTGACGACATGATATTATACTTAGAGAAGCCCAAAGACTCAACCACAAGACTCCTAGAAGTCATCAAAAAATACACTAATGTTTCAGGATATAAAATCAATGTCCACAAGTCAATAGCCTTTGTGTACACCAGTAACAGTCAACATGAGAAGCTAATTAAGACACAATTCCCTTCTCCATAGTTTCAAAGAAAATGAAATACCTAGGAATATTCCTAACGAAGGAGGTGAAGGACCTCTATAAAGAAAACTATGAAATCCTCAGAAAGGAAATAGCAGAGGATATTAACAAATGGAAGAACATACCATGCTCATGGATGGGAAGAATCAACATTGTTAAAATGTCTATACTTCCCAAAGCAATCTACCTATTCAATGCCATTCCTATCAAAGTACCTACATTGTACTTTCAAGATTTGGAAAAAATGATTCTGCGTTTTGTATGGAACCGGAAAAAAACCCGTATAGCTAAGGCAGTTCTCTGTAACAAAAATAAAGCTGAGGGCATTAGCATACCAGATTTTAGACTGTACTACAAACCATTGTTCTCAAGACAGCATGGTACTGGCACAAAAACAGACCATAGACACTTGGAATCGAATTGAAAACCAAGAAATGAAACTAACATTTTACAACCACCTAATCATTTTTTTCAATATATAGTCTTTTTTTTATTAAATCATAACTGTATACATTTATATGACCATGGGGTATCATACACTCGCTTCATAAACCATTTAGCACATTTTTATCACAGTGGATACCATAGACTTTCTGGCGTTATCTCCGTTACTGTGCCAAAACATTTACATTCTACCTTTACCAAGTTTCGCAAATACCCCTGTAATATGCACCACAGGTGTGATCCTACGATCCCCCTCCCTCTACCCACCCCCAGCCCTTTCCCACTTCCCCCTATTGTTAAATTGTAGCTGGGTTATAGCTTTCATGTGAGAGTCCCAAATTAGTTTCATAGTAGGGCTGTGTTCATTGGGTACTTTTTCTTCCATTCTTGAGATACTTTACTAAGAAGAATATGTTCCAGCTCCATCCATGTAAACATGAAATAGGTAAAGTCTCCATCTTTCTTTAAGGCTGCATAGTACTCCATGGTATACATATACCACAATTTATTAATCCATTTGTGGATCGATGGGCACTTGGGCTTTTTCCATGATTTAGCTATTATGAATTGGGCTGCAATAAACATTCTGGTACAAATATCTTTGTTATGTTGTGATTTTTGGTCTTCTGGGTATATGCCCAGCAGAGGAATTACAGGATTGAATGGCAGATCTATTTTTAGATCTCTGAGTGTTCTCCATATATCTTTCCAAAAGGAATGTATTAATTTGCATTCCCACCAGCAGTGCAGAAGTATTCCCTTTTCTCCGCATCCACGCAAACATCTCTGGTCTTGAGATTTTGTGATATAGGCTAGTCTCATTGGAGTTAGATGATATCTCAAAGTAGTTTTGATTTGCATTTCTCTGATGATTAAAGATGGTGAGCATTTTTTCATATGTCTGAAGGCCGTGCGCCTGTCTTCTTCAGAGAAGTTTCTCTTCAAATCCCTTGCAGAGCCTGCGATGGGATCCCTTGTTTTTTTCTTGCTGATGCGTTTGAGTTCTCTGTGGATTCTGGTTATTAAATCTTTGTCAGAGATGTACCCTGCAAATATCTTCTCCCATTCTGAGGGCTGTCTGCTTGCTCTGCTTACTGTGTTCTTAGCTGTGCAGAAGCATTTTAGTTTGATCAAGTCCCAGTAGTGTATTTTTGAAGCTGCTTCAATTGCCCGGGGGGTTCTCCTCATGAAATACTCACCCAGACCAATTTCTTCAAGGGTTTTCCCTGCATTCTCCTCTAGAATTTTTATAGTTTCATGTCTTAAGTTTAAATCTTTAATCCAATGAGAGTCTATCTTAGTTAATGGTGAAAGGTGTGGGTCCAATTTCAGTCTTCTGCAGGTTGCCAGCCAGTTCACCCAGCACCATTTGTTAAATAGGGAATCTTTTCCCCACTGAATGTTTTTAATTGGCTTGTCAAAAATCAAATAGCGATAAGTAGCTGGATTCATCTCTTGGTTCTCTATTCTGTTCCAGATATCTACATCTCTGTTTTTTTGCCAATACCATGCTGTTTTGATCACTATCGATTTGTAGTAAAGTCTGAGGTCTGGTAGTGTGATTCCTCCTGTTTTGTTTTTATTTCTGAGTAATGTCTTGGCTATTCGAGGTTTTTTCTGATTCCATATAAAACGAAGTAATGTTTTTACAAGATCTTTAAAATATGACAGTGGAGCTTTAATAGGGAGTGCGTTGAAATTATATATTGCTTTGGGTAGTATGGACATTTTGATAATGTTGATTCTTCCTAGCCATGAGCATGGTATGTTTTTCCATTTGTTAACATTTTCAGCTATTTCTTTTCTTAGAGTTTCATAGTTCTCTTTATAGAGTTCTTTCACGTCTTTTGTTAGATAAATTCCCAAATATTTCATCTTCTTTGGCGCTACTGTGAATGGGATAGAGTCCTTAACTGCTTTTTCAATTTGACTGTTGTTGGTGTATATAAAGGCTACCGATTTATGAATGTTGATTTTGTAACCTGAGACGCTGCTGTATTCCTTGATCACTTCTAGGAGTTTTGTAGTAGAGTCCCTAGTGTTTTCCAGATACACAATCATATCATCTGCGAAGAGCGAGAGTTTGATCTCTTCTGACCCTATATGGATACCCTTGATCGCCTTTTCTTCCCTAATTGCGGTGGCTAAAACTTCCATTACAATGTTGAAAAGCAATGGACACAATGGGCAGCCTTGTCTGTTTCCTGATCTGAGTGGAAATGATTCCAATTTAACTCCATTCAATATGATATTGGCTGTGGGTTTGCTGTAGATGGCCTCTATCAGTTTAAGAAAAGTCCCTTCTACACCAATTTTCTTGAGTGTTCTGATCATGAAGGGATGCTGGATATAATCTAAACCTTTTTTTGCATTAATGGAGAGAATCATATGGTCTTTGTTTTTTAAATTTGTTTATGTGTTGAATTACATTTATAGATTTACGTATATTGAACCAGCCTTGAGACCCTGGGATAAAACCAACTTGGTCATGATGTATAATTTGTTTGATGTGTTGCTGGATTCTGTTTGTTAGGATCTTGTTGAATATTTTTGCATCTATATTCATTAGTGATATTGGTCTATAATTTTCTTTTCTTGTTGGGTCTTTTCCTGGTTTGTGGATCAGGGTGATGTTTGCTTCATAGAACGTGTTGGGTAGTCTTCCTTCTTTTACTACATTTTGGAACAGGTTGAGTAATATAGGTACTAATTCCTCTTTAAAGGTTTGGTAGTATTCTGACGTGAAACCATCTGGTCCCGTACTTTTCTTTTTAGGGAGGTTTTATATAGTTGATGCTATTTCTGAACTTGATATGGGTCTGTTCAACATTTCCACTTGATTCTGGTTAAGTCTTGGAAGGTGGCGTGCTTCCAAGTATCAGTCTATTTCCTTCAGATTTTCCTATTTCTGAGAATAAAGTTTCTTGTAATATTCATTAAGGGTTTTTTGGATTTCTGATGAGTCTGTGGTTATTTCGTCTTTGTTGTTTCTGATTGATGATATTAGAGATTTTACTCTTTTTTTCCTGATTAAGTTGGCCAGAGGTTTATCAATTTTATTGACCTTTTCAAAAAAACAGCTTTTTGATTTATTGATCTGTTGTATTATTCTTTTGTTTTCAATTTCATTTAATTCTGCTCTAATTTTGGTTATTTCTTTTCTTCTACTGTGTTTGGGGTTGGAATGTTCTTCCTTTTCCAGTTGCGTGAGATGTCCCATTAAGTTGTTAACTTCCTCTCTTTCCGTTCTCTTGAGGAAGGCTTGCAGTGCTATAAACTTCCCTCTTAGAACTGCCTTTGCGGTGTCCCAGAGGTTCTGATAGTTTCTGTCTTCATTGTCGTTTTGTTCCAAAAAATTGGCGATATCTTTCTTAATCTCATCTCTGACCCAGCTATCATTCAGCATAAGGTTATTAAACTTCCATGTTTTTGTATGGGTATGCAGGTTCCTGTTTTTACTCAATTCAAGTTTTACTCCATGATGGTCCGAGAAGATGCATGGAATAATTTCTATTCCTTTAAATTTACTGAGGTTAGACTTGTGACCTAAAATGTGGTCAATTTTGGAGTAAGTTCCGTGGGCTGATGAGAAGTATGTTTATTCAGTTTTGTTGGGATGAAATGTTCTGTAGATGTCTGCTAAATCTAAATATTGGATGGTTAGGTTTAAATCTAAGATTTCTTTGCTCAGCTTCTTTCTGGAGGATCGATCCAACACTACCAAGGGAGTGTTGAAATCTCTGACGATTATGGAGCTGGAGGAAATCAAGTTACTCATGTCTGTTAGAGTTTCTCTTATAAATTGAGGTGCATTCTGGTTGGGTGCATAGATATTAATAATTGAAATCTCATCATATTGAGTATTACCCTTAACAAATATGAAGTGACCATTCTTGTCCTTCCTTACTTTTGATGGTTTAAAGCCTACTGTATCTGCAAATAAAATTGCAACACCTGCTTTTTTCTGATTACCATTTGCCTGAAATATGGATGACCATCCTTTCACCCTGAGTCTGTATTTGTCTTTTAAGTTGAGATGTGACTCTTGTATGCAACAAATATCTGGCTTGAGTTTTTGTATGCAGTCAGCTAACCTATGCCTCTTTAGAGTACAGGTTAAACCATTCACCTTGATGGAGAGTATTGATAAGTCTGGTGGAATTTTGGGTATCGAGTTTTTCAAAGGTCCAGTGGACATTTTTAATCCTTTCGCCAGTGTGGAAGTTGGAGTTTGATCCGAAGTTTCTGAGTGAGTTTACTTTTGTGGTATAGGATTGGGTTGGTCATTGTGGAGGATAGGTCTGAGAATATGCTGAAGAGCTCGTTTACTTATGGCACATTTTTTCAACGTATGAATGTCATTGAAGCATTTAATTTCTCCATCATAGATGAAACTTAGTTTAGCTGGATACAAGATCCTGGGTTGAAAGTTTTTTTGCTTTAGCAGATTGAAAGTTGATGACGAACCTCTTCTGGGTTGAAAAGTTTCAGCAGAGAGATCTGCAGTTATTCTAATATTCTTACCTTTGTACGTTATAGTTCTCTTTCGCCAGGCTGCTTTGAGAATCTTCTCTTTCATGTTTACTTTAGTGAAACTAATTATGATATGTCTGGGGGATGACTTATTTTGGTCCAATCGTGCTGGGATTCTGAAGCTGTCTGCTATCTGAATTTCAGATTCTCTAGGCATGTCTGGAAAATTTTCTTTCATAATTTCATGCAGAAGGGCCTCTTGGCCCTTCTAGGCCACATCATTGTTCTCAGAAATTCCTATAATCCTTATGTTGCTTTTTTTCGAATTATCTGAGAGTTCTCTGAGTGAGTGATCCGTTTCTGCTCTCCATATGTCTTCCTCTTTGAGAGTTTGGGAGCGTTCGAAGGCTTTATCTTCAATGTCAGAAATCCTTTCTTCTGCTTGCTCCATTCTGTTACTGAGGGATTCTACTGTATTTTTCATATCTTTGAGGGCTGTAAGTTCTTGCTTCAGTGTGTCTAAGTCTTTGGTGGTTTTGTCTTTAAATTCGTTAAATTCTTCAGACAATTTTTGAATTTCTCCTCGGATTCCTAATTCCACTTTAGTTATCTTGTCTGCCATCCAAATTCTGAATTCGATTTCTGACATCTCAGCCAGTTGTTTATGAATGGGATCTTCAATCACATCTGCCATATCTTTTCTTGGGGGGGTTGATCTATTCTGGTTTTCATGTTACCAGAGTTTTTCTGAAGATTCTGCCCCATGGTTATTTTACTCCCTTTGGTTTTTCCCCTGGGGTTTTTTCGAAAGCCCGTACAGTGTTGTGGCCTGAGAAACTGGGGCCCTGTCTGGTGTGGTGGAGCAAAGTGGTTCTGTCTTCTTTTCAGCTGGTTTCTGTTCGATCCTATCGCAACTTCTACTCTGGCTTGAAGTCTCAGCTGTGTGGAAAAATCAGCAATTAAGTCACCCCGCCTGCCCACCTCTGGCTCCAGTTGGAAAAGGAGAATCAACCTTCCTACAACCATACACCCAGGGCATCACCTGAAAAGTCCTCAGTCTATTAGCCCAGTTGAAAAGTTCTGAATCTACTCTCTCAATAGGCACTTTTCTCGGGTGGAGAGTTCAAGAGGTCTCTGGGAACTGGATCACAGGGGCCTGGTGACTGCTCTGACACGGCTCACCCCAGTGCAGCGTGGAGTCAGGAGGAGCCACCCAGCAAACAGAGCAGTCTAGGAAGGTTGACGTCTCCTTCCCCACTTTGCCCCTCCGTCGGACCCAGTCACTGGTATCTCTGCATATGGCTAACCCAGTTGCCTGCAGTGAACAGACACTCCAGGGGTTTGCACCTGCCTGAATCGCAAGGAAGTCTTCCAGGCCCCTGCAGACTGCCGCTATCTAGCAGGAGGAGAGGGGGCCTGACATCTATGATTGTTTGATGCGGGTGATGGGAGGGAGGTGTTAAGTCATGCTTAGCTCCATCCCTGATGGATGTTGCTAACAGAACAGAACAGACAACTTTGCGGGGTTCTGTCTCTGTTCCTGTAAAAATCGCCTACAGAAGATGAGCTGTTTTGAGTTCAAACGTCTTTGGTTTTGGAAGTTTGAGTCCGATCACCTCTCTGGGTCGGCCGCCCTCGAAGCTTCCCGGGTTTGTGAGCAGTGTCAGGAAATCCCCCCTCACTGGTGGCGTCCTCTGGTTGCCCAGGGAGACAGGGGGTGTGGCCTCAGTATATCCAGAATTGAGCGTTCTGCTGTTAAAGAAAAAACGGCTGTTGATCTACCTCCAGGGAACTGCTGCTCTGGTTTTGGCACTCAGGCGACCCTTTTCTCTTCTGTCTCTCGCCCCAGAGTCAGCACTGAGCGGCCACAGTTTGTGCTGGGTCCACACCCCTCAAGAGATCCCCCAAGAATCAGAACTCTTGGGGGATAGGCCCCCAGACCCCGAATGGGATTGGGGTGTTGGAAGCTAGAGTTTCATTCAGTTTTAAGCAACAATACGGCCCGGGGAGGGCTCCTGCACTGCACCGCAGGGAAGTGCCGCCAAGGCTTGATTTCCCCTCAGCAGAGTGCCCTCTCCTGGCTCACGTGTCCCAGAGTCGGCGCTGACCTGACGCAGCTCAGGCACTGTGCACTCCCGTCGAGAAATCACCCAAGGGTCCGAACTCCTGGGGAAAAGGCCCTCAGACCCCGAGTGAGAGTAGGGCTCTCAGCTCTCAGCGGTGAAGCTAGAGTCTTATTCAGTTTTGTTCCCGGGGAGGGTTGCTGCACTGCAACGTAGGGAAGCGCCGCGAGGCGTGACTCCCCTTCAGCCTGGTGCCCTCTCCTCACTCGCGCGCCTCAGAGTCCATGCTGACCAGTCGCAACTCGGGGACTGTCCACTCCCCTTGAGAAATCACCCAAGGTTCCGAACTCCTGGGGGACAGGCCTCCAGACCTCAGTGGGCGTGAGGGGAGCCCCGGGAGGGTTGCCGGCAACGGATTCCCAAAGTTTTATTCCGTTTTATGTCTGGCAGGAGAACGCCACGGCACCCCAGTAGTGGGGGTAGGTCCAGTTTTTCGAAGGTCTTTCCCATGGAGTGTAGTTGTAGGGCCTTTAATTTCGGCCCGCTTGTTTAATTGTGGGGCTCTTGAGCCGGTCCCATGGGGGAAGGGGACTCCCGTCCTTTGGTGGTGGATTTTGTACCTTTTGTTTGCGTCTTTGTGATGGCAGCTTACCTCAGCGGTGTTGATGTGCGTTCTTCAAACTTCTCTCTTGGTGAATCTCAAGTCCACCAGGATACTTACTAAATTCCTGTCCCTTAACTCTCCTTCTGGACGGGAGCCTCTGTTGAAAGCTGGCTTCAGTCCGCCATCTTGTCTCTCTCACAACCACCTAATCTTTGATAAACCAAATAAGAACATACGTTGTGGGAAAGACTCCCTATTCAATAAATGGTGTTGGGAGAACTGGATTTCTATATGTAAAAGACTGAAAGTGGACCCACACCTTTCCCCACTCACAAATATTGATTCAAGATGGATAAAAGACATAAATTTAAGGCATGAAACAATAAAAATCCTCCAAGAAAGCATAGGAAAAACACTGGAACATATTGGCCTGGGGAAAGAATTCATGAAGAAGACTGCCATGGCAATTGCAACAACAACAAAAATAAACAAATGGGACTTCATTAAACTGAAAAGCTTCTGTACAGCTAAGGAGACAATAACCAAAGCAAAGAGAGAACCTACGCAATGGGAAAGGATATTTGCATATTTTGAATCAGACAAAAGCTTGATAACTAGGATCTATAGAGAACTCACATTAATACACATCAAAAATCCAACAATCCCTTATATCAATGGGCAAGAGACATGAATAGAACTTTCTCTAAAGACGACAGATGAAAGGCTAACAAACACATGAAAAAATGTTCATCATCTCTATATATTAGAGAAATGCAAATCAAAACAACCCTGAGATATCATCTAACCCCAGTGTGAATGGCCCACATCACAAAATCTCAATACTGCAGATGCTGACGTGGATGTGGAGAGAAGGGAACACTTTTACACTGCTGGTGGGACTGCAAACTAGTACAACCTTTCTGGAAGGAAGTATGGAGAAATCTCAAAACACTCAAGCTAGACCTCCCATTTGATCCTGCAATCCCATTACTGGGCATCTACTCAGAAGGAAAGAAATCCTTTTATCATAAGGACACTTGTACTAGACTGTTTATTGCAGCTCAATTTACAATTGCCAAAATGTGGAAACAGCCTAAATGCCCACCAACCCAGGAATGGTTTAACAAGCTGTGGTATATGTATACCATGGAATAGTATTCAGCTGTTAAAAAAAAATGGAGACTTTACATCCTTCGTATTAATCTGGATGGGCTTGGAAGACATTATTCTTAGTAAAGCATCACAAGAATGGAGAAGCATGAATCCTATGTACTCAATTTTGTTATGAGGACAATTAATGACAATTAAGGTTATGGGGGGAGCAGAAAGAGGGACGGAGGGAGGGTGGTGGGGCCTTGGTGTGTATCACACTTTATGGGGGCAAGACATGATTGCAAGAGGGACTTTACCTAACAATTGCAATCAATGTAACCTGGCTTATTGTACCCTCAATGAATCCCCAACAATAAAAAAAAAAGAATGAAAAAAAAATCATTATACCCCCACCAGTAGGTATAAAATGAAATTTTGTTGTGATAACAGTTTGTATTTCTCTAATGATTAATAGTGTTAGCCATCTTTTGTTGCAGTTTGTATACCTCCTTTGTAGAAATGTCTATATAAGTCTCTTGCAACTTTTAAACTGAGAGCTTATCTTTTTGTTATTTAATACTTCTTTATCCTGTATGTTAAACTCTTATTAGATATATCATTTGCAAATATTTTCTACAATTCTATAGTTGTTTTCACCTTCTTGACAATGCCCCCCCTTTTTTATTAAATTATAGCTGTGTACATTAAGGCAATCACGGGGTACAATGTGGTGGTTTTATATACAACTTGAAATGTTTGTATAAAACTGGTTAACATAGCTTTCATGGCATTTTCTTAGTTTTTGTATTAAGACATTTATATTCTACACCTAGTAAATTTCATATGTACCCTTGTAAGATGCACCATAGCTGTGGTCCCAATGTCCTTTGAGGTTCAAAAGTGTTTAAAGTCAATGAATTCCTATTTATCTATTATTTGTATGTTTTTATGCTTTTGGTGTCTTAATAAACTGCTGACAAACCCAAATTCACAAAGATTTATCCCTATATTTTCTTCCAATAGTTTTATATTTTTAGCTCTTTCATTTAAGTAAATGATCCATTATGAGTTCAAATTTTTCTACATGGTGTGATATAGGGATCAAACCTCATTCTTCTGCATATGAATACCCATTTCTCTCAGAATCATTTGTTGAAGAGACTATTCTTGCCTTATTGACGTAACTGAGCATTCTTGTCAAATACTAATTTGGACATTAAAAGTCTGGGTCTATTTCTGAGCTGTCAATTTCATTCCACTGACTTATATGCCCATTTTATGAGAGTTCCACATGTTTTTATTATCATTGCTTAGTCATATGTTTTAAAATTGTTAAGTGTGAATCCTCTGAATTTGTCCTTTTCAAGATTGTTCTGGCTATTTTGGATGCATTGAAATTTCACATACATACATTTAAGAATAACTTTTTGATAGAGTTTGAATATTTGTCCACTCCAAATTTTGTGTTGAAATTTGATCCCCAGTGTTGTAGGTGAGGATTACTGGAAGGCATTTTGGTCATGATAGCATATCCCTTATGAAAGACTTTGTGCTATCTTTGTGTTAATGAGTCAGTTCTCACTCTTTGAGTTCAAAGAATTTATTGTTATCAACAGCCTGACACCTCTCTCTCCTATTTCTTGATTCCTCTGTTATCACGTGACACACTTACCCCTTCACCTTCTGTCATTACTTAAAATCTCCTTAGGTCCTTATCCAGGGGCTGATATACATGACATAATTCATGTGCAACCTGAAGAACTGTGATAAAAAAAAAAGATAATTTTGAAATATAAAACATACTAAGACAGAAAACTGGTATTGAGTAATAAAGTATTAATATAAAAATATCTAAAAAGGTTCAAGTGCCTTTGGAACTAAATAATGGGAAAAATTTGGAAGAGTTTGGATGGCTCAGAAAACAACAAGAAAATGAGTAAAAGTTTGAAACTTCTTAGATACTGGTTAAGTCGTTGTCACCAAAATGCTGATAGAAATATGGACAGTGAAGGTCAGGCTGATGAGGCCTCAGGTGGAAACGAGGAACTTACTGGGAAATGGAGCAAAGGACAACTTAGTTATGCCATAACAACAACAACAACAACAAAAAAATTGGCTTTATTGTGTCTATGTCCTAAGACTTTGCAGAAGGTTGAATTTAAGAGTCATGATCTATAGTCTCTCATGGAAGAAATTTCTAAGCAGCAAAGAGTTCAGAAAGTGGCAATGTTACTTCTAAAAGCCTACAATCAGAAATGAAAGCAAATGAATGAACTAAAGATAGAACTTACAATTAAAATGAAAGCAGAGCATAAATATGCCAAAAATTTGCAACCATGTTGTTCAGAAGATAAAAAGTATTTCATTCAGAAAAGAAATATGAAGGTAAAGCTGAACAGAAAAGGGATCCAAGTTATAATAGTCAAGGCAATGAGGAAAAAGCCCCAAAGGCATTTCAGAAATTTTTGAGGCTTCATCCTGTCACAGGCCCAGAGGCTTAAAAACACAGTCTGATTTCAGGGCTTGGGCCTAGGGTGCTGCTGTCCTGAGCTGCTTCAAATGCTATTCCCAAATATCCCAGCTACTATGGTTCCAGCTGTATTTCAAAGGGCCCCAAGTACTTCTCAGGTTGATGTTCCAGAGAGCACATGTATACTTCCATGTGGTGTCTATTCTGTAGGCACAAAGAATGCAATAGCCATGAAGACTTGCCAGTTTCCATATAATTTTCAAATGTACCTTGGCAGATATCTTTCACAGGAGAGAGAGCAGAGAGATTCTACTAGGGCAGTGCTGAGGGAGAAATATGGATTTAGAGTCCCAGTAAGGAATACTCACTGTGTAACTGCATAGTGGAGTTGTGCAAATGGGCCCACCACCTGCCAGACTCAAAAATGGTGGAGCCACCTGCAGCATGTAACCACAGCTTGGAAAAGCCACAGGCATTAGACTCTTACCCCTGAGAGTAATATTAGCAATACTATGCTAATATTTTATTTTAGTTACTGTAATTTTTTTCTATGCATAGATTTTATTAACAAGTGTTAGTTCACATGGATTGCTACAAAAGAAATAACAACAGTTACAGCTTCAAGAGTAATTTAATAATTTGTCAAGCTATTTTCCCCACCCAACCACCAGCAGAACACAATAAACGGATTTATTTTTTATACATCTTCTTTTGAACCATCAGAAAACAGTATATAAATAATAATATTGAGTTTTCTAAACTTCTAATAATTTTCTCTTCTCTGAAATGTACTCTGAACATGCAGACAAAAAAACATATTCTTGTTGTTAATAGTTAATTAGAGATAATATTCCTGTATTTTAGAACATAGCCATCACTCCAGAGACAGAAACATTGTCTTCTATTCAAATCTACATTATTTAGACTCATTTAAGTCTCCTCTCTTTAAAGTTCATTTATAGTATAAAAATACATCTACATGGTCACTCTCAATATGTCTGCATTTTTAACACACTCAAAGTTGATATTTTTGCCTATATTATTGGTACTTGAGAGTTATGCATGTATCTGTTGCATCTCCTTTTTAAATTCAAAGTTCTTTTATTCTTGACCCCTATTGTAAGTCTTGATGATACCAAAGTCAGAACAATTTCTTTCAGAATATCTATCTCCTCTTCATTCATCTTACATTTAGCATGATAGTGTCACCTCCTATACAGTACGAAAGAGAACAGTAAATTAATGTGAGAGAGTGAGCTAATATTTTAGCATTATTTTATATATTTATGAATATTTATTTAAATATTTATGCAAATTATTGTTATGTAAAACATAACATTCTGGTTCTTTTTTTTCTTTATTTTATTTTATTATTTTATTGTTAAGTCATAGCTGTGTACATTAGTGCAATCAAGGGATACAATGTGTTGGTTTCATATACAATCTGAAATATTCTCATCTAACTGTTCAACATAGCCTTTATGGCATTTTCTTAGTTACTGTATGTAGGCATTTGCATTCTGCGTTCAGTAAGTTTCGCCTGTACCCACTCTAAGATGCACCGTAGGTGTGACCTCACCCATTACCCTCCCTCCACCATGACCTCCCCCCTTCCTTCCCCTTCTTGGCCCTTTACCCATAGTCTTGTAATATAGTTGGGTTATAGCCTTCATATGAAAGCTATAATTTAGCTTCACAGTAGAGCTGAGTACATTGGATAATTTTTCTTCCATTCTTGAGATGCTTTGCTAAGAAGAATATGTTCCAGCTCCATCCATGCAAACATGAAAGAGGTAAAGCCTCCATCTTTCTTTTTTTTTTTTTTTTTTTTTTTTTTTTTTTAATTTTTTTATTAAATCATAAGTGTATACAATGATATGATTATGGGGCATCATACACTCACTTCATAAACCATTTGACACATTTTTATCCCAGTGGTTAACATAGCCTTTCCGGCGTTATCTCAGTTACTGTGCCAAAACATTTATATTCTACATTTACCAAGTTTCGCAAATACCCCTGTAATATGCACCACAGGTGTGATCCCACCGATTCCCCTCCCTCTACCCACCCCCCCCTTTCCCACTTCCCCCTATTGTTAAGTTGTAGTTGGGTTATAGCTTTCATGTGAGAGTCCCAAATTAGTTTCATAGTAGGGCTGTGTACATTGGATATTTTTTCTTCCATTCTTGGGATACTTTACTAAGAAGAATATGTTCCAGCTCCATCCATGTAAACATGAAAGAGGTAAAGTCTCCATCTTTCTTTAAGGCTGCATAGTATTCCATGGTATACATATACCACAATTTATTAATCCATTCGTGGATCGATGGGCACTTCGGCTTTTTCCATGACTTAGCAATTATGAATTGGGCTGCAATAAACATTCTGGTACAAATATCTTTGTTATGTTGTGATTTTTGGTCTTCTGGGTATATGCCCAGCAGAGGAATTACAGGATTGAATGGCAGATCTATTTTTAGATCTCTGAGTGTTCTCCATATATCCCTCCAAAAGGAATGTATTAATTTGCATTCCCACCAGCAGTGCAGAAGAGTTCCCTTTTCTCCGCATCCACGCCAACATCTCTGGTCTTGAGATTTTGTGATATAGGCTAGTCTCATTGGAGTTAGATGATATCTCAAAGTAGTTTTGATTTGCATTTCTCTGATGATTAAAGATGATGAGCATTTTTTCATATGTCTGAAGGCCGTGCGCCTGTCTTCTTCAGAGAAATTTCTCTTCAAATCCCTTGCCCAGCCTGCGATGGGATCCCTTGTTTTTTTCTTGCTGATGCGTTTGAGTTCTCTGTGGATTCTGGTTATTAAACCTTTGTCAGAGTTATACCCTGCAAATATTTTCTCCCATTCTGAGGGCTGTCTGCTTGCTCTGCTTACTGTGTTCTTAGCTGTGCAGAAGCTTTTTAGTTTGATCAAGTCCCAGTAGTGTATTTTTGAAGCTGCTTCAATTGCCCGGGGGGTTCTCCTCATGAAATACTCACCCAGACCAATTTCTTCAAGGGTTTTCCCTGCATTCTCCTCTAGTATTTTTATAGTTTCATGTCTTAAGTTTAAATCTTTAATCCAATGAGAGTCTATCTTAGTTAATGGTGAAAGGTGTGGGTCTAATTTCAGTCTTCTGCAGGTTGCCAGCCAGTTCACCCAGCACCATTTGTTAAATAGGGAATCTTTTCCCCACTGAATGTTTTTAATTGGCTTGTCAAAAATCAAATAGCGGT
Organism: Nycticebus coucang; assembly: GCF_027406575.1. Classification (NCBI taxonomy): domain Eukaryota; kingdom Metazoa; phylum Chordata; class Mammalia; order Primates; family Lorisidae; genus Nycticebus; species Nycticebus coucang. The sequence goes on from NC_069804.1 coordinate 65,742,984, forward strand.
AAGTAGCTGGATTCATCTCTTGGTTCTCTATTCTATTCCAGATATCTACTTCTCTGTTTTTGTGCCAATACCATGCTGTTTTGATCACTATCGATTTGTAGTAAAGTCTGAGGTCTGGTAGTGTGATTCCTCCTGTTTTGTTTTTATTTCTGAGTAATGTCTTGGCTATTCGAGGTTTTTTCTGATTCCATATAAAACGAAGTAATGTTTTTTCAAGATCTTTAAAATATGACAGTGGAGCTTTAATAGGGAGTGCGTTGAAAGTATATATTGCTTTGGGTAGTATGGACATTTTGATAATGTTGATTCTTCCTAGCCATGAGCATGGTATGTTTTTCCATTTGTTAACATTTTCAGCTATTTCTTTTCTTAGAGTTTCATAGTTCTCTTTATAGAGATCTTTCACGTCTTTTGTTAGGTAAATTCCCAAATATTTCATCTTCTTTGGCACTACTGTGAATGGGATAGAGTCCTTAACTGCTTTTTCAATTTGACTGTTGTTGGTGTATATAAAGGCTACCGATTTATGAATGTTGATTTTGTAACCTGAGACGCTGCTGTATTCCTTGATCACTTCTAGGAGTTTTGTAGTAGAGTCCCTAGTGTTTTCCAGATACACAATCATATCATCTGCGAAGAGCGAGAGTTTGATCTCTTCTGACCCTATATGGATACCCTTGATCGCCTTTTCTTCCCTAATTGCGGTGGCTAAAACTTCCATTACAATGTTGAAAAGCAATGGAGACAATGGGCAGCCTTGTCTGGTTCCTGATCTGAGTGGGAATGATTCCAATTTAACTCCATTCAATATGATATTGGCTGTGGGTTTGCTGTAGATAGCCTCTATCAGTTTAAGAAAAGTCCCTTCTAGACCAATTTTCTTGAGTGTTCTGATCATGAAGGGATGCTGGATATTATCAAAAGCTTTTTCTGCATCAATTGAGAGAATCATATGGTCTTTGTTTTTTAATTTGTTTATGTGCTGAATTACATTTATAGATTTACGTATATTGAACCAGCCTTGAGACCCTGGGATAAAACCAACTTGGTCATGATGTATAATTTGTTTGATGTGTTGCTGGATTCTGTTTGTTAGGATCTTGTTGAATATTTTTGCATCTATATTCATTAGTGATATTGGTCTATAATTTTCTTTTCTTGTTGGGTCTTTTCCTGGTTTGGGGATCAGGGTGATATTTGCTTCATAGAACGTGTTGGGTAGTCTTCCTTCTTTTTCTACATTTTGGAACAGGTTGAGTAATATAGGTACTAATTCCTCTTTAAAGGTTTGGTAGAATTCTGACGTGAAACCATCTGGTCCCGGGCTTTTCTTTTTAGGGAGGTTTTGTATAGTTGATGCTATTTCTGAACTTGTTATGGGTCTGTTCAACATTTCCACTTGATTCTGGTTAAGTCTTGGAAGGTGGCGTGCTTCCAAGTATCGGTCTATTTCCTTCAGATTTTCATATTTCTGAGAATAAAGTTTCTTGTAATATTCATTAAGGATTTTTTGGATTTCTGATGAGTCTGTGGTTATTTTGTCTTTGTTGTTTCTGATTGATGATATTAGAGATTTTACTCTTTTTTTCCTGATTAGGTTGGCCAGAGGTTTATCTATTTTATTGACCTTTTCAAAAAACCAGCTTTTTGATTTATTGATCTGTTGTATTATTCTTTTGTTTTCAATTTCATTTAATTCTGCTCTAATTTTGGTTATTTCTTTTCTTCTACTGGGTTTGGGGTTGGAATGTTCTTCCTTTTCCAGTTGCGTGAGATGTCCCATTAAGTTGTTAACTTCCTCTCTTTCCGTTCTCTTGAGGAAGGCTTGCAGTGCTATAAATTTCCCTCTTAGAACTGCCTTTGCAGTGTCCCAGAGGTTCTGATAGCTTGTGTCTTCATTGTCATTTTGTTCCAAAAAATTGGTGATTTCTTTCTTAATCTCATCTCTGACCCAGCTATCATTCAGCATAAGGTTATTTAACTTCCATGTTTTTGTATGGGTATGCAGATTCCTGTTGTTACTCAATTCAAGTTTTATTCCATGATGGTCCGAGAAGATGCATGGAATAATTTCTATTCCTTTAAATTGACTGAGGTTAGACTTGTGACCTAAAATGTGATCAATTTTGGAGTAAGTTCCGTGGGCTGATGAGAAGTATGTGTATTCAGTTTTGTTGGGATGAAATGTTCTGTAGATGTCTGCTAAATCTAAATACTGGATGGTTAGGTTTAAATCTAAGATTTCTTTGCTCAGCTTCTTTCTGGAGGATCGATCCAACACTGCCAAGGGAGTGTTGAAATCTCCAACGATTATGGAGCTGGAGGAAATCAAGTTACTCATGTCTGTTAGAGTTTCTCTTATAAATTGAGGTGCATTCTGGTTGGGTGCATAGATATTAATAATTGAGATCTCGTCATATTGAGTATTACCCTTAACAAATATGAAGTGACCATTCTTGTCCTTCCTTACTTTTGATGGTTTAAAGCCTACTGTATCTGCAAATAAAATTGCAACACCTGCTTTTTTCTGATTACCATTTGCCTGAAATATGGATGACCATCCTTTCACCCTGAGTCTGTATTTGTCTTTTAAGTTGAGATGTGACTCTTGTATGCAACAAATATCTGGCTTAAGTTTTTGTATCCAGTCAGCTAACCTATGCCTCTTTAGAGGACAGTTTAAGCCATTCACATTGATGGAGAGTAAGGATAAGTCTGGTGGAATTTTGGGTATCGAGTTTTTCAAAGGTCCAGTGGACATTTTTAATCCTTTCGCCAGTGTGGAAGTTGGAGTTTGATCCGAAGTTTCTGAGTGAGTTTACTTTTGTGGTATAGGATTGGGTTGGTCATTGTGGAGGATAGGTCTGAGAACATCCTGAAGAGCTGGTTTACTTATGGCAAATTTTTTCAACATATGAATGTCATTGAAGTATTTAATTTCTCCATCATAGATGAAACTCAGTTTAGCTGGATACAAGATCCTGGGTTGAAAGTTTTTTTGCTTTAGGAGATTAAAAGTTGATGACCAGCCTCTTCTTGCTTGAAAAGTTTCAGCAGAGAGATCCGCAGTTATTCTAATATTCTTACCTTTGTACGTTATAGTTTTCTTTCGCCGGGCTGCTTTGAGAATCTTCTCTTTCATGTTAACTTTAGTGAAGCTAATTATGATATGTCTGGGAGATGGCTTTTTGGGGTTGAATCGTGCTGGGGTTCTGAAGCTGTCTGCTATCTGAATTTCAGATTCTCTAGGCATGTCTGGAAAATTTTCTTTCATAATTTCATGTAGAAGGGCCTCTGTGCCCTTGGCTGCCACATCATCAGCCTCCGAAATTCCTATAACCCTTATGTTATGTTTTTTCGAATTATCTGAGAGCTCTCTGAGTGAGTGATCCGTTTTTGCTCTCCATTTCTCTTCCTCTTTGAGAGATTGGGAGCGTTCGAAGACTTTATCTTCAATGTCAGAAATCCTTTCTTCTGCTTGCTCCATTCTGTTACTGAGGGATTCTACTGTATTTTTCATATCTTTGAGGGCTGTAAGTTCTTGTTTCAGTGTGTCTAAGTCTTTGGTGGTTTTGTCTTTAAATTCGTTAAATTCTTGAGACAACTTTTGAATTTCTCCTCGAATTCCTAATTCCATTTTATTAATCTTGTCTGCAAACCAAATTCTGAATTCGACTTCTGACATCTCAGCCAGTTGTTTATGAATGGGATCTTCAATCACATCTGCCGTATCTTTTCTTGGGGGGGTTGATCTATTCTGGTTATTCATGTTACCAGAGTTTTTCCGCTGATTCCGCCCCATGGTTTACTCCCTTTGGTTTTTCCCCTGGGGTTTTATCGAGGGCCCGTACAGTGTTGTGGCCTGAGAAACTGGGGCCCTGTCTGGTGTGGTGGAGCAAAGTGGTTCTGTCTTGTTTTCAGCTGGTTTCTGTTCGATCCTATTGCAACTTCTACTCTGGCTTGAAGTCTCAGCTGTGTGAAAAAATCAGCAATTAAGTCACCCCGCCTGCCCACCTCTGGCCCCAGTTGGAAAAGGAGAATCAAACCTTCCTACAATCGCACACCCAGGGCACCACCTGAAAAGTCCTCAGTCTATTAGCCCAGTTCAAAAGGTCCGAATCAACTGTCTCAATCGGCACTTGTCTCGGGTGGAAGGGTTCAAGAGGTCTCTGGGAACTGGATCACAGGGGCCTGGTGACTCCTCTGAGACAGCTCACCCCAGTGCAGCGTGGAGTCAGGAGGAGCCACCCCGCAAACAGAGCAGTCTGGGAAGGTTGACGTCTCCTTCCCCACTTTGCCCCTCCGTCGGACCCAGTCACTGGTATCTCTGCAGATGGCTAACCCAGTTGCCTGCAGTGAACAGACACTCCAGGGGTTTGCACCTGCCTGAATCGCGAGGAAGTCTGCCAGGCCCCCGCAGACTGCCGCTATCTAGCAGGAGGAGATGGGGCCTGACATCTTTGAGTGTTTGATGCAGGTGATGGGAAGGAGGTGTTCACTCAGGCTTAGCCCCGTCCCTGATGGATGCTGCTAACAGAACAGAACAGAACAGACAACTTTGTGAGGTTCTGTCTCTGTTCCTGTCATCGCCTACAGGAGACGGGCTGTTTTGAGTTCAAACGTCTTTGCTGCTGGAGAATTGCGTCTGAACACCTCTCTGGGTCGGCCCCGCCCTGGAGGCTTCTGGGTTTGTGAGCCGTGACACCGGTGGCCTCCTCTGGTTGCCCAGGGAGACAGGGGGTGTGGCCTCAGAATATCCAGAAGTGAGCGTTCTGCCGTTAAAGAAAAAACGGCTGTTGATCTACCTCCAGGGAACTGCTGCTCTGGTGTGGGCACTCAGGCGACCCTTTTCTCCTCTGTCCCGCGCACCAGAGTCAGCACTGAGCGGCTGCAGTTTGTGCTGGGTCCACGCCCCTTAAGAGATCCCCCAAGAATCAGAACTCTTGGGGGATGGGCCCCCAGACCCGGATTGGGAGTGGGGCTGGGGGAAGCTAGAGTTTCATTCAGTTTCACGCAATACTACGGTCCGGGGAGGGCTCCTGCACTGCACCGCAGGGAAGTGCCGCCAAGGCTTGATTTCCCCTCAGCGGAGTGCCCTCTCCTTGCTCACGTGTCCCAGAGTCAGCGCTGACCTGATGTAGCTCAGGCACTGTGCACTCCCCTCGAGAAATCACCCAAGGAGCCGAACTCCGGAGGGATAGGCCCTCAGACCCCGAGTGAGAGTAGGGGCTCTCAGCTCTCAGCGGGGAGGCCAGAGTCTTATTCAGTCTTGTGCCCGGGGAGGGCTCCTGCACTGCACCGCAGGGAAGTGCCGCCAAGGCTTGATTTCCCCTCAGCGGAGTGCCCTCTCCTCGCTCACGTATCCCAGAGTCAGCGCTGACCTGACGCAGCTCAGGCACTGTGCACTCCCCTCGAGAAATCACCCAAGGAGCCGAACTCCTGGGGGATTGGCCCTCAGACCCCGAGTGAGAGTAGGGGTTCTCAGCTCTCAGCGGGGAGGCCAGAGTCTTATTCAGTCTTGGGCCCCGTATGCCCGGGGAGGGTTGCTGCACTGCACCGCAGGGAAGTGCCGCGAGGCGTGACTCCCCCTCAGCCCGGTGCCCTCTCCTCACTCGCGGGCCTCAGAGTCAATGCTACCAGTCGCAACTCGGGGACTGTCCACTCCCCTTGAGAAATCACCCAAGGATCCGAAGTTCTGGGGGACAGGCCTCCAGACCTCAGTGGGCGGGAGGGGAGCGCCGGGGATTCAGGGTTGCCGGCTAAGGATTCCCAAAGTTTTATTCAGCCCTATGTCCGGCAGGAGAACGCCACGGCACCCCAGTAGGGGAGGTAGGTCCAGTTTTTAGAAGGTCTTTCCCGTGGAGTGTAGTGGGAGGGCCTTTAATTTCTGCCCGCTTGTTAAATTGTGGGGCTCCAGAGCCGGTCTCATGGGGGAGGGGGACTCCCGTCCGCTTGGTGGTGGATTTTGTACCTTTTGTTTGCGTCCTTGTGATCACAACTTGCCTCAGCGGTGTTGATGTGCGTTCTTCAGCCTTCTCTCTTGGTGAGGCTCAAGTCCACCAGGATACTTACTAAATTCCTGTCCCTTAACTCTCCTTCTGGACGGGAGCCTTTGTTGAAAGCTGGCTTCAGTCCGCCATCTTGTCTCCCTCCCCCTCCATCTTTCTTTAAGGCTGCATAGTATTCCATGGTATATATGTATCACAATTTGCTAGTCCATTCGTGGGTCGATGGGCACTTGGGTTTCTTCCATAACTTAGCAATTATGAACTGGGCTGCAATAAACATTCTGGTACAGAAGTCTTTTTTGCATTGTGATTTTTGGGCTTCTGGGTATAAACCTAGTAAAGGAATTATAGGATCGAATGGCAGGTCTATTTTTAGGTCTCTAAGTATTCTCCAAACATCCTTCCAGAAGGAATGTATTAGTGTGCATTCCCACCAGCAATGTAGAAGTGTGCCCTTTTCTCCACATCCTTGCCAAAACCTCCGGTTTGGGGATTTTTGTATGTGGGCTACTCTTACTGGGGTTAGGTGATATCTCAAAGTAGTTTTGATTTGCATTTCTCTGATGATTAAGGATGATGACCTTTTTTTCATGTGTTTGGAGATTGTGTGTCTGTCTTCTTTGGATAAGTTTTGCTTCAAGTCCCTTGCCCACCCTGATATGGGGTCATGTGTTCTTTTCTTGTTATATGTTTGAGTTCTCTGTGGATTATGGTTATTAGACCTTTATCAGAGGTATAACCTGAAAGTATTTTCTCCCAATCTGAGGGTTGTCTGCTTGCTTTACTTACTATGTCCTTGGCTATGCAGTAGCTTTTTAGTTTGACAGGGTCCCAGTAGTGTATTTTTGATACTGCTTCAATTGCCTGGGGAGTCCTCCTCATAAAATATTCACTCAGGCTAATTCCTTCAAGAGTTTTCCCTGCACTTTCTTCAAGTATTTTTATAGTTCATGTCTTAAGTTTAAATCTTTTATCCAGTGAGAGTCTATCTTAGTTAATGGTGAAAGGTGTAGGTCCAGTTTCAATCTTCTACAGGTCGCCAGCCAGTTCACCCAGCATCATTTCTTAAATAGGGAATCTTTTCCCCACAGAATATTTTTAATTGGCTTGTCAAAGAGAAAATAACGGTAAGTAGCTGGATTCATCTCTTGGTTCTCTATTCTGTTCTAGACATCTACTTCTCTGTTTTTGTGCCAGTACCATGCTATTTTGATCACTATTGATTTATAGTACAGTCTCAGGTCTGGCAGCATGATTCCTCCTGCTTTTTTTTTATGGCTGAGTAATGTTTTGGCTATTTGAGTTTTTTTCTGATTCCATATAAAACGAAGTATTAGTTTTTCAAGATCTTTAAAATATAACAATGGAGCTTTAATAGGAATTGCCTTAAAATTATATATTGCTTTGGGTAGTATAGACATTTTAACAATGTTGATTCTTCCCAGCCATGAGCATGGTATGTTTTTCTGTCTGTTAACATCTTCAGCTATTTCTTTTCTTAAGTTTCATAGTTCTCTTTGTAGAGATCTTTCACATCCTTTGTTAGGTATACTCCCAAATATTTCATCTTCTTTGGCACTACTGTGAAAGGAATAGACTCCTTGACTGTTTTTTCGGCTTGATTATTGTTGGTATATACAAAGGCTACAGATATGGGTGTTGATTTTGTAGCCTGAGACATTGCTGTATTCCTTGATCACTTCTAAAAGTGTTGTGGTAGAATCCCTAGTGTTTTCCAGATATACGATCATATCATCTGCGAAGAGTGAAAGTTTGATCTCTTCTGACCCTATGTGGATGCCCTTGATCGCCTTTTCTTCCCTAATTGCGGTGGCTAAAACTTCCATTACAATGTTAAAGAGCAATGGAGACAATGGGCAACCTTGCCTGGTTCCTGATCTAAGTGGAAATGATTCCAATTTAACTCCATTCAATACGATATTGGCTGTGGGTTTGCTGTAGATGGCCTCTATTAGTTTAAGAAATGTCCCTTCTATACCAATTTTCTTAAGTGTTCTCATCATGAAGGGATGCTGGATATTATTGAAAGCTTTTTCTGCATTGATTGAAAGAATCATATGGTCTCTATTTTTTAGTTTGTTTATGCGCTGAATTATATTTATAGATTTACGTATATTGAACCATCCTTGAGACTCTGGGATAAATCCCACTTGATCATGGTGTATAATATTTTTCATGTGTTGTTGGATTCTCTTTGTTAGGATCTTATTGAGTGTTTTATCATCAATATTCATTAGTGATATTGGTCTACAATTTTCTTTTCTTCTTGGGTCTTTCTCTGGTTTAGGGACCAAGGTTATTTTTGCTTTGTAGAATGTGTTGGGTAATATTCTTTCTTTTTCTATATTTTGGAAGAGGATTAGTAATATAGGTACTAGTTCTTCTTTCAATGTTTGGTAGAATTCTGACATAAAACCATATGGTCCTGGGCTTTTCATTTTAGGAAGATTTTGTATAGTTGATGCTATTTGAGAACTTGATACAGGCCTGTTCAACATTTGCACTTCATTCTGGCTATGTCTTGGTAGGTGGCGTACTTCCAGGCATAGGTCGATTTCTTTGAGATTTTCATATTTCTGAGAGTAGAGTTTCTTGTAGTATTCATTAAGGATTTTATGAATTTCTGAGGGGTCTTTTGTTATTTCATCATTACCATTTCTGATTGATGAAATTAGAGATTTTACTCTTTTTTTCCTGGTTAGGTTGGCCAAAGGTTTATCTATTTTATTAATGTTTTCAAAAAACCAACTTTTGGATTTATTGATCTGTTGTATAATTCTTCTGTTATCAGTGTCATTTAGTTCTGCTCTTATTTTGGTTATTTCTTTTCTTCTGCTGGGTTTGGGGTTGGAATGTTCTTCCTTCTACAGTTGCTTGAGATGTCCCATTAAGTTATTAACTTCCCCTCTTTCCGTTTTCTTGAGGAAGGTTTGCAGTTTTATAAATTTCCCTCTTAGGACTGCCTTTGCAGTATCCCAGTGGTTCTGGTAGTTCATGTCTTCATTATTGCTTTATTCCAAAAATTTGGCGATTTCCTTCTTTTTTTTATTTTGGCCGGGGCTGGGTTTGAAACCGCCACCTCTGGCATATGGGACTGGTGCCCTACTCCTTGAGCCACAGGCACCGCCCAAGCAATTTCCTTCTTAATCTTGTCCATAACCCAACTATGCTTCAGCATAAGGTTGTTTAGCATCCATCTTTTTGTATGGGTATGCAAGTTCCTGTTGTTATTGAGTTCAAATTTTATTCCATGATGGTCTGAGAAGATGCAAGGAATAATTTCTATTTTTTAAAGTTTGCTGAGGTTAGATTTGTGGCCTAGGATATGGTCAATTTTGGAATATGTTCCATGCGCTGATGAGAAGAATGTGTATTCAGTTTTGTTGGGATGAAATGTTCTGTAGATGCCTTTTAAACCCAGATGTTGAATGGTTGAGTTTATATCTAAAATTTCTTTGCTTAGCTTCTTTTTGGAGGATCTATCCAGCACTGTTAAAGGGCTGTTAAAATCTCCAACTACTATGGAAGTGGAGGAGATAAAGTTGCTCATGTCTGTTAGAGTTTCTCTTATGAACTGAGGTGCATTTTTGTTGGGTGCATAAATATTAATAATTGAGATCTCATCATATTGAACATTACCTTTAACAAATATGAAGTGTCCATCCTTATCCTTAATTATTTTGGGATAACTATGGTCTCTGTTTGAGTCCATAATTATCCATTTGTGTTTGTGAACAGGATTGGAACACCTACTTTTTTCTGCTTTCCATTTGCCTGGAATATAGATGACCATCCCTTCACCTTGATCCTGTATTTGGCCTTTAATGTAAGATGTGATTCTTGTATGCGGCAGGTATCTAGCTTGAGTTTTTGTATCCAGTTAGACAACCTGCGCCTCTTTAGAGGACATTTTAAACCATTCACATTAATTGAGAATATTGATAAGCCTTTAGAGAGTCTGGTGGACATTTTTAATGTTTTCAACTGTGGAAGTTGGAATGTGATCAAATTTTTCTGGGTGGGTGTACTTTTGTGGTGGAGGATTACGCAGGTCTTTATGGAGGATAGGTCTGAGAATATCCTGAAGAGCTGGTTTAGTTATGGCAAATTTCTTCAACATGTGAATGTCATTGAAGTATTTAATTTCTCCGTCATAAATGAAATTCAGTTTAGCTGGGTATAGGATCCTGCGTTGAAAGTTATTTTGTTTTAGGAGATTAAAAATCAATGACCATCCTCTTCTAGCTTGAAAGGTTTCAGCAGAGAGATCTGCAGTTATTCTGATATTCTTCCCCTTGTAGGTAATGGTTTTCTTTCGTCTGGCAGCTTTCAGAATTTTCTCCTTCATATTAACTTTGGTGAAATTGATTATGATGTGTCTGGGGGATGTCTTATTTGGGTTGAGTTGTGTTAGAATTCTGAAACTGTCTGCTATCTGAATTTCAGAATCTCTTGGCATGTCTGAAAGTTCTCCTTTATAATCTCATGGAGAAGAAACTCTGTGCCTTGTGAAGCCAGTTTGTGGCTTTCGGGGATCCCTATTAGACGAATATTGATTTTCTTCGAATTATCCCAGACCTCTCTGAGAGAGTGATCTGTTTTTGCCCTCCATTTCTCTTTCTCTTTGAGAGTTTGGGAGTGTTCAAAGCTTTGTCGTCGAAATGCTTGAGGATGATGGGAAGATGGCTGACTGAAGCCAGCTTTCCATAGAGGCTCCTGTCCTGAAGGAGAGTTAGGGGACGAAAATTTAGCAAATAACCTGATGGATTCCAGCAACACCAAGTGAGAAAGTTGAAGAACGCACATCAACCCCGCTGAGGAGAGCTGCGATCACAAGGAAGCAAACAAAAGGTACAAAACCCATCACCAAGCGGACGGGAGTCCCCCCTCCCCACCTGATCGGCTTAAGGGCCCCACAAACAAAAGGGCAGAAATCAAAGGCCATCCCACTACACTTCACGGGAAAGACCTACTACAAACTAGACCTACCTCCCTTACTGGGAGGCCTAGGCGTTATCCTGCCAGGCATAAAACTGTATAAATCTGTAAATTTCCTTTGCCGGTGACTCTGAGTACCCAGCACTTCCCTCCACTCTCTCTGAGGTCTGAAAGCCTGTCCCCCAGGAGTTCGGATTCTTGGGTGGCTCCTAAAGGGGAGAGGACAGTCCCTGAGCTGTGGCTGGTCAGCGCTGATTCTGGGGCACGGGAGAGAGTTTAGGACAGTCAGCGGAGGGAGACCCTCACCAGGGTGGCACTTCCCCGAGGCGAGGTGCAGCAGCCCTCCTTGGGCAACAATACCTCCAGGCATATAGCTGAGTCCAACTCGCTACCAGCTGCTCTGAGTGCCTGGCGCTCCCCCCACCCTCATTCTGTCGTCCGGAGACCTGAACGCCTGCTGTGTGGCTGGGCAGGGAACTGGGGATAGCCGAGTCTGTTCGCAGCCCAGCGGTTCTGGGCTCCAGCCGCTCCCTCCCACCCCGCCCCCACTCTGAAGCCTGAAGGCTTGAGCTACGGCAGTACAACCAGGCGAGAGATGGGAAGAATCTGAATTTCCTTGCTGCCGAGAGCCCTGGGCTCCCGGCGTTCACCCCGACCTCGCTCTGTGGTCCGGAGACCTGAACGCCTGCTCGGTTCTGAGCTACAGCCACTCCCTCCACCCCGCCCCCACTCTAAAGCCTAAAGCTTGAGCTGCAGCGGTACAACCAGGCGAGAGACCGGGAGAATCTGAATCTGTTCGCTGTCCACCAGGCTCCCTAGGCTCGGAGCCCCTGCTGGCTCGGAGTGCCTGGCGCTCCCCCGCCCTCACTCTGTGGTCCGGAGACCTGAACGCCTGCCGTGTGGCTGGCCAGGGAACTGGGGATAGCCGAGTCTGTTCGCTGCCCAGGGATTCTGGGCTCCAGCCACTCCCTCCCACCCCGCCCCCACTCTGAAGCCTGAAGGCTTGAGCTGCAGCAGTATAACCAGGCAAGAGACAGGAAGAATCTGAATTTGCTCGCTGCAGACTGGGCTCTGGCTCCAGGCTCCCAGCGTTCACCCCTCCCTCGCTCTGGGGTCTGGAGACCTGCTCGGTTTGAGCTCCAGCCACTCCCTCCACCCCGCCCCCACTCTACAGCCTGAAGGCTTGAGCTGCCGGGCGAGAGACCGGGAGAACCTGAATCTGCTCGCTGTTGACCAGGCTCCCTACAGCTTGGAGCCCCTGCTGGCTCTGAGTTCCAGGCGCTCCCCCGCCCTCACTCTGTGGTCCGGAGACCTGAACACCTGCCGTGTGGCTGGGCAGGGAACTGGGGATAGCCGAGTCTGTCCGCTGCCCAGCGGTTCTGGGCTCCAGCCGCTCCCTCCCACCCCACCCCCACTCTGAAGCCTGAAGGCTAGAGCTGCGGCAGTACAAACGGGCGAGAGACTGGGAGAAACTGAATCTGCTCGCTGTCGACCGGGCTCCCTACGGCTTGGAACCCACTTGGAGGTAGATCAACAGCCGTTTTTTCTTTAACGGCAGAACGCTCACTTCTGGATATTCTGAGGCCACACCCCCTGTCTCCCTGGGCAACCAGAGGAGGCCACCGGTGAGCGGGGGATTTCTTGACACTGCTCACAAACCCAGGAAGCTTCCAGGGCGGGGCCAACCCAGAGAGGTGATCGGACTCAAACCTCCAACACCAAAGACGTTTGAACTCAAAACAGCTTGTCTTCTGTAGGCGATTTCGACAGGAACAGAGACAGAACCCCGCAAAGTTATCTGTTCTGTTCTGTTCTGTTCTGTTAGCAGCATCCATCAGGGACGGGGCTAAGCCTGAGTGAACACTTCCCTCCCATCACCTGCATCAAACACTCATAGATGTCAGGCCCCATCTCCTCCTGCTAGATAGTGGCAGTCTGCGGGGGCCTGGTAGACTTCCTTGTGATTCAGGCAGGTGCAAACCCCTGGAGTGTCTGTTCACTGCAGGCAACAGGGTTAGCCATCTGCAGAGATACCAGTGACTGGGTCTGATGAAGGGGCAAAGTGGGGAAGGAGACGTCAACCTTCCTAGACTGCTCTGTTTGCTGGGTGGCTCCTCCTGACTCCACGCTGCACTGGGGTGAGCCGTGTCAGAGGAGTCACCAGGCCTCTGTGATCCAGTTCCCAGAGACCTCTTGAACTCTCTCACCCGAGACAAGTGCCGATTGAGACAGTTGATTTGGACCTTTTGAACTGGGCTAACAGACTGAGGACTTTTCAGGCGGTGCCCTGGGTCTATGGTTGTAGGAAGGTTGATTCTCCTTTTCCAACTGGGGCCAGGGGTGGGCAGGTGGGGTGACTTAATTGCTGATTTTTCCACACAGCTGAGACTTCAAGCCAGAGTAGAAGTTGCAATAGGATCGAACAGAAACCAGCTGAAAGCAAGACAGAACCACTTTGCTCCACCACACCAGACAGGACCCCAGTTTCTCAGGCCACAACACTGTACGGGCCCTCGATAAAACCCCAGGGGAAAAACCAAAGGGAGTAAAATAACCATGGGGCGGAATCAGCAGAAAAACTCTGGTAACATGAATAACCAGAATAGATCAACCCCCCCAAGAAAAGACATGGCGGATGTGATTGAAGATCCCATTCATAAACAACTGGCTGAGATGTCAAAAATCGAATTCAGAATTTGGATGGCAGACAAGATTAATAAAATGGAATTAGGAATCTGAGGAGAAATTCAAAAATTGTCTGAAGATTTAACAAATTTAAAGACAAAACCACCAAAGACTTAGACACACTGAAGCAAGAACTTACAGCCCTCAAAGATATGAAAATACAGTAGAAGGGAAGGGGGGGTGGGTAGACGGAGGGGGATCGGTGGGATCACACCTGGGGTGCATCTTACAGGGGTATTTGCGAAACTTGGTAAATGTAGAATGTAAATGTTTTGGCACAGTAACTGAGATAACGCCAGAAAGGCTATGTTAACCACTGTGATAAAAATGTGTCAAATGGTTTATGAAGCGAGTGTATGATGCCCTATGATCATATCAATGTATACAGTTATGATTTAATGAAAAAAAACAAAGCTTTGTCTTCAACGTCAGAAATTTTTTCTTCTGCTTGTTCCAATCTGTTACTGATGGATTCTACTGTGTTCCTCAGATCTTTGAGGGATGCAACTTATTGTCTCAATGTGTTAAAGTCTTTGGTCATTTGGTCTTTGAATTTGTTGAATTCTTGAGATATCTTTTGGGGTATTTCTTCGAGTCCTTATTCAATCTTTTTTGCTATCCAGATTCTGAATTTTATTTCTGACATCTCAGCTATTTGTGCATGGGATCTTGTGCTGTGTTTGCCCCATTGGTCCTTGGGGGAGTTTATCTACTCTGATTATTCATATTGCCAGAGTTTTTCTTTTGATTTCACCTCAGGATTGTTTTTCACCATTGCCTCTGCTTGTATTCAGAGTTAGGGGAGGTGTATCTCCAAGATTAGACTCCAGCGGGATCACTCTACCTTTGTAGTGTGTGACCCTGTATAGTTCCTCTGGGGCTGCCTCAGCTAGGGAGTTCTGGATGTGGAAGCTGCTCCGGTGTGTGACACACCTGGATCCAGCAACAGGCAGGTGGCGGTATGCACAGTTTTGACTGTGCCTGGCGCCCAGTGATTTTGGCACAGAGAGCCCAAGGCTTCATCAGTCTCTGGCCAGGAGAATGGCTCTGTGCAGAGGCAGGGAGGGCCCCAGAGGACACGCAGCTACCAGTATCCCTGACCAGATGAGCAGGCCATTGTGGAGGCCTGGAGGACACAGGAAGGAAGACGCAGGTTTGAACGGCTCCCGCAGTTCCTGATCAGGGAATGTGGAGGCCCAGTTGGTGTGTGTCATGGGTCAGGGTTCATGGTGCAGCTCTTATGGAGTTCCAGATGGAGCCAGACCCAGGAGTTTGAGGTTGCTATGAGCTGTGACACCACGGCACTCTACCCAGGGCAACAGCCCAAGTCTTCAGTGTGCCCAGACCGTCTCACTCTGCCCCTATGTGTTAAGGCTGTAAGGCAGGTCAGTCCCCACCTTTAGGCTGCTCAGACTCTAGGTTACTAGGTCCCTCCCAATCCTTGCTCTGGGACCCTGAGGACGGAGCTTGTCGGGGCAGTTCTCTAAATCGCTCCCTGAGGCCCAGCTCAGTGGCTCAGTCTGGGCCCCTAGACAATGGCCAAAGTTCTCCACACTCCTGCTCAAACTCTCCCCATGGCAGTTCAACTGAGTGCCAAGTCTAAAAACACTGAAACAGTTCATAGGTAAGCCCTTTCCGGTTTGCAGTCTCTGCTGCTTGTACATACAGTTGCCGGCAGGATTAGGTCAATCAAACACACGCAACCACTTCCCAGTTTTCCACTGTTTTTATCCTCCTCTTAGGGTTCAGAAGTCCCTTGCTGACTCCCTGTATCCTCAAAGGGATGATTATACGCAGATTCCACCAGCCAGAGATGCCTGGAGTCTTATCTCCCCAGACTCACCGTGCCCATTTGCAGGGAAGCTGTTACTCGGCTGCCATTTTTAATTCACCCCCTGGTTCTTTTTTAACACAAGAAAATGTGCAATCTGAATATTAAACATGTCCTTTCTCTAACTTCAATGAATATTGTTTTAAGTGAAAAAGTGTACACATGTAAAAGAATACTAAAATAAGATATTAAAATAAATGAAGAAAATTTGTCTACATTTTTTCTTTATTTATACCCCAAATTCAATTCAGTCATATTTCTAAACAATATGTCAAACCCCTTCCTGTTTTATTTCCACCACCACCATCACTCTAGATATGATATTCTTCTGCCTAAACAACTCTGATATTTCCTAATACAGATTTCTTTTTAACTTAGTTTTCATTAAATAATAACTGTATACACTTATTGGGTACAATATGATGATCTGATGTACAATGTGGAATGCTTAAATAAAACTAATTAACATAATGATCACCTCACTTACTAATTTTTGTGGTACAACATTTATAATAAACTTAATTGTTTTGAAATGTACCCCTGTATTGGGTACATTTGGTGAAATACCACCAAATGTCTTCCCTACACTAGCCTTGAAGCTTCCCCTCTCCTCTTCCTCTTCTCCTCTCTTTCATTTTGGTCTGTCTTTGTTTTCTATCATTCATATGAATGTGCAAGTGTTTATATACTGGTTTCATAATAGTATTGAGTTTATTGGATATTTCTTTTTCCATTTTTGAGATACTTTACTAAGAAGAATGTGTTCAGGCTCCATCTAGAGAAACATAAAAGATCCAAAGTCTCCATCTTTGTTGTGGCTGCATGGTATTCCATGGTATTCCATGGCATACCACATATTCTTTATCCATTAATGGTGTGAAGGACATTAAGGCTGCTTCCACGATTTGACTATTGGGAATTGGACTGCAATAAACATTTTGGTGCAAATGTCTTTCTTGTGAAATGATTTTTGTTCATCTGGATAGATGCCTGGTAAGGATATTGGAGGATAAAATGGTAGGTCAACTTTTAGTTCCTTCAGAATTCTCCATACCTCTTTGCAAAAAGACTGTATTAGTTTTCACTCTCACCAGCAATGTAGAAGTGTTTCTTTCTCTTCCTATCCACACCAACATCTGCACTTTGGAAATGTAGGCTAATCTTACTGGAGTTAGGAGATATATCAAAGTGGTTTTGATTTGCATTTCTCTGATGAATTAAGATGATGAGCAGTTTTTCATGTGTTCGTGGTCCATGTGTCTGTCATCTTCAGAAAAGTTTTTGTTCAAGTCTCTTGCCCACAGACAAATAGGGTTGTTCATTCTTCTCTTATTGCTTAGTTCGAGTTCTCTGTGGATTCTAGTTATCAGACCTTTATCAGAAACATAACCTGCAAAGATCTCCCATTCTGAAGGCTGTCTATATGCTTTATTACAGTGTCCTTAGCTGTGCAGAAGCTTTTTGGCTTGATCAGAGCCCAGTAATATATTTGTGGTGTTGCTTTAATTGCCAGAAGTGTCCCCTTCATAAAATAATCTCCCAGGCCAATTTCTTGAAGCATTTTTCCTGCACTCTCTTATAGTATTGTTAGAGTTTCATGTCTTAAGTTTAACTCTTTTATCCAGTGAGAATCAATTGTCGTTAGTGGTGAAAGGTGAGGCTCCAGTTTCAGTCTTCTTCAGGTCACTAGCCAGTTCTCCCAGGACCATTTGTTAAATAGGGAATCTTTTCCCCAATGTGTGATTTCGTTAGGCTCATCAAAGATCAAATGACAATACATGCTTTGGTTCATCTCCAGATTGTCTATTCTGTTCCATATATCTACATCTCTATTTTTATGCCAATATCATGCTGTTTTAATTACTACAGATTTATAGTATAATCTGAAGCTTGGTAACATAACGCCTCCTGATTTGTTTTTATTTCTACATAATTTATTGGCCATATGAGATGTTTTATGATTCTATATAAAACGAAGTACTATTTTTACAAGTGCTTTAAAGTATGACATTGGTGCTTTCATAAGGATTGCATTAAATCTATAGATTAAATTATAGACATTGTAACAATGTTGATTCTTCCCAGCCGTGAGCATGGTATGTTTTTCCACTTGTTAACATCTTCAGCTATTTCCTTTGTCAGGGTTTCATAGTTCTCATTATAGAAATATTTTAATTCCTTTGTTAGATAAATTCCCAAGTATTTCATCTTCTTTGGCAGTACTTTAAAAGGAATAAAGTACTTGACTAGATTTTTAGTTTGCCTATTGTTGGCATATATATAAGCTACTGATTTGTAAGTATTGATTTTGTATCCTGAGACACTGCTATATTCCTTGATAGCAGGTATAAAATCATGTCATCCACAAAGAGGGAGTGTTGGACCTCCTCTGATCCCATTTGAATACCCTCAGTATCTTCCTCTTGCCTAATTTCAATGTATAGGTCATCCATTACTATGTTGGATAGCTATGTTGTCTAGTTCCAGATCTGAGTGGAAGTGTTTTCAATTTTACTCTATTCAATATGATATTGGCTGTGAGTTCGCTGTATGTGGCCTCTATTACTTGAAGAAATGTCTCATCTAAGCCTATTTTCTTAAGTGTTCTGATCATGAAAAGATGCCAGATATTATAAAAAGCTTTTTCTTCATTCATCGAGAGAATAATATGGCCTTTGTATTTTATTTTATGTATGTAGTGTATGATATTTATAGATTTATGTATATTAAACCAACCTTGTAACCCTGGGATAAAACAAACATGATCATGGTGCCATGATTTTTTTTTTTTATGTATTGATGAATTCTGTTTGCTAGGATCTTATTGAATATTTTTGCATCTATATTCATTAATGATATTGGTCTATATTTTTCTTTCTTGTTGGGTCCTTTTCTGGGTTTTGGGATTAAGATGATATTTGCTTCATAAAATGTGCTGAGGAGGATTCCTGCTTTTTCTATGTTTTGGAAAAGATTATGGAATATAACTACTAGTTTGCTTTGAAGGTCTGGTAAAATTCTGATGTGAAGTCATCTTATCCCAGATTTCTTTTTGTTGGGACATTTTGTATAGTTGGTGCTATTTCAGTGCTTGATATAGGTCATTCAAAAATTGTAATATTTTCTGGTTGAGTGTAGGAAGGTTGTGTGCTTCTAGGAATTGGTTCCTTTACCCAAGGGTCATCATGTTTCTGAGAATAGAGTTTTTTGTAGTAATAATTGAGGAATTTTTGAATATCTGTGGTATCTGTTATTTCTCCTTTATTGCTTAATATTGACATTATTAACGATTTTACTTTTTGGGGCGGCGCCTATGGCTCAGTGAGTAGGGCGCCAGCCCCATATGCCGAGGGTGGCGGATTCAAATCCAGCCCCGGCCAAACTGCAACAAAAAAATAGCCGAGCGTTGTGGCGGGCGCCTGTAGTCCCAGCAGCTCTGGAGGCTGAGGCAGGAGAATCGAGTAAGCCGTAGAGTTAGAGGTTGCTGTGAGCCGTGTAACGCCACGGCACTCTACCTGAGGGCGGTACAGTGAGACTCTGTCTCTACAAAAAAAAAAAAAAGATTTACTTTTTGGTTGCTTGTTAGGTTAGCCAAGGTTTACCAACTTTATTAATCTTTTCAAAGAACCAACTTTTTATTTTGTTGATCTTCTGAACCACTCTTTTGTTTTCAATTTCATTTAGTTCTGCTCAAATTTTGGTTATGTCTTTTCTTCTATTCCGTTTGGAGTTGGATTTTTCTTTCTTTTCCAGTAGTTTGAGATGTCCCATTAGGTTGTTGACTTCCTCCCTGTTTTCTTGATGAAGGCTTCTAATGCTATAAAATTCCCTCTAAGGATAGCCTTTGCATTATCCCACAGGTTTTGATAATTTGTGTTTTTATTATTGTTTTGTTACAGAAATTTAATGATTTCCTTCTTTTTTTATAGTCTAATCTGTATTATTCCATAGATGAATTTGCATTTAAGAGGTGGTTTTTTTTTATTAAGTCACTTGTACATAGATCATAAATACATTTATGCCATTATTGAATTCAATGTGTTGATTATTAGTAAAAATTGGAGTGCTTACATCCTACAAATGAACATAGCTTTCACCTCATTTACCCAATTAAAGCATTAAGATATTTGTGTTCTGTACCTCATAGATCCACTTATACTTTCATTGTGCTCCATAGGTGTGGTTCCCCTATTAACCCTCCCTCTATCAATCCACCCCCTCCCTGCCTTCTACATCAACTTCACTCCTTCATCCTAGGCTATAGTTGTATTTCATTTTGCATAGGCAAGTGTGAATGATTCTAAAATAGTACTGAGTATATTGGATACTTTTTTCCCATTCCTAAGATATTTTACTAAGAAGAATATTTTCCAGCTCCATCCATGTAAACATACAGGAGGTAAAGTCTCCATTTTTTTTAATGCTGAATAATCTTCCATGATATATATTGCAATTCATTAATCCATTCGTGGGTCAATGGGCACTTGGGCTTCTTCCATAACTTGGCAAATATGAATTGAGCTGCAATGAAAAATCTGGTGCAAATATCTGTATTGCCAAATGATTATTTTTTCCTTTGGATATACGCCTAGAAGAGGAATTGCATGATCAAATTGGCAGGTGTACATTTAGATCCCTGAGTGTTCTCCAAACTTCCTTCCAAAAGGAACGAACTAGCTTGCATTCCCACCAGCACTGCAGTTTTCCCTTTTCTCCACATCCGTGATAACATGTGCAGTTTTGGGATTTTTATGATGTGTGCTACTCTGACTGGAGTTAGATAGTATCTCAGAGTAGTTTTGGTTTCAATTTCTCTGATGATTAAAGATGATGAGAATTTTTTCATGTGTCTGTCGAAAATGCGCCTGTCTTCAGAGAAGCTTCTGTTCATGTCTCTTGCCCACAATGAAATGGGATCACTTGTTTTTTGCTTAGTAATAAGTTTGAGTTCTCTGTGGATTCTGGTTATTAGACCTTTGTCAAAAATATAAATTGCAAAAATATTCTTCCATTCTGAGGGCTGTCTATTTGCTTTACTTAGTGTGTTTTTGGTAGTGCAGAAGCTTTTTAATTTGATTAGATCCCAGTAATGTATTTTTGATGTTGCTTCAATTGCCCGGGGTGTCCTCCTCATACAGTATTCTCCCAGGCCAATTTTTTCAAGCATTTTCCCTGCACTCTCTCTAAGAATTTTTATAGTTTCATGTCTTAAGTTTAAGTCATTTAACCAGTGAGAGATAATTTTTATTAGAGGAGAAAGGTGTGTGTCCAGTTTCAGTCTTTTACAGGTCACCAAACAATTCACCCAGCACCATTTATTGAATAAGGAATCTTTCCCCCACTTTATATTTTTAATAGGCTTATCAAAAATTAAATGACAATAAGTATCTAGGTTCACCTCTTGGTCTTCAATGTTGTTCCATACATACATCTCTCTGTTTTTGTGCCAGTACCATGCTGTTTTGATCACTATTGATTTAGTATAGTCTTAAGTCTGGAAGCATGATTTGTCCTGATTTATTTGTATTTCTGAGTAATGTCTTGGCTATTTGAGGTTTTTTCTGTTTCGAGAAAACGAAGTACTGATTTTTCCTTTTTCCAAAAAACTAAGTACTAATTTTTCCAGTTCTTTACAGTATGACAGAGGTGCTTTAATAGGGATCTGTAGATTAAATCTGTAGATTGCTTTAGATAGTATAGACATTTTAACAACGTTGATTCCTCCCAGACATCAGCATGGTATATTTTTTCCATTTGTTAACAACATCAACTATTTCTTTTCTCAGAGTTTCATAGTTCTCTTCTTAGAGATCTTTCACTTCTTTAGTTGGGTACACTTCCACAGATTTCATCTTCTCTGTCACTATTGTAAAGGAAATAGTGTCCTTTATAGTTTTTTCCCCTTGACTATTGTTGGTATATATAAAGGCTACATTTTACGATTGTTAATTTTGTATCCTGACATGTTACTGTATTCCTTGATCATTTCTAGGAGTTTTGTAGTTGATTTCATGGGGGTTTCCAGATATATAATATTATCATCTGCGAAGAGTGACATTTTTATCTCCTCTGGTCCTATTTGTATCCCCTTTATTGCCTTCTCTTGCCTGATTCCAGTGGCTAACTCTTCCATTGCAATGTTAAAAAGCAGTGGAGACAGTGGGCATCCTTGCCTGGTTCCTGAAACGAGTGGAAATAATTTCAATTTTACTCTATTCAATATGATATTGGCTGTGGGATTGCTGTAGATGGTCTCTATCTATTTAAGAAATATGCCTTCTATACCTATTTTCTTAAGCATTCTGATCAAGAAAGGATGTTATTTTTTTCCACTTTTTTGGCTAGGTCTAGGAGGGTGGCATGTTTTCTAGTATTGATCTATTTTCTTCAGATTTTCATACTTCTGAGAGTAGAGTTTAATGTAGTATTCACTAAGGATTTGTTGAATTTCTGAGGAGTCTGTTGTTATTTGACCTTTCTATTGTGACTGATGAAATTATGGATTTTACTATTTTACTTCTGGTTAGATTAGCCAAAGGTTTATATATTTTATTTAATTTTATTTTTTTGTAGTTTTTTTTCATTAATTTATTTATTTTTATTAAAACATAGCTGTGTACATTAGTATGATCGTGGGGCACCATACACTTGGTTCATAGATCGTTTGACACATTTTCATCACATTAGTTAACACAGCTTTTGTAGCATTTTCTTAGTTATTTTGCTAAGACTTTTACATTCCACATTTACTAGGATTCACATATACCCTTGTAAGATGCACCAAAGGTGTAATCCCATTAATTCCCCTCCTTCCCCCTCCCTCCCCTCCCTTTCCCCTTTCTCCCTATTCTAAGGTTGTAACTGGGTTATAGCTTTCATGTGAAGGTCCTACATTAGTTTCATAATAAGGGTGAGTACATTGGGTACTTTTTCTTCCATTCTTGAGACACTTTACTAAGAAGAATATGTTCCAGCTCCATCCATGTAAACATGAAAGAGGTAAAGTCTCCATCTTTCTTTAAGGCTGCATAATATTCCATGGTGTACATATACCACAATTTATTAATCCATTCGTGGCATTCAGTAGGGAAAAGATTCCTTATTTAACAAATTGTGCTGGGTGAACTGGCTGGCAACCTGTAGAAGACTGAAACTGGACCCACACCTCTCACCATTAACCAAGATAGACTCTCACTGGATTAAAGATTTAAACCTAAGACATGAAACTGTAAAAATACTAGAAGAGAGTGTAGGGAAAACCCTTGAAGAAATTGGTTTGGGTGAGTTTTTTATGAGAAGGACCCCCCGGGCAATTGAAGCTGCTTCAAATATACACTATTGGGACTTGATCAAACTAAAAAGCTTCTGCACAGCCAAGAACACAGTAAGTAAAGCAAGCAAACAGCCCTCAGAATGGGTTTATATATTTTATTGACGTTTTCAAAAAACCAACTTTTGGTTGATCTGTTGTATGATTCTTTTGTTTTCAATTTCATTTACTTCTGCTCTAATTTTAGTTATTTCTTTTCTTATGCTGGCTTTGGGGTTGGAATGCTTTTTCTTTTCCAGTTGCTTTAGATGTCCCATTAAGTTGTTGACTTCCACTCTTTCCATTCTCTGGAGGAAGACTTGCAATGCTATAAATTTTCCTCTTAGGAATGCTTTGCAGTATCGTAGAGGTTATGATAGTTTGTGTCTTCATTATTGTTTTGTTCCAAAAATTTTGTATTTTTCTTCTTGATATCATCTATGACCCAGCTATCATTTAGCATAAAGTTATATAGTTTTTATGTTTTTGTATGCGTATGCAGATTCCGTTGTTCCTGAGTTCAACTTTTATTCCATAATGGTTCAAGAAAGTACAAGGAATTATTTCTATTCTTTTGCATTTGCTGAGATTAGACTTGTGACCTAAGATGTGTTCTATTTTGGAGGATGATCTATGGGCTGATGAGAAGAATGTCTATTCAGTTTTGTTAGGTTGAAATGTTCTGTAGATGTCTGGTAGATGCAAATGTTGAATGGTTCAGTTTAAGTGTAAAATTTCTTTGCTTAGCTTCTTTTGGGAGGATATGTCCAACACAGCCAAAGGTGTGTTAAAGTCTCCAACAATTATGGTGCTGGAGAAAATCAAGTTGCTCATGTCAGTTAGAGTTTCTCTTATAAATTGAGGTGCATTCTGGTTGGGTGCAAAAATGTAAATAATTGAAATCTCATCATGTTGAGTGTTGCCCTTAACAAGGAAGAAATGAACATCATTATCTTTCCTTACTTTTATTGGTTTAAAGCCTATTGTATCTGCGAATAAATTTCCAATACCTGCTTTTTTCTGATTTCCATTTGCCCGAATTATGCATGACCATCCCTTCTCCCAGAGTGTATGTTTATCTTTTAAAGTAAGGTGAGATTCTTGAATGCAGAAGATGTCTGGCCTGAGTTTTTGTATCCAGTCAGCCAACCTTTTTCTCTTTAGAGGGCAATTTAAGCCATTCACATTAATTGAGAGTATTGATAAGCCACATAGAGTTTTGGGTATTGAGTTTTTTGAAATTCCGGTGGACATTTTTAATCCTTTCACCACTATGGAAGTTAGAATTTGATCAAAAGTTTCTGAGTGAGTTTACTTTGGTGGTGGGGGAGTGTTTTGTTCATTATGGAGAGTAGGGCTGAGATTATCCTTGAGAGCTTGTTTAGTTACAACAAATTTCTTCAACATATGAATGTCATTAAAGTATTTAGTTTCTCCATCATAGATGAAAGTCAGTTTAGTTAGGTATAGGATCCTGGGTTGAAAGTTACTTTGTTTCAAAAAAAAAAGAAAGTTACTTTGTTTCAGGAGATTAAAGGATTAAAGATCAATGACCACCCTCTTCTAGCTTGAAAAGTTTCAGCACAGAGATCTGCAGTCATTATAATGTTCTTCCCCTTGCAAGTTATGCTTTTCTTACGTCTTTCAGCTTGCAGAATATTCTACTTCATATTAACTTTGGCAAAGATAATTATAATGTGTCTATGAGAATTTTAATTTGGGTTGTGTCATGCTGGTGTTCTTAAACTGTCTGCTATCTGAATTTCAGAATCTCTTGACATTTCTAGAAAATTGTCTTTGATTATTTCTGGAAGTAAAGCATCTTTATCCTTTGCAGAAACCTCATCACCTTCAGGTATTCCTATAAGGTGAATATTAGATATCCCCAAATTATCCCAGAGGTCTGTGAGAGAAGGATACATTTTTTTCTCCATTTTTTTCCTCTTTGATCATTTGGTAGTGTTCATGTGCTTTGCCTTCAATATCCGAGATCTTTTCTTCTGCCTGCTCCATTCTGTTACTGAGGGATTCTACTGTATTTTTCAGATCTTTAGGGCTGCAAATTCTTGCTTCAATGTGTTAAAATATTTGGTCATTTTGTGTTTGAATTGGTTGAATTCTTGAGACATCTTTTGAATTACTGCTTTAAAATCTATGTTCATGTTTTCCTCCATTTTGTTGATCTTATTTGCTATCCAAATTCTGAACTCGACTTCTGACTTCTCAGCCATTTGTTTATGAATGGGATCTTGGGCTGTGTCTGTCATGTCACTCCTTGAGGGAGTAGATCTACTCTGATTTATTCATGTTGCCAGAATTTTTCCACTGATTTTACCTCATGATTGTTTTTCACTGTTGGCTGGGTGGGTAAGTAAGGTGAAATTGGTTTGGGAGTTCCTGGAGTTGTGGTTAACCAGCACTTTGTTAAGGATCTGGGACTGATGACTGCAGCTTTTTCCCCCTTAGCTTTGCAAAAGACCCATACAATATTATAGTGTGAGGTTGAGGATACCTGCTTGGTGTGGTGGGCTTAGGTAGCTCTGTCTTGTATTCAGGTGGGTCTTGTCCGATCCTAGTGGATCAACGACTCTGGTGAAGTCTTAGCTATGGAGAAATACTAGCAACTAAGACACTCCCCCCCATGGATAAAAACTGGAAGAGGAAAATCAACCCTTCCCCTTACTACACAACCAGGGTACCACCCAAGAGGGTCCTTGGGTGATTGGTCCAGGTTAGGGGTTCCAAACCAATTGACCCAGTCATTAGGAACTCTCAAGTGGAAGAGTTTGAAAGTTCTCTAGCAACTAGATGGCTGCTCATATTTAGCTTGCTCAGGTGCTCTATGGAGACAGAAAGACCTGCCTGGTAGCAGAGTTGGACCAGGGCACTTAGTCTCTTTCTCCACTTTGCTCCTCTTCCACATCCAGTAGTCCTGTTCCCTCCAAGAAGCAAATATGCCAGGGCTTAGCACCTGTCAGAGTCAAAGGAAAGTCAATGCCCCCATGGCCCAGCCACTACCCTCTGCTACCAGCCACCTGGGGGAGCTGGGCCCTGCCTGCCTTGGGTACTCAATAGTCACAGATGAGTGTTCCACTTGGACTCAGTCTAATCCTGAGGGCTACAAGTCTGCAAATGCTTTTCTTCCTCAGCCACCGTGCCTTTGCCCCTGTCGCTCTGTAGCACTGGTATCTCTATAGAGTGAGTTCTGGTTTCCTCTGGCAGTCCTCAGAGTTGGGGAGCTGTCTCTCCACAATTAGACCATAGCAGGATTACTCTATTGTTGCTGTATCTTTGTGGGAAGTGACACCGTACAGTTCCACTGTGACTGCCACTTCTAGTGAGTTCTGGCTATAGGAGCAGCTCTGAGAGCATGGAGCACACCGATCCAGCAGCAGGGACACTGCACAAGATTCTGGCAGTGCCTGGAACCCAGTGACTTTGGACAGGAGAGTGTTTGGCTCGCTATTCTAGCCTGGCGGGGGACGGTGCAGAGGCAGGGTGGTTGCCGGGGGCAGGGCATGGGATGTGGGCTCTAGCAGTCTCTGGATGGTTGGGGGCTCAGCTGGAGTCTGGGAGAGTTCAAGATGCATGGCTCTAGCCCTCTCTGGTTGAGCGGGGGCACTGTGCCTAGGCAGGGAGGGTGCCAGGAGCAGGGCATAGGATGCACGGCTCTAAAAGGCTCTGACCAGGTGGAGGGTGGGGCACTTGATTCAGCAGATGGGGAGAGGAAAGCACTGCTTAAGAGCATCCTCCCACAGTCTCTGCAGGGGTTAGGCTTCTGGTTCATCAGGTGAGGGGGGAAATGGTGGACTGAAAGTTCAGTATAACAAGGAAAACGTTAGTTCGATTTTTCTGCCTGGCAAGAGAGTTTTCAGAGTCACAGCAGAGTCCCTCTGTGGAAGTAGTCCCCACTTCCTACGGCTCCAACCTATGGAGTGAGACAAGAGGTTCTCAGTTCACCACTGGCCTGTAGAAAACCTACAGAAGCGAATAAAGAGAAAAAGGGGAAAAAAAGCATTTTGGGGGGGAGTGAATGGACACTTTTTCTTTCAGATGAATTTTGAACCTTAAGTTTCCTTTCTTGGAGTTCCAGCTTGCCTCAGCAGAGGTGACCTGCAGGTAACACTCTTCTCTTTTGGCTCAGCTCCCAGTTTTCAGCTTAATTGTGTACTTTCAGGATGTTATTCTTCCCTCTGGACAGGAGATTCTTTTGGAGGCTGCCTTTAGTCAGCCATCTGGCTGATGATTTTCTTCTTAATCTCACTTTTGCCCTATCTTTCAGCCTAAGGTTATTTAGTTTACATGACTTTGTGTATGAAGATTTCTGTCACTGTTGAGTTCATGTTTTATTCCATGATGGTCCTAGAAGATACAAGGTATAATTTCTATTCTTTTAAATGCGTTCATATTAGACTCATGTCTTAAGATGTGATCAATTTTGGAAGATGACATGTGGCCTGATGAGAAGAATGTGTATTCAGTTTTTTTTAAAATTAAATCATGTCTGTTACAATTATGAGGTACAGTGTGCTGATTTAGACTGCTTAAATGAAACTGATAAATATAGCCATCATCTCACACACTTATTTGTTGTGGTAAGACATTTATACTATACTCTTTGTAGTTTTGAAATGTACTGTTGCATTGTGCACAATAGGTAAGATCCCAAAAAATACCTTTTCTCCTTCTGTTGTTCTCCCATCCGCTTCCCTGTCTTTCTTCTTCCCTCTTTCTTTCTGGACTATAGTTGTGTTTTATCATTCATATGATCATGTAGGTAATGATATATTGGTTTCACAATATTATTGAGTACATTGGATACTTTTTTCCCATTCTTGAGTTACTTTACAGAAATGTATGTATTTCAGTTCCTTGCAGGTAAACATAAAATTTGTAGAGGCTCCAACCTTTTTTATGACTACATAATATTCCATAGTATACATTTTTCACAATATTAGGATGATATGTTCTGTAGATGTCTGTTAAGTCCATTTGTTCTAGGATCAAGTTTAACTTCATTATTTCTTTGTTTAGTTTCTTCTTGCAGGATCTATCCAGAACTGAGAAAGGGGTGTTGAAATCTCCAACTACTATAGTGCAGGAAGATGTCACATTGTTCATATAGATTAAAATTTTCTTTGTAAATTGAGGAGTATTTAGGTAGGGTGCAAAAATGTAAATAATTTACATCTCCTCATGTTGAGTGTTTCCTTTGTAAATAGGTACTGTCCACACTTTTCTTTCCGTATCTTTGTTGGTTTCAATTCTATTGTATCTGCAAATAAAATTTTATCCCCCGATTTTTCTGCTTTCCATTTGCCTATATTATAGATGTCTATCTAATCACCATGAGTATTTTTTGATCTTTAGAGGTAAGATGAATCTCTTGTAGAAAACAGATACCTGGCCTCAGTTTTTATATCCAGTCAGCCAACCTGTCTCTTTAGAGGACAATTTAAGCCATTCACATTAATTGAGAAAACTGATAATTATGGTTGTGTTTTCACCGTCATGTTTTTAAAAGGTCCAGTGGATTTTTTTTCCCACTTTTTGGCCAGTGTTGGGTTTGAACCCACCACCTCTGATATATGGGGCTGGTGGCCTAATCCTTTGAGCCACAGGCACCACCCCAATGGATATTTTTAATTCTTTCAAGATTGCGGAGGTTAGGTTTTGTTTGATAAATTCTGGGTGAATTTACTTTGGTATTAGAACATTGTGGTGGTCATTATAGAATATGTGTTTGAGTATTTCATGGAGAGCTGGTTTAGTGATGGTAAGTTTCCTCAACATGTGTATGTTAGCAAAACATTTTATTTCTCCATCACAAATTAAACTCAATTTCACTGCATACAGAATCCTAGGCTGAAAGTTGTTTTCTTTTAGTGAAGGTCTATGAGCATCCTGTTCTGGCTTGAAAAGTTTTGGCTGAAAGATCTGCAGTCATTCAAGTATTTCTCCCTTTGTACATAATGTTTTTCTTACATCTGGATGCTTGCAGAATTTTCTCTTTCATATTAACGTTGGCAAAGTTAATTACAATGTGTCTAGGAGGTGCTTTATTTGGATTGAATCTTCCTGGGGTTCTGAAACTGTCTACTGTCTGAATTTCTGCAAAAAAATGGAAAATTCTCATCCATTGTGTCTTGCAGTAGGACATCTGTGCATTTAGTACCGTCCTCTTCTCCTTCAGGAATTTCTATAAGACAAATATTTGATCTTTTGTCTTCAATTTCAAAGATCCTTTCTTATGCTTGCTCATTTGTATCACAGAGGGATTTTACCATATTTCATATTTCCTCAAATAACTTTCATTTGCTTATGCTCTGCTATCTCTTTTCTCATTATGTGCATATCCTTAGTGACTTTGTCTTTGAATTCATTATTTTCTTGAGACAATTTTTGAAATTTTTGGATATTTATCTCCATCTTTTCGTCCATTCCATTCATTTTATTTTCCATCCATATTCCGAATTCCATTTTTTATTGAAAATGATGTATTTATTTGTACAGTGACATATAATAGTTATATTGACTGTACAAAACTAAACAACTAACCACAAAGCCAAAACTACTCCAAATAACATTATAGGTACGAAAAGTTTTCAGACAATTTATTTAGAAAATCAGTTTAGAGATACAATGAAGGAGAAGCATTAGATTTCAAGCAGTGCTTATGCTATCCCTGAATTAATTTTCTATTATAATTCATAATTGCTGAAAATTGAGAATTTCAACAAAAAGTCTGACAACTTAAAGATCTAACATATTTATCATTATTATTATATATATATTTTTGAGACAGCACCTCAAGCTGTCACCCTGGGTAGAGTGCCGTGGCATCACAGCTCACAGCAGCCAGAATCCTATTCATGACAATTCAGCCATTTGTCTATGAATGGCATCTTTTGTTGTATCTCCTTTGTCATTCCTTGGGGGATTTTATCTTCTCTGATTATTCATGCTGCCAGAGTTCTTCCACTAGTTCCACCCCATGATTACTTTCCACAGTTTGACTTGTAAAACTGTTAGGCTGAGATTGGATTGAGGTCTCTAGGAAGTGGAGTTAACCAGGCCTTTACCAATGAGCTGCAGCTGGTGATTGTGGCTTTTCCCCTACAGCTTTATAAATGTTTCTTTCAGAGTTGAAGCCAGAGACTCTGAAAACCTGCTTGGTGTGATAGCACCACCTAGCTCTGCTTGCTCAATTCTATCCAATCCTAATGAGTTGCAGTATTAGGCTGAAATCTTAGCTGGGGACAGATGTAAGCAACTCAAGTGCCCTGACGCTCATGAACAACAGCTGGAGGATGATAATCAGTCCCTCCTGCTACAAATTGAGCACCACTTATCCCTGGAGAGTCCCTGGGTAAATAGTCCAGGTCAAGAGTTCTAGTCTGATTGTCCAAGGCAGTACAATCACTCCTCAACAGGGAGTGTTCAAAGGAACTCCAGTGATCTGACAGTGGGGATCCACAGGCAGTTCCATCCCAAAAATCCAACGGACAGGAGTCTGGTTTCCTCCAATGAGCAATGTGGTCAGGAAGGTGTAACTCACCAAAGAGTCTGTCCATAGGCATCAGCACCTCCACCCTCCATCACACACTGCTGCCAGTAAACCTGCTGGGCTTGGGTCAGTTGTTCCCTCCAGTTAGCAGTGGAGTCAGGGGATATGCCCACTAGAGTGAGATTAGAGCCAGTGTCTCCTTCCCCACTGCACACCACCCCCAGCAACCCTACAGATACGAGCCCTGGTTCCCTTTAGTGAGCAATGGAGTCAGGGGAATGTGCCTCCAGATTCAGACCAGAAGCATTAGAGCCTCCTCTAGCCACCATGCAGCATTGTGGTGTGTTTCTCCCAAATAGTCAGAGGCTTTCCCCCATTGCACTCTTTTACCAGCAACTTGGAGGGGCTGAAGTCCAGTTCTGGTGAGTAATGGGCTCAGGGCAGTGCACAGCCAAAGTCTGACCTGGGGTGTGAGAACATCTGTGGCAGGGAACATGTCTCTCTGCCATGTGTCTCTCTCTCCCTGCACCCTCCAACTTACACTCGAGTCACTGTTTCCACACTTCTGTCCATTGGCCTACACAATACCTAAGCCAAATTGTCTGGGCTTTCCAGTGTGCAAGCCTATAGTTCATTAGCTGAGGGCTAAAGGTGGACTGGGAGTTCAGAATTGCAGGGAAAATATTTGTTCAATTTTATGCCAGGAAGGATGATACCTGGGCTCATGAGTAGAAACTCCCTGGAGATGGAGGCCCAATGTTTAGTGGCTCTCCCCTGTGGGGTAAAATAAAAGGTCTTTTGTTCCCTGCTCACCTGCAGAAAGAAAATAGCGAGCCTCTCTATTGGGTGAGGGGTCTCTTATCCTCTTGGTGATGGGCTTTGTACCTGGAAATAGATATCTTGGAGTCGCATATTATCTTTGCAGAGAGGATGTGCACTTTTCTATCTTCTTTTTTACCTTAGCTCCCCACTTTCAGCTTCATTGAGTCCATTCTGTCCATTATTTCTCCCTCTGGACAGAAGCTTCTGTTGAAAGCTGCCTTAGTGAGCCTTTTTATTTTGAAAAAACAGTTATTGTACTTTTAATATTAATTACTTCTGTTTTGTTTCTTTTTTATAATTTCTATTTCCTTTTTATATTTTAATTTTGTTCATTCACTGATTAATAGTTTCTTTTAATACTTTGTCCATGTTTTCCTTTATCTTTTTAAGCATATTTAAGTCATTTATTTAAAATCCTTAGAGTATGTCCAATATGTGAACTTTCTCAACAACAATTACTGACCATTTATTTTGTTCCTTAAATGAACTTTATTTTCTTTATAATTTTGTTTTGTTGTTATTGTTGAGAGTGGACATTTAGATATTATAATGTAGTAACTTTGGAATCATAGTCCTTACTTTCCCAATAGTTTGTTTTCTTTTTCTGCCATTGTTGAAAGTTATAGTTGCCTGTTTACCTAGTGACTTTTTCAAACTATTTTTGCAGATCATATATCTATTCATCTTCAGTCACTGAAGCCTCTGTTTCTTATTTTATGATATATATATCATAAATATATATATTGCAGTGGGGGAGACAAGATGGCGGACTGAACCCAGCTTTCAACAGAGGCTCCCGTCCAGAAGGAGAGTTAAGGGACAGGAATTTAGTAACTATCGTGGTGGACTTGAGCCTCACCAAGAGAGAAGTTTGAAGAACGCACATCAACACCGCTGAGGCAAGCTGTGATCACAAGGACGCAAACAAAAGGTAAAAAATCCACCACCAAGCGGACGGGAGTCCCCCTCCCCCATGGGACCGGCTCAAGAGCCCCACAATTAAACAAGAGGGCAGAAATGAAAGGCCTTCCCACTACACTCCACGGGAGAGACATTCTAAAAACTGGACCTACCTCCCCTACTGGGGTGCCGTGGCGTTCTCCTGCCGGGCATAAAACTGAATAAAACTATAAAAATCCTTTGCCAGCAACCCTGAATCCCCAACACTCCCCTCCCACCCACTGAGGTCTGGAGGCCAGTCCCCCAGGAGTTCAGATCCTTGAGTGATTTCTCAAGGGGAGTGGACAGTCCCCGAGTTGTGACTGGTCAGCATTGACTCTGAGGCACGTGAGTGAGGAGAGGGCACCGGGATGAGGGGGAGTCATGCCTCGGTGGCACTTCCCTGTGGTGCGGTGCAACAGCCCTCCCCGTGCATCAATAGAGCCAGACATAAAACTGAATGAACTCTAGCTTCCCCCCCCCACTCTCACTTGGGGTCTGGGGACCTGTCCCCCAAGAGGTCGGATCCTTCAGTGATTTCTCGAGTGGAGCGCACAGTGCCCGAGCTGCGACTGGTCAGCGCTGACTCTGAGACACGCGGGGGAGGAGAAAGCACTCTACTGAGGGGGAGTCACGCCCCAGCGGCACTTCCCTGCGGATTAGGTGCAGCAGCCCTCCACGGGCAACATTACGGGTCCGGGAACAAAACTGAATAAAACTCTAGCTTCCCCACTGAGAGCTGAGAGCCCCTACTCTCACTTGGGGTACGGAGGCCTATCCCCCAGGAGTTTGGATCCTTGGATGATTTCTTGAGGGGAGTGCACAGTGTCCGAGCTGCGTCAGGTCAGCACTGAATCTGAGACACGTGAGCAAGGAGAGGGCACTCTGCTGAGGGGAAATCAAGCCTTGGCGGCACTTCCCTGTGGTGTGTTGCAACAGCCCTCCCCGGGCGGGCATAAAACTGAATGAAACTCTAGCTTCCCCCCCACTCCCAATCGGGGTCTGGAGGCCTATCCCCCAAGAATTCGGATTCTTGGGGGATCTCTTGAGGGGTGTGAACCCAGCATAAACTGCAGCCGCAAAGTGCTGACTCTGGGGCATGAGACAGAGGAGAAAAGGGTCGCATGAGTGCCCACACCAGAGCCGCAGTTCCCTGGAGGTAGATCAACAGCCGTTTTTTATTTAACGGCAGAACGCTCACTTCTGGATAGTCTGAGGCCACACCCCCTGTCTCCCTGGGCAACCAGAGGACGCCACCGGTAAGCGGGAGATTTCCTGACACTGCTCACAAACCTGGGAAGCTTCCAGGGAGGGGCCGACCAAGAGAGGTGATCGAAAAACCTCCAGTAGCAAAGAGGACACAAACCTCCAGCAGCAAAGACGTTTGAACTCAGAACAGCCCGTCTTCTGTAGGCGATTTCGGCAGGAACAGAGACAGAACCCCGCAAATTTGTCTGTTCTGTTCTGTTCTGTTCTGTTAGCAGCATCCATCAGGGATGGGGCTAAGCCTGAGTGAACAGCTCCTTCCCATCACCTGCATCAAGCACTCAAAGATGTCAGGCCCCATCTCCTCCTGCTAGATAGCGGCAGTCTGCGGGGGCCTGGCAGACTTCCTTGCGATTCAGGCAGGTGCAACCCCCTGGAGTGTCTGTTCACTGCAGGCTACTGGGTTAGCCATCTGCAGAGATACCAGTGACTGGGTCGGACAGAGGGGCAAAGTGGGGAAGGAGACGTCAACCTTCCCAGACTGCTCTGTTTGCTGGGTGGCTCCTCCTGACTCCATGCTGCACTGGGATGAGCCGTGTCAGAGGAGTCACCAGGCTCCTGTGATCCAGTTCCCAGAGAGCTCTTGAAATCTCCCACCCGAGACAGGTGTCGATTGATACAGTTGATTTGTACCTTTTGAACTGGGCTAATAGACTGAGGACTTTTCAGGAGGTGCCCTGGGTGTGCGGTTGTAGGAAGGTTTGTTTCTCATTTTCCAACTGGAGCCAGAGGTGGGGAGGCGGGGTGACTTAATTGCTGATTTTTCCACACAGCTGAGACTTCAAGCCAGAGTAGAAGTTGCAATAGGATCGAACAGACACCAGCTGCAAGCAAGACAGAACCACTTTGCTCCACAACACCAGACAGGGCCCCAGTTTCTTAGGCCACAACACTGTACGGCCCCTCGATAAAGCCCCAGGGGAAAAACCAAAGGGAGTAAAATAACCATGGGGCGGAATCAGTGGAAAAACTCTGGTAACATCAATAACCAGAATAGATAAGCCCCCCCAAGAAAAGATATGGCAGATGTGATTGAAGATCCCATTCATAAACAATTGGCTGAGATGTCAGAAATCGAATTCAGAAATTGGATTGCAGACAAGATTAATAAAATGGAATTAGGAATTTGAGGAGAAATTCCAAAGTTGTCTCAAGAATTTAACGAATTTAAAGGCAAAACCACCAACGACTTAGACACACTGAAGCAAGAATTTACAGCCCTCAAAGATATGAAAAATACAGTAGAATCCCTCAGCAACAGAATGGAGCAAGCAGAAGAAAGGATTTCTGACACTGAAGATAAAGTCTTCGAACGCTCCCAATCTCTCAAAGACGAAGAGAAATGGAGAAGAAAAACGGATCTCTCAGTCAGAGAACTCTCAGATAATTCGAAAAAAACAACATAAGGGTTATAGGAATTTCAGAGAACGATGAAGTGGCTGCCAAGGGCACAGAGGCCCTTCTACATGAAATTATGAAAGAAAATTTTCCAGACATGCCTAGAGAATCTGAAATTCAGACAACAGACAGCTTCAGAACCCCAGCACGATTCAACCCCAATAAGCCATCTCCCAGACATATCATAATTAGCTTCACTAAAGTTAACATGAAAGAGAAGATTCTCAAACCAGTCCAGTGAAAGAAAACTATTACGTACAAAGATAAGAATATTAGAATAACTGCAGATCTCTCTGCTGAAACTTTTCAAGCCAGAAGAGGCTGGTCATCAACTTTTAATCTCCTAAAGCAAAATAACTTTCAACCCAGAATCTTGCATCCAGCCAAACTGAGTTTCATCTATGATGGAGAAATGAAATAATTCAATGACATTCATATCTTGAAAAATTTTGCCATAAGTAAACCAGCTCTTCAGGATATTCTCAGACCTATCCTCCACAATGACCCACCCAATCCTATACCACAAAAGTAAACTCACTCAGAAACTTCGGATCAAACTCCAACTTCCACACTGGCGAAAGGATTAAAAATGTCCACTGGACCTTTGAAAAACTCGATACCCAAAATTCCACCAGACTTATCAATACCCTCCATCAATGTGAATGGCTTAAACTGTCCTCTAAAGAGGCATAGGTTAGCTGACTGGATACAAAAACTCAAGACAGATATTTGTTGCATACAAGAGTCTCATCTCAACTTAAAAGACAAATACAGACTCAGGGTGAAAGGATGGTCATCCATATTTCAGGCAAATGGTAATCAGAAAAAAGCAGGTGATGCAATTTTATTTGCAGATACAGTAGGCTTTAAACCATCAAAAGTAAGGAAGGACAAGAATGGTCACTTCATATTTGTTAAGGGTAATACTCAATATGATGAGATCTCAATTATCAATATCTATACACCCAACCGGAATGCACCTCAATTTATAAGAGAAACTCTAACAGACATGAGTAACTTGATTTCCTCCAGCTCCATAATCGTCGGATATTTCAACACTCCTTTGGCAGTGTTGGATCGATCCTCCAGCAAGAAGCTCAGCAATGAAATCTCACATTTAAACCTAACCATCCAATATTTAGATTATCAGACATCTACAGAACATTTCATCCCAACAAAACTGAATACACATACTTCTCACCAGCCCACGGAACTTACTCAAAAATTGACCACATTTTAGGTCACAAGTCTAAATTCAGTAAATTTAAAGGAATAGAAATTATTCCATGCATCTTCTCGGACCATCATGGAATAAAACTTGAATTGAGTAACAACAGGTATCTGCATACTCATACAAAAACATGGAAGTTAAATAACCTTATGCTAAATGATAGCTGGGTCAGAGATGAGATTAAGAAAGAAATCGCCAATTTTTTGGAACAAAACGACAATGAAGACACAAACTATCAGAACCTCTGGGACACCGCAAAGGCAGTTCTAAGAGGGAAACTTATAGCACTGCAAGCCTTCCTCAAGAGAACGGAAAGAGAGGAAGTTAACAACTTAATGTGACATCTCAAGCAAATGGAAAAGGAAGAATATTCAACCCCAAACCCAGGAGAAGAAAAGAAATAATCAAAATTAGAGCAGAGTTAAATGAAATTGAAAACAAAAGAATAATACAGCAGATCCATAAATCAAAAAGTTGGTTTTTTGAAAGGTCAATAAAATAGATAAACCTCTGGCCAACCTAATCAGGAAAAAAAGAGTAAAATCTCTAATATCATCAATCAGAAACAACAAAGACGAAATAACCACAGACTCATCAGAAATCCAAAAAATCCTTAATGAATATTACAAGAAACTTTATTATCAGAAATATGAAAATCTGAAGGAAATTGAACGATACTTGGAAGCACGCCACCTTCCAAGGCTTAACCAGAATCAAGTGGAAATGTTGAACAGACCCATATCAAGTTCAGAAATAGCATCAACTCTACAAAACCTCCCTAAAAAGAAAAGCCCGCGACCAGATGTTTTCACGTCAGAATTCTACCAAACCTTTAAAGAGGAATTAGTACCTATATTACTCAACCTGTTCCAAAAGGTAGAAAAAGAAGGAAGAGTACCCAACACGTTCTATGAAGCAAACATCACCCTGATCCCCAAACCAGGAAAAGACCCAACAAGAAAAGAAAATTATAGACCGATATCACTAATGAATATAGATGCAAAAATATTCAACAAGATCCTAACAAACAGAATCCAGCAACACATCAAACAAATTATACATCATGACCAAGTTGGTTTTATCCCAGGGTCTCAAGGCTGGTTCAATATACGTAAATCTATAAATGTAATTCAGCACACAAACAAATTAAAAAGCAAAGACAATATGATTCTCTCAATTGATTCAGAAAAAGCTTTTGATAATATCTAGCATCCCTTCATGATCAGAACACTCAAGAAAATTGGTCTAGAAGGGACTTTCCTTAAACTGATAGAGGCCATCTACAGCACACCCACAGCCAATATCATATTGAATGGAGTTAAATTGGAATCATTTCCACTCAGATCAGGAAACAGACAAGGCTGCCCATTGTCTCCATTGCTTTTCAACATTGTAATGGAAGTTTTAGCCACCGCAATTAGGGAAGAAAAGGCGATCAAATGTATCCATATAGAGTCAGAAGAGATCAAACTTTTGCTCTTTGCAGATGATATGATTGTGTATCTGGAAAACACTAGGGACTCTACTACAAAACTCCTAGAAGTGATCAAGGAATACAGCAGCGTCTAAGGTTACAAAATCAACATCCATAAATCGGTAGCCTTTATATACACCAACAGCAGTCAAGTTGAAAAAGCAGTTAAGGACTCTATCCCATTCACAGTAGTGCCAAAGAAGATGAAAAATTTGGGAATTTAACTAACAAAAGACGTGAAAGGTCTCTATAAAGAGAAATATGAAACTCTAACAAAAGTAATAGCTGAAAATGTTAACAAATGGAAAAACATACCATGCTCATGGCTAGGAAGAATCAACATTATCAAAATGTCCATACTTCCCAAAGCAATATATAATTTCAATGCACTCCCTATTAAAGCTCCACTGTCATATTTTAAAGATCTTGAAAAAACATTACTTCGTTTTATATGGAATCAGAAAAAAACCTCGAATAGCCAAGACATTACTCAGAAACAAAAACAAAACAGGAGGAATCACACTACCAGAACTCAGACTTTACTACAATCCATAGTGATCAAAACAGCATGGTATTGGCACAAAAACAGAGAAGTAGATATCTGGAACAGAATAGAGAACCAAGAGATGAATCCAGCTACTTACTGCTATTTGATTTTTGACAAGCCAATTAAAAACATTCAGTGGGGATAAGATTACCTATGTAACAAATGGTACTGGGTGAACTGGCTGGCAACCTGCAGAAGACTGAAATTGGACCCACACCTTTCACCATTAACTAAGATAGACTCTCATTGGATTAAAGATTTAAACTTAAAACATGAAACTATAAAAATACTAGAGGATAATGCAGGGAAAACCCTTGAAAAAATTTGTCTGGGTGAGTATTTCATGAGGAGAATCCCCAGGCAATTGAAGCAGCTTCAAAAATACACTACTGGGACTTGATCAAACTAAAAAGCTTCTGCACAGCTAAGAACACAGTAAACAAAGCAAGCAGACAGCCCTCAGAATGGGAGAAGATATTTGCAGAGTATATCTCTCACAAAGGTTTAATAACCAGAATCCACGGAGAACTCAAACGCATCAGTGAGAAAAAAACAAGGGATCCCATCGCAGGCTGGGCAAGGGATTTGAAGAGAAACTTCTCTGAAGAAGACAGGCGCACGGCCTTCAGACATATGAAAAAATGCTCATCATCTTTAATCATCAGAGAAATGCAAATCAAAACTGCTATGAGATATCATCTAACTCCAATAAGACTAGCCTATATCACAAAATCCCAAGACCAGAGATGTTCGGGTGGATGCGGAGAAAAGGGAACACTTCTGCACTGCTGGTGGGAATGCAAATTAATGCATTCCTTTTGGAAAGATATATGGAGAACACTCAGAGATCTAAAAATAGATCTGCCATTCAATCCTGTAATTCCTCTGCTGGGCATATACCCAGAAGACCAAAAATCACAACATAACAAAGATATTTGTGCCAGAATGTTTATTGTAGCCCAATTCATAATAGCTAAATCATGGAAAAAGTCCAATTGCCCATCGATCCACAAATGGATTAATAAATTGTGGTATATGTATACCATGGAATACTATGCAGCCTTAAAGAAAGATGGAGACTTTACCTCTTTCATGTTTACATGGATGGAGCTGGAACATATTCTTCTCAGGAAAGTATCTCAAGAATGGAAGAAAAAGTACCCAATCTACTCAGCCCTACTATGAAACTAATTTGGGGCTCTCACATGAAAGCTATTACCCAGTTACAGCTTAACAATAGGGGGAAGTGGGAAAGGGGTGGGGTGGGTAGTGGGAGGGGGATCGGTGGGATCACACCTGTGGTGCATCTTACAGGGGTATTTGCGAAACTTGGTAAATGTAGAATGTAAAGTTTTTGGCACAGTAACTGAGATAACGCCGGAAATGCTATGTTAAGCACTGTGATAAAAATGTGTCAGATGGTCTATGAAGCGAGTTTATGATGCCCCATGATCATATCAATGTATACAGTTATGATTTAATAATAAATATATATATATATATATATTGCAGTTTTTGACCTGAGATGAGTTTAAATCCACCACTTCCAGTTTATGGGGCTAGTGCCCTACTCCTTTGAGCCACAGGAATATTCTTGAATGTCAAGAGTATTTAAAAAACAAAACAAAACAAAACATATTTTAGGCTTTTTAGATTCGTTCTGTCATGTCACCTCTTGAATACATAGTCAAGCCTGCATTGCGCCTAATGATCAGCCTGAGGTAATAATAGAGAGTCTTCTCATATTTTTTTACAGAAATAGGGTCATACTGAGCAAGCATGTGACCTAAATGTCCCCACATGATGGTGCTTTGAATACTGCTATTTATCAAATAAATTCTTTCAGATTTTTCTCCTGGGATTTAACTAGTCTATTGTATATTTTGATCATAATTGTTTGCCCTGGGATTTAGCAGTATGTTATTTCATCTTGCAACACTTCCAAGCAATGTACACCACCTTTCTGGCCTGTGCAATGAGTTAGGCAAAAACGAGATTAAATCCCAGGTGTCAGTCCTTTAGGCCTCCTCCAGACATGTTACAACTGACATACACAACAATTTGAAAACAAGGTTTGCTCTACTCCCTCCATAAACAGAGACCAGGACTCCAGACTAAGAATTTGAGCTTCTCTCTTAAAAATCGCCACAATGCTGGAAAAATGGTGGTAGTAGGGAAGTTAAAATGTCTGCAAATCTATTCTATTGCTATCTTGATTTAGAATATTTTCAATTGCTGCAATACTTTGATGATTTTTCCTCAGTTCTGAAATATTTAGTTCTGGAAAGTTTCTATTTTTTTCCTCTATGTTTCTGTCATGGGGAGATGAATGTTTGGGACAGTCTACTCTGCTATATTTCTTTTTTAAATTTCTTTTTCTAATTAAAGTAATTCTTTAAATTAATATTAAATGAGAGCTATGTAAATTAATGCAATCATGGGGCACCATACACTGGTTTTATAAACAGTCTGACACATTTTCATCACACTGGTTAACATAGCCTTCCTGGCATTTTCTTAGTTACTGTATTAAGCCAATTATATTCTACATTTACTAAGTTTCACATGTAC
The DNA here is from genome assembly GCF_027406575.1 of Nycticebus coucang. Taxonomy (NCBI): domain Eukaryota; kingdom Metazoa; phylum Chordata; class Mammalia; order Primates; family Lorisidae; genus Nycticebus; species Nycticebus coucang. Next base: position 65,783,531 of record NC_069804.1, read on the forward strand.
CCTTGTAAGATGCACCGCAGGTGTAATACCACCTATCACCCTCCCTCTGCTCATCCTACCCTCTCCCTCCCCTCCCTCTCCCCCTTCCCCATATTCTTAGGTTATAACTGGGCTATAGCTTTCATATGAAAGCCATAAATTAGTTTCATAGTAGGGCTGAGTACATTGGATACTTTTTCTTCCACTCTTGAGATACTTTACTAAGAAGAATATGTTCCAGCTCCATCCATGTAAACATGAAAGAGGTAAAGTCTCCATTTTTCTTTAAGGCTGCATAATATTCCTTGGTGTACATATACCACAATTTATTAATCCATTCGTGGATCGATGCGCACTTGGGCTTTTTCCATGACTTAGCAATTGTGAATTGGGCTGCAATAAACATTCTGGTGCAAATATCTTTGTTTTAATGTGTTTTTTTTAATAAACTTCCAATTAATATCAGGTTACATAAGGTTACACTATATTGTTTGCATTTCTAAAGTAAACTCTAACTTGTAGTTACATCCTTCATCTAAGAAGTGTGCCATACACCAATACATTGTTTCTGCTTTGAAGTAATCAGCTAAGGCCCCTCTCCTGCACCCTTCTTGTATTTGAGTTTTTCCTTCATGTGTGCATGTTATTAATCTACAAATTTCAAATTAGTATTGAGTACACCCGGTGCTTACTCTTTCATTCTCATGATAGTTTAGATAGGGCACTGTTCACTAAATTTATCCAGGTTGTAACAAACAATACAAAAATCTCCATATTTTTATGGCATAATGGTGTTTCATGGTATACATATACCACAGTTTATTAATACATTTATGTGTCAAAGGGTACTTGAGTTGTTTCCACAACATTGCAATTGTAAATTGGAGTGCTATAAACATCCAGGTGCATATGTCCGTATGGTAAAATGACTTATTTTCTTTTGGTTAGATACCTTGTAGCAGTATGGCAGAATCAAGCTGAAGGTCTACTTTTAGTTCTTGGAGTCCTTTTCATACTTCATTCCATAAAGGCTGTACTAAGTTGCAGGCCCAACAGTGGTAAAGGGTGTTTTCTTCTATCTGCATCCAGGGATTAGAACTGATGAGCATTTTTTCACAAGTTTGTTATCTATTTATCTTTCCTTTGAGAAAAGATCATTTCACAAAAGTTAGCATCATTTTTTCATAAGAACACTTGTAAAATAGGCATAGATTGGACATTTCTTAAACTGATAGAAGCCATCTACAATAAATCTACAATTGATATCATACTGGATGGAAAAAAACTGAAAGTACTTTTACTTAGACTGGAACTAGATAAGGATTCACACTATTGCAACCACCCTGTTTTCCTGAAAATAAGACATCATCCGAAAATAAGACCTACTTACAGGAAAGATAAGACGTCCCCTGAAAATAAGACCTAGTGCATCTTTGGGAGCACACCTTAAAATAAGAAACCTTCTTATTTTCGGGGAAACAGGGTACTATTCAACATAGTGTTGAGAGTCCTAGTCAAGGGTATTTAAATGGGGACAGAAGAGGTCAAACTTTAGCTCTTTACTGATGATATGATATTGTATACTTAAAAAATCCCAAGAACTCAATCATGAGACTCCTGGTAGTGATCAAGAACTTTAGCAACATCTAGTAATACAAGATCAATGTTCACAAATCATTAGCCTTAATATACTCCACAACAGTCAATTTAGAGTCAAATGAAAGGCATCATACCCTTCATGGTATCACCAAAAAATAAAAAAATACAAATACTTTGGAATGTACTTAACTGAGGATATGAAGGAGCTCCACAGAGAGAACTATGAAATGTAGTATACCATATGGTATATGAATAGCATATGGAAAGGAGAAGTGAGATAGAAGCTCAGAACACTATATAATCATAAGAAACACCTGTAGCATCTCAGTAATATAACACCTTGATGATAAGGGCAGGGGGAGGAATTCAGCTCTCCTAACATGAGAGCTCATGAGACAAGAACAGCAGTTATTGGTAGTCTTTACACCTGTGGTGCAAGAGCCCTAGAATTATGTCTCTATAAGAAGCTGCAGAACAAGTCAGTTGGGAGTGTGCACATTCTTTCATGGACTCGCTTACTCTGACTCTGTCACTTCTCCTGCCCACAGAATACCTGTATGGCATCTCTCTATGAAAGACTGCAAAGATTCATTCTCTTATTAAGACTGCTTCTCTTCCTCAAATATCAGTCTCTCTCTCTCCCCCTTCAGCTAAGGCAAATAGCCCTAAGGCAGCTAAGGGTAATTGTTCTTGAGCTAGATAATAGCATAGTAGTCCGTGTCCGGACACTAGGTAAGCCAGGACTGGAGACCTGACCAGTCCCAGGCCTGACAAGTGGTCACTCAGAGAGGACACAACAAGTGGCAACCATGAAGGGACAGTGGAAACCATTGACAATGAAACACTAAAAAAAAAAAAAACACAAAAGAATAGCAAAGGATTTTATCAAAATGAAGAATATACCACACTCATGGCTGTGAAAAATCTACATTGTTAAAATGTCTACACTAAACTAATCCACAGATTCAATCCAATACCCATTAAAATAACAACATTATACATTTAAGAACTCGAAAAAATAGTTCAAATTTTTCCATGGAACCAGAAAAATATCCCTAATAGTCAACACAATTCTACTAGAGAAGAAGAAATCTGGAGGCATCATATTAGCCAAGTTCAGGTTATACTACAACTCTAAAGTGTTCAAAATAGCATGCTATTGGTATGAAAATAGAGACATAGATCTATGGAACAGAACAGAAAATGTATAGAAGAAATCAGCCTCATATTGCCATCAAATCTTTATTATTATTATCGTTATTAAATCATAGCTGTGTACATTAGTGCAGTCAAGGGGTACAATATGCTGGTTTCATATACAATCTGAAATATTTTTCTCAAACTGTTTAACATAGCCTTCAAGGCATTTTCATAGTTATTCTATGAAGACATTTGTATTCTGCATTTAGTAAGTTTTGCCTGTACCCAATCTAAGATGCACCATAGGTGTGGCCCCACCAATTATGCTCCCTCCACACCAACCTCCTACCTCCCCTCCCCGCCCTTGGCTCTTTCTCCATATTATTGTGCTATAGTTTTGTTTTAGGCTTCATGAAAGCTATAAATTAGCTTCATAGTAGGGCTGAGTACATCGGATACTTTTTCTTCCATTCTTGAGATAATTTGCTAAGAAGAATATGTTCCAGCTCCATCCATGTAAACATGAAAGAGGTAAAGTCTCCATCTTTCTTTAAGGCTGCATAATATTCCATGGTATACATGAACCACAATTTACTAATCCATTTGTGAGTCGATGGGCACTTGGGCTTCTTCCATGACTTAGCAATTATGAATTGGACTGCAATAAACATTCTGGTACAGATGTCTTTGTTATATTGTGATTTTTGGTCTTCTGCGTTTATACCTAGTAAAGGAATTATAGGATAGAATGTCAGGTCTATTTTTAGATCTCTGAGTGTTCTCCAAACATCCTTCCAAAAGGAACATATTAGTGTGCATTCCCACAAGTGTATAAGTGTTCCCTTTTTTCCACATACACGTCAACTTCTCTGGTTTTGGGATTTTGTTATATGGGCTAATCTTACTGGAGTTAGGTGATAACTCAAAGTAGTTTTGATTTGCATTTCTCTGATGATTAAGGATGATGAGCATTTTTGCATGTTTCTGAAGGCTGTGCACCTGTCTTCCTTAGAGAAGTTTCTCTTCAAGTTCTTTGCCCACCCTGAGATAGGATCACTTGTTTTCTTGCTAGTACATTTAAGTTCTCTGTGGATTCTGATTATTAAACCTTTGTGGGAGTTATAGCCTGCAAACATTTTCTCCCATTTTGAGGGCTGTATGCTTACTATACTTATTATATTCTTGCCTGTGCAGAAGCTTTTTAGTTTGATCAGGTCCCAGTAGTGTATTTTTGATACTGCTTCAATTGCCGGGGGGTCCTCCTCATAAAATATTCACCCAGCCCTATTCCTTCAAGAGTTTTCCCTGCACTTTCTTCTAGTATTTTTATAATTTTATGACGTAAGTTTAAATATTTTATCCAGTGACAGTCTATCTTAGTTAATGGTGAAAGGCGTGGGTCCAGTATCAGTCTTCTAAAGGTTGCCAGCCAGTTCACCCAGCACCATTAGTTAAATAGGGAGTCTTTTCACCACTGAACGTTTTTAATTGGCTTGTCAAAGATCAAATAATGGTAAGTAACTGGATTCATCTCTTGGTTCTCTATTCTGTTCCAGACATCTACCTCTCTGTTTTTGTACCAGTACCATGCTGTTTTGGTCATTATCGATTTATATACAGTCTCAGGTCTGGTAGCAGAATTCCTCTTGCTTCGTTTTTATTTCTGAGTAATGTCTTGGCTAGTCAAGGTTTTTTCTTATTCCATATAAAATGAAGTATTATTTTTTCGAGATCTTTAATATATGACAATGGAGCTTTAATAGGAATTGCATTAAAATTATATATTGCTTTGAGTAGTATAGACATTTTAACAATGCTGATTCTTCCCAGCCATGAGTATGGTATGTTTTTCCATTTGTTAACATCTTCAGCTATTTCTTTTCTCAAAGTTTCATAGTTCTTTTTTTAGAGATGTTTCACGTCCTTTGTTAGGTAAACTCCCAAATAGTTCATCTTCTTTGGCACTGCTGTGAAAGGAATAGTCATTGGCGGTTTTTTCAGCTTGACTATTGTTGGTATATATAAAGGCTACAGATTTATGGGTGTTGATTTTTTAGCCTGAGACATTTCTGTATTCCTTGATCACTTCTAAAAGTTTTGTAGTAGACTCCCTGGTGTTTTCCAGATATACAATCATATCATCTGGGAAGAGCGAAATTTTGATCTCTTCTGACCCTATATGGATACCCTTGATCGCCTTTTCTTCCCTAATTGCAATGGCTAAAACTTCCATTACAATGTTAAAGAATAATGGAGACAATACGCAACCTTTCCTGATTCCTGATCTAAGTAGAAATGTTTTCAATTTAACTCCATTCAATATGGTATTGGTTGTGGGTTTGCAGTAGATGGCCTCTATCAGTTTAAGAAATGCCCTTTCTATACCAATTTTCTTAACTTTTCTGATCATGAAGGGATGCTGAATATTATCAAAAGCTTTTCCTGCATCAATTGAGAGAATCATATGGTCTTAATTATTTAGTTTGTTTATGTGCTGAATTACATTTATAGATTTATATATATTGAAGCAGACTTAAGACCCTGGTATAAATCCCACTAGGTCATGGTGTAGAATTTTTTTTGATGTGTTGTTGGATTCTGTTGGATAGGATCTTATTGAATGTTTTTACATCAATATTCATTAGTGATATTGGTCTATACTTTTGTTTTCTTATTGGGTCTTTCCCTGGTTTAGGGATCAAGGTGGTGTTTGCTTCATAGAATTTGTGGGTTTGTATTCCTTCTTTTTGTGTATTTTGCAAGAGTTTTAGTAATATATCCACTAGTTCTTCTTTAAAGGTTTGATAGAATTCTGACGTGAAGCCATCTGGTCCCAGGTTTTTCTTTTTAGGGAGATTTTGTATAGATGATGCTATTTCAGAACTTGATCTAGGCCTGTTCAACATTACCACTTCATTCTGGTTAAGTCTATGTATTTTGCATGCTTCCAAGTATTAGTCAATTTCCTTCATATTTCTGAGAGCAAAGTTTCTTGTAATATTTGTTAAGGGTTTTTTGAATTTTGGAGGGGTCTGTTGTTATTTCGTCTTTACCATTTCTGATTAATGAAATAAGAGATTTTATTCTTTTTTCCTAGTTAAGTTAGCCAAGGATTTATCTATTTTATTGACACTTTCAAAAAACTAACTTTTTCATTTATTGATATGTTGTATAATTCTTTTGTCTTCAATTTCATTTAATTCAGCTCTAATTTTGGTTATTTCTTTTATTCTGCTGGGTTTGGGGTTTGAATATTCTTCTTTCTCCAGTTGCTTGAGATGTCCCATTAAGTTGGTTTTTTTTTTTCTTTATCATATCATAGGTGTCTACATCAATATGATCATGGGGCACCATACGCTTTGTTCATAGAAAATTTGACACATTTTCATCACATTAGTTGACATAGCCCTCCTGGCATTTTCTTAGTCATTTTGCTAAGACATTTACATTCCACATTTACCAAGCCTCACATATACCCTTGTAAGATGCACCACAGGTGTGATCCTTTCAATGACCCTCCCTCTACCAACTTCCCCCTTCCCACCCCACTCTTTCCCCCTTCCCACTATTCTTAGGTTGTAACTGGGTTATAGCTTTAATGTGAAGGTCCTAAATTAGTTTCATAGTAGGGGTGAGTACATTGGATACTATTTCTTCCATTCTTGAGATACTTTACTGAGAAGAGTATGTTCCAGCTCCATCCATGTAAACATGAAAGAGGTAAAGTCTCCATCTTTCTTCAAGGTTGCAGTATTCCATGGTGTACATATACCACAATTTATTAATCCATTCGTGGATCGATGGACATTTGGGTTTTTTGCATGACTTAGCAATTATGAATAGGGCTGCAATAAATATTCTGGTATAAATATCTTTGTTATGATGTGATTTGTTGTCTTCTGGGTATATGCCCAACAGAGGAATTACAGGATTGAATGGCAGATCTATTTTTTGATCTCTAAGTGTTCTCCGTATATCTTTCCAAAAGGAATGTATTAATTTCCATTCCCACCAGCAGGGCAAAAGTGTTCTCTTTCCTCCACATCCACGCCAACATCTCTGATCTTGAGATTTTGTGATACAGGCTAGTCTCACTGGAGTTAGATGATATGTCAAAGTAGTTTTGATTTGCATTTCTCTGATGATTAAAGATGATGAGCATTTTTTCATATGTCTGAATGCCGTGTGCCTGTCTTCTTCAGAGAAGATTCTCTTCATATCCCTTGCCCAGCCTGCGATGGTATCACTTGTTTTTTTCTTGCTAATGCGTTTGAGGTCTCTGTGGATTCTGGTTACTAAACCTTTGTCAGAGACATAACCTGCCAATATCTTCTCTCATACTGTGGGCTGTCTGCTTTCTTTATTTACTGTGTTCTTGGCTGTGCAGAAGCTTTTTAGTTTGATCAAGTCCCAATAGTGTATTTTTGAAGCTGCTTCAGTTGCCCGGGTGGTCCTTTTCATGAAAAACTCACACAACCCAATTTCTTCAAGGGTTTTCCCTGCACTCTGTTCTAGTATTTTTATAGTTTCATGTCTTAAGTTTAAATCTTTAATCCAGTAAGAGTCTATCTTGGTTAATGGTGAAAGGTGTGGGTCCAGTTTCAGTCTTCTACATGTTGCCAGCCAGTTCACCCAGCACCATTTGTTAAACAGGGAATCTTTTCCTCACTGAATGTTTTTAATTGGCTTGTCAAAGATTAAATAAGGGTAAGTAGCTGGATTCATCTTTTGGTTCTCTATTTTGTTCCAGACATCTAGTTCTCTGTTTTTGTGCCAATACCATGCTGTTTTGATCACTATCGATTTGTAGTATAGTCTGAGGTCTGGTACCATAATTCCTCCTGCTTTGCTTTTATTTTTGCGTAATGGCTTGGCTATTTGAGGTCTTTTCTGATTCCATATAAAAAGAAGTATGATTTTTTCAAGATCTTTAAAGTATGACAGTGGAATTTTAATAGGGATTGCATTGAAGTTATAGATTGCTTTGGGTAGTATGGATATTTTAATAATGTTGATTCTTTCCTGCCATGAGCATGGTATGTTTTTCCATTCATTAACATTCTCAGCTATCTCCTTTCTTTGAGTTTCATAATTCTCTTTATATAGATCTTTCACATCCTTTGTTAGATAAGCTCCCAAGTATTTCTTCTTCTTTAGCACTACTGTGAATGGGATAGAGTCCTTAACTGTTTTTTCAGCTTGACTATAGTTGGTATATAAAGGCTACCAATATATGAATGTTAATTTTGTAACCTGAGACGTTGCTGTATTCCTTGATCACTTCTAAGAGTTTTGTAGTAGAGTCCCTAGTGTTTTCCAGGTATACAATCATATCATCTGCGAAGAGTGAAAGTTTGACCTCTTCTGACCCTATGTGGATACTCTTGACCACCTTTACTTCCCTAATTGTGGGGGCTAAAACTTCCATTACAATGTTTAAAAGCAAAGGTGACAATGGGCAGCCTTGTCTGATTCCTGATCTGAGTGGAAATTATTTCAATTTAACTCTGTTCAATATGATATTGGCTGTCTGTTTACTGTAGATGGCCTCTATCAGTTTAAGAAATGTCCCTTCTATACCAATTTTCTTAAGTGTTCTGATCATGAAGGGATTTTGGATGTTATCAAAAGCTTTTTCTGCATCAATTGAGAGAATCATATGGTCTTTGTTTTTACTTTGTTTATGTGCTAAATTACATTATAGTTTACAGATATTGAACCAGTCTTGAGACCCTGGGATAAAGCCGACTTGATCATGATGTATAATTTATTTGATGTGTTGCTGGATTCTGTTTGTTAGGATCTTGTTGAATATTTTTGCATCTATATTCATTAGTGATATTGGTGTATAGGTTTTTTTCTTGTTTTATCTTTTCCTGCTTTGTGGATCAGGTTGATGTTTGCTTTATAGAACGTGTTGTGTAGTCTTCCTTCTTTTTCTACCTTTTGGAACAGGTTGAGTAGCATAGGTACTAATTCCTCTTTGAAGTTTTGGTAGAATTCTGATGTGAACCATCTGGTCCTGGGCTTTTCTTTCGGTGGTGGTTTTGTATGGTTGATGTTATTTCCGAACTTGATATGGGGCTCTTCAACATTTCCACTTGCTTCTGGTTAAGTCTTGGAAGGTGATGAGCTTCCAAGTATTTGTCCATTTTCTTCCGATTTTCATATTTCTGAGAGTAAAGTTTCTTGTAATATTCATTACGGATTTTTTTGATAACTGAGTAGTCTGTTGTTATTTCATCTTTGTCATTTCTGATTGATGAGATTAGAGATTTTATTCTTTTTTTCCTGATTAGGTTGGCCAATGGTTTATCTATTTCGTTGACCTATTCAAGAAACCAGCTTTTTGATTTGTTGGTCTGTTGTATTATTCTTTTTTTTCAATTTATTTTGTTCTGCTCTGTTTTTGGTTATTTCTTTTCTTTCAATGTTTTTGGGGTTGGGGTGTACTTCCTTTTCCAGTTGCTTGAGATGTTCCATTAAGTTGCTAACTTCCCCTCTTTCTGTTCTCCTGAGGAAGGCTTGCAATGTTATAAATTTCTCTCTTAGAACTGCCTTTGCAGTGTCCCAGAGGTTCTGATAGTTCGTGACTTCATTGTCGTTTTGTTCCATAAATTTGGCAATATCCTTCTTGATCTCATCTCTGACCCAGCTATCATTCATCATGAGGTTATTTAACTTCCATGTTTTTGTATGAGTATGCAGATTCCTGTTGTTACTCATCTCAAGTTTTATTCCATGATGTTCTGAGAAGATGCATGGAATAACTTCTATCCCCTTAAATTTACTGAGGTTAGACTTGTGACCTAAGATGTGATTGATTTTGGAGTAAGTTCTGTGGGCTGATGAGAAGTATGTGTGTTCAGTTTTGTTAGGATGAAATGTATTGTAGATGTCTGGTAAATCTAAATGTTTGATGGTTAGATTAAATCTAAAATTTCTTTACTCGGCTTTTCGTTGGAGGATCGATCCATCATCGCCAAAGGAGTGTTAAAGTCTCCGACTGTTATGGAGCTGGAGGAAATCAAGTTGCTCTTGTCTGTTAGAGTTTCTCTTATAAATTGAGGTGCATTCTGGTTGGGTTCATAGATATTCATAATTGAGATCTCATCATATTGAGTATTACCCTTAACAAATATGAAGTGACCATTGTTGTCCTTCCTGACTTTTGTTGGTTTAAATCCTATTGTGTCTGCAAATAAAATTTCAACACCTGCTTTTTTCTGATTACCATTTGCCTGAAATATGGATGACCATCCTTTCACCCTGAGTCTGTATTTGTCTTTTAAGTTAAGATGTGACTCTTGTTAGCAACAGATATCTGGTCTGAGTTTTTGTATCCAGTCAGCTAACCTATGTCTCTTTAGAGGACAGTTTAAGCCATTCACATTGTTGAAAACTATTGTTAAGTTTGGTGAAATTTTGAGTATTGAGTTTTTCAAAAGTCCAGTGGACAATTTTAATCTTTTCGCCATTGTAGAACTTGGAGTTTGATCAGGAGTTTCTGAGTGAGTATACGTTTGTAGTAGAGGATTGGGTTGGTGATTATGGAGGATAGGTCTGAGAATATCCTGAAGAACTGGTTTGGGTGTGGCAAATTTCTTCAACATATGAATGTCGTTAAAGTATTTAATTTCTCTATCATAGATAAAACTCAGTTTAGCTGGGTAGAAGATCTCGGATTGAAAGTTATTTTGCTTTAGGAGATTAAAAGTGGATGACCACCCTCTTCTGGCTTGAAAAGTTTCAGCAGAGAGATGTGCAGTCATTCTAATGTTATTACCTTTGTAGGTAATGGCTTTCTTTTGCCTGATAAGCTTGAGTATTTTCTCCTTCATGTTAACTTTAGTGAAGCTAATTATGATATGTCTTGGGGATGACTTATTGGGGTTGAATCGTGCTGGAGTTCTGAAACTGTCTTCTATCTGAATTTCAGAGTCTCTAGGCATGTTTGGAAATTCTCTTTTATAATTTCATGCAGAGGGGCCTCTGTGTCCAGTGAGGACACTTCATCGTTTTCTGAAACTCCTATTATTCATATATTAGCGTTCTTCGAATTATCCCAGAGCTCTCTAAGATAATGATCCATTTTTGCTCTCCATTTCTCTTCCTCTTTGAGAGTTTGGGAGCGTTCAAAGGCTTTATCTTCCATGTCAGCAATCCTTTCTTCTGCTTGGTCCATCCTGTTGCTGAGGGATTCTGCTGTATCTTTAAGGTCTGCAAATTCTTGCTTCAGTGTGTCTAAGTCTTTGGTGGATTTGTCTTTAAATTCGTTAAATTCTTGAGACAACTTTTGAATTTGTCCTCAGATTCCTAATTCCATTTTATCAATCTTGTATGCAATCCAAATTCTGAATTTGTGACATGTCTGCCAGTTCTTTATGAATTTGATCTTCAATTACATCCGCCATATCTTTCCTTGGGGGAGGTTATCTATTCTGGTTATTCATGTTACCAGAGGTTTTCCACTGATTGCGCCCCATGGTTGTTTTACTCCCTTTGATTTTTCCCTGGGATTATTTGAAGGCCCGTTCTGTGTTGTGGTCTGCGAGACTGGGTCCCTGTCTGGTGTGGTGGGGCTAAGTGGTTCTGACGTATATTCAGCTGGCTTCTGTTTGACCCCAGTGAAGCACTTGCTCTGGGTTGAAGTCTCAGTTCTCTGAGTCGGCCCTGACCTGGAAGTTTACCGGGTCTGTGAGTCACCTCAGGGAAATCCTACACTCAACGGTGGCCTCCTTTTGTTGCCTAGGGAGGCATTGGGTGTGGTTTCAGCCACCTCAGGGAACTCCCGCTCTAATGTGGTTTTCTCCTAGCCTCCCTCCTGTGTCCCAGAGTCAGGACCGACCATCCGCAGTTTGGGCACTGTCCAATCCCTGAGAAATCCCCCAAGAACATAGACACCCTTGGGACAGGCCTTGAGATCCCAGAGTGAGGGTGGGATGGGGCACCGGGAGCCCAGAGCCGCTGGTAGCAAGCATACTCAGTTCTTCCCAATCTTTAACTCTGCCGTACCGCAGCAGCCCAAGCCTCCAGGTTTCAGAGTGAGGGCAGAGTTGGGGGGCGGTGGGAGCACAGGGCTGCCAGTATTGAACACACTCAGTTCCACTTAGTTCATTGCCCGACTACCCGGCAGGCGCTCAGGTCTCCAGATCACAGAGCGAGAGCTGGGGGAGTGCCAGTAGCCCAGAGCCCAGAGTCTCTCACCTGGCCTCACCGCTGCAGCTCAAGTCTTCAGGCCTCAGAGTGGGGGTGGTGTGGTTGGAGCAGCTGGAGCCCAGAGCTGCCAGCAGCGAACAGACTCAGTTCGACCCAATTCCTTGCCCATCCACGCGGTAGGCGGTCAGGTCTCCAGACCACAGGGTGAGGGTGGGGGGAGCGCCAGGAGCCCAGAGCCGTCTGCAGCGAGCACACTCTGCTCCTCCCAGTTTCTCGCCTGGCCACACCACCGCAGCTCAAACCTTCATGCTTCAGACTGGGGGCAGGGTGGGGGGAGCAGCTGGAACCCAGAGCTGCCGGCAGCGAACAGACTCAGTTTGACCCAGTTCCTTTCCTGACCACATGGCAGGCACTCAGGTCTCCAGACCACAGAGCAAGGGCAGAGGGAGTGCCAGGAGCCCAGAGCCGGGAGCCCAGAGTCACCGGTAGAAAGGGCACACCGTTCCGCTGAGTTTTATACATGGTTGTATTGTTGCTCAAGGAGGGCTGCTGCACCATGCCTCAGGGAAGCGCCGCCATGGTGTGGTTCGCCCTCTGCTGACTGTCCTCACCTCTCCTGTGCCCCAGAATCAGCGCTGACCAGCCGCAGCTCGGGGACTGTCCTCTCCCCTCTAGAAGTCACCCAAAAATCCGAACTCCTGGGGCACAGGCTTTTCGACCTCAGAGAGAGTGGAGTGAAGTGCTGGGAGCTCAGAGTTGCCGGCAATGGATATTTACAGTTTTATACAGTTTTATGTCTGGCAGGAGAACTCCTAGGCAACCTAGTGAGGGAGGTAGGTCTAGATTTTAGTAGGTCTCTCCCATGAAGTGTAGGGGGAGGGCCTTTGATTTCTGCCTGTTTGTTTGTGGGGTTCTTAAGCCTATGAGATGAGGGAGGGGGAAACCCTTCTGCTTGGTGGTGGGTTTTGCACCTTTTGTTTGTGTCTTTGTGGTCGCAGCTGTCCTCAGCAGGGTTGATGTTCGTTCTTCAACTTTCTTGCTTGGTGCTGTTTGAATCCATCAGGTTACTTGCTAAATTTTCGTCCCTTAACTCTCCGTCAGGACAGGAGCCTCTGTGGAAAGCTGGCTTCAGTTTGCCATCTTGTCTCCGCCCCAAGTTGTTTTTTTTTATATATATTTAAAAAATTTCTTTTTTTATTAAATCATAGGTGTTTACATTAGTATGATCATGCAGTACCATACACTTGGTTCATAGACCGTTTGACACATATTCATCACACTAGTTAACATAGCCTTCCTGGCATTTTTTTAGTTATTTTGCTAAGACCTTTACATTCCACATTTACTAAGATGCACAAATACCCTTGTAAGATGCACCGCATTTGTAATCCCATTAATCCTTCTCCCTCCACCTACCTATCCCCTCTCTCCCCTCCCTTTCCTCCTTCTCCCTATTCTTAGGTTGTAACTGGGTTATAGCTTTCATGTGAAGGTCCTAGATTAGTTAGATTAGTTACATAATAAGGGTGAGTACATTGGGTACCTTTTCTTCCATTCTTGAGACACTTTACTAAGAAGAATATGTTCCAGCTCCATCCATGTAAACATGAAAGAGGTGAGGTCTCCATCTTTCTTTAAGGCTTTATAGTATTCCATGGTGTACATATACCACAATATATTGATCCATTCATGGTTCGATGGGCATTTGGGCTTATTCCATGTCTTAGCAATTATGAATAGGGCTGCAAGGCTGCCCATTGTCTCCATCACTTTTTAACATTGTAATGGACATTTTAGCCACCACGATTAGGGAATAAAAGGCGATCAAGGGTATCCACATAGGTTCAGAAGAGATCAAACTTTCACTCTTCACAGATGATATGATTGTATATCTGGAAAACACTAGGGACTCTCCTACAAAACTCTTAGAAGTGATCAAGGAATACAGCGGCGTCTCAGGTTACAAAATCAACATTCATAAATCAGTACCCTTTATATATACCAACAATAGTCAAGTTGAAAAAACCATTAAGGACTCTATCCCATTCACAATAGTGCCAAAGAAGATGAAATATTTTGGAGTTTATCTAACAAAGGACTTGAAAGATCTATATTTAAGAGAACTATGAAACTCTAAGAAAAGAGATAGCTGAGAATGTTAACAAATGGAAAAATGTACCATGCTCATGGTTGGGATGTATCAACATTGTTAAAATGTCCATACTACCCAAAGCAATATATAATTTCAACACAATCCCCATTAAAGCTCCACTGTCATACTTTAAAGATCTTGAAAAAACAATACTTCGTTTTATATGGAATCAGAAAAAACCTCGAATAGCCAGGACGTTATTCAAAAATAAAAACAAAGCAGGAGGAATCACGCTACCAGACCTCAGACTATACCATTAAGTTGTTAACTTTCTCTGTTTTTGTTTTCTTGAGAAGGGCTTGCAGTGCTATAAATTTCTCTCTTTGGACTGCCTTTGTGGTATTTCAGAGGTTCTGATAATTCGTGTCTTCATTGTTGTTTTGTTCTCAAAATTTGGTAATTTCCTTCTTAATCTTTTGTATGATGCATCTACCCTTCAGCATAAGGTTGTTTAGTTCTATGTTTTTGTATAAGTATGCATATTCCTGTTGTTATTGAGTTCAACTTTTATTCCATGATTGTGTGAGTAGATGCAAAGAATAATTTCTAATATTTTAAATATGCTGAGGTTAGACTTGTGACCTAGGATTTGATCAATTTTGGAGTATGTTCTGTGGGCTGATGGGAAGAATGTGTATTCAGTTTTGTTGGGATGAAATGTTCTCTAGATGTCTGTCAAATCCAGATGTTGTATGGTTAAGTTTAAATCTAAAATCCTTCCTTAGCTTCTTTTTGTAATATCTATCCAACACTGCGAAAGGGGTGTTAAAATCTCTGACTATTAATGTGCTGGAGGAAATCAAGATACTCATGTCTGTTAGAGTTTCTCTTATAAATTGAGGCGCATTCTTGTTGGGTGCATAAATATTAATAATTGAAATCTCATCATATTGAGTATTACCTTGAACTAATATGTAGTGTCCATCTTTATTCTTCCTTATTTTGGTTGGTTTAAAGCCTATTGTATCTGTGAATAGGATTGCAACACTTGCTTTTTTTCTTCGTTCCATTTGCCTGGAAATATAGATGACCATCCATTCACCTTGAGTCTATATTTATCTTTTAATGTAAGATGAGATTCTTGTATGCTGCGGCTATCTGGGCTGAGTTTTTGTATACAATCACCTGAACTGTGCCTCTTTGGAGGACAATTTAAACCATTCACATTAATTGAGAATATTGATAAGTCTTTTGAAAGTCAGGCGGATATTTTTAATCCTTTTGTGACTGTGGAAGTTGGAATTTGATCAAAAGTTTCTGGGTGAGTTTACTTATGTGGTGGAGGATTACACTGGTCATTATGGAGGATAGGTCTGAGAATATCCTGAAGAGCTGGTTTAGTTATGGCAAATTTCTTCAACCTGTGAATGTCATTAAAGTTTTTAATTTCTCCATCATAAATTAAACTCCGTTTAGCTGGATATAGGATCCTTGGTTGAAAATTATTTTGTTTTAGGAGATTAAAATTCAATGACCATCGTCTTCTAACTTGAAAGTTTTCTGCAGAGAGATGTGCAGTTATTCTAATATTATTCCCCTTGAAGGTTATGGTTTTCTTACGTCTGGCTGCTTTCAGCATTTTCTCCTTCAAATTAACTTTAGTGAAATTGATTATAATGTGTCTGGGGAATGTCTTATTTGGGTTGATTCGTGCTGGAGTTCTGAAACTGTCTGCTATCTGAATTTCAGAATCTCTTGGCATGTCTGGAAAGTTTTCTTTCATAATCTCACAAAGAAGAGACTCTGTGACTTGTGAAGCCACTTCGTCATTTTTGGGGATCCCTATAAGGTGAATATTGGTTTTCTTTCAATGATCACATAGCTCTCTTAGAGAGTTATTACTTTTTGCCCTCCATTTCTCTTCCTCCCTGAAAGTTTGGGAGTGTTCGAAAGCTTTGTCTTTAATGTTAGAAATCCTTTCTTCTGCTTGCTCCATTCTGTTACTGAGGGTTTCTATTGTATTTCTCAGATCTTTGAGGGCTGCAATGTCTTTTCTCAATGTGTCAAAATCTTTGGTCATTTTGTCTTTGAATTTGTTAAATTCTTGATATATGTTTTGGATTGTTGCTTGAAATTCTAATTCGATCTTATTTGCTATCCAGATTCTGAATATGATTTCTGACATCTCAGCCATTTATTTATGCATGGGATCTTGTGCTGTGTCTGCTTTGTTGTTCCTTGGGGGAGTTGATCTACTCTGTTATTCATATCGCCATAGTTTTTCCACTGATTTCACCTCATTATTGTTTTTCACCATTGCCTCTGGGTGTCCTCAGAGTTAGGGAGGTGTCTCTCCAAAATTATACTCCAGTGGTATCTCTCTATTGTTGCTGAATCTTTGTAGGGAGTAACCCTGTGTAGCTCCTCTGGGACTCTCCTAGCCAGGGAGTTCTGGCTTTGGGAGAAACTCTGAAGTGTGGCATACCCAGATCCAGCAACAGGGTGGGGGATGGTGCACACGGTTCTGGGAGTACTTGGCACCCTGTGACTTTGGCACAGAGAACCCAGGGCTCCAGCAGTCTCTATCCTGGAGGAGAGCTCCGCGCTGAGGCAGGGAAGATTCTGGAGGGAGTGCACAGATTTTCTGGCTTCCAGAGTTCCTAGCCATACAGGCAGGGCCAGTGCAGAGGCAGAGAGTGTACAGGAGGGAGGACACAGGTTGTGTGGCTCCAGGAGTTCCTGTCCAGGGCTGGTGGAGGCCTGGTTGATGTGGTGTGAGAGGCCGCAAATTTGCCAGTGGAGTCCCTGGCCATGGCTGGCGTATGGAGGCATGGTGGGCACAGGGCACAGATGTGCATGGTTGCCGGTGAAGACCCTGGCCAGGGTGGGCGTGCAGAGGCCTGGCAATCATGAGGCATGGGTTCATGTGGTTTCCAGCAGAGTCCTTGACTGGGGAGGGCATGTGGAGGCCTGGCAAGTGTCTGCATGGTTGCCGGTGGAGTTCCTGGCAGGGGTTAGGGGGAGGCTTGGCATGGTCCCTGGAGTCTCTTGAGGGGGGGCGCTTGGTCTGGCAGATGGAGGGGGCACTGCTCAAGGACCTCCTCCCTCAGTCTCAGTAGGGGTTACTCTTCTGGTTTGTCAGGTAAGTTGGAAGAGTATACTGGGAGTTCAGAATTGCAGGGAAGACTTTAATTCAATTTTTCTGCCTAGCAAGAGATTGTTCAGTGCCACAGCAGGGTCCTTATGAGGAAATAGTTCTCATTTCCCACAGTACTCACCTGTAGGGTGAGATGAGAGGTCCACAGTTCACCGCTTGTCTGTAGAAAACCCACAGGAGCAAATGACGAGAAAAAAGAAAGGAGACAGAAAAACAAAACAAACAAACAACCCCCCCACAGTTTTCTTGTGGGAGAGAATGAACATTTTTCCTTTCAGATGAATTTTGTGCCTGAAGGTTGGTTTCTTGGAGTCGCAGCTTGTCTCAGCAGAGGTGTCCTGCAGTTATCATTTCTCTCTCGGCCAGTCTTCAGCTTAATTGGGCTGTTTCTGGACATTGTCTTTCCTTTTGGATAGGAGCCTCTTTCAAAAGCTGTTTCCATTTGACCATCTTGCTTCTCTCCCCCTCAAATCTTTGATAAAACATACATTTGCATTTACTGGGGAAAGAATTCCTCCTCAAAAAATTGTGCAAGAAGTTGTTAGTCACATGTAAAAGGCTGAAACTCTCACCTCTTATAAAACTTAACTAATAATGGAGAAAAACTTAAATCTAAGACACAAAACTATAAAATTTCTGGTGGAAATTGTGGGATACACTCTTAACAATATCAGCCTTTGGAAATAATTCATTAGAAGAACCCAAAGGCAATTGCCACAACAAAAATAAATAAATGGGACCTGATTAAGTTAAAAAGTTTCTGCACAGCTAAGTACACAATAAACAAAGGACAGAGACAGCCTTCAGAGTGGGAGAAAATGTTTGTGTTTTACAAGTCTGAAAAAGGACTAACAACTAGAATCTGCAAAGAACTCAAGCACATTAGCAACAACAAAAAATGAAGTAACAAACCCATTAAATCTGGGTGAGACACATCACAAAATCCTGTAGATTCTGACATGGATATGGAGATAAGGGAACACTTTTGCACTACTAGTGGGATTGAAAATTAATACAACTTCTGTGAAAAGAAGTATGGAGAATTCCTAAAGAACTAAGAATAGACATTCCATATGATACTGCAACCCCATACTAAGTATTCACCCAAAATAAAAAAAAAAATACTTTTGCCACAGGGACATTTCCACTAGAATGTTTATTGCATCTGAGTTCATAATCACCAAGATGTAGAATCAGGGGGAATTGTGGGAAAATTGCTGACTAGAAGCAGTTTTCACCAGAGGCTTGTGCCCAAAGGGAGAGTTATTGGACTGAAGTAGATGGAAGTTGAATGAAATGAGCTTTGTACCGAGAGGACTGTATGAGGTACACATCACCCAGGCTGAACCAGGAAGCAAAAACAAGAACGTGGAAAAAACAGAACAGGTACATGCACAAATTCCAGAATAAGGGACTCATCTTCCCCTAAACAGGAGCTCTGCGGTGGGTGACCATTCAGCTGGTGAACTGGGTTCAAAGTCTCCTCACATTATCCTATGGGAGAGTGGTTATCAAGTCCCAGTCCTCCTTCATTATTGAGGCCCCACCACTGAGACTAGGGCCCATTCTCTTGCACAAAAAAACAAATATTTTTCCTGCAATCCTGAGAACCCAGATCGCCTTTCCCCCACCCTACTTGCTGGAAGGACTGCCCCCATAGAGTCTAAGGTGTTTGACCAGCTCACTGGGAAGCTGGGGAAGCCTACCAGTGTGAGAACAGTAGCAAGGTAGTCCAAACATTAATGGGGAAAGGGTGAACTACCTATCTCCAGCTCCTCAGGAATTCTCAAGTAGCTCTGTTTTCTGCCCATCAGGACAACTTCTGCATTCCATTGCGTGGGTGGGGCCAGTGCTTAAATGACGTTGACTTGTGACTGAACTTTGGACCTGGCTCCTCTGCCAGATACAGCTCTCTGAGCTTGACTGGGTAGTCAGGCGGGTGTCTCATTGACTTTGGACTGAACTTTAGACCTCTGGCCTCCACCAATCAAGGTTCCCTGAACTCAATTGAGTGGGCAGGGTTTTTTAATTTTTATTAAATCATAACTATGTTATTAATGCATTTATGGAGTATAATGTGCTGATTTTATATACAGTGTTTAATGCTCACATCTAACTGATTAACTTAACCATCTCCTCGCTTACTTGTTGTGGTAAGCATTTATACTCTATTCTTAATAGTTTTGAAATGTATCATTGCATTATGCACATTAGGTGAGTTTCCTTGAAATACCCTCACTCCTCCAGGCTGCCTCCTTCCCCTTCGCTCTCCCTCCTCTTCCCTCCTTTCTGGACTATAGTTATGTTTTACCATTCCTATGAATGAGTGGTGATTATATACTGATTTCATAGTAGCATTGAGTACACTGGATACTTTACTTTTCAATTCTGGAGATACTTTACTAAGAATAATATGTTCCAGCTCCATCCAGGTAAACATAAAAGACGTGAAGTTTCAATCTTTTTTTATGGATGCATAGTATTCTATGGAGTACATATACCACAATGTCTTAATCCATTCATGGGTCAATGGGCACTTGGCCTGCTTCCATGACTTAGAAATTATGAATTGGGCTGCAATAAACATTCTTATGCAAATGTATTTTTTGTAAAATGACTTTTGATCATCTGAGTATATACCTAATAGAGGAATTGCAGGATCAAATGGTAGGTCCACTTTTAGTTCCTGGAGTATTCTCCAAACTTCTTTCCAAAAAAGTCGTATCAGCTTGCATTCCCACCAGCAGTGTGGAAGTGTTTCCTTCTCTCCACATCCAGACCAAATTCTGTAGCTTTGGGATTTTGTTATGTTCACTAATCTTACTGGAGTTAGATGATATCTAAAAGTGGTTTGAATTTATATTTCTCCGATGATTAAATATGATGACCATATTTTCATGAGTTTGTAGGCCATGTGCCTGTTTTCTTCAGTGAAATTTCTATTCAATTCTCTTCCCCACATACAAGTGGGGTTATTTGTTCATTTATTGTTGAGTAACTGGAGTTCTTTGTGGATTCTAGTTATCAGAATTTTATCAGAGCATAACCTGCAAATATCTTTTACCATTCTGAAGGCTGTCTGTGTGCTTTAATTACTGTGCTCTTGGCTGTGGAGAAGTTTTTTAGTTTGATCAGATCCCAGTAATATATTTTTGGTGTTGCTTCAATTACCAGGGGAATCCTCCTCATAAAAAATTCTCCCAGGACAATTCCTTCAAGTGTTTTTCCTGGATAGTCTTCTAGTATTTTTATAGTTTCATGTGTTAAGTTTAAATGTTTTATCCAGTGAGAATGAATTTGTTTTCATAGTGAGAGATAAGGGTCCAGTTTCATTCTTCTACAGCTCGCCAGGCAGTTCACCCAGTACCATTTGTTAAATAGGAAATCTTTCCCCCAATGAATGTTTTTGATGGGCTTATAAAAGACCAAATGGTGATAAGTGAGTGGGTTTATCTCTTCATTATGTTCTGTTTCATAAATATACCTCTCTATTTTTTGTACCAGTATCATACTGTTATGATCACTATAGATTTACAGTATAGCCTAAAGTCTGGTAACATGATAGCTCCTGATTTGTTTTTATTTCTGAGTATTGTATTAACTATTCAAGATTTTTTCTTATTCCATAGAAAATTAAGCACTTTTCAAGCTCCTTAAAGTATGACAATGGTGCATTAATAGGGATTGCATTAAATCTGTATATTGCTTTGGATAGTATGGACATTTTAAAAATGTGGATTCTTTCCATCCATGAGCATGGTATGTTTTCCCATTTGTTTACATCTTCAGCTATTTCTTTTCTCAAAGTTTCATAATTCTCTTCATGAGGATCTTTCATGTACTTTGTTAGATGGATTCACAGATATTTCACCTTCTTTGCCACAACTGTAAAAGGAATAGAGTCCTTGACTACATTCTCAACTTGACTATTGTTGGCATATATGTAAGCTTCTGATTTGTAATAATTGATTTTGTATCCTGAGATGCTGATCAAGATTCCTTGATCTCTTGTAAGAGTTTTAGGAACCAGGTATAGGATGATATCATCCATAAAGAGTGAAAGTTTGATCTCTCACTCCATTTGAATAGTTTTTATCCCCTTCTCTTGTCTGATTGCTACAGCTAGAACTTCCATTACTATGTTGAATAGTCGTGGAGACAATGGGCATCCTTGTCTATTTCAAGATCTGAGTGGAAATGTTGTCAATTTTACTCAATTCATTATGATATTGGCTGTGGGTTTGCTGTGGGTATATGGACTCTATAAGTTTCAGAAATGACCCTTCTCAGCCTATTTTCTTGAGTATTCTGATCAAGAAAGCATGCTGGATAATATGAAAAGCTTTTTATGCATCAGTTGAGAGAATCATGTAGTCTTTATTTTATTTATGTGATGCGTTATATTTATGGATTTGTGTACATTTAACCAACCTTGTAACCCTAAGATAAAACCAACTTAATCATGGTGTATAATTATTTTGATGTGTTGTTGAATTCTGTTTGCTATGATTTTATGGAATATTTTTGAATCAATATTCATTAATGATATTTGTCTATAGTTTTCTTTCATTGCTGAGTCCTTTCCTGGTTTAGGGATCAGGATGATATTTACTTCATAGAATGTGTTGGGAAGTATTCCTTTTTTTTCTATGTTTTGGAAAAGGTTATATAATATAGTTACTAGCTTCTCTTTGAAGGTTTGGTAGATTTCTGATGTGAAGCCCTTTTGTCCTGGACTTTTATTTTTGGGAGATTTCGCATTGTTGATGTACAAATAATAAACACATTGAATTCCACAAAGGCATAAATGTATTCATGATCTATGTATAAATGACTTAAAAAAAAGAAACCCATAACATAAGATGTTAGTAATCAGGCATTTATAGACTGAAATATGTTACTTCTGGCAGAAAACACCCAGAGAAGATCACAAGACCCTTGCTTCTTCAATGGAAAAAGTATGCACAGAAAAGGTCATTAATTAACACAGTCATAAAATAAAGTAGCAAGAAATGAAAAAACAAACAGAATTTCAAATTCTTTCGGGCTAAGTTTAATAAAGTGGTGTGCTTCCATGTATTGGTCCATTTTCACAAGATTTCCATATTTAGAAAACTTTTATACACAAGTAATCCAGGGGATAAGTCTGTTGATTTTTTTCAGGGTCTACCATCAAATTATGCTGAGCAAAATGATGAATTAAATGACTCAGCATTTTATCTAAAACGTCTCAGGAAGGATGAGGCAAAAGAATGTCATCTTTTGCCCATTGTGGTGGCACAAACTCTCCTAAAGGAGAAGAGAATGGTCCTAAGGGCACAAATTCTCTGCTCCAGGACATTATGGTGGAGAACTTCCCAAGTATTGCAAGAGACACAGAAATTCAGATAGTAGATAGTTTTAGAACTCCAGCATGACTCAATCCAAACAAATCATCTTCAAGACAAATTGTAAGTATTTTACTGATGTTAAAAACTTAGGCCAGGTATCCATGCATACCAGAAACTCACCTTACCTCAAAAGATAAAACAAGACTCAGGGTGAAGATATGGGCAGCAGTATTCCAGGCATATGGAAAGCATAAAAAAATCTGGGGTTGCAATCTTGTATGCAGAGACAATAGGATTCAATCCAGCAAAAAAAATGAAAGACAAAGATGGACATGACATACAGAAACACACAGTATGAAGGGAAAACATATAGTATTAAGAGATTTCAATAGTTAATATTCATGTACCCTATTTGAATGCTCCTTGATATATAAAACAAACCATAAATGATCTAAACAACATGATAACTTTCCACAGTATAATAGTTGGAGATTTTTAACACCCCTTTGAGAGTAATAGCCATATCCTCCAAGCAGAAACGAAAAAAAAGAAATAATGGATTTAAACGAGACCCTAGAACCAATGGACTTAACAGACATTTAAAGAACACTTATCCTAACAAAACTGAATACACATTCTTCTCATCAGCCCAATGACCATCTTCTGAAATTGATCATATTGTAAGTTACAAGTCTAACCTCAACCAATTCAAAGGAATAGAAATTATCTCCTGTATCATCTCAGACCATCGTGGAGTAAAAGATGAACTCAACAGCAAAAGAAATCTTCATACTCAAATAAAATCATGGAAACTAAATAACCTTATTGTGAATGATAGTTGGGTAATAGATAAGATCAAGAAGGAGATTATTAGATTTCTGGAACGAAAGAATAATGAAGCCACAAACTGTCAAAACCTGTGGGATACTGAAAAGGCAGTCCTTAGAGGAAAAATTATAGCATTAGATGCCCTCATCAAGAAAACAGAAAGAGAGCAATTCAGCAACCTAATGGACATTCTCAAGCAACTGGAAAAGGAAGAACAATCTCATCCCAAATCCAGCAGAAGAAAAGAAATAACCAAAAGTAGAACTCTGCAATTAAATGTAATGAATTTTATCTCATTCTTTTCTATGTAAAGAAATTTCTAGCTATTTGAAGACTGTGATTAAGTTATTCTTGACACTGTAAGATTGAAGAACTTACTCTGCTTTTCTTTTTATTTTTGCTCCATCATTCATCTTTGAGTTACATTCTTTATTTTTGGTTGGCCTCCAAATGTCTAGTAATTATTGGTGATTTAACATCATAGTCAAATGTACTGAGAGAGCTCCAAAATACTCTGATGGTACCATATTTTTCATAGTGTGAAAGTCCTATTTTAGTGCATTGTTTCTACAGTACATGTGATTACAGTCATTGCTTTAGAATATTTTTCGGGAGAAAATTCTTCAAGTCCCTAAAGCTTGAACTTGGTAAAATGACAATTTTCAATTTTTATAACAGCAAGATGCTGATATTTATACTACTGTGACTTGACTATTGAGTTCTTATTACCGTGAAAATAAATAAATTACTTTATTGCTAACAAAAATAAATTACTTATTGCAAGTAACTTGGTAACAATTTATCATCCTTGCATAAACAAAACAAAATATCATAGCCATGTCTGTAAATCAGAGGGTGCAAGGTTGAGGCAGAACACAAAATTCATCAGAAATATAGGGTAGTTTCATAGTGTTAGATAGCATATTAACTGATTAAGCATATGGACACAAAATTAATTGAAATAGCATAGGATTTACTATATTTACTCTAGGCAATCTATATTTGCAAAGCCTAAGCAGTGGCAAACGTAAGTATAATTCTAAAACACAAATTATTATAAGAAAAACAATTAATTTAAAGTGACTTAGTTTTGTCTATAATACACTTTGGAATTCTGTATTGAATGAGATTACTTCAGTATTTTCACTTTGAAATATAACCTTGTACAATTGCAATTGTCTCCCTAGGCATCTACTTCATTGCTTTGTTTCAATATAAAATTTTTGTTCTCATTTCATGAAAACTGTTCTTTTGTACCTTCATCTACAACAATCAATGACATCATTCTCAAAATAAGCAAAAAGAGTCTTTAATGTAATGCATATTTGCTGTTCTTAAATTTTTGTAAAACTCTTCAATAAGCTATATAAATGTATAAATTTTAAGAATTTCACAATAGGGTGGCGCCTGTGGCTCAAGGAGTAGGGCACCGGTCCCATATGCCAGAGGTGACGGCTTCAAACCTAGCCCCAGCCAAAAACCACAAAAAAAAAAAAATTTTTTTTCAAAATAAATGTGAATGCTAGTAGACTGTATAATTGCCAAAAATAACTAGGAAAAACCCTTGGTTAGACTAACCAAAAACATAAAAACAAGATCTCTGATAACTACAATCAGAAATGATAAATGGGAAATAACAACAGATGCCACAGAAATACAAAAGATTCTCAACATTTACTACAAAACTCTATTTGCAGAAATATGAAAATGTAGAGGAGATGGACCAATATCTGGAAGCGCAGTACCTTCCAAAACTCAGCCAGAAAGGTTTACATATCTTGAATAGACCAATATCAAGTATGGAAATATCATCAATAATACGAAATCTCCCCAAAAAGAAAGCCCTGGACCAGATGGTTTCACACCAGAATTCTATAAATGCTTTAAAGAGGAATTAGTTCCATTATTAACAACTTTAACAAAATATAGAGAAAGAAGGTATCATCATCCCCAACACATTCTATGAAGCAAATATCACCCTGATTCCAAAACCAGAAAGGAACCCCCCAAAACTATAGACCAATATCATTAATGAATATAGATGCAAAAATATTCAACAAGGCTTTTAGCAAACAGAATACAACAGCACAATAAAAAGGTCATGCACCATGACCAAGTTGGTTTTATCCCAGAGACACAAGGATGGTTCAACATATGCAAATCTATTAACATAATACACCACATAAATAGAATCAAAAGCAAAGACCATATGATTCTTTCTTTTTTTTTTTTTATTGTTGGGGATTCATTGAGGGTACAATAAGCCAGTTACACTGCATATGATTCTTTCAATTGATGAAGAAAAGGCTTTTTGACAATATCCAGCATCCTTTCATGATAAAAACACTCAAGAAAATAGGCTTAGAAGGAACATTCCTTAAGCTGATAGAGCTTATCTACAGCAAACCCACAGCCAATATCATATTGAATGGAGTAAAACTGAAGGCATTCCTAATCAAATCTCAAGCCAGACAAGGAGGCCCACTGTCTCCACTGCTATTTAACACCGTGTTAGAAGTCATAGCCATAACAATCAGGAAAGAAAAGGAATCCAGGGGAGGAGCATGATGGCGGACAGGACAGATGTGTAGCCCACCTCTCCCAAGCCACCAGGTGAGAGGAAAGGTGGTCTGGACCTTCCCTGTGTGTGGATTATTGGAGTGGACAGACAGCTGGAGATGCCCAGGGAACTGGCGGTTTGCTATATATGAGGGGTAATTTAAAATCACAGACTCTTTGTAGAGATTCTTCCCTGCACGGCCATGCCGGGCAGCAGGCCCCTCCCCTAAGGAGGTCAGCAGCTGGTAAATGCTGACAAAATCCAATTGACAAATAATTCATCCTGAACTGAGGGAGGCATCCGAAAGGAGAGCCACTCAAAACCACAGGGAGCAGGGCAAACTGTAGGACAATTGAAGGGAAGGGATCCTGCCCGGGAAACAGACATTTTGAACTACCCAAAAGGGCGGGCACCTTTCCCCCAGGTGTTGGAGGGGGCTGGCGGTTCAGGCTGCGCAGCGAACTCATGGACACCCATCCAAAACTCTGAACCATAAAACTCAGAATAAATCCCCTGAGCACTCCAACCACAGGAACCGGCTTGAAGCCTCGGACCGGCTTTGGCTGCTGAAGTCCCGGGAACCAACTACAGGAGATAGAGCCGCCAGCCCGCCAATGACTGCGCAAACCCAAAACAACAACACCACTCCCCTTATGGCCTATTGCAGTCTCCAGTTTGCGGGGGAACCTGGGAACAGAGTGGAGGGACTTAGGAAGAGTGGACACCTGCACTGAGTGGGACGGTCGGTCGCAAATGCGGTCCGTAAAAGAACAGCCGAGTTTGCACAATTCTTAGGCGACAAACTTTTACGGAAACTCCAAAATGGCGATCGGCCATGGAAGGTGGTTACCATAGTAATGGTATAAACTGTAAACCAGGTATAAGTCTCAAAACCACTCACAGCGCCACCTGGTGTCCAGAAAGTATATTGCAGTATGAATATATTCCTATGAAAGTTGATCCCTATAGCAGACATATAGATATTTATAGGTATATTTCTACCACAGAATATTTTTGCAGTTGGTGCCTTTTTGTTTGTTTTGTTTTGTTTTGTTTTTTTTCTTTTGGTTTTTGTGATTTTTTTTTTTGCTGTTGCTTTCTTTTTGTCTCATTTTTCCTCACCATTTTCTCAGAGGAGATTTCGATAATTTTCTATTATTACATTTTATATAGATATATTTTTTATTTCTATGTCTTCTAATTTTAATTTCTTCTTTATTCTCACTTAATATTACTTCTAACACCACTTTTTTCTCTCTCTTTTTTCCTTTCTTTCAATTATTTGATGATTATCACTATTTTCATTGCAGTTGTTCTTATATGGCTGTTGTCGAGGCTATTGCTTGTATGTTTATGTGTTTCCGTTTACTCTGTGTCTATGGGCCCATGTGCCTGGTAACCTTTGTATCTGTTTATTTGTTCATTTGGTCTCAATGAACTTGGTGTTATGACGTGCAACCCTGAGCTCCTAACACTCCCCTCCACTCTCACTCCGTGATCTGGAGACCTCCTCCCTCAGAAGTCCAGATTCTTGGGTGAACTCTCAAGAGGTGTAGACAGGACATGGACTGCAGCTGGCCAGTGCTGACTCTGTAGCAAAGGAGTGAGAAGACGATGGTCGGCTGAGAGGGAATTACACTGGAGAGGTGGTGCCCCGAGGTGTAGAGCAACAGCTGTCTTCAGCAATAACAAGGCCCACCCCCACATATACCATAGACTCTCCTTCTGTCTTCCTGGGCAACTAGATGAGGCCAAGCATCTTTTCAGATGGAAACCACCATGCAACAGACCTGGAACTGAAACACAGGCCCCGTGAGTAAAGGGTTTTCCTGAGACGGTACCGACCTGGGTGGAACACAGACACTAGAAAACACACCTTCAGAGCTGGGAAACTCCTAGGGTGGGGCTAATTCAGAGAACCGCTCTACTGTGCCTAAGATGCACCTGGCCCTTAGGGGATCACCAACATATAGACAAAGGAGGCCAAGAGGCTACAGCCAACAACTGATCGTGCTGCGAATACAAACCCACAGGACTAAAGACCGGGCCTGAGGCACAGGTTCTGGGAACTCAAATCAGCCTCTCCTCTGCAGAGGAATCTGGCAAGGTCAGAAACAAACTCCCACAGGGTTGTTCCCTTCACCCAGTAACATAAACTAAGGGTGGGGCTGGAAATGAGTGAACACCTCCAGCCTCCATCAAGTGCCCGAGGTTGACAGGCCACACCACACCTTGCTGGATAAAGGCAGAGAATAGCGGCCTAGTCGAGCAGACACAGACTACCCTCTGAGTTAGGCAGGTGCAAACCCCTAGAGTATCTGCTTACTGAAGACAACTGACTGGGTCACAGCACTGTGGGGCTAGCAGCGACTGAGTGTGACAGAGCTGCAAGGTGGGGAAGGAGGCATCAATCTTCCCAGACTGATCTATTTACTGGTGGCTCATCCTGACTCCATGCAGCACTGGAGCAAGCCATTTTAGAGCAGTCACCAGACCCCTGTGACCCAGGTCCCAGGGAACTCTTGAACTCACCCACCCGAGGCAGCTGCTGACTGAGACAATTGACTTGGACCTTTGAACTGAGTCACTCACATGGGGACAATCCAGGTGGTGCCCTGGGTGTGTGGTTGTAGGAAGGTTTGATTTTCCTTTTCCATTTGTTGCCAGTGGTGGGTGGGGTGACTTAATTGCTGGTATTTCTCCACAGCTGAGACTTCAACCCAGAGTAACTGTTTCACTAGGGTCACATAGAAACAAGCTGAAAACAAGTCAGAACCACTTAGCCCCTCTACACATAACAGGGCCCTAGTTTCTCAGGCCACAGCACTGTTCGGGTCCTCGACAAAACACCAGAGGAAAATAAAAGGGAGTAAAACAATCATGGGGTGGAATCAGCGGAAAAACTCTGGTAACATGAATAACCAGAATAGATCAACCCACCCAAGGAAAGATACAGCAGATGTAATTGAAGATCCCATTCACAAACAACTGGCTGTGATGTCAGAAATAAAATTCAGAATTTGGATGGCAAACAAGATTAACAAAATGGAATTAGGAATTCGTGGAGAAATTCAAAAGCTGTCTCAAGAATTTGACGAATTTAAAGACAAAACCACGAAATACTTAGACACACTGAAACAAGAATTTGCAGCCCTCAAAGATATGAAAAATACAGTAGAATCCCTTAGCAACAGAATGGACCAAGCAGAAGAAAGCATCTCCGACATGGAAGATAAAGCCTTTGAATGCTCCCAACTCTCAAAGAGGAAGAGAAATGCAGAGCAAAAATGGATCACTCACTCAGAGAGCTCTGGAATAACTCAAAGAAGGTAAATATCCGACTCATAGGAATTCCTGAAATAGATGAAGTGGCTTCACTGGGCGCAGATGCCCTTCTGCATGAAATTATGAAAGAGAATTTTCCAGACATGCCTAGAGAACCTGAAATTCAGATAACAGATAGCTTCAGAACCCCCGCACGACTCAACCCCAATAATACATCCCCCATACAATCATAATTAACTTCGCTAAAGTTAATATGAAGGAGAAAATTCTCAAAATAGCCAGGCGAAATAAATCTATTACCTTCAAAGGGAAGAACATTAGAATGACTGCAGATCTCTCTACTGAAACTTTTCAAGCCAGAAGAGGGTGGTCATCAAAGTTTAAATTCCTCAAGCAAAATAACTTTCAACCCCGGAACTTGTACCCAGCTAAACTAAGTTTCATTTACGACAGAGAAATTAAATACTTTAAAGACATACATATGCTAAAGAAATTTGCCATAACTAAAGCAGCTCTTCAGGATATTCTCAGACATATCCTCCATAATAACCAACCCAATCCTCTACTACAAAAGAAAACTCACTCAGAAACTTCTGATCAAACTCCAACTTCCACAATGGCAAAAAATTAAAACTGCCCACTGGACTTTCGAAAAACTCAATACCCCATATTTCACCAAACTTATCAATAATCTCCATTAATGTGAATGGCTTAAAATGCCCTCTAAAGAGACATAGGTTACCTGACTGATTACAAAAACTCAGACCGGATATCTGTTGCTTACAAGAGTCACATCTTAACTTAAAAGACAAATACAGACTCAGGGTGAAGGGATGGTCATCCATATTTCAGGCAAATGGTAACCAGAAAAAAGCAGGTGTTGCAATTTTATTTGCAGACACAATAGGCTTTAAAGCAACAAAAGTAAGGAAGGATAAAAATGATCACTTCATATTTGTTAAGGGTAAGACTCAATATGATGAAATTTCAATTATTAATATCTATGCACCAAACCAGAATGCACCTCAATGTATAAGAGAAACTCTAACAGACATGAGAAACTTGATTTCCTCCAACTCTATAATAGCCAGAGATTTGAACACTCCTTTGGCAGTGATGGATCAATCCTCCAACAAAAAGCTGAGTAAAGAAATTCTAGATTTAAATCTAACCATCCAGCATTTAGATTTAGCAGACATCTACAGAACATTTCATCCCAAGAAAACTGATTACACATACTTCTTATCAGCTCACGGAACTTACCCCAGAATCGATCACATCTTAGGTCAAAAGTCTAACATCAGTAAATTTAAAGGAATAGAAATTATTCTATGCATCTTCTCGGACCATCATGGAATAAAACATGAGATCAGTAACAATCGGAATCTGCATACACATGCAAAAACATGGAAGTTAAATAACCTTTTGCTGAATGATAGCTGGGTCAGAGATGAGATCAAGAAGGAAATTGCCAAATTTCTGGAACAAAACGACAATGAAGACACGAACTATCCGAACCTCTGGGACACTGCAAAGGCAGTTCTAAGAGGGAAATTTATAGCACTGCAAGCCTTCCTCAGGAGAACGGAAAGAGACGAAGCAAGCAACTTAATGAGACATCTCAAGAGACTGGAAATCGAAGAACACTCCAACCCCAAATCCAGTAGAAGAAAAGAAATAAACAAAATCAGAGCAGAACTAAATGAAATTGAAAAAAAAAAAGAATAATACAACTGATCAATAAATGAAAAAGCTGCTTTTTTTGAAAAGGTCAACAAAATAGATAAGCCTTTGGCCAACCTAATCAGGAAAAAAAGAGTAAAATATCTAATCCCATCAATCAGAAATAACAAAGACAAAATAACAACAGATGCCTCAGAAATCCAAAACATCCTTAATGAATATTACAAGAAACTTTACTCTCAGAAATACAAAAATCTGAAGGAAATCGACCATTACTTGGAAACACGTCACCTTCCAAGACTGAATCAAAAACAAGTGGAAATGTTGAACAGACCCACATCAAGTTCAGAAATAGCATCAACCATACAAAATCTCCCCAAAAAGAAAAGCCCGGTATCAGATGGTTTCACGTCAGAATTCTACCAAACCTTTAAAGAGGAATTAGTATCTATACTACTCAACATGTTTGAAAAGGTAGAAAAAGAAGGATGACTACCCAACACGTTCTATAAAGCAAACATCACCCTGATCCCCAAACCAGGAAAAGACCCAACAAGAAAAGAAAATTATACACCAATATCACTAATGAATATAGATGCAAAAATATTCAACAAAATTCTAACAAACAGAATCCAGCAACGCATCAAACAAATTATACATCATGACCGTGTTGGTTTTATCCCAGGGTATCAAGGCTGGTTCAATATATGTAAATCTATAAATGTAATTCAGCACATAAACAAATTAAAAAACAATGATCATATAATTCTCTCAATCGATGCAGAAAAAGCTTTTGATAACATGCAACATCCATTCATGATCAGAACACTTAAAAAATTGGTATAGAAGGGACATTTCTTAAACTGATAGAGGCCATCTACAGCAAACCCACAGCCAATATCATATTGAAAGGAGTTAAATTGGAATCATTTCCACTTAGATCTGGAAACAGACAAGGCTGACCATTGTTTCCATTGCTGTTTAACATTGTAATGGAAGTTTTAGCCACCACAATTAGGGAAGAAAAGGCGATCAAGGGTATCCACATAGGGTCAGAAGAGATCAAACTTTCGCTCTTCGTAGATGATATGATTGTATATCTGGAAAATACTAAGGAGTCTACTACAAAACTCTTAGAAGTGATTAAGGAATACAGCAGTGTCTCAGGTTACATAATCAACATTCATAAATCGGTGGCCTTTATATATACCAATAATAGTCAAGTGGAAAAAACAATTAAGGACTCTATCTCATTCACAGTAGTGCCAAAGAAGATGAAATACTTGGGAGTTTATCTAACAAAGGACATGAAAGATCTATATAAAGAGAACTATGAAACTCTAAGAAAAGAGATAGCTGAGAATGTGAACAAATGGAAAAACATACCATGCTCATGTTTGGGAAGAATCAACATTGTTAAAATATCCATACTACCCAAAGCAATATATAATTTCAATGCAATCCCCATTAAAGCTCCACTGTCATACTTTAAAGATCTTGAAAAAACAATACTTCGTTTTAAATGGAATCAGAAAAAACCTCGAATAGCCAAGACATTGTTCAAAAATAAAAACAAAGCAGGAGGAATCACACTACCAGACCTCCGACTATAGTACAATTCGATAGTGATCAAAACAGCATGTTCCTGGCACAAAAACAGAGAAGTAGATGTCTGGAACAGAATAGAGAACCAAGAGATGATTCCAGCTACTTACCGTTATTTAATCTTTGACAAGCCAATTAAAAACATTCAGTGGGGAAAAGATTCCCTATTTAACAAATGGTGCTGGGTGAACTGGCTGGAAACCTGTAGAATACTGAAATTCGACCCACACCTCTGACCATTAACCAAGATAGACTCTCACTGGATTAAAGATTTAAACGTAAGACATGAAACTATAAAAATACTAGAAGAGAGTGTAGGGAAAACCCTTGAAGAAATTGGGTTGAGTGAGTTTTTTATGAGAAGGACCCCCCGGGCAATTGAAGCTGCTTCAAAAATACACTATTGGGACTTGATCAAACTAAAAAGCTTCTGCACAGCCAAGAACACAGTAAGTAAAGCAAGCAAACAGCCCTCAGAATTGGAGAAGATATTTGCAGGTTATGTTTCTAACAAAGGTTTAATAACCAGAATCCACAGAGAACTCAAACACATTAGCAAGAAAAGAACAAGTGATCCCATCACAGGCTGGGCAAGAGACTTGAAGAGAAACTTCTCTGAAGAAAAGAGGTGTAGGTCCTTCAGACATATGAAAAAATGCTCATCAGCTTTAAACATCAGAGAAATGCAAATCAAAACTACTTTGAGATATCATCTAACTCCAGTGAGACTAGCCTATATCACAAAATCCCAAGACCAGAGATTTTGGCGCGGATGTGGAGAAAAGGTAATACTTTTGTACTGCTGGTGGGAATGTAAATTAATGCATTCCTTTTGGAAAGAGATATGGAGAACACTTAGAGATCTAAAAGTAGATCTGCCATTCAATCCTGTAATCCCCTTATTGGGCATATACCCGGAAGACCAAAAATCTCACCATAACAAAGACATTTGTATCAAAATATTTCTTGCAGCCCAATTCATAATTGCTAAGTCATGGAAAAAGCCCAAGTGCCCATCAATCCATGAATGGATTAATAAATTGTGGTATATGTACACCATGGAATATTATGCAGCCTTAAAAAAGATGGAGACTTTACCTTTTTCATGTTTACATGGATGGAGCTGGAACATATTCTTCTTAGTAAAGTGTCTCCAGAATGGAAGAAAAAGTACCCAATGTACTCACCCTTATTATGAAACTAATGTAGGACCTTCACATGAAAGCTATAACCCAGCTACAATGTAAAAATAGGGAGAAAGGGGACAGGGAGGGGAGGGAGTGGGGAGGGAGGGGGAAGAAGGGGGATTAATGGGATTTCACCTTTGGTGCATCTTACAAGGGTATATGTGAATCCTAGTAAATGTGGAATGTAAAGGTCTTAGCAAAATAACTAAGAAAATGCTACAAAAGCTATGTTAACTAATGTGATGAAAATGTGTCAAACGATCTATGAAACAAGTGTATGGTGCCCCACGATCATACTAATGTACACAGCTATGGTTTAATAAAAAGAAAAGAAAAAGAAATCCAAATGGAAGCAGAGGAGGTCAAACTCTGCCTCTTTACAGATGAGGTGATCTTATACCTGAAAACCCCCAGAGACTGAACTACAAAGCTGTTAGACGTGCTCAAGGACTATAGCGGCATCTAAGGTTACAAAATCAATACCTATGAATCAGTTGCCTTCATCAATTGTCACGCTGAGAACAAAATCAAAGACTCTATTTCTTTTACAATAGCACCAAAGAAGATGAAATATCTGGGAATATATCTAACAAAAGATGGGAAAGAGCTCTGTAAAGAGACTTGTGAAACTTTGAGAAAGGAATTAGCAGACAATGCTAACAAGTGGAAGAACATACCATGTTCATGGCTGGGAAGAATCAACATCAATAAAAATATCCATACTACCCACAGCAATCTATAGATTTAATACAATCCCCATCAAAGCACCAATGACATACTTTAAAGATATTAAACTCAGGAGGCTGAGGCAAGTGTATTCCTTAAGCCCAAGAGTTTGAGATTGCTGTTAGCTGTGATACCGCTGCACTCTACTGAGTCTGATATAGTGAGACTCTGTAACAGAAAAAAAAAAAAAAGGTCTTGAAAAAATAGTACTTCAATTCATATGGAGCAAGAAAAATCCCTAAATAGTAAATACATTTCTTAGAAATGAAAAGAAATCTGGAGGCATGATGCTCCAAGACTTCAGGTAATATTCCAAGGCTATAGTGATCTAAACAACATGGTACTGGCACACAAATAGAGATAGAGATCTATGGAATAGGACAGAGAATCTAGACATGAACCCAGCCAAATATCCTCATTTAATCTTTGATAAGCTCAACAAAAACATGCAATGGGGAAAAGAATCCTTATTTAACAAATGTGCTGGGAGAACTGGTTATCTACATGTAGAAGACTGAAACTGGACCCGCTCCTGTCACCCTTGACAAAAATTGATTCTTGTTTGATAAAAGATTTAAATTTAAGACATGAAACAAACAAACAAAAAATTCTAGAAGAAAGCATGAGAAAAATACTGAAAGATGTTGACTTGGGAAGAAACTCTATGAGGAAAACCCCCTAGCAACTGCAGCAACACCAACAATAAATAACTGGGACTTTATCAAGCTAAAATGCTTTTGCACAGATAAGAGTAACACAAAGAGAGCAAACAGACAGCCCTCAGAATATAACTATAATCTACAGAGAACTCAAATTAAACAATAAGAAAAGTGCAAACACCGATCTCTACAAATGGGCAAGAGATTTGAACAGAAACTTCTCTGAGGATGACAGACGAATGGTGAAAAAACACATGAAAAAATGCTCATTGTCTTTAATCATCAGAGGAATGCAAACCAAAACCACTCTCAGATATCACCTAACCCCAGCAAGATTGGCCCACATCACAAAGTCTCAAAACACCAGATGCTGGCATGGATGTGGAGGTAAGGGAACACTACTACATTGCTGGTGGGATTGCAAACTAATGCAGCCTTTTTGGAGAGAAGAATGGAGAATCCTCAAATATATAAATTTATACCTTCAATTTGACCCTGCGATCCCATTACTAGGTATCTACCCAGAAGAACAGAAATCATTTTACCACAAAGTCATTTGCAGCTCAATTCATAATTGCCAAGTCATGAAAGCAACCAAAGTGTCCATCAACACATGAATTGAGAAAAAAACTTTGGTATATGTATAAAATGGAATATTATTTAGCCATTAAAAAGATAGAGACTTTACATCTTTTACATTTACCTGGATGGAGATGAAATAATACATTCTTCTTAGTAAAGTATCGCAATAATGGAAAAATATATATCCAATGTACTCCATACTAATATGAAATCTATTGACACAAACAATTGTCCCTAAGAACAATAAAACACTATGACAGTCCAGTTTGGTAGCAGAGAGAAGCAGTAGGGTGGGAGGTGTAGGACTTATGGCAGAAGGAGGGAGGGTATGAGGTGGTATCTCACTCAATGTGAACATTGTGAGGGTGTATAACAAGCCCCCTGGTTGAGGGGCTCTTCTAAAGTGGAACTTTAACCTGGAAGTGAGAACAATGTAACCTAAATATTGTACCCTCATATAAATTAAAAAAAATGTAGAATCAACCCAAGTACCCATCAGTTCATGAATGGATTAGCAAACTGTGATTGCTATATATATATATATATGTGTGTGTGTGTGTGTGTGTATTATATATATATGCACACATATATAATCTATATATATGCACACATATATATATATAATGGAGTAGTATTCAGCCATAAAAAAGGATGTAGGCTTTATATCTTTTGTGTTTACCTGAATGAAGTTGAAACACATTCTTCTTAGTAAAGTATCACAAGAATGGAAAAGCAAGTATCCAATGTACTCAATACTAATATAAAACCAATATATAAACTACTATATGCCCACACAAAGAAAACCACAAGTATATTCTAGTGAGGATGAGGGGGGAGGAAGGAACAGGTAGGAAGGAAGGAAGGGGTTTGCCAAGTTCTCACCTAATGAGCACAAAGTAATGGTACATAGCACACCCCCTGGATGAAAGGCTCAATTCAACCTCAGCTTTACCTTAGAAATGAAAACAATGTAACCTAAACATTTGTACCCTCAGGTCAATCTGAAATTTTAAAAAAATAAATCTGGATGAGAAACATAAACAGAATATTTTTTAATGAAGGCACACAAATGGCCAATAAACTCATGAAAGAATGCTCATAGTCTCTAATTATTAAAGAAATGGAAATAACAACTAGTTTTAAATATCAGTGAACTCCAGTGAGAATGGTCCTCATCAGATGGTCCCAAAGCTGCTAATACAGGTGTGGGTGTGAGAAGGGGACACTCCTGAACCATTGGTGGTACTGCAATCTAATACAGCCTTTATAGAAAGAAGCATGGAGAGTCTTCAAAAAACTACAAAAAGTAGACGTAACATTTGAGCCTTGAATACCATCGCTAGATATCTACCCAAAAGAAGAAAAAATGCCATTTCATCATAAAGACATTTGCACTCAAATATTTATAGCAGGTCAATTTATAGTAGCGAAGATGTGAAAACAACCCAAGTGCCCTTCAGCACATGAATAGATCAATAAACTTTCATATATCTTCACCATGGAATAGTATTCAGCCATAAAAAGATGGAGACTATGTATCTTTTGTTATAACTTGGATGGATTTGGACAACACTTTACTAAATAAATTAGTACAATAATGGAAAATATGCATGTCATGGCCGCATGAAAGAATCAGTCAGGACATGGATTGACTGTACAAGCTGCAAGAGATGAGGCTCACCAAATATGCAGGAGAGCCCTGAGCAACTTTTGCAGTGGTCTTTTATTGAGGGATTAAACAGAATGTGGCAAGAGGGTATGCGCTTAAGGAAATATTCTCCAAAGGTGCCACGAGGGTATGTACTTATGGAAATGATCTCCAAAAAGACTATGAGCTATTTTCTTCACTAATCTTTTTTTTTTTTTTTTTGTGATTTTTTTCTTTGGCCAGGGCTGGGTTTGAACCCGCCACCTCCGGCATATGGGACCGGCGCCCTACTCCTTGAGCCACAGGCGCTGCCCACTTCACTACTCTTTCAAGGAGCTGTCATAAAATGCTTAATGTTTAACGTCAGCCTTATTACCACAGAACTGAACTTTGCTCCTATGGGATTACCGAGTTACTTGGCTTGCTTCCAAGTGATAAGAGATTTCCAGGCTTGCCAGGAGAATGT
This sequence comes from Nycticebus coucang, assembly GCF_027406575.1. Classification (NCBI taxonomy): domain Eukaryota; kingdom Metazoa; phylum Chordata; class Mammalia; order Primates; family Lorisidae; genus Nycticebus; species Nycticebus coucang. The sequence goes on from NC_069804.1 coordinate 65,821,216, forward strand.
CTTGCTCTCAGCAATTCCTCAGATGAGTTCTGAGGTTGGTGACTGTTGTAATAAGAATGTTATATAATCCTGTACATCTTACTTTTATCATGATGCTCAGTCCTCTAGAGAAGCATCCTATGTAGTCAATGTTAATTTGAAACTTGTAGATTAACAACAACATGCAATTGGGGAAAACTCAATTACTTTTTAAGAAAGGGAGGGAGTTTGGAAAGTTGCCACCTAATGTGTACAATACAGGAATAAATGGCACCCATCCTGAGGGAAGATTACAACTGTACCTTAGACAGTACACAGTTATTATTTAATACAGGAAAAAAATAAAGTATAAGACATAATTTAAAAAGTACAACACGGGCCAAAAAAATATGCAAACACTTTAAACTAATTGTATTAATCCAAAATAAATATTGACAAAGATAAAATGAAAAGCTATGTTCATGTCTTTTGGCCACTTTTTCATGTGGCTAATTTGTTTTGATTGCTGGTTTGATTTAGTTACTTACAGCACATTAGCCATTTATTAGATGTCTAGCTTAAATATATTTTCTTCCATTGTCTATTGCTCTATTAATTATTTCCTTGACTATGCAAAAGATTTTAGTTTAATCAACTCCCATTTTTTAAATTTTTGCTCTAAGTGGCATTGGACTTTTATACATAAATTTGTGGCTTAGTCTAATATGTAGAAGAGGTTTTCAAACATTTTACTCTAGGATTCTTATAGTTTCGTGTTTTATTTTTATTTTTTTATTAGATCATAACTGTATAAATTGATATGATCAAGGGGCATCATAAACTCGCTTCATAGACCATTTGACACATTTTTATCCCAATGGTTAACATAGCCTTTCTGGTGTTACCTCAGTTACTGTGCCAAAACATTTACATTCTACATTTACCAAGTTTGGCAAATACACCTGTAAGATGCACCACGGGTGTGATCCCACCGATCCTCCTCCCTCTACACACCACCCCCCCCCTTTCCCACTTCCCCCTATTGTTAGGTTGTAACTGGGTTATAGCATTCATGTGAGAGCCCCAAATGAGTTTCATAGTAGGGCTGAATACATTGGTACTTTTTCTTCCATTCTTGAGATACTTTACTAAAAAGAATATGTTCCAGCTCCATCCATGTAAACATGAAAGAGGTACAGCCTCCACCTTTCTTTAAGGCTGCATAGTATTCCATGGTGTACATATACCACAATTTATTAATCCATTTGTGGATCGATGGGCACTTGGGCTTTTTCCATGACTTAGCAATTATGAATTGGGCTGCAATAAACATTCTGGTACAAATATCTTTGTTATGTTGTGATTTCTGGTCTTCTGGGTATATGCCCAGCAGAGGGATCACAGGATTGAATGGCAGATAAATTTTTAGATCTCTGAATGTTCTCCATATATCTTTCCAAAAGGAATGTATTAATTTGCATTCCCACCAGCAGTGCAGAAATGTTCCCTTTTCTCCACATCCACGCCACCATCTCTTGTCTTGGGATTTTGTGATATAGGCTAGTCTCAGTGGAGTTACATGACATCTCAAAGTAGTTTTGATTTGCATTTCTCTGATGATTAAAGATTATGACCATTTTTTCATATGTCTGAAGGCCGTGTGCCTGTCTTCTTCAGAGAAGTTTCTCTTCAAATCTCTTGCCCAGCCTGCGATGGGATCCCTTGTTTTTTTCTTGCTGATGCGAGTTCTCTGTGGATTCTGGTTATTAAACCTTTGTCAGAGATACACCCTGCAAATACTTTTCCAATTCTGAGGGCTGTTTGTTTGCTTTACTTACAGTGTTCTTAGCTGTGCAGCAGTTTTTTAGTTTGATCAAGTCCCAGTAGTGTATTTTTGAAGCTGCTTCAATTGCCCGGGGGGTTCTCCTCATGAAATACTCACCCAGACCAATTTTTCAAGGGTTTTCCCTGCATTCTCCTCAAGTATTTTTATAGTTTCATGTCTTAAGTTTAAATCTTTAATCCAATGAGAGTCTATCTTAGTTAATGGTGAAAGGTGTGGGTCCAATTTCAGTCTTCTGCAGGTTGCCAGCCAGTTCACCCAGCACCATTTGTTACATAGGGAATCATTACCCCACTGAATGTTTTTAATTGGCTTGTCAGAAAAAAAAATAGCGGTAAGTAGCTGCATTTATCTCTTGGTTCTCTATTCTGTTCCAGATATCTACTTCTCTGTTTTTGTGCCAATACCATGCTGTTTTGATCACTATCAATTTGAAGTAAAGTCTGAGGTCTGGTAGTGTGATTCCTCCTGTTTTGTTTTTATTTCTGAGTAATGTCTTGGCTATTCGAGGTTTTTTCAGATTCCATATAAAACGAAGTAATGTTTTTTCAAGATCTTTAAAATATGACAGTGGAGCTTTAATAGGGAGTGCGTTGAAATTATATATTGCTTTGGGTAGTATGGACATTTTGATAATGTTGATTCTTCCCAGCCATGATCATGGTATGTTTTTCCACTTGTTAAACTTTTCAGCTATTTCTTGTCTTAGAGTTTCATAGTTCTCTTTATACACATCTTTCACAACTTCTGTTAGGTAAATTCCCAAATATTTCATCTTCTTTGCCACTACTGTGAATGGGATAGAGTCCTTAACTGCTTTTTCAACTTGACAGTTGTTGGTGTATATAAAGGCTACTGATTTATGGATGTTGATTTTGTAACCTGAGACGCTGCTGTATTCCTTGATCACTTCTAGGAGTTTTGTAGTAGAGTCCCTAGTGTTTTCCAGATACACAATCATATCATCTGCAAAGAGCGAAGTTTGATCTCTTCTGACCCTATATGGATACCCTTGATCGCCATTTGTTCCCTAATTGCGGTGGCTAAAACTTCCATTACAATGTTGAAAAGCAATGGAGACAATGGGCAGCCTTGTCTGGTTCCTGATCTGAGTGGAAATGATTCCAATTTAACTCCATTCAATATGATATTGGCTGTGGGTTTGCTGTAGATGGCCTCTATCAGTTTAAGAAAAGTCCCTTCTAGACCAATTTTCTTGAGTGTTCTGATCATGAAGGGATGCTGGATATTATCAAAAGCTTTTCCTGCATCAATTCAGAGAATCATGTGGTCTTTGCTTTTTAATTTATTTATGTGATGAATTACGTTTATAGATTTACGTATATTGAACCAGCCTTGAGACCCTGGGATAAAACCAACTTGGTCATGATGTATAATTTGTTTGATGTGTTGCTGGATTCTGTTTGTTAGGATCTTGTTGAATATTTTTGCATGTATATTCATTACTGATATTGGTCTATAATTTTCTTGTTGGGTCTTTTCCTGGTTTGGGAATCAGGGTGATGTTTGCTTCATAGAACGTGTTGGGTAGTCTTCCTTCTTTTTCTACATTTTGGAACAGGTTGAATAGTATTGGTACTATTTCCTCTTTAAAGGTTTGGTAGAATTCTGATGTGAAACCATCTGGTCCCGGGCTTTTCTTTTTATTGAGGTTTTGTATAGTTGATGCTATTTCTGAACTTGATATGGGTCTGTTCAACATTTCCATTTGATTCTGGTTAAGGGTTGGAAGGTGGCGTGCTTCCATGTTTCGGTCATTTTCCTTCTGATTTTCATATTTCTGAGAATAAAATTTCTTGTAATATTCATTAAACATTTTTTGGATTTCTCATGAGTCTGTTGTTATTTTGTCTTTGTTGTTTCTGATTGATGATATTAGAGATTTTACTCTTTTTTTTCTGATTACGTTGCCCAGAGGTTTATCTATTTTATTGACCTTTTCAAAAAACCAGCTTTTTGATTTATTGATTGGTTGCATTATTCTTTTGTTTTCAATTTTATTTAATTCTGCTCTAATTTTGGTTATTTCTTTTCTTCTACTGGGTTTGGGGTTGGAATGTTCTTCCTTTTCCAGTTGCGTGAGATGTCCCATTAAGTTGTTAACTTCCTCTCTTTCCGTTCTCTTCAGGAAGGCTTGCAGTGCTATAAAGTTCCCTCTTAGAACGGCTTTTGCGGTGTCCCAGAGGTTCTGATAGTTTGAGTCTTCATTGTCGTTTTGTTCCAAAATTTGGCAATTTCTTTCTTAATCTCATCTCTGACCCAGCTATCATTCAGCATAAGGTTATTTAACTTCCATGTTTTTGTATGAGTATGCAGATTCCTGTTGTTACTCAATTCAAGTATTATTCCATGTTGGTCCGAGAAGATGCATGGAATAATTTCTATTCCTTTAAATTTACTGAGGTTAGACTTGTGACCTAAAATGTGGTCAATTTTGGAGTAAGTTCCGTGGGCTGATGAGAAGTATGTGTACTCAGTTTTTTTGGGATGAAATGTTCTGTAGATGTCTCCTAAATCTAAATATTGGATGGTTAGGTTTAAATCTAAGATTAATTTGCTCTGCTTCTTACTGGAGGATCGATCCAAAACTGCCAAAGGAGTGTTGAAATCTCCAACGATTATGGAGCTGGAGGAAATCAAGTTAATCATGTCTGTTAGAGTTTCTCTTATAAATTGAGGTGCATTCCGGTTGGGTGCATAGATACTAATAATTGAGATCTCATCATGATGAGTATTACCCTTAACAAATGTGAAGTGACTATTCTTGTCCTTCCTTACTTTTGATGGTTTAAAACCTACTGTATCTGCAAATAAAATTGCAACACCTGCTTTTTTCTGATTACCATTTGCCTGAAATATGGATGACCATCCTTTCACCCTGAGTCTGTATATGTCTTTTAAGTTAACATGTGAATCTTGTATGCAACAAATATCTGGCTTGAGTTTTTGTATCCAGTCAGCTAACCTATGCTTCTTTAGAGGACAGTTTAAGCCATTCACATTGATGGAGAGTATTGATAAGCTGGTGGAATTTTGGGTATCGAGTTTTTCAAAGGTCCAGTGGACATTTTTAATCCTTTCACCAGTGTGGAAGTTGGAGTTTGATCCGAAGTTTCTGAGTGAGTTTACTTTTGTGGTATAGGATTGGGTTGGTCCTTGTGGAAGATATGTCTGAGAATATCCTGAAGAGCTGGTTTACTTATGGCAAATTTTTTCAACATATGAATGTCATTGAAGTATTTAATTTCTACATCATAGATGAAACTCAGTTTAGCTGGATACAAGATGCTGGGTTGAAAGTCATTTTGCTTTGGGAGATTAAAAGTTGATGACCAGCCTCTTCTGGCTTGAAAAGTTTCAGCAGAGAGATCTGCAGTTATTCTAATATTCTTACCTTCGTACATAATAGTTTTCTTTCGCCGGGCTGCTTTGAGAATCTTCTCTTTCATGTTAACTTTAGTGAAGCTAATTATGATATGTCTATGGGATGACTTATTGGGGTTGAATCGTGCTGGGGTTCTGAAGCTGTCTGCTATCTGAATTTCAGATCCTCTAGGCGTGTCTGGAAAATTTTCTTTCATAATTTCATGCAGAAGGGCCTCTGTGCCCTTCGAGGACACTTCATCATTCTCAGAAATCCCAATAGTTCGTATATTGCTTTTTTTCGAATTATCTGAGAGCTCTCTGAGTGAGTGATCCGTTTTTGCTCTCCATTTCTGTTCCTTTTTGAGAGATTGGGAGCGTTCGAATACTTTATATTCAATGTCAGAAATCCTTTCTTCTGTTTGCTCTATTCTGTTGCTGAGGGATTCTACTGTATTGTTCATATCTTGGAGGGCTGTAAATTCTTGCTTTAATGTGTCTAAGTATTTGGTGGTCTTGTCTTTAAATTCTTTATATTCTTGAGACAACTTTTGAATTTCTCCTCGAATTCCTAATCCCATTTTATTAATCTTGTCTTCATTCCAAATTCTGAATTCGATTTCTGACATCTTAGCCTGTTGTTTATGAATGAGATCTTCAATCACATCGGCCGTATCTTTTCTTGGGGGTGTCGATCTATTCTGGTTATTCATGTTACCAGAGTTTTTCCGCTGATTCCGCCCCATTGTTATTTTACTCCCTTTGATTTTTCCCCTGGGGTTGTATCAAGGGCCCGTACAGCATTGTGGCCTGAGAAACTGGGGCCCTGTCTGGTGTGGTGTAACTAAGTGGTTCTGTCTTGTTTTCAGCTGGTTTCTGTTCAATACTATTGCAACTTCTACTCTGGCTTGAATTCTCAGCTGTGTGGAAAAATCAGCAATTAAGTCACCCTGCCTGCCCCCCTCTGGCCCCAGTTGGAAAAGGAGAATCAAACCTTCATACAACTGCACACAGAGGGCATCGCCTGAAAAGTCCTCAGTCTATTAGCCCAGTTCAAAAGGTCCAAATCAGCTGTCTCAGTCTGCACCTGTCTCGGGTGGGAGAGTTCAAGAGGTCTCTGGGAACTGGATCACAGGGGCCTGGTGACTCCTCTGACATGGCTCATCCCTGTGCAGCGTGGAGTCAGGAGGAGCCACCCAGCAAACAGAGCAGTCTGGGAAGGTTGACGTCTCCGTCCCCACTTTGCTCCTCCATCGGACCCAGTCACTGGTATCTCTGCAGATGGCTAACCCTGCTGCCTGCAGTGAACAGACACTCCAGGTGTTTGCACCTGCCTGAATCACAAGGAAGTCTGCCAGGCCCCAGCCGACTGTCACTATTTAGCAGGAGGAGATGGGGCCTGACATCTTTGAGTGCTTGATGCAGGTGATGGGAAGGAGGTGTTCACTCAGGCTTAGCCCCATCCCTGGTGGATGCTGTTAATAGAACAGAACAGAAGAGACAACTTTGTGGGGTTCTGTCTCCGTTCCTGCCTAAATCACCTACAGAAGATGGGCTGTTCTGAGTTCAAACGTCTTTGCTGCTGGAGGTTTGTGTCCTCTTTCCTGCTGAAGGTTTGTGTCCGATCACCTCTCTGGGTCGGCCCTGCCCTGGAAGCTTCCCGGGTTTGTGAGCAGTGTCAGGAAATGCCCCACTCACCGGTGGCCTCCTGTGTTTGCCCAGGGAGACAGAGGGTGTGGCCTCAGAATATCCAGAAGTGAGCCATTCTGCCGTTAAAGAAAATACGGCTGTTGCTCTGCCTCCAGGAAACTGCCGCTCTGGTGTGGGCACTCAGCCGACCCTTTTCTCCTCTGTCTCGCGCCCCAAAGTCAGCACTGAGCAGCCGCAGTTTATGCTGGGTCCACACCCCTCGAGAGATCCCCCATGAATCCGAACTCTTCGGGGACATGCCCCCAGACCCCGAGTGGGAGTGGGGTTGAAGCTAGAGTTTCATTCAGTTTTATGCCCAGCTGTATTGTTGCCCGCCCAGGGATGGCTGCTGCACCGCACCGCAGGGAAGTGCCACCAAGGCTTGATTTCCCCTCAGCAGAGTGCCCTCTCCTCTCTCACGTGTCTCAGAGTCAGCGCTGACCTGTCGCAGCACGGGCACTGTGCACTTCTCTCGAGAAATCACCCAAGGATCCGAACTCCTGGGGGATAGGCCTCCAGACCCCAAGTGAGAGTAGGGGTGCTCAGTGGGGAAGCTAGTGTTTTATTCAGTTTTGTGCCCGGCTGTAATGTTGCCCAGGGATGGCTTCTGCACTGCACTGCAGGTAAGTGCCACCGAGGCGTGACTCCCCCTCAGCCCGGTGCCCTCTCCTCGCTCGTGTGTCTCAGAGTCAGCGCTGACCAGTCGCGGCTCCGGCACTGTGCGCTCCCCTCGAGAAATCACTGAAGGATCCGAACTCCTGGGGGACAGGCCCCCAGACCCCGAGTGAGAGTGGGGGGGAAGCTAGAGTTTCATTCAGTTTTATGCATGGCCGTATTGATGCACGGGGAGGGCTGCTGCACCGCACCACAGGGAAGTGCTGCCGAGGTATGACTCCCCCTCAGCTCGGTGCCCTCTCCTCTCTCGCGTGCCTCAGAGTCAATGCTGACCAGTCGCAACTCGGGGACTGTCCACTCCCCTTGAGAAATCACTCAAGAATCCGAACTCCTGGGAGATAGGCCTCCAGACCTCAGTGGGCGGTAGTGGAGTTTTGGGGATTCAGGGTTGCCGGCAAAGGATTTTTAAAGTTTTATTCATTTTTATGCCCGGCAGGAGAACGCCACGGCACCCCAGTAGGGGAGGTAGATCCAGTTTTTAGAAGGTCTCTCCCGTGGAGTGTAGTGGGAGGGCCTTTAATTTCTGCCCGTTTGTTTAATTGTGGGGCTCTTGAGCCGGTCTCATGGGGGAGGGGGACTCCCGTCCGCTTGGTGGTGGATTTTGTACCTTTTGTTTGCGTCCTTGTGATCACAGCTTGCCTCAGCGGTGTTGATGTGCGTTCTTCAAACTTCTCTCTTGGTGTGGCTCAAGTCCACCAGGATACTTACTAAATTCCTGTCCCTTAACTCTCCTTCTGGACGGGAGCCTCTGTTGAATGCTGGCTTCAGTCCGCCATCTTCTAGTTTCATGTTTTAAACTTAAATCTTTTATCTATCTGAAATTAATTTTCGTGAGTTGTGAGAGGAATCCTGCTTCATTTTTCTGCATGCATTTTCCAATATTCCTAGCCTATTTATAGAATGGAATTTCTTTTACATACTGTACACTCTTCTCTACTTTGTCAAAAATCAGTTGTTTGTAGGTAGGTGGTTTTATAACTAGGATCACTATTTTCTCTTCCATTTGTCCATGATTTTATTTTATTTTCTACTACCACAGTGTTTTGGTTACTATAACCTTATAGTATAAAGTCTGAAATATGATGCTTCCAGATTTGTTCTTTTTTCTTAAGATTGCTTTATCTTTGGATTATTTTCTGAAAGAAATGAAACACGTAATTTTATCACCTACATCTGTGAAGTATAAAATTGTTATTTCGATGAGGATTGCATTGAATCTATAAAGCATTTTGGGTAGTTGGACATTTTAACAATATTGATTACACTAATGAATGGGCATAATATGTTTTTCAATTTGTGTATTTCTTCTGTGATTTCTTTTCTCTGTGTTCTGTATTTCTCTTTTTAGAGATCTTTCACCTCCTTGGTTAAGTATATTCCTAGGAATTTTATTTTTTTGTAACTATTGTGAATGGTGTTGAGTATTTGATTTGGCTCTCAGCTTGTCAGTCATTAGTGTATAGAAATGGTAGTCACTGATTTATGTACATTAATTTTGTAACCTGAGACTTTAAATTTATTTATCAACTCCAGGATTTTCTTGGTGGAGTCTTTAGGGTTTTTAAGATACAAATTCTTGTCATAAGGAAAGAGTAATAGTTTGAATTCCTCTTTACTGATTTGGGTACCCTTTATTTTTTTGTCTTTTTGATTGCTCTGACGAGGACTTCAGGCAATATGATGAATAGTAGTGGTGACAGTGGGCAGGTTTGTCATGTTCAAATTTTTAGGGTGAATGTTTTCAAACCTTTCCATTCATTATGATGTTGGCTGTGGGTATGTTATATATAGCCTTTATAATTTTGAGATATGTTGCTTTATTGCATAGATGAAGTTTTTGATCATTAAATGGTGATGAATTTTGTTAAATGCTTTTTCCACATCTATGAAGATCATCATGTGGTCTTTGCTTTTGCTTCTGTTTATGTGGTGAATTACATTTTTTGATTTCTGCAAGTTGAACCATCCCTGATTCCCTGCAATGAAGCTTACTTGGTCCTGTTGGATTAATTTTTCTATCTATTATTGAACTCACTTTAGTAGTATTTTATTGAGGATTTTTTCATCTATATTTATAAGAGATATTATTCTGTATTTTCCTTTTTTGTGTCCTTCCCGGCTTTAATAGCAAGGTGATACTGACTTTGTAAAATAAATTTGGGAATATCTCTTCCTTATTAATTTTATGTAATAATTGCTGTACTATATGTACCAGGTCCAGCAGGTCTTGTAGAAGTTCATGGTGAATACAATCTCACCTGGGGCAGTTGTTGATCTTGTTGGGAGTTTTTTTACTGCTTCAATTTCAATATTCATTATTTTTCTGTTCAGAAGTTCTATTTCTAAATGATTGAGTCTTTGGAGGTTGCTTATTACCAAGAATTTGTCCATTTCCTCTGCATTATTTTTGTTGTTTTTTAAGTACATAGAGATTTTTGTCATTTCCTGAATGAAGGGTTGTATTTGCACAGTAGAAATTGTCATGTCTTCTATTTCTTTTTTTTTTTTATTAAATCATAGCTGTGTACACTGATATGATCATGGAGCATCATACACTCGATTCATAGACCATTTGACACATTTTCATCACAATGGTTAACATAGCCTTCCTGGCATTATCTCAGTTACTGTGCCAAGACATTTACATTCTACATTTACCAAGTTTCGCAAATAACCATGTAAGATGCACCACAGGTATAATCCCAACAATCCCCCTCCGTCTACCCACCACCCCGCTTTGTCCCCTCCCTTTCCCACTTTCCACAATTTTTAGGTTGTAACTGGGTTATAGCTATCATTTGAAAGCCCCAAATTAGTTTCATAGTAGGGTTGAGTACATTGGGTACTTTTTCTTCCATTCTTGAGATACTTTACTAAGAAGAATATGTTCCAGCTCCATCCATGTAAACATGAAAGAGGTAAAGTCTCCATCTTTCTTTAAGGCTGTATAATATTCCATGGTGTACATATACCACAGTCTATTAATCCATTCGTGGATTGATGGGCACTTGGGCTTTTTCCATGACTTAGCAATTATGAATTGGGCTGCAATAAACATTCTGGTACAAATATCTTTGTTATGTTGTGATTTTTGGTCTTCTGGGTATATGCCCAGCAGAGGAATTACAGGATTGAATGGCAGATCTATTTTTAGATCTCTGAGTGTTCTCCATATATCTTTCCAAAAGGAATGCATTAATTTGCATTCCCACCAGCAGTGCAGAAGTGTTCCCTTTTCTCCACATCCACGCCAACATCTCTGGTCTTGAGATTTTGTGATATAGGCTAGTCCCATTGGAGTTAGATGACATCACACAGTAGTTTTGATTTTCATTTCTCTGATGATTAAAGATGATGAGCATTTTTCATATGTCTGAAGGCAATGTGCCTGTCTTCTTCAGAGAAGTTTCTCTTCAAATCCCTTGCGCAGCCTGTGATGGGATCCCTTGTTTTTTTCTTGCTGATGCATTTGTGTTCTCTGTGGATTCTGGTTATTAAACCTTTGTCAGAGATATACCCTGAAAATATCTTCTCCCATTCTGAGGGCTGTTTGTTTGCTTTACTTACTGTGTTCTTGGCTGTGTAGAATATTTTAGTTTGATCAAGTCCCAGTAGTGTATTTTTGACGCTGCTTCAATTGCCCAGGGGGTCCTCCTCATAAAATACTTGCCCAGACCAATTTCTTCAAGGGTTTTCCCTGCATTCTCCTCTTAATTTTTATAGTTTCATGACTTAACTTTAAATATTTAACCAATGAGATTCTATCTTAGTTAATGGTGAAAGTGTGGGTCCAATTTCAGTCTTCTGCAGGTTTCCAGCCAGTTCACCCAGCACCATTTGTTAAAAAGGGAATCATTTCCCCACTGAATGTTTTTAATTGGCTTGTCAAAGATCAAATAACCGTAAGTAGCTGGATTCATCTCTTGGTTCTCTATTCTGTTCCAGATATCTACTTCTCTGTTTTTGTGCCAATACCATGCTGTTTTGATCACTATAGATTTGTAGTAAAGTCTGAGGTCTGGTAGTGTGATTCCTCCTGTTTTGTTTTTATTTCTGAGTAATGTCTTGGCTATTCAAGTTTTTTTCTGATTCCATACAAAACGAAGTATTGTTTTTTCAAGATCCTTAAAGTATGACAGTGGAGCTTTAATAGGGAGTGCGTTCAAATTATATATTTCTTTGGGTAGTATGGACATTTTAATAATGTTGATTTTTCCCAGCCATGAGCATGGTATGTTTTTCCATTTGTTAACATTTTCAGCTATTTCTTTTCTTAGAGTTTCATTGCTCGCTTTATAGAAATCTTTCACATCTTTTGTTAGGTAAATTCCCAAATATTTCATCTACTTTGGCACTACTGTGTTTGGGATAGAGTCTTTACCTTCTTTTTCAACTTGACTATTGTTGGTGTATATAAAGGCTACTGATTTATGGATATTGATTTTGTAACCTGAGACGCTGCTGTATTCCTTGATCACTTCTAGGAGTTTTGTAGTAGAGTCCCTAGTGGTTTCCAGATACATAGTCATATCATCTTCTAAGAGCAAAAGGTTGATCTCTTCTGACCCTATACAGATACCCTTGATCGCCTTTTCTTCCCTAATTGCGGTGGCTGAAACTTCCATTACAATGTTGAAAAGCAATGGAGACAATGGGCAGCCTTGTCTGGTTCCTGATCTGAGTGGAAATGATTCCAATTTAACTCCATTCAATATGATATTGGCTGTGGGTTTGCTGTAGATGGCCTCTATCAGTTTAAGAAAAGTCCCTTCTAGACCAATTTTCTTGAGTGTTCTGGTCATGAAGGGATGATGGATATTATCAAAAGCTTTTTCTGCATCAATTTAGAGAATGATATGGTCTTTGTTTTTTAATTTACTTATGTGCTGAATTACATTTATAGATTTACGTATATTGAACCAGCCTTGAGACCCTGGGATAAAACCAACTTGGTCATGATGTATAATTTGTTTGATGTGTTGCTGGATTCTGTTTGTTAGGATCTTGTTGAATATTTTGCATCTATATTCATTAGTGATATTGGTCTATAATTTTCTTTTCTTGTTGGGTCTTTTCCTGGTTAGGAGATCAGGGTGATGTTTGCTTCATAGAACGTGTTGGGTAGTCTTCCTTCTTTTTCTACATTTTGGAAAAGGTTGAGTAATATAGGTTCTAATTCCTCTAAAGTTTTGGTAGAATTCTGACGTGAAACCATCTGGTCCTGGGCTTTTCTTTTTAGGGAGGTTTTGTATAGTTGATGCTATTTCTGAACTTGATATGGGCCTGTTCAGTATTTCCACTTGATTCTGGCTAAGTCTTGGAAGGTGACATGCTTCTAAGTATGGGTCAATTTCCTTCACATTTTCATATTTCTGAGAGTAAATTTTCTTGTAATATTCATTAAAGGTTTTCTGGATTTCTGACGAGTCTGTTATTTCGTCTTTGTTGTTTCTGATTGATGATATCAGAGATTTTATTCTTTTTTTTTTCTGATTAGGTTGGCCAGTGGTTTTTCTATTTTATTGACCTGTTCAAAAAAACAGTTTTTTGATTTATTGATCTGTTGTATTATTCTTTTTTTTCAATTTCATTTAATTCTGCTCTAATTTTGGTTATTTCTTTTCTTCTACTGGGTTTGGGGTTGGAGTGTTCTTCCTTTTCCAGTTGCTTGAGATGTCCCATTAAGTTGTTAACTTCCTCTCTTTCCGTTCTCTTGAGGAAGGCTAGCAGTGCTATAAATTTCCCTCTTAGAACTGCTTTTGCGGTGTCCCAGAGGTTCTGATAGTTTGTGTCTTCATTGTCGTTTTGTTCCAAAAAATTGGCAATTTCTTTCTTAATCTCATCTCTGACCCAGCTATCATTCAGCGTAAGGTTATTTAACATCCATGTTTTTGTATGGGTATGCAGATTCCTGTTGTTAGTCAGTTCAAGGTTTATTTTATGATGGTCCAAGAGGATGCAAGGAATAATTTCTATTCCTTTGAATTTACTGAGGTTAGACCTGTGACCTAAAACGTGGTCAGTTTTGGAGTAAGTTCCATGGGCTAATGAGAAGTATGTGTATTCAGTTTTGTCTTGAAGAAATGTTCTGTAGATGTCTGCTAAATCTGAATATTGGATGGTTAGGTTGAAATCTAAGATGTCTTTACTCAGCTTCTTGTTGGAGGATCGATCCAAAACTGCCAAAGTAGTGTTGAAATCTCCGACTATTATGGAGCTTGAGGAAATCAAGTTACTCATGTGTTAGAGTTTGTCTTATAAAATGAGGTGCATTCTAGTTGGGTGCATAGATATTAATAATTGAGATCTCATCATATTGAGTATTACCCTTAAGAAATGTGAAGTGACCATTCTTGTCCTTCCTTACTTTTGTTGGTTTAAAGCCTACTGTATCTGCAAATAAAATTCCAACACCTGCTTTTTTCTGATTACCATTTGCCTGAAATATGGATGACCATCCTTTCACCCTGATTCTATGTTTGTCTTTTAAGTTAACATGTGACTCTTGTAAGCAACAAATATCTGGCTTGTGTTTTTGTGTCCAGTCAGCCAACCTATGCCTCTTTAGAGGGCAGTTTAAGCCGTTCACATTAATGGAGAGTATTGATAATTCTGGTGGAATTTTGGTATTGAGTTTTTCAAAGGTCCAGAGGCCATTTTTTATCCTTTCGCCACTGTGGAAGTTGGAATTTGATCCGAAGTTTCTGAGTAAGTTTACTTTTGTGGCATAGGATTATGTTGGTTATCGTGGAGGATAGGTCTGCGAATATCCTGAATAGCTCATTTACTTATGGCAAATTTTTTCAACATCTGAATGTCATTGTAGTATTTAATTTCTCCATCATAGATGAAACTCAGTTTAGCTGGATACAAGATCCTGGGTTGAAAGTTATTTTGCTTTCTGAGGTTAAAAGTCAATGACAACCCTCTTCTGGCTTGAAAAGTTTCAGCAGAGAGATGTGCAGTTATTCTAATATTCTTTCCTTTGTATGTAATGGTTTTCTTTCGCCGGGCTGCTTTGAGGATCTTCTCTTTCATATTAACTTTAGTGAAGCTAATTATGATGTGCCTGGGGGATGACTTATTGTGTTTAAATCGTGCTGGGTTTCTGAAGCTGTCTGCTATCTGAATTTCAGATTCTCTAGGCATGTCTGGAAAATTTTCTTTCATAATTTTATGCAGAAGTGCCTCTGTGCCCATCGAGGCCACTTCATCATTATCAGAAATCCCAATTATTCGTATATTGCTTTTCTTCGTATTATCCCAGTGTTCTCTGAGTGAATAATCCGTTTTTGCTCTCCATTTCTCTTCCTCTTTCAGAGTTTGGGAGCATTCGAAGACTTTATCTTCAATGTCAGAAATCCTCTCTTCTGCTTGCTCCATTCTGTTGCTGAGAGAATCTACTGTATTTCTCACATCTTTTAGGGCTGTAAATTCTTGCTTTATTTTGTCTAAGTCTTTGGTTGTTTTGTCTTTAAATTTGTTAAATTCTTGAGACAACTTTTAAATTTCTCCTCGAATTCCTAATTCCATTTTATTAATCTTGTCTACAATCCAAATTCTGAATTCGATTTCTGACATCTCAGCCAGTTGTTTATGAATGGGATCTTCAATTACATCTGCCGTATCTTTTCTTTGGGGGTTGATCTATTCTGGTTATTCATGTTACCAGAATTTTTCCGCTGATTCTGACCCATGGTTATTTTACTCCTTTTGATTTTTTTCCTCTGCAGCTTTATCGAGGGCCCGTAGTACAGTGTTGTGGCCTGAGCAACCGGGGCCCTGTCTTGTGTGGTGGAACGAAGTTTTTCTGTGTTGTTTTCAGCTGGTTTCTGTTCGATCCTATTGTAACATTTACTCTGGCTTGAAGTCTCAGCTGTGTGGAAAAACCAGCAATTAAGTCACCCCGCCTGCCCACCTCTGGCACCAATTGGGAAACTAAAATCAAACCTTCCTACAACCGCATAGCCAGGTCTCTGCCTGAGAAAGCCTCAGTCTATTAGTTCAGTTCAAAATGTCCAAATGGATTGTCTCAATCGGCACCTGTCTCAGGTGGGAGCGTTCAAGAGGTCTCTGGGAACTGGATCACAGGGGTCTGGTGACTACTCTGATATGGCTTACTCCAGTGCTGCGTGGAGTCAGGAGGAGCCACCTAGCAAATAGATCAGTCTGGGAAGGTTGATGTCTCCTCCCCCACTTTGCCCCTCCTTCGGACCCAGTCACTTGTAACTCTGCAGATGGCTAACCCAGTTGCCTGTAGTGAACAGATACTCCAGGGGTTTGTACCTGCCTGAATTGCAAGGAAATCTGCCAGGCCCCTGCAGTCTTCTGCTATCTAGCAGGAGGAGGTGGGGCATGATATCTTTGAGTACTTGAAGCAGGTGGTGTGGTGGAGGTGTTCACTCAGGCTTAGCCCTGTCCCTGATTAGTGTTGGTAACAGAACAGAACAGAACAGACAACTTTGCGGGATTCTGTCTGTTTCTGCTATAATCGCCTGTAGAACTGGGGCTGTTCTGAGTTCAAATGACTTTGCTCCTGGAGGTTTGTGTCTGATTACCTCTCTGAGTTGGCTCTGCCCTGGAAGCTTCCCGGGTTTGTTACCAGCATCAGGCAAATTCTTTGCTCACTGGTGGCCTCCTGTGTTTGCCCTGTGAGACAGGGGGTGTGGCTTCAGAATATCCAGAAGTGAGCCATTTTGCTTTTGTTTGCATCCTTGTGATCACAGTTTGCCTCAGCAGTGTTGGTGTGCATTCTTCAACGTTCTCTCTTGGTGCAGCTGAAATCCACCAGGATACTTACTAAATTTTTGTTCCTTAAGTCTCCTGGACGGGAGCCTCTGTGGAAAGCTGGCTTCTGTCCTCCATCTTGTCTCTCCCCCACCATGTCTCCTATTTCATTTTTGATTGAGCTTATTTGGATTCTTTCTCTTCTGTTATTGTTTATCTTGGAAGAAGTCTGCTGACTATATCTTTTCAAAGAATCAACTTCTGATTTACTTGTTGAATTCTTTGTATAACATTTTTCCATTTAATTTACCTCTGCCTTGACTTATTTTTTATTCCTTTTCTTCTGCTGACCTTTGGTTTCGACTGTTCTTCCTTTTTTAGTATCTTCATGTGTGAAATTAGTTTGTTCATTTTTTATCTTTCTGTCTTTCTAATGTAGGCTTTAAGGCTGTGAATTTTCCCCTGAGGAATTCTTTTTCTGAGTCTTATAGGTTTTGTTATCTGATGTCCCAATTGTCAATCAAAGAATGATTTAATTTGTATCTTTATTTCATTCTTGACCCAATAAACCTTTAGGTTATTTAATTTCCATGATTTTATGGAGGTTTAAGTATTTCTCTTGTGATGGATGTATAGTTTTATTTTGGTGTGGTCTGAGAAGGTACATGTTATAATTTTGATTATTTGAATTTCTTTAGAATATTCTTGAAAATGGCTACACCTACTTTTTTTTTATTTTAATTTGAATGGAATATTTTTTTTTCATGTTTTCAGTTTGAGTCTATGTGTGTCCTTGTGGTTTATATGTGTTTCCTGGAGACAAGATTCTTGAGTTGTATTTTTTTCACCATTCATCCCCCTATATCTTTGAAAAGTTGATTTGGTATGTGACATGTTCATCTTTTCATCCTGTTCGGTAGTACCTTATTGCTTTGTACCTTCTTGTTCTATTTTTTATAACAATTGTGAGTTTAGGGATTTGGGGAGGAATGATTTTACACTGATAGGTATTTTACACTGATAGGTGTCACTACATGTAATAATGCTGTTATATGAAATTGTTCTGGAGAAGGTTTGGTCATGGCAAATTCTCTCATTGTTTGGATATCTGGAAAAACTTCATTTCTCCATCAATTATTAAAATTAGTTGTACAGGATACACAATTCTAGGATGAAAGCTTTTCTGCTTAAAAAATTGAAGATAGGGTCTCTTTCTTTTCTGGCTTATAAGGTTTCTACTGAGAAGTTTGTATTTATCCTGATGAGTTTTCCTTTGTAGTCTGTTTGCTGATTTTACATTCCTGCTTGTAAATTTTCTCTTTCATTTTCACTTAAGCCATGTTGATTACTATATGTCTTTGAGATGTGTTACTTGCTATGAGTCTTCCTCGCATTAATGGATATCTTGTGTCTGTATGTCTGATTCTTTTTCGATACCAGGGAAGTTTCCCTCAATAATTCACCCAAATAGGTTTTCCAAGCCTTAAGCTCTTTCTTCTCCCTCAGGGATACCTATAATTTGAATGTTAAGTCACTTCACATGGTCCCACATGTTTCTCAGTGATTTCTTAGACTTTTGTTATACTCTTCTCTGCTTCTTTAACTGACTGGCTTATCTTGAGAGCCTTATCTTCAAGCTCTGCAGTTCTTTCTTCTTGGTTTAGACTGCTATTGAATCTTTCTTTAGTATTTTGAAATTCTTTAAATGACTCATTTATGTTCTATTTGATGTTTTCTTATACTGTTTGGCTATACCAAATTTTTAATTGATTTGATGAAATATATTTTGCTGGTTTTCTCTTCAGTTGCATCCATCTTATTTGCTATCCACATTATGGTTTCCGTTTATGTAATTTTCCTTGTGCCTGGAGTCCATTACTGTTGCTCCATTGTTTTCCATTGGTGGTGTTGAACCATTTTGTTTTTAAATGTTACCCAGCTTCTTTTTATGGTTTCCCCGCATCTGGCTCCTCTTCTCTCCACTCTAGGTTATTGGGATTGTGGGGCACCTGTTCTGCTTTTCTGGGAACTCTCCTGTTTATTTAGCTGAAGGGAAGGACCCTAGATAGAGCTTTTGTGTCCTAATTTAGAATGTTGACCTGTTGGGAGGTACAAGTGAACCGAGAGACTGTAGAATAGCTATTCTGTTTTAATTTATTTCCCTGTGATTGACACACCTTGAGTGAATCCTGGATGATCTTTGTGTGTGCTGGAGAGACATTACCTAGCTTGTTACTGAAAGTTCAAATTGGGGGCTTGTTGCAACTCTTTCAATAGAAGTTATTGTGGGGGAGTGTTCTAGTCTGGGTCACCCAGTTGAGGTGATAGTGTCAGCTGGGTGAGTCTATTTAGGCAGTGGTTGTAGATGACGGTGATGTTGGCATTTTTTTCCAGTGAAGTTGAGTTTTGCCTGCTCAGGGTTGGGGGATCCTGAGTCAAGTGCTGAACCTTAGGAAGGTTCTCTGGGCCTGCAGCAGAGGTGAGGATTCACTGGTGGGATCTTGAGACCCAGCCACAACTCTGAAATCTCAGGAGACATTTTGTAGTTTTGTTCTGATTCCTGGAGTTAAAGGGACAGAACCTTGACCTCAGGCACAGTGGAGCTTCATAGCTGGCTCTGGATATTATGGGGGAAGAGCTGCATATATTAAGGGCTTCTGTTACAGCATGAAAATTGCTGATACCTAATCATGCAGGCAGGAATTTTTCTCAGCAGTCCAGGGTCTGCATAGATGATCCAGAGCTGCTTTCCTGCCAAGATTCTCTTCCTAAACCTAAGACCTGCAGAAGCAGTCACCAAAGTTTTCCCTATGGGGTCTGTTTTGTCTGCTGCTTCCCTGAACCAGCAGTGGCAATGCAAAGACGAGTGCTAGAAGGCTGAATCCTGAATAGACCTAGTTTCATGCACCAGAGTGATAAGAATGGTTTTGGTTGTAGAAACCTGGGATTGAAAGCCACCAGATCTCTGCTGTACCTGATCTCCATTGCAATGTCTCTGCTGAGACTCTGAGAAGCTCCTTGATCAGTCTAGAGGTCTGCAGAGCAGAAGGAAGGTGGAAGATCTCTCACAGCTTGAGCTGCCTATAGCTTTTATTCCTCCCCCCAAAACCAGTGGCCCCTCAAGTTTCTTCTAATATGTTGCTTCTCCTATTCCAAAGATTGTGAATTATCTTGGGTGCCATAGCTTAATTTGAGTTGGTGAGTAGTTCTTGTAAGAATTTAGGCCACTGTGTTTGATTAAGTCAGTGGATGCTGTAATGAGCTATGTAGTTGTTCTCTCTGGCATTCTTTGATACTTGGAGAAAAGAACCAACTTTAGACATGATCTTTTGTTCTTGTAATAAGCTCTATTATGTAAGGAAAAGCATTTGAGTATCCTTGGGTATAGAAGGGGCTCTGTAGTTCCAGGGCATTGCTAGTTCCCCATTACAGCAGCTGTGAATGGAGGAGTGAGGCAGGTGGGCTTAGGTTAGGTGATCCTGAAAGGGTTTGCCAAGTTTCTGTAGGTATAAAGGGCCATTTCCCAGATATATTGGGAATATTGCTGTGTGTGGAGCCAAAGCAGCCTCTCCAAAAAAGAAAAAAATACTCAAAATGGAAGGGGTTGACTTTAATTAATTGAGTGGCTGTCTGCAGTGATCTCTGTCTCACTGTTGCTATCTCTGCTCTGATAGCCTCCCTGCTGTGTCTGTTTGCAAACAGGTGCCTGAACACACTTCATTCAGCAGCAGTGTTGCCATAGGCTGGAAACTTCACCAATGGTGTACCTGCCCTCGTCTGAAGACTTGACTTTCTGTGGGAGGATTGGGCTCTACTAGATCACCATAACCCAGACCCACTCTGTACCCTCCAGTTAGTTCTCACGTGGGCTTCCTCAGCTCTGAGTCTAGCTTTCAAATTTCTCCCTTGGGACCCCTGGCCACCTGCTTGGTTCCCAGGGAAATGGCATCTGGCCTGAATGTCTGACCTGCTAGTGTTCATCTCCAAGGAGTAGCAGTGGGGAGGTTACTTCTAGATCAGGCACCCCTGGTGCCACTGAAGGTATTCAAGGGAAAGGTGTGGGCCCAGCTATTTATGGAAGCCTCAGTCTAGAGACCACTCCAGATGATGAGAGGCAGCCACTCTTGAAAGTCTTGGCTCAATCTTCCCTCCTGTAAAAAGGCTGTATTTGGATGACAAAATGGTGGGGCAGAAAAACTCTTAATTAGAAGATTACTGGGACTCATGTTCCTCTGATCCCTGTCCCTGGAAGGATGCCTGAATGGAATGTCCAAGCTCTGGGATCACACAAATTTTCCACATAATTCAGCAGCTCCAGCAGCACTTAGGCTCACGAAGGTGGAAAAATGTCCAAAATTCTCAGTAGGCAACTGATTACTGGCATATGGGGAGGAGAAACAAAACACCACCTTATCCCTTGACTGAGCTCTGAACCTGTCTGGATCTGATCATTGATATCTTTTTTAACCTTCCTGTTCTGCTTAGCAGTTTTCCTCCATGAAGACCCTGGCAGGCTCTGGCATGTTTTCTTCAAAGCTGTACTTGAGCTATATCCATTCTGCTCTCTCCTTTATCTGAAATCCTTACTTCACTCTGGGACACTCTAGCAAGCAATATCTCTAGTCATCCTTCCCTCTCTGGCTAAACTAGCCTATATTTAGATATAAAATACAGTACAAGAATGTTTTGCATGTATGAATTATATTTTAATAGAGCTTGAATTAAATATTATCAGTAATCCTCAGATTTCCTGTAATTTTTTTCTTATAAAAAATATTCTTTTATTCATAGTAGTATTAGGCTGTGTGGAAAGTTTGTATCGGTTTATACTGCTGGAGCTGTTTGCCATCCCTCTTTTCTCTCTTCCTTCTCTTCTTCCTGAGACTCACTTCTAACTCTCTTTGGAAGGGCTCTAAACTTTATCTTTGTTCTTCCTAAATAAAATCTCTCTTTGCTGCCCAGAGACTTGTGTAGGTTACTTTTACTTTCTGTCCACACAGCTGTGCTGCTCCAGTTTTATTTTTAGTTTCCACTCACTTTTGCTTTCCCTTAATGCAATGTCTCTTTTGAACGTTCTAGCTCAGCCAAGTAATTGAACCAGGTCACCTGGGTTTGGGGAATTGGGACCCCCAATCCTCAACGGTTGAGAACTTTTGTTCACATAACTAACACCATCTAAGCCCCAAGGACCTGCATCTCCACATCTCTTGCTCGGTGTCCTCAAGACGCAAGGCAGATGCTTCCAGGACTCAAACTTAACATACAAAAGGCAGTAGTAGTTTCCATACACTAACAGCAAACTATCTGAAAAAGAATTCAAGAAAATAGGAAGCTGATCAAGGTGGTGGCTGAGTAACAGCTTCCTTGCATCTGGGCACCGTGAGTCTGGGGAGATAGGATTCCAGGCATCTCTGGCTGGTGGGATCTGCCTATCATCGCCCCTGTGAGGATACAGGGAGTCAGTGAGAGACTTCTGGACCCCAAGAGGAGGACTAAAACAGTGGGAAAAGGGCAAGTGGTCGTGTGTTCAATTCGTATAAACCCGCCCGCAACTGTAAGTTCAGTAGCAGCGAGATTGCAAACCAGAAAGGCCTTACCTATGAATTGTTTTGGTGTCTTTGGACGTGGAACTCAGTTGAACTGCCTTGGGGAGAGCCTGAGCGGGAGTGCGGAGAACTTTGGCCGTTGTCTAGAGCCCCAGTCTGAGCCGCTGAGCCAGACAGAGCTAATAGTGTTTGGCTGTGGGTCACAGGGAGCCGTTGTGAGCGATCTGCCCCGGCAAGGTCCGCCCTCAGGGTCGCAGAGCTAGAATCGGGTGGGAGATGGTAACCCAGCGACCAAGTAGCCTAAGGGTGGGGTCTGAGCCAACTTGCAGCCATAACCCTCAGGGGCAGAGTGAGACCAGTTTTGGCACACTGGGTAAGTGGATAGCCACTTCAGCAGTGATTCCAGAGTTAAACACTTTCCTGGGAAAGCTTCTGCTCAGCAAGTGAACAAGGTCAAAGTGCCTTTTAAGTGGGCAGAAGAGAGATTTAAGGTGTCTATCTGCTGGGGTTTGAGAAATCAGCAGCCTCCAGTCGTATCAGAACTGTGATTAACATGCCACACCCCAGAAGACCACGTGTTGCCCAGACAATATTCAACAACATATCCATACTGCTTTGTTTTTGGTTGTGTTTCTTTTTTTTTTTTTTCTGGTTTGGTTGTTTTTTTTTGTTTGTTTATTTTGATGTTGTTGATGTTGTTTTGTTTTTTAATTTCAATCTTTTCCAAACAGATCCTTTTTATTTCTCAATTTTTCTAGTTTAATGATAATTTCCCATTGCTGCCTTTTTCAATAACTAAAACTTCATTTTTGCTAGTGTTTCTACTGTTAGTATTTGGTTTTTCACCCAATTTTATCACATAAAGTTCTCTGTTTGCTTGTTTTGGTTTGATTTATAGCATTTTTGTCTTTCCTCACTACTAGGTGGAGGTGGGTACTGTGTCTGATCAGGTTAGCAAAGAGCTGCTGACCTCAAGGGAACCACTCAACTGGGCACCCCCAGATGGTGGGGTTTTTTTGGTTGTGTCAAAGTACCCTACTGTAAACCTATATTGCTCTGTCTCCCTCTTTCTGTGCCTCTATTCTTTTTGTCAATATTCCTTTTACACACCACCTATCCTTTCTCTATTTTTCTTTTTTTCTCTTATCGCTTGGTCCTCCTTTCTTTCATCCCTTTTATGCTGTTCAACCTTCTCACCCTTCTGGTCCTGTAACCCTTAGTCCACAGGCACGAGAACTTAAAGAGCAAAAGGAAAAAGGAAGTGAAAGGAAAATTAGGGCAAGGAAACAGATAAAAGAAATCACTCATGAGGAAGAATCAACAGAAAACTCCAGGCAACATGAAGAACCAGTCCAGAACAACCCTGCCAAGGGACCATGAGGTAGCTACTGCAGAGGATTCCAATTATAAAGAAATCTTAGAAATGACAGAAAGGGAATTTAGAATACACATGATGAAAACAATGAAAGAAATGATGAAAACAATGAAGGAAACTGCTAATAAAGTGGAAAATAACCAAAAGGAAATCCAAAAACAGAATCAAATAAGAGACGAACGATGTGAAGAATATAAAAAGGATATAGCAGAGCTGAAGGAACTGAAACAGTCAATTAGGGAACTTAAAGATGCAATGGAAAGTATCAGCAACAGGTTAGACCATGCAGAAGAAAGAATGTCAGATGTAGAAGACAAAGTTCTTGAGATAACTCAGATAGTAAAAGAGGCAGAAAAGAGGAGAGAGAAGGCAGAATGTTCACTGTCAGAATTATGGGACTTTAGGAAGCGTTCCAACATACAAGCTATAGGAATTCCAGAAGGGGAAGAAGAATGCCCCAGAGGAATGGAAGCCATATTAGAGAATATTATAAAAGAAAATTTCCCAAATATCACCAAAGATTATAAAAATTTAGTTATAAAAATTTTTTTTTCAGATGAATTAAAAATTATTACTGATACCTTACACTAAGACAGACTAATATTTTATAATATTAGAATATAAGCATAATTTTTAGAAACTTAACTATTTAATATTTGACAATATTTTATATAGTTTTAACACATCAAATAAGCCTAATTTAATTTTTCAAGACTTTCAGTGGTTTTAATATTTTGAAAAGACCAAATTCAGAGATTTAACTTAGAAGGTTTGTTAAATACTAAAGGTATAAAACCTTTGATCTAATGGGATTATATGTCAAAAGACTTTAAAGGCAATATAGGAGATTATATGGTTGTAAACTCTAACTTTTTTGAAGTTCAGTTTTCTCTGTTTAGTTAAAATTTTAATATAGACAATACAGGTATTGTATTGTATTCAGACCACTTCCTTAAAAGGTAAAAAAAAAGCACTTTTTATAGTGTTATTTGTAATTTAAATGAACAGGTAACTAAATTTTATAAATCATAAGCAAGCATTCAAATTTCTTCACAAATTTCCTTTTATGAGTTCTATTTCACCTGCACAGACAATCTACAAACATGCTAAACTTTCTATACATTAGGTTGTATCCCCACAAATACCTTCCCTCCTCCCAGCCTCCCACTTCCCCTAACCTCTCTTTCCTCTTCCCCCATTCTTCCTGGATTGTAGTTGTGTTTTACTATTCCTATGGATGCATAAGTGATTAAATACTGATTTCATACTAGTATTGAATACATTGGATGTTTTTTTTTCCATTATTGAGATACTTTACTAAGAAGAATTTGTTCCTTATCCATCCATGTAAACATAAAAAATGTGAAGTCTCCATCTCTTTCTTTCTTTTTTTTTTTTTTGAGACAACGTTTCACTGTGTTGCTCTGGGTAGAATTCCATGGTGTCACAGGTCACAGCAACTTCTATCTCTTGGGCTTAAGCAATTCTCTTGCCTTAGCCTCCCAAGTAGCTGGGAGTACAGGCGTCTGCCACAACACCTGGCTATTTTTTTGTTGCAGTTGTCATCATTGTTTAGCAGGCTCTGGCCAGATTTGAACCTGCCAGCCTCAGCGTATGTGCAAGGCACCCTATCCAATGAGCTATGAGCTCCACCCTCTCCATCTTTTTTTTATGGTGGCATAGTATTCCATGGTGTACATGTACCACAATTTTTTGATCCATTCATGGGTCAATGGGCACTTTGGTTGCTTCCATGACTTGGCAATTATGAATTGGGCTGCAATAAATATTCCAGTGCAAATATCTTTGTTGTAAAATCCCCTAGTGGGGGGATTACAGTATCAAATGGTAAGTCCATTTTTAGTTCCTGGAGTATTCTCCAAACTTCTTTCCAAAAAGGTCATATTAGCTTGAATTCCCACCAACACTGCAGAAGTGTTCCCTGCCCTCCACATCCATGCCATCATGTGTAGTTTTGGGATTTTGTTATGTGAGCTAATCTTTCTGACTTTAGATGATATATCAAAGTGGTTTTTATTTGCATTTCTCTGATTATAAAAGATGGTGAGCATTTTATTCATGTGTTTGTAAGCCATGTCCCTGGATTTTCAGAGACGTTTCTCTTGCCCACATAGAAATGGTGTTATTTGTTTTTTTATTCCTTATTGATTAGTTAGAGCTCTCTGTAGATTCTAGTTGTCAGACCTTTGTCAGAAGCATAACCTGCAAATATCTTTTCCAATTCAAAGGCTGTCTGTTTGCTTTATTCACTGTGCTATTGGCTGTGCAGAAACTTTTTAGTTTGATCAGATCCCAGTAATATAATTTTGGTGTTGCTTCAATTGCTCAGGGGTCTTCCTCATAAAAAATTCTCCAAGGCCAATTTGTTCAAGCGTTTTCCCTGCACTATCTTCTAATATTTTTATAGTTTCATGTCTTAAGCTTAAATCTTTTATCCAGTGAGGATCAATATTTATTAATGGTGAGAGATGGGGGTCTAGTTTCATTCTTCTACAGAAGGGGTCCTCAAACTATGGCCCATTGGCCACATGGGGTGGTCAGATTGCATTTGTTCCTGTTTTGTTTTTTTTAATTCAAAATAAGATATGTGCAGTGTGCATAAGAGTTTGTTCATAATTTTTATTTTTTTTTTTAGACTATAGTCCGGCCCTCCAACAGTGAACTGGCCCCCTGTTTAAAAAGTTTGAGGACCCCAGTTCTACAGGTTGCCTGCCAGTTCTCCCAGCACCATTTGTGAAATAGGGAATATTTCCCCCCTTTGAATGTTTCTGATAGGTTTGTCAAAAATCAAATGACTATAAGTGTGTGTTCATCTATTGGTTCTCTATTCTGTTCCATACATCTACCTCTCTCTTTTTGTTCCAGTACCATGCTCTTTTGATGACTACAGATTTGTAGTATAGCCTGATCTATGTTTATTACTAAGTAATGTACTTGTTATTCAAAGGTTTTTCTGATTCCATATAAAATGAGGCACTATTTTTTCAAGCTCTTTTAAGTATGATGATAGTTCCTTAATAGGGAATCCATTAAATCTGTAGATTGCTTTATGTAATATAGACATTTTAACAATGTTGATTCTTCCCAATCGAGAGCATGGTATATTCTTCCATTTGTTAATGTATTCAGCTATTTCTTTCTCAGAGCTTCATAATTCTCTTTATGGATATCTTTCACATCCCTTTTAGATAAATTCCAAGATATTTCATCTTCTTTGGAACTATTGTAAAAGGAATAGAGTCCTTGACTATATTTTCAGCTTGTCTCTTATTGGTATATAGAAAAGCTACTAATTGATTAAGTATTGATCTTGTATCCTGAGATGTTCCTGTATTCCTCGATCACTTCTAAGAGTTTTTTAGTTGAGTCCCTGGGGTTTTCCAGGTATAAGATCAGATCATAGGCAAAGAGTGAGAGTTTGATCTCCTCTGTCCCCATTTGAATACCCTTGATCCCCTTCTCTTGCCTAACTGCAATGGCTAGAACTTCCATTACTATGTTGAAAGCAGTGGAGACAATGGACATCCTTGCCTAGTTCCAGATCTGACTGGAAATGTTTTCAATTTTACTCCATTCAATATGATATTCGCTTTTGGTTTGCTGTATATGGCCTCTATCAGTTTCAGAAATGACCCTTCTAAACCTATTGAAAGTTATGATCATGAAAGGGTGCTGATATTATCAAAAGCTTTTTCTGCATAAATTGAGAGAATTATGTGGTCTTTGTTTTTTATTTTATTTATGTGATGTATTATATTTTTGGATTTACATATGTTGAACCAGGCTTGTAAACCTAGGGTAAAACAGAATTTATCATGGTGTGTAATTTTTTTGATGCGCTGTTGAATTCTCTTTGGAGGACCTTATTGGACATTTTTTCATCAATATTCATTAATTAAATTGGCCTATAGATTTATTTTTTTGTTGGGTCTTTTCCTGGTTTGGGGATCAGGTTGATATTTGCTTCATAGAATGTGTTGGGGAGTATTTGTTCTTTTTCTATTATTTTTCTTTTTGTAAAGGGTTAGGTAATATAGGTACTAGTCATTTTTGAAGGTTTGGCAGAATTCTTGAGTGAAGCCATTTGGTCCCAGAGTTTTATTTCTGGGAGATTTCATATTGTTGATGCTATTTCAGTACTTGATATAGGTCTATTTGGCATTCCTAATTCTTTCTGGCTGAGTCTAGGAAGGTGAAATGCTTCCAGATATTGGTCCATTTCCACCACATTTTCATATTTCTGAGAATATTTTTTTATAGTAATAATTGAGGTTGTTTTGGATTTCTGAGGTTTCTGTTGTTATTTTACCTTTATCATTTCTGATTCATAATATTAGAGGTTTTACTTTACTGTTTCTGGTTTGATTAGCCAAAGTTTTATCAATTTTATTATTCTTTTCAAAAAACCAAATTTTTGTTTTGTTGATCTTCTGAATGATTCTTTTATTTTCAGTTTCATTTAATTGCATCCTAATTTTGGTTATTTCCTTTCTTCTGCTGGAATTGGAGGTTGGAATGTTTCCTTTCCCTGTTTCTTGAGATATCCTATTATGTTGTTAACTTCCTCTCTTTCTGTTTTCTTGAGGAAGGCTTCCAATGCTACAAATTTCCCTCTTGGGACAACCTTTGCAGTATCCCACAGATTATGATAATTTTGGTCTTCAGTGTCATTTTATTCCATAAATTTGGCGATTTCCTTTCTAATCTCATCCTTGACCCAGCTATCATTCAGCATAAGGTTGTTACGTTTTCATCTCTTTGTTTGAGTACGAAGATTCCTGTTGCTATTGAGTTCAACTTTTATACTATAATGGTCTCAGAAGATATAAGGAATAAATTCTATTCTTTTAAGTTTGGAGAGGTTACACTTGTGTCCTAAGATATGATCAATTTTGGAGGATGATCAATGCGCTAATGAGAAAAAAAGCGTATTCAGTTTTCTTTGGATCAAATGTTCTATAGATGTCTTTTAAGTCCATTTGTTGTAGGGTCAAGTTTAAGTCCAATATTTATTTGTTTAGTTTTTTCATAGAGGATCTATCTATAATTGCCAAAGAGATGTTAAAATCTCCAACTACTATAGTGCTGTAAGATATCAAATTGCTCATTTGCTTTATAAATTTGGAAGCATCTGGTAGGCTCCATAAATGGTAATAATTGAAATATCTTCATGTTGAGTGTTTCCCTTTACAAATATGAAGTGATCATCCCTATATTTTCCTACTTCTGTTTGTTTAAAGCCCATTGTAACTGTGAATAAAATTACAACACCTGCTTTTTTCTGATTTACACTTGACTGAATTATAGACGAAAATCCCTTCACCTTGAGTTTATTTTTATATTTTTTTCTTATAACAATCATGTTTTATGAAATTTATACTCATCGTGTTAAAAAATTTGGAGGAATTAAAAAAAATGTAGTTAACTATATTTTAGAGAGTTTTTTATACTTCCCTGGAAACATAAGTTACTGTGGAAAACTGTTTCAATTTATTTTTTTTTGTTTGTTTTTGATTATTAGACTTTGTGATTGGTGAAATGTGAGAATTATCTGATCTTTTCATTTAAAAACAGTCATCTTCTAAAAAATAAGTTTTCAAAATATTATTGAAATCATTCATTAAAGGAAATTTGAGAAAGTACGAATAAGAAAAAATAATTTGACTTCACGGTATCCCTTAATGATGACTACACAAATGAGTTTTGTATATTTCTATGTATTTCATTTACGGGTAGATTTTAAATTTTAGTTAGAATCACAATGTGCAAATTGTATAGTTCACTTTCATTACCTAGGGTCATATCTGTAGCATTACATATCAATTAAATTAATATTTATTTCTATCTGAATAAAAAAATCCATGTTCACTTTCAACAATTCAGAAAATGCAGAAAATCGAAAAAAGAGAAGAAAAAGTCATCTTTAATTCCTAACACCTAGATATAAGTTCATTGTTATGTATTAACATTTTTATATATTTTCCTCATACTTTTTTAAAGCGTGACTATCAGTATCTAGACATCTTAAAAATTGAAATTCTAATTTTGTATTCTACCTTTTTTTAACATGTTTTCCCATGTCATTACTTTCAGAATTGACATTATGATAAATGCAAATTACCAGGGAATTCTTATTGGCCACTTAACCTGTTACTTTTTATTTATTTTTTATTTATTTATTTATTTTTTAATTTTTCTAAAATTTAATTAAAGTGTAAAACCAATGCATAACATAGTAAAAATTCAAATGATAAAGAATGGTATAAAATAAAAAATAAAAGTATCATTTATCGCATAAACCCAAAAATTCACTCCCTAGTGAATCCATTGCAAATGGGTTCTTTTGTAAACTCTCAAAAATATATTCTGTGCATAAACAATCATACAAATGGGATATTTCCCAATACCTTTTGCTGGTGGCACCTGTGGCTCAAGAAATAGGGTGCTGGGTCCATATACTGGGGGGTGGAGCGTCCAAGCCTGGCCCTGGCCAAATACCTTTTGCTCCTAGCTTTAGAATTAGCTAAGAACTAAGAGTAGGTCAAAGTAAGCATAGCAACGGAAGGGAAAATGGAGATTAGTTAGGCCGTTGGGAAGGTGTGTGGACTTTTTGATAATGTGTTTTTTTTTTTTAATTAAACCATAGCTGTGTACATTAGTATGATCGTGGGGCACCATACACTTGGTTCACAGATCGTTTGACACATTTTCATCACATTAGTTAACATAGCTTTTCTAGCATTTTCTTAGTTATTTTGCTAAGACTTTTACATTCCACATTTACTAAGATTCACATATACCCTTGTAAGATGCACTGCAGGTGTAATCCCATTAATCCTCCTCCTTCCCCCTCACTCCCCCCTCCCTCCCCTCCCTTTCCCCTTTCTCTCAATTCTTAGGTTATAACTGGGATATAGCTTTCATGTGAAGGTCCTACATTAGTTTCATAATAAGGGTGAGTACATTGGGTACTTTTTCTTCCATTCTTGAGACACTTTATAAGAAGAATATATTCCAGCTCCATCCATGTAAACATGAAAGAGGTAAAGTCTCCATCTTTCTTTAAGGCTGCATACTATTCCATGGTGTACATATACCACAAATTATTGATCCATTCGTGGATCATGGGCACTTGGGCTTTTTCCATGACTTAGCAATTATGAATAGGGCTGCAATAAATATTCTGATACAAATATCTTTGTTATGGTGTGAATTTTGGACTTCTGGGTATACGTCCAGAAGGGGGATTACAGGATTGAATGGCAGAGCTATTTTTAGATCTCTAAGTGTTCTCCATATCTCTTTCCAAAAGGAATGTATTAATTTGCATTCCCACCAGCAGTGCAAAAGTGTTCCACTTTCTCCACATCCACGCCAACATCTCTAGTCCTAGGATTTTGTGATATAGGCTAGTCTCACTGGAGCTAGATGATATCTCAAAGTAGTTTTGATTTGCATTTCTCTGATGATTAAAGATGATGAGCATTTTTTCATATGTCTGAAGGCCATGCGCCTGTCTTCTTCAGAGAAGTTTCTCTTCAAGTCCCTTGCCCAGCATGCAATGGGATCCCTTGTTCCTTTCTTGCTAATGCATTTGTGTTCTCTGTGGATTCTGGTTATTAAAACTTTGTCTGAGACGTAAACTGCAAATATCTTCTCCCATTCTGAAGGCTGTTTGCTTGCGTTACTTACTGTGTTTTTGGCTGTGCAGAAGCTTTTTAGTTTGATCAAGTCCCAGTAGTGTATTGTTGAAGCAGCTTCAATTGCCAGGGGGGTCCTTCTCATAAAAAACTCACCCAACCCAATTTCTTCAAAGGTTTTCCCTACACCCTCTTCTAGTATTTTTATAGTTTCTTGTCTCAGGTTTCAATCTTTAATCCAGTGAGAGTCTATCTTGGTTAATGGTGAGATGTGTGGGTCCAATTTCAATCTTCTACAGGTTGCCAGCCAGTTCACCCAGCACCATTTCTTAAATAGGGAATCTTTTCCCCACTGAATGTTTCTAATTGACCTGTCAAAGATTAAATAACGGTAAGTAGCTGGATTCATCTCTTGGTTCTCTATCCTGTTCCAGACATCTACTTCTCTGTTTTTGTGCCAGTACCATGCTGTTTTGATCACTATCAATTTGTAGTATAGTCTGAGTTCTGGTAGCGTGATTCCTCCTGTTTTGTTTTTATTTTTGAGTAATGTCTTGGCTATTCGAGGTTTTTTCTGATTCAATACAAAACGAAGAATTATATTTTCAAGATCTTTAAAGTATGACAGTGGAGATTTAATGGGCATTGCGTTGAAATTATATATTGCTTTCGGTAGTATGGACATTTTCACAATGTTGATTATTCCCAACCATGAGCATGGTATATTTTTCCATTTGTTAACATTCTCCGCTTTCTCTTTTCTTAGAGTTTCATAGTTCACTTTATATAGATCTTTCACGTCCTTTGTTAGATAAACTCCCAAGTATTTCATCTTCTTTGGCACTACTGTGAATGGGATAGAGTCCTTAATTGTTTTTTCAACGTGACTATTGTTGGTACACATAAAAGGCTACCAATTTATGAATGTTGATTTTGTAACCTGAGACACTGCTCTATTCCTTAATCACTTCTAAGAGTTTTGTAGTAGAGTCCCTAGTATTTTCCAGATATACAATCATATCATCTGCGAAGAGTGAAAGTTTGATCTCTTCTGACCCTATGTGGATACCCTTGATCGCCTTTTCTTCCCTAATGGCAATGGCTAAACATCCATTACAATGTTAAAGAGCAATGGAGACAATGGGCAGCATTGTCTGGTTCCAGATCTAAGTGGAAATGATTCCAATTTAACTCCTTTCAATATGATATTGGCTGTGGGTTTGCTGTAGATGGCCTCTATCAGTTTAAGAAATGTTCCTTCAATACCAATTTTCTTAAGTGTTCTAATGATGAATGGATCTTGGATGTTATCAAAAGCTTTTTCTGCATCGATTGAGAGAATCATATGGTCTTTGTTTTTTAATTTGTTTATGTGCTGGATTACATTTATAGATTTACCTATATTGAACCAGCCTTGAGACCCTGGGATAAAACCGACTTGGTCATGATGTATGATTTGTTTGATATGTTGCTGGATTATGTTTGTTAGAATATTGTTGAATATTTTTGCATCTGTATTCATTAGTGATATTGGTCTATAATTTTCTTTTCTTGTTGGGTCTTTTCCTGGCTTGGGGATAAGGGTGATGTTTGCTTCATAGAATGTGTTGGGTAGTCTTCCTTCTTTTTCTACCTTTTGGAACAGGTTGAGTAGTATAGGTACTAGTTCCTCTTTAAAGGTTTGGTAGAATTCTGACGTGAAACCATCTGGTCCCAGGCTTTTATTTTGGGGAGATTTTGTATGGTTGATGATATTTCTGAACTTGATATGGGCCTGTTCAACATTTCCACCTGTTTTTGATTAAATCTTGGAAGGTGACGTGTTTCCAAGTAACGGTCGATTTCCTTCAGATTTTCGTATTTCTGAGAGTATAGTTTCTTGTAATATTCATTAAGGATTTTTTGGATTTCTGAGGAGTCTGTTGTTATTTCATCTTCGTTATTTCTGATTGATGAGATTAGAGATTTTACTCTTTTTTTCCTGATTAGCTTGGCCAAAGGTTTATCTGTTTTGTTACCTTTTCAAAAAACCAGCTTTTTGATTTATTGATCTGTTGTATTATTCTTTTGTTTTCAATTTCATTTAGATCTGCTCTGATTTTGGTTATTTCTTTTCTTTTACTGGATTTGGGGTTGGATTGTTCTTCCATTTCCAGCCTCTTGTGATGTCCCATTAAGTTGCTTACTTCCTCTTTTTCCATTCACCTGAGGAAGGCTTGCAGTGCTCTAAATTTCCCTCGTAGAACTGCCTTTGCTGTGTCCCAGAGGTTCTGATAGTTCGTGTCTTCATTGTCGTTTTGTTCCAGAAATTTGGCAATTTCCTTCTTGATCTCATCTCTGACCCAGCTATCATTCAGCATAAGGTTATTAACTTCCAAGTTTTTGTATGTGTATTCAGATTCCTGTTGTTACTCATCTCAAGTTTTATTCCATGATGGTCAGAGAAGATGCATGGAATAATTTCTATTCCTTTAAATTTGCTGAGGTTAGACTTGTGATCTAAGATGTGATCGATTCTGGAGTAAGTTCCGTGGGCTGATGAGAAGCATGTGTATTTAGTTTTGTTCTGATGAAATGTTCTGTAGGTGTCAGCTAAATCTAAATGCTGGATGGTTAGACTTAAATCTAGTATTTCTTTACTCAGC
This sequence comes from Nycticebus coucang, assembly GCF_027406575.1. Classification (NCBI taxonomy): domain Eukaryota; kingdom Metazoa; phylum Chordata; class Mammalia; order Primates; family Lorisidae; genus Nycticebus; species Nycticebus coucang. Next base: position 65,854,719 of record NC_069804.1, read on the forward strand.
TTTTTGTGGGAGGATCAATCCAGCACTGCCAAAGGAGTGTTAAAATCTCCGACTATTATGGAGTTGGAGGAAATCAAGTTGCTCATGTCTGTTAGAGTTTCTGTTATAAATTGAGGTGCATTCTGGTTGGGTGCATAGATATTAATAATTGAAATCTCATCATATTGAGTCTTACCCTTAAGAAATATGAAGTGACCATTTTTGTCCTTCCTTACTTTTGTTGGTTTAAAGACTATTGTGTCCGCAAATAAAATTGCTACTCCTGCTTTTTTCTGGAAACCATTTGCCTATATATGGATGACCATCCTTTAACCCTGAGTCTGTATTTGTCTTTTAAGTTAAGATGTGACACTTGTATGCAACAAATGTCTGGCCTGAGATTTTGTATCCAGTCAGCTAACATATGTCTCTTTAGAGGGCAGTTTACGCCATTCACATTAATGGAGAGCATTGATAAGTTTGGTGAAATTTGGGGTGTTGAGTTTTTTGAAAGTCCAGTGGGCATTTTTAATCCTTTTGCCATTGTGGAAGTTAGAGTTTCATCAGAAGTTTCTGAGTGAGTTTACTTTTGTAGTAGAGGATTGGGTTGGTTATTATGGAGGATAGGTCTGAGAAAATCCTGAAGAGCTGGTTTAGTTATGGCAAATATCTTTAGCATATGTATGTCATTAAAGTATTTAAATTCTCCGTCGTAAATGAAACTCAGTTTAGCTGGGTACAAGATACGGAGTTGAAAGTTATTTTGCTTGAGGAGATTAAACGTCAATGACCACCCTCTTCTGGCTTCATAAGTTTCAGCAGAGAGATCTGCTGTCATTCTAATGTTCTTCCCTTTGAAGGTAATAGATTTCTTTCTCCTGGCAGCTTTGAGAATTTTCTCCTTCATATTAACTTTAGTGAAGTTAATTATGATATGCCAGGGGATGTCTTATTGGGGTTGAGTCGTGCTGCGGTTCTGAAGCTATCTGCTATCTGAATTTCAGGTTCTCTAGGCATGTCTGGAAAATTCTCTTTCATAATTTCATGGAGAATGGCCTCTGCGCCCAGCGAGGCTACTTCATCTGTTTCAGGAATTCCTATGAGACGGATATTTGCCTTCTTCGAGTTATCCCAGAGCTCTCTGAGTGAGTGATCCATTTTTGCTCTCCATTTCTCTTCCTCTTTGAGAGTTTGGGAGCATTCAAATGCTTTATCTTCGATGTCGGAGATCCTTTCTTCTGCTTGGTCCATTCTGTTACTAAGGGATTCCACTGTATTTTTCATATCTTTGAGGGCTGCAAATTCTTGTTTCAGTGTGTCTAAGTCTTTCGTGGTTTTGTCTTTAAATTCGCTAAATTCTTGAGACAGCTTTTGAATTTCTCCACGAATTCCTAATTCCATTTTGTTAATCGTGTTTGCCATCCAGATTCTGAATTTGATTTCTGACATCACAGCCAGTTGTTTGTGAATGGGATCTTCAATTACATCTGCCGTATCTTTCCTTGGGGGGGTTGATCTATTCTGGTTATTCATGTTACCTGTGTTTTTCTGCTGATTCCACCCCATGATTGTTTTACTCCCTTTGATTTTCCTCTGGTGTTTTGTCGAGGACCCTTACAGTGCTGTGGCCTGAGAAACTGGGGCTCTGTTTGGCGTAGAGGGGCTAAGTGGTTCTGACTTGTTTTCAGCTTGTTTCTATGTGACCCTAGTGAAACAGTTACTCTGGGTGGAAGTCTCAGCTGTGGAGAAATACCAGCAATTAAGTCACCCCACCCACCACTGGCAACAAATGGAAAAGGAAAATCAAACCTTCCTACAACCACACACCCAGGGCACCACCTGGATAGTCCCCAGGTGAGTGACTCAGTTCAAAATGTCCAAGTCAATTGTCTCAGTCAGCAGCTGCCTCGGGTGGGAGAGTTCATGAGGTCCCTGGGAAGTGGGTCACAGAGGTCTGGTCACTGCTCTAAAAGGCTTGCTCCAGTGCTGCGTGGAGTCAGGAAGAGCCACCAGTAAATAGATGAGTCTGGGAAGAATGATGCCTCCTTCCCCACCTTGCAGCTCTGTCATACCCAGTCTTTGCTAGCCGCACAGGGCTGTGACCCAGTCTGTTGTCTGCAGTAAGCAGATAATCCAGGGGTTTGCACCTGCCTAAGTCACAGGGTAGTCTATGTCTGCTCGACTAGGCCGGTATTCTCTGTCTTTATCCAGTGGGGAGTGGTGTGCCCTGTCAACCTTGGGCACTTGATGGAGGGTGGAGGTGTTCACTCAGTTCCAGCCCCACCCTTGTTTTATGTTACTGGGTGAAGGGAACAACCCTGTGGGAGTTTGTTTCTGACCTTGCCAGATTCCTCTGCAGAGGAGAGGCTGATTTGAGTTCCCAGTACCTGTGTCTCAGGCCCTGTCTTTAGTCCTGCGGGTTTGTATTTGCAGCACTATCAGTTGTTGGCTGTAGCCTCTTGGCCTCCTTTGTCTATAGGCTGGTGATCCCCTAAGGGCCAGGTGCGTCTTAGGCTCATTAGGGTGGTTCTCTGGTTCAGCCCCACCCTAGGAGTTTCCCAGCTCTGTGGGTGTGTTTTCTAGTCCCCGTGTTCCACTCTAGTCGGTACCGTCTCAGGAAAACCCTTTAGTCACGGGGCCTGTGTTTCAGTCCCAGGTCTGTTCCATGGTGGTTGCCATCTGAGAAGATGCTCGGCCTCATCTGGTTGCCCAGGAAGACAGGAGGAGAGGCTATGGGTTATCTGGTGGTGGGCCTTTTTTTTGCTGAAGATGGCTGTTGCTCTGCACCTTGGGGCACCACCGCTCCAGTGTAATTCCCTCTCAGCCAACCGTTGTCTTCTCGCTCCTTTGCTACAGTGTCAGCACTGGCCAGGTACAGCCCAGGTCCTGTCTATACCTCTTGAGAGTTCAGCCAAGAATCTGGACTCCTGAGGGGGCGGGTCTCCAGATCACGGAGTGAGAGTGGAGGGGGGTGTTAGGAGCTCAGGGTTACAGGTCATAACACCAAGCTCATTGATTCCAAATGAACAAATAAACAGATACAAAGGTTACCAGGCACATGGGCCCATAGATACAGAGATAGACGGAAACACATAAACATACAAGCAATAGCCACGACAACAGCAATATAAGAACAACTGCAATAAAAACAGTGATAATCGTAAAATAATTGAAAGAAAAGGAAAAAAAAGAGTAATAAGTGGTGTTAGAAGGAATGTTAAGTGAGAAGAAAGAAGAAATTAAAATTAGAAGACATAGAAATAAAAAATATATCTATATAAAATGTAATAATAAAAAATTATCGAAATCTCCTTAAGAAAATGGTGACAAAAAATCAGACAAAATGAAAACAACAGCAAAAAACAAAGAAACAAAAAAAAACCCCATGAAAACCAAAGAAAAAAAAAGGCACCAACTGCAAAAATATTCTTGTGGTAGAAGTATACCTATAAGTGTCTATATGTCTGCTGTAGGGATCAACTTTCGTAGGAATATATTCATACTGCAATATACTTTCTGGACACCAGGTGGCGCTGTCAGTGGTTTGAGACTTATACCTGGTTTATAGTTTATACCATTACCATGGTAACCACCTTCCATGGCCCATCGCCATTTTGGAGTTTATGTAAAAGTTTGTCGCCTAAGAATTGTGCAACCTCAGCTGTTCTCCTCCGGACAGCACTTGCGACCAACCCGCTCAGTCAGTGCAGGGGTCCACGCATTCTAAGTCCCTCCACTCTGCTCCTAGGTTCCCCCGCAAACTGGCGACTGCAATCGGCCATAAGGTGAGTGGTGCTGAGTTCTCGCCATGTCTCCTGTAGCTGGTTTCCGGGGCTTCAGCAGCCCAAACCGGTGCGCACCTTCAGTTGCTCCGCGGCCCCAGAAGCCAAAGCCAGGTCCTAGGCTTCAAGCCGTTCCGTGGTTGGAGCGCTTGTGGGATTTATTCTGAGTTTTATGATTTAGAGTTTTGGATGGGCGGCCGCCAGTTCGCTGCGCAGTCTGAACTGCCAGCCCCCTCCAACACCTGGGGGAAAGGTGCCCCCCCTTTTGGGTAGTTCAAATTGTCTGTTTCCCGGCAGGATCCCTTCACTTCAATTGTCCAACAGTTTGCCCAGCTCCCTGTGGTTTTGAGTGGCTCTCCTTTCGGATGCCTCCCTCAGTTCAGGATTAATTACTTGTCAATTGGATTTTGTCAGCATTTACAAGCTGCTGACCTCCGTGGGGGAGGGGCCTGCTGGCCAGCACGGCTGAGCAGGGAAGATTCTCTACAACAGAGTCTGTGATTTTAAATTACCCCTCATATATAGCAAACCACCAGTTCGCTGGGCGTCTCCAGCTGTCTGTCCACTCCAATAATCCACACACAGGGAAGGTCCAGACCGCCTTTCCTCTCAGCTGGTGGCTTGGGACAAGTGGGCTACACGTCCATCCTGTCCGCCATCATGCTCCACCTCTGTCTCCATCTTTTTGATGGCTAAATAGTAATCCACCCAATACATATATCACAGTTTGATGATACATTCAAGGATTGATGAGCACTTGGATTATTTCTACATCTTTGAAATTGTGAATTGAGCTGCTATAAATATTCGAATGCAAATTTCCTTAGGATAAAATGATTTTTCTTTTTTCTTCTGTGTAGATACCTAGTAATGGAATTTCAGGATCAAAGGAAAGTTCTACCTTTTTTCTTTAAGAATGCTCAGAGGCAGAACATGATGGCGGTCAGGAAGGACATTTAGCTGAGCCTTCCTAGAGCAAAAAGGGCAGAAGGAGAGGGTTGGATCTGTCCTCGTGTGCAATATTGACGTAGAGTGGTGGCTTGGAGTGTGCAGCATGAAGGTGGACAGCTGGATTTGGCCAGATGCCGCGGACCGCCGGTCGATGGGCCTCAGTCCGAGGGTGCTCAGGGTGAACGGTACAGGTTGGTTGAGAGGTCGACGCAGGAAAAAATGACAGACTGCACACAGCACTTGGTGAAGTAAGCAGCTGTAAATTTTATTGAGTTTAGAAGTTGGTATTTATACATTTTCTTTCCAAGGTTCAAACAATGTAATCGTTATTTTGCTTATGCTTGTAAATTATCTTTGTGTCTGCATATGTGGTTTATCATGCATTACATGTTTTCAAGGTTTTTGTTTTGGGGAGGTGGTTTATTTTTAACACCTGGTTACTTCCCCTTATCTAGGAATGTCAAGGTTTGTAACTTCTCTTAGCTCTGTAATTGTTCTCAGTTTCCTATAATCTCTTTTAAAAATAGCTGAACATATTCTTTTACGTATAATGCTTGACTACTTCTATATATTTTCTATATATTTTTACTCTTATTAGTAACTATACTTTGATTCATAATTGATTGTTTGTTAAACATTAAACTACTCTATTGATTTGTATTACATATGAAAATTAGTGAAGCAAGATGTTTTTCTAAGTAAAGTTTTACTGCAGGTGGTGATAGTGTATGTCATGTTGGAACATCTTGTTTGCTGTGCCTGTATTGTCTCAATGCACTGTCTCAATTCACTGACATTTGATGATAGGAACGTGCTATTGCACCGTTCCCCTGGAGACATTGAGTCTCTTCAGGCATTCTTTCTCTGTTTAATTATGGATCAGTAAGTCATTATGTTTATTCTTAGTTTCTCAAGACAATCAGGCATTCAACTCAACAAACAGGTTTCAGAGCAAAGGTTTCTTAGGCTTTTATGCCGCACCTCGTGAGTCATTACGTTCAACAAAAAGTATGCTAGGCAACTTCTGCGCTGCTGTCGCATACTAGGGGTGCTGGGGGCTTCGCTCCGGGGAGCACAGACCACCTACCCATGCGTTTTACAACGCAGACAGCGCCACCTCGCTGCGGCTTGATGCTGAGGGTGCGGCAGCCAGATAAGAGGATAACTACTACACTTGGGCAAGTTTCTGCCAGTGCACACAAGCTGTGTTGGCAGTGGGTGGGCGGCACTCACAGTACTTCCAGTGGCAAGGTCCAAGGTGGTAACTTCTTCCAGTTTACCTTTTTTGGGGAGGTGCTCTCCCGAGTGGAATTTGGTGACCAGATTGGATTGTGGGTTTGAGTGGCTCTATTGTGGTTAGCAATTGGTGAAACATTCATTGGGAAAAGTTTCCCAGACAGAAGGAAGCTGTGGCAGGAAGGGGATCCAGTAGCTGGTAAAAGAGGAAATCTTTCTGGCAGCCTGCGGGAAGCAGACCTCTGCCCATATCAGGCTTAGGGACTCTAGGAAGATTAAAGAAGTAGGCTCTCCCAAGCAGAATTTGGGGGTCAGTTTGAGATGCTGTCTGGAGAAGTCCTGTTGTGCCTTGGCAGTGGGTGAAACATTGTGCAGGGGGAAAGTTCCCGATTGGGGGACATGCCATTGTCGAGATTGACATGCCCGTGTGTGGGCAGGCCTCTTGCTGGGGTGTATAAGCAGACATCTTGCTTGGTGCCTGATACCTTTGCCCGTATCAGGCTCAGGGACTCTGGGAAGATTGAAGAAGTAGGCTCTCCTGAACAGAATTGTGGGGTCAGTTTGGGTGCTTTCCAGAGTGGCAATGCCCCCATACAGGGGAAAAGATCCCTACCAGGGTCATGTCATTGTAGAGAACAGCAAGCCGTTGGGTGGGCTGGCCTCTTGCTTGGGGATTAGGGCATGGAAGTTGGAGTTCCACCTGCAGGGAGCAGCTCTTCAATCAGGACAGGCCTCGGGAGCTCCACTACACATGGGAATGGTTGTAGAGACATGTCACTGAAGATTTGTTGAGAACTGTGGAGTCCCAGTTCTGCAGGGCTGAGTGCTGAGGTGAACCACAAATAAGCTGGCAGACTGCTCTAAGCTTGGGAACCAGAGAGAAGTTAACAACTGTGTTGCTTGTCCCCCAAATTCACAGCACCACTGGGCGTCCAGGAAGTATATTGCAGCATAAACATATTCCTACAAAAATTGAATCCCTACCTCATATATATATATATATATATATTTTTTTTTTGTTGTTGTTTATTTTTGATTGTTGTTGCTTTTTTCTTTATTTTCTTCTCTTTTTCTCTTCTTTTTAATGTATCTTATATTATAATTATTTTTTCTCTCTCTTCTTTCCTTCCTAAAGAAGTCCCTGGGATTGATTACGTTGGGCTATCTTAGTGTTTTTGTTTTGTTTTCTTTTTTCTTGTATCATGTTTCAACATGCTTTGCTTTTGGCTAAGTTGTAAGGTTGGGTTTTCTCCTATATTACATTTTTACATTCAACGAGAGCAACAACATCTGTACTTTTTTACTTTTTATATTTATTTATTTATATTGGTTTTGGCTGCAGAATTTTAGCTTAAATTATTCTCTCACTCTAGGATACTCCAATGCATTCTCTCAGTTGTTACAGACCCTTATACTCATATCACCTCTCCCACATAAAGTGCTTCAGCATCAGCCAAGATATTCCCCAAACCTGTTTCTTGTTTTTTCTTTCTCTTTTTCTTGGTTTGTTGCCTTTTTTATTTTTTTCTTTTTTTTTTTTTTTTTTTTTTTCTTTATTTTATTTTATTATTTTATTGTTAAGTCATAGCTGTGTACATTAGTGCAATCAAGGGATACAATGTGTTGGTTTCATATACAATCTGAAATATTCTCATCTAACTGTTCAACATAGCCTTTATGGCATTTTCTTAGTTACTGTATGTAGGCATTTGCATTCTGCGTTCAGTAAGTTTCGCCTGTACCCACTCTAAGATGCACCGTAGGTGTGACCTCACCCATTACCCTCCCTCCACCATGACCTCCCCCCTTCCTTCCCCTTCTTGGCCCTTTACCCATAGTCTTGTGATATAGTTGGGTTATAGCCTTCATATGAAAGCTATAATTTAGCTTCACAGTAGAGCTGAGTACATTGGATAATTTTTCTTCCATTCTTGAGATGCTTTGCTAAGAAGAATATGTTCCAGCTCCATCCATGCAAACATGAAAGAGGTAAAGCCTCCATCTTTCTTTTTTTTTTTTTTTTTTTTTTTTTTTTTAATTTTTTTATTAAATCATAAGTGTATACAATGATATGATTATGGGGCATCATACACTCACTTCATAAACCATTTGACACATTTTTATCCCAGTGGTTAACATAGCCTTTCCGGCGTTATCTCAGTTACTGTGCCAAAACATTTATATTCTACATTTACCAAGTTTCGCAAATACCCCTGTAATATGCACCACAGGTGTGATCCCACCGATTCCCCTCCCTCTACCCACCCCCCCCTTTCCCACTTCCCCCTATTGTTAAGTTGTAGTTGGGTTATAGCTTTCATGTGAGAGTCCCAAATTAGTTTCATAGTAGGGCTGTGTACATTGGATATTTTTTCTTCCATTCTTGGGATACTTTACTAAGAAGAATATGTTCCAGCTCCATCCATGTAAACATGAAAGAGGTAAAGTCTCCATCTTTCTTTAAGGCTGCATAGTATTCCATGGTATACATATACCACAATTTATTAATCCATTCGTGGATCGATGGGCACTTCGGCTTTTTCCATGACTTAGCAATTATGAATTGGGCTGCAATAAACATTCTGGTACAAATATCTTTGTTATGTTGTGATTTTTGGTCTTCTGGGTATATGCCCAGCAGAGGAATTACAGGATTGAATGGCAGATCTATTTTTAGATCTCTGAGTGTTCTCCATATATCCCTCCAAAAGGAATGTATTAATTTGCATTCCCACCAGCAGTGCAGAAGTGTTCCCTTTTCTCCGCATCCACGCCAACATCTCTGGTCTTGAGATTTTGTGATATAGGCTAGTCTCATTGGAGTTAGATGATATCTCAAAGTAGTTTTGATTTGCATTTCTCTGATGATTAAAGATGATGAGCATTTTTTCATATGTCTGAAGGCCGTGCGCCTGTCTTCTTCAGAGAAGTTTCTCTTCAAATCCCTTGCCCAGCCTGCGATGGGATCCCTTGTTTTTTTCTTGCTGATGCGTTTGAGTTCTCTGTGGATTCTGGTTATTAAACCTTTGTCAGAGTTATACCCTGCAAATATTTTCTCCCATTCTGAGGGCTGTCTGCTTGCTCTGCTTACTGTGTTCTTAGCTGTGCAGAAGCTTTTTAGTTTGATCAAGTCCCAGTAGTGTATTTTTGAAGCTGCTTCAATTGCCCGGGGGGTTCTCCTCATGAAATACTCACCCAGACCAATTTCTTCAAGGGTTTTCCCTGCATTCTCCTCTAGTATTTTTATAGTTTCATGTCTTAAGTTTAAATCTTTAATCCAATGAGAGTCTATCTTAGTTAATGGTGAAAGGTGTGGGTCTAATTTCAGTCTTCTGCAGGTTGCCAGCCAGTTCACCCAGCACCATTTGTTAAATAGGGAATCTTTTCCCCACTGAATGTTTTTAATTGGCTTGTCAAAAATCAAATAGCGGTAAGTAGCTGGATTCATCTCTTGGTTCTCTATTCTATTCCAGATATCTACTTCTCTGTTTTTGTGCCAATACCATGCTGTTTTGATCACTATCGATTTGTAGTAAAGTCTGAGGTCTGGTAGTGTGATTCCTCCTGTTTTGTTTTTATTTCTGAGTAATGTCTTGGCTATTCGAGGTTTTTTCTGATTCCATATAAAACGAAGTAATGTTTTTTCAAGATCTTTAAAATATGACAGTGGAGCTTTAATAGGGAGTGCGTTGAAAGTATATATTGCTTTGGGTAGTATGGACATTTTGATAATGTTGATTCTTCCCAGCCATGAGCATGGTATGTTTTTCCATTTGTTAACATTTTCAGCTATTTCTTTTCTTAGAGTTTCATAGTTCTCTTTATAGAGATCTTTCACGTCTTTTGTTAGGTAAATTCCCAAATATTTCATCTTCTTTGGCACTACTGTGAATGGGATAGAGTCCTTAACTGCTTTTTCAATTTGACTGTTGTTGGTGTATATAAAGGCTACCGATTTATGAATGTTGATTTTGTAACCTGAGACGCTGCTGTATTCCTTGATCACTTCTAGGAGTTTTGTAGTAGAGTCCCTAGTGTTTTCCAGATACACAATCATATCATCTGCGAAGAGCGAGAGTTTGATCTCTTCTGACCCTATATGGATACCCTTGATCGCCTTTTCTTCCCTAATTGCGGTGGCTAAAACTTCCATTACAATGTTGAAAAGCAATGGAGACAATGGGCAGCCTTGTCTGGTTCCTGATCTGAGTGGAAATGATTCCAATTTAACTCCATTCAATATGATATTGGCTGTGGGTTTGCTGTAGATAGCCTCTATCAGTTTAAGAAAAGTCCCTTCTAGACCAATTTTCTTGAGTGTTCTGATCATGAAGGGATGCTGGATATTATCAAAAGCTTTTTCTGCATCAATTGAGAGAATCATATGGTCTTTGTTTTTTAATTTGTTTATGTGCTGAATTACATTTATAGATTTACGTATATTGAACCAGCCTTGAGACCCTGGGATAAAACCAACTTGGTCATGATGTATAATTTGTTTGATGTGTTGCTGGATTCTGTTTGTTAGGATCTTGTTGAATATTTTTGCATCTATATTCATTAGTGATATTGGTCTATAATTTTCTTTTCTTGTTGGGTCTTTTCCTGGTTTGGGGATCAGGGTGATATTTGCTTCATAGAACGTGTTGGGTAGTCTTCCTTCTTTTTCTACATTTTGGAACAGGTTGAGTAATATAGGTACTAATTCCTCTTTAAAGGTTTGGTAGAATTCTGACGTGAAACCATCTGGTCCCGGGCTTTTCTTTTTAGGGAGGTTTTGTATAGTTGATGCTATTTCTGAACTTGTTATGGGTCTGTTCAACATTTCCACTTGATTCTGGTTAAGTCTTGGAAGGTGGCGTGCTTCCAAGTATCGGTCTATTTCCTTCAGATTTTCATATTTCTGAGAATAAAGTTTCTTGTAATATTCATTAAGGATTTTTTGGATTTCTGATGAGTCTGTGGTTATTTTGTCTTTGTTGTTTCTGATTGATGATATTAGAGATTTTACTCTTTTTTTCCTGATTAGGTTGGCCAGAGGTTTATCTATTTTATTGACCTTTTCAAAAAACCAGCTTTTTGATTTATTGATCTGTTGTATTATTCTTTTGTTTTCAATTTCATTTAATTCTGCTCTAATTTTGGTTATTTCTTTTCTTCTACTGGGTTTGGGGTTGGAATGTTCTTCCTTTTCCAGTTGCGTGAGATGTCCCATTAAGTTGTTAACTTCCTCTCTTTCCGTTCTCTTGAGGAAGGCTTGCAGTGCTATAAATTTCCCTCTTAGAACTGCCTTTGCAGTGTCCCAGAGGTTCTGATAGCTTGTGTCTTCATTGTCATTTTGTTCCAAAAAATTGGTGATTTCTTTCTTAATCTCATCTCTGACCCAGCTATCATTCAGCATAAGGTTATTTAACTTCCATGTTTTTGTATGGGTATGCAGATTCCTGTTGTTACTCAATTCAAGTTTTATTCCATGATGGTCCGAGAAGATGCATGGAATAATTTCTATTCCTTTAAATTGACTGAGGTTAGACTTGTGACCTAAAATGTGATCAATTTTGGAGTAAGTTCCGTGGGCTGATGAGAAGTATGTGTATTCAGTTTTGTTGGGATGAAATGTTCTGTAGATGTCTGCTAAATCTAAATACTGGATGGTTAGGTTTAAATCTAAGATTTCTTTGCTCAGCTTCTTTCTGGAGGATCGATCCAACACTGCCAAGGGAGTGTTGAAATCTCCAACGATTATGGAGCTGGAGGAAATCAAGTTACTCATGTCTGTTAGAGTTTCTCTTATAAATTGAGGTGCATTCTGGTTGGGTGCATAGATATTAATAATTGAGATCTCGTCATATTGAGTATTACCCTTAACAAATATGAAGTGACCATTCTTGTCCTTCCTTACTTTTGATGGTTTAAAGCCTACTGTATCTGCAAATAAAATTGCAACACCTGCTTTTTTCTGATTACCATTTGCCTGAAATATGGATGACCATCCTTTCACCCTGAGTCTGTATTTGTCTTTTAAGTTGAGATGTGACTCTTGTATGCAACAAATATCTGGCTTAAGTTTTTGTATCCAGTCAGCTAACCTATGCCTCTTTAGAGGACAGTTTAAGCCATTCACATTGATGGAGAGTAAGGATAAGTCTGGTGGAATTTTGGGTATCGAGTTTTTCAAAGGTCCAGTGGACATTTTTAATCCTTTCGCCAGTGTGGAAGTTGGAGTTTGATCCGAAGTTTCTGAGTGAGTTTACTTTTGTGGTATAGGATTGGGTTGGTCATTGTGGAGGATAGGTCTGAGAACATCCTGAAGAGCTGGTTTACTTATGGCAAATTTTTTCAACATATGAATGTCATTGAAGTATTTAATTTCTCCATCATAGATGAAACTCAGTTTAGCTGGATACAAGATCCTGGGTTGAAAGTTTTTTTGCTTTAGGAGATTAAAAGTTGATGACCAGCCTCTTCTTGCTTGAAAAGTTTCAGCAGAGAGATCCGCAGTTATTCTAATATTCTTACCTTTGTACGTTATAGTTTTCTTTCGCCGGGCTGCTTTGAGAATCTTCTCTTTCATGTTAACTTTAGTGAAGCTAATTATGATATGTCTGGGAGATGGCTTTTTGGGGTTGAATCGTGCTGGGGTTCTGAAGCTGTCTGCTATCTGAATTTCAGATTCTCTAGGCATGTCTGGAAAATTTTCTTTCATAATTTCATGTAGAAGGGCCTCTGTGCCCTTGGCTGCCACATCATCAGCCTCCGAAATTCCTATAACCCTTATGTTATGTTTTTTCGAATTATCTGAGAGCTCTCTGAGTGAGTGATCCGTTTTTGCTCTCCATTTCTCTTCCTCTTTGAGAGATTGGGAGCGTTCGAAGACTTTATCTTCAATGTCAGAAATCCTTTCTTCTGCTTGCTCCATTCTGTTACTGAGGGATTCTACTGTATTTTTCATATCTTTGAGGGCTGTAAGTTCTTGTTTCAGTGTGTCTAAGTCTTTGGTGGTTTTGTCTTTAAATTCGTTAAATTCTTGAGACAACTTTTGAATTTCTCCTCGAATTCTTAATTCCATTTTATTAATCTTGTCTGCAAACCAAATTCTGAATTCGACTTCTGACATCTCAGCCAGTTGTTTATGAATGGGATCTTCAATCACATCTGCCGTATCTTTTCTTGGGGGGGTTGATCTATTCTGGTTATTCATGTTACCAGAGTTTTTCCGCTGATTCCGCCCCATGGTTTACTCCCTTTGGTTTTTCCCCTGGGGTTTTATCGAGGGCCCGTACAGTGTTGTGGCCTGAGAAACTGGGGCCCTGTCTGGTGTGGTGGAGCAAAGTGGTTCTGTCTTGTTTTCAGCTGGTTTCTGTTCGATCCTATTGCAACTTCTACTCTGGCTTGAAGTCTCAGCTGTGTGAAAAAATCAGCAATTAAGTCACCCCGCCTGCCCACCTCTGGCCCCAGTTGGAAAAGGAGAATCAAACCTTCCTACAATCGCACACCCAGGGCACCACCTGAAAAGTCCTCAGTCTATTAGCCCAGTTCAAAAGGTCCGAATCAACTGTCTCAATCGGCACTTGTCTCGGGTGGAAGGGTTCAAGAGGTCTCTGGGAACTGGATCACAGGGGCCTGGTGACTCCTCTGAGACAGCTCACCCCAGTGCAGCGTGGAGTCAGGAGGAGCCACCCCGCAAACAGAGCAGTCTGGGAAGGTTGACGTCTCCTTCCCCACTTTGCCCCTCCGTCGGACCCAGTCACTGGTATCTCTGCAGATGGCTAACCCAGTTGCCTGCAGTGAACAGACACTCCAGGGGTTTGCACCTGCCTGAATCGCGAGGAAGTCTGCCAGGCCCCCGCAGACTGCCGCTATCTAGCAGGAGGAGATGGGGCCTGACATCTTTGAGTGTTTGATGCAGGTGATGGGAAGGAGGTGTTCACTCAGGCTTAGCCCCGTCCCTGATGGATGCTGCTAACAGAACAGAACAGAACAGACAACTTTGTGAGGTTCTGTCTCTGTTCCTGTCATCGCCTACAGGAGACGGGCTGTTTTGAGTTCAAACGTCTTTGCTGCTGGAGAATTGCGTCTGAACACCTCTCTGGGTCGGCCCCGCCCTGGAGGCTTCTGGGTTTGTGAGCCGTGACACCGGTGGCCTCCTCTGGTTGCCCAGGGAGACAGGGGGTGTGGCCTCAGAATATCCAGAAGTGAGCGTTCTGCCGTTAAAGAAAAAACGGCTGTTGATCTACCTCCAGGGAACTGCTGCTCTGGTGTGGGCACTCAGGCGACCCTTTTCTCCTCTGTCCCGCGCACCAGAGTCAGCACTGAGCGGCTGCAGTTTGTGCTGGGTCCACGCCCCTTAAGAGATCCCCCAAGAATCAGAACTCTTGGGGGATGGGCCCCCAGACCCGGATTGGGAGTGGGGCTGGGGGAAGCTAGAGTTTCATTCAGTTTCACGCAATACTACGGTCCGGGGAGGGCTCCTGCACTGCACCGCAGGGAAGTGCCGCCAAGGCTTGATTTCCCCTCAGCGGAGTGCCCTCTCCTTGCTCACGTGTCCCAGAGTCAGCGCTGACCTGATGTAGCTCAGGCACTGTGCACTCCCCTCGAGAAATCACCCAAGGAGCCGAACTCCGGAGGGATAGGCCCTCAGACCCCGAGTGAGAGTAGGGGCTCTCAGCTCTCAGCGGGGAGGCCAGAGTCTTATTCAGTCTTGTGCCCGGGGAGGGCTCCTGCACTGCACCGCAGGGAAGTGCCGCCAAGGCTTGATTTCCCCTCAGCGGAGTGCCCTCTCCTCGCTCACGTATCCCAGAGTCAGCGCTGACCTGACGCAGCTCAGGCACTGTGCACTCCCCTCGAGAAATCACCCAAGGAGCCGAACTCCTGGGGGATTGGCCCTCAGACCCCGAGTGAGAGTAGGGGTTCTCAGCTCTCAGCGGGGAGGCCAGAGTCTTATTCAGTCTTGGGCCCCGTATGCCTGGGGAGGGTTGCTGCACTGCACCGCAGGGAAGTGCCGCGAGGCGTGACTCCCCCTCAGCCCGGTGCCCTCTCCTCACTCGCGGGCCTCAGAGTCAATGCTACCAGTCGCAACTCGGGGACTGTCCACTCCCCTTGAGAAATCACCCAAGGATCCGAAGTCCTGGGGGACAGGCCTCCAGACCTCAGTGGGCGGGAGGGGAGCGCCGGGGATTCAGGGTTGCCGGCTAAGGATTCCCAAAGTTTTATTCAGCCCTATGTCCGGCAGGAGAACGCCACGGCACCCCAGTAGGGGAGATAGGTCCAGTTTTTAGAAGGTCTTTCCCGTGGAGTGTAGTGGGAGGGCCTTTAATTTCTGCCCGCTTGTTAAATTGTGGGGCTCCAGAGCCGGTCTCATGGGGGAGGGGGACTCCCGTCCGCTTGGTGGTGGATTTTGTACCTTTTGTTTGCGTCCTTGTGATCACAACTTGCCTCAGCGGTGTTGATGTGCGTTCTTCAGCCTTCTCTCTTGGTGAGGCTCAAGTCCACCAGGATACTTACTAAATTCCTGTCCCTTAACTCTCCTTCTGGACGGGAGCCTTTGTTGAAAGCTGGCTTCAGTCCGCCATCTTGTCTCCCTCCCCCTATTTTTTTCTTTATTCATCCTCCCTCCCTCCTCTTAATTTGATTCAATGGTACATTTAATTTTTCCTTATGTATGCATATATATATATATATATATTACTCTTTTGTCTTTCCTTTTCTTTCTCTTTCTGCCCTTTGTTTGCTGAGGTGGAGTGTGACACAGTGATGGTCTAGCAGGTTGACTTCAGCAGTAGTCTGGCTCAAAGAGGGCAGGAGAACTTTATACTCCTGGCCCCAGAAAGAAAGTAGAAGAAATATCACACTGTAGAACTTTTCTACCTTTTTATTTTCTCTTCCTTTCCCAATTTTTCCTTCTTGTTTTTTGTGTTTGCTCTTTTTCTTCTCTTTCTGCTTTTTTGGCAGAGGAAGATCCTGGCTGTGGACAGACAAGTAAGACCCAATTTTGAGGGTCCTCAGCTCCTCACAACCCTTGAGCTATAGCTGTGGCCTTGGCACCATGCTGAACAACAACATCTCGTCTATCACACTCATCCTCCTTTCCTGTCCGTCATCACATCTATTCTTCAATTTTCTTCTATTAGTCCCCCTCCCACCTTGTCGTTCCATTTATTTCTCTTCTTTTTCTTTCTTTTGCTTTTCTGCTACTCTTCACACTCCATTTTCTTTTTCTCTTCCTATTTTTCTCATTTCCTTTTGCTTCTGTTTGCTTGCTGTAATACTTCTCCACCTTCTGACCCCATATCAAGAGGCCTCTTCTTCACCTAAACTCTGAGACAAGGTAAATTAAAGCAAAGGATGAAGTGAGAAGGAAAAAGATGCACAAGGCAGGGAACAAGAAAAAGCACACATGAAGAGGAACCAAAAGAAAAATTGAGGCACTATTTGTAAACAAATTAAAGCAAATCCTCCAATGGACCATGAGGCAATTTTTAAAGAAGACCCCTCCTAAAAATAATTAATGGTTTTGACAGAAAGGGAATTTAAAATACAGATGTTTAAGACAATAAAGGGATTGGATGAAAAAATGGAAAGATGGAGCCAAATGTCAGATGAGAGATAGGTACAGTATAGAAAAGAAATGAATGAGTTTAAAGAAATGAAGGAGAAAATCAGGGAATGTAATGAAGTAGTAGAAAGTATCCAAAATAGATTAGACCATGGAGAACATAGAACATAAATATTAGAGGGTAAATTCTTTGAGTTAACACAGGTAGTAATAGAGCCAGAAAAGAAGAGAGAGAATGCAGAGCAGGTGCTTAGAGAACTATGAGATGCCATGAAACGTTCAAACATACAGATAAAAGGCATCTCTGAGGGGAAAGAAGACTGTGATTGTCCCAAATGTATGGAAGCCCTACTGGAATCTTGTCAAACATAGTTTCAAAATTGATGGAGAAATCAAATCATTTGCACATATAAAAGCACTGAGGAAATTCACCATAATAAGACCAGATCTACAGGAAATACTTAAACCTATTCTCAGTAATGAACACCACAACAGACCACCACTGAAGTATACATCTAGAAGCCAGAGGCCAGAATTTAGCTTTCACAATGGCACAAAGGATTAAACTACACTACAAACTACCTCACAATAAGATGAATAGAAATCTACCACAAATATTGAAACTTTCAATAAATGTCAATGGATTGAATTACCCACTGAAGAGCCAAAGGCTGCCTGATTGGATGAAAAAAACAGAAGCCATCCATATGCTATCTCCAGGAGACACACCTAACACTGAAGAACAAATGAAGACTCAGGTTTAAGGGATGGAAAATGCAAATGGAAATTAGAGAAAGGAAGGGCTGCAATCTTATTCTCAGATACAAGCAGATTCAAAGAAACTTTAGTTAAGAAATACAAAGATGGACACTTCATACTGGTCAAAGGAACAATAAAATAAAAAGAGATCTCAATAATAAACATTTATGCAGCTGACTTAAATGCTTTCAGATTCATGAAACAGAACTTGAGGGGTATGGGCAATCTAATAGTTGGGGACTTCTGACAGAACTGTACAGATCCTTTAACCCTGATAGTAAACAAGGATACAAAAGACTTAAATGTGACCCTAGATCAAATGGGATTAAAATACATATATGGAACACTCCATCCCAAAGTAAAAGAATATACATTTTTTCTCACGAGCTCATGGAACATACTCCAAAATAGATCGTATTCTAGGATACAAATCAAACCTCAACAAAATTAAATGAATAAAAATTATACCATGTCTCTTCTCAGACCACAGGGTTCATAAAATGGTGAAGCTCAACTCCAACAAAATTGTTCACCCCCACACAAAGTCTTGGAAACTAAACAATCTTATGCTGAATGACAGTTGGGTCCATAAAGGGGTTAAAGACGAACTTGTTAATTTCCTCAAACATAGCAACAATGAAGACACAAGTTACCAAAACCTCTGGGGTACAGCAAAAGCAGTCCTGAGAGGAAAATTTATTGCATTAAATGCCTACCTTTGAAAAACAGAAAGTGAACACATCAGCACACTCACAAACCACCTTATGGAATTGGAAAAAGAAGAATAATCTAACACTAAACCACACAGAAGAAAAGAAATAGCCACAATTCAGTCAAGATTACTGAAATTGAAAAAAAAAATTGTTCAAAAAATTAACAAAACAAAAAAGTTTTTTTTTTTTTTGTAAATAAAATAGATAAAGCCTTGGCCAGACTTACAAGAAAAAGAAAAGTAAAATCTCTAGTAACCTGAATCAAGAATGATAAAGGAGAAACAACAAAAAATGCCACAGCAATATAAGAGAGTATCTCTGAATACTACAAGAAACTCTATGCCCCCAAATTTGACAATATAGAGGAAACGGATCAATACTTTGAATCACACTCCCTCCAGAGACTTAATGAAGATGAAATAGACCTTCTGAACAGACTAATTTCAAGAACTGAGATTAAAGAAATAATAAAAATCTCCCAACACAAAAATGCCCTAATCCAGATGGCTTCACAACAGACTACTATCAAAGACAAGCTCATACCTATACTTCAGAAATTATACCAAAAAATTGAGGAGGAAGGAATCTTCCCTAACATGTTCTATGAAGCAAACATCACCCTGATACCAAAACCATGGAAAGATCCAACCAAAAAGGAGAACTACAGACCAATTTCACTAATGAATATAGAAGCAAAAATTCTCAATAAAATCCTAGTGAATAGATTACCGCTTATCATTAAAAAAGTCGTACATCACGATCAAGTAGGATTCATCCCAGGTATGCAAGGCTGGTTTAACATACACAAATCCATAAACATAATTCACCACATCAACAGGAGCAAAAACAAGGACCATATGATCTTCTCAAAAGATGCAAGAAAGCATTGGATAAAATTCAACATCCTTTACTAATTAGAACACTGAAGAATATAGGCATTGGTGGCCCATTCCTTAAACTGATCGAAGCCCTCTGTGACAAACCCATAGCTAATATAACACTGAATGGAGTAAAACTGAAAGCTTTTCCACTCAGGACTGGAACAAGACAAGGTGTCCTCTATCACCACTACTATTCAATAGAGTGCTGGAAATTCTAGGCAATATAATCGGGAAAGAGAAGGAAAATAAAAGCATCCAAATGGAGCCATAGGAAGTGAAACTTTCCCTCTTTGCCAATTTTATAATTTTATTATTAGCGAACCCCAAGGACTCAACCACAAGACTCCTGGAAGTGATAAAAAATATATAGTAACATCTCAGAACATAAAATCAATGTCCACAAATCAGTAGCCTTTGTATATGCCAATAACAGCCAAGATAAAAAGGAAACCAAGGACACAATACCCTTCTCAGTAGCTCCAAAGAAAATGAAATACCTAGGAATTTACCTCACAAAAGAGATGAAGGACCTTTATAATGAAAACTATGAACACCTAAGAAAAGTAATAGTAGAAGATATTAATAACTGGAAGAACATACTATGCTCATGGCTGGGAAGAATCAACATTGGTAAAATGTCTATACTTCCCAAACCAATCTACAAATTCAATGCTATCCCTATTAAAATATCAACATCATACTTTCAAGACCTGAAAAAATAATTCTTTATCTTGTATGGAACAACAACAACAACAAAAAATGTAGCCAAGGCAATTCTTAATAATAAAAACAAAGCTGGGGGCATTAGCCTACAAAACTTTATTCTGTACTACAAGACCATAGTGATCAAAACAGCATGGCATTGGCACAAAAATAGAGACATAGACATTTGGAACTGAATAGAAAATCAGGAGATAAAAATAAAACATCCTACAGCCACCTAATCTTTGATAAACCAAATAAATAATATACATTGGGGGAAAGAATCCCAATAAAATAAAAAGTCATGAAATAACTGGAGATTCACATGTAAAAGACTGAAACTGGACCTGCATCTTTCTCCTCTCACAAAAATCAATTCAAGATGGATAAAAGACCTTAATCTAGGCAGTGCCTGTGGCTTAGTTGGTAAGGCGCCGGTCCCATATACCAAGGGTGGCGGGTTCAAACCCTTTCCCGGCTGAACTGCAAACCAAAAATAGCTGGGCGTTGTGGCGGGTGCTTGTAGTCCCAGCTACTCAGGAGGCTGAGGCAAGAGAATCGCTTAAGCCCAGGAGTTGGAGGTTGCTGTGAGCTGTGTTATGCCATGGCACTCTACCAAGGACCATAAAGTGAAACTCTGTCTCTACAAAAAAATAAATAAATTAAAAAAAAAAAAAGATCTTAATCTAAGGCATGAAACAACTAAAATTTTTAAAAGAAAGTTTGGAGAAAACACCAAAGGCTTTTGGCCTGGGGAAGGACTTTATGAGGAAGACTTCTGCAGCAATCACAACAACAGAAATAAACAAATGGGACTTAATGAAACTGAAAGCTTCTGTACAGCTAAGGTGACAACAACCAAAGCAAAAAGACAACCTACACAATGGGAAAGGATATTTGCATATTTTGATTCAGACAAAAGCTTGATGACTAGGATCTACAGAGAACTTAACAAACATAAAAAGAGCCAACAATCACTTATATCACTGGGAAAGACAGATGAATAGAACCTTCTCTAAAGAAGATAGATGAATGGTTAGCAAACATGAATAAATGCTTGTTGTCCCTAATTATTAGAGAAATGCAAATCAAAATCACCCTGAGATATCATCTAACCCCAGCAAGAATGGCCCACATCAGAAAATATCAAAACTGCAGATGCTGGCATGGATGTGGAGAGAAGGGAATGCTTTTATGCTGCTGATAGGACTGCAAACTAATACAACCTTTCAGGAAGACAGTATGGAGAACACTCAAATAACTCAAGCTAGTCCTCCCATTTTGTCTTGCAATCCCATTGCCGGGCATATATCCAGAAAAAAAATCCTTTTGCCACAGGGACACTTGCACCAAACTGTTTATTGCAGCTCAATTTATAATCGCCAAAATGTGGAAACAGACTAAATGTTCACACATCTAGGAATGGATTAACAAGCTGTGGTATATGTTTACCATGAAATACTATACAGCCATTAAAAATATGGAGACTTTACATCCTTTCTATTAACCTGGATGGATGTGGAACACATTATTCTTAGTAAAGCATCACAAGAATGGAGAAATAAGAATCCTATGTACTCAACTCTAATAATTCTAATATGAGGACAACTAAGGTCCCAGGACACAATGGAGAGTAGGGGATGGGGAGAGCTGAGAAAGTGAAGGAGAGAGAAGGTGTGGGGTCAAGTGGTGTGGTACACCTTTTGGGGATGGGACACAAATATGAGAGGGTCCTTATCTAACAAAAGCAATCAATGTAAACTGGTTCTGTGTACCCTCAATAAATCCCCAACAATAAAATAAAAAAAGAATTCTCCATACTTCTTTCCAAAAAGGCTAGACTAGTTTGCAATATCACCCATAATCCCTCTCTCTACACCCCCACCAGCATCTGTAGCTATGGGAAATTGTGATGTGTGCTTCTCTCACTGTTGTTACAGGGAGGATATCCCTATTTAATACATGGTGTTGAGAGAACTGAATAGCTTCATGAAAAAGACTAAAACTTAACCTGCACTGCTCAGCATTTACAAAAATTGACTCAAGCTGGATAAAAATTTAAATGGTAGACATAAAATGATAAAAACCCTAGAAGAATACGTGAGAAAAACTCTCAGTGATTATGGCTTTGAGACAGAATTCACGAAGAAACCATTGAAATTGCATCAACTTCAAAAATAAATAAATGGGACCTAATCACATAAAAACACTTCTGTACATCTAAGGACACAATCAACAAAGCAAGCAGACAACCTTCAGAATGGGTGAAGGTACTCACATCGTACAAATTGGAGAAAGGGCTAATGACAATAACATACAAAGAACTCGAGCAAATAAATAAGAAACAAGAAAGTACCCCATCAATCAATGAGCAAGTGACCTGAACAGAACTTTTTGTGAAGAAGACAGATGAGTGACCAAGAAACACATAAGAATATGTTCATCATTCCTTATCATCAGAGGAATGCAAAATAAAATATTTAAATGGACTTTAAAAGGTATCTTGATAATACCATATAGAGGGGCAAAAATATACATATATTTTATATATACATATATTCTATCTATATATTCTATATTTGCATATATTTATACACACATACAAGTACATGTATATAAAGATCTTATAGATTTAAGTTTAAAATCACAGCCATAAATTGAGCACTAACACTGAAATACAAGACTCAAATTTATATTAAAAGAGAAAACCTGGGCAACGCCGGTGGCTCAAAGGAGTTGGGCGCCGGTCTCATATGGTGGAGGTGGCGGGTTCAAACCTAGCCCCGGCCAAAAACTGCAAGAAAGAAAAAGAAAAGAAAAGAAAACCTCACCCTTCTCTTTGCACCACTTTTACAGTTTTGCTAGGATTGTTTGTGAAAAATGGAACAAATTAAAATTACTTACTCAATATGAATATTGAACCAGTATTTGTAAAGAAGACTTTTAAAATTTTCTTTGCCCTGGGCAGCACCTGTGGCTCAGTGAGTAGGGCACAGGCCCCATATGCCGAGGGTGGAGGGTTCAAACCCAGCCCCGGCCAAACTGCAACAAAAAAATAGCCAGGCATTGTGGCGGGCACCTGTAGTTCCAGTTGCTTGTGAGGCTGAGGCAGGAGAATCGGGTAAGCCCAAGAGTTAGAGGTTGCTGTGAGCCGTGTGATGTCATGGCACTCTACCCAAGGGCGGTACAGTGAGACTCTGTCTCTAAAAATAAAAGATTTTCTTAGCCCTGAGGGAGAAGATGGCTAACTGAATCCAGCTTTCAATAGAAGCTCCAGTCCAAAGGGAAGGATAATAACGAATATGGAAAAAACATTTGGGTGACAGCAAACTTTTCAATGGAAAATTTAAAAGCCCAGAAGAGAGGGGTCACCTGTTTTTATTCTTCTTAAATTAAGCAACTTTCAGCCCAAGATTCTGTATCTTGCTAAACTAAGTTTCATATTCTACTAAGAAACCAAAACTTTTACTCAAAAAGAACATCAAGGAAGTTCGTCATAAGGCCAGTTCTGCAGGAAGTACTAAGACCTATTGTATACAGTGACATGACAATGTAACTAAAGTGGAGACACACAGAAACTAAAGGACAAACCATAGATTCCACAATGCCACAAGTGATAAATCTAAGCAATGGACCTCCACAAAACAAAACAAACAGAATTCTATCATACGTATCTCGAATTCTCTCAGTGAATGTGAATGGCCTGAATTTTCCACTAGAGATGCAAAGGATGGCTGTAGAAATAAAAGGCATAATCCAAGTCTATGCTATCCTCAGGAATCTCATCTAACTGAGGAGGATAAAACAAGACTCAGTGTGAAGGATTGGAAAACAATATTTCAGGCAAATAGAAGTCAAACAGGCAGAAATAGCCATTTTATTTACAGATTCATTTGGCTTCAAAGAAGCAAAATAAAGAAGGACAAAAATGGACACTATAGGAACAGTACAACCCAAAGATATTTGAATATGAAACACATATGCACCCAACTGAAATTCTCCCAGATATATTAAACAATAATCCTAACCAATCTGAAAAGTCTGATATTCTGCAACACCATAATAAATGGGAACTTCCAACATCCCTCTAACAAAACTGAACAGACCCTCCAAGCAGAAACTGAACAAGAAAGCAATGGATTTAAACATGACTTCAGAACAAACAGCCTTAAAAGACATATACAGAACATTCCACCTCAATAATACTGAGTGTATGTTCTTCCCATAAGCTCATGGATCATTCTCCAAAATTGATTATATTTTAAAGGACAAATCAAATCTAAACCAATGTAAAAGAATAGAAATCATATGGGATCTCACCTAATGTGCACAATGCAAAGCTATATTTTAAAATAACTAAGAGTAAATTTTAAATGTCTTACTACAAAAATTAAGTAAGGTAATGACTATGTTCATAAATTCGATTTAGGCAAATATACATTGACATTATATATCAAATCATTACGTTGCACCCCATAAATGTATACAGTTATGAATTTCATTTAAATTAATGAAAAGCTTTAAAAAAGAAATTATAACTTGTGTCTTTTTGGACAATCACTGAATAAAAGTAGAGATAAACTCCAAGAAAAATCTTCATCCCTGCACAAATCACAGAAACCAAACAACCTTATACTGAATAACAGCTATGTCAAGGAGGAGATAAAGAATGAAATCCTTCAATTCCTCCAACAAAATGACAATGAAGCCTCAAGATATCAAAAACTGGGATACTGCAAAGGCAGTGCTAAGAGGGAAATATATTATTTAAGATACCCATATCCAAAAACTAGAAGAAAAATGAATAATCTAATATACTATAAGTATATAAGTAAATCTAATCTCATACCAAAATTAGAAAAAATAAGCAAAATTAGATTATAATTAAATAAAATTAAGAGCAAAAGAATCATTCAGAGGATTAGTGAAAGGCAATAATGTACACAGTTATGATCTAATATTTTAAAAAAAGAAAGATTAGTGAGACAAAATGTTTTTTTTCTTTTTTTTCGTTTTTTGCAGTTTTTGGCTGGGGCCACGTTTGAACCCACCACCTCTGGTATATGGGGCCAGCACCCTACTCCTTTGAGCCACAGGTGCTGCCCCCAAATGGTGGTTTTTTGGATAAAAGTAAAGAAAATAATAAAACCTTGAAAAGATTAAGTAGAAACTGAAAAGTTAGTTCTTTAATAACTTCAATCAGAAATGAAAAAGGGGAAAAAACAACAGATAACCCAGAGATACAAAAGATCACCACTGATTACTACAAGAAACTACATGGCCATAAATTTGAAGACATGGAGAACATGGACCAATACTGGTAATTATACCATCACCTTAGTATCAACCAGAAACAATCAGAACTCGTGGACACACCAATATCAAGAACCTAAATAGCAACAGCAATAAAAAAGCTTCCAAAAAAAAAAAAAAAAGTACCAACCACATGATGTTACACCAGCATTTTACCAAACCTTTAAAAAGAACTCGTATTCATATTGCAGAACCTATCCCAAAACACAGAGAAAGAAGGAACCCTCCTGAACTTCTATGAAGCAAGTATCACTTTGATACCAAAACTATGAAAGGATCCAACAAAAAAAGAAAACTATAGACCAATATAATTACTGAATATTGATGGAAAAATACTCAATAAAATCCTAGCATACAGAATACAGCTACAGAAGTGGAGCATGATAGCAATGGGAAGGACGTTTAACTGAGCATTCCTAGAGCAAAAGGGCAGAGGGAGAGGGCTGGATCAGTCCCTGTGTGGAATATTGACATAGAGCAGTGGCTCAGAGTGTGCACCATGGAGGTGGACAGATGTATTTGGCCAGAGCTGTGGAGAATTTGCACATTTGTGCAAGTTTATGCAAGCAGGCCCAGGCCATGGTGGCAGCTGGTGGGGGTCACCTGCATTGGCTGCAGTGGAGAGATCCAGGGGGAAGCTTCTTGCAGTTTATACTTCTTGGGGGAGGCTAGCTGGTGCTCGCCCAAGTGGAATTTGGTGGCCAGATCTAATGCAGTTAGCAACCAGTGAAGTACCCATAGGGAAAAAGTTCCCAGACAGAGGGAAGCCATAGTGGGAAACAGCACCAGTAGCTTGTATAAGCAGACATCTTGCTGGGCACCTGAAGGAAGAAAACCTTTACCGGTATCAAGCCCAGGGACCTTGAAAAGATTGAAGAAGTAGACTCTCCCAGGTGGGATTTAGGGCCAGTCTAGAGTGGCCCTACTGTGGTTTGGCAGCAGGTGAAACGTCTGTATGGGGGAAAGAGAACACCAGGCTATTGTGTGTGTAGGGCCTCTTGCTGGGGCCTAGTGTGCAGTGGCCAGAGTTCTGATTGTGGAAAGCATTCCTTCACTTGTGACAGACCCAGGGACACCCGCTTCCCATGGAAATGGTTGCAGAGACATGTCGCTGAAGAATTGTTGAAACTGTGGAGTCCCAGATCTTCAGGGGCAGAGTGCTGAGGTGGATGGGCGACCACCAGGAGCAACTAAGCTGGCAAACTGCTCTAAGCCTGGGAACCAGAGAGAGATGAACAACTGTGTTGTTGTCCCCCAAATTTACAGCAATCCCTACGTTATATATACATACACACACATATATATGTGTGTATGTATAAATTTTTTTATTGTTGCTATTTTTTTCTTTTTTCTCTTCTTTGTAATGTAGCTTATCTTATTTTTTTCTCTCTCTCTTCTTTCCTTCCTAAATTGGTTGCTGAAATAGCTTACATCAGGCTATCTTATATTTGTTTTGTTTTGTTTTCCTTTTCTTTCATCTTCTTTCAACATGCTTTTCTTTTTGCTAAGTTGAAAGATTGGGTCTTCTCCTATATTCCATTTTTACATTCAACAAGAGGAGGAACTTCTATATATAGAGACCCTTCTGCTCATCTCATTTCTTCCACATAAAGTGCTTTGGCAATAGCCAAGATATTCCGGCCACTCAATTTCTTGTTTTATCTTTCTCTTTTTCTTGGTTTGTTGCCTTTCTTTCTTTCTTTATTCCTCCTCCCCTCCCCTAAATTTGATTCAATGGTATGTTTAACTTTCCCTTATCTTCTTTTTTTCTCTTTCCACCCTTTCTTTGCTGAGGGGGGGTATAACACACTGGTTATCTAGCAGGTTGACCACAGCAGTAGGCTGGCTCAAAGATGCCAGGACAATTTTCTACTCTTGGCCCCAGAATGAAAATGGTAGGAAGAGCATGCTGCAGAACTTTTCTACTTTTTTCTTTTTTTTCTTCTTCTTCCTTACTCAATTTTTCCTTCTCTTCCTATTTTTTGGCAGAGGAAGAATATGGCTGTGGACAGACAAGTAAGGAAGGCATAATTTTGAGGAACCCACCCAGCTCAGTTCCTCACAACCCTTGAGCTATAGGTGTGGTCTTAGCACTGTGATGAACAACAACATGTCTTTTATCATTTTCATCCTCCCTTCCTGTCCTCCATCTCACCTGCTTTTCAATTTTCTTCTATTAGTCCACCTTCCCCTCCTTGTTTTTGCCTTTCTTTCCCTTCTTTTTCTTTCTTTTGCTTTGCTCCTACTCTCATCACCATTTTTATTTTTATTTTATTTTTATCTTCTCTTTTTCTTCTTTCCTTTTGCTTCTCTTTGCTTCCTGTAACCCTTCTCTGCCTTCTGACCCCATGCCAAGGGGCCTCTTTCTCACCTAAACTTTGAGTCCAGGTAACTTGAAGCAAAGGATGAAGTGAGAAGGGAAAAGGTGAGCAAAGAAATGAACAAGAACAAAGCCCACGTGAAGAAGAACCAAAAGAAAAATTCAGGCACCATAAAAAACCAAATTAGAGCAACTCCTTCAAGGGACCACGAGGAAATTTATAAAGATGGTTCCTCCTACAAAGAATTAATGGATTTGACAGAAAGGTAATTTAAAATACACATGATTAAGACAATAACGGGATTGTAACAGAGTACAGCTACACATTAAAAAAATTGGACATAACAATAAGGTGGGCTTTATCCAAGGAATGCAAGGTTGGTTCAACATATTTAAATCTATGAATATAATTCACCACATAAATAGAAGCAAAACGTAGGCCATATGATCCTCTTGAAAGATGAAGGGAAAGAATCTCACAAAACTCAGCATTCATTGCTGACAAGAATACTTAAGAAAGTACGCATAAATGTGAAATTACTTTTTTTTTTTTTTGTAGAGACAGAGTCTCACTTTATGGCCCTTGGGTAGAGTGCTGTGGCATCACACGGCTCGCAGCAACCTCCAACTCCTGGGCTTAGGCGATTCTCCTGCCTCAGTCTCCAGAGCAACTGGGACCACAGGTGCTCACCACAACGCCTGGCCATTTATTTGTTACAGTTTGGCCGGGGCTGGGTTTGAACCCGCCACCCTCAGTATATGGGGCTGGTGCCCTGCTCACTGAGCCACAGGCGCTGCCCCGATAAATGTGAAATTTCTTAAACTGATAGAGGACATTCACAACAAACTCAAAGCTGATAGATATCATACTAAATCAAATAAAACTAAAAGCATTTCCACTTAGAACTGGAAATAGACTGGGATGTCCACAATTGCCCCTACACTTCTATATAGTGCTAGAAGTCCTAGCCAAGAAGAATAAGGGAAGAGAAGGATATCAAGGGTATCCAAATGGGGACAGAGGAAGTCAAACTCTCACTCTTTTCAGACGGTATGATCTTATATTTAGAAAATCCCAAGGTCTCAATCACTTACATCTGAAAGGGACCAAGAAATACTGGAACGTCTGTAGATACAAAATCAGTTTCCACAAATCAGTAGTTATCATATACACCAAAAACAGTAAACCTGAGAATCAAATAAAAGATTCAATGGCCTTCACAGACGCTTCAAAGAAAATGAAATATCTGGGAATATACCTAACAAAGAATGTGAAAGTTCTCTACAGAGAGAACGATTGAATGTTGAGAAAATAATTAGCAGGAGTCATTAACAAATGGAATAACATACCATGCTCATAGTTGGGGAGAAACAACATATAATTAATGAATATTGATTGAAAATTGCCCAATAAAATCCTAGCATACGGAATACAGCTACACATTAAACTACTCAAAGTGGTCTACAGATTTAATGCAATACCCATTAAAGCGCCAACGTCATACTTTGAAGAAATTGAAAAAATAGTTCCTTTTTTTCCTCATCTGGAACTAGAAAATAAGCTGAATAGACAACACAATTCTAAGAAGTAAAAAGAAACCTTCCCCCAAGAAGACAGATGAATGACCCAAAAACACATGAAAAAAAATTCTCATTGTCTCTAATCATCAGATAAATGCAAATCAAAAATACCTTGGGATATCACCTAACCCCAGTGAGGATAGCCCACATAACAAAATCCCAAAATTGCAGGTGCTGGCATGAGTTTAGAGAGAAGGGAACATTTATACACCGTAGGTGGGATTGCAATCTAATACAGCCTTTTTGGAAAGAAATATGGAGAATCGTCAAGGAGTTTAAAGTAGACCTTCCATTTTATCCTGCCATTTCATTACTAGGTTTCTACCCAGAAGAATATGTGTATTATTTTTACCATGAGGACATCTGCACTAGAATTGTCATTACAGCTCAATTCATAATCATCAAGATGTGAAAACAACTCAAGTGTCCATCAACTCATGAATGGATAAATAAATTATAAGATGTATATGGCATATATATATGTATATATATATATATATACACAGAAGAAAAAAATCATTTTATCACGAGGACATTTAAAATAAACAGACTGTTTATTGCAACTCAATTTACAATCACGTAAATGTGACTGTAACAACCTAAACAACCTAAATGCCCACCAACAACCCAGGAATAGATTAACAAGCTGTGGTATATGTATACCAGGAAATCCTATTCACCTATGCAGAAAGATGAAGACTTTACATCTTTTGTATTAACTTGGAGGATTTGAAGAACATTATCCTAAGTATCATAAGAATGGAAAAGCAAGCATCTAATATACTAAAATAAACTAGGTAACTAGTCAATGGAGAATTACATTCACATAATAGAAAAAAAAACGTAATTAAATTCAAGTATGGGGAAGAGGTAGGAGGGAAAGAGGGGAGGAGGGATGGGTTTTGGTAAGCTCTCGCCTAAGGAGTACAATATCCTGAGTAAAAGCCTCAACTATAACTTGGAATTTACCTAACAAATTCAAAGAATTTAACATAATAATTTGTACCTAGGTAGCAATTTGAAGTTTAAAAAAAGAAATAAAATAAATAAGTGACATTTTAATCTGCTAAATTTCTGGTAATCACCAACTAAAAGTTAATATAATCATGAAATCAATGGTATATGTATACCATATAATACTATTAATCCATAAATATGGTGATGTATTATCTTTTGTAACAAACTGGATGGAATTGGAGACCCTCCTCCTAAGTTAAGTATTACAAGAATGAAAAAAACCAACACCACACATACTCAAACTAAATTGGAACTAGTTGCTCAACTCGTATGTGCTTATGGAAGCAAATTTAATGGAATTCAAGTTGGTAGGAGGGAGAGAAGAGGATGAGTAAATTCACACCTAACAGGTGTATCACGTGGGTACATCACACACTTTTGGGGTGAAGGGTACACTTATAACTTTAACTTAATGTATAGAAAATAAAATTATGTGGCCAAAATGTGTGTATACCTGCAATATTCCAAAATAAATAAATGAATACAAAATTAAAAAAGATGAAGTTGGGACAGAGTTAGTGGTAGATATAAATAATAACAGAAAACTTTCAAAAGTAGAGAAAATTATAAATATTCAAATATATTAATGTTAAAAATCACTAAGCAGATCCTACACAGTCATATTACCCTAAGAAATGTAATAATCAACCTCTCAAAGATCAAATAAAAAGAGAGGATTCTGGAAGTCACAAAATAAATTAAGCAATTAAAATATAAAGTAGTTTCATTTCATTTGGCATCAAAATTCTTAGTGGAAACCATAAAGGACAGAAAGGAAAGAAGTGACATATTCAAAGAGCAACTGTGAAAAAAAGCCAAATGAGAATTTTGTACCAAGCAAAGTTACCAAATATGAAAGACAGATAACATCTTTCTCAGAAAGACAAAACCTGAGGAAATTCATAAATTCCAGGCTATTCTCTCTCTCTGTCTCTCTCTCTCTCTGTCTCTCTCTCTCTCTCTCACACACACACACACACACACACACACACACAAATTGGAAAGGAAGTTTTTCAATCTTAAGAAAGTGGTGCTAGGGGCCGGGCACAGTGGCTCATGACTGTAATCCTAGCACTCTGGGAGGCTGAAACGGAAGGATTGCCTGACTTCACAGGTTAGAGACCAGCCTGAATCAGAGCAAGACTTCATCTCTAAAAAGAGCTGGGCATTGTGGAGAGTGCCTGCAGTCCCATCTACTTGATAGCCTGAGGCAAGAGAATTGCTTGAGCCCAAGAGTTTGAGGTTGCTGTGAGCTATGAAACCACGACACTATACCCAGGGTGACAAAGTGAAACTCTGTCTCACAAAAAAAAAAAAAAGGTGATATTGTGCCAAACATCTAAAAGTATAAAACTCACTGATAAAGTAAGTGCCAAAGAAATTCTGAATATTCTAACAATGAAATTGTGGTATGTAACCATTCATACATCTAGTATGATGAAGGAAAGACATGTAAAAAATAGCTATGAGAATTAATTAAGAGATAGGCAATATGAAATATATTAATGAGACAGCAAAAATTCAATATGTGGGGTGCACAAAAATAAAGCATATACATTTATTTTTCCTTTTTTGTTTTTCTTTTCTTTCTTTCTTCTTATTCTTTTTTTATTAAATCATAGCTGTGTATCTTAATGTGATCATAGTGCACCATACACTGGTTTCATAGACCGTTTGACACATTTTCATCACACTGGTTAACATAGTCTTCCTGGCATTTTCTTAGTTATTGTGTTAAGACATTTACATTCCACATTTACTAAGTTTCACATATAACCTTGTAAGATGCACCACAGGTGTAATCACACCGATCCCCCTCCCTCTTCCCACCTCCCTTTCTCCCTTCCCCCTATTCTTAGGTTGTAACTGGGTTATAGCTTTCATGTGAAAGCCATAAATTAGTTTCATAGTAGGGCTAAGTATATTGGATACTTTTTCTTCCATTCTTGAGATACTTTACTAAGAAGAACATGTTCCAGCTCCATCCATGTAAACATGAAAGAGGTAGTCTCCATCTTTCTTTAAGGCTGCATAATATTCCATGGTGTACATGTACCACAATTTATTAATCCATTTGTGGATCAATGGGCACTTGGGCTTTTTCCATGACTTAGCAACTATGAATAGGGCTGCAATAAATGTTCTCGTACAAATATCTTTGTTATGATGTAATTTTTGGTCTTCTGGGTACATGCCTAGTAGAGGAATTATAGGATTGAATGGCAGATCTATTTTTAGATCTCTAAGTGTTCTCCAAACATCTTTCCAAAAGGAATGTATTAATTTGCATTTCCACCAGCAGTGTAGAAGTGTTCCCTTTTCTCCACATCCACGCCAACATCTCTGGTCTTGGGATTTTGTGATATAGGCTAATATTACTGGAGTTAGATGATATCTCAAAGTAGTTTTGATTTGCATTTCTCTGATGACTAATGATGAGCATTTTTTCATGTGTCTGTAGGCCGCACGCCTGTCTTCTTGAGAGAAGTTTCTCTTCAATTCCCTTGCCCAGCCTGCGATGGGATCACTTGCTCTTTTCTTGCTTATATGTTTGAGTTCTCTGTGGATTCTTGTTATTAAACCTTTGTCGGAGACATAACCTGCAAATATCTTTTTTTGTTTGTTTGTTTTTTGAGGCAGATTGTCACTATGTAACCCTCGGTAGAGTGCCTGTGGCATCACAGTTCACAGGAACCTCAAACTCAAGTGCTTAAGCTATTCTCTTGACTCAGCTTCCCAACTAGTTGGGATTACAGGCACCTACCATGACAGCCAGCTATTTCAGTTGTTGTTGCAGTTGTTTAGGTGGCACGAACTGGGTTCAAACCTACTACCCTGGGTGTATGTGGCTGGCGCTGTAACCATGGAGCTACATGTGTCAAACCACTGTCTTTTTCTTTTGCATATGATTAAAGTTAAGGTGTATTCTGTACACAATAACTCATTATAACCATGTATTTTGCAAACTTCATGGTGAAACAAAGCAAAACAATACTATAATACAAACACTAAAAATAAAAAGGAAGTAATTAAAACATAGTACAAGAAAAAAATTATCTAACCACAAAGGAACACAGTGAGGAAGAAAAAATGGGACAATAAAACTACATGACCAATAAAAATGGGGGTCAGTTGTATTTCCATAAGTATCAATAATAAGATTGAGGAGGTTAGATTAAAGATGGCAGCCAAGTAACAGCTTTCCTGCAACTGGACACAGTGAGTCTGGGGAGATAAGACTCCAGGCATCTCTGGCTGGTGGGATCTGCCTATTATCATCACCTTTAAAATACAGGGAGTCAGCAAGGGACTTCTGGACTCCAAGAGAAGGACAAAAACAGTGGAAAACTGGCAAGTGGTTGTGTGTGTTTGATCGACCTAAACCTGCCGGCAACCATAAGTACAAGCAGCAGTGAGACTGCAAACCGGAAAGGCCTTACCTGTGAACTGTTTTGGTGTTTTTGGACTTGGCACTCAGTTGAACTGCCTTGGGGAGAGCTTGAGCAGGAGTGCCGAGAACTTTGGGCATTGTCTAAGGACCCAGACTGAGCGGCTAAGCTGGGTCGCAGGAAGCCATTGTGAGAAAACTGCCCCAGCAAGCTCTGCACTTAGGGTCCAAGAGCAAGGATCGGGCAAGACCTAGTAACCTAGTGACTGAGCAGCCTGAAGGTGGGGACTGAGCTGCCTTACAGCCTTAACCATCAGGGGCAGAGTGAGACTGGGTTTTGGCACACTGTAGACTTGGGCTGTTGCCCTGGGTAAAGTGCTGTGGTGTCACAGCTCATAGCAACCTCAAACTCCTGGGTTTGGCACCAGCGGACTTCCATAATAGCTGTGCCACTACCCCCGACCCAAAACCCGCACCCACTGGGCCTCTACATGCACTGACCAGGAACTGCGGGAGCCGCGCAACACTGCGTCCTCCCTCCTGTGTCCTCCAGGCCTCAACACTGTCCCGTTCATCTGGCCAGAGATTCCAATAGCTGCGTGCCCTGTGGAGCCCTCCCTGCCTCTGCACAGAGGCCTTCCCATAGCCAGAGACTGCTGGAGCCTTGGGCTCTCTGTGCCAAACTCACTGGGCGTCAGGCACACCCAGAACTGTGCATACCGCCTCCCGCAATTTTGCTGGATCCAGGTGTGTCACATGCTGGAGCTGCTTCCCAAACCAGAACTCCCTAGCTGGGACAACCCCAGAGGAACTACACAGAGTCACTCCCTACAAATAGCCAGCAACAATAGAGTGATACTGCTAGGGTCTAATCTTGGAGAGAACCTCCCCAACTCTGAGGATGGCCAGAGGCAATGGTGAAAAACAATCATGAGGCAAAATCAACAGAAAAACTCTGGCAATAAAAACAATAAGAGTAGAAAAATTCCCCCAAGGATCAATGGGGCAGACACAATACAAGATCCAATGCACAAATAAATAGCTGAGATGTCAGAAATCGAATTCAGAATCTGGATAGCAAGTAAGTTAGAATTACAACTCCAAGCAGTAACACAAATAATATCTCAAGAATTCAACAAATTCAAAGACCAAATGACCAAAGACTTTAACACATTGAGAGAATAAGTTGCATCCCTCAAAGATCTGAGAAACACAGTAGAATCCCTCAGTAACAGAATGGAGCAAGCAGAAGAAAGGATTTCTTTCTGGAATACATTGAAGACAATGCTTTCAAACGCTCCCAAACTCTCAAACAGGAAGAGAAATGGAGGGCAAAAACAGATCACTCTCTCACAGAGCTCTGGGATAATTCAACGAAAACCAATATTTGTGTCATAGGGATCCCCAAAAGTGACGAAGTGGCTTCACAAGGCACAGAGTCTCTTCTCAATGAGATTATTTGAAGGAGCACTTTCCAGACATGCCAAGACATTCTGAAATTCAGGTAGCTGACAGTTTCAGAACTCCAGCACGACTCAACCCAAATAAGAAATCCCCCAGACACATCATAATCAATTTCACTAAAGTTAATATGAAGGAGAAAATTCTGAAAGCTGCCAGAGGAAAGAAAACCATTACCTACAAGGGGAAGAATATTAGAATAACTGCAGATCTCTCTGATGAAAACTTTCAAGCTAAAAGAGGATGGTCATCGACTTTTAATCTCCTAAAACAAAATAACTTTCAACCCAGGATAGTATACCCAGCTAAATTGAGTTTCATTTATGACGGAGAAATTAAATACTTCAATGACATTCACATGTTGAAGAAATTTGCCATAACTAAACCAGCTCTTCAGGATATTCTCAGACCTATTCTCCATAAAGACCAGTGTAATCCTCCACCACCAAAGTAAACCCACCCAAAAAATTTTCATCAAATTCCAACTTTCACAGTTGCAAAAGGATTAAAAATGTCCACCGAACTCTTGAAAGGTTTGTCAATATTCTCAATTAATGTGAATGGTTTAAACTGTCCTCTAAAGAGGCACAGGTTAGCTGAATGGATACAAAAACTCAAGCTAGATATCTGCTGCATACAAGAATCGCATCTTACATTAAAAGACAATTATAGACTCAAGGTGAATGGATGGTCATCTATATTCTAGGCAAATGGAAAGCAGAAAAAAGTATTCATTGCAATCCTGTTCGCAGATGCAATAGGCTTCAAACCAACCAAAATAATTAAGGATAAGGACGGACACTTCATATTTGTTAAAGGGAATGCTCAATATGCTGAAATCTCAATTATTAATATTTATGCACCCAACCACAACGCACCTCAATTTATAAGAGAAACTCTAACAGACAAGAGCAACTCGATTTCCTCCACTTCCATAGTAGTTGGAGATTTTAACACCCCTTTGGCAGTGCTGGATAGATCCTCCAAAAAGAAGCTAACCAAAGAAATTTTAAATTTAAACTCAACCATTCAACATCTGGACTTAACAACAATTTGCAGAACATTTCATCCCAACGAAACTGAATGCACATTCTTCTCATCAGCCCACGGAACATACTCCAAAATCAACCACATTCCAGCCCAAAAATCTAATCTCAGCAAATTAAAAAAGAATAGAAGTTATCCCTTGCATCTTCTCAGACCATCGTGCAATAAAAGTTGAACTCAATAACAACAGGAACCTGCATACCCATACAAAAACATGGAAGCTAAACAACCTTATGTTGAAGGACAGATGGGTTATAGATGAGATTAAGAAGGAAATTGCCAAATTTTTGGAACAAAACAACAATCAAGACACGAATTACCAGAACCTCTGGGATACTGCAAAGGCAGTCCTAAAAGGGAAATTTATAGCACTGCAAGCCTTCCTCAAGAAAACGGAAAGAGAGGAAGTTAATAACTTAATGGGACATCTCAAGCCACTGGAGAAGGAAGAAAACTGCAAACCAAAACCTAGTAGAAGAAAATAAATAAGCAAAATCAGAGCAGAACTAAATGAAACTGAAAAAAAAAAAGAATTACAAAACAGATTAATAAATACAAAAGTTGTTTTTTTGAAAACATCAATAAAATAGATAAAACTTTGGCCAACCTAACCAGAAAAAAAAGACTAAAATCTCTAATTTCATCAATCAGAAACGGTAACAATGAAATAAAAACAGAACACTAGGAAATTAAAAAAACCCTTAACGAATACTATAAGAAACTCTACTCTCAGAAACATGAAAATCTGAAAGAAATCGACCAGTACCTTGAAGTACGCCACCTACCATGACTTAGACAGAATGAAGTGGAAATGTTGGAACATATTCTTCTTAGTAAAGTGTCTCAAGAATGGAAAAAATTTTACCCAATGTACTCACCCTTATTATGAAACTAATGTAGGACCTTCACATGAAAGCAATAACCCAGTTACAATCTAAGAATAGGGAGAAGGGGGAAAGGGAGAGGAGGGAGGGGGGAGGTTAGTGGAGGGAGGGGGATTAATGGGATTACACCTGCAATGCATCTTACAAGGGTATATGTGAATCTAAGTAAATGTGGAATGTAAAGGTCTAAGCAAAATAACTAAGAAAATGGCAGGAAAGCTATGTTAACTAGTTTGAGGAAAATGTGTCAAATGGTCTATAAACCAAGTGTATTGTGCCCCATGATCATACTAATGTACACAGCTATGATTTAATAAAAACAAAAAAAGGAAATGTCGAACAGGCCTATATCAAGGTCTGAAATAGCATCAACTGTACAAAATCTCCCTAAAAAGAAAAACCCAGGACCAGATGGCTTTACGTCAGAATTCTATGAAACCTTTAATTAAGAACTAGTACCTATATTACTAAACCTCTTCCAAAATATAGAAAAAGAAGCAATATTACCCAACACATTCCACGAAGCAAACATCACCTTGATCCCCAAATGAGGAAAAGACCAAACAAGAAAAGAAAATTGTAGAATAATTTCACTAATGAATATTGATGCTAAAATACTCAATAAGATCCTAACAAACATAATCCAACAACACATCAAAAAAATTATACACCATGCCCAAGTAGGATTTAACCCAGGTTCCCAAGGCTGGTTCAACATACGTAAATCTATAAATGTAATTCAGCACATAAACAAACTAAAAAATAAGGACCATATGATCCTTTCAATTGATGCAGAAAAAGCTTTTGATAATATCCAGCATCTCTTCATGATCAGAACACTTAAAAAAATTGGTATAAAAGGGACATTTCTTAAACTAATAGAGGCCATCTACAGCAAACCCACAGCCAATATTGTATTGAATGGAGTTAAAGTAAAATCATTTCCACTTAGATCAGGAACAAGGCAAGGTTGCCCATTGTCTCCATTGCTTTTTAACATTGTAATGAAAGTTTTACCCATTGCAATTAGAGAAGAAAAGATGATCAAGTGTATCCACATAGGGTCTGAAGAGATCAAACTTTCACTCTTCCCAGATGATATGATTGTATATCTGGAAAACACTAGGGATTCTACTACAAAACTTTTAGAAGTGATCAAGGAATACATTAATGTCTTAAGCTACAAAATCAACACCCATAAATCTGTAGCCTTTATATATAACAACAATAACCGAGGTGAAAAAACAGTCAAGGACTGTATTCCTTTCACAGTAGTGCCAAAGAAGATGAAATATTTGGGAGTATACCTAACAAAGGACGTGAAAGATCTCTACAGAGAGAACTATGAAACTTTAAGAAAAGAAATAGCTGAAGATGTAAACAGATGGAAAAACATACCATGCTCATGGCTGGGAAGAATCAACCTTATTAAAATGTGCATACTACCCAAAGCAATATATAATTTTAATGCAATTCCTATTAAAGCTCCATTGTCATATATTAAAAATCTTGAAAAAACAATACTTTGTTTTATATGGAATCAGAAAAAAGCTCAAACAGCCAGAACATTACTCAGCCATAAAAACAAAGCATGAGGAATCACGCAACCAGACCTGAGACTGTACTAGAAATCGATAGTGATCAAAACAGCGTGGTACTGGCACAAAAACAGAGAACTAGATGTCTGGAACTGAATAGAGAACCAAGAGGTGAATCTAGCTACTTACCATTATCTGATCTTTGAGAAGCCAATTAAAAACATTCAGTGGGGAAAAAATTCCCTATTTAACAAATGTTGCTGGTGAACTGGTTGGCAACCTGTGGAAGACTGATACTGGACCTACACCTTTCACCATTAACAAAGATAGATTCTCACTGGATTAAAGATTTAAACTTAAGACATGAAACTTTAAAAAATACTTGAAGAAAGTGCAGGGAAAACTCTTGAAGGAATTGGCCTGAGTGAATATTTTATGAGGAGTACTCTCCAGGCAATTGAAACAGTATCAAAAATACACTACTGGGACCTGATCAAAGTAAAAAGCTTCTGCACAGCCAAGAACATAGTAAGTAAAGCAAGCAGACATCCCTCAGAATGGGAGAAAATATTTGCAGGTTATACCTCCGATAAAGGTCTAATAACCAGAATCTACAGAGAACTCAAACGTATTAGCAAGAAAAGAACACATGACCCCATCTCAGGGTGGGCAAGGGACTTGAAGAGAATCTTCTCCAAAGAAGACAGATGCATGATCTACAAACACATGAAAAAAAGCTCATCATCCTTAATCATCAGAGAAATGCAAATCAAAACTTCTTTGAGATATCACATAACCCCAGTAAGAGTATCCCACATAACAAAAGCCAAAAACCACAGATGTTGGTGTGGATGTGGAGAAAAGGGCACACTTCTATACTGCTGGTGGGAATGCACACTAATACATTCCTTCTGGAAGGATGTTTGGAGAATACTTAGAGACCTAAAAATAGACCTGCCATTCGATCCTATAATATTTTTACTAGGTTTATACCCAGAAGACCAAAAATCACAATATAACAAAGACATCTGTACCAGAATGTTTATTGCAGCCCAATTCATAATTGCTAAGTCATGTAAGAAACCCAAGTGCCCATCGACCCACGAAAGGACTAGCAAATTGTGGTACATGTATACCATGGAATATTATGCAGCCTTAAAGAAAGATGGAGACTTTACCTCTTTCACGTTTACATGGATGGAGCTGGAACATATTCTTCTTAGCAAAGTATCTCAGGAATGGAAGAAAAAGTATCCAATGTACTCAGCTCTACTATGAAGCTAAATTATAGCTTTCACATGAAGGCTGTAACCCAACAATAGCACAGGACTATGGGGAAAGGGCCAAAGAAGGGGAAGAGAGGGGTGAAGTTAGGATGGAGGGAAGGTAATGGGTGGGGCCACACCTACGGTGTATCTTAGAATGGGTACAGGCGAAACTTACTAAATGCAGAATACAAATGCCTACATACAGTAACTAAGAAAATGCCATGAAGGCTATGTTGAACAGTTTGATGAGAATATTTCAGATTGTATTTTAAACCAGCACATTATACCCCTTGATTGCACTGATGTACACAGCTATGATTTGACAATAAAAATAAATAATAAAAAAATACTAAGAAGAAGATTGTATGTCCATGGACTTATTTTCTCCATTTAAAGCCATGGAGTGGATGAAGAGATAAGAAATCCAGACCTAACTGTAGGTTGCCTAGGAGAAACTGACTTCTATGCAGGAACACATAGACTGAAAGTGAAGGGAAGGAAAAATATATTTTATCAAAATAGAAACCATGAAAGGCAGTGCCTGTGGCTCAAAGGAGAAGGGCATCGGTCCCATATACCAGAGGTTGTGGGTTCACACCCGGCTCTGGCTAAAAGCTGAAAAAAAAAATATAATCCACGAAGACAGTAGAGTATAGATAGCTAAAGTCACATCATATAAAGTATACTTTAAATCAAAAAGTATAAAAACAAAAAATAACGTCTTTATATAAGGAAAAAGGTATCAATTCAGCATGAAGAAATAATAATTATATATATATGTGCACCCAATACAGGGGAACCCAAATATATAATGCAAATATCAATAGGTTTAAAGGTAGAGAAATACAGCAATGCAATAAAAGCAGAGGGCTTCAACAGTATACAGTCAGCAATGGACAGGTCATCCAGACAAAAAGTTAAAAAAGAAGTATGGCAGTTAAACTACACTCTAGATACAATGTGTACAACCTGCACCCTGAGAAGTCTATGCAGCAAAAAATGACTATGAATGCAGCACAACACAAAATCATAAAGTTACTTAAAACATTTTTGGGGGGTGATTTTTTGGTGGCACTTGATCGTGCAATTCCTAAATAGGAACTTTGGTAATAATCACATTGTGTCACAATGTCATATGAGACAAACATGCATACATTCTTGCTATTTGTATATTTGTGTTGTTTCAGTTTTATGGTGGTGTGTGGCTTCTAGTATACTGTCTTCCAAGCACCAACAGTAGAATTCACACTGTCAGATGTTACATATGTTTGTGCTCATGGTGACTCGGTGAGGCAGTGATTATCAATAATATTTCAACGTATCATTGCAACACTAAGTGTTAGATGTTATACAGAACTCAGGTGAGCATCTTATTTGAATATTAAGTGTACTTCCACACTTCGGTGGTACCTCACACATTACCTGCCATGCTTCAAAAGTGGCCTATCACCTCATTCAGCATCAGCAGCTGAAATGTGAAAAGGCCCAAACCTTGCTTTCTGTTTTCCTCAAAATTAATTTTCATACTACTGGAAAATATAGCCCCTCATCGTTTATCATTTCTTTTCTCCCAGCATTAGTTTTATAATGTTTCAAAAGAAAACACAGGGGTGGAGAAAGGTGGCAGACCAGAAAGAACATTCAGCTGAGCTCTCCTAGTATGACTGGGGAAAGAAAGAGAACCAAGCCATACCTAGCAAGGGACCTTACCCAAAGTTGTAGCTCAATGTATGCAGCAAGGTATTGATATAGTGGAGACAGTGGGCACTCTGGAGTGGTGGAGATATGACACACTAGGCAAGTGTTTGTGAGTCAGTGGAATGTCTGGACCCCTCAACAGAGGTCCAGGGGTGAGAAGAAGCTTTCTGCAGTTTTCAATTCTCAGGGGAAACTGTGCCTTCAATGGAAAGATTGAAAGAGTTGGGGGACTCAAACAGTATACAGATGCCAGATTGGAGTGCTGGTTAGTGTAGATTTGCCATAGGTTTGGTGGCAGGCAGGGCAGCCATACTGGGAAGGTCCCAGATCCTGGGAGGCCATAATTGTTAGAGGGTCATGAGAGGTTGTGAGGGTGAGCCTCTTACCAGGGGCCTAAGTTATAGCTATCTTTGTTCTGCGTGCTGGGATCCACTCTTTGGATGGTCTCAGGGACTCTCACACTACTTAGGAAATGTCAGGGGGCACTGTGTGACCTGCCTCTGAAGGATTTTTTAATTAATATTAAATTATAGCTGTGTACATTCATGTGATCATGGGGCACCATACACTGGTTTTATAAATAGTTTGATACATTTTCATCACACTGGTTAACATAGAATTCCTGGCATTTTCTCAGTTATTGTGTTAAGAAAATTATATTCTACATTTACTAAGTTTCACATGTACACTTGTAAGATGCACCACAGGTGTAATCACACCAATCACCCTCCCTCTGCCCATCTTTACCCCTAGTTCCCCTCCCTTTCCCCCTTCCTCGTATTCTTAGGTTATAACTGGATTATAGATTTCATAGAAAGTCATAAATTAGATTCATAGTAGGGCTGAATACATTGTATACTTTTTCTTCCGTTCTTGAGATGCTTTACTAAGAAGAATATGTTCCAGCTCCATCCATGTAAACATGAAAGTGGTAAAGTCGCCATCTTTCTTTAAGGCTGCATAATATTCCATGGTGTACATGTACCACAATTTTTTTTTTCAACGAGTTGGTCTTTTTATTTTTTATTAAATCATAGCTGTGTACATTAATGTGATCATGGGGCACCATACATTGGTTTTATAGACCGTTTCACACATTTTCATCACACTAGTTAACATAGCCTTCCTGGCATGTTCTTAGTTATTGTGTTAAGACATTTACATTCTACATTTACTAAGTTTCACATATACTCTTGTAAGATGCACTGCAGGTGTAATCCGACCAATCACACTCCCTCTGCCCCTTTCCCACTTCCTCCCCTTCATTTCCCCCTTCTTCCTATTCTTAGGTTATAGCTGGGTTATAGCTTTCATGTGAAAGCCATAAATTAGTTTCATAGTAGGTCTGAGTACATTGGATACTAAAGAGTTGGTCTTTTGAAAACGGTAATAAAATAGATAAACCATTGTCTAACCTACCAGAAGTTGAAGAGTAAAATTCCTGATTTCATCAGTTAGAAATGATTAAGGCCAAAGAACAACAGACTCCTCAGAAATTCAGCAAATCCCTAATGAATACTAAATAAAACTCCAATCTCGGAAAAGTAAAATTCTGAAGGAAATAGATTTTTCTTTTTTTTGGTCTGTCTTTTCACTCTCTTTTATTTTTATTTTTTTATTTTTACTTCTTTTCTTTTTTATTAAACCATAGCTGTGTACATCAATATGATCAAGGAACACCATAGACTTGGTTCATAGACCATTTGACACATTTTCATCACATTAGTTGACATAGCCCTCCTGGCATTTTCTTAGTTACTTTGCTAAGAGATTTACATTACACGTTTACCAAGCCTCACATATACCCTTGTAAGATGCACCACAGCTGTGATCTTGTCAATGCCCCTCCCTCTGCCAACCTCGCCTCTCCCTCCTGAACCCTTTCCCCCTC
This sequence comes from Nycticebus coucang, assembly GCF_027406575.1. Taxonomy (NCBI): domain Eukaryota; kingdom Metazoa; phylum Chordata; class Mammalia; order Primates; family Lorisidae; genus Nycticebus; species Nycticebus coucang. The sequence goes on from NC_069804.1 coordinate 65,897,683, forward strand.
CCCCTATTGTTAATGGGTTATAGCTTTCATGAGAAGGTCCTACATTAGTTTCATAGCAGGGGTGAGTACATTGGATACTTTTACTTCCATTCTCGAGATACTTTACTGAGAAGAATATGTTCGAGCTCCATCCATGTAAACATGAAAGAGGTAAAGTCTCCATCTTTCTTCAAGGCTGCATAGTATTCCATGGTGTACTTACACAACAATTTATTAATTCATTCGTGGATTGATGGGCATTTGGGTTCTTTCCATGGCTTAGCAATTATGAATAGGGCTGCAATAAACATTCTGGTACAAATATTTTGTTATGCCATGATTTTTGGTCTTCTGGGTATATGCCCAGCAGAGGAATTACAGTATTGAATGGCAGATCTATTTTTAGATCTCTAAGTGTTCTCCATATATCTTTCCAAAAGGAATGTATTAATTTGCATTCGCACCAGAAGTGCAAAATTGTTCCCTTTTCTCCACATCCACGCCAACATCTCTGGTCTTGGGATTTTGTGATATAGGCTAGTCTCACTGGAGTTAGATGATATCTCAAAGTAGTTTTGATTTGCATTTCTCTGATGATTAAAGATGATGAGCATTTTTTCATATGTCTGAAGGCCGTGCGCCAGTCTTCTTCATATAAATTTCTCTTCAGGTCCCTTGCCAAGCCTGCGATGGGATCACTTGTTCTTTTCTTGCTAATGCGTTTGAGTTCTCTATGGATTCTGCTTATTAAACCTTTGTCAGAGACATAACATGCAAATATCTTCTCCCATTCTGTGGGCTGTTTGCTTGCTTTACTTACTGTGTTCTTGGCTGTGCAGAAGCTTTTTAGTTTGATGAAGTCCCAATAGTGTATTTTTGAAGCTGCTTCAGTTGCCCAGGGGGCCCTTCTCATAAAAAACTTGCCCAACCCAATTTCTTGAAGGGTTTTTTCCTGCACTCTCTTCTAGTATTTTTAGAGTTTCATGTCTTAAATTTAAATCATTAATCCACTAAGAGTCTATCTTGGTTAATGGTGAAAGATGTGGGTCCAGTTTCAGTCTTCTACAGGTTGCCATCCAGTTCACCCAGCACCATTTGTTATGTAGGATAATATTTAGAAATAAACTTATCCTACATCAAGCACACAAAGTAAATTCAGTGTGGTTTAAAATGACATGCTTTTCTTCCAGAGGCTTAAGAGGCTTGGACCACCCTGGGTTACTCACAGCGTTAGGCTTTTTTAGAATTGTAAAAATTCCTTAGGCCTTTTCTCTGAAGCAGTACACCCCGTGAAGCCTGATATCCAAGGGCATGCCACCCTTCCTCAGAGATACGGGCCAGAGTGTTGACATATGTTAACAACATATTGTCAGAGGTCTATAGGTGCTCTGCCCTGAAGGAAGGTCACAGTCGTTACTTCATACTGAGTAAACTGAGTGAATGCTTGAAGATATTCTTCTATTAACTCTGTTCCCCTATAGCTGTTTTCTTCTTTGTGCCCTGCTCCGAAAACTAGTCACTGTTTAGAGGAAAAGATTTACTACACAAGTGGTTACGTTGATATGATAAATATTTCCTTTCAATTTAAAATTCGGCTAATAGATAATGGATTAGGTGTGTACATGACTGGAAGAGTATAAAACTTAAAATTGGTATAAAGAACTTTGCTATATGCCATCCCACGGTGTATAGTCTGTTTCTTGACTTAGTAATTACAGGAGCCAGTTTACACCTACAGCAAAGCTGCTGCTCATTCGCGTCTCTCGTCACGCAACATGTTAAAATGGGGAATCTTTTCCCCACTGAATGTTTTTAATTGGCTTGTCAAAGATTAAACAATGGTAAGTAGCTGGATTCATCTCTTGGTTCTCTATTCAGTTCCAGACATCTACTTCTCTGTTTTTGTGCCAATACCATGCTGTTTTGATCACTATCGATTTGTAGTATAGTCTGAGTTCTCGTAGAGTAATTCCTCCTGCTTTGTTTTTATTTCTTAGTAATGTCTTGGCTGTTCGAGGATTTTTCTGATTCCATATAAAACGAATTATTGTTTTTTCAAGATCTTTAAAGTATGACAGTGGAACTTTAATAGGGATTGCATTGAAGTTATATATTGCTTTGGGTAGTATGGACATTTTAACAATGTTGATTCTTCCCAGCCATGAGCATGGTATGTGTTTACACTTATTAACATTCTCGGTTATCTCTTTTCTTAGAGTTTCATAGTTCTCTTTATATAGGTATTTCACGTCCTTTGTTAGATAAACTCCCAAATATTTAATCTTCTTTGGCATTACTATGCATGGGATAGTGTCCTTAATTTTTTTTCAGCTTGACTATTGTTGGTATATATGAAGGCTACCAATTTATGAATGTTGATTTTGTAACCTGAGACGTTGCTGTATTCCCTGATCACTTCTAAGAGTTTTGTAGTAGAGTCCCTAGTATTTTCCAGATATACAATCATATCCTCCTCGAAGAGCGAAAGTTTGATCTCTTCTGACCCTATGTGGATACCCTTGATTGCATTTTCTTCCCTAATTGCGGTGACTAAAACTTCCATTACAATGTTAAAAAACAATGGAGACAATGGGCAGCCTTGTCTGGTTCCTGATCTAAGTGGAAATGATTCCAATTTAACTCTGTTCAATATGATATTGGCTGTCATTTTGCTGTAGATGGCCTCTATCAGTTTAAGAAATGTCCCTTCTATACCAATTTTTTAAGTGTTCTGATCATGAAAGATTGTTGCATGTTATCAAAAGCTTTTTCTGTATCAATTGAGAGAATCATATGGTCTTTCTTTTTTAATTTGTTTATGTGCTTAATTACATTTATAGATTTACGTATACTGAACTAGCCTTGAGACACTGGGATAAAGCCAACTTGATCATGATGTATAATTTGGTTGATATGTTGCTGGATTCTGTTTGTTAGGATCGTGTTGAATATGTTTGCATCTATATTCATTAGTGATATCAGTCTGTGGTATTCTTTTCTTGATGGGTCTTTTCCTGGTTTGGGGATCAGGGTGATGTTTGCTTCATAAAACATGTTGGGTAGTCTTCCTTCTTTTTCTTTTTTTTTTTTTTTTTTTTAATTTTTTTATTAAATCATAAGTGTATACAATGATATGATTATGGGGCATCATACACTCACTTCATAAACCATTTGACACATTTTTATCCCAGTGGTTAACATAGCCTTTCCGGCGTTATCTCAGTTACTGTGCCAAAACATTTATATTCTACATTTACCAAGTTTCGCAAATACCCCTGTAATATGCACCACAGGTGTGATCCCACCGATTCCCCTCCCTCTACCCACCCCCCCCTTTCCCACTTCCCCCTATTGTTAAGTTGTAGCTGGGTTATAGCTTTCATGTGAGAGTCCCAAATTAGTTTCATAGTAGGGCTGTGTTCATTGGATATTTTTTCTTCCATTCCTGGGATACTTTACTAAGAAGAATATGTTCCAGCTCCATCCATGTAAACATGAAAGAGGTAAAGTCTCCATCTTTATTTAAGGCTGCATAGTATTCCATGGTATACATATACCACAATTTATTAATCCTTTCGTGGATCGATGGGCACTTCGGCTTTTTCCATGACTTAGCAATTATGAATTGGGCTGCAATAAACATTCTGGTACAAATATCTTTGTTATGTTGTGATTTTTGGACTTCTGGGTATATGCCCAGCAGAGGAATTACAGGATTGAATGGCAGATCTATTTTTAGATCTCTGAGTGTTCTCCATATATCCCTCCATAAGGAATGTATTAATTTGCATTCCCACCAGCAGTGCAGAAGTGTTCCCTTTTCTCCGCATCCACGCCAACATCTCTGGTCTTGAGATTTTGTGATACAGGCTAGTCTCATTGGAGTTAGATGATATCTCAAAGTAGTTTTGATTTGCATTTCTCTGATGATTAAAGATGATGAGCATTTTTTCATATGTCTGAAGGCCGTGCGCCTGTCTTCTTCAGAGAAGTTTCTCTTCAAATCCCTTGCCCAGCCTGCGATGGGATCCCTTGTTTTTTTCTTGCTGATGCGTTTGAGTTCTCTGTGGATTCTGGTTATTAAACCTTTGTCAGAGTTATACCCTGCAAATATCTTCTCCCATTCTGAGGGCTGTCTGCTTGCTCTGCTTACTGTGTTCTTAGCTGTGCAGAAGCTTTTTAGTTTGATCAAGTCCCAGTAGTGTATTTTTGAAGCTGCTTCAATTGCCCGGGGGGTTCTCCTCATGAAATACTCACCCAGACCAATTTCTTCAAGGGTTTTCCCTGCATTCTCCTCTAGTATTTTTATAGTTTCATGTCTTAAGTTTAAATCTTTAATCCAATGAGAGTCTATCTTAGTTAATGGTGAAAGGTGTGGGTCTAATTTCACTCTTCTGCAGGTTGCCAGCCAGTTCACCCAGCACCATTTGTTAAATAGGGAATCTTTTCCCCACTGAATGTTTTTAATTGGCTTGTCAAAAATCAAATAGCGGTAAGTAGCTGGATTCATCTCTTGGTTCTCTATTCTATTCCAGATATCTACTTCTCTGTTTTTGTGCCAATACCATGCTGTTTTGATCACTATCGATTTGTAGTAAAGTCTGAGGTCTGGTAGTGTGATTCCTCCTGTTTTGTTTTTATTTCTGAGTAATGTCTTGGCTATTCGAGGTTTTTTCTGATTCCATATAAAACGAAGTAATGTTTTTTCAAGATCTTTAAAATATGACAGTGGAGCTTTAATAGGGAGTGCGTTGAAAGTATATATTGCTTTGGGTAGTATGGACATTTTGATAATGTTGATTCTTCCTAGCCATGAGCATGGTATGTTTTTCCATTTGTTAACATTTTCAGCTATTTCTTTTCTTAGAGTTTCATAGTTCTCTTTATAGAGATCTTTCACGTCTTTTGTTAGGTAAATTCCCAAATATTTCATCTTCTTTGGCACTACTGTGAATGGGATAGAGTCCTTAACTGCTTTTTCAATTTGACTGTTGTTGGTGTATATAAAGGCTACCGATTTATGAATGTTGATTTTGTAACCTGAGACGCTGCTGTATTCCTTGATCACTTCTAGGAGTTTTGTAGTAGAGTCCCTAGTGTTTTCCAGATACACAATCATATCATCTGCGAAGAGCGAGAGTTTGATCTCTTCTGACCCTATATGGATACCCTTGATCGCCTTTTCTTCCCTAATTGCGGTGGCTAAAACTTTCATTACAATGTTGAAAAGCAATGGAGACAATGGGCAGCCTTGTCTGGTTCCTGATCTGAGTGGAAATGATTCCAATTTAACTCCATTCAATATGATATTGGCTGTGGGTTTGCTGTAGATAGCCTCTATCAGTTTAAGAAAAGTCCCTTCTAGACAAATTTTTTTGAGTGTTCTGATCATGAAGGATGCTGGATATTATCAAAAGCTTTTTCTGCATCAATTGAGAGAATCATATGGTCTTTGTTTTTTAATTTGTTTATGTGCTGAATTACATTTATAGATTTACGTATATTGAACCAGCCTTGAGACCCTGGGATAAAACCAACTTGGTCATGATGTATAATTTGTTTGATGTGTTGCTGGATTCTGTTTGTTAGGATCTTGTTGAATATTTTTGCATCTATATTCATTAGTGATATTGGTCTATAATTTTCTTTTCTTGTTGGGTCTTTTCCTGGTTTGGGGATCAGGGTGATATTTGCTTCATAGAACGTGTTGGGTAGTCTTCCTTCTTTTTCTACATTTTGGAACAGGTTGAGTAATATAGGTACTAATTCCTCTTTAAAGGTTTGGTAGAATTCTGACGTGAAACCATCTGGTCCCGGGCTTTTCTTTTTAGGGAGGTTTTGTATAGTTGATGCTATTTCTGAACTTGATATGGGTCTGTTCAACATTTCCACTTGATTCTGGTTAAGTCTTGGAAGGTGGCGTGCTTCCAAGTATTGGTCTATTTCCTTCAGATTTTCATATTTCTGAGAATAAAGTTTCTTGTAATATTCATTAAGGATTTTTTGGATTTCTGATGAGTCTGTGGTTATTTTGTCTTTGTTGTTTCTGATTGATGATATTAGAGATTTTACCCTTTTTTTCCTGATTAGGTTGGGCAGAGGTTTATCTATTTTATTGACCTTTTCATAAAACCAGCTTTTTGATTTATTGATCTGTTGTATTATTCTTTTGTTTTCAATTTCATTTAATTCTGCTCTAATTTTGGTTATTTCTTTTCTTCTACTGGGTTTGGGGTTGGAATGTTCTTCCTTTTCCAGTTGCGTGAGATGTCCCATTAAGTTGTTAACTTCCTCTCTTTCCGTTCTCTTAAGGAAGGCTTGCAGTGCTATAAATTTCCCTCTTAGAACTGCCTTTGCAGTGTCCCAGAGGTTCTGATAGCTTGTGTCTTCATTGTCATTTTGTTCCAAAAAATTGGTGATTTCTTTCTTAATCTCATCTCTGACCCAGCTATCATTCAGCATAAGGTTATTTAACTTCCATGTTTTTGTATGGGTATGCAGATTCCTGTTGTTACTCAATTCAAGTTTTATTCCATGATGGTCCGAGAATATGCATGGAATAATTTCTATTCCTTTAAATTGACAGAGGTTAGACTTGTGACCTAAAATGTGATCAATTTTGGAGTAAGTTCCGTGGGCTGATGAGAAGTATGTGTATTCAGTTTTGTTGGGATGAAATGTTCTGTAGATGTCTGCTAAATCTAAATACTGGATGGTTAGTTTTAAATCTAAGATTTCTTTGCTCAGCTTCTTTCTGGAGGATCGATCCAACACTGCCAAGGGAGTGTTGAAATCTCCAACGATTATGGAGCTGGAGGAAATCAAGTTACTCATGTCTGTTAGAGTTTCTCTTATAAATTGAGGTGCATTCTGGTTGGGTGCATAGATATTAATAATTGAGATCTCGTCATATTGAGTATTACCCTTAACAAATATGAAGTGACCATTCTTGTCCTTCCTTACTTTTGATGGTTTAAAGCCTACTGTATCTGCAAATAAAATTGCAACACCTGCTTTTTTCTGATTACCATTTGCCTGAAATATGGATGACCATCCTTTCACCCTGAGTCTGTATTTGTCTTTTAAGTTGAGATGTGACTCTTGTATGCAACAAATATCTGGCTTAAGTTTTTGTATCCAGTCAGCTAACCTATGCCTCTTTAGAGGACAGTTTAAGCCATTCACATTGATGGAGAGTAAGGATAAGTCTGGTGGAATTTTGGGTATCGAGTTTTTCAAAGGTCCAGTGGACATTTTTAATCCTTTCGCCAGTGTGGAAGTTGGAGTTTGATCCGAAGTTTCTGAGTGAGTTTACTTTTTTGGTATAGGATTGGGTTGGTCATTGTGGAGGATAGGTCTGAGAACATCCTGAAGAGCTGGTTTACTTATGGCAAATTTTTTCAACATATGAATGTCATTGAAGTATTTAATTTCTCCATCATAGATGAAACTCAGTTTAGCTGGATACAAGATCCTGGGTTGAAAGTTTTTTTGCTTTAGGAGATTAAAAGTTGATGACCAGCCTCTTCTTGCTTGAAAAGTTTCAGCAGAGAGATCTGCAGTTATTCTAATATTCTTACCTTTGTACATTATAGTTTTCTTTCGCCGGGCTGCTTTGAGAATCTTCTCTTTCATGTTAACTTTAGTGAAGCTAATTATGATATGTCTGGGAGATGGCTTTTTGGGGTTGAATCGTGCTGGGGTTCTGAAGCTGTCTGCTATCTGAATTTCAGATTCTCTAGGCATGTCTGGAAAATTTTCTTTCATAATTTCATGTAGAAGGGCCTCTGTGCCCTTGGCTGCCACGTCATCAGCCTCCGAAATTCCTATAACCCTTATGTTATTTTTTTTCGAATTATCTCAGAGCTCTCTGAGTGAGTGATCCGTTTTTGCTCTCCATTTCTCTTCCTCTTTGAGAGATTGGGAGCGTTCGAAGACTTTATCTTCAATGTCAGAAATCCTTTCTTCTGCTTGCTCCATTCTGTTACTGAGGGATTGTACTGTATTTTTCATATCTTTGAGGGCTGTAAGTTCTTGTTTCAGTGTGTCTAAGTCTTTGGTGGTTTTGTCTTTAAATTCGTTAAATTCTTGAGACAGTTTTTGAATTTCTCCTCGAATTCCTAATTCCATTTTATTAATCTTGTCTGCAAACCAAATTCTGAATTCGACTTCTGACTTCTCAGCCAGTTGTTTATGAATGGGATCTTCAATCACATCTGCCATATCTTTTCTTGGGGGGGTTGATCTATTCTGGTTATTCATGTTACCAGAGTTTTTCCGCTGATTCCGCCCCATGGTTTACTCCCTTTGGTTTTTCCCCTGGGGTTTATCGAGGGCCCGTACAGTGTTGTGGCCTGAGAAACTGGGGCCCTGTCTGGTGTGGTGGAGCAAAGTGGTTCTGTCTTGTTTTCAGCTGGTTTCTGTTCGATCCTATTGCAACTTCTACTCTGGCTTGAAGTCTCAGCTGTGTGGAAAAATCAGCAATTAAGTCACCCCGCCTGCCCACCTCTGGCCCCAGTTGGAAAAGGAGAATCAAACCTTCCTACAATCGCACACCCAGGGCACCACCTGAAAAGTCCTCAGTCTATTAGCCCAGTTCAAAAGGTCCGAATCAACTGTCTCAATCGGCACTTGTCTCAGGTGGAAGGGTTCAAGAGGTCTCTGGGAACTGGATCACAGGGGCCTGGTGACTCCTCTGAGACAGCTCACCCCAGTGCAGCGTGGAGTCAGGAGGAGCCACCCAGCAAACAGAGCAGTCTGGGAAGGTTGACGTCTCCTTCCCCACTTTGCCCCTCCGTCGGACCCAGTCACTGGTATCTCTGCAGATGGCTAACCCAGTTGCCTGCAGTGAACAGACACTCCAGGGGTTTGCACCTGCCTGAATCGCGAGGAAGTCTGCCAGGCCCCCGCAGACTGCCGCTATCTAGCAGGAGGAGATGGGGCCTGACATCTTTGAGTGTTTGATGCAGGTGATGGGAAGGAGGTGTTCACTCAGGCTTAGCCCCGTCCCTGATGGATGCTGCTAACAGAACAGAACAGAACAGACAACTTTGTGAGGTTCTGTCTCTGTTCCTGTCGTCGCCTACAGGAGACGGGCTGTTTTGAGTTCAAACGTCTTTGCTGCTGGAGAATTGCGTCTGAACACCTCTCTGGGTCGGCCCCGCCCTGGAGGCTTCTGGGTTTGTGAGCCGTGACACCGGTGGCCTCCTCTGGTTGCCCAGGGAGACAGGGGGTGTGGCCTCAGAATATCCAGAAGTGAGTGTTCTGCCTTTAAAGAAAAAACGGCTGTTGATCTACCTCCAGGGAACTGCTGCTCTGGTGTGGGCACTCAGGCGACCCTTTTCTCCTCTGTCCCGCGCCCCAGAGTCAGCACTGAGCGGCCGCAGTTTGTGCTGGGTCCACACCCCTTAAGAGATCCCCCAAGAATCAGAACTCTTGGGGGATGGGCCCCCAGACCCGGATTGGGAGTGGGGCGGGGGGAAGCTAGAGTTTCATTCAGTTTCACTCAATACTACGGTCAGGGGAGGGCTCCTGCACTGCACCGCAGGGAAGTGCCGCCAAGGCTTGATTTTCCCTCAGCAGAGTGCCCTCTCCTCGCTCACGTATCCCAGAGTCAGCGCTGACCTGACGCAGCTCAGGCACTGTGCACTCCCCTCGAGAAATCACCCAAGGAGCCGAACTCCTGGGGGATAGGCCCTCAGACCCCGAGTGAGAGTAGGGGCTCTCAGCTCTCAGCGGGGAGGCCAGAGTCTTATTCAGTCTTGTGCCCGGGGAGGGCTCCTGCACTGCACCGCAGGGAAGTGCCGCCAAGGCTTGATTTCCCCTCAGCAGAGTGCCCTCTCCTCGCTCACGTATCCCAGAGTCAGCGCTGACCTGACGCAGCTCAGGCACTGTGCACTCCCCTCGAGAAATCACCCAAGGTGCCGAACTCCTGGGGGATAGGCGCTCAGACCCCGAGTGAGAGTAGGGGCTCTCAGCTCTCAGTGGGGAGGCCAGAGTCTGATTCAGTCTTGGGCCCCGTATGCCCGGGGAGGGTTGGTGCACTGCACCGCAGGGAAGTGCCGCGAGGCGTGACTCTCCCTCGGCCCGGTGCCCTCTCCTCACTCGGCGCGCCTCAGAGTCAATGCTGACCAGTCGCAACTCGGGGACTGTCCACTCCCCTTGAGAAATCACCCAAGGATCCGAAGTCCTGGGGGACAGGCCTCCGGACCTCAGTGGGCGGGAGGGGAGCGCCGGGGATTCAGGGTTGCCGGCAAAGGATTCCCAAAGTTTTATTCAGCCCTATGTCCGGCAGGAGAACGCCTAGGCACCTTCTAAAAACGGTAGGTCCAGTTTTTAGAAGGTCTCTCCCGTGGAGTGTAGTGGGAGGGGCTTTAATTTCTGCCCACTTGTTCAATTGTGGGGCTACAGAGCCGGTCTCATGGGGGAGGGGGACTCCCGTCCGCTTGGTGGTGGATTTTGTACCTTTTGTTTGCGTCCTTGTGATCACAACTTGCCTCAGAGGTGTTGATGTGCGTTCTTCAGCCTTCTCTCTTGGTGAGGCTCAAGTCCACCAGGATACTTACTAAATTCCTGTCCCTTAACTCTCCTTCTGGACGGGAGCCTTTGTTGAAAGCTGGCTTCAGTCCGCCATCTTGTCTCCCCTCTCCCTTCCTTCTTTTTCTATCTTTTGGAACAGGTTGAGTAGCATAGGTACTAATTCCTCTAAGAAGGTTTGGTAGAATTCTGATGTGAAACCATCTGATCCCGGGCTTTTCTCTTTGGGGAGGATTTGTATTGTTGATGTCATTTCTGAAATTGATATGTGGCTGTTCAACATCTCCACTTGATTCTGGTTAAGTCTTGGAAGGTGACGAGCTTCCAAGTACCGGTCCATTTCAATCAGATTTTCATATTTCTGAGAGTAAAGTTTCTTGTAATATTCATTAAGGATTTTTTGGATTTCTGAGGAGTCTGTTGTTATTTCGTTTTTGTCATTTCTGATTGATGGGATTAGAGATTTTACTTGTTTTTTCCTTGTTAGGTTGGCGAACGGTTTATCTATTTTGTTGACCTTTTCAAAAAGCCTGCTTTTTGATTTATTGATCTGTTGTATTATTCTTTTATTTGCAATTTCATTTAGTTCTGCTCTGAATTTGGTTAGTTATTTTCTTCTACTGGGTTTGGGGTTAGAGTGTTCTTTCTTTTCCAGTTGCTTGAGATGTCCCATTAAGTTGCTTACTTCCTCTCTTTCAGTTCCAGTAAGGAAGGCTGCAGTGCTATAAATTTCCCTCTTAGAACTGCCTTTGCGGTGTCCCAGAGGTTCTGATTGTTTGTGTCTTCATTGCCGTTTTGTTCCAAAAATTTGGCAATTTCCTTCTTGATATCATTGCTGACCTAGCTATCATTCAGCATGAGGTTATTTAACTTCCATGTTTTTGTATGTGTATGCAGATTCCTGTTGTTACTCACCTCAAGTTTTATTCCATGGTTGTCCGAGAAGATGTATGGAATAATTTCTGTTCCTTTAACTTTACTGAGGTTAGACCTGTTACCTAAAATGTGATTGATTTTGGAGTAAGTTCCGTGGGCTGATGAAAAGTATGTGTATTCAGTTTTGTTAGGATGAAATGTTCTGTAGATGTCTGGTAAATCTAAATGCTGGAGGGTTACATTTAAATCTAAAATTTCTTTACTCAGCTTTTTGTTGGAGGATCAATCCATCACTGCCAAAAGAGTGTTAAAATCTCCGACTATTATGGAGCTGGAGGAAATCAAGTTGCTCATGTCTGTTAGAGTTTCTCTTATAAATTCAGGTGCATTCTGTTTGAGTCATAGATATTCATAATTGAAATCTCATCATATTTAGTCTTACCCTTAACAAATCTGAAGTGACCATTCTTGTCCTTCCTTACTGTTTTTGGTTTAAAGCCAATTGTGTCTGCAAATAAAGTTACAACACCTGCTTTTTTCTTGTTACAATTTACCTGAAATATGGATGACCATCCTTTCACCCTGAGTCTCTATTTATCTTTTAAGTTAAGCTGTGACCCTTGTAAGCAACAGATATCTGGTCTGAATTTTTCTATCCAGTCAGCTAACTTATGTCTCTTTAGAGGACAATTTAAGCCATTCACATTGATGGAGACTATTGATAAGTTTGGTGAAATTTTGGGTATTGAGTTTTTCAAAAGTCCAGTGGACATTTTTAACCTTTTCACCATTGTAGAAGTTGGAGTTTTATCAGGAGTTTCTGAGTGAGTTTTCGTTTGTAGTAAAGGATTGGTTTAGTCATTATGGAGGATAGGTCTGAGAATATCCTGAAGATCTCGTTTGGTTGTGGCAAATTTCTTCAACATATGAATGTCGTTAAAGTATTTAATTTCTCCATCATAGATGAAACTCAGTTTAGCTGGTTACAAGATCCTGGGTTGAAAGTTATTTTGGTTTAGGAGATCAAAAGTCGATGACCACCCTCTTCTGGCTTGAAAATTTTCAGCAGAGAGATCTGCAGTCATTCTAATGTTCTTACCTTTGTAGGTAATCACTTTCCTTTGCCTGATAACCTTGATAATTTTCTCCTTCATGTTGACTTTAGTGAAGCTAATTATTATATGTCTGGGGGATGACTTAATGAGGTTGAATCATGCTGGAGTTCTGAAACTGTCTGCTATCTGAATTTCAGAGTCTCTAGGCATATCTGGAAATTCTCTTTCATAATTTCATGCAGAAGGGCCTCTGTGTCCATCCATGACACTTCATCGTTTTCCAGAAGTCCTATTATTTTTATATTGGCCTTCTTTGAATTATCCCAGAGATCTCTAAGATAATGATCCGTTTTTGCTCTCTATTTCTCTTCCTCTTTGAGAGTTTGGGAGCATTCGAAGGCTTTATCTTCCATGTCAGAAATCCTTTCTTTTGCTTGGTCCATTCTGTTGCTGAAGGATTCTACTGTATTTTTCATATCTTTAAGGGCTGAAAATTCTTGCTTCAGTGTGTCTAAGTCTTTGGTTGTTTTGTCTTTAAATTCGTTAAATTCTTGAGACAACTTTTGAATTTCTCCTCGGATTCCTAATTACATTTTATCAATCTTGTCTGCAATTCAAATTCTGAATTCGATTTCTGACATGTCTGACTGTTGTTTATGGATGGGATCTTAAATTACGTCTGCCATATCGTTCATTGGGGTAGTTGATCTATTCTGGTTATTCATGAGACCAGAGTTTTTACGCTGATTCCACCCCATGATTGTTTTACTCCCTTTGATTTTTTACCGTGGGGTTTAGTTGAGGGCCCGTTCAGTGTTGTGGCCTGAGAGACTGGGGCCCTGTATGGTGTGGTGGGGCTAAGTGGTTCTGACTTATTTTCAAATGGCTTCTGCTTGACCCCAGTGAAACACTTGCTCTGGGTTGAAGTCTCAGTTCTCTGAGTCAGTCCTGTCCTGTAAGTTTCCTGGGTCTGTGAGTCACCTCAGGCAAATCCTATACTCAGGTATGGCCTCCTCTGGTTCCCCAGGGAGGCAGGGGGTGTTTTTTCAGCCACCTCAGGGAACTGCCACTCTGATGTGGTTCTCCCCCAGCCTCACTCCTGTGTCCCAGATTCAGGACCAACCAGCCACATTTCAGGCACTGTCCACGCCGCATCAAATCCTCCAAGCATCTGGACTCCCATGGGACAGGCCTCCCAATCCCAGAGTGTGGGTGGGGTGGGGTGCCGGAAGCCCAGAGCCGCCGACCATGAGAACACTTAGTTCCTCCCAAACTTTAACTCCACTGCACCGCCGCAGCCCCAGCCTCCAGGTTTCAGAGTGAGGGCAGGGTGGGGGTAGTGGTGGGAGCCCAGGGCTGCCGGCAGTGAACCCACTCATTTCTACTTAGTTCATTACCCAGCCGCCCGGCTTGTGCTCAGGTCTCCAGATCACAGAGCGAGGGCAGGGTGAGCGCCAGGAACCCAGAGCCCAGATTCTCTACCCGGCCGCAGTGCCGCAGCTCAAGCCTTCAGGCTTCAGAGTGAGGGCGGTATGGGCAGAGCAGCTGGAGCCCAGAGCTGCCAGCAGCGAATAGACTCAGTTTGACCCAGTTCCTTGCCCGGCCACATGGCAAGTTTTCAGTTCTCCAGAACACAGAACGAGGGTGGGGGGAGTGCCGGGAGCCCAGAGCCATCGGCAGTGAGCACACTCAGCTCCCTCCTGTTCTCTCCCCTGGCCGGAGCCATGCAGCTCAAGCCTTCCAGCTTCAAAGTGAGGGTTGGGTGGGGAGAGCAACAGGAGCTCGGATGTGCTGGCATCAAACAGACTCAGTTCGACCAGTTCCTTGCCCGGCCACACTGCAGGTGCTTAGGTCTCCAGACCACAGAGCGAGGGCAGGGGGAGCACCAGAAGCCCAGAGCCAGGAGCCCAGCACCGCCGGTAGAAAGGTCACAGAGCTCCGCTCAGTTTTATGCATTTTTATATTGCTGCCGAAGGAGCGCTGCTGCACCACGCCTCAGGGAAGCGCCGCCCTGGTGAGGGTCGCCCTCCTCTGACTGTCCTCACCTCTCTCCCATGCCCCAGAATCAGCGCTGACCAGCTGCAGCTCGGGGACTGTCCTCCCCCCTCTAGAAGTCACCCACGAATCCAAACTCCTGGGGGACAGGCTTTTAGACCTCAGAGAGAGTGGAGGGAAGTTCTGGGAGCTCAGAGTTGCCAGCAAAGGATATTTACAGTTTTATACAGTTTTATGTCTGGCAGGAGACCACTTAGGCACCCTAGTAAGGGAGGTAGTTCCAGATTTTAGTAGGTTTCTCCTGTGAAATGAAGTGGGAGGACCTTTGATTTCTGCCCATTTGTTTGTGGGGTTCTTAAGCCAATCAGGTCAGGGAGGGGGGACTCGCGTCCGCTTGGTGGTGAGTTTTGTACTTTTGTTTGTGTCCTTGTGGTCGCAGCTGTCCTCAGCAGGGTTGATGTGCGTTCTTCAACTTTCTCACTTGGTGCTGCTTGAATCCATCAGGTTATTTGATAAATTTTAATCCCCTGAATCTCCTTCAGGACGGGAGACTCTGTGGAAAGCTGGCTTCAGTTTGCCATCTTGTCTCCACCCCCCTATGTACCACAATTTATTAATCCATTCGTGGTCCAATGGACACTTGGGCTTTTTTGATGACTTAACAATTGTCAATTGGGCTGCAATAAACATTCTTGTACAAATATCTTCGTTATAATGTGATTTTTGGTCTTCTGGGTATATACCTAGTAGAGGACTTGTAGGATTGAATAGCAGATCTATTTTTAGATCTCTAAGTGTTCTCCAAACATCTTTCCAAAATGAATGTATTAATTTGCCTTCCCAGCAGCAGTGTAGAAGTGTTCCCTTTTTCCCACATCCACACTAACATCTCTGGTCTTATGATTTTGTGATATGGGATAATCTTACTGGAGTTAGATGGTATCTCAAGGTAGTTTTGATTTGCATTTCTCTGATGATTAAACAGGATGAGCATTTTTTCATATGTCTGTAGGCCAGGAACCCGTCTTCTTCAGAGAAGTTTCTCTTCAAGTCCTTTGCCCAGTTATTAAACCTTTGTCGGAGACATAACCTGCAAATATCTTCTCCCATTCTGAGGGCTGTCTTCTTGTTTTACTTACTGTGTTCTTATCTGTGCAGAAGTTTTTTAGTTTGATCAGGTCCCAGGAGTGTATTTTTGAAGCTGCTTCAATTGCCTGGGAGTTCCTCCTCATAAAATACTCACACAGACTGATTTCTTCAATG
Organism: Nycticebus coucang; assembly: GCF_027406575.1. Classification (NCBI taxonomy): domain Eukaryota; kingdom Metazoa; phylum Chordata; class Mammalia; order Primates; family Lorisidae; genus Nycticebus; species Nycticebus coucang. The sequence continues at coordinate 65,913,387 of NC_069804.1, forward strand.
ATTTTCCCTACACTCTCTTCTAGTATTTTTATATTTTTATGTCATAAGTTTAAATCTTTAATCCAGTGAGAGTATATCTCAGTTAATGGTGAAAGGTGTGGCTCTAGTTTCAGTTTTCTACAGGTTGCCAACAGTTCACCCAGACCACTTGTTAACTAGGGAATCTTTTCCCCACTGAATGTTTCTAATTGGCTTGTCAAAGGTCAATTAATGGTAAATAGCTGGTTTCATGTTTTGGTTCTCTATTCTATTCCAGACACCTACTTCTCTGTTTTGTGCCAGTGCCTTGCTGTTTTGATCACTATAGATTTATATCATAGTCTGAGGTCAGGTAGCATCATTCCTCCTGCTTTGTTCTTATTTCTGAGTAATGTCTTGGCTGTTGGAGGTTTTTTGCTGATTCCATATAAAACGAAGTATTGTTTTTTAAAGATCTTTAAAGTATGATAGGGAAGCTTTAATAGGGATTGCATTAAAATTATACATTGCTTTGGGTAGTATGGACATTTTAACGATGTTGATTCTTCCCAGCCATGAGCATGGTATGTTTTTCCATTTGTTAAGGGTTTCAGCTATTTCTTTTCTTAGAGCTTTATAGTTCTCTTTGTAGAGATTCTTCACGTTCTTTGTTAGAAAAACTCCCAAATATTTCATCTTTTTGGGCACTACTGTGAACGGAATAGAGATCTTAACTTTTTTTTCAGCTTGACTGTTGTTGGTATATATAAAGGCTATGCCGCACCCACGGCACCATAGCCGTAGTGAGGCGGCGCTGTCCGCGTTCTAGAACGACGGGAAGGTGGATTGTGCTCCACGGAGCTTAGCCCCCAGCGCCCCCAGTATGCACAGCATCAGAAATGTTGCCTAGCATGCTCAGTTACCCGCTTAAGTTTAAAGATTGTGGCATCTATTCATGTGTTTGTCATTCTGTACCAGAAGTCTGTTTGTTCTGATAAACTATCAATATGTACTTTCTTAAGAATGAACACAATACACTGTTGATCCAAATATAACACCACCTCATGAGCTTACTAGACTCAGTGGCACTACTAATGAACACACAAAGAGGTTTTTCCCACCATAAATATCAGTGGGGACAGAAAAAACAGAATAAATGCATAAACAGAACTTTTACAAGACATGACCTCCCACAATAAGGATTTGTTCAAACATCTTGCTTCACTAATTTTCATATGTAATACAAATCAATAGAGTAGTTTAATGTTTAACAAACAATCAATTATGAATCAAAGTATAGTTACTAATAAGAGTAAAAATATATAGAAAATATATATAAAAGTAGTCAAGCATTATACATAAAAGAATATGTCCAGCTGTTTTAAAAATAAGATCATAAGAAACTGAAAAGAGTTACAGGACTGAGAAGAGTTGTAAGCCTTGACATTCCTAAAGAGGGAGTAAGCAGGTGTTACTGATAAACCACCTCCCTCCGGAGAGCAAAACCTTGAAAACATGTAATGCATGATAAACCGCATATGCAGACACAAAGATAATTTACAAGCATAAGCAGAATGAAGATTGCATTGTTTGAACCTTGGAAAGAAAATGTATAAATACCAACATATACTCTCAGTAAAATTTACAGCTGCATACTTTAACCCGTAGTGTGCCAGACTGTCATTCCTGCGCCGACCTCTCAACTTTCCTCGTTCCTTCTCCCTGCTTTCCCTCGGACTGGAGCCCACCGACAGGGTGGTCCGTGGCAAGGCTACCAATTTATAAGTGTTGATTTTGTAACCTGAGACTCTGCTGTACTCTCTGATGACCTTTAAGAGTTTTGTAGTGGAATCACTGTTGTTTTCCAGATATACAATCATATCATCTGCAAAGAGTGAAAGTTTGATCTCTTCTGACCCTATATGGATACACTTTATCGCCTTTTCTTACCTAATTGCAGTGGCTAAAACTTCCATTACAATGTTTAAGAGCAGGGTGGACAATGGGCAACCTTGTCTGGTTCCTGATGTTAGTGGAAATGATTTCAATTTAACTGCATTCAATATGATATTGGGGAGGTGGAGAATGAGGGCGGACAGGACGGAGGTGTGGCCCACCTCTCCCAAGCCACCAGGTGAGAGGAAAGGCGGTCTGGACCTTCCCTGTCTGTGGATTATTGGAGTGGACAGACAGCTGGAGACGCCCAGCGAACTGTCGGTTTGCTATATATGAGGAGTAATTTAAAATCACAGACTCTGTTGTAGAGATTCTTCCCTGCTCAGCCATGCTGGCCAGCAGGCCCTTCCCCTACAGAGGTCAGCAGCTTGTAAATGCTGACAAAATCCAATTGACAAATAATTAATCCTGAACTGAGGGAGGCTTCCGAAAGGAGTGCCACTCAAAACCACAGGGAGCTGGGAAAACTGTTGGACAATTGTAGGGAAGGGATCCTGCCCGGGAAACAGACATTTTGAACTGCCCAAAAGGGCAGGCACCATTCCCCCAGGCGTTGGAGGGGGCTGGTGGTTCAGGCTGCACGGCAAACTGGCGGGCGCCCATCCAAATGGGAAACTCTGATCCATAAAACTCAGAATAATTCCCCCGAGCACTCCAACCACGGGAACCAGCTTGAAGCCTAGGACCTGGCTTTGGCTTCTGGAGCTGCGAAGCTAATGAAGCCGTGGACCCGCTTTGGCTGCTGAAACCGTGATAACCAGCTACAGGAGGTAGAGCCGGGAGCCCGCCACCAAAAGCGCTAACTCAGCACCGCTCCCCTTATGGCTGTCGCCAGGTGCAGGGGAACCTGGAAACAGAGTGGAGAGACTTAGGAAGTGTGGACACCTGCACTGAGGGGGAAAGACTGTCGCAAGTCCTGTCTGGAAAAGAACAGCCGAGGTTGCACAATTCTTAGGCAACAGTCTTTTACAGAAACACCAAAATGGTGATAGACCATGGAAGGTGGTTACCATGGCAACGGTATAAACTGTGAATCAGGTATAAGTCTCGGAACCACTTACAGCGCCACCTGGTGTCCAGAAAGTATATCGCAGTATGAATATATTCCTGTGAAAGTTGATTGCTACAGCAGACATATAGATATTTATAGGTATATTTCTACACACCAGAATATTTTTGTAGTTGGTACCTTTTTTTGTTTTGCTTTTGGTTTTCGTGGGTTTTTTTGCTTTGTTTTGTTTTGTTTTTGTCTTTTTTCCTCACCATTTTCTTAGAGGAGATTTCAATAATTTTTTATTATTACGTTTTATATAGAAATATCTTTTATTTCTATGTCTTCTAATTTTAATTTCTTCTTCATTTTCATTTAACATTCCTTCTAACAACACTATTTTCTCTCTTTTTTCCTTTCTTTCAATTCTTTTATATTATCACAATTTTATTGCAGTTGTTCTTATATTGCTGTTGTTGTGGCTGTTGACTGTATGTCTATGTGTTTCCATCTGTCTCTGTATCTATGGGCCTATGTGCCTGGTAACATTTGAATCTGTTTATTTGTTCATTTGGTCTCAATGAGCTTGGTGTTACAACCTGCAAATCTGAGCTCCTAGCACTCCCTTCCACTCTCACACCGTGATCTGGAGACCTGCCCCCCCAAGAGTCCAGATTCTTGGGTGAATTCTTGAGAGATGTAGACAGGACGTGGACTGCAGCTGAGTAGTGCTGCCTCTGTAGCAAAGGAGCGAGAAGATGATGGTCGGCTTAGAGGTAATTACACTGGAGCGGTGGTGCCCAGAGGTGCAAAGCAACAGCCGTCTTCAGCAATAACAAGGCCCACACCCAAATAACCCATAGCCTCTCCTACTGTCTTCCTGGGCAACCAAATGAGGCCGAGCATCTTCTCAGATGGCAACCACCATGGAACAGACATGGGACTGAAACACAGGCCCCATGAGTAAAGTGTTTTCCTGAGATGTTACCGACTAGGGTGGAACACGGGGACTAGAGAACACACCCGCAGAGCCAGGAAATTCCCAGGGTGGGGCTCATCAAGAGGACGGCTCTACTGAGCCTAAGATGCACCTGGCCCTTAGGGGATCACCAGCTTATAGACAAAGGAGGCAAACAGGCTACAGCCAACAACTGATCGTGCTGCGAATACAAACATGCAGGACTGAAGACAGAGACTGAAGCACAGGGTCTGGGAACTCAAATCACCCTCTCCTCTGCAGAGGAATCTGGCAAGGTCAGAAACAAACTCCCACAGGGTTGGTCCCTTCACCCTGTAACATAAACTAAGGGTGGGGCTGGAAATGAGTGAACACCTCCACCTACCATCAAGTGCCCAAAGTTAACAGGCCACACCACCCCCTGCTGGATAAAGACAGAGAATAGCGGCCTAGTCGAGCAGACACACACTACCCTGTGACTTAGGCAGGTGCAAACCCCTGGAGTATCTGCTTACTCAGGCAAATGACTGGGTCACAGCCCTGTGGGGCTAGCAGCAACTGGGTGTGACATAGCTGCAAGGTGGGGAAGGAGTGATCAATCTTCCCAGACTGATCCATTTATTGGTGGCTCTTCCTGACTCCACACAGCACTAGAGAAAGCCATTTCAGAGCAGTCACCAGACCCCTGTGACCCAGTTCCCAGGGACCTCTTGAAATCTCCCACCTGAGGCAGATACTGACTGAAACAATTGACTTGGACCTTTTGAACTGAGTCACTCACCTGGGGACTATCCAGGTGGTGCCCTGGGTGTGTGGTTGTAGATAGGTTTGATTTTCCTTTTCCATTTGTTGCCTGTGGTGGGTGGGGTGACTTAATTGCTGGTATTTCTGCACAGCTGAGACTTCAACACAGAGTAACTGTTTCACTAGGGTCACATAGAAACAAGCTGAAAACAAGATAGAACCACTTAGCCCCTCTACAGCAAACAGGGCCCCAGTTTTCAGGCCACAGCACTGTATGGGTCCTCAACAAAACACAAGAGGAAAATCAAAGGGAGTAAAACAATCCTAGGGCAGAATTAGCAGAAAAACTCTGGTAACATGAATAACTAGAATAGATCAACTCCCCCAAGGAAAGATACGGCAGATGTAATTGAAGATCCCATTCAGAAATAACTGACTGAGAAGTCAGAAATGGAATTCAGAATTTGGATCGCAGACAAGATTAACAAAATGGAATTAGGAATTCATGGAGAAATTCAAAAGCTGTTTCAAGAATTTAACAAATTTAAAGAAAAAACCACGAAAGACTTAGACACACTGAAACAAGAATTTGCAGCCCTCAAAGATATGAAAAATACAGTAGAATCCCTGAGCAACAGAATGGACCAAGCAGAAGAAAGGATCTCTGACATGGAAGATAAAGCCTTTGAACGCTCCCAAACTCTCACAGAGGAAGAGAAATGGAGAGCAAAAATGGATCACTCACTCAGAGAGCTCTGGGATAACTCGAAGAAGGCAAATATTCATCTCATAGGAATTCCTGAAACAGATGAAGTGGCCTCACTGGGCGCAGAGGCCCTTCTGCATGAAATTATGAAAGAGAATTTTCCAGACATGCCTAGAGAACCTGAAATTCAGATAGCAGATAGCTTCTGAACCCCAGCATGACTCAACCCCAATATGATATCCCCCAGGCATATCATGATTAACTTCACTAAAGTTAATATGAAGGAGAAAATTCTCAAAGGGGCCTGGCGAAAGAAATCTATTACCTTCAAAGGGAAGAACATTAGAATGACTGCAGATCTCTCTGCTGAAACTTTTCAAGTCAGAAGAGGGTGGTCATCAATGTTTAATCTCCTCAAGCAAAATAACTTTCAACCCCGGATATTTTACCCAGCTAAACTGAGTTTCATTTACAACTGAGAAATTAAATACTATAATGACATACATATGCTAAAGAAATTTGCCATAACCAAACCAGCTCTTCAGGATATTCTCAGACCTATCCTCCAAAATAAACAACACAATCCTCTACTACAAAAGTAAACTCACACAGAAACTTCTCATCAAACTCCAACTTCCACAGTGGCAAAAGGATTAAAAATGCCCACTGGACTTTTGAAAAACTCAATACCCCAAATTTCACCAAGCTTATCAATACTCTCCATTAATGTGAATGGCTTAAACTGCCTTCTTAAGAGACATAGTTTAACTGACTGGATACAAAAACTCAGGCCAGACATTTGTTGCATACAAGAGTCACATCTTAACTTAAATGACAAATACAGACTCAGGGTGAAAGGATGGTCATCCCTATTTCAGGAAAATGGTAACCAGAAAAAACAGGAGTTGCAATTTTATTTGCGGATACAATAGGCTTTAAACCCACAAAAGTGATGAAGGACAAAAATGGTCACTTCTTAATTGTTAAGGGTAAGACACAACATGATGAGATTTCAATTGTTAATATTTGTGCACCCAACCAGAATGCACCTCAATTTATAAGAGAAACCCTAACAGACATGAGCAACTTGATTTCCTCCAACTCTATAATAGTCGGAGATTTTAACATTCCTTTAGCAGTGACAGATGGATCCTCCAACAAAAAGCTGAGTAAAGAAATTCTAGATTTAAATCTAACAATCCAGCATTTATATTTAGCAGACATCTACAGAACATTTCATCCCAACAAAACTGAATACACATACTTCTCATCAGCCCATGGAACTTACTCCAGAATCGATCACATCTTAGGTCACAAGTCTAACCTCAGTAAATTTAAAGGAATAGAAATTATTCCATGCATCTTCTCGGACCATCATGGAATAAAATTTGAGATGAGTAACACCACAAATCTGCGTACACATACAAAACTTGGAAGTTAAATCACATTGTAATGAATGATAGCTGGGTCAGAGATGAGATCAAGAAGGACATTGCCAAATTTTTGGAATAAAACTACAATGAAAACACGAACTATCAGAACCTCTGGGACACCGCAAAGGCAATTCTAAGAGGGAAATTTATAGCATTGCAAGCCTTCCTCAGGAGAACGGAAAGAGTGGAAGTAAGCAACTTAATGGGACATCTCAAGAGACTGGATATGGAAGAACACTACAACCCCAAATCCAGTAGAAGAAAAGAAATAACCAAAATCAGAGCAGAACTAAATGAAATGGAAAACAAAAGAATAATACAACAGATCAATAAATGAAAATCTGTTTTTTTCAAAAGGTCAACAAAATAGATAAACCTTTGGCCAACCTTATGAGGAAAAAAGGAGTAAAATCTCTGATCTCATCAATCAGAAGTAACAGACGAAATAACAACAGACTCCTCAGAAATCCAAAAATACCTCAATGAATATTACAAGAAAGTTTACTCTCAGAAATACGAAAATCTGAAGGAAATTGACCGGTACTTGGAAGCACGTCACCTTCCATAACTTAAACAATATCAAGTGGAAATGTTGAACAGGCCCATATCAATTTCAGAAATAACATCAACCATACAAAATCTCCCCAAAAAGAAAAGCCCGGGACCAGATGGTTTTACGTCAGAATTCTACCAAACCTTTAAAGACAAATTAGTACCTATATTACTCAACCTGTTCCAAAAGGTAAAAAAAGAAGGAAGACTACCCAATACGTTCTATGAAACAAACATCACCCTGATCCCCTAACCAGGAAAAGACAAAACAAGAAAAGAAAATTATAGACTAATATCACTAATGAATATAGATGCAAAAATATTCAACAATATTCTAACAAACAGAATCCAGCAACATATCAAACAAATCATACATCATGACCAAGTCGGTTTTATCCCAGGATCTCAAGGCTCATTCAATATATGTAAACTTATAAATGTAATACAGCACATAAACAAATTAAAAAACAAAGACCATATGATTCTCTTAATCGATGCAGAATAATCATTTGATAACATCCAACATCCATTCATGATCAGAACACTTAAAAAATTGGTAAAGAACGGACATTTCTTAAACTGATAGAGAGCATCTACAGCAAACCCACAGCCAATATCATATTGAATGGCGTTAAATTGGAATCATTTCCACTCAGGTCAGAACCAGACAAGGCTGCCTATTGTCTCCATTACTTTTTAACATTGTAATGGAAGTTTTAGCCACCGCAATTAGGGAAGAAAAGGTGATCAACGGTATCCACATAGGGTCAGAAGAGATCAAACATTCACTCTTCGCAGATGATATGATTGTATATCTGGAAAATACTAGGGACTCTACTACAAAACTCTTAGAATTGATCAAAGAATACAGCAGTGTCTCAGGTTACAAAATCAACATTCATAAATCGGTAGCCTTTATATATACTAAAAATAGTCAAGTTGAAAAAACAATTAAGGACTCTATCCCATTCACAATGGTGCCAAAGAAGATGAAATACTTGGGATTTTATCTAACAAAGGACGTGAATGATCTATATAAAGAGAACTATGAAACTCTAAGAAACGAGATAGCTGAGAATGTTAACAAATGGAAAAATATACCATGCTCGTGGTTGGGAAGAATCAACATTGTTAAAATGTCCATACTACCCAAAGCAATATATAATTTCAACGCAATCTCCATTAAAGCTCCACTGTCATACTTTAAAGATCTTGAAAAAATAATTCTTCGTTTTATATGGAATCAGAAAAAACCTCTAATAGCCAAGACATTACTCAAAAATAAAAACAAAGCAGGAGAAATCACGCTACCAGACTTCAGAATATTCTACAACTCAATGGTGATCAAAACATCATGGTACTAGCACAAAAACAGAGAACTAGATGTCTGGAACAGAATAGAGAACCAAGAGATGAATCCAGCTAATTATCATTATTTAATCTTTGACAAGGAAATTAAAAATATTCAGTGGGGAAATGATTCCCTATTTAACAAATGGTGCTGGGTGAACTGGCTGGAAACCTGTAGAAGACTGAAAGTGGACGCACACCTCTCACCATTAACTAAGATAGAATCTCACTGGATTAAAGATTTCAACCTAAGACATGAAACTATAAAAATACTAGAAGAGAGTGCAGGGAAAACCCTTGAAGAAATTGGGTTGTGAGAGTTTATAATGAGAAGGACCCCCCGGGCAATTGAAGCTGCTTCAAAAATACACTATTTGGACTTGATCTAACTAAAAAGCCTCTGCACAGCCAGGAACACAGTGAGTAAAGCAAGCCAACAGCCCTCAGAATGGGAGAAGATATTTGCAGGTTATGTCTCCGACAAAGGTTTAATAACTAGAACCCACAGAGAACTCAAACGCAAGAAAAGAACAAGGGATCCCATCGCAGGCTTGGTAAGGGACCTGAAGAGAAACTTCTCTGTAGAAGACAGGCGCACGGCCTTCAGACATATGAAAAAATTCTGATCATGTTTAATCATCAGAGAAATGGAAATCAAAACTACTTTGAGATATCATCTAACTCCAGTGAGACTAGCCTATATCACAAAATCCCAAGACCAGAGATGTTGGCGTCGATGTGGAGAAAATGGAACACTTTTGCACTGCTGGTGGGAATGCAAATTAATACGTTCCTTTTGGAAAGAGATATGGAGAACACTTAGAGATCTAAAAATAGATCTGCCATTCAATCCTGTGATCCCTCTACTGGGCATATACCCAGAAGACCAAAAATCACACCATAACAAAGATATTTGTACCAGAATGTTTATTGCAGCCCAATTCATAATTGCTAAGTCATGGAAAAAGCCCAAGTGCCCATCGATCCACGAATGGATTAATAAATTGTGGTATATGTACACCATGGAATATTATGCAGCCTTAAAGAAGGAGGAGTCTTTACCTCTTTCATGTTTACATGGATGGTGCTTGGAACATATTCTTCTTAGTAATGTGTCACAAGAATGGAAGAAAAATTACCCAATGTACTCACCCTTATTATGAATCTAATGTAGGACCTTCACATGAAAGCAATAATCCAGTTACAACCTAAGAACAGGTAGAAAGAGGAAAGGGAGGGGAGGGACGTGGGAGGTAGGTGGAGGGAGGGGGATTAATGGGGTTACACCTGCAAGGCAGCTTACAAGGGTTTATGTGAATCCTAGTAAATGTGTAATGTAAAGGTCTCGGCAAAATTACTAAGAAAATGCTATGAAAGCTATGTTAACTAGTGTGATGAAAATGTGTCAAACAATCTATGAACCAAGTGTATGGTGGCCCATGATCATATTAATGTACACAGCTATGATTTAATAATAATAAAAGAAAGGAAAAAGAAAAACAAAACAAAAATAAATAAAATGTGCAATCCAAAAAAAAAATGCTCAACATCACTAACCATCAAGGAAATGCACATTAAAACCACAATAAGATATCGCCTCAATATGATATTTGTTGTGGGTTTGCTGTAGATAGCCTCTATCAGTTTAAGAACTGTCACTTCTACACCAATTTCCTTAAGAGTTCTGATCATGAAGGATGCTGGATATTGTCACAAGCTTTTTCTGCATCAATTGAGAGAATAATATGGTTTTTGTTTTTTAATTTGTTTATTTGCTCAGTTATACTTATAGATTTACATATATTAAACCAGCCTTGAGACCCTGGGGACAAAACCGTCTTGGTCATGATGTATAATTTGTTTGATGTTTTGCTTTATTCTGTTTGTTAAGATCTTGTTGAATATTTTTGCATCTATATTCATTAGTGATATTGGTCTATAATTTTCTTTTCTTGTTGGGTCTTTTCCTGGTTTGGGGGTCAGAGTGATGTTTGCTCCCTAGAGCGTGTTTCGTAGTCTTCCTTCTTTTTCTACATTTTGGACAGGTTGAGAAATATAGGTACTAGTTCCTCTTTAAAGGTTTGGTAAAATACTGAAGTGAAGACTTCTGGTCTGGGGCTTTTCTCTTTAGGTAGATTTCGTATGGTTGATGCTATTTAAGAACTTCATATTGGCCTGTCCAACATTTCCACTCGATTTTGGCTAAGTCTTGGAAGGTCACGTGCTTTGAAGTTTTGGTAAATTTCCTTCAGATTTTCATATTTCTGAGAGTAAAGTTTCTTGTAATATACATTAAGGATTTTTTTAATTTCTGAGGAGTATGTTGTTATTTCGTTTTTGTCGTTTTTGTGTGATGAAATTAGAGGTTTTACTTTTTTTTCTCGTTATGTTAGCCAAATTTTTATCTGTTTTATGGACCTTTTCAAAAAACAAACTTTGATTTATTGATCTCTTGTATAATTCTTTTGTTTTCAATTTCATATAATTGTGGTCTAATTTTGGTTATTTATTATTATTTTTTTTTTACTGGGTTTTGGGTTGGAATGTTCTTCCTTTTCTAGTTGCTTGAGATGTTCCGTTAACTTGGTAACATCATCTTTTTTTGTTCTTTTGAGGAAGACTTGCAGTGCTATAAATTTACCTCTTAGGATGGCCTTTGCAGTATACCAGAGGTTCTGATTATTTGTTTCTTCATTGTTGTTTTGTTCCAAAAATTTGGCAATTTTGTTTTTGATCTCATCTTTAACTCAGCTATCATTGAGCATAAGGTTATTTAACTTCTATGTTTTTGTATGAGTATGCACGTTCCTGTTACTGAGTTCAAGTTTTATTCCATGGTGGTCCAAGAGGATGCAAGGAATAATTTCTATTCCTTTAACTTTACTGAGGTTAGACTTGTGACCTAAGATGTGATTGATTTTGGAGGATGTTCTGTGGGCTGATGAGAAGTATGTGTATTCACTTTGCTTTGGATGAAATGTTCTGTAGATGTCTGCTAAATCCAAATGTTGGATGGTTACATTTAAATCTAAAATTTCTTTGTTCAGATTCTTCTTTTTTTTTTTTCTTTGCTTAGCTTTTTATTGGAGGATCTATCCAACACTGCCAAAGGAATGTTGAAATCTCCTATTATGGAGCTGGATGAAATCAAGTTGCTCATGTCTGTTAGAATTTCTCTCATAAATTGAGGCACATTCTGGTTAGGTGCATAAATATTCATAATTGAAATCTAATTATGTTGAGTATTACTCTAAACAAATATGAAGTGACCTTTCTTATTTTTCCTTAGTTTTGTTGGTTTAAAGGGTATTGTGTCTGCAAATAGAACTGCAACACCTGCTTTTTTCTGATTACCATTTGCCTGAAATATGGACGACCATCCTTTCACCCTGAGTCTATATTTATCTCTTAAGGTAAGATGTGACTCTTGAATGCAGCCAATATCTGGCCTGAGTTTTTATATCCAGTCAGGTAACCTGTGCCTCTTTAGAGGACAGTTTAAGTCATTCACATTAATGGTGAATATTGATAAGTCTGGTAAAATGTTTGGTATCGAGCTTTTCAAAAGTGCAGTGGACATTTTTAATTTTTTCACCACTGTGGAAGGCGGAGTTTGATCCAAAGTTTCTGAGTGAATTTACTTTTGTTGTAGAGAATTGGGCTGGTCATTATGGAGGATAGGTCTGATAATATCCTGATTAGCTGGTTGGTCATGGCAAATTCCTTCAACATATGAATGTCTTTAAAGTATTTAGTTTTTTTTATCATAAATGAAACTCAGTTTAGCTTGATATGGGATCCAGGATGGAAAGTTATTTTGTTTTATGAGATGAAAAGTCGATGATCACCCTCTTCTGTCTTGAAAAGTTTCAGCGGAGAGATCTGCAGTCATTCTGATATTCTTCCCATTGTAGGTAATGGATATCTTACATCTGGCTCCTTTTAGAATTTTCTCCTTCATATTAACTTTAGTGAAGTTAATTATGATATGCCTCAGGGATGTCTTATTGGGATTGAGTCATGCTGGGGTTCCGAAAATGTCTGCTATCTGAATTTCAGAATCTCTAGGCGTGTCTGGAAATTTCTCTTTCATAACTTCATGGAGAAGGGCTACTGTGCCAGGCGAGGCCACTTCGTTGGTTACAGGGATTCCAATGAGGCAGATATTAGCCTTCTTCGAATTATCCCAGAGTAGTCTGAGAGAATGATCTGTTTTTGCTCTCCATTTCTCTTCCTCTTTGAGAGTTTGGGAGTGTTCAAAATCTTTGTCTTCAGTGTCAGAAATTCTTTCTTCTGCTTGCTCCACTCTGCTACTGCTGGATTGTACTGTATTTTTCAATCTTTGAAGGCTGCAAATTCTTGCTTCAGTGCATCAAAATCTTTTGTTGTTTTTTCTTTAAATTCACTAAATTCTTGAGACAACTTTTGCATTTCTCCTCGAATTTCTAATTCTGACTTTTGAATTGCTCCTTAAATTTCTAATTCCAAATTTTCCTCCATTCTATTCATCTTGTTTGCTATCCAAATTCTGAATTCGATTTCTGACATCTCAGCTATCTGTTTATGAATGAGACCTTCAGTTACATCTGTCATATCTTTCCTTGGGGGGGAGGGTTGATCTATTCTGGTTATTCATGTTACCACAATTTTTCTGCTGATTCCACCCCATGGTTATTTTACACTGTTTGACATTTCCCCTGCAACTTTGTCGAGGACCCGTATAGTGCTATTGACTGAGAAACTGGGGACCTTTTTGGTGTGGTGGAGCTAAGTGGTTCTGTCTTGTTTTCTGCTGGTCTCTGTCCGACCCTATTGAAACTGTTACTCTGGGTTAACATCTCAGCTGTGGAGAAATAACATCAATTATGCCACCACACCCCCCTCAGATAATAAGGAAAATTGGAAAAGGAATATCAAATCTTCCTACCATCACACACCTATTGCACCCCTTGAATAATCCTCGTGCGATTGGCTCAGTTCAAAAGGTCGAAATCATTTGTCTGAGTCAGCACCTGTCTCAGGCGGGAGAGTTTAAAATGTCTCTGGCACCTGGATTACAGAGGTCTGGGGACAACTCAAGTATGACTTCCTCCGGAGCTCTGTGAATTCAGGAGGCCCCACCCAGCAAATAGATAAGTCTTGGAAAATTGATGCCTCTTTCCCCACTTTGCACCTCTGTCACACCCAGTCACTGATAACCACATAGGGCTTTAACCCAGTTGCCTTCAGTGAGCAGATACTCCAGCTGTTTGCACCTGCCTGAATCACAAGGAAATCTATATCTGCTCTGCCTCTCTATCCAACAAGAAGTGGTGAGGCCTGACAACCTCGGGTGCTTGATGTAGGCTGGAGGGTGTTCACTCAGTTCCAGCCCTGCCCCTGATTAATGTTACTGAAGGAACAGAACAACTTGTGGGAATTTGTTTCTGTCCCTGCTAAATTCACCTGCAGAAGTGAAGCTATTTTGAGACCCCCAAACCTGCACCTTAGGCCCTGTCTTTGCTCATGCAGGTTTGTATTCGCAGCATGGTTAGGTGTCACTTCTAGCCTCTCGCCTTCTTTTGTCTATAGGCTGACGATCCCCTGAGGGCCAGTTGCATCTTAGGTTCAGCAAAGCAGTCCTCTGGGTTAGCCCCACCTTGGGAATTCCCTGGCTTTGCCTGCCTGTTTTCTAGTCCCCGTACTCCACCCAGGCTGGAACTGCCTCAGGCAAATGCTTTACTCATGGGGCCTGCGTTTCATTGCCAGATCTGTTCCACAGTGTTTGCCACCTGAGAAGATGCCCGAAAAGTCTGGTTGCCCAGGGAGACAGGGAGTGTGGCTTCAGAATATCTGGGGGTGAGCCCTACTGTTGCCAAAAATGGCTACTGCTCTGTGCCTTGGAACACCACCTCTCTGGTGTGGTTCCCCCTCAGCCAACCATCATCTCCTTACTTCCATGCCACAGAATCAGCACTGAACTGCTGCAGTCTAGGCCCTGTCCATAGCCATAGGGAAATCACCCAGGAATCTGGACTCTTGGGAGGAAGGCCTCAGATTGAGAGTGGAGGAGAGTGCTTGGAGCTCAGAATTGTAGGTAGAGATTATATACAGTTTTCTACAGTTATATGCCTGGAAGGAGAATGTCATGGCACCCTAGCAGGGGAGATAGGTCCAGTTTTTAGAGGGTCTCACCCATGAAGTGTAGTGGGAGGACCTTTGAACTCTGCTCGTTTGTTTGTGGGGCACTCTGAGCTGTTCTCATGGGGGAGGGTACTCCTGTCTGCTTGGTTATGAATTTTGTACCTTTTGTTTGTATCCTTGGGGTCACAACTCGCCTCAGTGGGTTTGATGTGCGTTCTTCAATCTTCTCTCTTGGTGAAGCTCTAATCCACCAGGTTACTTGTTAAATTTATGTCCTTTAACTCTCCTTCTGGACAGGAGCCTATTGTGTTTGTCACTCTCCATCTTTCTCTTATACTGAGAATTGACTCTCTCTCCAATTCCTCTTCAAGATACTGCTTCCTATGGTCCGAACAGGTGTCCCTGATTGCGGTTTTGGCCAGCCACCCCTGTCCTAATTTTCAGTTAACACAACAAACAGGGCAGTGGTGGTGAATGCTTGGGGTCCCTGCAGATGCTGCTTCCCCGGTAATGTATTTTTGATGCTGCTTCAATTGCCTAGGGTGTCTTCCTCAAGAAGAATTCTCCCAGGCCAATTTTCTCAAGCATTTTCCCTGCACTCTCTCTAAGAATGTTTGTAGTTTCATGTCTTAAGTTTAAGTCCTTTAACCAGTGAGAGTCAATTTTTGTTAGAGGATAAAGGTGTAGGTCCAGTTTCAGTCTTCTACAAGTTGCCAGCCAATTCGTCCAACACCATTTATTGAATAGAGAATCTCTCCCCCTATTTATATTTTTAATAGGCTTATCAAAATTCAGATGACAATAAGTGTCTAAGTGTCCTTCCTTCCTTCCTTCCTTCCTTCCTTCCTTCCTTCCTTCCTTCCTTCCTTCCTTCCTTCCTTCCTTCCTTCCTTCCTTCAAGACCAAGAGCTGGACCCTCTATTTTTGTGCCAGTACCCCTCTATTTTTGTGCCAGTACCATGCTGTTTTGATCACTATTGATTTATAATATAGTCTAAAGACTAGAAGCGTGATTTCTCCCAATTTGTTTTTATTTTTGAGTAATGTATTGGCTATTTGAGGATCTTTCTATTTTTATATAAAATGAAGTATTAATTTTTCCAGGTCTTTAAAATATGAGACATGTGCTTTAATAGGGATCATGTTAAATCAGTAGATTCCTTTAGATAGTATAGAAATTTTAACAATGTTGGTTCTTGCCAGCAATGAGCATGGCATATTTTTTCAATTTGTTAACATCTTCAGCTATTTCTTTTCTCAGAGTTTCATAGTTTTCTTTATAGAGATCTTTCATGTCCTTAGTTAGATACACTCCCAGATATTTCATCTTCTTTGGCACTATTGTAAAGGGAATAGAATCCTTGATTGTTTTTTTGCCTTGACTAATGTTGATGTATATAAAGGCTACAGATTTATGATAATTTTGTATCCTGCTAAATTAGTATATTCCATGATCACTTCTAGGAGTTTTGTAGTTGATTCCCTGGGGTTTTCCAGATAAATAGTCATATCGTCTGTGAAGAGTGACAGTTTGATCTCCTCTGGTCCTATTTAGATCCCCTTGATTGCCTTCTCTTGTCTGATTGCCATGGCTACAACTTCCATTATAATGCTAAAAAGCAGTGGGGACAGTGGGCACCCTTGCATGGGTCCTGATCTGAGCGGAAATTATTTCAATTATACTCCATTCACTATGATATTGGCTGTGGGTTTGCTGTAGATGGCCTCTATCAATTTATGAAATGTTCCATCTATACCTAATTTCTTAAGCGTTCTGATCAAGAAAGGGTGCTGGATATTGTCAAAAGCTTTTTCTGCATCAATTGAGAGAATCATATGGTCTTTGTTTTTTAACTTTTTTATGTCATGTATTTTTTTTCCTGTATTATGTTTATGGATTTACATATTTTGAACAATCCTTGGGACTCTGGGATGAAACCCACCTGGTTGTGGTTTATAATTTTTTTGATGAGTTGTTGTATTCTGTTTGCTAGGATCTTAATGAATTTATTTGCATCAATATTCATTAGAGATATTGGTCTATAATTTTCTTTTCTTGTTGGATCTTTTCCTGGTTTGGGTATCAGGGTGATATTTGCTTCATAGAATGAGTTGTGAAGTATTCCCTTTTTTTTCTATGTTTTGGAAAATATTAAGTAATATATGTACTAGTCCCTCGTTAAATAATTCTGATGTGAAGCCATCTGGTCCTGGGCTTTGCTTTTCGGGGAGATTTCTTATAGTCGTTGCTAGTTCAGAGCTTGTTATAGGCTTGTTCAACATTTCCACTTCTTTCTGGCTACGTCTAGGAGAGTGGCATGTTTCCAAGTATTGATCTATTTCCTTCAGATTTTCGTACTTCTGAGAGTAGAGTTTTATGTAGTATTCATTAAGGATGTGTTGAATTTCTGAGGAGTCTGTTGTTATTTGGTCTTCATCATTTCTGATTGAGGAAATTAGAGATTTTACTCTTCTACTTCTTGTTAGGTTAGCCAAAGGTTATCTATTTTATTGACCTTTTCAAAAAACCTACTCTTTGATTGGTTGATTTGTTGTATGATTCTTTTCTTTAAAATTTCATTTAGTTCTGCTCAAATTTTTGTTATTTTTTCTCTTCTGTTTGGTTTAGGGTTGGAAAAGTCTTCCTTTATCAGTTGCTTGAAATGTACTATTAAGTTACTGACTTCCTCTCTTTCCATTCTCATGAGGAAGCCTTGCCACACAATAAGGTTTTTTCTTAGGACTGCCTTTACTGTATTCCAGAGGTTCTGATAGTTCATTTCTTCATTATTCTTTTGTTCCAAAAATTTGGTAATTTCCTTCTTAATCTCGTCTATGACCCATCTATCATTCAGCATGTCATTATTTAATTTCCAGGTTTTTGCATGCCTGTGGAGATTCCTGTTTTTACTGAGTTCAACTTTTATTCAGTGGTGGTCTGAGAATATACAAGGATAAGTTTCTATTCTTTTAAATTTTCTGAAGTTAGACTTGTGACCTAAGATGTGATCAATTTTGGAGGATGATCTATGGGCTGATGAGAAGAATGTGTATTCAGTTTTGTGAGAATGAAATGTTCTATAGATGTCTGTTGGATACAAATGTTGAAAGGTTAAGTTAATTCTAAAATTTCTTTGCTTAGCTTCTTTTTTGAGATCTATCCAACACTGTCAGAGGAGTGTTAATGTCTCCAATAATTATTGTGCTGGGGTTCTGAGAATATCCAGAAGAGCTGGTTTAGTTATGGCAAATTTCTTCAACATGTGAATGTCATTAGAGTATTTAATTTCTCCATTATAGATGAAACTCAGTTTATCTGGATACAGGATCCTGGGTAGAAAGTTATTTTGTTTAAGGAGATTAAAGCTCTATGACAACACTCTTCTAGCTTGAAAAGTTTCAGCTGAGAGAACTGCACTCATTCCAATGTTCTTCCCTTTGTATGTAATGGTTTTCTTACATCTTACAGCTTTCAGAATTTTCTCCTTCATATTAACTTCAGTGAAATTAATTATAATCGGTCTATGAGAATTTTTATTTGGTTTGGGTCATGCCACTGTTTTGAAACTGTCTGGTATCTGAATTTCAGAATCTTTGGGAATGTGTGGACAATTGTCTTTAATTATTTCATGAAGCCAAGCATCTGTATCCTTTGCAGGAAGTTTATCACATTCAGGTATTCCTATAAGGCGAATATTAGACCTCTTTGAGTTATCCCAGAGATCTCTGAGAGAATGATTCGTTTTTGTTCTCCATTTTTTCCTCTTTGAGTGTTTGGGAGTGTTCAAAAGCTTTGATTTCAATATCAGAGATCCTTTCTTCTCCCTGCTCCATTCTGTTTCTCAGGGATTCTACTGTATTTTTTAGATCATAGAGGGCTGCAAATTCTTGCTTTCATGTGTCAGTATCTTTGTTCATTTTTCTTTTTCTTTTTTTTTTTTTAATTTTTTTGGCCGGGGCTGGGTTTGAACCCACCACCTCGGGACCAGCGCCCTACTCCTTGAGCCACAGGTGCCGCCCTGTTCATTTTTCTTTAAATTCATTGAAATCTTGAGACATATTTTGAATTTCTGCTTTAAATTCTAATTTCATCATTTCCTCCATTTTGTTGATCTTATTTGTTATCTAAACTCTTAAATTGATTTCTGACATCTCAGCCCTTTTTTGTGAATAGGATCTTTTGCTGTGTCTGCTTTACAAAGAAAACCTGAGCAGACCTGAAAAAATTGATATCTTCTTGCAATATAAGTTGGAAATTTGAGCACCCCTTTGGAAAGTTTGAATAGCTGCTCCAAGAAGAAAACTCAGAAATAAAAACAAAGCAGGAGGAATCATGCTACCAGACCTCAGACTATACTAGAAATTGATAGAGATCAAAACAGTATGGTACTGGCACAAAAACAGAAAAGTAGATGTCTGGAACAGAATAGAGAATCAAGAGATGAATCCAGCTACTTACCATTATCTGATCTTTGACAAGTCAATTAAAAACATTCAGTGAGGAAAAGATTCCCTATTTAACAAGTGGTGCTGTGTGAACTGGCTGGTAACCTGTAGAAGACTGAAACTGGACCCAGACATTTCAACATTAACTAAGATAGACTCTCACTGGATTAAAGATTTAAACTTAAGACATGAAACTATAAAATACTAGAAGAGAGCACAGGGAAAACTTGAATTAATCGGTCTTGGTGAGTATTTTATGAGGAGGACCCCTCGGGCAATTGAGGCAGCTTTAAAAATACACTACTGGGACCTGATCAAACTAAAAACTTTCTGCACAGTCAAGAACAGAGTAGAGGTAGGTCCAGTTTTTAGAGGGTTTCTCCCAAGGAATGTAGTTACAGGACCTTTGAACTCTGCTCGTTTGTTTGTGGGGCACTCCAAGCCGTTCTCATGGGGGAGGGGACTCCTGTTTGCTTGGTGATGGATTTTGTACCTTTTGTTTTTATCCTTGGGGTCACAGATTGCCTCAGCATGGTTGATGTGCGGTCTTCAACCTTCTCTTTTGGTGCAGCTCTAATCCACCAGGTTGCTTGCTAATTTCTGTCCTTTTACTCTCCTTCTGGATGGGAGCCTCTGTGGAAAGCTGGCTTCAGTCAGCCATCTTGTCTCCACCCCCCCAAGAATTTAATTTCATCTCACGGATTTCTATGCAGTTCCAAAAGTCTATGCCCCTATTTTTGTTACAGTACCATGCTGTTTTGATTGATTTGACCTTGTAGTATAGCCTAAAGTCTCCTAGGCTCATGCCCCCAGCTTTGTTTTTATTACTAAGAATGCCTTGGTTATCCTTTTTTTTTTCCACTTCAATACAAAATGAATATTTTTTTCCAAACCTTGAAAGTATGACGTTGGTATTTTAATGGGGATTGCAAGGATTCTGTAGAAAGCTTTGAGAGTTATAGGAATTTTGACAATGTTGATTCTTCCCAGCCACGAGCATGGTGTTATTCATTGGTTAATGTCATCTTCTACTTCTTTTATCAAGGTTTCATAATTTTCTTTACAGAGGTCTTTCACCTCTTTCATTAGGTATATTCGTGGTAATTTTTTTTGAAGGTACTGTGAAGGGAATTTTTTCTCTGATTAGATTCTCAACTTTACTGTTATTGGTATATAAAGGCTACTTAATTGTGAATATTGATTTTATATCTCGAGACATTATGGTATACTTTATCACTTGTAGGAGTCATGTGGCTGAGTCTTTGTTTATCTCTAAGATTATATCATTGGCAAACAGCGAAAGTTTGACCTCCTCAGACTCTACACTGTTTCCCCAAAAGTAAGACAGTGTCTTATTTTAAGGTGTACTCCCAAAGATGGGCTAGGTCTTATTTTCAGGGGCATCTTATATTTCCTGTAATTAGGTCTTATTTTCAAAGGATGTCTTATTTTAGGGGAAACAGGGTATTTGGATCCTCTTCATTTTCTTCTTTTACCTTATTTTATTGGCTAGAAATTCCCGCACTGTTTTGAACAGTAGTGCAGATAGTGGACATTCTTCTCTTGTTCCAGTTCTAAAGTGAAAAAGTTTCAGTTTTACTGCTTCTGTATAACATTAGCTGTGGTTTTTTTGTAGATGGCTTGGTAAAATTAAGAAATGTGCCACCGGAGGTGGAGCAAGATGGCAGCCGAGTAACAGCTTCCTTGCATCTGGGCACCGTGAGTCTGGGGAGATAGGACTCCAGGCATCTCTGGCTGGTGGGATCTGCCTATCATCACTCCTGTGAGGATACAGGGAGTCAGTGAGAGACTTCTAGAGCCCAAGAGGAGATCTAAAACAGTGGAAAAATGGCAAGTGGTCGTGTGTGTTCAATCCGTCTAAACCCACCCGCAACTGTAAGTTCAGTAGCAGTGAGACTGCAAATCAGAAAGGCCTTACCTGTGAACTGTTTTGGTGTCTTTGGACTTGGCACTCAGTTGAACTGCCTTGGGGAGAGCCTGAGTGGGAGTGCGGAGAACTTTGGCCTTTGCCTAGGGCCGCAGTCTGAGACTCTGAGCCAGACGGAGCTAACAGTGTTTGGCTGTGGGTCACAGGGAGCCATTGTGAGCGATCTGCCCTGGGAAGCTCTGCCCTCAGGGTCGCAGAGCTAGAATCGGGTGGGAGCTGGTAACCCAGCGACTGAGTAGCCTAAGGATGGGGTCTGAGCCAGCTTGCAACCCTAACCCTCAGGGTCAAAGAGAGATCGGTTTTGGCACACTGGGTAAGTGGATAGCCACTTCAGCAGTGATTCCAGCGACAAGCACTTTCCTGGGAAAGCTTCTGCTCAGCAAGTTTACAAGTTAAAAGTGCCTTTTAAGTGGGCTGAAGAGAGATTTAGGGTGTCTACCTGCTGGGGTTTGAGAAATCAGCAGCCTCCAGTCGTATCAGAACTGTGATTAAAATCTCATACCCCAGAAGACCACGTGTTTCCAGACAATATTCAATAACATATACATACTGCTTTGTTTTTGGTTGTGTTTTTTTTGTTTTTTTGGTTTCGTTGTTTTTTTTTTGTTATTTTTATGTTGCTGATGTTTTTTTGTTTTTAATTTCAAAATTTTCCACACAGATCCTTTTTCTTTCTCAATTTTTCTAGTTTAATTATAATTTCCCATTGCTGCCTTTTGCCTTTTTCAATAACTAGAACTTCATTTTTGCTAGTGTTTCTACTGCTATTATTTGGTTTTTCTCCCAATTTTATCCCGTAAATTTTCTGTTTGCTTGTTTTGGTTTGATTTATAGCATTTTTGTCTTTCCTCTCTACTTGGTGGAAGTGGGGTACTGTGTCTGATCAGGTTAGCAAAGAGCTGCTGACCTCAAGGGAACCACCCAACTGGGCACCCTAGAAGGTGGGGTTTTTTAAGGTTGTTTCAAGGTACCCTACTGTACACCTATATTGCTCTGTCTCCCTCTTTCTGTGCCTCTCTTCTTTTTTTCAGTATCCTTTTACCCACCCTCTCTCCTTTCTCTATTTTTCTTTTTTTTTCTTATCACTCAGTCCTCCTTTCTTTCATCCCTTTTTTGCTCTTCAACCTTCTCACCCTTCTGGTCCTGTAACCCTTAGTCCACAGGCACGAGAACGTAAAGAGCCAGAGGAAGTGAAAGGAAAATTAGCGCAAGGAAACAAATAAATGAAATCACTCATGAAGAAGAATCAGCAGAAAACTAAAGGCAACATGAAGAACCAGTCAAGAACAACCCCGCCAAGGGACCATGAGGTAGCTTCTGCAGAGGATTCCATCTATAAAGAAATGTTAGGCATGACAGAAAGGGAATTTAGAATACACATGTTGAAAACAATGAAAGAAATGATGGAAACAATGAAGGAAACTGCTAATAAAGTGGAAAATAACCAAAAGGAAATCCAAAAACAGAATCAAATAAGAGATGAACGATATGAAGAATATAAAAAGGATATAGCAGAGCTGAAAGAACTGAAACAGTCAATTAGGGAACTTAAAGATGCAATGGGAAGTATCAGCAACAGGTTAGACCATGCAGAAGAAAGAATTTCAGAGGTAGAAGACAACGTTCTTGAGATAACTCAGATAGTAAAAGAGGCAGAAAAGAATAGAGAGAAAGCAGAACGTTGACTGTCAGAAGTATGGGACTTTATGAAGCGTTCCAACATACGAGTTATAGGAATTCCTGGTTTAACATATGTAAGGCCATAAACGTTATCCAACATTTTAACAGAAGCAGAAACTCAGACCATATGATCCTCTCAATAGATGCAGAAAAAGTATTCAATTCAGCATCCTTTTCTAATTAAAACACTGAAGAGTATAGGCATACGTGGCACATTTCTTAAACTGATCGAAGCTATCTATGACAAACACACAGCTAATATTTTACTGAATGGAGTAAAACTGAAAGCTTTTCCTCTTAGAACTGGATCCAGACAAGGTTGTGCTCTCTCACCATTACTATTCCACATCGTGCTGTAAGTTCTAGACCATACAATTTGGCAAGACATTGAAATAAAGGGAATCCAATCGGGAGCAGAGTAGTTCAATCTCTCCCTCTTTGCTGATGATGTGATCTCATACTTAGAGAACCTCTAAGACTCAACTACAAGACTACTGGAATTCATCAAAAAGTACAGTAATGTCTCCGGATATAAATCAATGTCCACAAGTCAGTAGCCTTTGTATACACCAATAACAGTCAAGATGAGAAGATAATTAAGGACACAACTCCCTTCATCATAGTTTCAAATAAAATGAAATACCTAGGAATATACCTGACAAAGGAGGTGAAGGACCTCATTAAAGAAAATTGTGAAATCCTCAGAAAGGAAATACCAGAGCATATTAACAAATGGTAGAACATACCATGTTCATGGCTGAAAAAAAACAACATTGTTAAAATGTCCATACTTCCCAAAGCAATCTTCCTTTTCAATGCCATTCCATTTAAAATACCAAAATTGTACTTTCAAGATTTGGAAAAAATGATTCTACATTTTGTATGGTACCAGAAAAAAACCCGTATGGCTAAGGCAGCTCTTGATAATAAAAATAAAGCATAGGGCATCACCATACCAGATTTTAGGCTGTATTACAAAGCCATAGTGATCAAGGCAGCATGATACCGGCAATAAAATCGAAAAATAGACACTTAGAATCGAAAAGAAAACCAGGAAATGAACTAACATCTTACAACCACCTAATCTTTGATAAACCAAACAAGAACATATCTTTGGGGAAATATTTTCTATCCAATAAATGGTGATGGGAGAACTGGATATCCACGTGTAAAAGACTGAAACTGGACCCACACCTTTCTCCACTCACAAAAATTGATTCAAGATGGATAAAGAACTTAAATTTAAGGTATGAAACAATAAAAGTCCTCAAAGAAAGCATGGGAAAAACACTGGAAGATATTGGCCTAGGGAAAGACTTCATGAGGAAGACTGCTGTGGCAATCGAAAAACAACAAAAATAAACAAATGGGATTTAGTTCAACTGAAAAGCTTCTGTAAAGCTAAAGAAACAACCTAAACAATGGGAAATGATAATTTCATATTTTGATTCAGACAAAAGCTTGATGAGTAGGACCTATAGAGAACTCAAATTAATCCACGTAAAAAGCCAACAATTCCATATATCTATGGGCAAGAGACATGAATAGAAACTTGTCTAAAGAAGACAGATGAATGGCTAACAAACGTATAAAAAATTGTTCATCATCCCTAATTATTAGATAAATGCAAATCAAAACCAGCCTGGGATACCATCTAACTTCAGCGAGAATGGCTCACATTTCGAAATCTCAAAACTGCAGATGCTGGTATGGATGTGGAGAGAAGGGAACACTTTTACACTGCTGATGGGACTGCAAACTGGTACAAATTTTTTGGAAGGAAGTATGGAGTACCCTCGAAGAACTCAAGCTAGTCTTCCCATTTTATCCTGCAATCTCATTACTAGGCATCTACCCAGGAGGATAAAAATCCTTTTATGATAAGTACACTTGCACTAGACAGTTTATTACAGCTCAATTTACAATCGCCAAAATGTGGAAATTCCCTAAGTGCCCACCAAACTAAGAATGGATTAACAAGCCGTGGTATATGTATACCATGGAATACTATTCAGTCATTTAAAAAGTGGAAACTTTACATCCTTTGTATTAACCTGGTTCGAAGTGGAACACATTATTTTTAGTAAAGCATCACAAGAGTGGAGAAGCATGAATCCTATGTACTCAATTTTGATATGAAGACAATTAATGGCCCTTACATGGTGGGGCTGGGAGAAGGGGAAAGCAGAGAGAAAAAGACAGAGGGAGTGCTTGGGAAAGGAAGAGCAGAGACAGGGAAGGACGGAGGTGGGTGGGGTCTTAATGTGTGCCACACATTTTGGGGGCAAGATACGACTGTAAGAGGGACTTTACCTACCAAATGCAATCAGTGTAAACTTTTTTCTTGTACCCTCAATGAATCCCCAAGAATAAGAAACAAACAGAAAGATACAAAATACCATAAAAAAAAGGCCAGTGGACTTTTGAAAACCTTGACACCCAAAATACTATCAGGCTTATCAATACTCTCAATTAATATGAATGTGTTAAATTGTCCTCTAAAGACACATTGGCTGATTGGATACAAAAACTCAGGCCAGATGTCTGCTGCATATAAGAATCTCATCTTTCTTTAAAGGATAAATATTAACTCAGGGTGAAGGGATGCACATCTTCAATACAGACATACAGAAATCAGAAAAAAATAGGGGTTACAATTGTATTCCAGATACAATAGGCTTTAAACCAAAAAATGTAAGGAAAGATAAGAATGGTCACTTCATATTTGTTAAGGGAAACACTGAACATGGCAAGATTTCAATTATTAACATTTATGCACCCAACCAGAATGCTCCTCAAATTATAACAGGACCCTAGAGACATGAACAATTTGCTATCTTCTAGCACCAAAATGGTTGAAGATTTTATCACTCCTTTGGCAGTGTTGGATAGATCCTCCAGTAAGAAATTAAGTAGAGAAATTTTGGACTTAAACTTGACCATAAAACAGTTGCATTTAACAGAAATCTAGAGAACATTTCATCCTAACAAAACTGAATACACATTCTTCTCATCAGCCCATGGAACATCCTCCAAAAATTGATCACATCTTAGGTCACAAGTCTAACCTCAGAAAATTTAAAAGAATAGACATAATTCCTTGTACTTTCTCAGACAATAATGGAATAAAAATTGAACTTAGTAAAAAGAATTATCTGCATACTCATACAAAAACATGGAAGCTAAATAATCTTATTCTGAATGATAGCTGGGTCACAGATGAGATTAAGAAGGAAATTGCCAAATTTTGGAACAATATGGTAATGAAGACACAAATTACCAGAACCTGTGGAATACTGCAAAGGCAGTCCTAAGAGGAAAATTTATAGTGTGGCAAGCCTTCCTCAAGACAGCAGAAAGAGAGGAAGGCAACAACTTAATGGGACATCTCAAGTAATTGGAAATGGAAGAGCATTCCTACCCCAAACCCAGCAGAAGAAAATAAATAACCAAAATTAGATCAGAATTAAATTAAATTGAAAACAAAAGAATTATACAACAGATAAATGAATCAAAAAGCTGGTTTATTGAAAAGTTTAATAAAATTGATAAATATTTGGCTAACCTAACCAGAAAGAGTAAAGTAAAATCTCTAATATCATCAGTCAGAAATGAGAAATGGTAAATAACAACAGACACCATAGAAATCCAAAAAAACTTTAATGAATACTATAAAAATCTCTATTCTTAAAAATATGAAAATCTGAAAGAAATACACAAATACTTGGAAGCACGTCATCTTCCTAGACTTATCCAGAAAAAATTGAAAATGTTGAACAGACCTATATCAAGTACTGAAATGGCATCAACCATATGAAATCTTCCAAAAAAGCAAAGTCCAGTAACAGATGGATTCACAACAGAATTCTACCAAAGCTTAAAAGAGGACCTAGTACCTATATTACTTAACCTTTTCCAAAACATACATAAAGAAGGAATACTTCCCAACACATTGTATAAAGCAAATATCACCCTTTTCCCCAAACCAGGAAATGACCCAACAAGAAAAGAAAATTATAGACCAATATCTTTAATGCATATAGGTGCACAAATAGTCAATAAGACCCTAGAAAACAGAATCCAGCAACACATCAAACAAATTATACACCATGACCAAGTGGGTTGTATCCCAGGGTCTCAAGGGTGGTTCAATATACATAAGCCTATAAATTTACTACAACACAAAACAAAATAAAAAACAAAGACCATATGGTTTTCTCAATTGATGCAGAAAAAGCTTTTGATAATATCCAGCATCCTTTCATGATCAGAACATTTAAGAAAATAGGTATGGAAGGGATATTTCTTACACTGATAGAGGCCATCTGCAGCAAATCCCCAGCCAATATTGGATTGAATAGAGTAAAATTGAAAAAAAATTCACTCAGATTAGGAGCCAGGCGACATTGCCCATTGCCTCCAGTGCTTTTTAATATTGTAATGGAAGGCTTAGCCATCACAATGAGGCAAGAAAAGGCGATCAATATATCCAAATAAGGTCAGAGGTTATCAAACTTTCACTCTTCACAGATGATATTATCATATACCTGGAAAACCCTAGGGACTCAACGACAAAACTCTTAGAAGTTATCAAGGAATATAGTTGTGTCTCAGGATACAAAATCAATACTCACAAATCAGTAGCTTTTATATATGTCAACAGTATTCAAGCTAAAAAACAGTCAAGGAGTTTTCCGCGCCACTCAGGGAGGGCCCATACGGCATTGTTCTGGATTCTCACCATAACTTAAAGGGAAATTTTCACAATGTCCGGAGCCCTTGATGTCCTGCAAATGAAGGAGAATGTCCTCAAATTCCTTGCAGCAGAAACCCACTTAGGTAGCACCAATCTTGACTTCCAAATGGAACTGTAGATCTATCTACAAAAGGAAAAGTGATGGTATTTACATCATAAATCTGAAAAGGACCTGGGAAAAACTTCTGTTGGCAGCTAGGGCCATTGTTGCCATTGAATACCCTGCTGATGTCAGTGACATATCCTCCAGGAATACTGGCCAACAAGCTGTGCAGAAGTTTGCTGCTGCCACTGGAGCCACTCCTATTGCTGGCTGCTTCACTCCCAGAACCTTTGCTAATCAGATTCAGGCAGCTTTCCGGGAGCCTCATCTTGCAGTGGTTACTGATCCCAGGGCTGATCACCAACCTCTGATAGAGGCATCTTATGTTAACCTGCCTACCATTGCTCTGTGTAACATAGATTCTCCTCTGCGTTATGTGGACATCATCATCCAATGCAACAACAAGGGAGCTCACTTAGTAGGTTTGATGTGGTGGATGCTGGCCTGGGAAGTTCTCCGCATGCGTGGCAACATCTCTCGTGAACATCCGTGGGAGGTCATGCCAGATCTCTATTTCTACAAAGATCCTGAAGAGATTGAAAAGGAAGTGCAGGCTGCTGCTGAGAAAGCTGTGACAAAGGAGGAATTTCAGGGTGAATGGACTGCTCCAGCTCCTGAGTTTATTGCTAGGCAACCAGAGGTTTCAGACTGGTTAGAAGGTGTGAAAGTGCCCTCTGTGCCTATTCAGCAGTTCCCCATTGAATATTGGAGTGCCCAGCCTGCCATTGAAGACTAGCCTACAGCTGCCACTGCTCAGGCCACTGAATGGGTAGGAACAACTACTGAGTGGTCTTAAGCTGTTCTTTCACAAGCTCTTTTTTTTCTTCTTCTTTTTTTATTTTTATTAAATCATAGCTGTGTACATTAATATGATCATGGGCCACCATACACTTGGTTCATAGATCGTTGCACACATTTTCATCACACTAGTTAGCATAGCTTTCATAGCATTTTCTTAGTTATTTAGCTAAGACCTTTACATTCCACATTTACTAGGATTCACCTATACCATTGTAAGATGCACTGCAGGTGTAATCCCATTAATCACCCTCCCTCCACCTACCTCCCCCCTCCTTCCCCTCCCTTTCCCCTTCTCCTTATTCTTAGGTTGTAACTGGGTAATAGCTTTCATGTGAAGGTCCTGCATTAGTTTCATAATAAGGGTGAGTACATTGGGTACTTTTTCTTCCATTTTTGAGACACTTTACTAAGAAGAATATGCTCCAGCTCCATCCATGTAAACATGAAAGAGGTAAAGTCTCCATCTTTTTTTAAGGCTGCATAATATTCCATGGTGTACATATACTACAATTTATTAATCCATTCGTGGATCGATGGGCACTTGGGCTTTTTCCATGACTAGCAATTATGAATTGGGCTGCAATAAACATTCTGGTACAAATATCTTTGTTATGGTGTGATTTTTGGTCTTCTGGGTATATGCCCAGTAGAGGGATTACAGGATTGAATGGCATATCTATTTTTAGATCTCTAAGTGTTCTCCATATCTCTTTCCAAAAGAAATGTATTAATTTGCATTCCCACCAGCAGTGCAAAAGTGTTCCCTTTTCTCCTTTGCGCAGTGGCAGTATCGTAGCCAATGAGGTTTATCCAAGGCGCGATTATTGCTAATTGAAAACTTTTCCACAAGCTCTTAAATAAGGTGGAAATAAAGAAGGAAAATAAACATCAGTTAAAAAAAAAAAAACAATCAAGGACTCTATTTCTTTTACAGTGGTACCAAAGAAGATGAAATTGGTGTGTCCAGATCTCGAAATCCCCCACAAAGACCACCAGGGACCGAGTCCAATGAAAAGCAAAAGGGCCTTTTATTGCAAGTTCAAACTTGGGTTCCCGGAGACTCCGCTGCAATCGGTCCAAGCCAGGAGCCTCAAGCTCCAGAGTAGGGGGTTCTTATGGTCCCATGCAGTGGGTGGGTGTGCACAGCTTGAAAAAAAGGGGGCGCTTCTGCATTGGGTAGGTGGAGGGTCCCTGATTGGTGGGCAGTGGTCTCATGATTTCGGGGAGTTGCCTGGGCTTGTCTGGAAAGTAAAATTTACTGAGTGAAATTTCAGGGAAAGCGAAACTTAACTCTTAAGATGGGGCTGGTCTGGTTCTTTCATTCCCCCCTCTACTTGTAAATTCAAGGGCCCAATCATGGGTCTGGTACTATGTGTGTCATCTCTAGCTTTCTGTCTGAAAGGGGCTGATACTTGCCTCTTAAGATCAGCAGTTGTACGGCTCTTACACGGTCCTATACAAAAGTGATGAGCTTATTGATAATGCAAGGGCCGACAGTCAGGGGTAGGAGTAATAAAACTAGGGGACCAGCCAGGGCTGATATAAGAGTTGTTAGCCGAGGCGGAGCAAGATGGCGGCCGAGTAACAGCTTCCTTGCATTTGGGCACCGTGAGTCTGGGGAGATAGGAATCCAGGCATCTCTGGCTGGTGGGATCTACCTATCATCACCCCTGAGAGGATACAGGGAGTCAGTGAGAGACTTATGGACCCCAAGAGGAGAACTAAAATAGTGGAAAACCGGCAAGTAATCACGTGTGTTCAATCCGTCTAAACCCACCCACAACTGTAAGTTCAGTAGCAGCGAGACTGCAAACCAGAAAGGCCTTACCTGTGAACTGTTTTGGTGTCTTTGGACTTGGCACTCAGTTAAACTGCCTGGGGAGAGCCTGAGAAGGAGTGCGGAGAACTTTGGCCGTTGTCTAGGGCCCCAGTCTGAGCCGCTGAGCCAGACAGAGCTAATAGTGTTTAGCTGTGGGTCACAGGGAGACATTGTGAGCGATCTGCCCCGGCAAGCTCTGCCCTCAGGGTCGCAGAGCTGGAATTGGATGGGAGCTGGTAACCCAGCTACCAAGTAGCCTAAGGGCAGGGTCTGAGCCACCTTGCAGCCCTAACCCTCAGGGGCAGAGTGAGACTGGTTTTGGCACACAGGGTAAGTGGACAGCCACTTCAGCAGTGATTCCAGCGACAAGCACTTTCCTGGGAAAGCTTCTGCTCAGCAAGTGAACAAGTTCAAAGTGCCTTTTAAGTGGGCTGAAGAGAGATGTAAGGTGTCTACCTGCTGGGGTTTGAGAAATCAGCAGCCTCCAGTCGTATCAGAACTGTGATTAACATCTCATACCCCAGAAGACCACTTGTTGCCCAGACAATACTCAACAATATATACATATTGCTTTGTTTTGGTTGTGTTTTTTTTCTGGTTTGTTTTCTTTTTAGTTTATTTTGATGTTGTTGATGTTGTTTTCATTTTTAAGTTCAACCTTTTCCATACAGATCCTTTTTCTTTCTCAATTTTTCTAGTTTAATAGTATTTTCCCATTGCTGCCTTTTTCAATAACTAGAACTTCATTTTTGCTAGAGTTTCTACCACTATTATTTGGTTTTCCACCCAATTTTATTCTGTTAAGTTTTCTGTTTGCTTGTTTTGGTTTGATTTATAGCATTTTTGTCTTTCCTCTCTACTTGGTGGAGGTGGGGTACTGTATCCGATCAGGTTAGGAAAGAGCTGCTGACCTCAAGGGAACGACCCAACTGGGCACCACCAGAAGGTGGGTTTTTCTTAAGGTTGTG
Source organism: Nycticebus coucang (assembly GCF_027406575.1). Lineage (NCBI taxonomy): Eukaryota > Metazoa > Chordata > Mammalia > Primates > Lorisidae > Nycticebus > Nycticebus coucang. Next base: position 65,944,679 of record NC_069804.1, read on the forward strand.
TCAAAGTACCCTACTGTACACCTATATTGCTCTGTCACCCTCTTTCTGTGCATCTCAAATTTTTGTCAATATTCCTTTTACCCACCCCATCTCCTTTCTCTTTTTTTCTTTGTTTTTCTTAACACTTGGTCCTCCTTTCTTTTATCCCTTTTTTGCTCTTCAACCTTCTCACCCATCTGGACCTGTAACCCTTAGTCCACAGGCACGAGAACTTAAAGAGCCAGAAGAAGTGAAAGGAAAATTAGGGCAAGGGAACAGATAAAAGAAACCACTCATGAGGAAGAATCAGCAGAAAACTCCAGGCAACAAAAAGAAGCAGTCCAGAACAACCCCGCCAAGAGACCATGAGGTAGCTACTGCAGAGGATTCCACCTATAAAGAAATGCTAGGAATGACCGAAAGGGAATTTAGAATACACATGTTGAAAACAATAAAAGAAATGATGGAAACAATGAAGGAAACTGCTAATAAAGTGGAAAATAACCAAAAGGAAATCCAAAAACAGAATCAAATAAGAGATGAACAATATGAAGAATATAAAAAGGATATAGCAGAGCTGAAGGAACTGAAACAGTCAATTAGGGAACTTAAAGATGCAATGGAAAGTATCAGCAACAGGTTAGACCATGCAGAAGAAAGAATTTCAGAGGTAGAAGACAAAGTTCTTGAGATAACTTAGATAGTAAAAGAGGCAGAAAAGAAGAGAGGGAAAGCAGAACATTCACTGTCAGAATTATGGGACTTTATGAAGCGTTCCAACATATGAGATATAGGATTTCCAGAGGGGGAAGAGGAATGCCCCAGAGGAATGGAAGCCATACTAGAGAATATTATAAAAGAAAATTTCCCAAATATCACAAAAGATTCTGACACAGTGCTTTCAGAGGGATATCGGACCACAGGTCGCCTCAACTCTAACCGAGCTTCACCAAGACACATTGTGATGAACCTGTCAAAGTCAAGACAAAAGAAAAGATTCTGCAAGCTGCCAGGAGTAAGCGCCAGTTGATCTACAGGGGCAAATCCATCAGAGTGACCACAGACTTCTCTAATGATAACTTCCAAGTAAGAAGACAATTGTCATCTACCTTTAATGTACCTAAACAGAACAATTTCCAGCCCAGAATTCTGTACCCTGCTAAGCTAAGCTTCAAAATGGACGGAGAAATCAAATGATTTATGGATATACAAACATTGAGGAAATTCGCCACAACAAGACCAGCTCTATAGGAAATACTTCAACCTGTTCTGCACACTGACCACCACAATGGATCAGCACCAAAGTAAGAACTCAGAAATTAAAGGACAGAACCTAACCTCCACACTGATGCAAAAGATAAAACAAAGCAACGGACTCTCACAAAATGAAACGAATAGAATACTACCACACTTATCACTTATCTCAATAAATGTTAATGGCTTGAATTCCCCACTGAAAGACATAGATTGGCTGACTGGATTAAGAAATACAAGCCATCCATTTGCTGTCTGCAAGAAACACACCTGGCTTAAAAGACAAATTAAAGCTCTGCGTCAAGGGTTGGAAGACAATTTTTTAGGCAAATGGAATTCAGAAGAAAAGAGTAGTTGCAATCTTATTTTCAGATACATGTGGATTTAAAGCAACTAAAGTCAATAAAGACAAAGATGGTCAATTGATACTGGTCAAAGGGAAAAATACAACAAGAAGACGTTTCACTTCTAAATATTTATGCACGCAATTTAAATACTCCCAGATTCTTGAAACAGACTTTACTCAGTCTGAGCAATATGATATCTCATAATACCATCATAACAGGGGACTTCAACACTCCTCTTACATAGTTGGACAGATCCTCTGAACAGAAATTAAACAAAGATATAAGAGATTTAAATGAGACCATAGAACAACTGCGCTTGATAGACGCATATAGAACACCCCACCCCAAAGATAAAAATATACATTCTTCTCATCACCCCATGGAACAGTCTCCAAAATTGATCATCTCCTGGGACACAAAACAAATATCAACAGAATCAAAAGAATTGAAATTTTACCTTGTATCTTCCCAGACCATAAGGCACTAAAGGTGGAACTCAACTCTAACAAAAATGCTCGACCCCACCCTAAGGTATGGAAATTAAACAATCTTCCGTTGAATAACAGATGGGTGCAGGAAGAAATAAAACAGGAAATCATTAACTTCCTTGAGAATAACAACAATAAAGACAGAAGCTACTAAAACCTGTGGGATACTGCAAAAGCACTTTTGAGAGGAAAATTCATCGCTTTAGATGCCTACATTTGAAAAACAGAAAGAGAGCGCAACAACAATCTCACAAGTGATCTTATGGAATTGGAAAAAGAACAATCTAAGCCTAAACTCAGTAGAAGAAAAAAATATCCAAAATCAAATCAAAGATCAATGAAATTGAAAACAAAAGAATCATTCAGAAAATTTATAGAACAAGGAGTTGGTTTTTTGAAAAAAAATAAAGAAAATAGATTAAGCATTGGCCAGACTAACGAGGACTAGAAAAGTAAAATCTCTAGTAACCTCAATGAGAAATGATAAAGGGGAAATAACAACTGATCCCACAGAGATACAAGAGATCATCTCTGAATACTACCTGAAACTCTTTGCCCATAAATTTGACAATGTGAAGAAAATGGATAAATATTTGGAATCACACCCTCTCCCTAGACTCAGCCAGGAAGAAATAGAGCTCCTGAACAGACAAATTTCAAGCACTGAGATCAAAGAAACAATAAAAAATCTTCCAACCGAAAAATGCCATGGTCCAGATTTCTTCACTCCAGAGTTCTATCAAACCTCCAAGGAAGAGCTTATTCCTGTACTGCAGAAATTATTCCAAAAAATTGAGGAAGAAGGAGTCTTCTCCAACACATTCTATGAAGCAAACATCACCCTGATACCAAAACCAGGAAAAGACCCAAACAAAAAGGAGAATTTCAGACCAATCTCACTCATGAATATAGATGCAAAAATTCTCAACAAAATCCTAGCCAATAGATTACAGCTTATCATCAAAAAAGTCATTCATCATGATCAAGTAGGCTTCATCCCAGGGATGAAAGGCTGGTTTAACATACGCAAGTTCATAAACGTTATCCACCATATTAACAGAGGCCAAAATAAAGATCACATGATCCTCTCAATAGATGCAGAAAAAGCATTTGATAAAATCCAGCATCCTTTTCTAATTAGAACACTGAAGAGTATAGTCATAGGTGGCACATTTCTAAAACAGATTGAAGGTATCTATGACAAACCCACAGCCAATATTTTACTGAATGGAGTAAAACTGAAAGCATTTCCTCTTAGAACTAGAACCAGACAAGGTTATCCTCTGTCACCTTTACTATTGAACGTAGTGCTGGGAGTTCTAGCCAATACAATTAGGCAAGTCAAGGAAATAAAGGGAATCCAAATGGGAGCAGAGGAGGTCAAACTCTCCCTCTTTGCTGACGACATGATCTTATACTTAGAGAACCCCCACGCCTCAACCACAAGACACCTAGAAGTCATCAAAAAAATATAGTAATATTTCAGGATATAAAATCAATGTCCACAAGTCAGTAGCCTTTGTATACACCAATAACAGTCAAGATGAGAAGCTAATTAAGGACACAACTCCCTTCACCATAGTCTCAAAGAAAATGAAATACCTAGGAATATACCTAACGAAGGAGGTGAAGGACCTCTATGAAGAATACTATGAAATCCTCAGAAAGGAAATAGCAGAAGATATTAACAAATGGATTAACATACCATGCTCATGGATGGGAAGAATCAACATTGTTAAAATGTCTACACTTCCCAAAGCAATCTACATATTCAATGCCATTCCTATCAAAATACCAACATCGTACTTTCAGGATTTGGAAAAAATGATTCTGCATTTTGTATGGAACCGGAAAAAACCCTGTATAGCTAAGGCAGTTCTTTTTTTTCGTTTGTTTTGTTTTTTTTTTTTACTTTTCTTTTCTTTCTTTCTTTTTTTTTTATTAAATCATAACTGTATACATTGATATGATCATGGGGCATCATACACTTGCTTCATAAACCATTTAACACATTTTTATCACAGTGGTTAAAATAGCCTTTCCGGTGTTATCTCAGTTACTGTGCCAAAACATTTACATTCTACATTTACCAAGTTTCGCAAATACCCCTATAATATGCACCACAGGAGCTGGGGGCATCAGGGTACCAGATTTTAGTCTGTACTCCGAAACCATAGTGGTCAAGATGGCATAGTACTGGCACAAAAACAGAGACATAGACACTTGGAATCGATTTGAAAACCACGAAATGAAACTAACATCTTACAACCACCTAATCTTCGATAAACCAAACAAGAACATACTTTGGGGGAAAGACTCCCCATTCAATAAATGGTGTTGGGAGAACTGGATGTCTACATGTAAAAGACTGAAACTGGACCCACACCTTTCCCCACTCACAAAAATTGATTCAAGATGTATAAAGTACTTAAATTTAAGGCATGAAACAATAAAAATCCTCCAAGAAAGAATAGGAGAAACACTGGAAGATATTGGCCTGGGGAAAGACTTCATGAAGAAGATTGCCATGGCAATTGCAACAACAACAAAAATAAACAGATGGGACTTCATTAAACTGAAAAGCTTCTCTACAGCTAAGGAGACAACAACCAAAGCAAAGAGACAACCTACACAATGGGAAAGGATATTTGCATATTTTCAATCAGACAAAAGCTTGATAACTAGGATCTATAGAGATCTCAAATTAATCCACATGAAAAAATCCAACAATCCCATATATCAATGGGCAAGAGACATGAATAGAACTTTCTCTAAAGATGACAGATGAATGGCTAACAAACATATGAAAACATGTTCCTCATCTCTATATATTAGAGATATGCAAATCAAAACAACCCTGAGATATCATCTAACCCCAGTGAGAATGGCCCACATCACAAAATCTCAAAACTGCAGATGCTGGCGTGGATGTGGAGAGAAGGGAGCACTTTTACACTGCGTGTGGGACTGCAAGCTAGTACAACCTTTCTGGAAGGAAGTATGGAGAAACCTCAAAGCACTCAAGCTAGACCTCCCATTTGATCCTGCAATCCCATTACCGGGCATTTACCCAGAAGGAAAAATATCCTTTTATCATAAGGACACTTGTACTAGATCGTTTATTGAAGCTCAATTTACAATCGCCAAAATGTGGAAACAGCCTAAATGCCCACCAACCCAGGAATGGATTAACAAGCTGTGGTATATGTATACCATGGAATACTATTCAGCCATTAAAAAAAATGGAGACTTTACTTCCTTCATATTTACCTGGATGGAAGTGGAGTACATTATTCTTAGTAATGCATCACAAGAATGGAGAGGGATGAATCGTATGTACTCAATTTTGATACGAGGACAATTATTGACAATTAAGGTTATGGGGGGGAAGCAGATAGATCGACGGAGGGAGGGTGTTGGGGCCTTGGTGTGTGTTACAATTTATGGGGGCAAGACATGATTGCAAGAGGGACTTTACCTAACAATTGCAATCAGTGTAACCTGGCTTATTGTACCCTCATTGAATCCCCAACAATAATTAAAAAAAAAGAGTTGTTAGCCAAGAGAGACTTATACCAGCCTTGGTTATTTTTTCTTCCTTATTTATGCTTGCACAAGCTCTCCTGCACAAGGGCCATTGATTCTTTCATTATTCCTGAGTGATACTTAGAGCAGGCACAACTTTTTTTTTCTTTTACCCAAAGTCTGAAGTTTAATTAAGGAAGTTCCTCGAGGAGTTTTCTCAGGCTTCAGCTGTGAGTTGACCAGCCAGTTCCCAGTATGTGGCTGGAGCAGGGCATGTTGGATGTCTTAAAAGTTACCTTTACTTCTCAAGGGGCAGTGAAGCTTTATTCAGCTAGCTGTGATGACTGCAGGTGAGAATTTTTTTTTTAATTCACTGCCGTGCGTGTGGTCAGGATGATAGTGTAAAGTCCTTTCTACTTTGGTTTGAGGGGGACCAGGTTCTGATTCCAGACCTAAACTTGGTCCCTTGATCTGGAAGTTCTCAAAGGGTGTTTCTGTATATGACTGGATTCCTTGGGGTACCACTGGTCCTTGGTACATGTTGAACTGGCTGCAGGTGACACACTGTAGACTGACAGTTTTGGCCAGTGCTGCCAGGTGGGAGATGTAGAAGTACTTTCCCAGCAACTTCATAAAATACTCCTGTCACCACAGTGGCTCTTAGAATCTGGGCACTGCTATTCGTTCATCTAGCATCTTTATTCATCCTCCCTCTGCTTCCTGGTTCCCCTCCACTGCTAACCATTTCTTCTCCTTCCGGGAGTAGATAAGGGTGAGCTCCGGAACACATGGGGTGAGGGGAGCCACCTGCAACACCTGGTATGGTTGGGATGCAGCTCTTTCTGCCTCAGTACCAAGCCTAGTGTTCCCTTTAGTGATGGTGGAAGCATTTTCTTGATGTCCACAACAGTGCATCGCTGCTATCTCCCAGAGTTTCCATACTGCCTCCAATAACTGAATTATCGCCTGCTGATACTTAATGCTTTTTTTTCCCAGAATTTAATTGTCCCTTCTCCTTGTACAATGTCCTGTGTACTTGGAGAGTCAGAAAAGCATTCAAATTTTTCCGTTGACTTAGTTAAAAGGCTCCAGTCAAGGCAATTAACTCAGCCTTCTGAGACAATGTTCCTTGGGGTGGGGGGCTTAGCCTCTAAAGTCTCTGTTAACGTAACCACTGAATACCCAGCCTGCTGCTCACCTTGTGCCATTATGTAACTGCTTTCATCTACATACAAGTTCCATTCTGCATATGTCCAGTGCTGATCACACAAGTCAGGTCTGCTAGGCTACACATTATTTATAACTTCCATACAGTCATGCTCAGTCTCTCTTCAGTTCAGAGTGTTGCATTAGAGAGCTAAAAATGTCTCTTAGTGTCCATTAAATTGACCGCAGAGTATGGTACTTCCACTCTGAGATCCTGCCCAGAGCCAGCTGATCACCTTTTTGCACAAAGAGAGCAGTAGCAGCTAGAGCCCATAAGCAGGGTGGCTATCTTTTTACCACTCCATTCAACTGCTTAGAGAGGTAAGTTACAGGCCTTGACCAGGACTCAACCAGCTGGTTTAACACACTCACAGCCATTTTATCTCTCTCTCTCTGAGACATACAGAGTAAAGGGCTTGGCTAAGTCTGGCAGTCTAAATGCAGGTGCAGCCATCAGCCTCATCTTTAGCTGGGAGAAGGCAGGTTCCTGTTCTCTTTCCCACTCCAAGGGTTCTCCCTCCTCTCTTTTAGTTGTCTCATACAAGGGCTTAGCTAAGATGGCAAAGTTGGGGACCTAAGGATGACAGAAGTCGACCAAGTCTAAGAATTCCCGAACCTGCTTTCAGCTCTTTGAGGTGTGGAGGCGATTAATGACCTGCCTCTGTTCCATGCCTAGATTCTTTTCCCCTTCCTGAATAGTAAACCCTAGATAACATACTTGCTGCTGGCAGACCTAGGCCTTCTGCTTAGATACTTTATAGCCACATACCTCTAGATGTTATAAAAGACAGTCCATGGCTCGGGCACATCCCTCCTTGGTAGGGTATCCTGAAAGGAAGCTATCAACATATTGGAAGATCACATATTTTAATTCTTCAGCCAGGAATTTCTGGAGGTCACAAGCCAGTGCTTCTTCACAAATCATGGGTGTTTTTAACCTCTGTGGCAACCTGGTCTATATGTACTGTTTCCATGACTGGTCTCTCCCACTGGAAAGCAAACAGCTTCTGGCTTCCCAGAGCCAGCCTTACACTGAAAAAGGCCTCTTTTATGTTCAGACAAGTGGGCCACTTGGCTTCTGCTGGCAGCAGATTCAGCAGAGTAGAATGCAGTGTTTACAGTTATACCATTTACTGGGAAATTTTAGATAACATTTAATACTGCACAAGTTTTCCAGTGTAGCCAATAGGTGACCTTTGTTGAGTCTTAAGGCTTCAGAGTAAATATAACTACTATATATAATTCTATAATCTTTGGCCAGTCTCTTAGTCCCATTCAATAGATTAATTTTGTAAAACAGTTTCATCTCATTATATGAGTACAGACAAGGCTGGGATCTAAATACAGGTGGACAACAGCCTCTTTTTCCTCCTTTTAAACTATTTTTCTCTCCCCAATTTCTCTGTTTATTAAAGGCAAATTATAGTAGAACTAATTTATTTGCTAAAATAAACTGTACCATCAGTATACGGGGTCTGATTATTTGCATAAAGGGTAGTAAGATTAATTAATTATTAGCCATCTAGGCTCTTCTTTCCTTTAAAATTGGCTTTGCTGGAATCTTTTATAAGGAATCTCAGGATGGACTTTTTGAAAGCCTTTCAGAGCCCAGGTTTCATCTGTGCCATTAGATACCTGTATGCATTGGGTAAATCCCTCTTCTCTTGAGCTCCCCAAGCACATTTCAATTCCCAGACCCGTCAGCAAGTGACCTTCGTTACTTACCACAGATAAGGAAATGTTACTGATGGGTATCTGGCCAGTTTTCAAAAGGGCTTTTTTTTTATTGGCCTTATAAAGTCAACCTTAATTCTTTAATGAAGTCTGGACACCTCTGGAAATGCTGTTCCAGCCAAATCCTTGGTAAAATAACCAGTGCCATTATCATGTCCTATTCTAGGGCGGCGCCTGTGGCTCAGCGAGTAGGGCGCCGGCCCCACATGCCGAGGGTGGCGGGTTCAGACCCAGCCCCGGTCAAACTGCAACAACAACAACAAAAAAAATAGCCGGGCGTTGTGGCGGGCGCCTGTGGTCCCAGCTGCTGGGGAGGCTGAGGCAAGAGAATCGCGGAAGCCCAGGAGTTAGAGGTTGCTGTGAGCCGTGTGACGCCACGGCGCTCTACCCGAGGGCGGCACAGTGAGACTCTGTCTCTACAAAAAAAAAAAAAAAAAAAAAACAGATTCTTATTGAACTTATGCAAATGACTGTATTGTCAGAAATTAAGAATACTTACAAATGGCTTTCACATTCCAGAGAAATCAAGGAGAGAGATAAAAAATACATGTTTCAAATTCTGCTCATAAGTACACACATTGCTTGAAAAGCTACAAATAGCTCAAAAGACAGAAAATTATTTCTTGACTTCTGGTAAACAAAAAACAGAAAGAATAAACAATATTTCGAACAAAAAGCCATTATAAAGTAGCCCAGTTCCACGCAACTGATTTCTGTTCTTTTTGAAGTTAAATTAGCAATACTCATAGATAAGTTATCTTTCCAATGAAAGTTCCAAAAATCTGCTTTTAAATCAAAACTACTTTGAGATATCATCTAACTCCAGTGAGACTAGCCTATATCACAAAATCTCAAGACCAGAGATGTTGGTGTGGATGTGGAGAAAAGGGAACACTTCTGCACTGCTGGTGGGAATGCAAATTAATACATTCCTTTTGGAAAGAGATATGGAGAACACTTAGAGATCTAAAAATAGATCTGCCATTCAATCCTGTAATTCCTCTGCTGGGCATATACTCAGAACACCAAAAATCACAATATAACAAAGTTATTTGTACCAGAATGTTTATTGCAGCCCAATTCATAATTGCTAAGTCATGGAAAAAGCCCAAGTGCCCATCGATCCATGAATGGATTAATATATTGTAGTATATGTACACCATGGAATATTATGCAGCCTTAAAGAAAGATGGAGACTTTACCTCTTTCATGTTTACATGGATGGAGCTGGAACATATTCTTCTTAGTAAAGTATCTCAAGAATGGAAAAAAAAGTACCCAATGTACTCAGCCCTACTATGAAACTAATTTGGGGCTCTCACATGAAAGCTGTAACCCAGTTACAACCTAACAATAGGGGGAAGTGGGAAAGGGAGGGGAGGGAGGGGGGTAGTGGGTAAAGGGAGGGGGATTGGTGGTATTATACCTGTGGTGCATCTTACAGGTGTATTGGAGAAACTTGGTAAATGTAGAATGTAAATGTTTTGGCACAGTAACTGAGATAATGCCAGGAAGGCTATGTTAACCATTGTGATGAAAATGTGTCAAATGGTCTATGAAGCGAGTGTGTGATGCCCCATGATCATATCAATGTATACAGTTATGATTTAATAAAAAAATAAAATAAAAAGTAAAAAAAAAATGTTCATAGCATAAAAAAATAAATCAATACAAAATAAAAATCTGCTTTTAGTCCGAAGGTTTTCACTTTCCAAAGACATCAGTAATTTTAATTAGAGAGAATTTGTCAGCCTCTCTTAATATTTCTTTTTAGGATAAACTTTGGACTCATCCAAAGTTTATACTTTTTTTTTTTGATGAAAAATACTTTTTCTTTGATGAATTAAAATTATTACCGACAATATATTTTAGGACAGACTAATGTCTTATACATTAGGACAGACCAATGCTGTATATTATTGGAACATATGTAACTATAACCCACATAAAATTAAGCACCATTTCATATTTGACAATGTTTCTTATATATTTTTAATAAATCAAATAAGTTTAATTTGTTTTCCCATAACTTTCAGTTGTCTTAATATTTCAAGAAGACCAAATTTAAAGTTGTGTTTTTTTTGTCGTTGGCCTGGGCCAAGTTTGAACCCGCCAGTCTCAGTGCATGTAGCCAGCGTTGCAACCACTGCCCTTTAGGCGCCAAGTCCCAGATTTATTTTGGAAGGTTTGTCAAATATCAAAGGCCTAAAATATTTGTTTAAACAAAATTACAATCCAAAAGGTTTTAAAGAAATACATAGTTAACTGGATTACATGTAAATTCCTTCACAAATTCTCTTTTATGAGTTTCATTTAACCTGCACAGACCATCTACAAACATTCTAAACTTTCTTTAACTTTTGCCCTGCCTTTCACTTTCTTACACAACCATTCTGTTTCAGGATAAAATTTATCACACAAGATTATTTCTTTGCACAATGCCATTCTCCTTTCTGTCTAATTTCTCTTACTCTCATAAACTCACTTTCTACAAAACAGGATCCCAGTTTACTATGAAGTCACCCATTCACTCAGCCAAACTGATAATTAGAAGGTTTAAAAGGCAAGAATCTTATCCTTTGACAAAGATTCAGTTTCCCCAACAATTTAAACAACCAAATTATTACATTTTACAAATGAGAGACATTTATGAGATGTAACACTGATACAGGATTTTCCCACTCAGGGCTCGACAGGGAACCTGAGCTTAGACATCAGACTCCCATCTCTAGGCACAAACACACTTTCTGAGGAATAAAGCAGTTCTAAATTTTTTTGGATAACTTCAACTTGAGTAGGGAGCAGACCCCCTAATTTTCTCCCAGGTCAAAGCTGCAAAGACTTAATAACTTTGTCTAAGGTGCAGGGCTGCCTTCATTCATGTGCTAGAATATTTATTCAGTTTGTAAAAATATTTTTCTATTTATATAAATCACTAGTGGGAAAGGGAAAATAATAAAGGTTCTGAGCCTCACCCGGGCCCCGGGATTAGGTGCGCACTGCTTCTGGGGAGCTGTAACACTCGGGAGGCGGGCCTGCCCCATGAAGGGCCGGGGTCCCCGAGCCACTTTCCCTGCTGGGCCTTCTCAGCCATCCTGGGAATAGAATTGCAATGCCTGCTTTTTTCTGCTTTCCATTTGCCTGGAGTATAGATGACCATCCCTTCACCTTGAGTCTATATTTGTCTTTTAATGTAAGATGAAATTCTTGTATGCAGCAGATATCTGGCTTGAGTTTTTGTATCCAGTCAGCCAACCTGTGCCTCTTTAGAGGACCATTTAAACCATTCACATTAATTGAGAATATTTATGAGCCTTTTGAGAGTCCACTGGACATTTTTGATCCTTTGCAACTGTGGAAGTTGGAATTTGATCAAAATTTTCTGGGTGGGTTTACTTTTGTGGTGGAGGATTACGCTGGTCTTTATGGAGGATAAGTCTGAGAATATCCTGGAGAGCTGGTTTAGTTATGGCAAATTTCTTCAACATGTGAATATCATTGAAGTATTTAATTTGTCTGTCATAAATGAAACTCAGTTTAGCTGGGTACAGGATCCTTGGTTGAAAGTTATTTTGGTTAAGGAGATTAAAATTCAATGACCATCCTCTTCTAGCTTGAAAGGTTTCAGCAGAGACATCTGAAGTTATTCTAATATTCTTCCCCTTGTAGGTGATGATTTTCTTTCATCTGGCTGCTTTCAGAATTTTCTCCTTCGTATTAACTTTAGTGAAATTGATTATGAAGTTTCTGGGAGATGTCTTATCTGTTTTGAGTCGTGCTGGAGTTCTGAAACTGTCTGCTATCTGAATTTCAGAATCTCTTGGCATGTCTGGAAAGTCTCCTTCATAATCTCATGGAGAAGAGACTCTGTGCCTTGTGAAGCCACTTCATCACTTTCCGGGATCCCTATAAGACAAATATTAGTTTTCTTTGAATTATCCCAGAGCTCTCTGAGAGAGTGATCTCTTTTTGCCCTCCATTTTCTTGCTCTTTGAGAGTTTGGGAGCATTCAAAAGCTTTGTCTTCAGTGTCAGAAATCCTTTTATCTGCTTGCTCCATTCTGTAACTGAGGGATTGTACTGTGTTTCTCAGATCTTTGAGGGCTGCAAATTCCTGTCTCAATGTGTCAAAAATCTTTGTTCATTTGGTCTTTGAATTTGTTGAATTCTTTAGATATCTTTTGGGTTACTGCTTGGAATTCTGATTTGATCTTATTTGCTATCCAGTTTCTGAATTCAATTTCTGACATTTCAGCTTTTTGATTGTGCATGGGATTTTGTGCTGTGTCTGCCCCATTAATCCTTGGGGGAGTTGATCTACTCTGATTATTCATTTTGCCAAAGTTTTTCTGTTGATTTCACCTCATGATTGTTTTTCACTGTTGCCTCTGACCATCCTCAGATTTGGGGAGGTGTCTCTCCAAGATTAGACCCTGCGGGATCCCTCTATTGTTGCTGGATCTTTGTAGGGAGTGACCCTGTGTCGTTTCTCTAGGGCTGCCCCAGCCAGGGAGTTCTGGTTGTTGAAGCAGCTCCTCAGTGTGACACGCCTGTAATCAGAAACAGAGCAGGAGGTTGTGGTCACAGCTCCGGGAGGACCTGGTGCCCAGTGACTTTGGCACAGAGAGCCCAAGGCTCCAGCAGTCTCTGGCCCGGAGAAGGTTCTTCACAGAGGCAGGGAGGGCTCCAGAGGGCACATGTTTACCAGAGACCCTGGCCAGATGAGCGGGCCAGTGTGGAGGCAGGGACGATTCAGGAGGGAGGATGCATGGTTTCTTGGCTCCCACAGTTCCTGTTCAGGGCATGCAGAAGCCCACTGGGCATGGTTTGCAGGGCTGGGGTCACAGCACAGCTCTAATGGAGGTCCAGGCAGCATCAAGCCCAGGAGTTTGAGGTTGCTATGAGGTGTGATGTGATGGCACTCTACCAAGGGCAACAGCCCAAGGTTCCAGTGTGCCAAAACCGGTCTCACTCTGCCCCTTAGTGTTAAGGCTGTAAGGCAGCTCAGTCTCCGCCTTAAGGCTTTTCAGTCACTGGGTTACTAACTCCCACCCGATCCTTGCTCTGCGACCTTGAGGGTGGAGCTTGTCGGGGCAGTTCTCTCACAATGGCTCCCTGCAGCCCACAACCAAACACTTTTAGTTCCGTCTGGCTCAGTGGCTCAGTCTGGGGCCCTAGACAATGCCCAAAGTTCTCCGCACTCCTGCTCAAGCTCTCCCCAAGGCAGTTCAACTGAGTGCCAAGTCCAAAAACACTGAAACAGTTCACAGGTAAGGCCTTTCTTGTTTGCTGTCTCACTGCTGCTTGTACTTATGGCTGCTGGAGGTATTAGGTCAATAGAACACACCTGATCACTTGCCAGTTTTTCACTGTTTTTGTTCTACTCTTGGGGTCCAGAAGTCCCTTGCTAACTCCCTGTTTCCTCAAAGGGATGATTATAGGCAGATCCCACAAGCCAGAGATGCCTAGAGTCTTATCTACCCATACTCACCTTGCTTAGTTGCAGGGAAGCTGTTACTCGCCCGCCATCCTGCTCCACCCGCTCTTTACCAATTCTCTTAAGCTTTCTGATCATGAAGTGATGCTGGATATTATCAAAAGCTTTTTCTGCACCAATTGAGAGAATGATATAGTCTTTGCTTTTTAATTTGTTTATGTGCTGAATTATATTTATAGATTTATGTATACTGAACTAGCCTTGAGACCCTGGGATAAAACCCACTTGGTCATGGTGTATAATTTGTTTGATGTGTAGCTAGATTTCTTTTGTAGGATCTTGTTGAATATTCTTGTATCAATATTCATTAGTGATAGTGGTCTTTAATTTTCTTTTCTTTTTGGGTCTTTTCCTGGTTTTGGGATCAAGGTGATGTTTGCTTCATAGAATGTGTTGGGTAGTATTCCTTCTTTTTCTATATTTTCGAAATGGTTGAGTAATATATGTACTAGTTCCTCATGAAAGGTTTGTAGAATTTTGTTGTGAAGCCATCTGGTAGTGGGCTGTTCTTTTTCTTGAGATTTTGTATAGTTGATGCTGTTTCAGAACTTGATATAGGCCTGTTCAACATTTCCTCCTGATTCTGGTTAAGTCTTGGAAGGTGGCGTGCTTCCAAGTTTTGGTCAATTTCCTTCGGATTTTCCTATTTCTGAAAATAAAGTTTCTTGAAATATTCATTAAGGATTTTTTGAATTTCTGGCGAGTCTGTTTTATTTTGTATTTATGAGTTCTGATTAATAAAATTAGAGATTTTACTTTTTTCCCCCTGGTTAGGTTAGCCAAAGGTTTATCTGTTTTATTGACCTTTTCAAAAAACCAACTTTTTGATTATTGATCTGTTGTATAATTCTTTTGTTTTGATTTTTATTTAATTGTGCTCTAATTTTGGTTATGTCTTTTCTTCTGCTGTCTTTGTGATTGGAACGTTCTTCCTTTTCCAGTTGCTTGAGATATGTCATTAAGTTGTTAACTTCCTCTTTTACTATTCTCTTGAGGAAGGCTTGTAGTGCTATAAATTTCCCTTTTAGGACTTCCTTTGCAGTATACCAGAGGTTCTGATAATTCGTGTCTTCATTATATTTTTTTTCCAAAAATTTGGTAATTTCCTTCTTAATCTCGTCTATGACCCAGCTGTAATTTAGCATAAGTTATTTAGCTTCCATGTTTTTGTATGAGCATGCAGATTACTGTTGTTACTGAGTTCCACCTTTATTCCATGATGGTCCAGGAAGATGCAAGGAATGATTTCTATTCTTCTAAATTTGTTGAGGTTAGATTTGTGCCCTAAGATGTGATCAGTTTTGGAGTATGTTCCATGGGCTGATGAGAAGAATGTGTATTCAGTTTTGTTAGAATAAAATGTTCTATAGATGTCTGTTAAATCTAAATTGTGAATGGTTAATTTTAAATCTAAAATTTCTATGCTTAACTTCTTATTGGAGCATCTATCCAACACTGGTAAAGGTGTGTTAGAATCTCCCACTACTATGGAGCTGGATGAAATCAAGTTGCCCATGTCTGTTAGAGTTTCTCTTATAAAATGAGGTGCATTTTTGTTGGGTGCATAAATATTAATAATTGAAATCTCATCAAATTGAGTATTGCCTTTAACACATGTGAAGTGATCATCCTTATCCTTCCTAACTCTCGTTGGTTTAAAGCCTATTGTATCTGCAAATAAAATAGCAACATGTGCTTTTTTCTGCTTTCCATTTGCCTGGAACATAGATGACCATCCCTTCACCCTGATGCCATATTTATCTTTTAAGGTAAGATGAGATTTTTGTATGCAGCATATATCTTCCCTGTGTATTTGTATCCAGTCAGCCAGCCTGTGCGTCTTTAGAGAATAAGTTAAGCCACTGATGTTAATTGCAACATTGATAGCCCTGGTAGAATTTTGGGTATCGAGTTTTTCCAAAGACCGGTGGACATTTTTAATCCTTTCACCTCTGTTGAAGTTGAAATTCGATCAAAAGTTTCAGAGTGAGTTTACCCTTGTGGTAGAGGATTGAGCTGGTCATTATGGAGGATATGTTTGAGAATATTCTGGAGAGCTTGTTTAGTTATGGCAAATTTCTTAAACATGTGAATGTCCTTAAAGTATTTTATTTCTCCATCCTAAATGAAACTCAGTTTAGCTGGATATAGGATCCTGGGTTGAAAGTTATTATGTTTTAGGAGATTAAAATTCGATGACCACCCTCTTCTAGCTTGAAAAGTTTCATTAGAGAGATCTGCAGGTAATCTAATATTCTTACCCTGTAGGTAATTTTTTTTTTTTAATGTCTGGCTGCTTTCAGTATTTTCTCCTTCATATTAAATTTTGTGAAGTTAATTATGATGTTCCTGGTGGATGTCTTAATTGGGTTGAGTTGTGCCTGGGTTCTGAAACTGTCTGCTATCTGGATTTCAGAATCTCTTGGCATGTCTGGAAAGTTCTCTTTCACAATATCATGAAGAATAGCCTCTGTGCCTTGCGAAGCTGTTTCATCACCTTCAGGGATCTCTATTAGGTGAATATTGATTTTCTTCAAATTATCCCAGAGGAATGATCTGTTTTTGCTCTCCACTTCTCTTCCTCTTTGAATGTTTGAGAGTGTTCAATAGCTTTATCATTGATATCAGAAATCCTTTTTTCTGCCTGCCACGTTCTGTTACTGAGGGATTCTACTGTATTTCTCATATCTTGGAAGGCTGAAACTCCTTTTCTCAATGTGTCTAAATATTTGGTGATTTTGTCTTCGAATTCATTGAATTATTTAGACATTTTATGAATTACTCCTATAATTTCTAACTCCAACTTCACTTCTGTACTGTTGATCTTGTTTGCTATACAAATTCTAAATTCGATTTTTGACATCTCAGTCATCTGTTTGTGGATGGGATGCTCTATTTTGGGTGATTTGTTATTCCTTGGGGGAGTTGAACTGTTCTGATTATTCATATTGCTAGAGTTTTCCCACTGATACCACCCCATGATTGTCTTTCACTGTTTATCTAGATGAGAATGTAAGGTGAAATTGTATTGGAGACTTCTGGGATTGTTGTTGACCAGCCCTTCACCAAGAAATTGGGACTGGTGACTTCAGCTTTTGCTCTACAATTTTGCAAAATACCTGTAACCGTACTACAGTATGTGACTCTAGAGACCTGCTTGACATAGTGGGGGTAGGTGGCTCTGTCTTGTATTCAGCTGATCTCTGTCCAATCCTAATGAGTCAGTGACTCTGGGTTGAAATCTAAGCTTTGGAGAAATACAAGCAACTAGGACATCCCATCCCCCATAGGTAATACCTGGAAGAGGAAAATCAAACCTTCTCACTATAACAAAACCCACCTTGAAGGGTCTTCGGGTGATTTTTCCAGTTCAAGAGTTCCAAACCAATTGTCCCAAATAGCACCCACTATCTAGCTGGAGAGTTCAAAATGTCTCCAGCAACTAGATATTAGGAGACTACTGCTAGCTCAAGTGTGGCTTGAGCACCTTTCATGCTCCAAGGAGTCAGAAAGGCCCATCCAGTAGAAGGTTTTGTGCAAGGGGATTGATGCCTCTTTCCCCACCTTGCTCACTTGTCACCACTAAGGTCACCCCAGTCCCTGGTAGCCCCACTGGCAGTCTCTTTTAACCCAGTTTCTGTGGCCAAGTTCTGTTCAATAAGCAATTGTGCCAGGGCTATGTGCCTTCCAAAGTCAAAGTAAGGTCACTGCATCCTGCTCGTGGTTACCACCCTCTGCCACAATCCAGCAGGGGAAGCTGAAGCCTGCCTGCCTCAGGCACTCATTGGCAGTTGAAGAATGTTTTACTTGAACTCAATCTAAACCTGAGGATATCCAGACAGCAAAATAATTTCTCCCTTAACCACCATACTTTTGTAGCCACTGTTCTATAGCTCTGGTATCCCTATAGGGCAAGGTCTGGTTCCCTCTGGCAAACCTCAGAGTTGGGGAGATGACTCTCAAAATTAGACCACAGCAGGATCACTCTATTAATGCTGCTATTGGGTGGGAGGTGTCTCCACTTGGGTTCGTGCACCTCAGCAGTTTCTGAGTTTCTACCCATATTACAGAGGCCCAAGCCACCGCTCACTGATGAGATACACTTTCTCAGGGCTGGGTCAGTAACCTTTCCCTCTATGTCTTTATGTACTGTTACTGGATTCACAGATACAGCTCAGCTGCACTGCCTCCTTCTATGCAATGCCCAGTCCTAGCCAAGAAGTGCAGACATTCTGGTCTCTGCATGGGTTGGACTTCTAGACTGCCATGCTTCGGGGAAAGGTAGAGTGGAAGTTCAAGGTGTCAAGGAAAATATTTTTTCAAGCTTCCTGCCAGACAAGGGAATTCTGGGCTCACAGCAGGGGCTCTCTGGAAAAGGAGTCCCAGCTTCCAGCAATTCTCTCCAGTGGGGTGAGGGAGGAGAACTTCAGTTCATCGCTCACTAGTAGAGATCCCACAGTAAGCAAGCAACTCTCTTAGGGGAGGGGATGGACACACATCTTCCTTGGGATAAGATCTGTACTGAAATTTGTTTCCTTGGAGTTGAAACTTGCCTCAACAGGGAAGACATGCAATTTTTTATCTCTTCTTCCAGCTTGGCTTACCTCCTTCAGCTTTGTCATATTCTTTTTGGCCGTTTTCTCTCCCTCTGGACTGGAGCTACTGTTGAAAGCTGGCTCCAGTCAGCCGCCGCCCCCCATTCCCCCTTGCTCTTATTGAATGTGGAAATTGATGTTAGGGACAGTAGCCAACCTGATGATGAAGGAGAGTTGGGCTAAACATCCATCCCATCCGCCTTCATACTCCACCTCTTATTGAATATTTTTGCATCAATATTCATTAGAGATATTGATCTGTAATTTTCTTTTCTTGTTGGGTCTTTTCCTGGTTTGGGTATCAAGGGAGCATTCCATATTTTATATAAAATCAGCATATGGTACCCAATAAATGTTTTAATGTATACATGATCTCTGTGTTTACGACTTATTTTTAAAGTGTTAACAAAAAAGAAAGACAAAGATAGACTCTTCATAATTGTCAAAGAAACAATACCAACAAAAGGCATCTCAATACTAAACATTTACATGCCTAACTTAAATGCTCCCGTATTTATGAAACAGACCTTCAGGGGTCTGAGCAATATGATATTGTATAACATCTTAATAGTTGCGGACTTCAATACCTCTCTGACAAAGTGTACAGATCCTCTAACCAGAACCTAAACAAAGATACAAAGGACTTAAACGTGACCTTAGAACGAGTGTGATTAGTAGACCTATATAGAACACACCATCCCAAAGCAACTTTTTTCTCATAATCTCATGGCACATACTCCAAAATAGATCACATCCTACTATACAAATCAAACCTCAGCAAAATTGAATGAATACATATTATACCATGTCTCTTCGCAGACCAAAAAGCTCAACTTCAACAATAATTTTCATCCCCACACAATGTCTTGAAACTAAACAACTTTATGCTAATGACAGTTGGGTCCAGGAAAAGATTAAAGAGGAACTTGTTAATTTCCTCAAACATAACAACAATGAAGACACAAGTTACCAAAACCTCTTGGATACAGGAAAAGCAGTCCTGAGAGGAACATTTCTTGTGCTAGATGATTACCTTTGAAAAACAGAATGTGAACACATCATCACACTCACAAACCATCTGAAGGACTTGGAAAAAGAAGATCAAGCATACCCTAAACCCAGCAGAAGAAACAAAACAGCCAAAATTAAATCAGAGATTAATGAAATTGAAAACAAAAACAAATTCAGAAAATTAACAAAAGTTGGTATTTAGAAAAAGTAATAAAATAGATATGCCTTTGGCAAGACTCTACACCAAGAAATTTGACAATGTAGAGGAAATGGATCAATACTTACAATCATACCCTACCCCTACTCTTTTTTTTATTATTTATTTATTTTTTATTGTTGGGGATTCATTGAGGGTACAATAAGCCACTTACACTCATTACAATTGTTAGGTAAAGTCCATCTTGCAATCATGTCTTCCCCCATAAAGTGTGACACACACTAAGGCCCCACCCCCCTCCCCATCCCTCTTTCTGCTTCCCCCCCATAACCTTAACTGTCATTAATTGTCCTCATATCAAGATTGAGTACATAGGATTCATGCTTCTCCATTCATGTGATGCTTTACTAAGAATAATGTCTTCCACTTCCATCCAGGTTAATACGAAGGATGTAAAGTCTCCATTATTTTTAATGGCTGAATAGTATTCCATGGTATACATATACCACAGCTTGTTAATCCATTCCTGGGTTGGTGGGCATTTAGGCTGTTTCCACATTTTGGCGATTGTAAATTGAGCTGCAATAAACAGTCTAGTACAAGTATCCTTATGATAAAAGGATTTTTTTCCTTCTGGGTAGATGCCCAGTAATGGGATTGCAGGATCGAATGGGAGGTCTAGGTTGAGTGCTTTGAGGTTTCTCCATACTTCCTTCCAGAAGGGTTGTACTAGTTTGCAGTCCCACCAGCAGTGTAAAAGTGTTCCCTTCTCTCCACATCCACGCCAGCATCTGCAGTTTTGAGATTTTGTGATGTGGGCCATTCTCACTGGGGTTAGATGATATCTCAGGGATGTTTTGATTTGCATTTCTCTAATATATAGAGATGATGAACATTTTTTCATGTGTTTGTTAGCCATTCGTCTGTCGTCTTTAGAGAAAGTTCTATTCATGTCTCTTGCCCATTGATATAAGGGATTGCTGGCTTTTTTCATGTGGATTAATTTGAGTTCTCTATAGATCCTGGTTATCAAGCTTTTGTCTGATTGAAAATATGCAAATATCCTTTCCCATTGTGTGGGTTGTCTCTTTGCTTTGGTTATTGTGTCCTTAGCTGTACAGAAGCTTATCAGTTTAATGAAGTTCCATTTGTTTATTTTTGTTGTTGTTGCAATTGCCATGGCAGTCTTCTTCATGAAGTCTTCCCCCAGGCCAATATCTTCCAGTGTTTTTCCTATGCATTCTTTGAGGATTTTTATTGTTTCATGCCTTAAATTTAAGTCCTTTATCCATCTTGAGTCAATTTTTGTGAGTGGGGAAAGGTGTGGGTCCGGTTTCAGTCTTTTACATGTAGACATCCAGTTCTCCCAACACCATTTATTGAATAGGGAGTCTTTCCCCCAAGGTAAGTTCTTGTTTGGTTTATCAAAGATTAGGTGGTTGTAAGATGTTAGTTTCATTTCTTGGTGTTCAATTCGATTCCAAGTGTCTATGTCTCTGTTTTTGTGCCAGTACCATGCTGTCTTGACCACTATGGCTTTGTAGTACAGACTAAAATCTGGTGTGCTGATGCCCCCAGCTTTTTTTTTGTTACAGAGAACTGCCTTAGCTATGCGGGATTTCTTCCGGTTCCATACAAAACGCAGAATCATTTTTTCCAAATCTTGAAAGTACAATGTAGGTACTTTGATAGGAAAGGCATTGAATAGGTAGATTGCTTTGGGAAGTATAGACATTTTAACAATGTTGATTCTTCCCATCCATGAGCATGGTATGTTCTTCCATTTGTTAATATCCTCTGCTATTTCCTTTCTGAGGAGTTCATAGTTTTCTTTATAGAGGTCCTTCACCTCCTTCGTTAGGTATATTCCTAGGTATTTCATTTTCTTTGAAACTATGGTGAAGGGAGTTGTGTCCTTAATTAGCTTCTCATCTTGACTGTTATTGGTGTATACAAAGGCTACTGACTTGTGGACATTGATTTTATATCCTGAAACATCACTGTATTTTTGGATGACTTCTAGGAGTCTTGTGTTTGAGTCTTTGGGGTTCTCTAAGTATAAGATCATGTCGTCAGCAAAGAGGGAGAGTTTGACCTCCTCTGCACCCATTTGGATTCCCTTTATTTCCTTGTCTTGCCTAATTGTATTGGCTAGAACTTCCAGCACTAGGTTGAATAGTAAAGGTGACAGAGGACAACCTTGTCTGGTTCCAGTTCTAAGAGGAAAAGCTTTCAGTTTTACTCCATTCAGTAAAATATTGGCTGTGGGTTTGTCATAGATAGCTTCAATCAGTTTTAGAAATGTGCCACCTATGCCTATACTCTTCAGTGTTCTAATTAGAAAAGGATGCTGGATTTTATCAAATGCTTTTTCTGCATCTATTGAGAGGATCATGTGATCTTTATTTTTGCCTCTGTTAATATGGTGGATAACGTTTGTGGACTTGCGTATGTTAAACCAGCCTTGAATCCCTGGGATGAAGCCTACTTGATCATGATGAATGACTTTTTTGATGATAAGCTGTAATCTATTGGCTAGGATTTTGTTGAGAATTTTTGCGTCTATGTTCATGAGTGAGATTGGTCTGAAATTCTCCTTTTTGTTTGGGTCTTTTCCTGGTTTTGGTATCAGGGTGATGTTTGCTTCATAGAATGTGTTGGGGAAGATTCCTTCTTCCTCAGTTTTTTGGAATAATTTCTGCAGTACAGGAATAAGCTCTTCCTTGAAGGTTTGATAGAATTCTGGAGTGAAGCCATCTGGACCAGGGCATTTTTTAGTTGGAAGCTTTTTTTTGTTCCTTTGATCTCAGTGCTTGAAATTGGTCTGTTCAGGAGCTCTATTTCTTCCTGACTAAGTCTAGGGAGAGGATGTGATTCCAAATATTGATCCATTTCCTTCACATTGTCAAATTTCTGGGCATAGAGTTTCTGGTAGTATTCAGAGATGATCTCTTGTATCTCTGTGGGATCAGTTGTTATTTCCACTTTATCGTTTCTAATTGAGGTTAGTAGAGATTTTACTTTTCTAGTCCTCGTTAGTCTGGCCAACGCTTTATCTATTTTATTTATTTTTTCAAAAAACCAACTCCTTGTTTCATTAATTTTCTGAATGATTCTTTTTTTTTCAATTTCATTGATCTCTGATTGGATTTTGGATATTTCTTTTCTTCTACTGAGTTTAGGCTTAGATTGTTCTTTTTTTCCAATTCCATAAGATCTCTTGTGAGATTGTTGATGTGTTCTCTTTCTGTTTTTCGAATGTAGGCATCTAAAGCGATGAATTTTCCTCTCAAAACAGCTTTTGCAGTATCCCACAGGTTTTGGTAGCTTGTGTCTTCATTGTTGTTATGCTCAAGGAAGTTAATGATTTCCTGTTTTATTTCTTCCTGCACCCATCTGTTATTCAACAGAAGATTGTTTAATTTCCATGCCTTTGGGTGGGGTCGAGCATTTTTGTTAGAGTTGAGTTCCACCTTTAGTGCCTTATGATCTGAAAAGATACAAGGTAAAATTTCAATTCTTTTGATTCTGTTGATATTTGTTTTGTGTCCCAGGATATGATCAATTTTGGAGAATGTTCCATGGGGTGATGAGAAGAATGTATATTCTTTGTCTTTGGGGTGGAGTGTTCTATATGTGTCTATCAAGCATAGTTGTTCTAGAGTCTCATTTAAATCTCTTATATCTTTGTTTAATTTCTGTTTAGAGGATCTGTGCAGCTCTGTAAGAGGTGTGTTAAAGTCCCCTGTTATGATGGTATTATCAGATATCATATTGCTCAGACTGAGTAAGGTCTGCTTCAAGAATCTGGGAGCATTTAAATTGGGTGTATAAATATTTAGAATTGAAATGTCTTCTTGTTGTAGTTTTCCCTTGACCAATATAAAGTGACCATCTTTGTCTTTTTTGACTTTAGTTGCTTTTAATCCACATGTATCTGAAAATAAGATTGCAACTCCTCTTTTCTTCTGAATTCCATTTGCCTGAAAAATTGTCTTCCAACCCTTGACTCGGAGCTTTAATTTGTCTTTTGAAGCCAGGTGTGTTTCTTGCAGACAGCAAATGGATGGCTTGTGTTTTTTAATCCAGTCAGCCAATCTATGTCTCTTCAGTGGGGAATTCAAGCCATTAACATTTATGGAGATAATTGATAAGTGTGGTAGTATTCTATTCGTCTTATTTGGTGAAAGTCCATTGCTTAGTTTTATCTTTTGCATCAGTGTGGAGGTTAGGTTCTGTCCTTTGATTTCTGAGTTCTTACTTTGCTGCTGATCCATCGTGGTGGTCAGTGTGCAGAACAGGTTGAAGTATTTCCTGTAGAGCTGGTCTTGTTGTGGCGAATTTCCTCAATGTTTGTATATCCGTAAATGATTTGATTTCTCCGTCAATTCTGAAGCTTAGCTTAGCAGGGTACAGAATTCTGGGCTGGAAATTGTTCTGTTTAAGTAGGTTAAAGTTAGATGACCATTGTCTTCTTGCTTGGAAAGTTTCATTAGAGAAGTCTGCGGTCACTCTGATGGATTTGCCCCTGTAGGTCAACTGGTGCTTACTCCTGGCAGCTTGCAGAATCTTTTCTTTTGTCTTGACTTTGGACAGGTTCATCACAATGTGTCTTGGAGAAGCTCGGTTAGAGTTGAGGCAACCTGGGGTCCGATATCCCTCTGAAAGCAGTGTGTCAGAATCTTTGGTGATATTTGGGAAATTTTCTTTTATAATATTCTCTAGTATGGCTTCCATTCCTCTGGGGCATTCTTCTTCCCCTTCTGGAATTCCTATAATTCGTATGTTCGAACGCTTCATAAAGTCCCATAATTCTGACAGTGAATGTTCTGCTTTCTCTCTCTTCTTTTCTGCCTCTTTTACTATCTGAGTTATCTCAAAAACTTTGTCTTCTACCTCTGAAATTCTTTCTTCTGCATGGTCTAACCTGTTGCTGATACTTTCCATTGCATCTTTAAGTTCCCTGATTGACTGTTTCATTTCCTTCATCTCTGCTATATCCTTTTTATATTCTTCATATCGTTCATCTCTGATTTGATTCTGTTTTTGGATTTCCTTTTGGTTATTTTCCACTTTATTAGCAGTTTCCTTCATTGTTTCCATCATTTATTTCATTGTTTTTAACATGTGTATTCTAAATTCCCTTTCTGTCATTCCTAACATTTCTGTATAGGTGGAATCCTCTGCAGTAGCTACCTCATGGTCCCTTGGCGGGGTTGTTCTCAACTGGTCCTTCATGTTGCCTTTATTTTTCTGCTGATTCTTCCTCATGAGTAATTTCTTTTATCTGTTTCCTTGCCCTAATTTTTCTTTCACTTCCTCTTGCTCTTTAAGTTCTTTTGCCTGTGGACTAAGGGTTACAGGAGCAGAAGGGTGAGAAGGTTGAGGAGCAAAAAAGGGATGAAAGAAAGGAGGACCTAGTGATAAGAAATAAAAGAAAGATAGAGAAAGGAGGGGGGTGGGTATAAGGAATACTGACAAAAAGAAGAGAGGTATTGAAAGAGGGAGACAGGGCAATATTGATGTACAGTAGGGTACTTTGACACAACCTTAAAAAAACCCATCTTCTTGGGATGCCCAGTTGGGTGGTTCCCTTGAGGTCAGCAGCTCTTTGCTAACCTTATCAGACACAGTACCCCACCTCCACCAAGTAGAAGAAAGACAAAAATGCTATAAATCAAACCAAAACAAGCAAACAGAAAACTTTATGGTGATACAATTGGGTGAAAAACCAAATGATAGGGGTAGAAACACTAGCAAAAATGAAGTTGTAGTTATTAAAAAAGGCAGCAATGGGAAATTATAATTGAACTAGAAAAATTGAGAAAGAAAAAGGGATCTGTATGGAAAAGATTGAAATTGAAAAACAAGAGAACATCAACAATGTCAAAATAAACAAACAAAAAAAGCCCAACCAAACAAAAAAAGAGAAAAAAATACACAACCAAAAACAAAGCAGTTTGTATATGTTATTGAATATTGTCTGGGCAACACGTGGTCTTCTGGGGTGTGAGATTTTAGTCACAGTTCTGATACGACTGGAGGCTGCTGATTTCTCAAACCCCAGCTGGTAGACTCCCTAAATCTCTCTTCAGCCCACTTAAAAGGCACTTTGAACTTGTAAATTTGCTGAGCAGAAGCTTTCCCAGCTTTCTCGCTGGAATCACTGCTGAAGTGGCTATCCACTTACCCAGTGTGCCAAAACCGGTCTCACTCTGCCCCTGAGGGTTAGGGCTGCAAGGCGGCTCAGACCCCACCCTTAGGCTACTTGGTTGCTGGGTTAGAAGCTCCCACCCGTTTCTAGCTCTGCGACCCTGAGGGCGGAGATTGCCGGGGCAGATCACTGGCAATGGTTCCGTGTGACCCACCGCCAAACACTATTAGCTCCGTCTGGCTCAGCGGCTCTGACTGGGGCCCTAGACAATGGCCAAAGTTCTCCACACTCCCGCTCAGGCCTTCCCTAGGGCAATTCAATTCAGTGCCAAGTCCAAGGACATCAAAACATTTCACAGGTAAGGCCTTTCTGGTTTGCAGTCTCTCTGCTACTGAACTTACAGTTGTGGGCAGGTTTAGACGGATTGAACACACGCGACCACTTGCCGGTTTTCCACTGTTTTAGTCCTCCTCTTGGGGTCCAGAAGTCTCTCGCTGACTCCCTGTATCCTCATAGGAGTGATGCTAGGCAGTTCCCACCAGCCAGAGATGCCTGGAGTCCTATCTCCCCAGATTCACGGTGCCCAGATGCAAGGAAGCTGTTACTCGGCTGCCATCTTGCTCCGCCTTCCTCCCCCTACTCTTAATCAAGAAGAAATAGATCTCCTGAACAGACCAATTTCAAGTCCTGAGATCAAAGAAACAATATAAAAATTCCCAGCAAAAAAATGCCCTGGTACAGATAGATTCACATCAGAATTCTATCAATCTTCAATGAAGAGCTTACTACCATACTGCAGAAACTATCCACAAAAATTGAGGAGGAAAGAATCTTCCCTAACACATTGTATAACGCAAACATCACCATGACACAAAAACCAGGAAAAGATTAAATCTAAAAGGAGAACTGCAGATCAATTTCATTTATGAATATAGATGCAAAAATTCTCAACAAAATCCTAGGCAATATATTACAGCTTATTATTAAAAAATTCATACA
Source organism: Nycticebus coucang (assembly GCF_027406575.1). Classification (NCBI taxonomy): domain Eukaryota; kingdom Metazoa; phylum Chordata; class Mammalia; order Primates; family Lorisidae; genus Nycticebus; species Nycticebus coucang. The sequence goes on from NC_069804.1 coordinate 65,971,624, forward strand.
CCATGATCATGTAGGTTTCATCCCAGGGATACAAGACCGATTTAACATATGTACATCCGTGAACGTAATTCACAATACCAACAGAAGTACAAAGACCTTATGATCCTCTCCATAGATGCAGAGAAAGCACTCAGTAAAATTCAACATTTCCTTCTAATTTGAACTCTGAAGAATATAGACACTAGTGACATATTTCTTAAACTGATCGAAGCCATCTATGACAAACCCACAGATAATGTAACACTAAATGGAGTAAAACTGTGAGCTTTCCCACTCAGATCTGGAACAAGACAAGGTTGTCCTCTATCACCACTGATCTTCAACAAAGGGCTAGAAGTTCTAGCCAATACAATCAGGCAATAGAAGGAAATAAGGAGTATTCAAATTGGTTCAGAGGAAGTGAAACTCTCCCTCTTTGCAGATGATATGATCTTATACTCAGAGAACTCCAAAGACTCAACCACAAGACTCTTGGAAGTCATCAAAAAACACAGTAATGTCTCAGGATGTAAAATCAATATCCACAAATCAGAAGCCACTGTATCTGCCAATAAAAAACAAGATGAGAAGGTAATCAAGGGAAAAATTCTCTTCTCAATAGCTTCAAATAAAATAAAATACCTAGGAATATACCTCACAAAATAGATTAAGGACCTCTATAAAGAAAACTACTAACCCATAAGAAAAGAAATAGCAGAAGATATTAACAATTGGAAGAATACACCATACTCTTGGCTGATAATCAGCATTGTTAAAATGTCTAAACTTCCCAAAGGAATCTACAGATTCGATGCCAACCCTGTTAAAATACTAACATCATACTTTCAAGACTTGGACAAAATAATTCTGCATTTTTCATACAATAAGAAAAACCCCATATAGCCAAGGCAATTCTTAGTAATAAAAACAAAGCCGGGGTCATCAGCCTACCAGACTTTAAGCTGTACTACAAGGCCCTAGTCATTAAAACAGCATGATATTGGCACAAAATAGAGACATAGACATCTGCAACCAAACAGAAAACAAGGAGATAAAACTAACATCTTACAGCCACCTAAACTTTGATAAAGCAATCAAGAACATACACTGGGGGAAATAATCCCTATTCAATAAATGGTGCTGGTACAACTTGATATCGTCATGTATATTCTTCTTAGTAAAGTATCTCAAGAATGGAAGAAAAAGTACTCAATGTACTCAGCCCTACTATGAAATTAATTTAGGGCTTTCACATGAAAGCTATGACCCAGTTACAACATAAGAATAAGGGGAAGGGAGAAAGGGAGGGGAGGGAGGGGGAAGGTGGGTGGAGGGAGGGGGATTGGTGGGATTACACCTGCAGTGCATCTTACAGGGGTGCATGTGAAACTTGGTAGATGTGGAATGTTGATGTCTTAGCACAATAACTGGGAGAATGCCAGGAAGGCTGTGTTGAACCAGTGTGATGAAAATGTGTCAAACGGTATATGAAGCTAGTGTATGATGCCCCATGATCATATCAATGTACACAGTTATGATTTAAAAAAAAAAACAGAAAAAAATAAAAGACTGAAAGTGGACCTGCACTTTTATCCACTCAAAAAATTGATTCAAGACAAAAATAGACCTAAATGCAAGGCATGAACTAATAAAAATCATGAAAGAAATTGTGGGGAAAACAGTTGAAGCTATCTATCAACCTGGGGAAAGGCTTTATGAGGAAGAATTTCATGATAATTGTAATGACAGCAAAGATAAACAAATGGGATTTAATTAAACTAAAAAGTTTCTGTACAGCTAAGGAGAGACCAATCAAAGCAAATAGACAACCTACACAATGGGAAAGGATATTTGCACATTTTGAGTCAGACAAAAGCTTAATAACTAGGATCTACAGAGAACTCAAATTAATCAACATGAAAAGAGCCAACAATCCCTTATACCACTGGGAAAGAGAGATGAATAGAACCTTCTCTAAGGAAGACAGACCAATGAGTAACGAGCATCTGAGAAAATTCTCATCACCATTAATTATTAGACAATTGCAAATCAAAACCACCCTGAGATATTATCCAATCCCAGTAAGAATGGCCCAAATCACAAAGTCTCAAAACTACAGATGTTGGTGCAGATGTGTAGAGAAGGGAGCACTTTTACACTGCTGGTGGGACTGCAAACTAATACAACCTTTTTGGGAGACAGATTGGAGAACCCTCAAAGAACTCAAATGAGACCTCCCATTTGATCCTGCAATCCCATTACTGCGCATCTACCCAGAGGGGGGAAAAAATCCCTTTACCATAGGATACATGCACTGGACTGTTTATCATAGCTCAATTTACAATCTCCAAAACGTGGAAACAGCCTAAATGCCCACCAAATCATGATTGGATTAACAAGCAGTTGTATCTTGGTGCCTGTGGCTCAAGTGGCTAAGGCACCAGACACATACACTGGAGCTGGCAGGTTCAAATCCAGCCCGAGACCGCCAAAAAACTATGACGGCTGCAACCAGAAAATAGCAGAGCATTGTGGTGGGCGGTTGTAGTCCCAGCTACTTGGGAGGTGGAGGCAGAAGAATCGTTTGAGCCCAGGAGTTGGAGGTTGCTGTGAACTGTGAAGCCACAGCACTCTATCCAGGGTGAAAGCTTGAGGCTCTGTCTCAAAAAGAAAAAAAATATATATATATATACCATAGAATACTACTCAGCCACTAAAAAATACGGAGACTTTACATCTTTTGTATTAACCTAGATGGAAGTGGAACAGATCATTCTTAGCAAAGTTTCTCCATTCTCACAACAATGGAGAAACAAGAATCCAATGTACTCAACTCTGATATGAGGACAATTAATGACCTAACACGTGGTGGAGGGGGTTGGGGATGGAGAGAGCTGAGAAAGGGAAGGAAGGAGGGAGTGGCAGGCTCACAGGGCATAGTTCACCTTTTGGGGGCAGAACATTATTATAAGATGGTCTTTATTTAACACAAGCAATCAATGTAACCTGGTGCCATGTACCCTCAATGAATCACCACCACCACCACCACCAACAACAACAACAAATGATAAAAGAATACAGCTGTGTATCAGAATACAAAATCAATACTTCCAAATCAGTAACTTTTATATATGTCAACAATAATCAAGCTGAAACTTTAGTTAAGGACTCTATTCCTTTTACCATAGGGCCAAGAGATGAAAAATCTTGGGATGATGGCAGACAGGACAGATGTATAGCCCATCTCTCCCAAGCCACTGGGTGAGAGGAAAGGCGGTCTGGACCTTCCCTGTGTGTGGATTATTGGAGTGGACAGACAGCTGGAGACGCCCAGCGAACTGGCGGTTTGCTATATATGAGGGGTAAATTTAAAATCACAAACTCTGTTGTAGAGATTCTTCCCTGCTCAGCCATGCCGGCCAGCAGGCCCCTCCCCCACGGAGGTCAGCAGCTTGTAAATGCTGACAAAATCCAATTGACAAGTAATTAATCCTGAATTGAGGGAGGCATCCGAAAGGAGAGCCACTCAAAACCACAGGGAGCTGGGCAAACTGTTGGACAATTGAAGGGAAGGGATCCTACCCGGGAAACAGACATTTTGAACTACCCAAAAGGGCGGGCACCTTTCCCCCAGGTGTTGGAGGGGGCTGGCGGTTCAGGCTGCCCAGTGAACTGGCAGACGCCCATCCAAAACTCTGAACCATAAAACTCAGAATAAATTCCCCGAGCACTCCAATCACGGGAACCGGCTTGAAGCCTAGGACCCGGCTTTGGCTTCTGGAGCCACGAAGCAACTGAAGCCACAGACTGGCTTTAGCTGCTGAAGCCCCGGGAACCAGCTACAGGAGATACCGCGAACTGAACACCACTCCCCTTATGGCCAATGGCAGTCACCAGTTTGCGGGGGAACCTGGGAACAGAGTGGAGAGACTTAGGAAGCGTGGACACACCTGCACTGACTGGGAAGGTCAGTTGCAAGTGCTGTCCAGAGGAGAGCAGCCGAGTTTGCACCATTCTTAGGCAACAAACTTTTACGAAACTCCTAAATGGCGATTGGCGTGGAAGGTGGTTATCATGGTAGCGGTATAAACTGTAAACCAGGTATAAGTCTCGAAACCACTCACAGCGCCACCTGGTGTCCAGAAAGTATATTGCAGTTGATCCCTACAGCAGATATATAGATATTTATAGGTATATTTCTACCACAAGAATATTTTTGAAGTTGGTGCCTTTCTTTTTTTGTTTTGTTTTGTTTTGCTTTTTTTTTTGGTTTTCATGGAGGTTTTTTGGGGTTTTTTGCTGTTGTTTTCTTTTTGTCTGATTTTTCCTCACCATTTTCTTAGAGATTTCGATAATTTTTTATTATGACATTTTATATAGATACATTTTTTATTTCTATGTCTTCTAATTTTGATTTCTTCTTTCTTGTCACTTAACATTCCTTCTAACAACACTTTTTTCTCTCTTTTTTTCTTTTCTTTCAATTATTTTATGATTATCACTATTTTTATTGCAGTTGTTCTTATATTGCTGTTGTCGTGGCTATTGCTTGTATGTTTATGTGTTTCCGTCTGTCTCTGTATCTATGGGCCCATGTGCCTGGTAATGTTTGTATCTGTTTATTTGTTCATTTGGTCTCAATGAGCTTGGTGTTATGACTGGCAACCCTGAGCTCCTAATGCCCCCCTCCACTCTCACTCTGTGATCTGGAGACCTGCCCCCTCAGGAGTCCAGATTCTTGGGTGAACTCTCAAGAGGTGTAGACAGGACCTGGACTGCAGCTGGTCAGTGCTGACTCTGTAGCAAAGGAGCGAGAAGACAACGGTCGGCTGAGAGGGAATTACACTGGAGCAGTGTTGCCCCGAGCTGCAGAACAACAACCGTCTTCAGCAATAACAAGGCCCACCCCCAGATATCCCACAGCCTGTCCTCCTGTCTTCCTGGGCAACCAGATGAGGCCGAGCATCTTCTCAGATGGCAACCACCATGGAACAGACCTGGGACTGAAACACAGACCCGGTGAGTAAAGGGTTTTCCTGAGACGGTACCGACCTGGGTGGAACACGGGGACTAGAAAACACACCCGCCGAGCCGCAAAACTCCTAGGGTGGGGCTGATCCAGAGAACCACTCTACTGAGCCTAAGATGCACCAGGCCCTTAGGGGATCACCAGCCTATAGACAAAGGAGGCCAAGAGGCTACAGCTAACAACTGATCATGCTGGGAATACAAACCCGCAGGACTAAAGACAGGGCCTGAGACACAGGTTCTGGGAACTCAAATCAGCCTCTCCTCTGCAGAGGAATCTGGCAAGGTCAGAAACAAACTCCCACAGGGTTGTTCCCTTCACCCAGCAACATAAACTAAGGGTGGGGTTGGAACTGAGTGAACACCTCCAGCCTCCATCAAGTGCCCAAGGTTGACAGGCCACACCACTCCCTACTGGATAAAGACAGAGAAGAGCAGCCTAGTCGAGCAGACACAGACTACCCTGTGACTTAGGCAGGTGCAAACCCCTGGAGTATCGTCTTACTGCAGACAACTGGCTGGGTCACAGCCCTGTGCGGCTAGCAGCGACTGAGTGTGACAGAGCTGCAAGGTGGGGAAGGAGGCATCAATCTTCTCAGACTGATCTATTTACTGGTGGCTCTTCCTGACTCCACGCAGCACTGGAGCAAGCCATTTTAGAGCAGTCACCAGACTCCTGTGATCCAGTTCCCGGGGACCTCTTGAACTCTTCCACCCGAGGCAGCTGCCGAGTGAGAGAATTGACTTGGACCTTTTGAACTGAGTCACTCACCTGGGGACTATCCAGGTGGTGCCCTGGGTGTGTGGTTGTAGGAAGGTTTGATTTTCCTTTTCCATTTGTTGCCTGTTGTGGGTGCGGTGACTTAATTGCTGGTATTTCTCCACAGCTGAGACTTCCACCCAGAGTAACTGTTTCACTAGGGTCACATAGAAACCAGCTGAAAACAAGTCAGAACCACATAGCCACTCTACACCAAACAGGGCACCAGTTTCTCAGGCCACAGCACTATACGGGTCCTCGACAAAACACCAGAGGAAAATCAAAGGGAGTAAAACAATCATGGGGTGGAATCAGCGGAAAAACTCAGGTAACATGAATAACCAGAATAGATCAACCCCCCCAAGGAAAGATACGGCAGATGTAATTGAAGATCCCATTCACAAACAACTGGCTGAGATGTCAGAAATCGAATTCAGAATTTGGATGGCAAACAAGATTAACAAAATGGAATTAGGAATTCATGTAGAAATTCAAAAGCTGTCTCAAGAATTTAATGAATTTAAAGACAAAACCACAAAAGACTTAGACACACTGAAACAAGAATTTGCAGCACTGAAAGATATGAAAAATACAGTGGAATCCCTTACCAACAGAATGGACCATGCAGAAGAAAGGATCTCCGACATCGAAGATAAAGCCTTTGAATGCTCCCAAACTCTCAAAGAGGAAGAGAAATGGAGAGCAAAAAATGGATCACTCACTCAGACAGCTGTGGAATAACTCGAGAAGGCAAATATCCATCTCATAGGAATTCCTGAATCAGATGAAGTGGCCTCACTGAGCGCAGAGGCCCTTCTGCATGAAATTATGAAAGAGAATTTTCCAGACATGCCTAGAGAACCTGAAATTGAGATAGCAGATGGCTTCAGAACCCCAGCAGGACTCACCACCAATAAGACATCCCCCAGGCATATCAGAATTAACTTCATTAAAGTTAATACGAAGGAGAAAATTCTCAAAGCGGACAGGTGAAAGAAATCTATTACCTTCAAAGGAAAGAACATCGGAAGGACTGCAGATCTCTCTGCTGAAACTTTTCAAGCCAGAAGAGGGTGGTCATCAATGTTTAATCTCCTCAAGCAAAATAACTTTCAACCCCGGATCTTGTACCCAGCTAAACTGAGTTTCATTTACGACGGACAAATTAAATACTTTAATGACATACATATGCTAAAGAAATTTGCCATAACCAAACCAGCTCTCAGGATATTCTCAGACATATCCTCCATAGTAACCAACCCAATCTTCTACTACAAAAGTAAACTCACTCAGAAACTTCTGATCAAACTCCAACTTCCACAATGGCAAAGGATTAAAAATGCCCACTGGACATTCAAAAAACTCAATACTCCAAATTTCACCAAACTTATCAATACTCTCCATTAATGTGAATGGCTTAAACTGCCCTCTAAAGAGACACAGGTTAGCTGACTGGATACAAAAACTCAGGCCAGACATTTGTTACATACAAGAGTCACATTTTAACTTAAAAGACAAATACAGACTCAGGGTGAAAGGATGGTCATCCATATTTCAGGCAAATGGTAACCAGAAAAAAGCAGGAGTTGCAATTTTATTTGCGGACACAATAGGCTTTAAACCAACAAAAGTAAGGAAGGACAAAAATGGTCACTTCATATTTGTTAAGGGTAAGACTCAATATGATGAGATTTCAATTATTAATATCTATGCACCCAACCAGAATGCACCTCAATTTATAATAGAAACTGTAACAGACAAGAGCAACTTAATTTCCTCCAACTCTATCATAGTCGGAGATTTTAACACTCCTTTAGCAGTGACGGATCGATCCTCCCACAAAGCTGAGTAAAGAAATTCTAGATTTAATTCTAACCATCCAGCATTTACATTTAGCAGACATCTACAGAAAATTTTATCCCAACAAAACTGAATACACATACTTCTCATCAGCCCAAGGAACTTACTCCAGAATCAATCACATCTTAGGTAACAAGTCTAACCTCAGCAAATTTAAAGGAATAGAAATTATTCTATGCATCTTCTCGGACCATCATGGAATAAAACTTGAGATGAGTAACAACAGGAATCTGCATACACATACAAAAACATGGAAGTTAAATAACCTTATGCTGAATGATAGCTGGGTCAGAGATGAGATAAAGAAGGAAACTGGCAATTTTCTGGAACAAAAGGACAATGTAGACATGAACTATCAGAACCTCTGTGACGCAGCATAGGCAGTTCTAATAGGGAAATTTATAGCACTGCAAGCCTTCCTCAGGAGAACGGAAAGAGAGGAAGTAAGCAACGTAATGGGACATCTCAAGAGACTGGAAATGGAAGAACACTCCAACCCCAAATCCAGTAAAAGAAAAGAAATAACCAAAATCAGAGCAGAACTAAATGAAATTGAAAACAAAAGAATAATACAACAGATCAATAAATCAAAAAGCTGGTTTTTTGAAAAGGTAAAAAAAAATAGATAAAAGGAATGTATTAATTTGCATTCCCACCAGCAGTGCAAAAGTGTTTCCTTTTCTCCACATCCACGCCAACATCTCTGGTCTTGGGATTTTGTGATATTGGCTAGTCTCACTGGAGTTAGATGATATCTCAAAGCAGTTTTGATTTGCATTTCTCTGATGATTAAAGATGATGAGCATTTTTTCATAAGTCTGAAGGCCGTGCACCTGTCTTCTTCAGAGAAGTTTCTCTTCAAGTCCCTTGCCCAGCCTGCAATAGGATCCCTTGTTCTTTTCTTGCTAATGCGTTTGAGTTCTCTGTGGATTTTTCTTAGTAAAGTGTCTGAAAAATGGAAGAAAAAGTACCCAATGCACTCACCCTTATTATGAAACTAATGTAGGACCTTCACATGAAAGCTGTAACCCAGTTATAACCTAAGAATAGGGAGAAAGGGAAAAGGGTGGGGAGTGAGCGTGGAGGGAGGGGGAGGGAGGGGTAAGGAGGGGGATTAATGGGATTACACCTGCGGTGCATCTTACAAGGGTATATGTGAATCCTATTAAATTTGGAATGTAAAGGTCTTAGCAAAATAAGTAAGAAAATGCTACAAAAGCTGTGTTAACTAATGTGATGAAAATGTGTCAAACGATCTATGAACCAAGTGTATGGAGCCCCACGATCATACTAATGTACACAGCTATGGTTTAATATAAATAAAAAAATAAAAAAAAATAGATAAACCTTTGGACAACCTAATCAGGAAAAAAAGAGTAAAATCTCTAATCTCATCAATCAGAAATAACAATGACGAAATAACAACAGACTCCTCAGAAATCCAAAAAATCCTTAATGAATATTACAAGAAACTTTACTCTCAGAAATACGAAAATCTGAAGGAAATTGACCGTTACTTGGAAGCACGCCACCTTCCAAGACTTAATCAAAAACAGGTGGAAATGTTGAACAGGCGCATATCAAGTTTAGAAATAACAACCATACAAAATCTCCCCAAAAGAAAAGCCCGGGACCGGATGGTTTCATGTCAGAATTCTACCAAAAGGGTAAAGAGGAATTAGTACCTATACTACTCAACCTGTTCCAAAAGGTAGAAAAAGAAGGAAGACTACCCAACACATTCTATGAAGCAAACATCACCCTGATCCCCAAACCAGGAAAAGACCCAACAAGAAAAGAAAATTATAGACCAATATCTCTAATGAATATAGATGCAAAAATTTTCAACAAGATTCTAACTAACAGAATCCAGCAACATATCAAACAAATCATAAATCATGACCAAGTCAGTTTTATCCCAGGGTCTCAAGGCTGGTTCAATATACATAAATCTATGAATGTAATACAGCACATAAACAAATAAAAAACAAAGACCATATGATTCTCTCAATCGATGCAGAAAAAGCTTTTGATAACATCCAACATCCATTCATGATCAGAACACTTAAGAAAATTGGTATAGAAGGGACATTTCTTAAACTGATAGAGGCCATCTACAGCAAACCCACAGCCAATATCATACTGAATGGAGTTAAATTGGAATCATTTCCACTTAGATCTGGAAGCAGACAAGGCTGCCCATCATCTCTATTGCTCTTTAACATTGTAATGGAAGTTTTAGCCACTGCAATTAGGGAAGAAAAGGCGATCAAGGGTATCCACATAGGGTCAGAAGAGATCGAACTTTCGCTCTTCGCAGATGATATGATTGTACATCTGGAAAATACTAGGGACTCTACTACAAAACTCTTAGAAGTGATTAAGGAATACAGCAATGTCTCAACTTACAAAATCAACATTCATAAATCGGTAGCCTTTATATATACCAAAAATAGTCAAGTTGAAAAAACATTTAGGGACTCTTTCCCATTCAAAGTAGTGCCAAAGAAGATGAAATACTTGGGAGTTTATCTAACAAAGGACGTGAAAGGTCTATATAAAGAGAACTATGAAACTCTAAGAAAAGACATAGCTGAGAATGTAAACAAATGGAAAAATATACCATGCTCATGGTTGGGAAGAATTAACATTGTTAAAATATACATACTACCCAAAGTAATATATAATTTCAACGCAATCCTCATTAAAGCTCCACTGTCATACTTTAAAGATCTTGAAAAAATAATACTTCGTTTTATATGGAATCAGAAAAAACCTCGAATAGCTAAGACATTACTCAAAAATAAAAACAAAGCAGGAGGAATCACGCTACCAAACCTCAGACTATACTACAAATCGATAGTGATCAAAACAACATGGTACTGGCACAAAAACAGAGAAGTAGATGTCTGGAACAGAATAGAGAACTAAGAGATGAATCCAGCTACTTACCATTATTTAATCTTTGACAAGCCAATTAAAAACATTCATTGGGGAAAAGATTCCCTATTTAACAAATGGTGCTGGGTGAACTGGCTGGCAACCTGTAGAAGACTGAAACTGGACCCACACCTCTCACCATCAACGAAGAATAACTCTCACTGGATTAAAGATTTAAACCTAAGAAATGAAACTATAAAAATACTAGAAGAGAATGTAGGGAAAACCCTTGAAGAAATTGGGTTGGGCGAGTTTTTTATGTGAAGGACCCCCCGGGCCATTGAAGCTGCTTCAAATATACACTACTGGGACTTGATCAAACTAAAAAGCTTCTGCACAGACAAGAACAAAGTAAGTAAAGCAAGCAAACAGCCCTCAGAATGGGAGAAGATATTTGCAGGTTATGTCTCCGACAAAGGTTTAATAACCAGAATCCACAGAGAACTCAAACGCATTAGCAAGAAAAAAACAAGAGATCCCATCGCAGGCTGGGCAAGGGACTTGAAGAGAAACTTCTCTGAAGAAGACAGGCGCACGGCCTTCAGACATATGAAAAAATGCTCATCATCTTTAATCATCAGAGAAATGCAAATCAAAACTACTTTGAGATATCATCTAACTCCAGTGAGACTAGCCTATATCACAAAATCCCAAGACCAGAGATGTTGGCGTGGATGTGGAGAAAAGGGAACACTTTTGCACTGCTGGTTGGAATGCAAATTAATACATTCCTTTTGGAAAGAGATATGGAGAACACTTAGAAATCTAAAAATAGATCTACCATTCAATCCTGTAATCCCCCTACTGGGCATATACCCAGAAGACCAAACATCACACCATAACAAAGATATTTGTATCAGAATATTTATTGCAGCCCTTTTCATAATTGCTAAGTCATGGAAAAAGCCCAAGTGCCCATCGATCCACGAATGGATTAATAAATTGTGGTATATGTACACCATGGAATATTATGCAGCCTTAAAAAACGATGGAGACTTTACCTCTTTCATGTTTACATGGGTGGGGCTGGAACATATTCTTCTTAGTAAAGTGTCTCAAGAATGGAAGAAAAAGTACCCAATGTACTCACCTTATTATGAAACTAATGTAGGACCTTCACATGAAAGCTATAACCCAGTTACTAGCTAACATTAGGGAGAAAGTGTAAAGGGAGGGGTGGGAGGGGGGAGGAAGGGGGAAAGAGGGGAATTAATGGGATTACCCCTGCGGTGCATCTTACAAGGTTATAGGTGAATCCTAGTAAATGTGGAATGGAAAGGTCTTAGCAAAATAACTAAGAAAATGCTACAAAAGCTGTGTTAACTAATGTGATGAAAATGTGTCAAACGATGTATGAACCAAGTGTATTGTTCCCCACGATCATACTAATGTACACAGCTATGGTTTAATAAAAATAAATAAATAAAAAAATAAAAGAAAGATCTTGGAATTTACTTAGCAAAATATGTGAAATATCTCTATAAAGAGAATTATGAAACTCTAAGAAATAGCTGCAGATTTTGACAAATGGAAAAACATACCATGCTCATGGCTAGGAAGAAAAGAAGAATAAACAATGTTAAAATGTCCATACTACCCAAAGCAATTTACAGATTGAATGCAACCTCTATTAAAACACCAATGTCATACTTTAAAGAGCATGAAAAAATAGTACTTTGATTTATTTGAAATCAGAAAGAAAACCCTCAAATAGCCAATATATTACTCAGAAATAAAAACAAATCAGAAGATATCACATTACCAGACTTCAGGCTATACTATAAATCTATAATGATCAAAACACCTTGGTTCTGGCACAAAAATAAAGAGGTAGATTTACGAAACAGAATCAAGAGCCCATAGATTAACCCAGCCACTTATCGTCATTTGATCTTTGTTTTATTTATTTATATATATATTTATTTATTTATTTTTATTGTTGGGGATTCATTGAGGGTACAATAAGCCAGGTTACACTGATTGCAATTGTTAGGTAAAGTCCCTCTTGCAATCATGTCTTGCCCCCATAAAGTGTGACACACACCAAGGCCCCACCACCCTCCCTCCTTCCCTCTTTCTGCTTCCCCCCAAATAACCATAATTGTCATTAATTGTCCTCATATCAAAATTGAGTACATAGGATTAATGCTTCTCCATTCTTGTGATGCTTTACTAGGAATAATGTCTTCCACGTCCATCCAGGTTAATACGAAGGATGTAAAGTCTCCATTTTTTTTTAATGGCTGAATAGTATTCCATGGTATACATATACCACAGCTTGTTAATCTATTCCTGGGTTGGTGGGCATTTAGGCTGTTTCCACATTTTGGCGATTGTAAATTGAGCTGCAATAAACAGTCTAGTACAAGTGTCCTTATGATAAAAGGATATTTTTCCTTCTGGGTAAATGCCCAGTAATGGGATTGCAGGATCAAATGGGAGGTCTAGCTTGAGTGCTTTGAGGTTTCTCCATACTTCCTTCCAGAAAGGTTGTACTAGTTTGCTTCTCTAGTATTTATTTATTTATTTATTTATTTTTATTAAATCGTAGCTGTGATCTTTGATAAGCTTGTCAAAAACATTCACTGGAGAAAAGATTCCCTATTTAACAAATGGTGCTGGGTGAACTATTTGGGGGCCTGTAGCAGAATCAAACTGGACCCTCATCTCTCACCAGTAACAAAAATTGATTCTCACTGGATAAAATATTTAAACTTAGGACATGAAACTATAAAAATACTAGAAGAAAGTGCAGGGAAAATGTTTGAAAATTGGTCTAGGAGTATATTTTACGAGCAGGACCCCCCTGGTAATTGAAGCAACACCAAAAATATATTACTGGGATCTTGTCAAACTAAAAAGCTTCTGCACAGCCATGAGCACAGTTAATAAAGCAAATAGACAGCTTACGGCATGGGAGAAGATTTTCGCAGGGTACCCACACAGAACTCAAATGAGTCAATACGAAAAGAACAAATAACCTCATGTCTATGTGGGCAAGAGACTTAAACAGACACTGCTTTGAAGAAGACAGGTGCATGGCCTACCAAAACATGAAAAAATGGACATCATCTTTAATCATCAGAGAAATGCAAATCAAAATCATTTTGATAGCCTGGAATTGTGGTGGGCACCTGTAGTCTCAGCTACTTGGGAGGCTGAGCCAAGAGAATCACCTAACTTTAAGAGCTGGAGGTTGCTGTGATCTGTGATGCCATGGCACTCTACCGAGGGTGACAAAATGAGGCTCTGTCTTTTAAAAAAAGTAATAATAATAAAATAAAAATAAAAAATAGAATGAAAAAAATCATTTCGAGATATCCTCTAACTCCAGTAGGATTAGCCCACATAACAAAATAACAAAACTATAGATGTTGGTGTGGATGCAGAGAGAAGGGAATACTGCTTCTACGCTGCTGGTGAGAATGCAAGCTAATACGGCCTATTTGGAAAGAAGTTTGGAGAATACTCAAGAAATTAAAAGTAAACCTACACTTTGTTCCTGCAATTCCTCTACTAGGTATATACCCAGATGATCAAAATACATTTTACAACTAAGATATTTGCACCAGAATGTTTATCGCAGCCTAATTCATAATTGCCAAGTCATGGAAGCAGCCTGAGTGCCCATCAACCCATGAATAGATTAACAAATTGTGGTATATGTATACCATAGAATATTATGCATCCATAAAGAAAAAAAAAGATCAAGAGTTCACATCTTTTATGTTTACCTGTATGGAGCTGGAACATATTCTTCTTGGTAAATTATCTCAATAATGGAAAAAATAAGTATCCACTGTACTCAACACTACTGTGAAATCAATATATAATCACCTACACATTCGTACAAAGGGTAAAACATAACTATAGTCCAGTAAAAAGGAGGGAAGAGGAGGTAGAGGGTAGCGGAGGGATGAGGCTGCAAGGATGGAGTATATTTGGTGGGATCACACCTAATGTGCATAATAAAATGGTACATTTCAAAACTGTTAAGAATAGAGTATAAATGTCTTACCACAACAGATAAGTACATGAGGAGATGGTTATGTTATTTTTATTTATTTATTTATTTTTATTTTTGGTTTTTGGCCGGGGCCAGGTTTGAACCGGCCACCTCTGGCATATGGGACCGGCGCCCTACTCCTTGAGCCACAGGCGCCGCCCGGAGATGGTTATGTTAATCATTTTGATGTGAGCATTCCACACTGTATATCAAATCAGTACATTGAACCCCATAAATGCATTAATGTACATGCTTATGATTTAATGAAGAAAAAAATAATAAGAATAAAAAATGTGGGTGGCACCTGTGGCTCAGTGAGTAGGGCGCTGGCCCCTTATACCAAGGGTGGCAGGTTTGAACCCGGCCACAGCCAAACTGCAATAACAACAACAACAACAACAACAAAAAGCCAAGCATTGTTATGGGAGCCTGTACTCCCAGCTACTTGGGAGGCTGAGGCAAGAGAATTGCCTAAGCCCAAGAGCTGGAGGTTGCTGTTAGCCGTGAGGCCATGGCACTCTATCAAGAGTGACAAAGTGAGACTCTGTCTCAAAAAAAAAAAAAAAAGTAAGAAAATATCATGCTCTTGGTTGTGAAGAATCAACATTCTTACAATGTCTACACTACACAAATTATAGTACAGATTCAATGCAATCCCCACTAAAATACTAACATCATACTCTGGAAAAGTGGAAAAAATAGTTGCTCATTTTGTATGGAACCAGAAAAAAATCTGTATAGCTAACACAATTTTGATAATTCCAACAATTCCAACAAAGCTGGAAACATCACTTTACTGGACTGTAGGTTATATTAAAAGTCATAGTGGGAGGGAGGGGCAAGATGAACGACTGGAGGCAGCCTCCGACACAAGCTCTTGTCCAGAGGGAGGGATAACGTCCAGAAAGTACCCAATTAAGCTGAAGACTGGGAGCAGAGCCAAGACAGAAGAGTGTTAACTGAAGGTCACTTATGCTGAGGCAAGCTGGGACTACAAGAGCCAACTTCAGGTACAAAATTCATCCGAGAGGACAAGCGTCCCTCCCCTCCCCCCAAAAAGCTTTTTTTTTTTCCTTTTCCTCTTTGTTTGCTCCTGTAGGTATTCTACAGGCCAGCAGTGAACTGAGGACCTCTTGCCTCACCCCATGGGTGAGAGCTGTAGAAAGTGGGGACTACTTCCCCAGAAAGAATCTACTGTGACTCTGAACACACTCTTGCCAGGCAGAAAAATTGAACTAACGTTTTCCCTGCCATTCTAAACTTCCAGTCCACCCTTTCCCCCCCTCACCTGATGAACCAGAAGCCTAAACACTGCAGAGACTGTGGGAGGAGGCCCATGAGCAGGGCCACCTCCTCCCTGTCTGCTGTACAAAGTGCCCTGTCCCCCCACCATCCAGAGCTTGCTAGAGCCCCATGTCCCGAGCCCTGCCCCTGGTGCCCTCCCAGCCTCTGTGCTGCATGGAGCCAGTGACTGCTAGAGCCACGTGTACCACACCCTGCCCCCAGTGCCCTCCTTGCCTCTGAGCCAAGAACCCTCCTTGCCAGAGACTGCTAGAGCCGGGCATCCCGTGCCCTGCCCACCCTGCACCCACCCTGCCTCCTCGTAGCGCCCCCACCTGGTGCACCAGGCAATGCCAGATTCATATGCAGCATCCCCTGCTCTGCTGCTAGATGCATGTGCCCCATGCTCCTGGAACTGCTCCTACAGCCAGAACTTCCCAGAAGTGGCAATCACAGAGGAGCTGCACAGGATCACTTCCCACAAAGATCCAGCAATGATAGAGTGATCCTGCCAGGGCCTAATTGTGGAGAGACACCGGCCCAACTCTGATGACTGCCAGAGGAAACCAGAACACACTCTGTAGGGATACTAGCGCTGCAGAGTGGCAAGGGCAAAGGCATGGTGGCTGAGGGAGAAAAGCATTTGCTGACTTCTAACCCTCGGGATTAGACTGAGTCCAAGTGGATCACTTACCAGTGGCTATTGAGTACCCGTGGCAGGCAGGCCTCAGCTCCCCCAGCTGGCTGGTAGCAGAGGGTAGTGGCCGGACTGCGGGGGCATTGACCATCCTTTGACTCTGACAGGTGCTAAGCACATCTGCTTATTGGAAGGAGCAGGACTGCAGTCCTATTGGGTCACCAGTGATGGGTGTAAAAGAGGAGCAAAGTGGAAAATGAGACTCAGCTCCCAGGTCCAGCTCTGCTACCAGGCAGGCCTTTCTGACTTCATAGAGCACCTGAGCGATCCAAATCTGAGCAGACAGTAGACCTCTGCCATCTAGTTGCTAGAGGTCTTTCAAACACTCCCGCTTGAGAGTTTGTACTGAGTGGGTCAATTGGTTTGGAACCCTTAACCTGGGCCAATTACCCAAGGATGCTCTTGGGTGGCACCCAGGTTGTGTAGTAACAGGAAGGGTTGATTTTCCTCTTCCAGTTGTTGTTCATGGAGGGTGGGGTGTCTTAGTTGCTTGTATTTCTCCACAGCTAAGACTTCACCAGAGACATTGATCCACTAGGATCAGACAAGAACCAGCTGAATACAAGACAGAGCCACCTAACAAAACCACACCAAGCAGGTTTCCTCAGTCTCATACTGTAATATTGTATGTGATCTTTGCAAAGTTAAAGGGGAAAAAGCTGCAGTCATCAGTCCCAGATCCTTAACAAAGGGATGGTTAACCACAACTCCAGGAACTCCCAAATCAATTCCACTTTACCTGCCCACCTAGCCAACGGTGAAAACAATCATGTGGCAGAATCAACAGAAAAATTCTGGCAACAAGAATAATCAGAGTAGATCAACTCCCCCAAGGAATGGTAAAGCACACACAGAACAAGATCCCATTCATAAATAAATGGCTGAGTTGTCAGAAATCGAGTTCAGACTTTGGATAGCAAATAAGATCAACAAAATGGAGGAAAACATGAAACTAGAAATTAAAGCAGTAATTCAAATGGTGTCTCAAGAATGCAATGAATTCAAACACAAAATGACCAAAGATTTTGACACATTGAAGCAAGAATTTGCAGCCCTCAAAAATCTGAAAAATGAAGTAGAATACCTCAGTAACAGAATGGAAAAGGCAGAAGAAAGGATCTAGGACATTGAAGACAAAGATTTTGAATGCTCCCAAATGCTCAAGAGGAAAAAAAAGTGGAGAACAAAAATGGATTATTTTCTCAGAGAGCTCTTGGATAATTTAATGAGATCTAACATTTGCATTGTAGGAATACCTGAAGGTGATGAGTTACCAGTGAAGTATACAGATGCTTAACTTCATGAAATAATCAAAAAGAATTTTCCACACAGGGCAAGAGATTCTGAAATTCAGATAGCAGTGAATTTTTTCGGAACATTGGCATGACTCAACCCAAATATAAATTCTCATAGACACATAATAATTAACTTCAACAAGGTTAATATGAAGGAGAAGATTCTTCAAGCTGTAAGACGTAAGAAAACAATAATGTACAAGGGGAAGAATATTACAATGACTGCACATCTCTCTGATGAAAGCTCATCGACCTTTAATCTCCTTAAACAAAATAACTTTCAACCCAGGATCCTGTATCCAGCTTAACTGAGTTTCATCTATGATGGAGAAATTAAATACTTTAATGACATTCATATGTTGAAGAAATTTGTCATAACTAAACCAGCTCTCCAGGATATTCTCAGACCTATTCTCCAAAATGAACAACACAATTCTCCACCACCAAAGTAAAACCACGCAGAAACTTTTGATCAAATCCCAAATTCCATAGTGGTAAAAGGATTAAAAATGTCCACTGGAAGTTTGAAAAACTCCATACCCAAAACTCTATCTGGATTATCAGTACTCTCAATTAACGTGAATGGCTTAAATTGCCCTCAAAAGAGACACAAGTGGGCTGACTGGATACAAAAACTAAGACAAGACACCTGATGCATTCAAGAATCTCTCCTTACATTAAAAGATAAATATGGACTCAGGGTGAAGGGATGGTCGTCTATAATTCAGGCAAATGGAAAAATCAGAGAAAAAGCAGATGTTTCAATTGTATTCACAGATACAATAGGGCAAACCAATAAAAGTAAAGAAAGAAAATAATGGTCACTTCTTTTTAAGGACAACACTCAACATGATGAGATTTCAATTATCAACATCTATGCACCCAACCGGAATGCACCTCAATTTATAAGACAAACTCTAACTGACATGAGCAACTTGATTTCCCCCAGCACCATAATTGTCAGAGACTTTAGCACTCCTTTGGCAGTGTTGGATAGATCCTCAAAGGAGAAGCTAAGCAAAGAAATTTTAGAATTAAACTTAACCATTCAACATTTGCATCTAAAAGACACCTACAGAACATTTCATCCTAACAAAACTGAATACACATTCTTCTCATCAGCCCACGAATCACCCTCCAAATTTGATCACATCTTAGGTCACAAGTCTAACCTCAGCAAATGTAAAACAATAGAAATTATTCCTTGTATTCTCTCGGACCATCATGGAATAAAAGTTGAACACAGTAACAACAGGAATCTGCATACACATACAAAAACATGGAAACTATATAACTTCATGCTGAATGATAGCTGGGTTATAGATGAGATCAAGAAGGACATTACCAAGTGTTTTGGAACAAAGCAATAATGAAGACACGAACTATCAGAACCTCTGGGATACTGCAAAGGCATTCCTAAGAGGGATATTTATAGTGTTGCAAGCCTTCCTCAAAAGAATGGAAAAAGAGGAAGTCAACAACTTAATGGGACATCTCAAGCAATTGGAAAAGGAAGAACTTTCCAACCCTAAACCCAACAGAAGAAAAGAAATAACTAAAATTAGAGCAGAACTAAATGAAATTGAAAACAAAAGAATCATAAAACAGATCAACCAATCAAAGAGTTTGTTTTTTGAAAAGATCGATAAAATAGATAAAGCTTTTGCTAACCTAACCATAAGTAGAAGAGTAAAATCCCTAATTTCATCAGTCAGAATTGATAAAGGCCAAATAACAACAGACTCCTCAGAAATTCAAAAAATCCTTAATGAATACTACATAAAACGCTACTCCCAGAAGTATGAAAATCTGAAGGAAATAGATCAATAATTGGAAACATGCCACCATCGTAGAATTATCCAGAAAGAAGTGGAAATGTTGAACAAGCCTATAACAAGTTCTGAAATAGCATCAAATATAAGAAATATCCCCAAAAGAAAAGCCTGGGACCAGATGGCTTCACATCAGAATTCTACCAAACCTTTAAAAAGGAAATAGTACCTATATTACTTAATCTTTTTCAAAACATACGAAAACTTGGAATACTTCCCAACACATTCTATGAAGCAAATCTCACCCTTATGCTCAAACCAGGAAAAGACGCAACAAGAAAAGAAAATTATAGACCAATATCTCTAATGAATATTGATGCAAAAATATTCAACAAGATCCTAGCAAGCAGAATCCAAAAACACATCAAAAAAATTATACACCATGGCCAGGTGGGTTTCATTAGTGTCCCACGGATTGTTCAATATACATAAACCCATAAATATAATACATCATATAAACAAATTAAAAAACAAAGACCATATAATTCTCTCAATTGATGCAGAAAAAGCTTTTGACAATACCCAGCATCCTTTTTTGATCAGAACACTTAAGAAAATAGGTATAGAAGGAACATTTCTTAAACTGATAGAGGCCATCTACAGCAAACCCACAGCCAATATCATAGTGAATGGAGTAAAATTGAAATAATTTCCACTCAGATCAGGAGCCAGGCAAGGATGCTCACTGTCTCCACTGCTTTTAAACATTGCAATGGAAGTCTTAGCCACCACAATCAGACAAGAGAAGGCAATCAAGCGGATTCAAATAGGACCAGAGGAGATCAAACTGTCACTCTTCACAGACGATATGAATATATATATCTGGAAAATCCCAGGGAATCAACTACAAAACTCCTACAAGTGATCAAGGAATATAGTAACATCTCAGGATACAAAATTAACACTCATAAATCTATAGCATTTATATATACAAATAATAGTCAAGGGGAAAAAACAATCAAGGACTCTATTTAGTTTACAATAGTGGCAAAGAAGATGAAATATCTGGGAGTGTATCTAACTAAGGACGTGAAAGGTCTCTATAAAGAGAACTATGAAACTCTGAGAAAAGAAATCGCTGAAGAAGTTAACAAATGGAAAAATATACCATGCTCATGGCTGGGATGATTCAACAATGTCAAAATGTCTATATTACCTAAAGCAATTGACAGATCTAACGTGACCCCTATTAAAGCACCTCTGTCATACTTTAAAGACCTGGAAAACTTAGAACTTTGCTTTATATGGAAATAGAAAAAAACTAGAATATCAAAACTACTCAGAAATAAAAACTAATCATGAGGAATCACACTTCCAGACTTCAGACTATACTATGAATCAATAGTGATCAAAACAGTATAGTACTGGCACAAAAATAGAGAGGTAGATTTATGGAACCGAATTGGAGACCAAGAGGTGAACCCAGACACTTATTGTCATTTCATTTTCGATAAGCCTGTTAAAAATATAAACTAGGGGAAAGATTTCTTATTCAATAAATGGTACTGGATGAATTGGCTGGCAACTTGTAGAAGACTGAAACTGGACCCACACCTTTCTGTTCTAACAAAAATTGACTCTTATTGGTTAAAGGACTTAAAGTTAAGACATGAAACTATAATTATGCTTAGAGAGAGTGCAGGGGAAATGCTTGAAAAAATTGTCCTGGGAGAACACTTCATGAGGAAGACACCCCGGGCAATTGAAGCAACATCAAAAATACATTACTGGGATCTGATCAAATTAAAAAGCTTCTGCACTGCCAAGAACACACCAAGTAAAGCAAGTAGACAGCCCTCAGAATGGGAGAAGATTTTTGCAAGTTATATTTCCGACAAAGGTCTAATAACCAGAATCCACAGAGAAATAAAACTTATTACTAAGCAAAAAAAAAAAAAAAAAAAGTGATCCCATTTCATTGTGGGCAAGAGACATGAACAGAAACTTCACTGAAGAAGACAGGCACATGGCCTACAGACACGTGAAAAAATGCTCATCATCTTTAATAATCAGAGAAATGCAAACCAAAACTACTCTGAGCTACCATCTAACTCCAGTAAGGCTAGCCTACATCATAAAATCCCAAAACAACGGATGTTGGCATGGATGTGGAGAAAAGGGAACACTTCTGCACTGTTGGTGGGAATGCAGGCTAGTATGCTGCTTTTGGAAGAAAGTTTGGAGAACACTCAGGGATCTAAATGTAGACCTGCCATTTGATCCTGCAATTCCTCTACTACGTGTATATCCAAAGGACCAAAAATAATTTGGCCATAAAATATTTGCACCAGATTGTTCATTGCAGCTCACTTCATAATTGTCAAGTCATGGAAGAAGCCCAAGTGTCCATTGACCCATGAATGGATTAGAAAATTATGGTATATGTAAACCATGGAATACTATGCAGTATTAGAAAAAATGGAGACTTTATATCTTTTGTGTTTACATGGATGGAGCTGGAAAATATTCTTCTTAGTAAAGTATCTCAGGAATGGAAAAAATATATCCAATGTACTCAGTACCACTGTGAAACCAATTTAGAATCACTCACACTTGCATATGAAGAGTGAAACACAACTATAGCCTAGGATGAAGGAGGAAAGGGGAGGGATAGGGTAGGGTGTGGGGGTTGGTTGATGGAGTGTTAGTAGGGGGACCACAACTATGGAGCACAATGCAAATACAAGTTCCATCTATCGGGGGTAGAACACAAATGTCTTAATGCTGTCATTGGGAAAATGAGTGAAAGCTATGTTGATTAGTAGGATGTAAGTTCCAATTTGTACAAATAATCAACACATTGAACCCCATAATGGCATAAATCTATTTATGATCAATGTACAAATGACTTAATAAAAATTAAAAAATAATAAAAAATAATAGTCATAGTGATCAAAACAGCATGGTATTGGCACAAAAATAGAGACATTGAAACATGAGACAGAATTGAAAACCAAGAAGTGAAACCAGTCTCTTATTTCCATCTCATCTTTGAGAAACCAAACAAAACCATACACTGGGGAAAAGAATCTGTATTCAATGAATGGGGTAGGGAGAACTAGATAACCACATGTAAAGTACTGAAATGATGCACACCATTCACCACTTACAAAAATTGACTCAAGATAGGTAAGGGATTTAAATCTAAGACATGAAATGGTAAAAGTCCTAGAGGAAATTGTGGGAAAAACACTTGATAATGTCTGACTGGGAAAAGATTTTATGAATAAGACTACAGCGCCAATCCCAACAACAACAATAAAGAAATGGGACTTAATTAAACTTAAAAGCTTCTGCATAGCTAAGGACACAACAATTAAGGCAAATAGACAACGTTCAGGATTGGGAAAGATACTTGCATGTTATGAATCTGACTAAATGTTGATAACTAGAATCTACAGGAAACTCAAATTAATCAACAAATAAAGAGCAAACAATCTATTTACCACTGGGCAAGAGACACAAATAACCTTCTTTGAGGAAGACAGATGAATGGCTAACAACCATTTGAAAAAATGTTCATCATCCATGATCATCAGAGAAGCTCAAATTATAACCACTCTAAGTTATCACCTAACCCTAGTGAGAAGAGCCCACATCACAAAGTCCCAAAATTGTGGAAGCTGGTGCAGATGTGGAAAGAAGGGAAAACTTTAACATTTTGGTGGGACTAAAAACCTAATATAGCCTCTTTGGAAGAAGTATAGAGACTCCTCCAAGAACTCAGATTAGATCTCCCATTTTATCTCTAAATACTATTGCTAGGCAACTACCCAGAAGGAAAAAGAAATCATTTTATCATAAGGACGTTTCCACTAGATTGTTTATTGTAGCTAAATTTACAATCACCAAGATGTGGAAATAACCTTAATTCCCACTAACCCAGGAATGAATTACCTGGCATATGTATGTATATGTTATTTTACACACACACACACACACACAGACGTATACACACACACACACACACACACACCATGGAATACTATTCAGCCATATAAAGGATGGAGACTTTACATCTTTTGTGTTAACCTGGATGGAGTTGAAGCACACTCTTCTTAGCAAAGTAGCATAAGAAAGGAAAAGCAAGTATCCAATGTACTCATATTATGAAGCTAGTAGACTTCTAATACATGCCCACATAAGAGAAAATCTCAATTTAATTCAAGTTGGGGGGAAGGAAAATGAGGGAGGACTCAAAGAGGAGGAGGCAGGGGTATTTGTGTGCTTCCACTTAATGGGCACAATGTAAGGTATATGCCACACCTTTTGGGTGCAGGACACAACTACAAGAGGGATTCTACCTATGAAAAGCAAGCCTTGTAACCTAATTGTTTATATGCTCATATTAACCTTAAATTTAAAAAGTCAACAAAGAATAGATGTAGGCAAGGATATGTATCCTGTTTCCCTGAAAATAAGACATCCTCCGAAAATAAGACCTACTTACAGGAAAGATAAGACGTCCCCTGAAAATACGACCTAGCACATCTTTGGGAGTACACCTTAAAATAAGACACTGTCTTATTTTCGGGAAAACAGGATAGAAAGGGGAACACCTATACACTGTTGGTGGGAATGGGTCTTTCCCAAAGAACTAGAAATAAAATTACTATTCCATCCAGCAATATGACTGTTAGGCATATGCACAAAGGAAAATAAGTTATTATATTGAAAATGTATCTGCACTTGTATCTTTATTGCAGCACTGTTCACAATAGGAAAGATATGAAATCAACCCCAGTGTCCATTGTCAGATGATTGAATGAAGAAAATATGTGTGTGTATATGTACATATGGCATACACACACACACTGTATATACACATACACACACATACACACCATAGATTGCCACAAAATCATAAAACAGACCGAATTCATGTCTGTTTGAGAAATATTGGTAGTGCTGGAGGTTGTTATTTGAAGTGAAATTGGTCAGAAACAGAAAGTCAAATACTGCATGTTCTCACTTATAAGTGGGGGATAAACAATGTGTACATATGGCCATCGAGAGTAGAATAATAGACACTGGAGACTCAGAAAGGTGAGAGTGAAAGAAAGGTGAGGAATGAGAAATTATCTAAAGGGTCCAATTCCAAAAGTTGGGTGATGGGTACACAAAAAAACTCAGACTTCACAACTATGCAATATATACAGGCAACAAAACTGCACTTGTACCCCACTAAATTTGTTAAAATAAAGATACTATATCTCTTTCCAAAAGGAATGTACTAATTTGCATTCCCACCAGCAGTGCAAAAGTGTTCCCTTTTCTCCACATCTGCGCCAACATCTCTGGTCTTGGGATTTTGTGATATAGGCTAGTCTCACTGGAGTTAGATGGTATTTCAAAGTAGTTTTGATTTGCATGTACACCATGGAATATTATGCAGCCTTAAAGAAAGATGGAGACTTTACCTCTTTCATGTTTACATGGATGGAGGTGGAACATATTCTTCTTAGTAAAGTATCTCAAGAATGGAAGAAAAAGTACTCAATGTACTCATCCCTACTATGAAACTAATTTAGGGTTTTCACATGAAAGCTATAACCTAGTTACAACCTAAGAATAGGGGGAAGGGGGAAAAGGGGGGGAGGTGGGTAAAGGGAAGGGGATTGGTGGGATTACACCAGCGGTGCATCTTACAAGGGTATGTGTGAAACTTGGTAAACGGTCTGTGAAGCTAGTGAATGATGCCCATGATCATATCAATGTACACAGCTATGATTTAATAAAAAATAAATAAATAAAGATACTAGAATAAATTTTCAAAAAATAACATAATCTCATTAAAAAGTGGGCAAGGGATCTGAATAGACATTTCTCCAAAATGAGAGAGAAAAATAGCTAATGGGTACATGAAAAAATTTTCAACATTGCTAGTTGTCAGGAAAATGCAAATCAAAACCACAAGATACCATCTCACCCCAGTTAGTATGGTTATTGTCAGAAAGATAAAAAATAACACAAGCTGGTGAGGACTCAAAGAAAAGGAAACTGTTATATACTGTTGGGGAAAATGAAATTAGAACAGCATTAAAAACAGTACGGAAATTTCTCAAAAAACTAAAAATTGAACTACTATATGATCCCGCAAATCTACTATTAGTTATCAATGAAAAGGAAAGCAGTACATTAAAGGCATACCTACACCATCATGTTTGCTACAGCACTTTTTACAATAGCCAACATAGGGAGTCAAAGTACTCATCAATGAATAAATAATGAATATGTGTTGCATATATGCTATGAAATGCTACTTCATCATAAAAATAATGAAATCCTATCATTTGTAGCAACATGGATAAAACTAGAAGTTGTTATGTTAAGTGAAAGAAATCAAAGTATTGAAAGACAAATATTCCAAGTTCTTACATGTGGGAACTAAAAAAGTTCACTTTACAGAGGCATAGAATGAATAATGGTTACCAGAGTCTGGGAAAGGTGGAGGAGAATGAAGAGAGGTTGGTTAATGTGTACAAACATACAGTTAGATAGAAGGAATAAGTTCTAGTGTTTCGAGTCATAGTATGGACACTATACAGTTAACAAGAAATAATATATTGTATATTTCAAAATAGTTAGAAGAAAAGATTGGAAATGTTTCCATCACAAAGAAATAATAAGTGAGGTCATGGGTATATTAATTACCCTGACTTGATCATCACACCCTGTATGCATGTGTCAAAATATCACATGTATCCCCAAAATACGTACAATTATGTGTCAACTGAAATGTTCTTTTTTTTAAATTTCAGATTAACATGAGGGTATATACAATTAGGTTATACAATTTGCATTTGGAAGGTTAGAGTCCCAGTTGTAGCTGTGTCTTTCACCTAAAAAGTGCACTACATATTTGCTCATTGTACCTGTTGGGTGGGAAGTTACCAAACATCCTACTCCCTTTTTTGAATTTGAGTTTTTCTCTCATACGCACCTGTAGTTGTCAATCTAACAGTTTCAACTTAGTATTGAGTACATGTGATGTTTGTTTTTCCATTATTGTGGTACTTTATTTAGGAGACTGTTCTCCAAATCCATCCAGGTTGTTGCAAAAGATGCAAAATCTCCATCTTTTATGGTATACATATACATAGTTTATTAATTCATTCATTTGTCTATGGGCAGTTTTGTTGTTTTCACATCTTTGTGATTGTGAATTAAGCTTCTATAAACATTCCCGTGCAAATGTCCTTGTCGTAAATTTTTTTTTCTCCTTTTACATAAATAACTTGTAGTGGGAATGCAGGGTCAAATGTTAGGTCTACTTTTAGTTCTATTAGAAATCTCCAAACTTCTTTCCATAGAGGCTATACTAGTTTGCAGTCCCATCAACAGCACATGAACGTTCCCTTCACTCTTCACTATGCCAGCAACTGTTGCTTTGGGACCTCATGATGTGGGCCATTCTCCTGGAGTTAGGGGATATCTCAAAGTAGTTTTGACTTGTATTTCTCTAATAATTAGGGATGATGAGTATTTTTTCAAGTTCTTATTGGCCATTCTTCTGTCCTCATGAGAAAAATGTCTGTTCATGTCTCATGCCAGGTTTTAAAGGGGTTGATTGCTCTTTTCCTGTTGATTTGCTTGTTCTTTTTGTATTTTGATAATCTGTCCTTTGTCCAATTCATTGCATGCAATTATCTTCTCCCATTCTTAAGATTGTCTCTTCACTTTGTTGATTATGTTCATAGGTGTGTAAGAACATTTTAACTTGATCAGCTCTCATTTGTTTATTTTTGTTGCTTCTGCAATTGCCAGCAAGGTGTTCTTCATAAATTCTTTGACTAGTCTGATAAGATTAAGAGTTTTCTCCATACTATATTCTAAAGTGCAGTTTTTGTCTTTCTGTACCCGGTTTATTTCACTTAGCAAACTTACATTATTAACTAATTAGCATAGTGAAATTTTTAATGGCATCTCTATATGTTGCTGGTATTCTCTATTAATCCATATTGGTAAAGGGCTTAACAATATATAGAGATGCTGATCACTGCATACTACCACTTATAAGTGGAATCTAAAATAGTTAAACTGAGAGATGGAGAGAGTGGAATGGTGGTGGTTTTCAGAGGCTGGGGAAATGATGGGAATATGTTGGTAAAAGAATACAAATATTCGGTTATAAGATGAATAAGGTTCTGAAGACTCAGTGTACAAAATGGTAATAAAATTGTATCATTTACTTGAAAATTGATAAGAAAGTAGATCTTAAATATTCTCATGCTCCTAAAATGTGGTAACTATGTACCCATGTGAGGTGATAGGTATGTTAATTAGCTTTACTGTAGTAATCACTTCATAATATATATGTATATCAAAGTATCATATTGTAAATCTTATATACAATTTTTATTTGTCAAATATACTTCAATGAAGTTGAAAATGTACATTAATATTCATTTCTTTGGCATTCTGTATTTGTAGCAAACAAATGTTTAGAAAATTTACTATAAAAAAACTTTCAAATAAATTGTTACATTTAAAAGATTTTACACACTTCAAGGTACTATCTAATATTATATAATTTTAGTGGAGAAATGTAAATTCAAAGTACAATGAAATTCCAGTAACCACCTCTAATAATGTCTAAATGTAAAGGTTAAACATTACCACATGTTAGTGAGGTTGCAAATTAGAACTCTCATATCTGTTGGTGGGAGTATAAATTAAGGCTTTCAATTATGTAGCAATATGAGGTAACAGGTAAAAATGTCAAGATTAAAATAATTTAATTCAATACAAATGTGTTCAATAGGGCCTCCTAGAATCAAATTTTGTTATTGTGTTTTCAGTTGGAAAAATGTTAATAAACCAAGTACTAAAGATGCACAAAGGGCAAATGAGGTAAAATTAAATCATGTCCTATTGTTTTTTAAAATGGCAAACTTATGCTAATAGTTACAGAAATGTAGCCATTATGTTTGTAGTCACACTTTTGAATGTAATTACATGCAATTTCTACCATCATGGTGGGAAAATGGTACTGAAAGAGAAATATTTTTTAAAAAATCAAATGAAAGAAACCATGTGAGCCCATAGACAATTACAACATTTGTATTTTCAAGAAAATAAAAATTTAGGCTGGCTGTGATAGTTTATACCTAGCACTTTGGGAGGCTAATACCGAAGGATCTCTTGTGGCCAGGAATTCTAGACCAGTCTGGGCAAGAGGGAAACCCTGTCTCTATAAAAATTCAAAAATTATCTGGGTGTGGTAGTTTGTCTCCATAGTATGAGCTACTAGAGCTACTAGGATTGCTTGGGTCCAGAAGTGTGATGTTATAGTGAATTATGATGACACCACTGCATTCTAGCTTGGGTGACAGAAAAAGACCCTGTCTCAAAAAAACAAAACAAAACAAAACAAAACAACTTTTTAAATTTAAAATGAAAGAAAAGAATAAAAAAAACTTTGTCCTTTATAAATTCTGTGGACTAAAACTAAAATATAGTTTATGACAGTTTTGTAGGATCAAAAAGTTCTGAGGGATTAAAGAAAGAAAATGACAGAGTTTTAAAATATCTATATTGTTATATATCTTGATGGAAGCCTATGACCTGTGTGTTCACCTCAGGCTTTTTCATTCCTATCTATAGGAAAAGAATAATAATCTAATTAAGAGAAATAAACTAATGAAAACAAATTCCTAAAATGAGCTCAAAATCCTTCCAAAATGCTAAGGGAGAGCTCTTAAATGGGCAGATGTAATAAAATTCTGACTGCTTCTTTGAATTAAAAATTTGCGTATTTTTTAATTTTTCATTGAATAAGTACAACCAATTTAAAAGTCTACAGACAGTACAAATTCATTTCAAAATGGCAAATTATAAAGTGTACTGCCAAAGTGCCATAACTATTCTTATTCCCAAGTATCCACATGTAAACAGTACTGAGTTACAATATTTGAAAGCAAATAATGGTGTTTGCTAGCAGAACTACATGGTGAAAAACCTTAGAAAAGTAATATTTCTCCTTAGCATCTCATATAAAATATCCCCAATATCATCTGATTCATATATAATCACATTGTCATCTGAATCTAGAAAATAACTTCTCAGTGCACATACAGACTTGCAGTAATACAGTGACTGGAAAATGAGCCTTGAGAAGAATGGTTGAGAGATGGTGACCACAAAAGAGAGTTTATTAATTAAAAAATAAAAAATAAATAATAAGTGATGCATTGCAAGGACTAGTGCACACATGCAAGAAACTATCAAGTGGAAAGGAAGCAGAGAGGGCAGAATGTAAGAGGCATCAATTAAGGTGGAAAAGAGCAAATAGTTAAGAATACAATGGTCATTGACATGGAAGAGTAGAGAGATGTAGAAATATTTCCTCCTCTTTATGAATTATATATACACACATAATAAATAGTTACTAAGCGAAATCCATTTGGAATTCGAATTATTAAATTGTAATATGAACTGTAGTTTAGATTTTGCTACAACTATGTACATACCTCACAGGATTATGAGTACTAAATATAATCGCTGTAAAAGGTGCTACAGAAAGTATAAAATGCAACATACATACTCATGTAAGATAAATGGTTATCTACTAGAAATGCAGACAAAACCTCTGGGAGTGGGCCAGCAAAGAGCTCCCCAGGGCATAACGGGGAAGAAAATCTCACTCTTATCCATTTCGAGGTTCCCTTGGAACAGTAGGCTCTATAGCAACCACATGGGCTGGTTTTCAATGCAGAGCAAAAACATTAGCAAACTAATCTAATGAACATGTGCACAATGTCACGCAAGAATTGAGGGGAGAAAAATCCTTTCTAATGTATGGAAGAAATAAGTTTCCTTCCCCACTTTTTAACTTTCACAAATGCTTATTGCCTGCAAAAGTGTCATAATGAATTATGCTAATTTCTCTCCTGTAAGCAAGGAAGATAAGGGGCAGGAAAGGTAACAAAGATTCACAGAAGCATGCTTGAAACATGTAAAATTTTCTCTTCAATACCAGCTATGAGATTAGAAAAATAAGTCTAAGATGTATTTACCAGATAGGTGACCATTTTACAGCTAGAAAACTGAGGCTTCGCTAGACTCAAAAACTTATTTAAGGCCACTTATTCTATACCACAAAGCCAGTATTTCACTCCAGGTCTCTGTCATGTAAAAGCCATGGTATTTTCCACAACAAAACACTGCCTCCCATCATAAAATTGAAGATTAGAATGATAAAGAAGCACCAACCAACATTTTAGCTTTTCCATTTAACTCTATTACCAGATTTTAGAAATACATTGACACTATTTAAAATTTCCATTAGATTTTTGATGTAAAACAGCAGTTCCTCAATCTGTGATCATTTAATGCTTGAAGGACTCAAAGCCTTTTTCATTATGTTGAAAGCACACATGCAATAATTAATGATTGTAAAATGCCCTGAATTTTTCAGGAAAGAGTACAAACAAATGCAAAAACAAAGCTTAAAAAACCTTAAAAAACAATCTATTCAAACCAACTAATCTTATAAATAAGGAAATTAGGGCTCAGATATGTTAAGTGACTTGTTGAGGGTCACACAACTGGTCAGTTTCAGACTCATGATCAGAATTTAAATCTCCAAACTTGTAGTCCAGGGCTGTGTTCTTTTGAAAACCAATAATAAATGACTGCATTTAAACATTCACTACAGAATATCCTCAAAGTTGGTTGTAATAAAAGTAACCCACATGGTGAGAAATAGAGTTGGTTCATACCAAAAATGAGCTTCCAGTCACTGTGATAGAATCTGTTTCTTTCTGAGAACGATTGGTCCCTGCTGGATTGGAGAGTCCATACTGAGTTTCTTCCTCCTGTCCTAAGAAGTCAGAGTTAGGATGTATGTTCCATTCCACTTTAGTTGGTATCAGTAGTTCTGAGACACTGTTTTCACAAAGGGTGCTTGAAAGAGTCAGAGCATCTGTGTCCACTGTTAGCTTATTGCTGGGTGTCAAAGCTTGGGGCTCTGGACTGGAATTTTTCATAGCCATAGAGCCCAGTGATCTCAGTGGCCCCACTTCTAAGGAGCTCTGCTGAAAACCAGTAGCTGCTGTTCCAAAAAAGAGAGAGGTATTCAGATTTTGAGGAAGGTCACCGGTGGCCATCAAGGCCTCGGGGTCCATGGCCTGCCCTAAGGACTTACCATTACCAGCAGGAAGGTTCCCTGCCAGAGTTGAGCTCACAGAAGTCACATCAATGGTCAAGATTCCAGAGTTCACCAATGCTGCGTCCAGCACTGCAGTAGAACTACTGTCAGGCACTTCAGAGAAGAGAGACACTATCTCTACATCTCTGAGATCATGCTGTCCCTACATAGCATGTTCACTACTGGGTGTAAGAGAATTTGCTGCTGCTAGCTGAACTAAGAGATCCTGGCTGATGTTGTGTCTTTTGGCCATGTGCGTCTTCATGCTGTGTTTGGATGTGAAGAGCTTATTACAGGTGGAGACCGGGCAATGGCTCTTCCAAGCGTCCACAGCCTGCAGGTGTTTTTTTGAGTGAATGTAGAGACTACTGTGAGCGGAGAACCTGACACAACAGCCTTCCACAGGGCACACAAAAGGTTTTGTGCCCAGGTGGGTTATGCTGTGGCCTTTCAGATGCTCAGCCCTGGTGAAAGATTTTCCACAGCCTTCCACAGGGCACGTGAACCTCCGGTCATCTTCGTGCTTCCTTTTGTGCCTTAAGAGTTTGGACATGCTGGTGAAGTTCCATTCACAGCCATCAAAGTCACAAAGGAATGGCCTCTCACCAGTGTGGCTTCGCAGGTGAATTTTCAGCCTACAAGCCTTGTCATACTGTTTGCTGCAACCAGGAAAAGAGCAAGAAGAGTTCCTGTTCCCTGAAATGGGTGCGGTTATGGGAAAACAGGGCACTCACTGTGATCAATGTCTTCTTGCAGCCAGAAAATGAGCATTGGTAAGGCCTCTCGGGCTCAAAGTGGCTGCACTGATGGGTGCTGAGTTTTGCCTGTGTGGGGAAGCTCTCTTCACACACCTCGCATTTGAAGGAGTTCTCCTGCTCATGGCCCTTCATGTGTGCCTTGAGGTTGTACACGGTGGTGAAGCTCTTGCCACAGCTATCCACTGGGCAGCCAAAGGGCCGCAGTTTGTCGTGAGACTGCAGGTGCCTCTTGAGCTTGTAAGAGGTGGTGAAGGTCCAGCTGCAGCCAGCCAGTGGGCACTTGAAGGGCCTCTGGCCCTGGCTACTGCTGTGTGTCAGCAGGTGCACCTTCAGCTGGTGCTTCTTAACAAAGGTTTGCCTGCACTGCGCCTCGGGACAGAAGTACAACACCATGCCTGGACCCGGGCTCAGCGAACCGCTGGGGCCCAGGGCAGCGGCGGGGTTCTCAGTCTCCTCTTCTGGCGCCTGGGCAGGTGCGGATTCAGGTGGCTCTGCCAGCAAGAGATCTGATGGTGGCTCTGAGCAGTCCCCCTGCTGCGTGGTGTGTGGGGGTAACCCAGCGTGTTGGGCGATCAGACCCGCAGGCTGAGGGACTGGCCCCACCCGGTGCTCCCAGGTGGGTGGCGGGGGAGTGGCCAGGCTGAGGACTCCGTTCTCAAAGCACAACAGCAGCTCCTGATTCTGGATAGTAATGGTATCCGAGAAGGCTGCAGCTGGGCCGGAGTTTGGGGCAGAGATCAGGGACGGAGAGGGAACTGTGGACAGCCAGAAGGGGCCCAGCGCCGGGCAGCCCGCGGGGTTCACGCCGCTCTCTCCTCTCTGGGGCCTTAGGCCCACCTCAGCCACTTCCCTCCACACCAGCCCTGCAGCCTGACCAGCGTCCGCAGTCTCCACATCGCCACCCAGCGGGTCAAGCAGTACCAGGAAGAAGTCATCGCTGCGGCTGCTAGAGTGATCCGGCATCAGCGCCAACAGGCTCCAGGCCAGCGCCCCCTGATTGCGGTGTAGGCCTCCCTGCTCCGCGGACAAGAACCGCCATCTTGGGGGCCCCGAAACAGCAGAAGGCGGTGCGTGGGTACCTGGCCAGCCAGCGGGTCAGGGCCTTGGTCTACACGCCCACCGCCCGCGGGGCTACGGCTACAGACGCCCGGTCGTGTCCCGTGAGCTGAGAGAAGCCTCGGGATTTCCATCTCTAGGTAGGTGCGGCTCAGCTGGAACCAGAGCCCGGGAGGAGGAGCGACCCCGCCCCCTGCCGCCGGCCTGAACACTTTCTTGAAAGAGGAAAAAAAAAATGTGCAGCGTGCAGAAACTGGCCCTATCAGATATTAAAACGTATTTAACGACACAGTGATTTAAATATTCTGGTACTGGGTCTCTGGAACAAAATAGAAAGTCCATGGGGCAGAGCCCGGTATAAATGAAAATGTTCCACAATTAATATTAGTAATTAAAGAAGTCTTCTTAGGTAATGGTGATATGACAGTTCATTCAATAATGATGCTGGAACACCTCACTAGCTGTCTGCTAAAAGCAATTTAAATCCGTACTTTGTCGTATATACCAAAATAAACATACTCTCAGTGCTAAATGCGTTGCTTAGTATTTTGCATTGGTAAAGCCTGTGGCTCAACGGAGTAGGGCGCTGGCCCCATATGCCAGAGGTGGCGGGTTCAAACCCAGCCCTGGCCAAAAAAAAAAAAAAAAAAACTGCAAAAAAAAAAAAAAAAGAAATGTCTTCTAGCTGGCTGGGTTGATGGATGAGAGAAAATTCCTGAGAGAGTAAGCTGTCTTTATATGTGAGCATTAACTCACCATAGTGCTAGCTTTTCTACTGGAAATGTCCTACAATATCACCACCTTCTAACACCACCACCACCACGCCCCCGCCATCCCCAACTTCCATACTCAGAATTGTCTTGAAGGAGGTCCTTGGGAAAATGTGGTATAAATTTTTGTCCTGCCAATACAAAGATTAGAATGGGTAAGAGATTAGGCCAAATGGAGGCGCAATATTAAACCTATGAAGGAAGAGTCTGGAGGATGAAACAATTTATACTGAAATGTACTCAGCCCTACCATGAAACTAATTTGTGGCTTTGATATGAAAGCTATAACCCGGTTATAACCTAAGAATATGGGGAAGGAGGAGAGGGAGGAGAGGGAGGAGAAGGATGGGCGGAGGGAGAGTGATTGGTGGGATTACACCTACAGTGCATCTTACAAGGGTACATGTGAAACTTAGTAAATGTAGAATATAAATGTCTTAACACAATAACTAAGAAAATCCCAGGAAGGCTATGTTAACCAGTGTGATGAAAATATGTCAAATGGTCTATAAAACCAGTGGATGGTGCCCCATGATCGCATTAATGTACACAACTATGATTTAATAACAAAATTAAATTAAAAAAAAGAAAACCCAACCCCCTCCTAGTTTCTCTTTATACCACATGCACAGCCTAAAGCAACTCTTTGCCCTTCCACCTCTGGTTGTGCCATGATAAATTTCATGTCCAATCTCACAGCACAGTGAGGACATTCTTCAGTTTACATGGAGGTCTCTGGGTCAGAGTTCCAGTTAAATGTGATAAGGTTAAAACCCAAGTCACTGCAATTCGTGGAGTAAAATGCACAGATGACCTTGCCCAATAGCCCTGGTGTACCTGCTTGCATTCAAGTGTGGTTGCCCAGTCTTCCTGTAATGGACTCAGCCTGTGATGCCTAATGATCTTATCAATGATGATGGCAATCCTCCAATTTGTCCACAATGAATTGGGACTTGATATAAATATAAGGTGAAATGTCTGGTAAGAGAAAGGGTGATGACTAGATTACGGGTTGCCTATCATTTAAATACTCCTGGCTCTCTACCTCTTTTAACAATTGTGGATGCTTGCTGGTCTCTTAACTGGAAGATCAAATTTTTCATCTGTAACCATCCAAACCTCAACAAAATTTCTACTCCACATACTTTTGGTTTTAATACAATTTTCAGGGTAAGCATTTTTCAAATATGAGAGGCAGAAGAGTGCATACAGCGTATCTGTAAGGCTTAGAGAGTTTATATAGGCAAACACCCATGTAACCAAGACCAAGGTCAAGAAATAGACCATTGACAGACTTCCAGAATACAGCCACAATCCACACCCTCCCATATAGATATTGTCATTACTTTGACATTATAATAACCATTTCAGTGTGTTTCTTTATAGCCTCACCACTTTTGTACATCCCTAAATACTACAGTTTCTATGGAGTTATATAAATCAAATTATATTGAATGTTTCCTTTTATGGTTTGCCTCTTTCACTCTAAACTATATTTGAGCAACTTGTTCATGTTGTTCATAGTAGCTATGGGCATATCCTTTGTCTCTGTTGTTGATCAGCATTCCAATGTATGCTTATAGTAAAATGATTATGGTATGATTATACCCTTCTATTCTACAGTGAATGGACATTAGGGTTGTTTCTAGTTTTTGACTATTATTATGAACATTCTCATACACTTCTCATGGAACACACATTAAAAGGCTCTCCAGGGTACACATTCAATAGACTCATCGGGGAATAGGGTGTAGGTGTCTTCAGCCTTACTAGATGATGTGAAATTGTTTTCTATAGTGGTTGTGCCAATTGTCAATCCCACCAGCAGCATAGAAAGTTCCTGTTGCTCTACATCTTCACCTATGCCAAGTATTGACAGAATTTAAATTTTACCAATCCATGAGTGAGTGATACCCAAATCACTTTTCTTAGGCTTTGGCACATTTTCATGTTTATTCCAAAAATCCAAAGCCTTTTAGAATTTTTCTTTTGTAGAAGCCCTGTTCAAATTTAACTCTTTTAGTCCATTTTTTATTTCCGTTTTCCATCTTCTACTTACTGATTTAATGAGTCTTTTATATATTTTAAATGTGGCCAAAATATTCCCTTGCTCTGTTGTTTGTATTTTCACTGGCTTTGTGCTGTGTTTTGTGTACAGAAGATCTTATATAATATAGTCAAATTCATCATTTGTTTCCTTATGGCCACTGCTTTTCTGTTGTCAGAAATCTTTGCTGTTTTCAGAAAAAAAAAAAAAACTGAGTCATGAAAATATTCTCTATATTATATTCTAAAATATGTACAGTTTTGCCTTCCACATTCACGTCCTAATCAGCCTGCAATTGATGGTGTTGGGTAGGGTCCTATTTATTTATTTATTTCATGTGGCTATCCAATTTTCTCAGTGAGCTCCTTATTGAAAAGTCTTCCTTTTTACAATTTAATTATAGTGACATAAATCAATTATGGACACATGTGTGGGTTAGTTTTTATACGCTCTTTTAAGTGCCATGGGCATATTCATCTATTTGAAATACCACACTGTCTTAATTACTAAAGATCTAGAAAGTTCAACCAACAGTTCATCTTGGGTTCTAATTAGCATTGTGTTGATATTTTAGATTTGACTTCTCAATAATGAAAGTTTGATTCATGGTCTGTCTCTCCTTTTAGTAAGATCTCCTTTAATGTGCCCCATAATATTTTTATATTTTCCTCATAAGATAACCTTTTTATCCTAGGTACTTCACATGTTGCAAATACTGTCATTGAAGATTTCATTGTCTAAAGTGTCTCTGCTAAATACAATGCAATTGTCTTTTGGATGTTAATTTTTTTCTCCTACACACATAGGTATTATTTTATTGATTCTACTAATTTGTCCATAAATTCTATGATAAAACTTATAAGAATATTCCATATGGACTTTTTTCTTGGGCTGAAGGAGCATTCCCAAGGAACGACAAACTTAGAATGGGGTCTCCTTCCCAAGGCTGGAGTTCGTACCTTCTTTGGAGAAGAACCCACTGGACAGTAGAGAAATTCCACTGGTTTGTCAGTATCTGGGCTGGTTTGCAGATACAGAGCTGGTCTACTGTCACAGGGAAAGCAGAAAGCAACTCTTCAGAGCAGAGTAGTGTGGACAAGCCTTAACTAGTGGCCAGTATGTGGGCATGTAGTAGGAGTTGAGGATCCCAGTTCAACTGGAGTCCTAGAGCAGACAATGGCCTGTGTACAGGATAGGCCAAGAGTTGGGGTGGTGGGTTCAGTGTTAGAAAGTTTCCAGTGCTAGAAGGACTACATAAACCTTGCAGTGTGTGTGGCTGGGGAGTAAGAGAGCAGAGGGATGCAAATAAGCAGAGGGAATCAGGGGGTAGATGACTTGAAGCACAGGATGTCCCTATCAAGAGAGCCCCCAAAGCCGATCACTGGGGCATGCAAGGATGGCACATTTCCTGAGAGACAGTTGCTCTCAGTCAAGGCGTGGGACACAGCATCCCCAAATATCCTCACATCCACACCTCTGAGAACTAGAAATCATAGAATGGCCACTTACTTCTTCATTGTCCCTTCAGCAAAAAAGGTCACATGATTTTTGATGTTACTTTGAAAGGGAGGTGCTTACAGAATCCCTCAATTATCTGACAACATACATTGAAGGGTGAATTTAGAACTGAGAGGCAATAAATCAATAACTGTCTTCATATCCTTTATCAGGTTATGGGGGGTCTTGCTCTTTTTAGTTTGTATAAATAGCAGGCACCCTACCTTCTGGTGTTGCAGTTGTTAGCTCGCTCACACAAAGAATATTTTTCCACCACACTGGAGTTTCTGTGGTGAAACAATGATTAAAGCAATAGGCCTGGATATTTTAGGAATTTAGGGTTTTTGATGGACCCAGGGTTCCCTGGCCTGAACTCAGTTTTACTGCAAAACCCAGCCTCTGGCACAAAAGTGTGTCACTGGCTTAGTGCACAAAGCCTAGGAGGCCTGCAGTCTATCCCTTCCCAGGACCTGTCTGCTCCATCTGCAAAGAGAGCTGGTGAGGTGGCATCTTTCATTAGAAGCGTGAGAAGCAAATGTTCTCTTTAAGACTATCCTAGTTTATACCTTAAATGCTGCTCTGTTCTCCTGCACCTGGGTTAAATAGGGAGAGAAGATGCTTGGCTTTCATGTAAAGTCATGCCTCACAGAGCCCTATCCTTGGAGGAGCAGGATTGTAGATTTCTATAGATTAGTCTTACAAAATGTATATATTCAACTATATTGACAACTTGAGTATTTTAAGCACATTTATGTTTAGAATCCAAAATAGGCAAAAATTGAAGAAAATAGCACATAGTTTTGTGATTGAACTGGCAGCATGTATTGAGATGGAGAGACACTTTAGTAAAATAAAAACTTTTTTTCTCTTAGTGTATTCCATAATCAACACCTGTAATAAGATATTACCAAATCATGAGAAAAATACTTCCAGAGCTACCCATATTTCAGTGATCTGTTCCTGGGACTGTCAAAGTACAGAACATATTCACCTCTTGTATTCAGAAGTACAGGTGACAAATTAACCTACAGCCTTCTATTCATACACAGGACTTGGCTGGGCTTCCTATCTCAGGAGGCACTCTGAGAACTTGAACACAAGGACCTGCATATGAACTGGGAGATTATCTTTTAAAGGCTAGTTCCACCTGCTGTCTGATCCAGCTCAACTCTCTTAGCTTTCACTCTGGCAATGGTGAGACACAAACATGAAATCCAAAATTCATTCACTACCTGGAGGAACAGTTCTTTAGGTCTGCTGACTAGGTAGCCATCATGCTTAGACATCCAGTCAGTCACTCTCACTTGCTACAAATCTCTTAGAACTAGGTTTTGTGGAAAGGCACACCTCCAATCTGTAGTTTCTGAAGGAGAAGCTACATAGGCGTGGCATCCTTCCTTGAAGGAGAAAGGGGAATTGGGAGTTCTCCACACAGAGCAGGCTGGGAGGAGCCCATGATGGGTTGTATCCTCCCACTGACAACTTTAGTGATCCCAGAGTGGTCACTCCTGAGCTAACACAAAAGGGAACAGGGTTAAACAGGAGATGAGGGCACCATAAAAGTGTAGTTCTCATTCACTGTGTACCTTGGCCTAACCTTCTGTGATGTGGCAGAGAATGTGAACCAGAGCTAGGGCCAAGGTTTGGTGGTTCCTAAAAATTCACATCATAATTTATCTCTTGTCCAGGTGGAAGATGGGGATAGGGGACAGGGGTAATGGCATGTTTATTCCAAATGACCAGTCATACTCTTGCACCAGAGAAACCCCAGCCTGAACACAGAGCCATGTGCCCTTAAGTCCTCTCTGAGAATATAATAAAATTTCCTAGAATGAACGGTCTCTGTTACATTAAGCCCGAGTTTCCCCTTAAATGTTTAATGAGTGCAGGACATTTCTTTCTCTGTCTGTCTCATCTTAGTGAAAAAAAAAAAAAAAAAAAGAAAAGAAAAGAAAAAAACTTCCCAAACCACAGTTAGGGCGATCTGGGCCACTCTGAGACTTTGCTCAGGCTCTGATTCCCTCTCTTCCGCAAGCTTTACATCTTCTGACAGGCTTTGAGGAATTTTTAAAAAGGAATTC
Source organism: Nycticebus coucang (assembly GCF_027406575.1). Lineage (NCBI taxonomy): Eukaryota > Metazoa > Chordata > Mammalia > Primates > Lorisidae > Nycticebus > Nycticebus coucang. Next base: position 66,011,662 of record NC_069804.1, read on the forward strand.
ATTGGTTGGGGACAAGATGGCGGACTGAATCCAGCTTCCTACAGAGGCTCCCGTCTAGAAAGAGAGTTAAGGGACAAAAATTTAGCAGGTAACCTGGTGGATCTGAGCTGCACTAAGAGAGAAGGCTGAAGAACACACATCAACCCCACTGAAGTGAGCTGAGACCACAAGGACGCAAACAAAAGGTACAAAACCCATTGCTAAGCGATGGGAGTCCCCCCTCCCCCATGAGACTGGCTCAAGAGCCCCACAAACAAACAAATGGGCAGAAATCAAAGGCCCTCCCACTACACTCCATGGGAGAGACCTCCTAAAAAATGGACCTACCTCCCCTACTAGGGTGCCATGGTGTTCTCCTGCTAGGCATAAAACTGTATAAAACTGTAAATATCCTTTGCCTGCAACCCTGATCTCCCAGCACCCCCCTCCACTCACTCTAAAATCTGGAGGCCTGTCCCCCAGGAGTCTGGATTCTTGGGTGATTTCTCTGTGGGATGTGGACAGTGACTGAGCTGTGCTGACTCAGGGGTGTATGAGCGAGGAGAGAACAACCAGCTAGAGGAGAACCGCTCCATAGTGGCAGTTCCCTCAGACATAGAGCCGTGGCTGAGGGAATCGCTCCAGAGCCGAGTTTCCTTCAGACGCAGAGCGGCAGCTGTCTTCTGGCAGTGGTGCAGCCGGGCATAAAACTGTGTGGAACTGAGTGTACTCGCTACCTACAGCTCTGGGCTCCCAGCACTCTCCTTCCCCTCACTCTGAAATCTGGAGGCCTGTCCCCCAGGAGTCCGGATTTTTGGGTGATCTCTCCAGGGGTGTGGACAGGGCATAAACTGCGGCTGGTCAGTGCCCACTCTGGGGCATGAGAGCCTTTTTTTTTTCTTCTAACAGCAAACTGAACTGGCTCACTCCTGATATTCTGAAGCCACACCTTCTGTCTCCCTGGACAACCACAGGAGGCCACCTGTGAGTAAAAGATTTGCCTGAGGCTACTCACAAATCTGGGAAGCTTCCGGGGCGGGGCCGACTCAGAGAGGCAACCGAATACAAACCTCCAGCAGCAAAGAGGTTGGAACTCAGAACAGCTTATCTTATGCAGGCCATTTTACCAGGAACAGAGACAGAATCTCACGAAGTTGTACTGTTCTGTTCTGTTCTGCTCTGTTCTGTCAGTAACATCAATCAGGGTTGGACTGAGCCTGAGTGAACACCCCCCAACCTTCATCAAGTGCCGGAGGATGTCAGGCCTCACCTCCTCTTGCTAAATAGCAGCAGAGTGCAGAGGCCTGGCAGATTTCCTTGCGATTCAGGCAGGCGCAAACCCCTGGAGTATCTGTTCACTACAGGCAACTGGGTCACCCATCTGCAGTGATATCAGTGACTGGGTCTGACAAAGGGGAAAAATGTGATAAAAATTTGTCAAACGGTCTATGAAACTAGTGTATGATGCCCCATGATCATATCAATGTACACAGCTATGATTTAATAAAAAAGAAAAAGGAATTCATTTGTGCAATTCTCCCCCTATAAAGGATGTCTTGACCAGCATCTCTCTGGAGACAGAAAATGGACTAGGGAGTGATGGCCTGAGCCTTCCCCAAGACAATTCCATTCTGCCTGCCAGGACAGTACATAACTGGAAGAGCTATCTGAATTATTTGTTCAGTGGGAGACTTTTTAATCCCTTCCCTCCACCAACTTCCACTTTTGGATGTTGAACTTCTCAAAAAAGGTACATCTACATTTCCATTGTCTTTCATCCATGTGATCTGGTGAAGATAAAAACCACTGTGTATCCATATTTATCTTCAGCTTCTGGCCATTTAGTTTTCACCCTCACTGCCAACCTCCCTCCTCCAGAAATGTGCTCCCTAGGGACCCAAGCAATGTAAAAGCCTTTGTGTAGACCTATACTTTCCTTTCTCTTAGATAAAAACTCAAGGGCAGTAGTATGATGAGTGTATGCTTAACCTTCTAAGTTCAGATTCATGCTGCAGCTTGATCTTACCTCGCTGCTTAGAGTTCTATTGATAGTACAAATTGAATGGATTCAACCTCAGACCTGCCAGTCAGATTAATCATAGTGGCTAAGTGACATATTGTTATATCACTGGGTTAAAGATAGCCTCGTGTTCATTACTTCTTCATGGCAGGCTAAGACCATTCACTCAAAGCCCACCAGCACAAAACTGTACTTTTTTACACATGCAATTGCTTTAAATATGGCCAAAGAAAGGATATTTGTAGCCATTTAGAGTTTACCTGCTTTACATAACATACGAAACGGCACCAGACATCTGCTAGCCATAGTTAAGGCAATCCCAGGGCCTGTAAAAGATCCTGGGCCCTGGCTTGCCTTCAGAGTCCTCTTCTGGCTGCTACATCCCCCTGACACTTAAGGTCCTCTCTTATTTTCCTCTACTTCAAGAGCTGCCTTATCCTTTTCTTCTTTTGGACAGTGGCCCCCTGCTGCTGCCTTTGGAAGTTTTCCTGTTGTGAAAGAGACTTCCCCTCTCCAAAAACCTGTCAAAGCACCACCGAAATAAAAATCTCCTTGTGTGCATTGCCATTTTGTGGTCATATATTTTTCTCTCATCCACCTCAAAATCTTGGAACTCAACCCCCAGTGAAGAGGATGGGATTTTAGCGATGAACAAGAAATTGGCAGAGTCTATCCAGTCAGTCAGTCAATTCAAAAATTAAATATAGCCAGCCTTAAGTGCTCAGACTTGGCATTTGGAATGCCTCTGTAGCAATATATCATGGCATTGCTCATTGCAGTACTACATAGTATACTTTTTACTGTTTCTTCCTATTCCTCACTGACCTGATTTAGAGGTAGCACCAGTATATGAATGAACCAGCACCATTAGAACTAACTTTTGGTGTAGGACGTGCTGGGCTAGCCAGGGAAGGAAGTGAGTATACCCATCAGAGTCCTGGGCTAGGTTAGAATTTTTTTTTCTATTATTATCAAATCATAGCTGTGTACATTAATGTGATCATGGGGCACCATACACTAGTTTTATAGACCATTTGACACATTTTCATCACACTGGTTAACATAGACTTCCTGGCAGTTTCTTAGTTATTGTGTTAAGACATTAACATTCTACATTTACTAAGTTTCACATATAAGCTTGTAAGATGCACCGCAGGTGTAATCCCAACAATCAACATCCCTCCACCTACCTCCCCCCTAACTCCCCTCCCATTCCCACTTCCCCCTATTCTCAGGTTATAACTGGGTTACAGCATTCATGTGAAAGCCATAAATTAGTTTCATAGTAGGGCTAAGTACTTCCATTCTTGAGATACTTTACTAAGTATCTCATTCTTGAGGTACTTTACTAAGGAGAATATGTTCCAGCTCCATCCATATAAACATGAAAGAGGTAAAGTCTCCATCTTTCTTTAAGGCTGCATAATATTCCATGGTGTACATATACCACAGTTTATTAATCCATTTGTGGATCGATGGGCACTTGGGCTTTTTCCATGACTTAGCTAGCAATTATGAATTGGGCTGCAATAAACATTATGGGACAAATATCTTTGTTATGATGTGATTTTTTTTATTAAATCATAACTATATACATTGATATGATCATGGGGCATCATACACTCGCTTCATAGACCATTTGACACATTTTTATCACAGTGGTTAACATAGCCTTTCCGGCATTATCTCAGTTACTGTGCCAAAACCTTTACATTCTACATTTACCAAGTTTCACAAATACCCCTGTAAGATGCACCTATGATGTGATTTTTGGTCTTCTGGGTATATACCTAGTAGAGGAATTATAGGATTGAATGGCAGGTCTATTTTTAGATCTCTAAGTGTTCTCCCAAACATCTTTCCAAAAGGAATGTATTAATTTGCATTCCCACCAGCAGTGTAGAAGTGTTCCTTTTTCTCCACATCCATGCCAACATCTCTTGTCTTGGGAGTATGTGATATGGGTTAATCTTATGGGAGTTAGATGATATCTCAAAGTAGTTTTGATTTGCATTTCTCTGATGATTAAAGATGATGAGCATTTTTTCATATGTCTGAAGGCCGTGTGCCTGTCGACTTCAGAGAACTTTCTCTTCATGTCCATTGCCCAGCCTGCAATAGGATCACTTGTTCTTTTCTTACTTATATGTTTGAGTTCTCTGTGGATTCTGGTTATTAAACATTTGTCGGAGACATAACCTGAAAATATCTTCTCCCATTCTGAGGGCTGTTTGCTTTCTTTACTTACTGTGTTCTTGGCTGTGCAGAAACTTTTTAGTTTGATTAGGTCCCAGTAGTGTATTTTTGAAGCTGCTTCAATTGCCCGGGGGGTCCTCCTCATAAAATACTCGCCTGGACCAATATCTTCAAGAGTATTCCCTGCACTCTCTTCCAGTATTTTTATAGTTACATGTCTTAAGTTTAAATCTTTAATCAAGTGAGAGTCTATCTTACTTAATGGTAAAAGGTGTGGGTCCAGTTTCAGTCTTCTACAGGTTGCCAGCCAGTTAACCCGGAACCATTTGTAAAATAGGGAATCTTTTACCCACTGAATGTTTTTAATTGGCTTGTCAAAGATCAAATAATGGTAAGTAGCTCAATTCATCTCTTGGTGCTCTATTCTGTTCCAGACATCTACTTCTCTTTTTTTGTGCCAGTACCATGCTGTTTTGATCACTATTGATTTATAGTATAGGCTGAGGTCTGGTAGCGTGATTCCTCCAGTTTTGTTCTTATTTCTGAGTAATGTTTTGGCAATTCGAGGTTTTTTCTAATTCCATGTACAACAAAGTATTGTTTTTTCAAGATCTCTAAAGCAAGACAGTGGAGCTCTAATAGGGATTGAATGAAAATTGTATATTGCTTTGGGTAGTATAGACATTTTAACAATGTTGATTCTTCCCAGCCATGAGCATGGTATGTTTTTCCATTTTTTAACATTTTCAGTTATTTCTTTTCTTAGAGCTTCATAGTTCTCTTTATAGAGATCTTTCACATCATTTATTAGATAAACTCCCAAATATTTCATCTTCCTTTGCACTACTGTGAACGGAATAGAGTCCTAAACTGCTTTTTTAGCTTGACTATTGTTGGTATATATAAAGGCTACCAACTTATAAATGTTGATTTTGTAACCTGAGACGCTGCTGTATTCCTTAATCACGTCCAAGATTTTGTAGTAGAATCCCTGGTGTTTTCCAGACATACAATCATATCATCTGCAAAGAGTGAAAGGTTGTTCTCTTCTGACCCAATATGGATAACCTTGATCGCCATTTCTTCCCTAATTGTGGTGGATAACACTTCCATTACAACATTAAAAAGCAATGGAGACCAAGGGCAACCTTGTCTGGTTTGTTTTTTTCTTTTTTCTTTTATTAAATCGTAGCTGTGTACATTGATATGATCATGGGGCATCATACACTAGCTTCATAGACCGTTTGACACATTTTCATCACAATGGTTAACATAGCTTTCCTGGCATTTTTTAGTTACTGTTCCAAATTTACTTAGTTTTGCATATACCCTTGTAAGATGCACCACAGGTGTAATCCCACCATCCCCTTACCTCTACCCACCTCCCTCTCCCTCCCGTCCCGTTCCCCCTTCCCCCTATTCTTAGTTTATAACTGGGTTATAGCTTTCATGTGAAAGTCATAAATTAGTTTCATAGTAGGGCTGAGTACATTGGGTACTTTTTCTTCCATTCTTGAGATACTTTACTAAGAAGAATATGTCCAAGCTCCATCCATGTAAATATGAAAGAGGTAAAGTCTCCATCTTTCTTTAAGACTGCATAATATTCCACAGTGTACATATGCCACAATTTATTAATCCATTAGAGCTTCACAGTTCTCTTTATAGAGATCTTTCACATCATTTATTAGATAAACTTCCAAATATTTCATCTTCCTTTGCACTACTTTAATCCATTCGTGGATCGATGGGCACTTGGGCTTTTTCCATGACATAACAATTATGAATAGGGCTGCAATAAACATTCTGGTACAAATATTTTGTTATGATGTGATTTTTGGTCTTCTGGGTATATGCCCAGCAGAGGTATTACAGGATTCAATGTCAGATCTATTTTTAGATCTCTAAGTGTTCTCCAAATCTCTTTCCAAAAGGAATGTATTAATTTGCATTCCCACCAGCAGTGCAGAAGTGTTCCCTTTTCTCCACATCCACGCCATCTCTGGTTCTGAGATTTTGTGATATAGGCTAGTCTCACTGGAGTTAGATGGTATCTCAAAGTAGTTTTGATTTGCATTTCTTTGATGATTAAAGATGATGAGCAGGGCGGCGCCTGTGGCTCAGTGAGTAGGGCGCCAGCCCCATATGCCGAGGGTGGTGGGTTCAAACCCTAGCCCTGGCCAAACTGCAACAGAAAAATAGCCGGGTGTTGTGGCGCGCGCCTGTAGTCCCAGCTGCTCGGGAGGCTGAGGCAGGAGAATCGCGTAAGCCCAAGAGTTAGAGGTTGCTGTGAGCCATGTGACGCCACGGCACTCTACCCGAGGGCGGTACCATGAGACTCTGTCTCTACAAAAAAAAAAAAAAAAAAAAAAGATGATGAGCATTTTTTCATATGTCTAATGGCCATGCGCCTGTCTTCTTCAGAGAAGTTTCTCTTCAAATCCCTTGCCCAGCCTGTGGTGGGATCCCTTGTTTTTTTTCTCACTAAAGCGTGTGAGTTCTCTGTGGATTTTGGTTCTTAAACCTTTGTCGGAGATATAACCTGCAAATATCTTCTCCCATTCTAAGGACTGTTTGCTTGCTTTACTTACTATGTTCTTGGCTGTGCAGAAGCTTTTTAGTTTTATCAAGTCTCAGTAGTGTATTTCTGAAGCTGCTTCAATTGACAGGGGGGTCCTCCTCATAAAATACTCGTCCAGACCAATTTTTTCAAGGGTTTTTCCTGCACTCTCCTCTAGTATTTTTATAGTTTCATGTCTTAAGTTTAAATCTTTAATCCAATGAGAGTCTATCTTAGTTAATGGTGAAAGGTGTGGGTCCAATTTCAGTCTTCTGCAGGTTGCCGGACAGTTCACCCAGCACCATTTGTTAAATAGGGAATCTTTTCCCCACTGAATGTTTTTAATTGGCTTGTCAAAGATCAAATAACAGTATGTAGCTGGATTCATCTTTTGGTTCTCTATTCTGTTCCAGACATCTACTTCTCTGTTTTTGTGCCAATACCATGCTGTTCAGATCACTATTGATTTGAAGTAAAGTCTGAGACCTGGTAGCGTGATTCCTCCTGTTTTGGTTTTATTTCTGAGTAATGTCTTGGCTATTCGAGGTTTTTTCTGATTCCATATAAAACGAAGTATTGTTTTTTCAAGATCTTTAAAGTATGACCATGGAGCTTTAATAGGATTGCATTGAAATTATAAATTGCTTTGGGTAGTATGGACATTTTAACCATGTTGCTTCTTCCCAGCCATGAGCATGTATGTTTTTTTATTTGTTAACATTTTCAGCTATTTCTTTTCTTAGAGTTTCATAGTTCTCTTTATAGAGATCTTTCACATCCTTTGTCAAGTAAATTCCCAAATATTTCATCTTCTTTGGCACTACTGTGAATGGGATAGAGTCCTTAACTGCTTTTCAACTTGACTATTGTTGGTTTATATAAAGGCTACCGATTTATAAATGTTCATTTTGTAACCTGAGATGCTGCTGTATTCCTTGATCCCTTCTAGGAGTTTTGTAGTAGAGTCCCTAGTGTTTTCCAGATACACAATCATATCATCTGCGAAGAGTGAACGTTTGATCTCTTCTGATTTTATATGGATACCCTTGATTGCCTTTTCTTCCGTAACTGCAGTGGCTAAAACTTTTATTACAATGTTAAAAAGCAATGGAAACAATGAGCAGCCTTGTCTGGTTCCTGATCTGCGTGGAAATGATTTCATTTTAACTCCATTCAATACGGTATTGGCTGTGTGTTTGCTGTAGATGGCCTCTATCAGTTTAAGAAATGCCCCTTCTGTACCAATTTTCTTAAGTGTTGTGATCATGAATGGGTGCTGGATATCATCAAAAGCTTTTTCTGCATCAACTGAGAGAATCATATGGTCTTTGTTTTTTACTTTGTTTATGTGCTGAATTATACTTACAGATTTACGTATATTGAACCAGCCTTGAGACCCTGGGATAAAACCGGCTTGGTCATGATGTATAATTTGTTTGATGTGTTGCTGGATTCTGTTTGTTAGGATCTTGTTGAATATTTTTGCATCTATATTTATTAGTGATATTGGTCTATAATTTTCTTTTCTTGTTGGGTATTTTCCTGGTTTGGGGACCATGGTGATGTTTGCTTCATAGAACGTGTTGGGTAGTCGTCCTTCTTTTCCTACATTTTGGAACTCGTTGAGTAATATAGGTACTAATTCCTCTTTAAAGGTTTGGTAGAATTCTGACGTGAAGCTATCTGGTCTGGGGCTTTTCTTTTGGGGGCGATTTTGTATGGTTTATGCTATTTCAGAACTTGATACAGGCCTGTTCATAATTTCCACTTAATTCTGGCTAAGTCTTTAAGGTGATGTGCTTCCATGTATTGGTCAATTTTCTTCAGATTTTCATATTTCTGAGCATAAAGTTTCTTGTAATATTCATTAAGGGTTTTTTTAATTTCTGAGGAGTCTGCTGTTATTTCATGTTTGTCCTTTCTCATTGATGAGATTAGAGATTTTCTCTTTTTTTTTTTCTGGTTAGGTTAGGCAGAGGTTTATCTATTTCATTGAACTTTTAGTAAAACCAACTTTTTGATTTATTGAACTGTTGTATAATTCTTATGTTTTCAATTTCACTTAATTATGCTTTAATTTTGGTTATTTCTTTCTTCTACTGTGTTGGGGGTTGGAATGTTCTTCCTTTTCCAGTTGCTTGAGATGTCCCATTAAGTTTCTAACTTCTTCTCTTTTCATTCTCTTGAGGAAGGCTTGCAGAGCTATAAATTTCCCACTTACAACTGCCTTTGCGGTGTCCCTGAGGTTCTGATATTTCATGTTTTCCTTGTCATTTTGTTCCAAAAATTTGGCAATTTGTTTCTTAATCTCATCTCTGACCCAGCTATCATTCAGCATAAGGTTATTCAACTTCCATGTTTTTGTATGAGTATGCAGATTCCTGTTGTTATTGAGGTCAACTTTTATTCCATGTTGGTCCAAGAAGATGCATGGAATAATTTCTATTCCTTTAAATTTACTGAGGTTACACTTGTGACCTAAGATGTGATCAATTTTAGAGTATGTTCCGTGAGCTGATGAGAAGTATGTGTTTTCAGTTTTGTTGGGATGAAATATGTAGATGTCTGCTAAATCTAAATGTTGGATGGTTAAGTTTAAATCTAAAATTTCTTTGTTCAGCTTCTTCCTGGAGGATCAATCCAACACTGCCAAAGGAGTGTTGAAATCTCCCACTATTATGGAGCTGGAGGAAATAAAGTTGCTCATGTCTGTTAGAGTTTCTCTTATAAATTCAGGTGTATTCTTTTTGGGTGCATAAATATTCATAATTGAAATCTCATCATATTATTACCCTTAACAAATATGAAGTGGCCATTCTTATCCTTCCTTACTTTTGTTGGTTTAAAGTCTATTGTATCTGCAAAGAGAATTGGAACACCTGCTTTTTTCTGATTACCATTTGCAGGAAATATGGACAAACATCCTTTCACCCTGAGCCTATATTTATCTTTTAAGGTAAGATATGACTCATTTATGTAGTAATTATCTGGCCTGAGTTTTTGTATCCAGTCACCTAATCTGTTCCTCTATAGAGGACAGTTTAAGCCATTCACATTAATGGAGAGTATTAATAAGTCTGGTAAAATTTTGGGTATTGAGTTTTTTGAAAGGCCAGTTGACACTTTTAATCCTTTTGCCGCTGTGGAAGTTGGAGTTTGATCAACACGTTCTAAGTGAGTTTACTTTTGTGGTAGAGGATTGATTAGGCTGGTCATTATGGAGGATAGGGATGAGAATATCCTGAATAGCTGGTTTGGTTATGGAAAATTTCTTCAACATATGAATTTCATTAAAATATTTCATTTCTCCATCATAAATGAAAGTCAGTTTAGCTAGATACAGGATCCAGGATTGAAAGTTATTTTTCTTTAGGAGTTTAAAGTCGATGTCCATGTGAAAAAATGCTAATCATATTTAATCATCAGAGAAATGCAAATAAAAACTACTTTGGGATATCATCTAACTCCTGTAAGACTACCGTATATCACAAAATCCCAAGACCAGAGATGTTGGCTTGGATGTGGAGAAAAGGGAACACTTCTACACTGCTGGTGGGAATGAAAATTAATACATTTCTTTTGGAAAGATGTATGGAGAACATTTAGAGATCAAAAAATAATTCTGCCATTCAATCCTATAATTTCTCTGCTAGGCATTTTCCCAGAAGACCAAAAATCATATCACAACAAAGATATTTGTATCAGAATGTTTATTGCAGCCCTATTCATAATTGCTAAGTCATGGAAAAAGCCCAAGTGCCCATCGATCCCCAAATGGATTAATAAATTTTGGTATATGTACATCATGGAATATTATTCAGCCTTAATTAAAGATGGAGACTTTACCTCTCTCAGGTTTATATGGATGGAGCTGGAACATATTCTTCTTAGTAAAATATCCCAAGAATGGAAGAAAAATTATCCAATGTACTCAGCCCTACTATGAAACTAATTTATGGCTTTCACATGAAAGCTATAACCCAGTTATAACCTAAGAATAGGGAGAAGGGGGAAAGGGAGGGGAGGGAGGGTGGAGGTGGGCAGAGGGTGGGGGATTGGTGGGATTACACCTGTGGTGCATCTTACAAGGGTATATGTGAAACTTAGTAAATGTGGAATGTAAATTTCTTAGCACAATAACTAAGAAAATGCCAGGAAGGCTATGTTAACCAGTGTGGTGAAAATGTGTCAAACGCTCTATGAAACTAGTGTATGATGCCCCATGATCACATTAATGTACACAGCTATGATTTAATGAAAATAAATAAATAAATAAAACAATTAAAAATGTAGTAAAGTCGATGGCCACAGTTTTCTGGTTTGAAAAGTTTCATCAGAGAGATCTGAAGTCATTCTAGTATTCTTCCCTTTGTAGGTAATGGATTTTTTATGTCTGGCTGCTTTCAGAATTTTCTACTTCATATTAACTTTAGTGAAGTTAATTATGATATGCATGGGGGATGTCTTATTCGGATTGAGTCATGCTGGCATTCTGAAACTGTCTTCTATCTGAATTTCAGAATCTCTTGACATGTCTGGAAAATTCTCTTTCATAATTTTATGGAAAAGGGCCTCTGTGCCTTCCGAGGCCACTTCATCACTTTCAGGGATTCCAATGAGGCAGATATTAACCTTCTTTGAATTATCCCAGAGCTCTCTGAGAGAATGATCCATTTTTGCTCTCCATTTCTTTTCCTCTTTGAGAGTTTGGGAGCCTTCAAAGGCTTTGTCTTCAATGTCAGAAATTTTTTTCTTCTGCTTGCTCCACTCTGTTGCTGAGGGATTCTACTATATTTTTCAGATCTTTGAGGGCTGCAAATTCTTGCTTCAGCATGTCAAAATCCTTCGTGGTTTTGTCTTTAAATTAGTTAAATTCTTGAGACAACTTTTGAATTTCTCCTTGAATTGCTAATTCTGACTTTTGAATTGCTCCTCAAATTTCTAATTCCAAATTTTTCTCCATTCTATTAACCTTGTTTGCAATCCAAATTATGAATTTGATGTCTGACATCTCGGCTATCTGTTTATGAATGGGACCTTCATTTACATCTGCCATATCTTTCCTTTGGGGGGATGGTTGATATATTCTGGTTATTCATGTTACCAGAGTTTTTCCACTGATTCCGTCCTGTGATTGTTTTACACTGTTTCATATTTTCCCTAGAGCTTTTTCGAGGACCCGTACAGTGCTATGGCCTGAGAAACTGGGGATCTGTTTGGTGTGGTGGGGCTAAGTGGTTCTGTCTTCTTTTCAGCTGGTCTCTTTTTGACCCAATTGAAACAGTTACTCTGGGTTGAAGTCTCAGCTGTGGAGAAATACCAGCAATTATGTCACTCTGCCCTACACAGGCAACAATTGGAAAAGGAAAATCAAACCTTCCTACAACCACACACCCTGGGCACCAAGTGAATTGTCCTCAGGCGATTGGCTCAGTTCAAAAAGTCCAAATCAAGTGTCTCAGTCAGCACCTTTCTCATGTGGAAGAGTTAAAAGGTCTCTGGCAACTGGATCACAGGGGTCTGGTGACTACTCAGATATGGCTTGCTCCGGTGCTCCATGGAGTCAGGAGGATCTACCCAGCAAATATATCCACCTGGGAAGGTTGATGCCTCCTTCCCCACCTTGCACCTCTGTCACACCCAGTCACTGATAGCCTCGCAGGGCTGTAACCCAGTTGCCTGTAGTGAACAGATACTCCAGGGGTTTGTACTTGCTGAATCACAAGGAAATCACAAGGAAGGCTCAGCCAGCCTTCTGCCCTCTGCCTCTATCTAGCAGAGGGAGGTGAGCCCTGACAACCTCGGGTGCTTGATGGAGGCTGGGGGGTGTTCAATCAGTTCCAGCCCCGCCCCTGATTGATGTTACTGACAGAACAGAACAGAACAACTTTGCGGGAATTTGTTTCTGTCCCTGCTAAAGTCCCCTGTAGAAGAGAAGCTGTTTTGAGTTCCCAGAGCCTGCGCCTCAGGCGCTGTCTTTGCTCCTGCAGGTTTGTATTCAGTTAGCTGTCAGTTCTAGCTGCCTGTCTTCCCCTGTCTATAGGCTGATGATCCCCTGAGGGCTGGGTGCATCTTAGGCTCCGTAAAGCGGTCCTTTGGGTCAGCCCTGCTCTGTGAACTTCCCGGCTCTGGCATGCATTTCTAGTTCCCGTGCTCCTCCCAGGCCGGTACCACCTTAGGAAACCCTTTACTCACCAGGCCTGCATTTCCATCCCAGATCTGTTCCATGGTGGTTGCCACTGAGTAGATGCCCAGCCTTCTCTGTTTGCCCAGGGAGACAGTGGGTGTGGCTTTGGAATATCCAATGAGCTCCATTGTTGCCAAAAGACAGCTCCTTCTCTGTGCCTTGGGGCACTGGTGCTTCAGTGTGGTTCCCTCTCAGCTGACTGTCTTCTCCTCACTCCTGTGCCGCAGAGTCAGCACTGACCAGCTGCAGTTTATGCCCTGTCCACACCCCTCAAGAAATCACCCAAGAATCTAGACTCCTAGGGGACAGGCCTCCAGACCTCAGAGTGAGAGTGGAGGGGAGTGCTGGGAGCTCAGAGTTGTAGGTAGAGAATACATACAGTTTTATGGCTGGCAGAACACCGTGGCACCGTAGTATGGGAGGTAGGTCCAGTTTTTAGAGGGTCTTTCCCATGGAGTGTAGTGGGAGGACCTTTGAACTCTGCTTGTTTGTTTGTGGGGCACTCCAAGCCATTTTCATGGGGGAGGGGACTTCCGTCCACTTGGTGATGGATTTTGTACCTTTTGTTTGTATCCTTGGGGTCGTATCTCACCTCAGCTGGGTTGATGTGGTTCTTCAACCTTCTCTCTTGGTGCAGCTCTAATCCAGCAGGTTACTTGCTAAATTTCTGTCCTTTAACTTTCCTTCTGGATGGGAGCCCCTGTGGAAAGATGGCTTCAGTCAGCCATCTTGTCTCTGCCCCCCGCTAGTTTGATATTGAACTTTGTCCACCTATGCATGTCAAGAGAGAAAGAGAGGGAGTTTATTCTTTGGAATAAAGATGAGTGACCCCTGACTCTATAACAGGTTATAGTGGGAGTTCTCTGCAGACATGTTGAGCATTTGGGTACTCTGAGATGTGAGTATGTCCTCCTCTAGAGAGTACTAGGTAAATAAGTGAGCCAATAGAAAAGAATCATTAGGCCAAGACTGGTCTCCTAAGAACATCTATGGAAGAGGCCTTTGCAAACATGCCTCTGCTATTATGTTGCAGTTGTCATCATTATGTTATCTCCTCCTCAGAGAGTTATCAACATCCCACCCATCAGGCTGAGCCAGCTAAAATGTTACTAAAGGTGACTAAAGGCAAGGAAGTTTGGATCCCTGCCCTTCCCTTGAATTCGATAGGAGGTTTCTTTTGGCTGAAGAAATGTCCCAAACCAAGGCACATGTTCTCACCTAGCTGGCAGCACCTTGTCACCAGGATTCCACCTGGAGAGGAGGAAGGAGCCTGACCCCTGAGGGAGACAGTATGAAGGAAAGCACCCTGGATAGGAGTAATGATGCTCTCCAGAAGACAAGGTAACACAATGTCACCATAATAGGCCCTGGGATAATTTCCCCTCTGCTTTTCCAGTTGACACACAGAAAGTAATAATGAAAGATGGAGAGCCAAGAAGGAGGGGTCTATTCTTGCTCGGGAAAAGAGATCCATCCTCTTTCTTACCTGAGGCCCAGTCTCTCCAGAAGTACTCAGTCCAGGAACCAAATAAACAAGGGTTCATTGGCTGTATTGAACCTATCTGGCCGGGAGAAAGTTCCACTTAATGGGGGATGAAATTCAACAATTTGCTACCATAGTGCAGGATGGAAAACGGGTGTCCCTACTAAATAGCAATGACCCATAGAGAGGCTTTGGGCCCCAGTATACATGTGTATTGTTAACATGTATTTTTATGGCTTGGAAGGCTGCTCAATCAACATTAGGCCTCATGATGGCCTGGGATGATGGTCAATGGAAAAGGCTAGCCAAGGCCAAAGATCTCCTCCACCAATTTGGGATGTTAGAGTCTGCTTATTAACCAACAGATGAGGCAGGGAATGATGACTTGACAAGCTTAGAGGAGGCTGAATTGAGTCCTGAATCAACCCTATTGTTTCTCATGGGGGTTCCATTACTTGGTGTAGTGCTAGTGCTAAAATGATTCAAGAGGCCATAGCTTCACTAGATTTAATATAAATTCATGAAAGACAAACTCAAAGTTAGGTGCTGCCTGTTAAGACTAAAAACAATACCCTACCTGGCCTATATAAAAACTACTAACAGTGGTGAGGCTTCCCCCTCCTAGGCCAAACAAACCACCTCCTGGAAGGCCTCTGTGCAAGCATCAACCATGAGATGAACAGGAGACATTATATTGGACCCTAAGGAAAAATGGGGATGCCAAACTGAATAATCTCTGCTAAATCTTTGGAGCAATTGCAACACATGCCCAAATTAAATTATGATCTCTATGACCCCAAGCTTGCTTTCCCTTTGGAGGTAGTCTTATCCTTCACACCTATCTCTGATCAACATCAGTGGTCAGATCCTCCACATAGGGATCCTTCATGTCTTGGTCATCAAAGGTGCCTGTGGCAGACAACCACCCTTTAACCATGCTTACTATGGTTTGGGCCCCAACAAAGAAATGACACTGGCTAGCTCAGCTCAGTCATCATGGGTGCCGAGTTCTCCTTAATCCCAGGAAGTACTCATGCCTTGAAGAGACTAGTCCCCTAGTGGGCTACCTGTTTGGGAGGAGGATTAATTAAAGTGTTTTATGGAAACTTCTCTGAAGATGACAGATAAATGGCCAAGAAAAAAAAAACATGAAAAAATGCTCATCATCTTTAATTATCAGAGAAATGCATATCAATACCACTTTGAGATATCACCTACTCCAATAAGATTAGTCCACATCACAAAGTCCCCAAACTGCAGATGCTAGTGTGGATGTGGAGAGAATGAAACACTTCTACAGTGCTGGTGGGGTTGCAAATTAATACAACCTCTATGTAAAGAAGTATAGAGAATTCTCAATGAACTAAAAGTTGATCTTCCATTTGATCTCCTAATCCCATTACTAGGTATCTATGGAGAAGAACAAAAATAATTTCACCACAAAGACTTTTGTACCAGAATGTTTATTGTAGGTCAATTCATAATTGCCAAGTCATGGAAGCAACCCAAGCACTCATCAACTCACGAATAGATTAACAAATTGTGGTATATGTATGCCATGGAATACTACTCAGCCATAAAAAGATAGAGACTTTACATCTTTTATGTTTACCTGGATGGAGTTGGAACACATTCTTCTTAGTAAAGTATCTCAAAAATGGAAAAAAAAGTATCCAATGTACTCAATACTAGTATGAACCAATATATAGACACTTACATACTAATACAAATGGTAAAACACAAATATAGTCTAGCAAGGGGGGGAGCAGAGTGAGTAGGGCGAGGAGAGGGAAAGGGTAGAGGGTGACTGATGGGATGAGGGAAGGCATTTGGTGAGCTCTCACCTAATGTATAAAAATTGAGAATATTCAGCATGCCCCCTGGGTGAAGGGCTCTCCTACAACTTGAACTTAACCTTGGAAGTGAGAAAAATGTAACCTAAAAATGTGTCCCCTCATATCATATTTATTTGAATCAGAAACATAAATAAAATAAAATGTTGTAAAAATTTCCATGCAATGGGAAACATAAAAATAAAATATTAAAAAAATTAAAAAAATAAAGGCGCAATCCCCCATTAAGTATCAAAGTTGGACCAGTCTTGCTAAAAGTATGCTTCTGTCCTGGTTCCCCCTCCCTCCAAGATCATCCACTTTCTCATTATTGAAATGAACCTCTCAGACAGATGGTAAACACATGAAACAACACTAAGTTTTTTATGGTACAGGCAGGTGCTCCTGGATGAGAACCAGTTAAACTTCCCCTACTAGTTCAGCTACAGCAGCAGCTAAGTCAAGACACTGAAGAATTGTGGCCTGTCACAGGAGACTTCAATAAAGAAGGACTGCTACATCTCACCTTTCAAATCCCCTGTTTGGCCTGAACTAAAAGACAACTGCCATGGAGTGGAGATTAAAGATAGACCACAGAGATTTAAACAAGGCCTTTCCTTTATTAGAGCACCTCTATCAGATACTGTTGCCTTAATAGATGCCATTCAAAATATCGGCAATTTTCTGTTAAATTCAGGGCACCTAATGGCTTCTTGAATTTGAATCTGGAGTTATAAACTTGGCTAAGATATTCTACTCAGTAAAAATGTTGCAGTCGATTCAAACACATTTTTCCTTCATGTTTGAGAGTCATTAATACACCTTTACCCAATTGCTTAAATAGCCCTATGATTGTACAGTCTTTTTCCACAGGACATAGTTACTTGCCCCCCCCAAATCTATCAGAAACTAGGCTTTGAAAATACATTGGTGACATCTCCCTCACTGAACCTGACCAAGACTCTGTCTCACAGGTCATCACAATGTCAAGTAAACAACTCCTCACTGAGAGGGGATGTACCCCACATAAGGTATATGTCTGTTAAATTAGGGGGCTGCAGGGGGCGGAGACAAGATGGTGGACTGAAGCCAGCTTTCAACAGAGGCTCCCGTCCAGAAGGAGAGTTAAGGGACAGGAATTTAGTAAGTATCCTGGTAGACTTGAGCCACACCAAGAGAGAAGGTTGAAGAACGCACATCAACACCGCTGAGGCAAGCTGTGATCACAAGGACGCAAACAAAAGGTACGAAATCCACCACCAAGAGGACGGGAGTCCCCCTCCCCCATAAGACCGGCTCAAGAGCCCCACAATTAAACAAACGGGCAGAAATTAAAGGCCCTCCCACTACACTCCACAGGAGAGACCTTCTAAAAACTGGACCTACCTCCCCTACTGGGGTACCGGGGCATTCTCCTGCTGGGCATAAAACTGAATAAAACTCTAGCTTCCCCACTGAGCGCCCAGCAATACCCCCCACTCTCATTCGGGGTCTGGAGGCCTGTCCCCCAGGAGTTCGGATCCTTGGGTGATTTCTCGAGGGGAGTGCACAGTGCCCGAGTGGCATCAGGTCAGCGCTGACTCTGAGACATGCAAGTGAGGAGAGGGCACTCTGCTGATGGGGAGTCAAGCCTTGGCGGCACTTCCCTGCAGTGCTGTGTAACAGCCCTCCAGGGGCAACAATACCGCCGGGTACAAAACTAAACAAAACTCTAGCTTCCCCGCCGAGCACCCAGCACTCCCCCCAACTCTCACTTGGGGTCTGGAGTCCTATCCCCCAGGAGTTCGGATCCTTGGGTGATTTCTCGAGGGGAGTGCACAGTGCCCAAGCTGCGTCAGGTCAGCGCTGAGTCTGAGACACGTGAGCGAAGAGAGGGCACTCTGCTGAGGGGAAATCAAGCCTTGGCGGCACTTCACTGCGGTGCGGTGCAGCAGCCCTCCCCGGGCAACAATACGGATGGGCATAAAACTGAATGAAACTCTAGCTTCCCCCCCACTCCCACTCGGGGTCTGGGGGCCTGTCCCCCAAGAGTTCAGATTCTTGGGAGAACTCTTGAGGGGTGTGGACCCAGCATAAACTACGGCCGCTCAGTGCTGACACTGGGGTGCGAGACTGAGGAGAAAAGGGTGGGCTGAGTGCCCACATCAGAGTGGCAGTTCCCTGGAGGCAGATCAACAGCCGTATTTTCCTTAACGGCGGAACGGCTCACACCTGGATATTCTGAGGCCACACCCCCTGTATCCCTGGGCAACCACTGGAGGCCACCGGTGAGCAGGGGATTTCCTGACATTGCTCACAAACCCGGGAAGCTTCCAGGGTGGGGCCGACCCAGAGAGGCGATCGGACGCAAACCTTCAGCAGCAAAGAGGACACAAACCTCCAGCAGCAAAGATGTTGGAAATCAGAACAGCCCGGCTTCTGTAGGTGATTTTGGCAGGAACAGAGACAGAACCCCACAAACTTGTCTATTCTGTTCTGTTCTGTTAGAAGCATCAATCAGGGATGGGGCTAAGCCTCAGTGAACACCTCCTTCCCATCACCTGCATCAAGCACTCGAAGATGTCAGGCCCCATCTCATCCTGCTAGATAGTGGCAGACTGCAGGGTCCTGGCAGAATTCCTTGCAATTCAGGCAGGTGCAAACCCCTGGAGTGTCTTTTCACTGAAGGCAACTGGGTTAGCCATCTGCAGAGATACCAGTGACTGGGTGAGGGAGGGAGACAAGATGGCGGACTGAAGCCAGCTTTCAACAGAGGCTCCCGTCCAGAAGGAGAGTTAAGGGACAGGAATTTAGTAAGTAACCTGGTGGACTTGAGCCTCACCAAGAGAGAAGGTTGAAGAACGCACATCAACACCGCTGAGGCAAGTTGTGATCACAAGGACGCAAACAAAAGGTACAAAATCCACCACCAAGCGGATGGGAGTCCCCCTCCCCCATGAGACCGGCTCAAGAGCCCCACAATTAAACAAACGGGCAGAAATTAAAGGCCCTCCCACTACACTCCACGGGAGAGACCTTCTAAAAACTGGACCTATCTCCCCTACTGGGGTGACGTGGCGTTATCCTGCCAGGCATAAAACTGAATAAAACTTTGGGAATCCTTCGCCAGCAAACCTCCTGGCACTCCCCTCCCGCCCACTGAGATCTGGAGGCCTGTCCCCCAGGAGTTCGGATACTTGGGTGATTTCTCAAGGGGAGTGGACATTACCCAAGTTGGGACTGGTCAGCATTGACTCTGAGGCGCGCGAGTGAGGAGACGGCACAGGCTGAGGGGGAGTCACGTCTCGCGGCACATCCCTGCGGTGCAGTGCAGCAACCCTCCCCGGGCAACATTACTGGGCACAAGACTGAATAAGACTCTAGCTTCCCCGCTGAGAGCTGAGAGCTCCTACTCTCACTCGGGGTCTGAGGGCCTATCCCCCAGGAGTTCAGATCCTTGGGTGATTTCTTGAGGGGAGTGCACAGTGCCTGATCTGCGTCATGACAGCGCTGACTCTGGGACACGTGAGCGAGAAGAGGGCACTCTGCTGAGGGGAAATCAAGCGTTGGCGGCACTTCCCTGCGGTGCAGTGCAGGAGCCCTCCCCGGGCCGTAGTGTTGCGTAAAACTGAACGAAAATCTAGCTTCCACCCCCGACTCCCAATCGGGGTCTGGGGGCACATCCCCCAAGAGTTCTGATTCTTGGGGGATCTCTTGAGGGGTGTGGACCCAGCACAAACTGCGGCCACTCAGTTCTGACTCTGGGGCATGGGACAGAGGAGAAAAGGGTCGCCTGAATGCCCACACCAGAGCAGCAGTTCGCTGGAGGTAGATCAACAGCCGTTTTTTCTTTAACGGCAGAACGCTCACTTCTGGATATTCTGAGGCCACACCCCTGTCTCCCTGGGCAACCAGAGGAGGCCACCGGTGAGCGGGGAATTTCCTGACACGGCTCACAAACCCGAGAAGCTTCCAGGGCGGGGCCGACCCAGAGAGGTGTTCGGACCTCCAGCAGCAAAGACGTTTGAACTCAAAACAACCCGTCTTCTGTAGGCGATTTTGACAGGAACAGAGACAGAACCCCACAAAGTTGTCTGTTCTGTTCTGTTCTGTTAGCAGCATCCATCAGGGACGGGGCTAAGCCTGAGTGAACACCTCCTTCCCATCACCTGCATCAAACACTCAAAGATATCAGGCCCCATCTCCTCCTGCTAGATAGTGGCAGTCTGCGGGGGACTGACAGACTTCCTTGTGATTCAGGCAGGTGCAAACCCCTGGAGTGTCTGTTCATTGCAGGCAACTGGGTTAGCCATCTGCAGAGATACCAGTGACTGGGTCCAATGGAGGGGCAAAGTGGGGAAGGAGACATCAACCTTCCTAGACTGCTCTGTTTGCTGGGTGGCTCCTCCTGACTCCACGCTGCACTGGGGTGAGCCGTGTCAGAGGAGTCACCAGGCCCCTGTGATCCAGTTCCCAGAGACCTCTTGAACCCTTCCACCCGAGACAAGTGCCGATTGAGACAGTTGATTCGGACCTTCTGAACTGGGCTAATAGACTGAGCACATTTCAGGCGGTGTCCTGGGTGTATGGTTGTAGGAAGGTTGATTCTCCTTTTCCAACTGGGGCCAGAGGTGGGCAGGCAGGGTGACTTAATTGCTGATTTTTCCACACAGCTGAGACTTCAAGCCAGAGTAGAAGTTGCAATAGGATCGAATAGAAACCAGCTGAAAGCAAGACAGAACCATTTTGCTCCACCACACCAGACAGGGCCCCAGTTTCTCAGGCCACAACACTGTATGGGCCCTCGATAAAACCCCAGGGGAAAAACCAAAGGGAGTAAAATAACCATGGGGCGGAATCAGCGGAAAAACTCTGGTAACATGAATAACCAGAATAGATCAACCCCCCCAAGAAAAGATATGGCAGATGTGATTGAAGATCCCATTCATAAACAACTGGCTGAGATGTCAGAAATCGAATTCAGAATTTGGATTGCAGACAAGATTAATAAAATGGAATTAGGAATTCGAGGAGAAATTCAAAAATTGTCTCAAGAATTTAACGAACTTAAAGACAAAACCACCAAAGACTTAGAAACACTGAAGCAAGAACTTACAGCCCTCAAAGATATGAAAAATACAGTAGAATCCCTCAGTAACAGAATTGAGCAAGGAGAACAAAAGGATTACTGACATTGAAGATAACGTCTTCGAACGCTCACAATCTCTCAAACAGGAAGAGAAATGGAGAGCAAAAACGGATCACTCACTCAGAGAACTCTCAGATAATTTGAAAAAAAGCAACATAATAATTATAGGAATTTCTGAAAACGATGAAGTGGCCTCCGAGGGCACAGAGGCCCTTCTGCATGAAATTATGAAAGAAAATTTTCCAGACATGCCTAGAGAATCTGAAATTCAGATAGAAGACAGCTTCAGAACCCCAGCACGATTCAGCCCCAATAAGTCATCCCCCACACATATCATAATTAGCTTCACTAAAGTTAACATGAAAGAGAAGATTCTCAAAGCAGCCCGGCGAAAGAAGACTATAACGTACAAAGGTAAGAATATTAGAATAACTGCAGATCTCTCTGCTGAAACTTTTCAAGCCAGAAGAGGCTGGTCATCAACTTTTAATCTCCTGAAGCAAAAAAACTTTCAACCCAGGATCTTGTATCCAGCTAAACTGAGTTTCATCTATGATGGAGAAATTAAATACTTCAATGATATTCATATGTTGAAAAAATTTGCCATAAATAAACCAGATCTTCAGGATGTTCTCAGAACTATCCTCCACAATGAACAACCCAATCCTATACCACAAAAGTAAACTCACTCAGAAACTTTGGATCAAACTCCAACTTCCACACTGGTGAAAGGATTAAAAATGTCCACTGGACCTTTGAAAAACTCGATACCCAAAATTCCACCAAACTTATCAGTACTCTCCAAAAATGTGAATGGCTTAAACTGTCCTCTGAAGAGGCATAGGTTAGCTGACTGGATACAAAAAATCTAGCCAGATATTTGTTGCATACAAGAGTCACATCTCAACTTAAAAGACAAATACAGACTCAGGGTGACAGGATGGTCATCCATATTTCAGGCAAATGGTAATCAGAAAAAAGCAGGTGTTGCAATTTTATTTGCAGATACAGTAGGCTTTAAACCATCAAAAGTAAGGAAGGACAAGAATGGTCACTTCATATTTGTTAAGGGTAATACTCAATATGATGAGATCTCAATTATTAATATCTATGCACCCAACCAGAGTGCACCTCAATTTATAAGAGAAACTCTAACAAACATGAGTAACTTGATTTCCTCCAGCTCCATAATCGTCGGAGATTTCAACACTCCCTTGGCAGTGTTGGATCGATCCTCCAGAAAGAAGCTGAGCAAAGAAATCTTAGACTTAAACCTAACCCTCTAATATTTAGATTTAGCAGACATCTACACAACATTTCATTCCAACAAAACTGAATACACATACTTCTCATCAGCCCACGGAACTTACTCCAAAATTGACCACATTTTAGGTCACAAGTCTAACCTCAGTAAATTTAAAGGAATAGAAATTATTCCATGCATCTTCTCAGACCATCATGGAATAAAACTTGAATTGAGTAACAACAGGAATCTGCATACCCATACAAAAACATGGAAGTTAAATAACCTTATGCTGAATGATAGCTGGGTCAGAGATGAGATTAAGAAAGAAATCGCCAATTTTTTGGAACAAAACGACAATGAAGGCAGAAACTATCAGATCCTCTATGACACTGCAAAGGCAGTTCTAAGAGGGAAATTTATAGCACTGCAAGCCTTCCTCAAGAGAACGGAAAGAGAGGAAGTTAACAACTTAATGGGACATCTCACGCAACTGGAAAAGGAAGAACATTTCAACCCCAAACCCAGTAGAAGAAAAGAAATAACCAAAATTAGAGCAGAATTAAATGAAATTGAAAACAAAAGAGTAATACAACAGATCAATAAATCAAAAAGCTGGTTTTTTGAAAAGGTCAATTAAATAGGTAAACCTCTGGCCAACCTAATCAGGAAAAAAAGAGTAAAATCTCTAATATCATCAATCAGAAACAACAAAGACGAAATAACAACACACTCATCAGAAATCCAAAAAATCCTTAATGAATATTACAAGAAAATTTTTCTCAGAAATACGAAAATCTGAAGGAAATAGGCCGATACTTGGAAGAACGCCACCTTCCAAGACTTAACCAGAATCAAGTGGAAATGTTGAACAGACCCATATCAAGTTCAGAAATAGCATCAACTATACAAAACCTCCCTAAAATAAAAGCCAGGGACCAGATGGTTTCACGTCAGAATTCTTCCAAACCTTTAAAGAGGAATTAGTACCTATATTACTCAACCTGTTCCAAAATGTAGAAAAAGAAGGAAGACTACCCAACACGTTCTATGAAGCAAACATCACCCTGATCCCCAAACCAGGAAAAGACCCAACAAGAAAAGAAAATTCTAGACCAATATCACTAACGAATATAGATTCAAAAATATCCAACAGGATCCTAAGAAACAGAATCCAGCAACACATCAAACAAATTATACATCATGACCAAGTTTGTTTTATCCCAGGGTCTCAAGGCTGGTTCAATATACGTAAATCTATAAATGTAATTCAGCACATAAACAAATTAAAAAACAAAGACCATATGATTCTCTCAATTGATGCAGAAAAAGCTTTTGATAATATCCAGCATCCCTTCATGTTCAGAACACTCAAGAAAATTGGTCTAGAAGGGACTTTTCTTAAACTGATAGAGGCTATCTACAGCAAAACCACAGCCAATATCATATTGAATGGAGTTAAAATGGAATCATTTCCACTCAGATCAGGAAACAGACAAGGCTGCCCATTGTCTCCATTGCTTTTCAACACTGTAATGGATGTTTTAGCCATCACAATTAGGGAAGAAAAGGTGATCAAGGTTATCCATATAGGGTCAGAAGAGATCAAACTCTCGCTCTTCGCAGATGATATGATTGAGTACCTGGAAAACACTGGGGACTCTACTACAAAACTCCTAGAAGTGATCAAGGAATACAGCAGTGTCTCAGGTTACAAAATCAACATTCATAAATCGGGAGCCTTTATATACACCAAAAACAGTCAAATTGAAAAAGTGGTTAAGGACCCTATCCCATTCACAGTAGTGCCAAAGAAGATGAAATATTTGGGAATTTACCTAACAAAAGACGTGAAAGATCTCTATAAAGAGAACTATGAGTTGTAGCTGGGTTATAGCTTTCATGTGGGGTGTGTAGAGGGAGGGGAATCGGTGGGATCACACCTGTGGTGCATCTTACAGGGGTATTTGCGAAACTTGGTAAATGTAGAATGTAAATGTTTTGGCACAGTAACTGAGATAACGCCAGAAAGGCTATGTTAACCACTGTGATAAAAATGTGTCAAATGGTTTATGAAGCGAGTGTATGAAGCCCCATGATCATATCAATGTATACAGTTATGATTTAATAAAAAAAAAAAGGAAAAAAAAACAAATAGACTACAAAATACATACAGGGTAAGACCTAAAAACTGTTAAAAAAAAAAAAAAAGAGAACTATGTAACTCTAAGAAAAGAAATAGCTGAAAATGCTAACAAATGGAAAAACATACCATGCTCATGGCTGGGAAGAATAAACATTATCAAAATGTCCATACTACCCAAAGCAATATATAATTTCAACGCACTACCTATTAAAGCTCCACTGTCATATTTTAAAGATCTTGAAAAAACATTACTTCGTTTTATATGGAATCAGAAAAAACCTCGAATAGCCAAGACATTACTCAGAAATTAAAACAAAACAGGAGGAATCACATTACCAGAACTCAGACTTTACTACAAATCGATAGTGATCAAAACAGCATGGTATTGGCACAAAAACAAAGAAGTAGATATCTGGAACAGAATAGAGAACCAAGAGATGACTCCAGCTACTTACTGCTATTTGATTTTTGACAAGCCAATTAAAAACATTCAGTGGGGAAAAGGTTCCCTATTTAACAAATGGTGCTGGGTGAACTCGCTGGCCACCTGCAGAAGACTGAAATTGGACCAACACCTTTCACCATTAAATAAGATAGACTCTCATTGGATTAAAGATTTAAACTTAAGACATGAAACTATAAAAATACTAGAGGAGAATGCAGGGAAAACCCTTGAAGAAATTGGTCTGGGTGAGTATTTCATGAGGAGAACCCCAAGGGCAATTGAAGCAGCTTCAAAAATACACTACTGGGACTTGATCAAACTAAAAAACTTATGCACAGCTAAGAACACAGTAAGCAGAGCAAGCAGACAGTACTCAGAATGGGAGAAGATATTTGCAGGGTATATCTCTGACAAAGGTTTAATAACCAGAATCCACAGAGAACTCAAACGCATCAACAAGAAAAAAACAAGGGATCCCATCGCAGGCTGGGCAAGGGACTTGAAGAGAAACTTCTCTGAAGAAGACAGGCGCACGGCCTTCAGACATATGAAAAAATGCTCATCATCTTTAATCATCAGAGAAATGCAAATCAAAACTACTTTGAGATATCATCTAACTCCAATGAGACTAGCCTATATCACAAAATCTCAAGACCAGAGATGTTGGCGTGGATGCGGAGAAAAGGGAACACTTCTGCACTGCTGGTGGGAATGCAAATTAATACATTCCTTTTGGAAAGATATATGGAGAATACTCAGAGATCTAAAAATAGATCTGCAATTCAATCCTGTAATTCCTCTGCTGGGCATATACCCGGAAGTCCAAAAATCACAACATAACAAAAATATTTGTACCAGAATGTTTATTGCAGCCCAATTCATAATAGCTAATTCATGGAAAAAGTCCAAGTGCCCATTAATCCACGAATGGATTAATAAATTGTGGTATATGTATACCATGGAATACTATGCAGCCTTAAAGAAAGATGGAGACTTTACCTCTTTCATGTTTACATGGATGGAGCTGGAACATATACTTCTTAGTAAAGTATCCCAAGAAAGGAGGAAAAAGTTCCCAATGTACACAGCCCTACTAAGAAACTAATTTGGGACTCTCACATGAAAGCTATAACCCAGCTACAACTTAACAATAGGTGGAAGTGGGAAAGGCGGGTGAGTGTGTAGAGGGAGGGGTATCGGTGGGATCACAACTGTGTTGCATCTTACAGGGCTATTTGCGAAACTTGGTAAATGTAGAATGTAAATGTTTTGGCACAGTAACTGAGATAACGCCGGAAAGGCTATGTTAACCACTGTGATAAAAATGTGTCAAATGGTTTATGAAGCGATTGTATGATGCCACATGATCATATCAATGTATACAGTTATGATTTAATAAAAAAATAAAAAAAATAATAAAAACCAGTGACTGGGTGCTACGGAGAGGCAATGTGGGGAAGGAGACATCAACCTTCCCAGACTTCTCTGTTTGCTGGGTGGCTCCTCCTGACTCCACGCTGCACTGAGGTGAGCCGTGTCAGAGCAGTCACCAGGCCCCTGTGATGCAGTTCCCAGAGACCTCTTGAACTCTCCCACCCGAGACAGGTTCCGATTGAGACAATTGATTTGGACTTTTTGAACTGGGCTAATAGACTGAGGACTTTTCAGGTGGTGCCCTGGGTGTGCGGGTGTAGGAAGCTTTTTTTCTCCTTTTCCAACTGGTGCCAGAAGTCGGCAGGCAGGGTGACTTAAATGCTGATGTTTCCACAAAGCCGAGACGTCAAGCCAGAGTAGATGTTGCAATAGGACCGAGCAGAAACCAGCTAAAAACAAGACAGAACCACTTAGCCCCACCACACAAGACAGGGCCCCAGTTCCTCAGCCCACAACAAAGTATGGGCCCTTGATAAATCCCCAGGGGAAAAATCAAATGGAGTAATATAACCATGGGGCGGAATCAGTGGAAAAACTCTGGTAACATGAATAACCAAAATAGATCAACCCCCCCAAGAAAAGATACGGCAGATGTGATTGAAGATCCCATACATAAACAACAGGCTGAGATGTCAGAAATCGAATTCAGAATTTGGATTGCAGACAAGATTAATAAAATGGAATTAGGAATTCGAGGAGAAATTCAAAAATTGTCTCAAGAATTTAACGAATTTAAAGACAAAACCACCAAAGACTTAGACACACTGAAGCAAGAATTTACAGCCCTCAAAGATATGAAAAATACAGTAGAATCCCTCAGCAA
Organism: Nycticebus coucang; assembly: GCF_027406575.1. NCBI lineage: Eukaryota > Metazoa > Chordata > Mammalia > Primates > Lorisidae > Nycticebus > Nycticebus coucang. Next base: position 66,039,138 of record NC_069804.1, read on the forward strand.
GAGAATGGAGCAAGCAGAAGAAAGGATTTCTGACATTGAAGATAAAGTCTTCAAAAGCTCCCAATCACTCAAAGAGGAAGAGAAATGGAGAGCAAAAACGGATCACTCACTCAGAGAACTCTCAGACAATTCGAAGGAAAGCAATATATGAATTATTGGGATTTCTGAGAATGATGAAGTGGCCTCGAAGGTCACAGCGGCCCTCTGCATGAAATTATGAAAGAAAATTTTCCAGACATGCCTAGAGAATCTGAAATTCAGATAGCAGACAGCTTCAGAAACCCAGCACGATTCAACCCCAATAAGTCATCCCTCGACATATCATAATTAGCTTCACTAAAATTAACATGAAAGAGAAGATTCTCAAAGCAGCCTGGCGAAAGAAAACTATAACGTACAAAGGTAAGAATATTAGAATAACTGCAGATCTCTCTGCTGAAACTTTTCAAGCCAGAAGAGGGTGGTCATCAACTTTTAATCTCCTAAAGCAAAACAACTTTCAACCCAGGATCTTGTATCCAGCTAAACTGAGTTTCATCTATGATGGAGAAATTAAATACTTCGATGACATTCATATGTTGAAAATATTTACCATAAGTAAACCAGCTCTTCAGGATATTCTCAGACCTATCCTCCACAATGACCAGTACAATCTTATACCACAAAAGTAAACTCACTCAGAAACTTCGGATCAAACTCCAACTTCCACACTGGTGAAAGGATTAAAAATGTCCACTGGACCTTTGAAAAAGTCGATACCCAAAATTCCACCAAACTTATCAATACTCTCCATCAATGTGAATGGCTAAAACTGTCCTCTAAAGAGGCATAGGTTAGCTGACTGGATACAAAAACTCAAGACAGATATTTGTTGCATACAAGAGTCACATCTTAACTTAAAAGACAAATACAGACTCAGGGTGAAAGGATGGTCATCCATATTTCAGGCAAATGGTAATCAGAAAAAATAAGGTGTTGCAATTTTATTTGCAGATACAGTAGGCTTTAAACCATCAAAAGTAAGGAAGGACAAGAATGGTCACTTCATATTTGTTAAGGGTAATACTCAATATGATGAGATCTCAATTATTAATGTCTATGCACCCAACCAGAATGCACCTCAATTTATAAGAGAAACTCTAACAGACATGAGTAACTTGATTTCCTCCAGCTCCATTATCATCGGAGATTTCAACACGCCTTTGGCAGTGTTGGATCGATCCTCCAATAAGAAGCTGAGCAAAGAAATCTTAGATTTAAACCTAACCATTCAATATTTAGATTTAGCAGACATCCACAGAACATTTCATCCCAAAAAAACTGAATACACATACTTCTCATCAGCCCACGGAACTTACTCCAAAATTGACCACATTTTAGGTCACAACTCTAACCTCAGTAAATTTAAAGGAATAGAAATTATTCCTTGCATCTTCTTGGACCATCATGGAATAAAAATTGAATTGAGTAACAACAGGAATCTGCATAGTCATACAAAAACTTGGAAGTTTAATAACCTTATGCTGAATGATAGCTGGTTCAGAGATGAGATGAAGAAAGGAATTGCCAATTTTTTGGAACAAAATGACAATGAAGAGACAAACTATCAGAACATCTGGGACACCGCAAAGGCAGTTCTAAGAGGGAAATTTATAGCACTGCAAGCCTTCCTCAAGAGAACGGAAAGAGAGGAAGTTAACAACTTAATGGGACATCTCACGCAACTGGAAAAGGAAGAACAGTCCAACCCCAAACCCAGTAGAAGAAAAGAAATAACCAACATTAAAGTAGAGTTAAATGAAATTGAAAAGAAGAGAATTATACAAAAGACCAATAAATCAAAAAGTTGGTTTTTTGAAAAGGTGAATAAAATAGATAAACCTCTGGCCAACCTAATCAGAAAAAAAAGAGTAAAATCTCTAATATCATCAATCAGAAACAACAAAGATGAAATAACAACACACTCATCAGAAATCCAAAAAATCCTTAATGAATATTACAAGAAACTTTATTTTCAGAAATATGAAAATCTGATGGAAATTAACTGATACTTGGAAGCACGCCACCTTCCAAGACTTAACCAGAATCAAGTGGAAATGTTGAACAGACCCATATCAAGTTCAGAAATAGCATCAACTATACAAAACCTCCCTAAAAAAAATGCTCAGGACCAGATAGTTTCACGTCACAATTCTACCAAACTTTTATAGAGGAATTAGTACCTGTATTAGTACCTGTTCCAAAATGTAGAAAAAGAAGGAAGACTACCCAACACGTTCTATGAAGCAAACATCACATTGATCCCCAAACCAGGAAAAGACCCAACAAGAAATGAAAATTATAGACCAATGTCACTAAAGAATATAGATGCAAAAATATTCAGCAAGATCCTAACAAACAGAATCCAGCAACACATCAAACAAATTATACATCATGACCAAGTTGGTTTTGTCCCAGGGTCTCAAGGCTGGTTCAATATACATAAATCTATAAATGTAATTCAGCACATAAACAAATTAAAAAACGAAGACCATATGATTCTCTCAATTGATGCAGAAAAAGCTTTTGATAATATCCAGCATCCCTTCATGATCAGAACACTCAAGAAAATTGGTCTATAATTGACTTTTCTTAAACTGATAGAGGCCATCTGCAGCAAACCCACAGACAACATCTTATTGAATGGAGTTAAATTGGAATCATTTTCACTCAGATCTGAAACCAGACAAGGCTGCCCATTGTCTCCACTGCTTTTCAACATTGTAATGGAAGTTTTAGCCACCGCAATTAGGGAAGAAAAGGCGATCAAGGTTATCCATATAGGGTCAGAAGAGATCAAACTTTCACTCTTCGCAGACGATATGATTGTGTATTTGGAAAACACTAGGGAATCTACTACAAAACTCCTAGAAGTGATCAAGGAATACAGCAGCGTATCAGGGTATAAAATCAACATCCATAAATCGGTACCCTTTAGGGCAGTGCCTGTGGCTCAGTTGGTAGGGCGCCGGCCCCATATACCGAGGGTGGCGGGTTCAAACCCGGCCCCGGCCAAACTGCAACCAAAAAATAGCAGGGTGTTGTGGCGGGCGCCTGTAGTCCCAGCTACTCGGGAGGCTGAGGCAAGAGAATCGCTTAGGCCCAGGAGTTGGAGGTTGCTGTGAGCTGTGTGAGGCCACAGCACTCTGCTGAGGGCCATAAAGTGAGACTCTGTCTCTACAAAAAAAAAAAAAAAAAAATCGGTACCCTTTATATACACCAACAACAGTCAAGTTGAAAAAACAGTTAAGGACTCTATACCATTCACAGTAGTGCCAAAGAAGGTGAAATATTTGGGAATTTACCTAACAAAAGATGTGAAAGATCTCTATAAAGAGAACTATGAAACTCTAAGAAAAGAAATAGCTGAAAATGTTAACAAATGGAAAAACTTACCATGCTCATGGCTGGGAAGTATCATCATTATCAAAATGTCCATAGTACCCAAAACAATATATAATTTCAACGCACTCCCTATTAAAGCTCCAGTGCCATATTTTAAAGATCTTGAAAAAACAATACTTCATTTTATATGGAATCAGAAAAAAGCTCGAATAGCCAAGACATTACTCAGAAATAAAAACAAAACAGGAGGAATCACACTACCAGACGTCAGACTTTACTACAAATTGATAGTGATCAAAACAGCATGGTATTGGCACAAAAACAAAGAAGTAGATATCTGGAACAGAATAGAGAACCAAGAGATGAATCCAGCTACTTACTGCTATTTGATTTTTGACAAGCTAATTAAAAACATTCAGTGGGGAAAAGATTCCCTATTTAACAAATGGTGCTGGGTGAACTGGCTGGCAACCTGCAGAAGACTGAATTTCGACCCACACCTTTCACCATTGACTAAGATAGACTCTCATTGGATTAAAGATTTAAACTTAAGACATGAAACTATAAAAATACTAGAGGAGAATGCAGCGAAAACCCTTGAAGAAATCAGTCTGGGTGAGTATTTCATGAGGAGAACCCCCCGGGCTATTGAAGCAGCTTCAAAAATACACTACTGGGAATTGATCAAACTAAAAAGCTTCTGCACAGCTAAGAACACTGTAAGTAAAGCAAACAAACAGCCCTCAGAATGGGAGAAGATATTTGCAGGGTATATCTCTGACAAAGGTTTAATACCCAGAATCCACAGAGGACTCAAACGCATCAGTAAGAGAAACACAAGTGATCCCATCACAGGCTGGGCAAGGGATTTGAAGAGAAACTGCTCTGAAGAAGACAGGCGCACGGCCTTCAGACATATGATAAAATGCTCATCATCTTTAATCATCAGAGAAATGCAAATCAAAACTACTTTGAGATATCATCTAACTCCAGTGAGACCAGCCTATATCACAAAATCTCAAGACCAGAGGTGTTGGCGTGGATGTGGAGAAAAGGGAACACTTCTGCACTGCTGGTGGGAATGCAAATTAATACATTCCTTTTGGAAAGATATATGGAGAACATTCAGAGATCTAAAAATAAATCTGCCATTCAATCCTGTAATCCCTCTCTTGGGCATATACCCAGAAGAACAAAAATCACAACATAACAAAGATATTTGTACCAGAATGTTTATTGCAGTCCAATTCACAATTGCTAAGTCATGGAAAAAGCCCAAGTGCCCATCGATCCACGAATGGATTAATAATTTGTGGTATATGTACACCGTGGAATACTATGCAGCCTTAAAGAAAGATGGAGACTTTACCTCTTTGATTTTACATGGATGGAGTTGGAACATATTCTTCTTAGTAAAGTATCTCAAGAATGGAAGAAAATGTACCCAATGTACTCAGCCCTACTATGAAACTAATTTGGGGCTCTCACATGAAAGCTATAACCCAGTTATAACCTAACAATAGGGGGAAGTGGGAAAGGGATGGGAGGGGGGATGGTGTGTAGAGGGAGGGAGATCGGTGGGATCATACCTGTGGTGCATCTTACAGGGTTATTTGCGAAACTTGGTAAATGTAGAATGTAAATGTTTTGGCACTGTAACTGAGATAACGCTGGAAGGGCTATGTTAACCATTGTGATAAAAATGTGTCAAATGGTCTATGAATCGAGTGTATAATGTCCCATGATCATATCAATGTATACAGTTATGATTCAATAAAAAAAAAATTAGGGGGCTGCAGTTAAGCCTTGGAAAGGTGAACTATTCCCTATAGCTCCTAGTGCTTACACTTCTCACATCGGTAAAGAAGTCCCAATGTTTAATAGGAATGAAGGAATTCTAGTGCAAGACATTCCTCCACCCTAGAATGTGCTGGCTCTTATGGAAGTGTCTATTGAGACACTTTGTAAATCTTCCATCTTTCTCTGAGGACCTGAACAACAACAGGCACTAGATGAGCTAAAGGCGGCTATTTCTTTGGTTCTCCCACTTGAACCCCCAAGGACAGGACTTACATTACCACCCCCCCCAAATTTGCTTCCTAGTGCCTCTGGACCCAATGAACAGATAAATGCCTATCCATGGGCTTTTGCTTTAAGTAGCTCCCAGACTCAGCCCAGAACATTCACTAGAGAGACGCCCCTGGTGGCAGAGAGGGCACTCATCGAAACTGCCCTTACTGGGCCAGAGCCAATTACCCTAAAACTTGAACTGTGGAGATTACTGTGGGTAATAAAAAAACTCCCTGTGAGATTTTATCAGCAACAAAGGTCTCTCTTTTAAAAATTAAAATAGTATCTACAGGATTGAACTAAATCTGGCTCTACTGGAGTGTCACTATTGTATAAAGAAATAGCCATATGCCCTGTCAGTGAGGTTAACTTGCCAGAACTCCCCAGAAATGCCTCTGGCCTTTGTTAAATGGGGACTGCAGAGAAGATGGTCAGCACATTCATGAAAAGAATATTAAATGTTTTCTCTTTTTTTGGCAGAATTTATGGTTTTATTTAAAGGTGTAATCCCACCAATCCCCCTCCCTCTACCCACCACCCCCATCCCTCCCCTCCCTTTCCCCATTCCCCCTTTTCTTTGGTTATAACTGGGTTATAGCTTTAATGTGAAAGCCCCAAATTAGTTTCATAGTAGGGTTGAGTACATTGGGTACTTTTTCTTTCATTCTTGAGATACCTTACTAAGAAGAATATGTTCCAGCTCCGTCCATGTAAACATGAAAGAGGTAAAGTCTCCATCTTTTTTAAGGCTGTATAATATTCCATGGTGTACATATACCACAGTTTTTTAATGTATTTGGGGAACGATGGGCACCTTGGTTTTTTCAATGACTTAGCAATTATGAATAGGGCTGCAATAAACATTCTGGTACAAATATCTTGGTTATGATGTGATTTTTGGTCTTCTGGGTATATGCCCAGCAGAGGAATTACAGGATTGAATGGCAGATCTATTTTTAGATCTCTATGTGTTCTCCATATATTTTTCCAAAAGGAATGTATTAATTTGCATTCCTACCAGCAGTGCAGAAGTGTTCCCTTTTCTCCACATCCATGGCAACATCTCTGATCTTGAGATTTTGTGATATAAGCTAGTCTCACTGGAGTTAGATGATATCCCAAAGTAGTTTTGATTTGCATTTCTCTGATGATTAATGATGATGAGCATTTTTTCATATGTCTGAAGGCCGTGCGCCTGTCTTCTTCAGAGAAGTTTCTCTTCAAATCCCTTGCCCAGCCTGCGATGCGATCCCTTGTTTTTTTCTTACTAATGCATGTGAGTTGTCTGTGGATTCTGGTTATTAAACCTTTGTCAGAGATATAACCTGCAAATATCTTCTCCCATTCTGAGGGCTGTTTGCTTGCTTTACTTATTGTGCACTTGGCTGTGCAGAAACCTTTTAGTTTTATCAAGTCTCAGTAGTATATTTTTTAAGCTGCTTCAATTGCCCAGGGGTTCCTCCTCATAAAATAGTCGTTCAGACACATTTTTTCAAGGGTTTTCCCTGCACTCTCCTCTAGTATAGTTTCATGTCATAAGTTTAAATCTTTAATCCATTGAGAGTCTATCTTAGTTAATGGTGAAAGGTGTTGGTCCAATTTCAGTCTTCTGCAGGTTGCCAGCCAGTTCACCCAGCACCATTTGTTAAATAGGGAATCTTTTTTCCACTGAATGTTTTTAATTGGGTTGTCAAAGATTAAATAACGATAATTAGCAGGATTCATCTCTTGGTTATCTATTCTGTTCCAGACATCTACTTCTCTGTTTTTGTGCCAATACCATTCTGATTTGATCACTATCGATTTGCAGTAAAGTCTGAAGTCTGGTAGCGTGATTCCTCCTGTTTTGTTTTTATTTCTGAGTAATGTCTTGGCTATTCAAAGTTTTTTCTGATTCCATATAAACCAAGTATTGTTTTTTCAAGATATTTAAAGTATGACAGCGGAGCTTTAATAGTGAGTGCATTGAAATTATATATTGCTTTGGGTAGTATAGACATTTTAAGAATGTTGATTCTTCCCAGCAATGAGCATGGTATGTTTTTTCAATTTGTTAACATTTTCAGCTATTTCTTTTCTTAGAGTTTCATAATTCTCTTTATAGAGATCTTTCATGTCTTTTGTTAGGTAAATTCCCAAATATTTCATCTTCTTTGGAACTACTGTAAATGGGATAGCGTCATTAACTGCTTTTTCAACTTGACTATTGTTGGTGTATATAAAGGCTACCGATCTATGAATGTTGATTTTGTAACCTGAGACGCTGCTGTATTCCTTGATCACTTCTAGGAGTTTTGTAGTAGCGTCCCTAGTGTTTTCCATGTACACAATCATATCGTCTGCAAAGAGCGAAAGTTTGATCTCTTCTGACCCTATATGGATACCCTTGATCATCTTTTCTTCCCTAATTGCAGTGGTTAAAACTTCCATTACAATGTTAAAAAGCAATGGAGATAATGGGCAGCCTTGTCTGTTTCCTGATCTGAGTGGAAATGATTCCAATTTAACTCCATTCAATATGATGTTGGCTGTGGGTTTGCTGTAGATAGCCTCTATCAGTGTAAGAAATGTCCCTTCTATACCAATTTTCTTAAGTGTTCTGATCATGAAGGGATGCTGGATATTATCAAAAGCTTTCTCTGCATCGATTGAGAGAATCATATGGTCTTTGTTTTTTAATTTGTTTCTGTGCTGAATTACATTTATAGATTTATGTGTATTGAACCAGCCTAGAGACTCTGGTATAAAACCGACTTGGTCATGATGTATAATTCGTTTGATGTGTTGCTGAATTCTGTTTGTTAGGATCTTGTTGAATATTTTTGCATCTATATTCATTAGTGATATCAGTCTATAATTTTTTTTTCTTTTTTTTCTTTTTTTTTTTATTAAATCCTAGCTGTGGTTTGGGGATCAGGGAGATGTTTGCTTCATAGAACGTGTTGGGTAGTCTTCCTTCTTTTTCTAACTTTTGGAGCATGTTTAGTAATATAGGTACTAATTCCTCTTTAAAGGTTTGGTAGAATTCTGACGTGAAACCATCTGGTCCCAGGCTTTTTTTTTGGGAGGTTTTCTATGTTTGATGCTATTTCCGAGCTTGATATGAGCCTGTTCAGCATTTCCACTTTGTTCTGGCTAAGTCTTGGAAGGTGACGTGCTTCCAAGTATCGGTCAATTTCCTTCAGATTTTTATATTTCTGAGAATAAATTTTCTTGTAACATTCATTAACGATTTTTTTGATATCTGAGGAGTCTGCTGTTATTTCATCTTTGTTGTTTCTGATTGATGAGATTAGGGATTTTACTCTTTTTTTTTCTGATTAGATTGGCCAGTGCTTTATCTATTTTATTGACCTTTTCATAAAACCAGGTTTTTGATTTATTGATCCGTTGCATTATACTTTTGTTTTCAATTTCATTTAATTCTGCTCTAATTTTGGTTATTTCTTTTCTTCTACTGGGTTTAGCGTTGGAATATTCTTCCTTTTCCAGTTGCTTGAGGTGTTAGTTGTTAACTTCCTCTCTTTCCGCTCCCATTAAGTTGTTAACTTCCTCTCTTTCTGTTCTCTTGAGGAAGGCTTGCAGTGCTATAAATTTCCCTCTTAGAATTGCCTTTGCAGTGTTCCAGAGGTTCTGATAGTTTGTGTCTTCATTGTTGTTTTGTTCCAAAAAATTGGCAATTTCTTTCTTAATCTCATCTCTGATCCATCTATCATTCAGCATAAGGTTATTTAACTTCCATGTCTTTGTATGTGTATGCAGATTCTTGTTGTTACTCATCTGAAGTTTTTTTTTTTTCATGGTGGTCCGAGAAGATGCAAGGAATAATTTCTATCCCTTTAATTTTACTGAGTTTAGACTTGTGACGTAAGATATGGTCGATTTTGGAGTAACTTCTGTGGGCTGATGAGAAGTATGTGTATTCAGTTTTGTTGGGATGAAATGTTCTATAGATGTCTGCTGAATCTAAATATTGGATGGCTAGGTTTAAATCTACAATTTCTTTGCTCAGCTTATTGCTGTAGGATCAATCCAATACTGCCAAAGGAGTGTTGAAATCTCTGACTATTATGGAGCTGGTGGAAATCAAGTTGCTCCTGTTAGTTAGAGTTTCTATTATAAATTGAGGTGCATTTTGGTTGGGTACATAGATATTAATAATTGAAATCTCATCATATTGAGTCTTACCCTTAACAAATATGAAGTGACCATTCTTGTCCTTCCTTACTTTTGTTGGTTTAAAGCCTATTGTATCTGCAAATAAAATTGCAACACCTGCTTTCTTTCTGATTACCATTTTCCTGAAAAATGGGTGACCATCCTTTCACCCTGAGTCTGTATTTGTCTTTGAAGTTAAAATGTGACTCTTGTATGCAACAAATACCTGGCCTGAGTTTTTGTATCCAGTCAGCTATCCTATGCTTCTTTAGAGGACCGTTTAAGGCATTCACATTTCTGGAGAATATTGAGAAGTCAGGTGGAATTTTGGGTATCGAGTTTTTTCAAAGGTCCAGTGTGGATTTTTAATCCTTTCAGCGGGGTGGAAGTGGAGTTTCACCCGAAGTTTCTGAATGAGTTTTCTTTTGTGGTATAGTATTGGGTTGGTCATTGTGGAGGATAGGTCTGAGAATATCCTGAATTGCTGGTTTGGTTATGGCAAATTTCTTCAACATATGGATGTTATTAAAGTATTTAATTTCTCCATCATAAATGAAACTCAGTTTAGCTGGATACGAGATCCGGGGTTAAAAGTTATTTTGATTTAGGAGCTTAAAAGTCGATTACCACCCTCTTCTGGCTTGAAAAGTTTCAGCAGAGAGATCTGCAGTTATTCCAATATTCTTTCCTTTGTACATAATGGTTTTCTTTCGCTGGGCTGCTTTGAGAATCTTCGCCTTCATATTAACTTTAGTGAAGCTAATTATGATGTGCCTGGGGGATTACTTTTTTGGGTTGAATCGTACTGGGGTTCTGAAGCTGTCTGCTGTCTGAATTTCAGAATCTCTAGGCATGTCTGCAAAATTTTCTTTCATAATTTCATGCAGAAGGGCCTCTGTGCTCATTGAGGCCACTTCATCACTTTCAGAAATTCCAGTTATTCGTATATTAGTCTCCCTCAAATTATCCCAGAGTTCTCTGAGAGAATGATCTGTTTTTTCTCTCCATTTCTCTTCGTCTTTGAATGTTTGGGATCATTCAAAGGCTTTATCTTCAATGTCAGAAATACTTTCTTCTGCTTGCTCCATTCTGTTGCTGAGGGATTCTACTGTATTTTTCATGTCTTTGAGGGCTGTAAATTCTTGCTTCAGTGTGTCTAAGTCTTTGGTGGTTCTGTCTTTAAATTTGTTAAATTCTTGAGACAACTTTTGAATTTCTCCTCGAATTCCTAATTCCTTTTTATTAATCTTGTCTGCAATGCAAATTCTGAATTTGAATTCTGACATCTCAGCCTGTTGTTTATGAATGGGATCTTCAATTACATCTGCCATATCTTTTCTTGGGGGTGTCGATCTATTCTGGTTGTTCGTGTTACCAGAGCTTTTCCACTGATTCCGCCCCATGGTTATTTTACTCCCTTTAATTTTTCCCCTGCGGCTTTATCGATGGCCCGTACAGTGTTGTGGCTTGAGAAACCTGTCTTGTGTGGTGGGGCTAAGTGGTTCTGTCTTGTTTTTAGCTGGCTTATGTTTGAGCCTAGTGTTATATTTACTCTGGCTTGAAGTCTCAGCTGTGTGGAAAAACCAGCAATTAATTCACCCCACCCACCCCCCTCTGGCAGCAATTGGAAAAGGAAAATCAAACCTTCCTACAACCGCATACCCAGGGCATCGAGTGTAAAGTCCTCAGTCTATTAGTTCAGTTCAAAAGGTCCAAATCGATTGTCTCAGTCGGCACCTGTCTCGGGTGGGAGAGTTCAAGTGGTGTCTGGGAACTGGATCATAGGGGTCTGGTGACTACTCTGATATGGCTTCCTCCAGTGCTGTGTGGAGTCAGGAGGAGCCACCTTGCAAATAGATCAGTCTGGGAAGGTTGATGTCTCCTTCCCCACTTTGCCCCTCTGTCAGACCCAGTCACTGGTATCTCTGCAGATGGCTGACTCTGTTGACTGTAGTGAACAGATACTCCAGGGTGTTGCACGTGTCTGAATCACAAGGCAATCTGCCAGGCCTCTGCAGTCTGCCGCTATCTAGCAGGAGGAGGTGAGACCTGACATCCTTGGGTGCTTGATGCAGTTGGGGGGGAGGTGTTCACTCAGGCTTAGCCCCGCCCCTGATTGATGCTAACAGAACAGACAACTTTGCAGGATTCTGTCTTTGTTTCTGCTAAAATTGCCTGTAGAAGACAGGCTGTTCTGAATTCAAACATCTTTGCTGCTGGGGGTTTGTGTCCAATTACCTCTCTGAGTCGGCTCTGCCCTGGAAGCTTCCCGGGTCTGTGAGCAGCGTCAGGCAAATCCTTTACTCGTTGGTGGCCACCTCTGGTTGCCCAGGGAGACAGGGGATGTGGCTTCAGAATATCCAGAAGTGAGCCATTTTGCTGTTAAAAAAAAAAAAAAAAACAGCTGTTGATCCACCTCCGGGAACTGCCACTCTGGTGTTGGCACCCAGCCGACCCTTTTCTCCTCAGTCTCACGCCCCAGAGCCAGCACTGACCAGCTGCAGTTTATGCTTTGTCCACATCCCTCGAGATATCACCCCAAAATCTGGACTCCTGGGGTTCAGGCCTCCAGGTCTGAGAGTGGGGGTGAAGGAGAGTGCTGAGGCCCAGAGCTGTAGATACTGAGAACGCAGAGTTCCACATAGTTTTACGCCTGGCCGCACTACTGCCAGAAGACAGCCGCAGCTCTGCGGTCTCAGGGAACCACCGGTGTGGAGCGGTTCCCTTCTAGCCGACCATCCTCTCCTCGCTTCCATGCCCCAGAGACAGTGTAGCTCAGGGACTGTCCACACCCCACAGGAAATCACCCAAGAATCCAGACTCCTTGGGGGCAAGCCCCCAGACCCCGGAGTGAGAGTAGGGGGTAGTGCTGGGAGCTCAGCGCTGGAAACAGGGAAGCTACTGTTTCACTCATTTTTATGCCTGGCCTTATTTTTTCCCAAGGAGGGCTGCTGCACCGCGCTGCAGGGAAGAGCCGCCGAGGCGTGACTCCCCCTCAGCTGAGTGCCCTCTCCTTGCTCGCGGGCTTCAGAGTGAGCACTGACCATTCACAGCTCAGGCACTGTCCACTCCCCTCGAGAAATCACCCAAGAATCCGAACTCCTGGGGGACAGGCCTCCAGACCTCAGTGTGAGTGAGGGGGAGTGTTGGGAGTTCAGGGTTGCTGGCAAAGGATATTTAAAGTTTTATACAGTTTTATGCCTGGCAGGAGAACGCCATGTAACCCTAGTAGGGGAGGTAGGTCCAGTTTTTAGAAGGTCTCTTCCATGGAGTGTAGTGGGAGTGCCTTTAATTTCTGCCCGTTTGTTTATTTATGGGGCTCTTGAGCTGGTCTCATGGGGGAGGGTGTACTCCCATCCACTTGGTGATGGATTTTGTACCTTTTGTTTGTGTTCTTGTGGTCGCAGCTTGCCTCAGCGGTGTTGATGTGCATTCTTCAACCTTCTCTCTTGGTGCAGCTCCAATCCACCAGTTTACTTACTAAATTTCTGTCTCTTAACTCTCCTTCTGGATGGGATTCTCTGTGGAAAGGTGGATTCAGTCCACCATCTTGTCTCCCCTCTTAATTGTTTTCTTTACACATAGAGTGAGCACAAGACATAAACGAGCCAGATATGGACAGGTACATCATATCACCCTTAGTCTGATTTCCATCTGAGGGATAGACTAAAGTGTCCAATGGGCCAGGTTGTGTGCAACACTCCTAGAAATAGAGAACACTTTTGACAGACATCTTTCTAAAGTTCATATTTTCTCCAACTCCTGGTCAGTGGCTAATAGACTATTTTGCCAGGACTCGAGTGAAATCAGGGCAGGACATTCAAGGCTGAGATGTTTGGGATAAGGAGATATAGGTAAAAAAAAATTGGCACATCAGACTCCACCCTGTCCATCTTTGTATGTCATACTTCATACCTCAGCTCATACCAAACAAGATGTGCTGAAGCCAAAGAACTAACAAAGCACTCATGTGGTTAAGTCAAAGAACTAACAAACCACTCACCACTCATGATGAGTCCTCCAAACTTTTGAAATAGCTACCATAAACTCTCTGTGGGTGAACACAGGAGAGGTGAGAGCATTTGGGTATCATGAGGTCTTGAAAATCAACTTTTAAGTAGAAATAAACCCAGCAGAGAGACAGTTATACCTTTCCATTAGGGACTCTACTGTATACCAGAAATCTGGAGACTTGGACCTACTGCATAGAAGGAGAAATTTACAGAGCAGAGGGCCACATCAGAACTAGAAAATCAAATCAACTTCATTGGGCCTCTCTCTGAAGCAGTAGAAATTATTAAGTATGCCTTAATAATGTACTAATACCTATACAGGATTACTTTAGCTTATTCATTCATGTAAGGCACCAAACTCTGCTAATGTTATTGAGGAAGAAATGGCCTAAAATAGTATCAAAATAATACAAAGTTATCCAGTCAGATCATGACTTTGACTTCCCTGCAAAGCAAACACAAGGATGGGCATTAAAAAACAACATTGCTTGGATTTTTCTCTGGTACTACAGCAGCAGATATCATAGAATAGCATAATGGGTTTTTCAAAGGAGGGTTATTGACAGAAGGTTCAGGGCTATAGCATCCCAAGGAGGTAAAAATCCTTCCCATACATATGATTGCATCACATTCATACTCCTCTGGCATGACTACATCACATACCAGTTCACAACAAATGTGGAGACCACCACATTTGGAAATGTGCTATAACCTCTGCTGATGTATGCCCATAGCAAAGTTACACCCACATAGTTCCTTCTCCCTAACAGAAAACCCATAGTCTATTTTTTTCCCTCGATCCTGACAAGAATCCGACATGGACCGCTGACTCTGGGTCCAGTCTGTGTCTGCTTGTCATCCAGCTTAGATCTACTATCCTAAGGGAGAGGCATCCTCATTTCTACCCTTGTACTTTGCTCCACTAAGGGCACTGTGGAGCAAATATTTACTTGCTCCAGACACCCAGGAAATGGAAGCAACTGCCCCTATATCTGGGCATACCATTTCAGTGATAAACAGGGGACACTCAGATTCCCTGCTGCTGGCTGCCAATGACCAACAGCATTTTACCCCTTTTCTGACGCTCTGAAATTTCCTTGCCTGAGAATTTCCTACTCTCATCAATGTCAATTATACTTCAATTGGTGGATCACACTAGCCCTGGTTGCCGATACCTTACTGATGGCAATGTATATATGGAAACAGCAGGCCACATCCACTACACAGGGAGACATTACACAGGTAAGATTGGGGGACATTGGGAATCATGCTATAGGTCATTTGTACTAACACAGCTGCAGACATCAACATTGAGGCCATCACTCCTCCTCTTACCTCTACTACCACTAGTAACATCCTGCCAGCTAAGTCAGACCTTAAGATATCACTTGTGAGTCCCTGATTCTTTCTAAACTCTATGGGCCACACTTTACTTCAAATCAGATGACACTCACTATTATTAACTCATGTGGCACTAAACAAATAGAGTAATTAAACACTATTTATATAGCCTCATGTAAGGAATGCCTAGAAATAGAACACATCAAATATTACAAACATTGGGTGCAATAAAATTAAAAATTCTGTAATCCAAATCCAATACCAACAAATTCTATGGGATTGGAACATTAAAAGTGTTTGAGCAAAATTATTAACCAATGTTACTTTTCTAGGGGCTCTGTAAAAAACTATGTATACCCCAAAGTAGACAAGATAAGAAAACAATTATGAGAAGCCCCATAGTGAAACTGTACTGGGAGGAGATGTATTGGTATATTCAGCACATTGTCACCTCCCAAGGAGCCAGCCATGAGGCTATTAACAGCATACAAAAGGCTTCCCTATGAAAGTTTCCCATAAAATGAAATTGATAAAGCATTTGATCCTCCACTGAAAAACAGCAATACCACAATACAAAGGAACATAAGTGGAACAAATGTCATAACTCAATTTATCTCTCTTTTTAAAATAACTTGGTTCACCTCTGAGGATCTCATATGTGAATTCCCCATAATTCCAGATCTAATTTGATGTGCAGCTAGTCTAACAAATTTTTACTTGGACTGCCAAGAGAACCTGCAAAACCTATCATACACCCCCAAGCTCTTACACGTCCATGAGAGCACACTAATGCTATTTAATATTGGCACTCCACAGGAAACTCAAGCACAGTGCACACTGGTCCAAGCAAAGAGGAACATACAACTTCCCACTGAACCAAACCTGCATATAGACTTAGCCACAGCAGCATATAAGATGGAGTTGATGGAAAACCACAAATTCTGTAAAATAACTTAACGAAGTTTATTCTGAGCCAAATGTATATGCCTGCAACCAGTGAACATGATCTCAAGAGGTCTTGGGAAAGGGTGCCTGAGGCAGCCAAGTTACAGTTCGGTTTTATATATTCATGGAGACAGGAATTACAGATAAAACATAAATCAACACAGAGAAGTTATATATTGGTTTGGTCAGGAAAGGGAGGACATCTTGAAGCAGGGACTTACAAGTCATAGGTGAGTTTTAGTGATTCATTAAACGGCAATTGCTTAAAAGAGTTAAACTTTGCCAAACACTTGGAGTCAGTTGTAAGGAATGCTTGTTTGAGTTAAGACAGCGGGTATTTTTATCTTTTCTATACTAGATCCTACACTAGAATCAGGCTGGAAAGTAAGCCATATTACACCAGGTTAATAGAAACCCATTTAATGAGCTCTTTATCATTTGTGAGCATGACTAAGAAGGTTTCTTGGAAAAGAATTTGGGCAAGAGAAGAAAAGGTCAGAGTTCAGTCCTCAGCTCCCCTCTTTGGCCAAAGTTCATTCCATGGATGTATGTGCAGCCAATTTATTATTGCAGGAGGTGCAACCATACAAGAAAGGCTTAATCTTAGAGTTGTCTACTTGGTCATCTGGTGTTGGTGATGATAGTTTCAGTATTACCTATGTTGGATCTTAAGGAGAGGAATGACACAGTTTGATCTTATTTAATATCCAATTGTTTAAGGGTCAGAGAGCCACGACTGGGGTTCAGTCTGAAAAAATATCCTTGATCAGACCTATTCAATGAGCTGCCATGATCCGAGTCTTTGATTGTGTTTTTTTCCTTTTCATGAATCTGGCATAGCATTTACAAGAGATATATAATGATAATATAGCAATAAGTGTCATAAAAATTGTGAAGATTGGTCATCCAAAACAGTTACAGGTAGAAGCAAAAGGCAGGAAACAACCTAATCATCCAAAAATTCCACTGCATGCATCATCATATTCTTTAATCAGACATACAATGTATTTATGCTTCTTATCATGGTCATTTTAACCTTAAGGAAAATATTATTTGAGGATTGTAGGATCAACATCAAATCAGAATATAATAAAATAAATTGTTGTTCTGGCCTGATAACTATAAAATCCTTCAGAGGTGTAAATCAAGTTTGAGAAACCTCTGGCCTTCAGTGTGTAAACTGTCATAGAATTGCTTACAATTGATGAAACTATTTTTTCTCCACCACCTTTTTTGTGTATCACGACAAGGTGTTTTGAGGGAAAAAGAAGTTTCATTCCAGGATAAATCATATACTGTAATTCGACAGTGTCACTTTGTCATCCCTCTCAACAAAAATAGCCCTTTCCCATATACCAAATGTTATGTCCCATGACTGACATATTAGGGGACAAATCAGAATTCCAAGTGGCTTGAGCCCATAACCATTCTCCTTTTGTTCTTTCACAATATGACAGGGAAACAGGATTCCCATGTGTTTTCATTAGCTAACATAGACTATCAGCTTCCCAAGGAGAGTATACTCACATTATTTACAATGATTTCAATGCCTGCTAATTGTACTGCAGAATATTTTTGATCCTACTCTACTTCAGTGCTTGGCCTTTAAGAGGACAATGTCTGAGGTCATATTTATGATATAAAAATTCCAATAAATTTTGGGGACCATATTTTTCCATAGGTGTTTAGATTGTCCCTCAGCACTGAATATTGTAGACTCTTGCTTCTTAGCTACCTCAGATTCCATTTGCAATAAGATGGACAGCATGAACACTTGTGTGGTTGGAGTACATGGCCATTCTCATCTTTGGGTTTGGGAATATGTTTTCATGGTTTGCCTGATCTCTTTTTTTCCATTTGGTGAGTGCTGCATTATCTTTCCCCGTTCCCTCTTTTTGAAATAACATTCCTTCTACGTGGTCTATTTTAAGGAAGAAGTTTTTTTTCTAAGGAATGCCTTTATTTATTACCTGTGAACTTGGCTAGAAATTGTCAAAGATAGTCATCACCAAGATCTATTCTATCTCATTCAACTCCCTCAGTAAATGTTCTGAGGCATTCTTAGGTACATATTCCTGCACGGTATCATATTTAGTGAAAGCCTTATAATACAGGTACCCTGAAAAAGGGATAGTTCAGGGAGTGTCTAGAATGAAACTGTTCCTTCGGTGGCTTCCATTTCATACTGACCTATGCCATACCAAATGATGTGGGCTCTGTTGGCAGGGAAATTGGTGAAGATTGCTGCAAATCAGAAGAAGTTTTCAGTTTTGAAAAGAGAAGGAGTGTATGGTAGGCAGATAGATGAGATTATGGGAATGAGAGTTAGCAGATAAAACATTTTTTTTTTCTAATTTTAACAAGGAAATACTTTTTTTTTGTTTGTTTTTTTATTGTTGGGGATTCATTGAGGGTACAATAAGCCAGGTTACACTGATTGCAATTGTTAGGTAAAGTCCCTCTTGCAATAATGTCTTGCCCCCATAAAGTGTGACACACACCAAGGGCACACACCCCTCACTCCGTCCCGCTTTCTGCTCCCCCCCCATAACCTTAACTGTCATTAATTGTCCTCATATCAAAATTGAGTACATAAGATTCATGCTTCTCCATCCTTGTGATGCTTTACTAAGAATAATGTCTTCCACTTCCATCCAGGTTAATACGAAGGATGTAAACTCTCCATTTTTTTTTGAATGCCTGAATAGTATTCCATGGTATACATATACCACAGCTTGTTAATCCATTCCTGGGTTGGTGGGCATTTAGGCGGTTTCCACATTTTGGCGATTGTAAATTGAGATGCAATAAGCAGTCTAGTACAAGTGTCCTTATGATAAAAGGATTTCTTTCCTTGGGGGTAGATGCCCAGTAATGGGATTGGAGAATCAAATGGGAGGTCTAGCTTGAGTGTTTTGAGGTTTCTCCATACTTCCTTCCAGAAAGATTGTACTAGTTTGCAGTCCCACCAGCAGTGTAAAAGTGTTCACTTCTCTCCACATCCACGCCAGCATCGGCAGTATTGAGATTTTGTGATGTGGGCCATTCTCACTGGGGTTAGATGATATCTCAGGGTTGTTTTGATTTACATTTCTCAAATATATAGAGATGATGAACATTTTTTCATGTGTTTGATAGCCATTCGTCTGTCATCTTTAGAGAAAGTTCTATTCATGTCTCTTGCCCATTGATATATGGGATTGTTGGCTTTTTTGATGTGGATTAATTTGAGTTCTCTATAGATCCTAGTAATCAAGCTTTTGTCTGATTGAAAATATGCAAATATCCTTTCCCATTGTGTAGGTTGTCTCTTTGCTTTGGTTATTGTCTCCTTACCTGTAGAGAAGCTTTTCAGTTTAATGAAGTCCCATTTTTTTATTTTTGTTGTTGCAATTGCCATGGGAGTCTTCTTCATGAAGTCTTTCCCCAGGCCAATATATTCCAGTGTTTTTCCTATGCTTTCTTGGAGGATTTTTATTGTTTCATGCCTTAAATTTAAGTCCTTTATCCATCTTGAATCAATTTTTGTGAGTGGGGAAAGGTGTGAGTCCAGTTTCAGTCTTTTACATGTAGACATCCAGTTCTCCCAACACAATTTATTGAATAGGGAGTCTTTCCCCCAGGGTATGTTCTTGTTTGGTTTTTCAAAGATTAGGTGGTTGTAAAATGTTAGTTTCATTTCTTGGTTTTCAATTCGATTCCAAGTGTCTATGTCTCTGTTTTTGTGCCAGTACCATGCTGTCTTGAGCACTATGGCTTTGTAGTACAGACAAAAATCTGGTATGCTGATGACCCCAGCTTTATTTTTATTACTAAGAACTGCCTTAGCTATACAGAGCTTTTTCCGGTTCCATACAAAATTCAGAATCATTTTTTCCAAATCTTGAAAGTACGATGTTGGTATTTTGATAGGAATGGCATTGAATAGGTAGATTGCTTTGGGAAGTATAGACATTTTAACAATGTTGATTCTTCCCATCCATGAGCATGGTATGTTCTTCCATTTGTTAATATCCTCTGCTATTTCCTGTCTGAGGATTTCATAGTTTTCTTTATAGAGGTCCTTCACCTCCTTCGTTAGGTATATTCCTAGGTATTTCATTTTCTTTGAAAGTATGGTGAAGGGAGTTGTGTCCTTAAGTAGCTTCTCATCTTGACTGTTGTTGGTGTTTACAAAGGCTACTGACTTGTGGACATTGATTTTATATCCTGAAACATTACTGTATTTTTTGATGACTTCTAGGAGTCTTGTGGTTGAGTCTTTGGGGTTCTCTAAGTATAAGATCATGTCATCGGCAAAGAGGGAGAGTTTGACCTCTTCTGCTCCCATTTGTATTCCCTTTGTTTCCTTGTCTTGCCTAATTGTATTGGCTAGAACTTCCAGCACTACGTTGAATAGTAAAGGTGACAGAGGACTGTCTGGTTCCAGTTCTAAGAGGAAAAGCTTTCACTTTTACTCCATTTAGTAAAATATTGGCTGTGGGTTTGTCATAGATAGCTTCAATCAGTTTTAGAAATGTGCCACCTATGCCTATACTCTTCAGTGTTCTAATTAGAAAAGGATGCTGGATTTTATCAAATGCTTTTTCTGCATCTATTGAGAGGATCATGTGATCTTTATTTTTGCCTCTGTTAATATGGTGGAAAATATTTATGGACTTGTGTATGTGAAACCAGCCTTGCATCCCTGGGATGAAGCCTACTTGATCATGATGAATGACTTTTTTGATGATAAGCTGTAATCTATTGGCTAGGATTTTGTTGAGAATTTTTGCATCTATATTCATGAGTGAGATTTGTCTGAAATTCTCCTTTTTGGTTGGGTCTTATCCTCATTTTGGTATCAGGGTGATGTTTGCTTCATAGAATGTGTTGGGGAAGATTCCTTCTTCCTCAATTTTTTGGAATAATTTCTGTAGTACAGGAATAACTTCTTCCTTGAAGGTTTGATAGAATTCTGCAGTGAAGAAATCTGGACCAGGGCATTTTTCGGTTGGAAGATTTTTTATTGTTTCTTTGATCTCAGTGCTTGAAATTGGTCTGTTCAGGAGCTCTATTTCTTCCTGGCTGAGTCTAGGGAGAGGGTGTGATTCCAAATATTTATCCATTTCCTTCACATTTAAAATTTCTGGGCATAGAGTTTCTGTTAGTATTCAGAGATGATCTCTTGTATCTCTGTGGAATCAGTTGTTATTTCCCCTTTGTCATTTCTGATTGAGATTACTAGATATTTTACTTTTCTATTCCTCGTTAGTCTGGCCAATGCTTTATCTATTTTATTTATTTTTTCAAAAAACCAACTCCTTGTTTCATTAATTTTCTGAATGATTCTTTTGTTTTCAATTTCATTGGTCTCTGATTTGATTTTGGATATTTCTTTTCTTCTACTGAGTTTAGGCTTAGATTGTTCTTTTTCCAATTCCATAAGATCTCTTGTTAGGTTGTTGATGCTCTCTCTTTTTGTTTTTCGAATGTAGGCATCTAAGGCATTGAATTTTCCTCTCAAAACTGGTTTTGCAGTATCCCACAGGTTTTGGTAGCTTGTGTCTTCATTGTTGTTATGCTCAAGGAAGTTAATGATTTCCTGTTTTATTTCTTCCTGCACCCATCTGTTTTTCAACAGAAGATTGTTTAGTTTCCATGCCTTTGGGTGGGGTCAAGCATTTTTGTTAGAGTTGAGTTCCACCTTTAGTGCCTTATGGTCTGAGAAGATACAAGGTAAAATTTCAATTCTTTTGATTCTGTTGATATTTGTTTTGTGTCCCAGGATATGATCAATTTTGGAGAATGTTCCATGGGGTGATGAGAAGAATGTATATTCTTTATCTTTGGGATAGAGTGTTCTATATGCATCTATCAAGCACAGTTGTTCTAGGGTCTCATTTAAATCTCTTATATCTTTGTTTAATTTCTGTTTAGAGGATCTTTCCAGCTCTGTAAGAGGAGTGTTAAAGTCTCCTGTTATTATGGTATTATCAGATATTATATTGCTCAGACTGAGTAAGGTCTGTTTCAAGAATCTGGGAGCATTTTAATTGGGTGCATAAATATTTAGAATTGGAATGTCTTCTTGTTGTATTTTTCCCTTGACCAATATAAAGTGACCATCTTTGTGTTTATTGACTTCAGTTGCTTTAAATCCACATGTATCTGAAAATAAGATTGCAACTCCTCTTTTCTTCTGAATTCCATTTGCCTGAAAAATTGTCTTCCAACCCTTGACTCAGAGCTTTCATTTGTCTTTTGAAGCCAGGTGTGTTTCTTGCAGACAGCAAATGGATGGCTTGTGTTTTTAATCCAGTCAACCAATCTATGTCTCTTCAGTGGGGAATTCAAGCCATTAGCATTTATTGAGATAATTGATAAGTGTGGTAGAATTCTATTCATCTTATTTTGTGAGAGTCCATTGCTTAGTTTTATCTTTTGCATCATTGTGGAGGTTAGGTTCTGTCCTTTTATTTCTGAGTTCTTACTTTGCTGCTGATCCATTGTGGTGGTCAGTGTGCAGAACAGGTTGAAGTATTTCCTGTAGAGCTGGTCTTGTTTTGCCGAATTTCCTCAATGTCTGTATATCCGTAAATGACTTCATTTCTCTGTTAATTTTTAAGCTTAGCTTAGCAGGGTACAGAATTCTGTGCTGGAAATTATTCTTTTTAAGTAGATTAAAGGTAGATGACCATTGTCTTCTTGCTTCGAAATTTTCATTAGAGAAGTCTGCGGTCACTCTGATGGATTTGCCCCTGTAGGTGAAGTGGCACTTACTCCTGGCAGCTTGCAGAATCTTTTCTTTTGTCTTGACTTTGGACAGGTTCATCACAATGTGTCTTGGAGAAGCTCATTTAGAGTTGAGGGGACCTGGGGACTGATATCCCTCTGAAAGCAGTGTGTCAGAATCTTTGGTGATATTTGTTAAATTTTCTTTTATAATATTCTCTAGTATGGCTTCCATTCCTCTGGGGCATTCTTCTTCCCCTTCTGGAAATCCTATAACTTGTGTGTTGGAATGCTTCATAAAGTCCCATAATTCTGACAGTCAACGTTCTGCTTTCTCTCTCTTCTTTTCTGCCTCTTTTACTATCTGAGTTATCACAAGAACTTTGTCTTCTACCTCTGAAATTCTTTCTTCTGCATGGTCTAACCTGTTGCTGATACTTTCCATTGCATCTTTAAGTTCCCTAATTGACTGTTTCAGTTCCTTCAGCTCTGCTATATCCTTTTTATATTCTTCATATCGTTCATCTCTTATTTGATTCTGTTTTTGGATTTCCTTTTGGTTATTTTCCACTTTATTAGCAGTTTCCTTCATTGTTTCCATCATTTCTTTCATTGTTTTAAACATGCGTATTCTAAATTCCCTTTCTGTCATTCCTAACATTTCTTTATAGGTGGAATCATCTACAATAGCTACCTCATGGTCCCTTGGCGTGGTTGTTCTGGACTGGTTCTTCATGTTGCCTGGAGTTTTCTGCTGATTCTTCTTCATGAGTGATTTCTTTTATCTGTTTCCTTGCCCTAATTTTTCTTTCACTTCCTCTTGCTCTTTAAGTTCTCATGCCTGTGGACTAAGGATTACAAGACCAGAAGGGTGAGAAGGTTGAAGAGCAAGAAAGGGATGAAAGAAAGGAGGACCGAGTGAAAAGAAAAAAAACGAAAAAGAGAGAAAGGAGAGGGAGTGGGTAAAAGGAATATTGACAAAAAGAAGAGAGGCACTGAAAGAGGGAGACAGAGCAATATAGGTGTACAGTAGGGTACCTTGACACAACCTTCAAAAAACCCCACCTTCTGGGGGTGCCCAGTTGGGTGCTTCCCTTAAGGTCAGCAGCTCTTTCCTAACCTGATCTGACACAGTACCCCACCTCCACCAAGTAGAGAGGAAAGACAAAAATGCTATAAATCAAACCAAAACAAGCAAACAGAAAACTTTAAATGATAAAATTTGGTGATAAACCAAATAATAGCAGTAGAATCACTAGCAAAATCGAAATTCTAGTTATTGAAAAAGGCAGCAATGTGAAGTTATAATTAAAGTAGAAAAATTGAGAAAGAAAAAGAATCTGTATGGAAAAGGTTGAAATTAAAAACAAAACACCATCAACAATATCAAAATAAACAAAAAAACCAACCAAACAAAACAAAAAAAAAAAAAAAAAAAACAGAAAACAAGAGAAACACAACCAAAAACCAAGCAGTATGTATATGTTATGAAATATTGTCTGGGCAACATGTGGTCTTCTGGGGTATGAGATGTTAATCACAGTTCTGATACCACTGGAGGCTGCTGATTTCTCAAACCCCAGCAGGTAGACCCCCTAAATCTCTCTTCAGCCCACTTAAAAGGCACTTTGTACTTGTAAACTTCTGAGCAGAACCTTTCCCAGGAAAGTCCTTGTCACTGGAGTCACTGCTGAAGTTGCTATCCACTACCCAGTGTGCCAAAACAGGTCTCACTCTGCCCCCGAGTGTTAGGGCTGCAAGGCAGCTCAGACCCCACCCTTAGGCTACTTGGTCGCTGGGTTACCAGCTCTCACCTGATTGTAGCTCTGCAACCCTGAGGGCGGAGCTTGCCGGGGCAGATCACTCACAATGGCTCCCTGTGACCCACAGCCAAACACTATTAGTTCCGTCTTGCTCAGCGGCTCAGACTGGGGCCCTAGTCAATGGCCAAAGTTCTCCGCACTCCCAGTCAGGCTCTCCCCAAGGCAGTTCAACTGAGTGCCAAGTCCAAAGACACCAAAACAGTTCACAGGTAAGGCCATTCTGGTTTGCACTCTCACTGCTACTGAACTTACAGTTGCGGGGGGGTTTAGACAGATTGAACACACGCAACCACTTGCCGTTTTTCCACTGTTTTAGTCCTCCTCTTGGGGTCCAGAAGTCTCTCGCTGACTCCCTGTATCCTCACAGGTGCGATGATAGGCAGATCCCACCAGCCAGAGATGCCTGGATTCCTATCTCCCCAGACTCACGGGTGCCCAGGTGCAAGGAAGCTGTTACTCGGCCACCATCTTGCTCTACCTGTTCAAATTCTTCTACATCACTACAGAGTACTTTATCAGTACATATTCCCAGTTTTTTCCAATCTTCAGAGCAAATGCTTGAATCCTTGTGACCTTGTATGGAGACCTGCACTGTTGTCACTTTCTGCAGTGGCGGCTCCCGAGTCTCTGACGGAGGCCCGGGCAGGTGGCCTTCCTCTCAGCCCAGGCCAACTCACAGGGCTCCAGGCTGATGGCCGGACCGACGCCGCAGGACGGCGACAGCCATACCTGTAGGTCCCTAACTCGGAGGTCCCATCGTGGGTCCCCTGGGGACGCCAGACCCGCCAAGAAGGGCGCAATCATCTGACTGGGCCTCAGGGGCAGGGTTCTCAGCCGGGGACCTGGCCTCCACCCTTGTTCTGCCCCCAGGACTCTTAACAAGGAAATTCTTAACCATACCAATTTAGAAAATTATACCAAGGGAGATTCCTTTGATCCCAAAACAACCTCTTGGGAGTCTTGGTTAGAGTATTCAGGGTTTTCAGCAACATATTCTATAATAAGTACAGTAATAATGAGAGTTATTTCAAGTTTCATGAGGACTGGCCTGGCCTTATGTCTCTGGAAGAATGTGTACTTTGGTTGTGGCTCTGGAGACCAGTTGAACCTCTGGTGTTTTCTGAAATCACAGGAGGGTGTCAGACAGGTTCAGAGGTGCAGCCATGGTCAATAATGTGCTCAGGCACTTGTTTTAGGAATGAGATATGAATCCAAGAAGTGAATTGCTTTAATTTTGCAGCAAAAGAGTTCATTGAAAGTTACCTTTCCAGCAAAGTTGTAAGGAGTGCTTTTGTTGGTGGCTTTATCAATAAACAAGTCATGGGGTTATCATCCATGATTCTGGAAGTCTTTGGTTCCTGGAAGCTCACTGTGGGAATACTCTGTCACCAGCCTCTTATTATTTGTTAAAGTTCAAGTAATACTTTTCTTGTTTGAGTTAGGTCAGCTCTTACAAACTATTGTCCAGCCTTATAGGCCTTTCTGTTATTATTTCATAAGCTGATAAATGGTGTGTTCCATAAGGAGTGGCTTAAGGTCAAGCAAGGGCATTGGGAGGGCTTTTGGCCAAGGGAGGCTAAAAGCCTCTGATAACTCAGCTAATTGAGTTTCTATTGTGCCATTTGCCTCTTCTACCAACCCAAAGTATTGAGGAGGATAGGCACAAAGAAAACGTTATGTTATGGGCCAGATTTTGCAAATGGGGATTGAATATCTTGTGCAGTGAAATGAGTTCCAGGATCACCTATCACCTTACTATGTAACTCTAATGGGATTCCTCAAATGAAAATGATTCTTTCTAATAATATATTGCCTACCATTAATTAAGACAGTAGCCTTCTGACAAGAAAATGCTCCTACCAAGTGGGAAAATATACAAACCATGACTAACACATATTTATAATTTTGAGACAGGGGCATCTGAATGAAGTCCAATTGTCATACTTCAAATGTTTCTCTAGGAAAGACCAATGATCTTGGGTACCCTGAAATAACTCTCATTCCTCATTTACTTGCTGTAGAATATAATGCTGAAAGCCCTGAATACTTTAACAAAGACCCCCAAGAGATTGTTTGGATCAGTGGACTCTCCCTTGGTATAATTTTCTAAATGGATATAATTACGAATTTTCTTGTTGAAATTACATGGGGGCCATGTAAGGGATAGCCAGGTTTATGTTTTAGACATTGGGAGTATACCTTTTGAGCTATGTGGGAGATGGTTTCCAGAAATATTGTCTTTACCCTGATACCATATTCTCAGGTGAGAGCCATTTCATGAATAGACTAAAGGAGAGGTAATTGTGCACACACGGGAATGCTGGGGTTTGGATTAGGGCCTAACCTCAGTTCTCAACTTGGGTCAAAAGCATCTTCATTTTGCTGCTACATTTGTTTTCGCAAAGGGTTGATGCCTAAGGAGTCCTGGAAAAGAATGTTAGTGAGGATATCAGCAGGACAAGGAGTGTATTCTAGAATAAGATAGACCATCTTTCCTAGGGCAGCATTTTTTGCTGCAGCATCAGAAAGATTATTCCTTTTCAATTCTTTGGTGTTATCCTTTGAATTCCCAGGATTTTTTATGATTGCAAGCTGCCCTGGCATTTGAATTGCTTTTAATAGATCTGAGACTTAGTACTCTTGTCCAGATTACATGAGAAACCCTCTCTGTGTCTATATCATGTCAGGTCATGGACTACTCCAAAAGTATTATTGCCTATCAGTATATATATTTTGCTACCCCCCTCTCTGCCAATTGGAAACCTCTAGTTAACACTATTTATTCAGCCTTCTGGGCTGATTTTACTCCTTAGTGTTGGGTATTTTCTAGTATGTCTACCATGGAAAGGATGACATCTCCCACCTGGCAATACTCGTAATATTTTCTTAAATAAGAACCATCTGTGAAGCAAATTAATTCAACATGATTTATAGGAGTTTCCTGTAAATCTTCCCTAGTGTAAGAGTAACATATCAGTTAGTTGATTGCAATCATGTCCTTCCTCTCTTTGTTCACCTGGAAGAGGGAGCAGAGTAGGAGGGTTCAGAGTGTGATGTCACTGCAAAGTGGTGTTAGGAGAAGAAAGCAAGAGCACCTCATAGGATGTGAGGTGGCTGAAAGAATAGTGTTGAGTGTGATGAGAGTTGAGGAGAGACTCTACAGAATGGGGGAACATAAATGGTTAGCTAGTACCCCAGTATTAATTCTTTAACATTCTTAAATAAAATAGGCACAGCTGATATGTCCCTCATACTCATACCAGGGGTGTGTCCTATTGCTACTGGGTCTAACTGTTGGCTAAAATATCCACTTGGCCTGTAATAGTCACCTTGTTTTTGAGTTAATACTTCCAGAGCATTTGTAGTTATTTCATGAGCAAAAAGGGAAAAAGGGACAGCTACAGTTGGAAAGGCCTAAAGCAGATGTTTGGGTAACAGCCTGTTTTAGATCCTCTGTGTGTGTTTTTTCCCTTTCTTTCCAGGGTATTTTGTCTTGTTGGGTTTGTTTTAGTTACTTTAAATAAGGGCTGAGCCATTAATGAGCAATTTTGAATCCAACTTCTGCAATAGCCTGTTAATCCTAACAATCCTCTTAATTGTCTTTTAGTTTGGGGCACAGGAAAGGTCATGATGCCAGGGATTCGTTCAGGGTTTATTAATAGCCCCGGCAGGAAAATCATATGTCATAAGTATTTAACTAAAGGGATAAAAAAATTGCAATTTATCTCTGGATATTTTGTGTTCCTTCAAAGCAGGCTTTTGTAACAGATATGTGGTGTTTTCTCTGTATTTTTGTCAAGGAGGGTGAATACAACAACAAATCATCCATATACTGAATTAGGATAGATCTATTTGGAAATGCAAGATCATCTAAATCTGCTTTCAATATTTGAGAAAAACAAATAAGACTCTTGGAATAATCCTGGGGCAAGATCTTCCATTTATATTGGCAATATTCCCAAGTGAAGGTAAAAAGGTATTTGCTATTCTGCTCTATACAGAGGCTGAAGAAAGCACTGCATAAATGAATTATGGAGAAGTAACTGGTGATGATAGGAATGTTGCACAGCAAAGTGAGTGGGTTAGAGACAACAGGATGTCCATGAATTTTTATTTTAGGTATGAGTTTTATGTCCTGAATGAATATCCAGTCTTTTCTATTTGGCTTTTTGAATGGGAGGATTAGTGTACTGTAAGAGTGACGACAAGATATTAGAGATTCTTGTCTAAGTAGTTCTGCATAATTGGTCTGATTCCTAGTAAGGTTTCAGGTCTAAGGAGGTATTGCTTGGTGTTTGGCAGAGGTTTGGGCTTATCTATGATTATCTCTAAAGGAACAGCTGACTTAATTCTTCCACTATATATGGAAGAACTTTCCCATAAAGAATTTGGAACTTTGGATAAGAATGGCTGTGATCCCACTTCTTCAAAGTCTTGATTAACTTTAGCAACCATAACGTTACATGGGAACTTCTGTAAGACTTCTGTGTCTCTAAATTTGAGAATAATTTCTCCCTTCTGTGAAAATGAGATGTGGGCATTATGGATCTCTATAAAATTTTAACCCCACAGATGAACGGAGACACTATCTACTATAAGGAAATCATGATATACTATAAGTTCTCCTAAATGAAATAGAAGGGGATTCGATTTAAAAATGTAATCAGGGAGTTTTAAACCCTACCATTTGTATTGTGCATCTCAGGGAGTCAGCCAAGACACTCCTACTTATTAGGTCCCCAGTCATGCTGGGGTGCCTTTCAGCTCAGAGGAATGAAATGACCTTTGTCTTTGGAGATGAGGAGCTCAGTTTCTCATTTATTTATGAAAAGGACAGTTTTGTTCCTTAATTGAGATTAATTTTTGGAGGAAAAGGTAATAGCGAAGGCCTTTCTTTTTTTTTAACACTTGAAAAGGTTTTAATGATCTTTTAAATGGTATAATGTTAACTCAATTTAGACTGCAGAAAGTTAAGTATATGTGTTGTTTTTTTTTCCTTTTTATTAAGTCATACACACATAGACCATGAATACACTTACGCATTTGTGGGGTACAGTGTGTTGATTTTTTTATACACTTTGGAACACTTATATCAAACTAATTAATATAGCTTTCAACTCATTTACTTAATTGTTGTGTTAAGACATTTATGTTCTATACTTGGTATATTAGACTTATACCCTTGCAATATGCTCCATAGGTATGGTCCCATTGTTTACCCTCCCTCTATGGAACTCCCCCCTCCCTTTCCATCCCTGTCTACTTTTCTCCTTCATCCTGGGCTACAGTTCTAATCTATCTTTCATAAGAAAGTGTTAGTAATTATAGATTAGTTTTATAAATTACTGAGTACACAGGGTACTTTTTCTTCCATTCTTGAGATGCTTTACTAAGAAGAATATATTCCAGTTCCATCCATATAAACATAAAAGAAGTAAAGTCTCCATCTTTTTTAAGACTGTGTAATATTCCATGGTATACATATACCACAATTTGTTAATTCATTCATGTGTCGATGGGCACTTGGGCTTCTTTCAATACTTGGCAATTATGAATTGAGCTGCAATGAACAATCTGGTGCAAATATATTTGCTGCAAAGTGATTTTTGGTCTTTTAGATATATACCTAGTAGAAGAATTGCAGGATCAAATGCCAGGTCTACTTTCAGATCCCTGAGTGTTCTCCAAACTTCTTCTGAAAAGGAACGTATTAGCTTGCATTCCCACCAGCAGTGCAGAAGTGTTTTCTTTTCTCCACATCCATGCCAAAATCTGTAGTTTTGGGATTTTGTTATGTGGGCTACTCTTACTGGAGTTAGATGATATCTCAAAGTGGTTTTGACTTGTAATTCTCTGATGATTAAAGATGATGAGCATTTTTTTTTTATGGTGGTCTGATCTTAGTTTGTTAATCTAGATCATTTTGTTCCAGGTACTGTTTGAATCACCCAGGATACTAAGACAATTGAGATATGGCCCTTACCCTCAATTAGGTGACCTCTCATTATAAAATCTTAAAATTGGTTCTGACAGGCAGTAGGAATATAGCACAGCCATACATACCCTTCTTTTTTCAAAGATTTTTTATTAAGTCATATATACATAGATCATGAATACATTTATTCGTTTGCGGCATTCAATGTGTTGGTTATTTGTACAAATTGGAGTGCCTACATCCTACTAATTAACGTAGCTTTCACCTCATTTACTTAATCACAGTGTTAAGACATATTTTTTCAATACTTGATAGATTTGACTTGCACCCTTGCAATATGCTCCATAGGTGTGATCCCACGATTAACCTTCCATCAAACCACGCCCCTCCCTTCCCATCTGCCTCCCCTTCCCTCCTTCATCCTGGGGTATAGTTGACATTCATCTCTCATATGAAAGTTTGAGTGATTATAAATTTTTTTTTCTTAGTATTAGATCATAGCTGTGTACATTAATGCGATCATGGGGCACCATCCACTGGTTTTATAAATAGTTCGAAAAATTTTCATCACACTAGTAAACATAGCATTCCTGGCATTTTCTTAGTTATTGTATTAAGACAGTCATATTCTGCATTCACTAAGTTTCACATGTAACCTTGTAAGAAGCACCACAGGTGTAATCCCAACAATCACCCTCCCTCTGCCCAACCTCCCTGCTCCCTCTCCTCCCTCTCCACCTTCCCCATATTCTTAGGTTATAACTGGGTTATAGCTTTCCTATGAAAGCCATAAATTAGTTTCATAGTAGGGCTAATTGGATACCTTTTCTTCCATTCTTGAGATACTTTACTAAGAAAAATGTGTTCCAACTCCATCCATGTAAACATGAAAGAGCTAATGTCTCCATCTTTCTTTAAAGCTGCATAATATTCCATGGTGTACATATACCACAATTTATTGATGCATTCGTGGATCGATGGGCACCTGGGCTTTTTCCATGACTTAGCAATTGTGAATTGGGTTGCAAAAAACATTCTGGTACAAATATGTTTGTTATGATGTGATTTTTGGTCTTCTGGGTATATACCTAGTGGAGGAATTATAGGATTGAATGGCATATCTATTTTTAGATATCTAAGTGTTCTCCAAACATCTTTCCAAAAGGAATGTACTAATTTGCATTCCCACCAGCAGGGCAGAAGTGTTCCCTTTTCTCCACATCCATGCCAACATCTCTGGTCTTGGGACTTTGTGATATGGGCTAATCTTACTGGAGTTAGATTGTATCTCAAGGTAGTTTTGATTTGCATTTCTCTGATGATTAAAGATGATGAGCATTTTTTCATATTTCTGTAGTCTGTGAGCCTGTCTACTTCAGAGAAGTTTCTCTTCAAGTCCCTTGCCCAGCCTGAGATGGGATCACTTGTTATTTTCTTGCTTATATGTTTGAGTTCTCTGTGGATTCTGGTTATTAAACCTTTGTCGGAGACATAACCTGCAAATACCTTCTCCCATTCTGAGGGCTGTTTGCTTGCTTTACTTACCGTGTTCTTGGCTGTGCAGATGATTTTTAGTTTGATCAGGTCCCAGTAGGGTATTTTTGAAGCTGCTTCAATTGCTTGGGGGGTGGGTCCTCCTCATAAAATATTTACCCAGACCAATTTCTTCAAGGGTTTTCCCTGCACTCTCTTCTAGTATTTTTATAGTTTCATATCTTAAGTTTAAATCTTTAGTCCTGTGAGAGTCTATCTTAGTTAATGGTGAAAGGTGTGGGTCCAGTTTCAGATTTCTACAGGTTGCCACCCAGTTCACCCAGCACCCTTAGTTAAATAGTAAATCTTTTCCCCACTGAATGTTTTTAATTGGCTTGTCAAAGATCAAATAATGGTAAGTATCTGGGTTCATCTCTTGGTTCTCTATTCTGTTCCAGACATCTATTTCTCTGTTTTTGTGCCAGT
Organism: Nycticebus coucang; assembly: GCF_027406575.1. Classification (NCBI taxonomy): domain Eukaryota; kingdom Metazoa; phylum Chordata; class Mammalia; order Primates; family Lorisidae; genus Nycticebus; species Nycticebus coucang. The sequence goes on from NC_069804.1 coordinate 66,071,480, forward strand.
ACCATACTGTTTTGATCACTATTGATTTATAGTATAGTTTGAGGTCTGATAACGTGATTCCCCCTGTTTTTTTTTTTATTTCTAGTAATGTCTTGGCTATTTGAGGCTTTTTCTGATTCCATATAAAATTATTCAAGATCTTTAAAGTATGACAGTGGAGCTTTAATAGGGATTGCATTAAAATTGTATATTGCTCTGGGTAGTATGGACATTTTAACAATGTTGATTCTTCCCATGCATGAGCATGGTATGTTTTTCCATTTGTTAACATTTTCAGCGATTTCTTTTCTTAGAGTTTCATCATTCTCTTTATAGAGATCTTTCACGTTCTCTGTTAGATAAACTCCCAAATATTTCATCTTCTTTGGCACTACTGTAAACAGAATAGAGTCCTTAACTGTTTTTTCAACTTGACTATTGTTGGTATATATAAAGGCTACCAATTTTTGAATGTTGATTTTGTAACCTGATATGCTGCTGTATTCCTTAATCACTTCTAAGTGTTTTGTAGTAGAATCCCTGGTGTTTTCCAGATATACAATCATATCATCTCTGAAGAGCAGAAGTTTGATCTCTTCTGACCCTATATGGATATCCTTGATCACCTTTTTTTCCCTAATTGCCATGGCTATAACTTCCATTACAATGTTAAAGAGCAGTGGGGACAATGGGCAGCCTTGTCTGGTTCCTGATCTGAGTGGAAATGGTTTCGATTTAACTCCATTCAACGAGATATTGGCTGTGGGTTTGCTGTAGATGGCCTCTATCAGTTTAAGAAATGTCCCTTCTATACCAATTTTCTTAAGTGTTGTGATCATGAAGGGATGCTGTATATTATCAAAAGCTTTTTCTGCATCAACTGAGATAATCATATCGTGTTTGTTTTTTAATTTATGTGCTGATTTATACTTATAAATTTACATATATTGAACCAGCCTTAAGACTCTGGGATAAAACCGACTTGGTCATGATGTATAATTTGTTTGATATGTTACTGGAGTCTGTGTGTTAGGATCTTGTTGAATATTTTTGCATCTATATTCATTAGTGATATTGGTCTATAATTTTCTTTTCTTTTTGGGTCTTTTCCTGATTTGGGGATCAGTGTGATGTTTGCTTCATAGAACATTTTGGGTAGTCTTCCTTCTTTTTCTACATTTTTGAACAGGTTGAGTAATATAGGTATTAGTTCCTCTTTAAAGGGTTGGTAGATTTCTGAAGTGAAGCCATCTGGTCCCGGGCTTTTCTTTTCAGGGAGATTTTATATGATTGATGCTATTTCAGAACTTAATATTAGCATGTTCTACATTTCCACTTGATTCTGGCTAAGTCTTGGAATCTGGTGACCTGCTTCCAAGTACGGTCAATTTCCTTCAGGTTTTCATATTTCTGAAAATAAAGTTTCTTGCAATAGTCATTAAGGATTTTTTGAATTTCTGAAGAGTCTGTTGTTATCTCATCTTTGTCGTTTCTGATTGATGAGATTAGAGATTTTACTCTTTTTTTCCTGGTTAGGTTAGCCAAATTTATCTTTTTTATTGACCTTTTCAAAAAACCAACTTTTTTACTTACTGATCTGTTGTATAATTCTTTTTTTTTTTCAATTTTTTTAAATTCTGCTCTAATTTTGGCTATTTCTTATCTTGTACTGTGTTTGGGGTTGGAATGTTCTTCCTTTTCCAGTTACTTGAGATGTTTCATTAAGTTGTTAACTTCTTTTCTTTCCATTCTCTTGAGGAAGGCTTGCAGTGCTATAAATTTCCCTCTTAGGACTGCCTTTGTGGTATCCCAGAGTTTCTGATAATTCGTGTCTTCATTGTTGTTTTGTTCCAAAAATTTGGCATTTTCCTTCTCGATCTCATCTCTGACTCAGCTATCATTCACCATAAGGTTATTTAAGTTCCATGTTTTTGTATGAGTATGCAGATTCCTGTTGCTACTGAGTTCAACTTTCATTACATCGTGGTCTGAGAGGATGCAAGGACTAATTTCTATTCCTTTAAATTTATTGAGGTTAGACTTGTGACCTAAGATGTGATTGACTTTAGAGTATGTTCCATGGGATGATGAGAAGTATGTGTTTTCTATTTTGGGGGGATGAAATGTTCTGTAGATGTCTGCTAAATCCAAATGTTGGATGGTTAGGTTTAAATCTATGATTTCTTTGCTCAGCTTCTTATTGGAGGATCAATCCAACACTGCCAAAGGAGTGTTGAAATCTCTGACTATTATGGAGCTGGAGGATATCAAGTTGCTCATGTCTGTTAGAGTTTCTCTTATGAATTGAGGCTCATTCTGGTTGGGTGCATAAATATTTATAATTGAAATCTGATCGTATTAAGTATTACCCTTAACAAATATGAAGTGACCATTTTTGTCGTTCTTTACATTTGTTGGTTTCAAGCCTATTGTGTTTGCAAATAAAATTGCAATGCCTGCTTTTTTCTGGCTATAATTTCACTGAAATATGGATGACCATCCTGTCACCCTGAGTCTATATTTATCTTTTAGGGTGAGATGTGACTGTCGTATGCAGCAGATATCTGGCATAAGTTTTTGTATACAGTCAGCTAACCTGCGCATCTTCAGAGGACAGTTTAAGCCATTCACATCAACGGAGAATATTGATAAATCTGGTCAAATTTTTGGTATCAAGTTTTTTGAATGACCAGTGAACATTTTTAATCCTTTTGCCACTGTTGAAGTTGGAGTTGATCAAAAGTTTCTGAGTGACTTCATTTCTGTGGCAGAGTATTTGGCTGGTCGTTATGGAGGATACGTCTGAGAATATCCTGAAGAGCTAGTTTGGTTATGGAAAATTTCTTCAACATATGAATGTCATTAAAGTATTTACTGTCTCCATCATAAATGAAACTCAGTTTAGCTGGATACAGGATCCGGATCGAAAGTTATTTTGTTTTAGAAAATTAAAAGTCGATTACCGTCCAGTTCTGGCTTGAAAAATTTCAGGAGAGAGATCTGCAGTCATTCTAATATTCTTCTCTTTGAAGGTAGTGGGTTTCGTACGTCTGACTAGTTTCAGAATTTTCTCTTTCGTATTTACACTAGTGAATTTAATTATAATATGCCTGGGGGATGTCTTATTCAGATTGATTCATGCTGGGGTTCTGAAACTGTCTGCTATCCAAATTTCAAAATCTCTTGGCATGTCTGGGAAATTCTCCTTCATAATTTCTTGGAGAAAAGTGTCTGTGCCACTTCATCATTTTCAGAGATTCCAATGAGGCATATATTAGCCTTCTTCGAATTATCCCAAAGCTGTCTGAGGGAATGATCTGCTTTTGCTCTCCATTTCTCTTCCTCTTTAAGAGTTCAGGAGCATTCAGAAGCTTTGTCTTCAATGTCAGAAATCCTTTTTTCTGCTTGGGCCACTCGGTTACTTAGGGATTCTACTGTATTTTTCAGATCTTTGAGGGCTGCAAATTCTTGCTTCAGTGCATCAAAATCTTTGGTGCTTTTGTATTTAAATTCATTAAGTTCTTGAGACAACTTTTGAATTTCTCCTCGAATTTCTAATTCTGACTTTTGAATAGTTCTTTGAATTTCTAATTCCAAATTTTCCCCCATTCTATTAATCTTGTTTGCAATCCAAATTCTGAATTTGATTTCTGACATCTCAGCCAGCTGTTTATGAATGGGATCTTCAGTTACATCTGCCATATCTTTACTTGGAGGGGTTGATCTATTCTGGTTATTTGTTCTACCAGAGATTTTTTGTTGATTCTGCCCCATGATTATTTTACACCATTTGACTTTTCCCCTGGAACTTTGTTGAGGACCCATACAATGCAACAGCCTGGAGACTGGGGACCTATTTGGTGTTTTGGGGATAAGTGGTTCTGTCTTGTTTTCAGCTGGTCTCTGTTTGACCCTAGTGAAACAGTTACTCTGGGTTGAAGTTTCAGCTGTGGAGAATACCAGCAATTAAGTCACCCCACCCTGCACAGGCAACAATTGGAAAAAAAAAATCAAACCTTCCTACAACCACACAGCTAGGGCACCACTTGTATAGTCCTCAGTCAATTGGCTCAGTTGAAGAGGTCCAAATCAATTGTCTGAGTCAGCACCTGTCTCAGGTGTTTCAGAGTTTCAAAGATCTCTGGGAACTGCATTGCAGGGGTCTGGTGACAACTCAAATATGACTTGCTCCGGTGCTCTGTGAAGTCAGGCGGAACCACCCAGCAAATAGAGTAGTCTGGGAAGGTTGATGCCTCCTTCCCCACCTTGCACCTCTGTCATACCCAGTCACTGATAGCCCCCTCAGGGCTGTGACTCAGTTGCCTCCAGTGAGCAGATACTCCAGGGGTTTGTACCTGCCTGAATCACAAGGAAATCTGTATCTGCTCAACCAGTCCACTGCTCTCTGCCTTTTACCAGCAGGGGGTGGTGAGGCCTGACAACCTTGGGCACTTGATGGAGGCTCGGGTGTGTTCACTCAGTTCCAGCCCCACCCGTGATTGATGTTACTGACAAAACAAAATAACTTTGTGGGAGTTTGTTTCTGTCCCTGCTAAATTCCTCTGCAGAAGAGAAACTGTTTTGAGTTCCCAGAACCTATACCTCAGATCCTGTCTTTACTCCTGCAGGTTTGTATTTGTAGCACAGTCAGGTTTACCCTCCTGCCTTCCTTTGTCTATGGAGTGATGATCCCCTGATGGCTGGGTGTGTCTTAGGCTCAGTACAGTGGTCCTCTGGGTCAGCCCCACCCTGGGAATTACCTGGGTCTGTGTGTGCATTTTCTAGTCCCCGTGCCCCATCCAGGCCGGTACCACCAGGCAAACCCTTTACTCATGGGGCCTGTGTTTCAGTACCAGATCTGTTCCTTGGTGGTTGCCATATGAGAAGATGCCCAGCTTCCTCTTGTTGCCCAGGAAGACAGGGGTTGTGGCCTTGGAATATCTGGGGGTTGGCCTTATATTTGCCAAGAACAGCTGCTGCTCTGCACGTCAGGGCACTGCCTGTCCTATGTGGTTCCCTCTCAGCCGACTGTCGTCTCCTCACTCCCATGCCACAGAATCTGCACTGACCAGCTGCAGTCCAGGCTCTGTCCACACCCCTTGAGAAATCACCCAAGAATCTGGACTCCTGGGGGACAGGTCTCCAGACCTCAGAGTGAGAGTGTAAGGGAGTGCTTGCAGGTCAGAATTGCAGGTTGAAACACCAAACTTGTTGAGACCAATGAGTAAATAAACAGATGAAAAAGCTACCAGACACACAAAACCACAGATGCACAGTCAGAAACTCATAGACATACAGAAAACAATAAGAAAAAATCCAACTACAATAAAAATTATGATAATCATAGAATAATTGAGAAAAAGAAAAAAGGTAAAAAACCTACAAAGAAAACAAACAAACCAAAAACCCTCGAGAAATCTGATGTTAGTACTCTCAGAAACCATAAGAAGGGAAGAAGAGGAAGAGAGAAGGGAAAAAGAGAAAAAAAGTGGTCTTCATAGAAACGTTAAAAAAGAAGAAAGAAAAAATTAAAAATAGAAAAAACAAAAATAAAAAAGCATATATAAAAATAATAAAAATTAATGATAGTTCCTCCAAGAAAATGATGAGAGACAAGAATAAAAAAGGCACCAACCACAGAAATATTATTCTTGTATATATGTAGAAATATACATCTATGTGTGTGACAGGCATCAACTTTCGTAGCAATGTATTTATAATGCAATATACTTTCTGTACACCAGGTGGCGCTGTGAGTGGTTCCCAGGCTTATACCTGATTCATAGTTTATACTGTTGCCAAGGTAACCACCCTACCTGGCCAATCCCATTTTGGAATTTCTGTAAAATTTTTACCTAATTGTTGTGCAACCTCAGTTTCTCTGTTTGAGACAGCACTCCTATCCGACCTCCCAACTCGGTGCAGGAGTCTGCCCCTCACAAATTTTCCACTCTGCTCCCACGTTCTGCTGCAAACTGGCAACTGCAATCTGCTGTGGGGGAGGGGCTGGCTGTTGCCGGTGCCCTGGCTGCAGCACACAGAAACCTTCTGCTCAGTTTATGTGGCTCAGCGTCTCACTTTTGAGTCTGGAGATTTGAGTCCAGCCACCCACCAGTTTGCCGCACAGCCTGAGCTGCCAGCCCACACCAGTATTCCCCATCTGAAATGGTCCGGTCTATTTAATTACTCTTGCTGTTCTGGGGGAAGGTGTCTGCTGTTTCAGACAATTCAAAATGTCTGTTTCCTGGGCTGACTCTCATCCCTTCAATTTTCCATCTGGTTGCTTAGTTCCTTGTGGCTCTGAGCGGGGCCCCTTTTGGGTCACTAAACTCAGCTCAGGAATAAATTTTTATCAAATGGGTTTTGCCAGGAATTGCACTCTGCTGTTCTCTGTGAAGGAGGGGCCTGCTGGCTGGCACGGCCAGCCAAGCAGGGAGAATCTCTACAACAGAGTCCATGGTTTTAAATTACACCTCAAATACAACAATCCGCTAATTCACTGCATGTCTCCAGCTGTCTGTCTACAGCAATAATCTACATGGGGAAAAGTTCCAGACCCCCCTTCCTCTCACCTGATGACTTGGGAGTGGAGGGCTACACATCCGTCCCATACGCCATCATGCTCCACCCCCTCTGGAATTAGATATTTAAGGAGTAATTCAAAAGCTGTCTCAAAAATTCAATGAATTTAGGCTGTGGCTAAAAGAGTAGGGTGCTGGCCACATATGCCAGAGATAGCAGGTTCAAACCCAGCCTGGGCCATAAAAAAAAAAAAAATCAATGAATTTAAAGATGAAATATCCAAAGATTTTGACACATTGAGGCAAGACTAGTAGGCTGGTGACTGTGGCTTTACCCTACAAATTTAGAAAGGTCCTATTCAGTACTGCAGCCTGAGACTCTGGGGACCTGCTTGGTGTGATGGGGCTAGGTGATTTTGTCTTGCTCTCAGCTAGTCTCTGTCCAATCCCAGTGAATCAGTAGCTTTGGGATAAAATCCCAGCTGTGGAGAAATGCAAATAAGACACTCCATCCTCCATGGGCAACAACTGGAAGTGGAAAATCAGATCCTCCCACTATAACACAGCCAGGACACCGCCATGGATGACCCCAGGTGAAGAGCTCCAAACCAATTGTCCCAGTCAGCACAAATGCAGATCAAGTGGGAGAGATCAAAAGGTCTCCAGCAACTAGACGGCAGGATTCCCCTGGCAGCACAAGTGTGACGCTCTCCTGGGCTCTGTGGAGTCAGAAAGGCTGTCTCAGAGAAAGGGTTACTCCCTGGGGACTGGTGCCTCCTTCCCCACCTTACACATCTGTCATGCCCAGTCACTGAAACCCTGTGGGGCTGTGGCCCAGTTCCCTCCAATGAGCTAATTCACCAGGGATTTGTGCCTGCCAGAGTCAAAGGGGAGTCGATGCCTCCTCCACCAGGCTGCTGCACTCTGCCACCAGTCAGAGAGGGAGTTGAGCCTGACTACCTCATGTGCTCAATGGAAACTGGGCATTATTCCACCTCTGTCTGTTCTGAACCTGGGGTTACCCTTGCAGCACATGATCCTCTCCCTCAGAGACCACACCTCTGCCTTGGCCACACTCCTCTGGAACACCTGTGAGGCAAGATCTGTTTCCCTCCAGTGGTCCACAGAATTAGGGAGGTGTCTCTCTCAAATTTGAACACCACAAGTGTGTGCCACCATGGTCAGGGGTGTCACCACCAAGGGTCTGTGGAACTGCCATCACAGTTGGTGGTGCCTCCGGGGGTCGGAGGTGAGGCAGCTAACAGTGAGAAGTGTCACCACTGCAGGCAGGAGGTGCAGCTAGGGCCGGTCAGAAGTGCAGTTGTCCTCAGTCAGAGGTGGGACCGCTGCTGATTGGAAGTGTGGCACGCAGGTCCCCACACTATGCACTTTCTTTCACAGTACTGGGCAAGTCTCTCTCCCCTTGTGATTCCCTGCTTCTCCTAGAGTTACAGATTCAGTGCAGCTGTACTACAGCCCATGAGATGTACAGCTCTAGCTAGAAATTTCCAGACACTCTGGATTCTGCAGGGGGTAGGCTTCCAGACCTTCAGGAGAGCAGGGAAGAGTAGACTGGGAGTTCAGGAAGGCAGGGAAAATATTTGTTCAACTTTTATTCCAGGCAAGAGACTTCCCCAGCTTGCAGAGGGATATCTCTGGAGAGGGAGTCCAGGCCTTCAACCCCTTTCTCCCATGGGGTGAAACAAGAGGTCTTCTGTTCACAGCTGGCTTGTAAAGAGCTTACAGTGAGCCACTCTTTTGGGGGTGGAGGGGACGGACACTCATCCTCTTTGGGATAGGTTTTGTACCTCATATTTGTTTTCTTAAAGTCCCAGCTTGCCTCATCAGGAATGACATGGACTTATCACTCTTCTCAGCTGAGTTCTCAATCTTTATTAGGTTGGTTCTGGCCTTTATTTCTCCCTCTGGATGGGAGCTTCTGATGAAAGCTGGCTCCAGTTGACCATCTTGACTCCTCTACCTGAAGGGAAGGAATTTATAAGGTACTTACATTTTGTATTGCAATAGGAAAAAGCAAATACATACCTGTTAGACAAAAACACATACGTTAATTATTTTATTGATAAAAATAATTTAGTAAATAATCATATGTGAAAGTTCCAGGAGGTATCAAGTCTTATCTATAAATTCTAGCATTAAACTCAAACATTTCAGAACAGAGATATCCACTGCCCCAATTTCTTCTCCAAGTTAAAAAAAGAACTGATGTTTTAATGAATCTACATTACTAACAAATTCATCTACCACACTCTTGTGGAAGCATATATTTTTTTACAGCCACAGTGGAACATTATTTTTTTCTCTGGTAGCATTCCCAAAGCCAAGTCTTGGATTTTTGTTTGAAATAACCCCCTAAAATAATAGGCCTCAACAACTTACTCTGGGGAAGAAAAAGGTAAATAACAATTTTTAACAAATTTTATAACCAGATTTTTTAAAATCCACCATTTTATGACATTAAAAAAAATCTTTCTGCTTTTTTTTCTTTTCCTAATTCTCACGTACATTGGATTCCATTTTGATTAAAGTACATTACTTAAACATTAATTTTTACTTCAACTTCTTAATATGTTGTTTAGGATACAGGATACTGCATCCTCATTTATAAGTGAATTATGTTTATAATTTAACCTGTGTAATAATATATATTTTTGAATTTTAATATCAGGTGTATCCAGATTAAGTAGAAAGATTTTGAAGTATTTCTTCTTTTTCTATTGTCTATAAGATTTGGCATGATCTATTTTTTGAAAGTATCTTTTACCTTTATTTATAAATATTCGTTGTCTATTCTTTGATACTTTGGGAAAAATACTAAGAAGTACACTTGATCTTAGCCAAAAGGCCGAGAAGCGATAGAAAAATACTAAGAAGTAGTTAATCGATGACTCCAAACTGAACCTCAAGGTCAAAGCATTCTATAATAGACATACTCTCATTTGACACTGTGAATGTTACTTTCTTTGCATTACTATTATTATTATTGCTTAATACTTCATTACAGCAATTGTCTGATTTCTTTTCTGAATGTATTTGTCTTCATTCATTCTTTGTGAGGTTTTTGTTTCTGGTCCCTATCTTAATCATGATTATTGTTGTTAAATTTTGAACCTTTTTAATTTTGTGGAGGCAAAAAGTGGATGCCTAATGAACATATATGTATGTGAAAATCAATAAACAAACAAACAAAAAATCCTCAAAAATATCTTTAAGCTCTAACTGATATTTACAGTTGATTATTAAAAGTTTAAGTAAGTGAATACATATTTGGAACAGGACAGATTCAGGGAGTGGCAGTGCTGACTGGAACACAGACTTGTCTGACTAAAGTTTCAAGTCAGGCAACCTAGTGAAGTGCTCAATGACTGCCCTCCCAGGAGACACTACATTTCTTCCTCCTGTGTGCCAAAAGTGCTTTTGGATTCTTGTACTGCCTCACTGGGTAGGTCTTAATTTTCCTTTATGATAGTTTTTCTTCTTTCACAAGAATAATTTCTCCCTTTTCCACTCAATATCAGCATCCAGTTGGCCTCCACCAAATGAAAATTAAGGGTGGTGGAAGAAAATATTCATGTCTGAAGGGGTTAGCTTTTTAGATAAAGGGTATACAGGAAACAACTGTCAGTCCCCAGGGATCACTCCAGAGGCTCTACCCTCATATCTCAGGCTGTCCTCTGGAAAGAGATGACTCAGGGCTAATACTGACTAAATACTTCAAGAAACATGGCTGCTGTGGTCATTTTTTTCATCCCCCAAAGTTCTGCAATTCAGGACCACAAAAAGAGTGAAGAGTGGCTGAGGACACATCACTCTACAAAGGGAAACCTAAACTTGAAGATCTTGTGCCTAGAAAAGATAAAAGAAAGGCACAAAGCCGGGAGAGTGTTCCTGTTTATCTTCTCATGTAAAATATTTAAAAACAGAAAATTGACTTTTAAAAAAGTTTCTTCCAATTTGTGGTCCCACATTTTCTATTATCCAGTTATTAGGCATCTTAATTTTAGTAAAGTTTGGGGATGCACAATAACTCCATAGAATCTCTGGATAGTGTCCAGACCTAGCGTCCACTTAGAAAAGGGTGATTACATTTGGGATGGAAGTTCTTGGAAGATATTAAAGGGCCATCAACTCCAACTGGTCTTATGAAATTTTGGTGTGCTGCATTTTCTATTTGAGAGGTTCCATGATATATACAATGCATATACATAAGTAGGCTTGTCAGAAATACCCATTTTGAGACACAGTGGTAAATCTTCAGTTTAAAAGGAACAATTTTGAGTTAACTTATGCCAGCCACTTTTGTACTGCAGTTTGTCACACTGTTGGAAACTTCAATCCCATCAGGAGCCACACACCACCATTGAATTTCATGTCTTCATTTGCCAGAGGTGGCTCAGCCCCCGCCCCCCCATGAGATTGCAGACAATGTGGGGGCTCTAATATTTGAGTCCAATAGACATGTGTGGAAGCTCTTACCTGGGCAATGAATATAATGAAAAGAAGAAAGAATCATACCTTCCTATAACATAAAGTGTTGGAGATTATACTTTCCATTAAAGCCAAAAGAAGAATTTCGGTGTTCATTGAAGTTCCAGCTGCCTTGAGGGCTTTCTCAGGTTGAGATGCTAAGACTTTCAGAGTTCTCCAGGAGTTATAGGAGGAGGATGGTTCTTTGAGTGTAGCTGTCTCAGGTTTGCTCCCGATGATGGAAAACTTCATCTCAAGGAGTAGTAGTACTTCTGAGATGGATGTTATTTCAGAAGTGGGCTCTTCACTGAGGCATCTGTTAGGTGGAGATTTTTCATCTCTGGAACTAGATTCTCCTTTTCTATCTGTTTCCAGTTCATGGTAAGGCTTTACCAGACCTGCTGGAATCCAGAGAGGGCCTCGTGGCAATAGAACAGCAACATAATTCTGCCTCCATGCCAAAGGTTTGGAAGTTTCTAACCATTTAGGACTTCCAAGAGGTTCACTTTGGGTTTTTGTCTAAGAGGAATAAAATGTCTTTCAGTGTCAGTAAAGTCATTTTGGAGCGATTTAAAAATTAAGGGTAAATAACATCTCTTGCAAATGTTCCTGTGTGGCAAACTTATCCTATATACACCCCCCCTTTTGTTTCTGCAATTGAATTTTTTTTTTGTACAGACAGAGTCTCACTGTACCACCCTTGGTAGAGTGCCATGGTGTCACACGGCTCACAGCAACCTCTAACTCTTGGGCTTATGCGATTCTCTTGCCTCAGCCTCCCGAGCAGCTGGGACTACAGGTGCGTGCCACAACGCCCAGCTATTTTTCTGTTGCAGTTTGGCCAGGGCTGGGTCCGAACCCGCCACCCTCGGCATATGGGGCCGGCGCCTGCAATTGAATTTTTAACATTCTATGAACATGTTCAGTAGTAGCTTATACAGTGGGATTGTGGCATGTTTAATATTCCATTGTTGAAAAAATAGGGCCAAAGAGTGCAAGGTATAATCAGGTCCTTTGTCAGTCTCAATTTGTTGGGGAAGACCAAGGGCTGATATTGTAGAAAGTAAATAACATTTAACATGTTTTGTGGTTTCCCTGGTTTGACAAGTTCCATGAAGCACTCCTGAATAAGTATCAAGGCAAACATGAACATGTTTGACTTTACCGAAGGCTAAAAAATGAATGGGTGACATCCACTTTCCATAAGGCATTTGCTTGGAGTACTCTGGGATTCACTCCCATGGGAAGAGGAGTGGATATATGCTGACATTCATAGCAAGCCCAGACAATGTCATGAGCCTGGGAAACTGATAGAAAGGGTGAAAATCAGAACTCTGGCTCATGAATGGAAAGGTTGATGTGAACAGATGGCAGAAGACAGTGGAGTTAAACATTATGAAAGAAACTTCTATGGTATTGCCTTCTGAAATAGAACCCAGGAGTTTAGAATGAGAACATACATGGGTGAAAAATATAGGACTTTTTCTGGATTGCATAAGATATTTTCAGGGAGTTTTCATCATAAGCCTGATGTACAGGGGCATCAATGATAACATGTATTGCATTCACCACATAGGCAGGGTAAACTACCTGGTTTAGTGGATTAAAAAAAGTTTTTAGTGCTAAAATAGCAGCTTCTAATTCTACTCCTTGAGTTCTGGAATGTCCTTCAGTTCTAAAGTGTCACCATTTGTCTTTTTCTTTCCAAGTCAGTGTTCCTTTTCCTGACCTCCCTGAACTATCAATATAGACAGTGAGTAGTCCTCAGGTAGGATTAGGCGAGAAGCAGTTAAAAGGAGAGACAGGGAGCAGGTGTAAACCAAGTACATCTTTTAATGGTGTGGGGGTATGATATTTGAGTTAGTCCACAAAATCTACAAGGGAAATCTGCATTCACTGGATACAGGCAGCCATAAGGCTGTCTTTGTCAAGGCCTGGGATAATTACTCTGGGGTCCAAACTGTTTAGTTGTTGCCAGTGTAAACAGCCTTAATGAATTAAGAAAAATCTTTGGTCAGTTTTAGTGTATGGTTTTTCCTTGTGGTCATGGGCTAAAAATGTCCACTCTATAAGTCCAACATTTAGGGTAAATTGACAAAGTGTCCCTGCTAAGGTATGGGCAGTATTTAAAGTTGTTAAAAGTATGGGTGAGGCTTCTTTAATACATTGGAGCTGTCTTTGTTCAATTAATTCTTCAATGTACTCTAACACTTTAAAGGCTTCAGGAAACAAATTTCATGGGGAGTATAAGCTAGTGTCTTCTTTTAGTGAATTGAATAGATGAGACAAGGCCTGTGTAGGTATACCTAAAATTGGATAGAGCCAAGTATTATGTCTTAGAATTTATTATAATTCATTTACAGTTATTTTGTATTTTTTCCTTTTTATTTAATTTTTAATTAAAATTATAACTGTATACATTTATGGGGTACAATGTGGTGATTTGATATATAATGTGAAATGCTTAAATCAAACTGAATAACAGAGTAATAACTTCACTTACCTACTTTTTGAGGTGAGACATTTAAAACTTATCCTTAGATATTTTGAAATAACCCTTAAATTGTGAATATTAGGCAAGATACCACCAAATGCCCTCCTTTCTCTCACCAATTGCACTACCCTCTCCCCACCACATCTCTCCTCATACCTTCCCCTTACTAGACTATATTTGTGCTTTATCATTTGTATGAGTGTGTGTTTATACATTGGTTTCATAATGGTATTGAGTACATTGGATACTTTATTCTCTATTCTTCAAATACTTTACTGAGAAGAATGCGCTCCAGAACCATCCAGGTGAATATAAAAGTTGTAAAGTTTTCATCTTTTTTATGGCCAAAAAGTATTCCACAGTATATATATAACCAATCAATTGGTATATATATCAATTTGTTGATCCGCTCATGAGTTAATGGGCATTTGGGTTGCTTCCACAACTTGGCAATTATGAATTGAGTTGCAATAAACATTCTGGCACAAATGTTTTTGTGGTAAAAATGTTTTTGTGGTAAAAATGATTTTTGTGGTAAAAATGATTTTTGTAGAACCTAGTAATGTTATTGCAGGATCAAAAGGAAGGCCAACTTTTAGTTTCTTGAGGATTTACCATACTTCTTTCTATAAAGTTGTATTAAGTTGAAGTTCCACTAGCAATGTAGAAGTGTTCCTTTCTCTCTGTACCCACACCAGAATTTGAAGTTTTGGGACTTTGTTATGTGGGCTAAACTTACTAGAGTTAGGTGATGTCTCAAAGTGGTTTTTATTTGCATTTTCTGTGATGATTGAAGAAGATGAACATTTTTGTAATGTCTGGTGGCCATTCATCTCTCATCTGCAGAGAAGTTTCTGTTCAACTCTCTTGTCCACAAATAAGGGGGTCATTTTTTCTTTCATTATTGATTAATTTGAGTTCTCTGTAGATTCTACTTATCAGACTTTTGTCAGAATCATAACATACAAAATCCTTCTCCCATTCTGAAGTCTGTCCATTTCCTTTGGTGGCATGCCCTTAGATGTGCAAAAGCTTTTTAGATTTATCAAATTCCAGTAATTTACTTTTAGTGTTGTTACAATTGCCAGAGATATCTTCCTCATAAAATATTTTCCCAGGCCAACATGTTCAAGTGTTTTTCCTGCATTGTCTTCTAGTGTTTTTATAGTTTCATGTTTTCAGTTTAAATATTTTATTCAGTGAGAATCAATTTTTGTTAGAAATGACATGTGTGGGTCCAGTTTCAGTATTCTACAGGTTGCTAGCCAGTTCACAAAGCACCATTTGTTAAATAGGGATTCTTTCCCCCATTGCACGTTTTTCTTAGGCTTATCAAAGATCAAATGATATATATGGCTGGATGAATCACTAGATTCTTTATTCTATTCCATATATCTACATCTCTACTTTTGTGGCAGTACCATGCTATTTCGATCACTTTAGATTTGTGGTATAACCTGAAGACTGATATTGTGATGCCTCTAGAAGTGTTTTGATTTCTATGTATTATAAGGCCTAGTTGTGATTTTTCTGATTCCATGTAAAATAAAGTACTATTTTTCAAGTTCTTTAAAGTATGCCATTGATGCTTTGGTGTGGATTGCATTAAATATGCAGAGTGCTTTGAGTAGTATAGACATTTTAACATTGTTGATTCTTCCCAAACACAAGCATGATATGTTGGTCCATTAGTTAAAATCTTCTTTTTCTTTTCTCAGGGTTTCACAGTTCTCTTTATACAGATCTCCTATGTCCTTTGTATTGATGGTATATATATAAAGGATACTGATTTGTAGGTATCGATTTTGTATCCTGAGACACTGCTATATTCCTTGATCACTTCTAAGGGTGTTGTATTTGAGTAACTGTGGCTTTTCTGGTATAAGATCATGTCATCCATGAGAAAAGAGAGTTTGACCTCCTCTGTCCCAGTTTGAATACACTTGCTATCCTTCTCTTGCTTGGTTGTGATGGCTAGGAATTCCAGTACTATGTTGAATAGCAGTGGTGAAAATAGGACTTCTCATCTAGTTCCAGATTTCAGCAGAATTGCTTTCAACTTTACTCCACTCAATATGATATTGGCTGTGTCTTTGCTTTATATGGCCTTTATCGGTTTAAGAAATGTCCCACGCAAATCTGTTTTCTTAAGTGCTCTAATTATGAAAGGATGCTGGATATTATCAAAAGCCTATTCTGTATCAATTAAGAGAAACATATGGGTCTTTTTTCTTTAATTTTATTTATGTGGTTTATTATATTTATAGAGTTACATGTATTGAAACAAACTTGTAAGCCTGGGATACAAACAAATTAATCATGGCATATAACTTTTTTGGTGTGTCATTGAATTCTGTTTACTAGGATTTTATTGAATATTTTTTACATCAATATTCACTAATGATATTGGTCTATAGAATTGTTTCTTTGATGAATCCTTTCCTGGTTTGGGGATCAGGGTGACATTTTCTTCATAGAACATGTTAAGGAGGAGGATTTCTCCCTTTTATATGTTTTGTGTTAGGTTATGTTCTTTGAAGATTTGTTAGAACTCTGTTGTGAAGCCATCTGGTCCCAGACTTCTTTTTTGAAAGATTTTGTATGGTTGATGCTATTTCAGGGCTTCATATAGATCTATTCAAATTTTCTAATTCTTTCTATGAGTTGAGTTGAAAGGTTGAGTCTATGAAGGTGGTATGTTTCCAGGTATTGGTCCATTTCCACCACATTTTCATATTTCTAGGAATAGAGTCTTTTGTTGTAATTGTTCAGTATTTTTTTGTATTTCTGTGGTATCTGTTCTTATTTCCCTCTATTATTTCTGATTAAAGTTATTAGAGATCTTACTTTTCAGTTTCTGATTAGTCTAGCCACAGGTTTATCAATTTTATTAATCTTATGGAAGAAACTTACTATTTCCTTGATCTTCTTAATGATTCTTATTTTCAATTTCATGTAATTCTGCTCTAATTTTGGTTATTCCTTTAATTTGCTGTTTTTTGGGGTGGATTTAGCTTCCTTTTCCAGTTACTTAAGATGGCCTATTTGCTTGATGACTTGCTCTTTTTCTGTTTTATTGATGAAGTCTTCTAATGCTATAATTTCCATCTTTGGACTGCCTTTGCACTATGTCACAGGTTTTGATAGTTTGTGTCTTCATTAGCATTTTGTTCCAAAACTATGACGATTTCCTTCTTAATCTCATCTTTGACCCAGCTATCATTCATCCTAAGCTTGTTTAGTTTCCATGACTGTGTTGGAGTAGAAACACTTCTGTTGCTCTTGATTTCAACTTTTATTCTGTGATGGTTTGAGATGATATAGGGAATAATTTCTATTCTTTTAAATTTTTTCTTGAATGAGCGTCTCACTCAGTTTCCTTAGGGTTGAATTCTGTGGAATTGTTGCTCACAGCAACCTAAAACTCTTGGGCTCAAACTATCCATTTTCCTTAGTCCCTCAAGTACCTTAGACTACAGGCACCTGCCACAATCCCTGGCTATTTTTTGAGATGGGGTATTGATCACATTCTTCTAAATTTATTAAAGTAAGACTTGTGTCCTAAGATATGTTCAGTTTTGAAAGATGATTCATGGGCTGATGAGAAGAATGTGTATTCAGTTTTATTAGGATAAAGTGATATACATATGTCTGTTAAATCTATTTGTTCTAGGGTCAAGTTTAAACCCATTATTGTTTTTTTGTTGTTGTTGTTTGTTTGTTTAGTTTATTCTTGGAGGATATATTCAGAACCACCAAAGGGGTATTGAAATCTCTAACTATTACAGTGGAGAAGAATACACATTGAGTGTTTCCCTTGACAAGTATGTACTGTTCATTCTTGCCTTTCATTATTTTGTTGGCTTAAATCCAATTGTATCTTCAAATAAGATTGCAATTCCTGCTTTTTTCTGATTTCCATTTGCCTGTATTAGAGATGACCATCTCTTCACTTTGAGTCTTGTTTTATCCTTTGAGGTAAGGTGCATCTCTTGGAGCAACAGATATATGGCCTGTTGCTGTCCACTAGCCTAGTCAGCAACACAGAGGAAAGCACCACAGATAGAATGATTGATTTGCAAAGGGAAGACTGAGGCTCAATCAGGCACTCAGAAACAACCCATTTTTATTCACTCACTTATATATCCAAATTCATCAGATAAAAATAACCAAGAGTAAAGAACAAATGGAATAATTGAAAACTGCCATAGAAATTCCTCCTCAGCATAAATGTTACAAAGCATGTACACATCATTTCTAATTCTGGGATGTCTGACTTAAAGATAAACCACAAGGACACCAGGCTGTCTGTTCTGTTTGCCCATTTCTCTCAAAGATTAAATGAAACTTTTTATGTAACTTAAAGTTAGGGAATGAAGTACAACAACCCACTGCCCCAGGGAGGTGCTCAATCTCTACTAATGACTTGGCAGGGCTCTCCGGGATTCCTTTCTCAAGGTGTAATGGCCTGCTTAGATTAGCAAGGCTGTTTCAGCGAGCAGGGAGAAATTAACCCCCAAGTCTCTGCTGTTTCAGGAAGCAGGAAGGAATTAACCCCCAAATCTCACTTCTAGCTGAAAACGGAAATTTCCCTTCTCAGGGCCTTGTACCTCAAGGAGCACATATGAGACTAAGCCACCATTCTGGAGTACAGGAGACAGTGCCCTTCATTTCAACCTTTATATTTAACGAATATTAGCTTGTACTGCTATCATAGCCAAAAAGACAGCAGCGTTATGGTCACTGGTTCTTTTAAACTGCTAAATCCTTTTACACATTATGGAAAGTAAAAAAACGCATGAGGCAAAACAAGAACAGAGAGCCCGCAGTAGTTGCAAATAAAGTATGAATTTTGTCTACTGGATTAAGTTGGGCAATTACTTCAGATGTTTCTTTTAATCTCATCTCCATTTATTTGTTCCAATTTTTGTTCAAAAGTACTATAAACTTGATGTTGTAACTCACTAATATCAGCAGTTATGTTTTCATGATTTAAGAAATGTTTTATAACCTTGCTTCAAGGAAGCAAAGTCTCATTGTAAAACACAGGAGTAACACAATAAGAAGAAACATTCCAATCGCATTTGAATTTCATTTGTTTCTCTAAACTATACAGTTGATCTCCTAATAAAACTACTGTTTGTTCTAAATAAGCCAATTCATTAAGAATTTTGGTATCTATCTGTTTATGAGTAACCCATAATTTTTCTGCATCTTTATGCCAGTTAGAAACAAATTTTTCAGTCTTTACAGATTCAGTAAGGGCTATTCCAGTGACGGCTGCAGAAGCAGTGACGGATATAATCCCAAGAATGGCTGTTATTGTTACACCAATGAACCTCTTGCTCCTCTTCATCAGCTTCTGAGCCAGATTTGTGAAAATCGAGATGGCAGGAGACTCTTCCAGGCTCTCATCATATTCACTGGCAACCACACCCCTGTCCGGCATGTAGAAGAAAGATTCTATCCTAGGAAACATCAAAGCTCATAAAAAATGTTAAGACAATTAAACAATTGACAAGTTCCTGGACAATAAATTTCTCTGGTATTCTCATTCCAGGAAATATTGCCCATAAGCCAAACAAAAGGCAACTTCACATAAGCCTGAGTAAAATGCATTTCTTGCCATTTAACGTAAAAAGTATGCTGGGAATAATGGTGTGGTTTATAAATGTGGGAGCCCCTCCAGGCATGATGGCCAAATAGAGCTGCTCCAATTTTCCATAAATCATGTTGGAATGGATATCCAGAAATGTCTGGGGCTAGTGGTGAAAAACGACTATCCTCCCACACCAATTCCTTTCATGAGGAGTATACAATATCAGTTATGTCTCGCTGGTAACTAAGATGACTAGCACCAGGTTCATGTCTTTCCCTAACATAAGCAGGTCTCCTTACAACAACAGATCCAAATTTAGTTTGCTGGAAGGCATACAAATGAGATCCTCGACATTTTGACCAAAGAATCCAATCTGCAATATCAGTAAACACATGAGGCTTGTAGTGGGGCAGATGAAGCAACAAAGAATTCTGTGTTACTATTAATTTAGTAAAAGTCATAGTAGAAAGCATATACATGTCTTTATCTCTGGAAGTATTTCTGAAACTGACCCCTTGCTGAGCCCCAAAAGATAAACAAGGGGGTCAGGTCCAAAACAAATGGAAGGTCCCATAATTCCTGTAGAGTAATTCTTAAGAGGTGTGCCTTCTTCCTCAGGTTTAAATAGACCACGATCGTTATATGGCCCAGGAAGCCAAGAGGCTTCATTAACATAAATGGAAACAGAAGGCTCAAACAAGGAGACCCCTCTAAGTAAAGGAGTTTTAGGGACATAGCTCCAATAAGTATAATTTGGATCAGCACTTACATGAGTGTTAAGAATGGGTATCATTGTGAGAAACAGTGTCTGGGAGTTGCCGGATGTTTGCTTACCGTCACTATTGCTTGTGCTTCCCTGTGCAGTTGAGAAATTTCTGTCAATGTCATGGGAGGAGATGAGGTCTTCTCTCTCCTGTGCCACATCCTCTGGACAGGTTGTTGGCTTTTCTGATTCTCCCTATCCTCCAGTGTCAGGGAGGACATCCGTACTGCCAAGTTTCTGGCCTGTCTCAGGTCAGAGCGACAGTGGGGCTGGAATGTCATGTCAGAATTTGTTGAGTTTGTCTGGGAGCCAGAAATCATTGTTTCCTGTGGAAACAAGAGAATACCCTCTACCAGATTGCACTACCACAGCAGGTATCCATTTATTTGATATGAACTCTTTGTAATAAACAGCTTGTTCGATTAAAGAAGGTGGCTGTTTCACCCATAATTTAGAAGCAGGTGTATCACCTTCAGTATCTTAATTAAAAAAAAATTAATGTAAACAATGTTAAATGTAATCTATTTCTAGGGGATCTATTATATGCCATCCCCCCTTTCTGTTTAATCAACATTTCTTTCATAGTACGATTATGTCTTTCAATAATTGCTTGACCAGTGCTATTACCTGGTATTCCAGTTATATGTTTAATATTGTAAATTTGAAAGAACTGTTGATATTTTTGAAAAATATATGCAAAACTATTATCTGTTTTAATAGTTTGAGGCACACCCATCACAGCAAAGGCTTCCAACAAATGTGTAATAACAGAGTCACCTTTTTATGATGTAAGGGCAGTAGGCCAAGAAAAATTAGAATAGGTATCAATTGAATGATGGATATATTTAGATTTTCCTAATTCAGTAAATTCTGTTACATCCATCTGCCATATGTAATTAGGATTTTGTTCTATCATATTTACTGCTGAAGGCAAATGAGGAATTGTAATTATCTGACAAGTGGGGCAGGAACGAATAATGTGTTTGGCATTTCTCCATGTTATAGAATGCCTTTGTTTGAAGGATGAAGCATTATTATGATAGATTGCATGTTCCTCTTGTGCCTTTTGAACAGTGCCAATTAAATTATCAATAGAATGAAAACCAGCAACCAAAGGACCAGGCAAATTAGAATGAGCCCAGTTGTGAGTGGTAAAAATTGGGACATTCCTATTTCGAATTATTATTATTATTTTTTATTGTTGGGGATTCATTGAGGGTACAATAAGCCAAGTTACACTGATTGCAATTGTTAGGTAAAGTCCCTCTTGCAATCATGTCTTGCCCCCATAAAGTGTGACACACACCAAGGCCCCACGAACATCCCTCCTTCCCTCTTTCTCTTTCCCCCCCATAATCATAATTGTCATTAATTGTCCTCATATCAAAATTGAGTACATAGGATTCATGCTTCTCCATTCTTGTGATGCTTACTAAGAATAATGTCTTCCACTTCCATCCAGGTTAATACGAAGGATGTAAAGTCACCATTTTTTTAATGGCTGAATAGTACTCCATGGTATACATATACCACAGCTTGTTAATCCATTCCTGGGTTGGTGGGCATTTAGGCTGTTTCCACATTTTGGCGATTGTAAATTGAGCTGCCATAAACAGTCTAGTACAAGTGTCCTTATGATAAAAGGATTTCTTTCCATCTGGGTAGATGCCCAGTAATGGGATTGCAGGATCAAATGGGAGGTCTAGGTTGAGTGCTTTGAGGTTTCTCCATACTTCCTTCCAGAAAGGTTGTACTACTTTGCAGTCCCACCAGCAGTGTAAAAGTGTTCCCTTCTCTCCACATCCATGCCAGCATCTGCAGTTTTGAGATTTTGTGATGTGGGCCATTCTCACTGGGGTTAGATGATATCTCAGGGTTGTTTTGATTTGCATTTCTCTAATAAATAGTGATGATGAACATTTTTTCATGTGTTTGTTAGCCATTAGTCTGTTGTCTTTAGAGAAATTTCTATTTATGTCTCTTGCCCATTGATATAAGGGATTGTTGGCTTTTTTCATGTGGATTAATTTGAGTTCTCTATAGATCCTAGTTATCAAGCTTTTGTCTGATTGAAAATATGCAAATATCCTTTCCCATTGTGTAGGTTGTCTCTTTGCTTTGGTTATTGTCTCCTTACCTGTAGAGAAGCTTTTCAGTTTAATGAAGTCCCATTTGTTTATTTTTGTTGTTGTTGCAATTGCCATGGGAGTCTTCTTCATGAAGTCTTTCCCCAGGCCAATATCTTCCAGTGTTTTTCCTATGCTTTCTTGGAGGATTTTTATTGTTTCATGCCTTAAGTCTAAGTCCTTTATCCATCTTGAATCAATTTTTGTGAGTGGGGAAAGGTGTGGGTCCAGTTTCAGTCTTTTACATGTAGACATCCAGTTCTCCCAACACCATTTATTGAATAGGGAGTCTTTCCCCCACGGTATGTTCTTGTTTGGTTTATCAAAGATTAGGTGGTTGTAAAATGTTAGTTTCATTTCTTGGTTTTCAATTCGATTCCAAGTGTCTATGTCTCTGTTTTTGTGCCAGTACCATGCTGTCCTGAGCACTATGGCTTTGTAGTACAGACTAAAATCTGGTATGCTGATGCCCCCAGCTTTATTTTTGTTACAGAGAACTGCCTTAGATATAAGGGTTTTTTTCTGGTTCGATACAAAACGCAGAATCATTTTTTCCAAATCTTGAAAGTACGATGTTGGTATTTTGATAGGAATGGCATTGAATAGGTAGATTGCTTTGGGAAGTATAGACATTTTAACAATGTTGATTCTTCCCATCCATTAGCATGGTATGTTCTTCCATTTGTTAATATCCTCTGCTATTTCCTTTCTGAGGATTTCGTAGTTTTTTTTATAGAGGTCCTTCACCTCCTTCGTTAGGTATATTCCTAGGTATTTCATTTTCTTTGAAGCTATGGTGAAGGGAGTTGTGTCCTTAATTAGCTTCTCATCTTGACTGTTATTGGTGTACACAAGGCTACTGACTTGTGGACATTGATTTTATATCCTGAAACATTACTGTATTTTTTGATGACTTCTAGGAGTCTTGTGGTTGAGTTTTTGGGGTTCTCTAAGTATAAGATCATGTCGTCAGCAAAGAGGGAGAGTTTGACCTCCTCTGCTCCCATTTGGATTCCGTTTATTTCCTTGTCTTGCCTAATTGTATTGGCTAGATCTACCAGCACTACGTTGAATAGTAAAGGTTACAGAGGACAACCTTGTCTGGTTCCAGTTCTCAGAGGAAAAGCTTTGAGTTTTACTCCATTCAGTAAAATATTGGCTGTTGGTTTGTCATAGATAGCTTCAATCAGTTTTAGAAATGTGCCACCTATGCCTATACTCTTCAGTGTTCTAATTAGAAAAGGATGCTGGATTTTATCAAATGATTTTTCTGCATCTATTGAGAGGATCATGTGATCTTTATTTTTGCCTCTGTTAATATGGTGGATAACGTTTATAGACTTGCGTATGTTAAACCAGGCTTGCATCCCTGGGATGAAGCCTACTTGATCATGACAAATGACCTTTTTGATAATAAGCTGTAATCTATTGGCTAGGATTTTGTTGAGAATTTTTGCGTCTATGTTCATGAGTGAGATTGGTCTGAAATTCTCCTTTTTGTTTGTGTCTTTTCCTGGTTTTGGTATCAGGGTGATGTTTGCTTCATAGAATGTGTTGGGGAACATTCCTTCTTCCTCAATTTTTTGGAATAATTTCTGCAGTACAGGAATATGCTCTTCCTTGAAGGTTTGATAGAATTCTGGAGTGAAGCCACCTGGACCAGGGCATTTTTTGGTTGGAAGCTTTTTTATTGTTTCTTTGATCTCAGTGCTTGAAATTGGTCTGTTCAGGAGCTCTGTTTCTTCCTGGTTGAGTCTAGGGAGAGGGTGTGATTCCAAATATTGATCCATTTCTTTCACATTGTCAAATTTCTGGGCATAGAGTTTCTGGTAGTATTCATAGATGATCTCTTGTATCTCTGTGGGATCAGTTGTTATTTCCCCTTTATCATTTCTGATTGAGGTTACTAGAGATTTTACTTTTCTATTCCTCGTTAGTCTGGCCAATGGTTTGTCTATTTTATTTATTTTTTCAAAAAACCAACTCCTTGTTTCAATAATTTTCTGAATGATTGATTTTTTTTCAATTTCATTGATCTTTGATTTGATTTTGGAGATTTCATTTCTTCTACTGAGTTTAGGCTTAGATTGTTCTTCTTTTTCCAATTCCATAAGATCTCTTGTGAGATTGTTGATGTGCTCTCTTTTTGTTTTTTGAATGTAGGCATCCAAAGCGATGAATTTTCCTCTCAAAACTGCTGTTGCAGTATCCCACAGGTTTTGGTAGCTTGTGTCTTCATTGTTGTTATGCTCAAGGAAGTTAATGATTTCCTGTTTTATTTCTTCCTGCACCCATCTGTTATTCAACAGAAGATTGTTTAATTTCCATGCCTTTGGGTGAGGTCGAGCATTTTTGTTAGAGTTGAGTTCCACCTTTAGTGCCTTATGGTCTGAGAAGATACAAGGTAAAATTTCAATTCTTTTGATTCTGTTGATATTTGTTTTGTGTCCTAGGATATGATCAATTTTGGAGAATGTTCCATGGGGTGATGAGAAGAATGTATATTCTTTATCTTTGGGATGGAGTGTTCTACATGCGTCTATCAAGCACAGTTGTTCTAGGGTCTCATTTAAGTCTCTTACATCCTTGTTTAATTTCTGTTTAGAGGATCTGTCCAGCTCTGTAAGAGGAGTGTTAAGGTCCCCTGTTGTCATGGTATTATCAGATATCATATTGCTCAGACTGAGTAAGGTCTGTTTCAAGAATCTGGGAGCATTTAAATTGGGTGCATAGATATTTAGAATTGAAATGTCTTCTTGTTGTATTTTTCCCTTGACCAATATAAAGTGACCATCTTTGTCATTTTTGACTTTAGTTGTTTTAAATCCACATGTATCTGAAAATAAGATTGCAACTCCTCTTTTTTCTGAATTCCATTTGCCTGAAAAATTGTCTTCCAACCCTTGACTCGGAGCTTTCATTTGTCTTTTGAAGCCAGGTGTGTTTCTTGCAGACAGCAAATGCATGGCTTGTGTTTTTTAATACAGTCAACCAATCTATGTCTCTTCAGTGGGGAATTCAAGCCATTAACATTTACTGAGATAATTGATAAGTATGGTAGTATTCTGTTTGCCTTATTTGGTGAGAGTCCATTGCTTAGTTTTATCTTTTGCATCAATGTGGAGGTTTGGTTCTATCCTTTTTTTTTTTTTTTTCTTTCTGGCGTTATCTCAGTTACTGTGCCAAAACATTTACATTCTACATTTACCAAGTTTCGCAAATACCCCTGTAATATGCACCACAGGTGTGATCCCACCGATTCCCCTCCCTCTACCCACCCCCCCCTTTCCCCCTTCTCCCTATTGTTAAGTTGTAGCTGGGTTATAGCTTTCATGTGAGAGTCCCAAATTAGTTTCATAGTAGGGCTGTGTACATTGGGTATTTTTTCTTCCATTCTTGGGATACTTTACTAAGAAGAATATGTTCCAGCTCCATCCATGTAAACATGAAAGAGGTAAAGTCTCCATCTTTCTTTAAGGCTGCATAGTATTCCATGGTATACATATACCACAATTTATTAATCCATTCGTGGATCGATGGGCACTTGGGCTTTTTCCATGACTTAGCTATTATGAATTGGGCTGCAATAAACATTCTGGTACAAATATCTTTGTTATGTTGTGATTTTTGGTCTTCTGGGTATATGCCCAGCAGAGGAATTACAGGATTGAATGGCAGATCTATTTTTAGATCTCTGAGTGTTCTCCATATATCTTTCCAAAAGGAATGTATTAATTTGCATTCCCACCAGCAGTGCAGAAGTGTTCCCTTTTCTCCGCATCCACGCCAACATCTCTGGTCTTGAGATTTTGTGATATAGGCTAGTCTCATTGGAGTTAGATGATATCTCAAAGTAGTTTTGATTTGCATTTCTCTGATGATTAAAGATGATGAGCATTTTTTCATATGTCTGAAGGCCGTGCGCCTGTCTTCTTCAGAGAAGTTTCTCTTCAAATCCCTTGCCCAGCCTGCGATGGGATCCCTTGTTTTTTTGTTGCTGATGCGTTTGAGTTCTCTGTGGATTCTGGTTATTAAAACTTTGTCAGAGTTATACCCTGCAAATATCTTCTCCCATTCTGAGGGCTGTCTGCTTGCTCTGCTTACTGTGTTCTTAGCTGTGCAGAAGCTTTTTAGTTTGATCAAGTCCCAGTAGTGTATTTTTGAAGCTGCTTCAATTGCCCGGGCGGTTCTCCTCATGAAATACTCACCCAGACCAATTTCTTCAAGGGTTTTCCCTGCATTCTCCTCTAGTATTTTTATAGTTTCATGTCTTAAGTTTAAATCTTTAATCCAATGAGAGTCTATCTTAGTTAATGGTGAAAGGTGTGGGTCCAATTTCAGTCTTCTGCAGGTTGCCAGCCAGTTCACCCAGCACCATTTGTTAAATAGGGAATCTTTTCCCCACTGAATGTTTTTAATTGGCTTGTCAAAAATCAAATAGTGGTAAGTAGCTGGATTCATCTCTTGGTTCTCTATTCTATTCCAGATATCTACTTCTCTGTTTTTGTGCCAATACCATGCTGTTTTGATCACTATCGATTTGTAGTAAAGTCTGAGGTCTGGTAGTGTGATTCCTCGTGTTTTGTTTTTATTTCTGAGTAATGTCTTGGGTATTCGAGGTTTTTTCTGATTCCATATAAAACGAAGTAATGTTTTTTCAAGATCTTTAAAATATGACAGTGGAGCTTTAATAGGGAGTGCGTTGAAATTATATATTGCTTTGGGTAGTATGGACATTTTGATAATGTTGATTCTTCCTAGCCATGAGCATGGTATGTTTTTCCATTTGTTAACATTTTCAGCTATTTCTTTTCTTAGAGTTTCATAGTTCTCTTTATAGAGATCTTTCACGTCTTTTGTTAGGTAAATTCCCAAATATTTCATCTTCTTTGGCACTACTGTGAATGGGATAGAGTCCTTAACTGTTTTTTCAATTTGACTGTTGTTGGTGTATATAAAGGCTACCGATTTATGAATGTTGATTTTGTAACCTGAGACGCTGCTGTATTCCTTGATCACTTCTAGGAGTTTTGTAGTAGAGTCCCTAGTGTTTTCCAGATACACAATCATATCATCTGCGAAGAGCGAGAGTTTGATTTCTTCTGACCCTATATGGATACCCTTGATCGCCTTTTCTTCCCTAATTGCGGTGGCTAAAACTTCCATTACAATGTTGAAAAGCAATGGAGACAATGGGCAGCCTTGTCTGGTTCCTGATCTGAGTGGAAATGATTCCAATTTAACTCCATTCAATATGATATTGGCTGTGGGTTTGCTGTAGATAGCCTCTATCAATTTAAGAAAAGTCCCTTCTAGACCAATTTTCTTGAGTGTTCTGATCATGAAGGGATGCTGGATATTATCAAAAGCTTTTTCTGCATCAATTGAGAGAATCATATGGTCTTTGTTCTTTAATTTGTTTATGTGCTGAATTACATTTATAGATTTACGTATATTGAACCAGCCTTGAGACCCTGGGATAAAACCAACTTGGTCATGATATATAATTTGTTTGATGTGTTGCTGGATTCTGTTTGTTAGGATCTTGTTGAATATTTTTGCATCTATATTCATTAGTGATATTGGTCTATAATTTTCTTTTCTTGTTGGGTCTTTTCCTGGTTTGGGGATCAGGGTGATATTTGCTTCATAGAACGTGTTGGGTAGTCTTCCTTCTTTTTCTACATTTTGGAACAGGTTGAGTAATATAGGTACTAATTCCTCTTTAAAGGTTTGGTAGAATTCTGACGTGAAACCATCTGGTCCCGGGCTTTTCTTTTTAGGGAGGTTTTGTATAGTTGATGCTATTTCGGAACTTGATATGGGTCTGTTCAACATTTCCACTTGATTCTGGTTAAGTCTTGGAAGGTGGCGTGCTTCCAAGTATCGGTCTATTTCCTTCAGATTTTCATATTTCTGAGAATAAAGTTTCTTGTAATATTCATTAAGGATTTTTTGGATTTCTGATGAGTCTGTGGTTATTTTGTCTTTGTTGTTTCTGATTGATGATATTAGAGATTTTACTCTTTTTTTCCTGATTAGGTTGGCCAGAGGTTTATCTATTTTATTGACCTTTTCAAAAAACCAGCTTTTTGATTTATTGATCTGTTGTATTATTCTTTTGTTTTCAATTTCATTTAATTCTGCTCTAATTTTGGTTATTTCTTTTCTTCTACTGGGTTTGGGTTGGAATGTCCTTCCTTTTCCAGTTGCGTGAGATGTCCCATTAAGTTGTTAACCTCCGGGAGGGGAGACAAGATGGCGGACTGAAGCCAGCTTTCAACAAAGGCTCCCGTCCAGAAGGAGAGTTAAGGGACAGGAATTTAGTAAGTATCCTGGTGGACTTGAGCCTCACCAAGAGAGAAGGCTGAAGAACGCACATCAACACCGCTGAGGCAAGTTGTGATCACAAGGACGCAAACAAAAGGTACAAAATCCACCACCAAGCGGACGGGAGTCCCCCTCCCCCATGAGACCGGCTCTGGAGCCCCACAATTGAACAAGCGGGCAGAAATTAAAGCCCCTCCCACTACACTCCACGGGAGAGACCTTCTAAAAACTGGACCTACCTAACCTACTGGGGTGCCGTGGCGTTCTCCTGCTGGACATAGGGCTGAATAAAACTTTGGGAATCCTTTGCCGGCAACCCTGAATCCCCGGCGCTCCCCTCCCGCCCACTGAGGTCTGGAGGCCTGTCCCCCAGGACTTCGGATCCTTGGGTGATTTCTCAAGGGGAGTGGACAGTCCCCGAGTTGCGACTGGTCAGCATTGACTCTGAGGCGCGCCGAGTGAGGAGAGGGCACCGGGCTGAGGGGGAGTCACGCCTCGCGGCACTTCCCTGCTGTGCAGTGCACCAACCCTCCCCGGGCATAGGGGACCCAACACTGAATCAGACTCTGGCCTCCCCGCTGAGAGCTGAGAACCCCTACTCTCACTCGGGGTCTGAGGGCCTATCCCCCAGGAGTTCGGCTCCTTGGGTGATTTCTCGAGGGGAGTGCACAGTGCCTGAGCTGCATCAGGTCAGCGCTGACTCTGGGACACGTGAGCGAGGAGAGGGCACTCCGCTGAGGGGAAATCAAGCCTTGGCAGCACTTCCCTGCACTGCAGTGCAGGAGCCCTCCCCGGGCACAAGACTGAATAAGACTCTGGCCTCCCCGCTGAGAGCTGAGAGCCCCTACTCTCACTAGGGGTCTGAGGGCCTATCCCTCCGGAGTTCGGCTCCTTGGGTGATTTCTCGAGGGGAGTGCACAGTGCCTGAGCTGCGTCAGGTCAGCGCTGACTCTGGGATACGTGAGCGAGGAGAGGGCACTCTGCTGAGGGAAAATCAAGCCTTGGCGGCACTTCCCTGCGGTGCAGTACAGCAACCCTCCCCGGGCATACGGGGCCCAAGACTGAATCAGACTCTGGCCTCCCCGCTGAGAGCTGAGAACCCCTACTCTCACTCGGGGTCTGAGGGCCTATCCCCCAGGAGTTCGGCTCCTTGGGTGATTTCTCGAGGGGAGTGCACAGTGCCTGAGCTGCGTCAGGTCAGCGCTGACTCTGGGACACGTGAGCGAGGAGAGGGCACTCCGCTGAGGGGAAATCAAGCCTTGGCGGCACTTCCCTGCAGTGCAGTGCAGGAGCCCTCCCCGGGCACAAGACTGAATAAGACTCTGGCCTCCCCGCTGAGAGCTGAGAGCCCCTACTCTCACTCGGGGTCTGAGGGCCTATCCCTCCGGAGTTCGGCTCCTTGGGTGATTTCTCGAGGGGAGTGCACAGTGCCTGAGCTGCGTCAGGTCAGCGCTGACTCTGGGATACGTGAGCGAGGAGAGGGCACTCTGCTGAGGGAAAATCAAGCCTTGGCGGCACTTCCCTGCGGTGCAGTACAGCAACCCTCCCCGGGCACACGGGGCCCAAGACTGAATCAGACTCTGGCCTCCCCGCTGAGAGCTGAGAACCCCTACTCTCACTCGGGGTCTGAGGGCCTATCCCTCCGGAGTTCGGCTCCTTGGGTGATTTCTCGAGGGGAGTGCACAGTGCCTGAGCTGCGTCAGGTCAGCGCTGACTCTGGGATACGTGAGCGAGGAGAGGGCACTCTGCTGAGGGGAAATCAAGCCTTGGCGGCACTTCCCTGCGGTGCAGTGCAGGAGCCCTCCCCTGACCGTAGTATTGCGTGAAACTGAATGAAACTCTAGCTTCCCCCCGCCCCACTCCCAATCCGGGTCTGGGGGCCCATCCCCCAAGAGTTCTGATTCTTGGGGAATCTCTTAAGGGGTGTGGACCCAGCACAAACTGCGGCCGCTCAGTGCTGACTCTGGGGCGCGGGACAGAGGAGAAAAGGGTCGCCTGAGTGCCCACACCAGAGCAGCAGTTCCCTGGAGGTAGATCAACAGCCGTTTTTTCTTTAACGGCAGAACGCTCACTTCTGGATATTCTGAGGCCACACCCCCGTCTCCCTGGGCAACCAGAGGAGGCCACAGGTGACACGGCTCACAAACCCGGAAGCCTCCAGGGCGCGGCCGACCCAGAGAGGTGTTCAGACGCAATTCTCCAGCAGCAAAGACGTTTGAACTCAAAACAGCCAGTCTCCTGTAGGCGACGACAGGAACAGAGACAGAACCTCACAAAGTTGTCTGTTCTGTTCTGTTCTGTTAGCAGCATCCATCAGGGACGGGGCTAAGCCTGAGTGAACACCTCCTTCCCATCACCTGCATCAAACACTCAAAGATGTCAGGCCCCATCTCCTCCTGCTAGATAGCGGCAGTCTGCGGGGGCCTGGCAGACTTCCTCGCGATTCAGGCAGGTGCAAACCCCTGGAGTGTCTGTTCACTGCAGGCAACTGGGTTAGCCATCTGCAGAGATACCAGTGACTGGGTCCGACGGAGGGGCAAAGTGGGCAAGGAGACGTCAACCTTCCCAGACTGCTCTGTTTGCGGGGTGGCTCCTCCTGACTCCACGCTGCACTGGGGTGAGCTGTGTCAGAGGAGTCACCAGGCCCCTGTGATCCAGTTCCCAGAGACCTCTTGAACCCTTCCACCTGAGACAAGTGCCGATTGAGACAGTTGATTCGGACCTTTTGAACTGGGCTAATAGACTGAGGACTTTTCAGGTGGTGCCCTGGGTGTGCGATTGTAGGAAGGTTTGATTCTCCTTTTCCAACTGGGGCCAGAGGTGGGCAGGCGGGGTGACTTAATTGCTGATTTTTCCACACAGCTGAGACTTCAAGCCAGAGTAGAAGTTGCAATAGGATCGAACAGAAACCAGCTGAAAACAAGACAGAACCACTTTGCTCCACCACACCAGACAGGGCTCCAGTTTCTCAGGCCACAACACTGTACGGGCCCTCGATTAAAACCCAGGGGAAAAACCAAAGGGAGTAAACCATGGGGCGGAATCAGCGGAAAAACTCTGGCAACATGAATAACCAGAATAGATCAACCCCCCCAAGAAAAGATACGGCAGATGTGATTGAAGATCCCATTCATAAACATCTGGCTGAGATGTCAGAAGTCGAATTCAGAATTTGGTTTGCAGACAAGATTAATAAAATGGAATTAGGAATTCGAGGAGAAATTCAAAAACTGTCTCAAGAATTTAACGAATTTAAAGACAAAACCACCAAAGACTTAGAAACACTGAAACAAGAACTTACAGCCCTCAAAGATATGAAAAATACAGTAGAATCCCTCAGTAACAGAATGGAGCAAGCAGAAGAAAGGATTTCTGACATTGAAGATAAAGTCTTCGAACGCTCCCAATCTCTCAAAGAGGAAGAGAAATGGAGAGCAAAAACGGATCACTCACTCAGAGAGCTCTCAGATAATTCGAAAAAAAATAACATAAGGGTTATAGGAATTTCGGAGACTGATGACGTGGCAGCCAAGGACACAGAGGCCCTTCTACATGAAATTATGAAAGAAAATTTTCCAGACATGCCTAGAGAATCTGAAATTCAGATAGCAGACAGCTTCAGAACCCCAGCACGATTCAACCCCAATAAGCCATCTCCCAGACATATCATAATTAGCTTCACTAAAGTTAACATGAAAGAGAAGATTCTCAAAGCAGCCCGGCGAAAGAAAACTATAACGTACAAAGGTAAGAATATTAGAATAACTGCAGATCTCTCTGCTGAAACTTTTCAAGCAAGAAGAGGCTGGTCATCAAATTTTAATCTCCTAAAGCAAAAAAACTTTCAACCCAGGATCTTGTATCCAGCTAAACTGAGTTTCATCTATGATGGAGAAATTAAATACTTCAATGACATTCATATGTTGAAAAAATTTGCCATAAGTAAACCAGCTCTTCAGGATGTTCTCAGACCTATCCTCCACAATGACCAACCCAATCCTATACCACAAAAGTAAACTCACTCAGAAACTTCGGATCAAACTCCAACTTCCACACTGGCGAAAGGATTAAAAATGTCCACTGGACCTTTGAAAAACTCGATACCCAAAATTCCACCAGACTTATCCTTACTCTCCATCAATGTGAATGGCTTAAACTGTCCTCTAAAGAGGCATAGGTTAGCTGACTGGATACAAAAACTTAAGCCAGATATTTGTTGCATACAAGAGTCACATCTCAACTTAAAAGACAAATACAGACTCAGGGTGAAAGGATGGTCATCCATATTTCAGGCAAATGGTAATCAGAAAAAAGCAGGTGTTGCAATTTTATTTGCAGATACAGTAGGCTTTAAACCATCAAAAGTAAGGAAGGACAAGAATGGTCACTTCATATTTGTTAAGGGTAATACTCAATATGACGAGATCTCAATTATTAATATCTATGCACCCAACCAGAATGCACCTCAATTTATAAGAGAAACTCTAACAGACATAAGTAACTTGATTTCCTCCAGCTCCATAATCGTTGGAGATTTCAACACTCCCTTGGCAGTGTTGGATCGATCCTCTAGAAAGAAGCTGAGCAAAGAAATCTTAGATTTAAACCTAACCATCCAATATTTAGATTTAGCAGACATCTACAGAACATTTCATCCCAACAAAACTGAATACACATACTTCTCATCAGCCCACGGAACTTACTCCAAAATTGATCACATTTTAGGTCACAAGGCTAACCTCAGTAAATTTAAAGGAATAGAAATTATTCCATGCATCTTCTCGGACCACCATGGAATAAAACTTGAACTGAGTAACAACAGGAATCTGCATACCCATACAAAAACATGGAAGTTAAATAACCTTATGCTGAATGACAGCTGGGTCAGAGATGAGATTAAGAAAGAAATCACCAATTTTTTGGAACAAAATGACAATGAAGACACAAGCTATCAGAACCTCTGGGACACTGCAAAGGCAGTTCTAAGAGGGAAATTTATAGCACTGCAAGCCTTCCTCAAGAGAACGGAAAGAGAGGAAGTTAACAACTTAATGGGACATCTCACGCAACTGGAAAAGGAAGAACATTCCAACCCCAAACCCAGTAGAAGAAAAGAAATAACCAAAATTAGAGCAGAATTAAATGAAATTGAAAACAAAAGAATAATACAACAGATCAATAAATCAAAAAGCTGGTTTTTTGAAAAGGTCAATAAAATAGATAAACCTCTGGCCAACCTAATCAGGAAAAAAAGAGTAAAATCTCTAATATCATCAATCAGAAACAACAAAGACAAAATAACCACAGACTCATCAGAAATCCAAAAAATCCTTAATGAATATTACAAGAAACTTTATTCTCAGAAATATGAAAATCTGAAGGAAATAGACCGATACTTGGAAGCACGCCACCTTCCAAGACTTAACCAGAATCAAGTGGAAATGTTGAACAGACCCATATCAAGTTCCGAAATAGCATCAACTATACAAAACCTCCCTAAAAAGAAAAGCCCGGGACCAGATGGTTTCACGTCAGAATTCTACCAAACCTTTAAAGAGGAATTAGTACCTATATTACTCAACCTGTTCCAAAATGTAGAAAAAGAAGGAAGACTACCCAACACGTTCTATGAAGCAAATATCACCCTGATCCCCAAACCAGGAAAAGACCCAACAAGAAAAGAAAATTATAGACCAATATCACTAATGAATATAGATGCAAAAATATTCAACAAGATCCTAACAAACAGAATCCAGCAACACATCAAACAAATTATATATCATGACCAAGTTGGTTTTATCCCAGGGTCTCAAGGCTGGTTCAATATACGTAAATCTGTAAATGTAATTCAGCACATAAACAAATTAAAAAAGAAAGACCATATGATTCTCTCAATTGATGCAGAAAAAGCTTTTGATAATATCCAGCATCCCTTCATGATCAGAACACTCAAGAAAATTGGTCTAGAAGGGACTTTTCTTAAACTGATAGAGGCTATCTACAGCAAACCCACAGCCAATATCATATTGAATGGAGTTAAATTGGAATCATTTCCACTCAGATCAGGAACCAGACAAGGCTGCCCATTGTCTCCATTGCTTTTCAACATTGTAATGGAAGTTTTAGCCACCGCAATTAGGGAAGAAAAGGCGATCAAGGGTATTCATATAGGGTCAGAAGAGATCAAACTCTCGCTCTTCGCAGATGATATGATTGTGTATCTGGAAAACACTAGGGACTCTACTACAAAACTCCTAGAAGTGATCAAGGAATACAGCAGCGTCTCAGGTTACAAAATCAACATTCCTAAATCGGTAGCCTTTATATACACCAACAACAGTCAAATTGAAAAAGTAGTTAAGGACTCTATCCCATTCACAGTAGTGCCAAAGAAGATGAAATATTTGGGAATTTACCTAACAAAAGACGTGAAAGATCTCTATAAAGAGAACTATGAAACTCTAAGAAAAGAAATAGCCGAAAATGTTAACAAATGGAAAAACATACCATGCTCATGGCTAGGAAGAATCAACATTATCAAAATGTCCATACTACCCAAAGCAATATATAATTTCAACGCACTCCCTATTAAAGCTCCACTGTCATATTTTAAAGATCTTGAAAAAACATTACTTCGTTTTATATGGAATCAGAAAAAACCTCGAATAGCCAAGACATTACTCAGAAATAAAAACAAAACAGGAGGAATCACACTACCAGACCTCAGACTTTACTACAAATCGATAGTGATCAAAACAGCATGGTATTGGCACAAAAACAGAGAAGTAGATATCTGGAATAGAATAGAGAACCAAGAGATGAATCCAGCTACTTACCGCTATTTGATTTTTGACAAGCCAATTAAAAACATTCAGTGGGGAAAAGATTCCCTATTTAACAAATCGTGCTGGGTGAACTGGCTGGCAACCTGCAGAAGACTGAAATCGGACCCAAACCTTCACCATTAACGAAGATAGACTCTCATTGGATTAAAGATTTAAACTTAAGACATGAAACTATAAAAATACTAGAGGAGAATGCAGGGAAAACCCTTGAAGAAATTGGTCTGGGTGAGTATTTCATGAGGAGAACCCCCCGGGCAATTGAAGCAGCTTCAAAAATACACTACTGGGACTTGATCAAACTAAAAAGCTTCTGCACAGCTAAGAACACAGTAAGCAGAGCAAGCAGACAGCCCTCAGAATGGGAGAAGATATTTGCAGGGTATAACTCTGACAAAGGTTTAATAACCAGAATCCACAGAGAACTCAAACGCATCAGCAAGAAAAAAACAAGGGATCCCATCGCAGGCTGGGCAAGGGATTTGAAGAGAAACTTCTCTGAAGAAGACAGGCGCACGGCCTTCAGACATATGAAAAAATGCTCATCATCTTTAATCATCAGAGAAATGCAAATCAAAACTACTTTGAGATATCATCTAACTCCAATGAGACTAGCCTATATCACAAAATCTCAAGACCAGAGATGTTGGCGTGGATGCGGAGAAAAGGGAACACTTCTGCACTGCTGGTGGGAATGCAAATTAATACATTCCTTTTGGAAAGATATATGGAGAACACTCAGAGATCTAAAAATAGATCTGCCATTCAATCCTGTAATTCCTCTGCTGGGCATATACCCAGAAGACCAAAAATCACAACATAACAAAGATATTTGTACCAGAATGTTTATTGCAGCCCAATTCATAATTGCTAAGTCATGGAAAAAGCCCAAGTGCCCATCGATCCACGAATGGATTAATAAATTGTGGTATATGTATACCATGGAATACTATGCAGCCTTAAAGAAAGATGGAGACTTTACCTCTTTCATGTTTATATGGATGGAGCTGGAACATATTCTTCTTAGTAAAGTATCCCAAGAATGGAAGAAAAAATACCCAATGTACATAGCCCTACTATGAAACTAATTTGGGACTCTCACATGAAAGCTATAACCCAGCTACAACTTAACAATAGGGGGAAGTGGGAAAGGGGGGGGTGGGTAGAGGGAGGGGAATCGGTGGGATCACACCTGTGGTGCATATTACAGGGGTATTTGCGAAACTTGGTAAATGTAGAATATAAATATTTTGGCACAGTAACTGAGATAACGCCGGAAAGGCTATGTTAACCACTGGGATAAAAATGTGTCAAATGGTTTATGAAGTGAGTGTATGATGCCCCATAATCATATCATTGTATACACTTATGATTTAATAAAAAAATTAAAAAAAAAAAAGTTGTTAACTTCCTCTCTTTCCGTTCTCTAGAGGAAGGCTTGCAGTGCTATAAATTTCCCTCTTAGAACTGCCTTTGCAGTGTCCCAGAGATTCTGATAGTTTGTGTCTTCATTGTCATTTTGTTCCAAAAAATTGGTGATTTCTTTCTTAATCTCATCTCTGACCCAACTATCATTCAGCATAAGGTTATTTAACTTCCATGTTTTTGTATTGGTATGCAGATTCCTGTTGTTACTCAATTCAAGTTTTATTCCATGATGGTCCGAGAAGATGCATGTAATAATTTCTATTCCTTTAAATTGACTGAGGTTAGACTTGTGACCTAAAATGTGATCAATTTTGGAGTAAGTTCCGTGGGCTGATGAGAAGTATGTGTATTCAGGTTTGTTGGGATGAAATGTTCTGTAGATGTCTGCTAAATCTAAATCATGCGTGGTTAGGTTTAAATCTAAGATTTCTTTGCTCAGCTTCTTTCTGGAGGATCGATCCAACACTGCCAAGGGAGTGTTGAAATCTCCAACGATTATGGAGCTGGAGGAAATCAAGTTACTCATGTCTGTTAGAGTTTCTCTTATAAATTGAGGTGCATTCTGGTTGGGTGCATAGATATTAATAATTGAGATCTCGTCATATTGAGTATTACCCTTAACAAATATGAAGTGACCATTCTTGTCCTTCCTTACTTTTGATGGTTTAAAGCCTACTGTATCTGCAAATAAAATTGCAACACCTGCTTTTTTCTGATTACCATTTGCCTGAAATATGGATGACCATCCTTTCACCCTGAGTCTGTATTTGTCTTTTAAGTTGAGATGGGACTCTTGTATGCAACAAATATCTGGCTTAAGTTTTTGTATCCAGTCAGCTAACCTATGCCTCTTTAGAGGACAGTTTAAGCCATTCACATTGATGGAGAGTAAGGATAAGTCTGGTGGAATTTTGGGTATCGAGTTTTTCAAAGGTCCAGTGGACATTTTTAATCCTTTCGCCAGTGTGGAAGTTGGAGTTTGATCCGAAGTTTCTGAGTGAGTTTACTTTTGTGGTATAGGATTGGGTTGGTCATTGTGGAGGATAGGTCTGAGAACATCCTGAAGAGCTGGTTTACTTATGGCAAATTTTTTCAACATATGAATGTCATTGAAGTATTTAATTTCTCCATCATAGATGAACTCAGTTTAGCTGGATACAAGATCCTGGGTTGAAAATTTTTTTGCTTTTGGAGATTAAAAGTTGATGACCAGCCTCTTCTTGCTTGAAAAGTTTCAGTAGAGAGATCTGCAGTTATTCTAATATTCTTACCTTTGTACGTTATAGTTTTCTTTCGCCGGGCTGCTTTGAGAATCTTCTCTTTCATGTTAACTTTAGTGAAGCTAATTATGATATGTCTGGGAGATGGCTTATTGGGGTTGAATCGTGCTGGGGTTCTGAAGCTGTCTGCTATCTGAATTTCAGATTCTCTAGGCATGTCTGGAAAATTTTCTTTCATAATTTCATGTAGAAGGGCCTCTGTGCCCTTGGCAGCCACTTCATCAGTCTCCGAAATTCCTATAACTCTTATGTTGTTTTTTTTCGAATTATCTGAGAGCTCTCTGAGTGAGTGATCTGTTTTTGCTCTCCATTTCTCTTCCTCTTTGAGAGATTGGGAGCGTTCGAAGACTTTATCTTCAATGTCAGAAATCCTTTCTTCTGCTTGCTCCATTCTGTTACTGAGGGATTCTACTGTATTTTTCATATCTTTGAGGGCTGTAAGTTCTTGTTTCAGTGTGTCTAAGTCTTTGGTGGTTTTGTCTTTAAATTCGTTAAATTCTTGAGACAGTTTTTGAATTTCTCCTCGAATTCCTAATTCCATTTTATTAATCTTGTCTGCAAACCAAATTGTGAATTCGACTTCTGACATCTCAGCCAGTTGTTTATGAATGGGATCTTCAATCACATCTGACGTATCTTTTCTTGGGGGGGTTGATCTATTCTGGTTATTCATGTTACCAGAGTTTTTCCGCTGATTCCGCCCCATGGTTTACTCCCTTTGGTTTTTCCCCTGGGGTTTTATCGAGGGCCCGTACAGTGTTGTGGCCTGAGAAACTGTTGCCCTATCTGGTGTGGTGGAGCAAAGTGGTTCTGTCTTGTTTTCAGCTGGTTTCTGTTCGATCCTATTGCAACTTCTACTCTGGCTTGAAGTCTCAGCTGTGTGGAAAAATCAGCAATTAAGTCACCCCGCCTGCCCACCTCTGGCCCCAGTTGGAAAAGGAGAATCAAACCTTCCTACAATCGCACACCCAGGGCACCACCTGAAAAGTCCTCAGTCTATTAGCCCAGTTCAAAAGGTCCGAATCAACTGTCTCAATCGGCACTTGTCTGGGGTGGAAGGGTTCAAGAGGTCTCTGGGAACTGGATCACAGGGGCCTGGTGACTCCTCTGACACAGCTCACCCCAGTGCAGCGTGGAGTCAGGAGGAGCCACCCCGCAAACAGAGCAGTCTGGGAAGGTTGACGTCTCCTTCCCCACTTTGCCCCTCCGTCGGACCCAGTCACTGGTATCTCTGCAGATGGCTAACCCAGTTGCCTGCAGTGAACAGACACTCCAGGGGTTTGCACCTGCCTGAATCGCAAGGAAGTCTGCCAGGCCCCCGCAGACTGCCGCTATCTAGCAGGAGGAGATGGGGCCTGACATCTTTGAGTGTTTGATGCAGGTGATGGGAAGGAGGTGTTCACTCAGGCTTAGCCCCGTCCCTGATGGATGCTTCTAACAGAACAGAACAGAACAGACAACTTTGTGAGGTTCTGTCTCTGTTCCTGTCGTCGCCTACAGGAGACGGGCTGTTTTGAGTTCAAACGTCTTTGCTGCTGGAGAATTGCGTCTGAACACCTCTCTGGGTCGGCCCCGCCCTGGAGGCTTCCTGGTTTGTGAGCCGTGTCACCGGTGGCCTCCTCTGGTTGCCCAGGGAGACAGGGGGTGTGGCCTCAGAATATCCAGAAGTGAGCGTTCTGCCGTTAAAGAAAAAACGGCTGTTGATCTACCTCCAGGGAACTGCTGCTCTGGTGTGGGCACTCAGGCGACCCTTTTCTTCTCTGTCCCGCGCCCCAGAGTCAGCACTGAGCGGCCGCAGTTTGTGCTGGGTCCACACCCCTTAAGAGATCCCCCAAGAATCAGAACTCTTGGGGGATGGGCCCCCAGACCCCGATTGGGAGTGGGGCTGGGGGAAGCTAGAGTTTCATTCAGTTTTACGCAACACTACGGTCCGGGGAGGGCTCCTGCACTGCACTGCAGGGAAGTGCTGCCAAGGCTTGATTTCCCCTCAGCAGAGTGCCCTCTCCTCGCTCACATGTCCCGGAGTCAGCGCTGACCTGACGCAGCTCAGGCACTGTGCACTCCCCTCGAGAAATCACCCAAGGATCCGAACTCCGGGGGGATAGGCCCTCAGACCCCAAGTGAGAGTAGGGGTTCTCAGCTCTCAGCGGGGAGGCCAGAGTCTGATTCAGTCTTGGGCCCCCTATGCCCGGGGAGGGTTGGTGCACTGCACCGCAGGGAAGTGCCGCCAAGGCTTGATTTCCCCTCAGCAGAGTGCCCTCTCCTCGCTCACGTATCCCAGAGTCACCGCTGACCTGACGCAGCTCAGGCACTGTGCACTCCCCTCGAGAAATCACCCAAGGAGCCGAACTCCTGGGGGATAGGCCCTCAGACCCCGAGTGAGAGTAGGGGTTCTCAGCTCTCAGCGGGGAGGCCAGAGTCTTATTCAGTCTTGGGCCCCGTATGCCCGGGGAGGGTTGGTGCACTGCACCGCAGGGAAGTGCCGCGAGGCGTGACTCCCCCTCAGCCCGGTGCCCTCTCCTCACTCGGCGCGCCTCAGAGTCAATGCTGACCAGTCGCAACTCGGGGACTGTCCACTCCCCTTGAGAAATCACCCAAGGATCCGAAGTCCTGGGGGACAGGCCTCCAGACCTCAGTGGGCGGGAGGGGAGCGCCGGGGATTCAGGGTTGCCGGCAAAGGATTCCCAAAGTTTTATTCAGCCCTATGTCCGGCAGGAGAACACCACGGCACCCCAGTAGGGGAGGTAGGTCCAGTTTTTAGAAGGTCTCTCGCGTGGAGTGTAGTGGGAGGGCCTTTAATTTCTGCCCGCTTGTTCAATTTTGGGGCTCTAGAGCCGGTCTCATGGGGGAGGGGGACTCCCGTCTGCTTGGTGGTGGATTTTGTACCTTTTGTTTGCATCCTTCTGATCACAACTTGCCTCAGCGGTGTTGATGTGTGTTCTTCAGCCTTCTCTCTTGGTGAGGCTCAAGTCCACCAGGATACTTACTAAATTCCTATCCCTTAACTCTCCTTCTGGACGGGAGCCTTTGTTGAAAGCTGGCTTCAGTCCGCCATCTTGTCTCCCCTCCCCGGTTCTATCCTTTAATTTCTGAGTTCTTACTTTGCTGCTGATCCATTGTGGTTGTCAGTGTGCAGAACAGGTTGAAGTATTTCCTGTAGAGCTGGTCTTGTTGTGGCGATTTCCTCAATGTTTGTATATCCGTAAATGATTTGATTTCTCCGTCAATTTTGAAGCTTAGCTTAGCAGGGTACAGAATTCTGGGCTGGAAATTGTTCTGTTTAAGTAGATTAAAGGTAGATGACCATTTTCTTCTTGCTTGAAAGGTTTCATTAGATAAGTCTGTGGTCAATCTGATGGTTTTGCCCCTGTAGGTCAA
Organism: Nycticebus coucang; assembly: GCF_027406575.1. Taxonomy (NCBI): domain Eukaryota; kingdom Metazoa; phylum Chordata; class Mammalia; order Primates; family Lorisidae; genus Nycticebus; species Nycticebus coucang. The sequence continues at coordinate 66,112,708 of NC_069804.1, forward strand.
CTGGCGCTTATTCCTGGCAGCTTCCAGAATCTTTTCTTTTGTCTTGACTTTGGACAGGTTCATCACAATGTGTCTTGGAGAAGCTCGGTTAGAGTTGAGGCGACCTGGGGTCCGATAGCCCTCTGAAAGCAGTGTGTCAGAATCTTTGGTGATATTTGGGAAATTTTCTTTTATAATATTCTCTAGTATGGCTTCCATTCCTCTGGGCCATTCTTCTTCCCCTTCTGGAATTCCTATAACTCGTATGTTGGTACACTTCATAAAGTCCCATAATTCTGAAAGTGAATATTCTGCTTTCTCTCTCTTCTTTTCTGCCTCTTTTACTATCTGAGTTATCTCAAAAACTTTGTCTTCTACCTCTGAAATTCTTTCTTCTGCATGGTCTAACCTGTTGCTGATACTTTCCATTGCATCTTTAAGTTCCCTGCTTGACTGTTTCATTTCCTTCAGCTCTGCTATATCCTTTTTATATTCTTCATATCATTCTTCTCTGATTTGATTCTGTTTTTGGATTTCCTTTTGGTTATTTTCCACGTTATTAGCAGTTTCCTTCCTTGTTTCCATCATTTCTTTCATTGTTTTCAACATGTGTATTCTAAATTCCCCTTCTGTCATTCCTAACATTTCTTTATAGGTGGAATCCTCTGCAGTAGCTACCTCATGGTCCCTTGGTGGGGTTGTTCTGGACTGATTCTTCATGTTGCCTGGAGTTTTCTGCTGATTCTTCCTCATGGGTGATTTCTTTTATCTGTTTCCTTGCCCTAATTTTCGTTTCACTTCCTCTTACTCTTTAAGTTCTTGTGCCTGTGGACTAAGGGTTACAGGATCAGAAGGGTGAGAAGGTTTAAGAGCAAAAAAGGGATTAAAGAAAGGAGGACAGAGTGATAAGAAAAAAAAAGAAAAATAGAGAAAGGAGAGGGGGTGGGTAAAAGGAATATTGACAAAAAGAAGAAAGGCACAGAAAGAGGGAGACAGAGCAATATAGGTGTGCAGTAGGGTACTTTGATACAACCTTAAAAAAAAAAAACACCTTCTGGTGGTGCCCAGTTGGGTGGTTCCCTTGAGGTCAGCAGCTCTTTGCTAACCTGATCAGACACAGTACCCCACCTCCACCAAGTAGAGAGGAAAGACAAACATGCTATAAATCAAACCAAAACAAGCAAACAGAAAACTTTATGTGATAAAATTGGCTGGAAAAACCAAATAATAGCGGTAGAAACACTAACAAAAATGAAGTTCTAATTATTTTAATAGGCAGCAATGGTAAATTATCATTAAACTAGAAATATTGAGAAAGAAAAAGGATCTGTATGGAAAAGGTTGAACTTAAAAAACAAAACAACAATCCACAACATCAAAATAAACAAACAACAACAACAACAAAAAAAGAAACCAAAAAAAAAAAAAAACACAACCAAAAACAAAGCAGTATATATATGTTATTGAATATTGTCTGGGCAACACATGGTCTTCTGGGGTATGAGATGTTAATCACAGTTCTGATATGACTGGAGGCTGCTAGTTTCTCAACCCCCAGCCGGTAGACATCCTAAATCTCTCTTCAGCCCACTTAAAAGGCACTTTGAACTTATTCACTTACTGAGCAGAAGCTTTCTCAGGGAAGTGCTTGTCACTGGAATCACTGCTGAAGTGGCTATCCACTTACCCTGTGTGTAAAAACTGGTCTCCCTCTGCCCCCAAGCATTAGGGTTGCAAGGCGGCTCAGACCCCACCCATAGGCTACTTGGTCACTGGGTTACCAGCTCCCACCCAATTCCAGCTCTGGGACCCTGAGGGCGGAGCTTGCTGGGTCATATCGCTCACAATGTCTGCCTGTGAACCAGAGCCAAACACTATTAGCTCTGTCTGTCTCAGCGGCTCAGACTTCGGCCCTAGACAAAGGCCATAGTTCTCTGCACTCCCGCTCAGGCTCTCCCCAAGGCAGTTCAGCTGAGTGCCAAGTCCAAAGACACCAAAACAGTTCACAGGTAAGGCCTTTCTGGTTTGCAGTCTCACTGCTACTGAACTTACAGCTGCGGGTGGGTTTAGACGGATTGAACACACGCGACCACTTGCCGGTTTTCCACTGTTTTAGTTCTCCTCTTGGGGTCCAGAATTCTCTCGCTGACTCCCTGTATCCTCTCAGGGGTGATGATAGGCAGATCCCACCAGCCAGAGATGACTGGAGTCCTATATCCCCAGACTCATGGTGCCCTGATGCAAGGAAGCTGTTACTTGGCTGCCATCTTGCTCCTCCTTGCTCAAATTATTTTTTATAAAATATGAAAAAGATAAGACAAATCACTGTCATCATTAATTAAAGTAGTAGTTTCAATATTTTGGACAGTATACGTCAAAAATTTTGAATCAGTTACTATGTTAAGGGGGAATATTAGGAAAGTCCTTTAAAATGAGTATAACAGCATACAATTCTGCCTGTTGGACTGACTTAAAAGGGGATTGCTGTATTTTATGAAGATGGCCACTAATATAGCCTGTCATTTCAAATTTGTTAGCATCTGTAAAAAAAATTCTGAGTATTGGGGATTGGATATAGGGAAACATTCTTAGGAAGGATCCATGATGTCTTTTTTAGGAATTGTAAATGTTTATCAGGAGGAAAATGAGCCTAAATAATCATCCAAATCTATTTTCCAATCTTGGGATAACAAATAAATCTGAGATCTGTTTATTTGTTAAAGGGACTATTATCTTTTTAGAATCCTGTCCAACCAATTGACGAAGCCAATGACGACCTCCAATGATCAAGCTAGCAATGTTTTGAACATAAGTCTGTAATTTTTTAGTAGCTTTATGGGGTAAAAAACACCACTCAATAAAATCTTGTGTTAATAATCCTTTAGGGGCGTGATCTGAAGGAAACACATAGAAAATGAAGTTTTGATGAGTAACAATTTGATCTAACTGTGCGTCCTGAATATTTTTCTCTAGCCATTGTAGCTCCTTCGCAGCTTCTGGAGTCAATATTCGGGGGCTATCTAATTTAGGACTTCCTTCCAATATAGAAAATAAATGTGTTGAAGAATAAGTAGGAATTACTAATGAAGAGTGGACCCAATTAATATCACCTAAAAGTTTTTGAAGTCATTTAAAGTTTTTAAAGCATCTTTCCTAATTTGTATTTTTTGAGGTATTATTTTTTGAGTTGTCCTTTTAAAACCTAAATAACTCCATGAATCAGAACTCTGAATTTTCTGAGGTGCAACGTGAAGCCCATAAGCATCAAAAAGTTGAAAAGCTTGTTTAACAATATCATTTAAAATATACTGATCTGGATGAACAAATAATATATCATCCATATAATGATTTAAAATTCCATCAGGAAATTGTGTGAAGTCAATTTCTGTAAAGGCTGTTGTACATACATTTGACACAGGTGGGGCTATTTAACATATCTTGTGGCAAAACCTGCCATTGATATCTTAATGTAGGAGAACCATTATTCAATCTTGGAACTGTAAAAGCAAACCTTTCAGAATCTTTGGGAGTCAAAGGGTTGTCAAAAAAAATAATCTTTTAAATCAACAATAATAATAAAATAATTGTGAGGCATTAAGGATGGATTAGGGAGCACCAGTTGAAGGAGTCCTAAATGTTGGATGATTGAATTCAATTTTCTCAGGTCTGTCAACATCCTCCATCATCCTTATTTTTTCTTAAGGACGAAGATGGAGGAGTTCCAGGGGTATAAAGATGGGACAATATGATTAAATTTTAATTGCTCATCAACTAATTGATGAAGCGCGTCTAACTTCTTCTTAGGGAGGGACACTGCTCAACCCAAATGGAGGTATCAGATTTCCATGAAAGTAGAATGGTGAGGTGCTTTACAGCGGCCCCTATGGTAAATCCTGCAGAGAAACAGGAAAGTCAAGACCTGAATGGTCTTTTCCTATTCTAACAGTTTCTAATGGTTTTGGAGTAAAACTTTGAGAAGAATAAAATCCCACATCAAACATCATATTCTTTGCAGCAGAAGAGATCATGGGGATAGATAACATGGCCTCCCATTGTTTTAATATGTCTCTTCCTCACAAAGTAATTGCTATGTGAGCCACATAAGGTTTTATTTTAGCTGGCTGCCCTTCAGGTCCTTGACATGACAATGTCTCAGTGCTTTGTTCAATATCTGACATTGTTCCAAGACCGACAAAGGTAGCCTTTAATGTGTTGTTTTGGACACTGGTGAGGCCAAGCAAAAGAAGGTATTATACATTCATTGGCTCCAGTGTCAACTAGACCCTGTATTTTAGTACCACCAAAAAATGTAACCTGGAATCAGTGCTGGGAATCAATTAAAAAGGCATGCCAAAAAACATGAGTTCCAGTGCTGCCCAAGCCACCCTCTCTTTTAATTGATGTAGCTTTTCCTTTGTGATAAGGCAAAATTAAAAGCTGAGCAATGTGCTGTCCAGGGGTTAAAGTTATTGGCTGAGTAACAGAAGCAATGATAGAAATTTCACCATGATAATCAGTGTCAATGACACCACCGTGGACAGAAAGTCCTTTTAAAGAGGAACTGCTTCAGCCTAATATAATTCCAAGAGTTTCCTTGGGGACAGGCCCATGCACTCCAGTAGCCAAAATGTATGGGAGGTCATGGGGTACTAATGAAACATTGTTAACAAGTGGTACGTCAAAAGCTGCACTATTATGAGTAGCATGAAATAGCTCTGAAACAAGAAGTTTTTCAATATTTTTAGCTGGTAAAGTTTCAGGATTTTTAGCTGGTGAAGAATCAGCTCTCACAGACTTTATAGGTTGGAAGTTTCCTGGGCCTGAGTTTAAGCCTGAGTTTGAGCCTGATCTATTCCGTTGCTCACTGGATGAATCTGAATCAGTTTCCCCGTGTTGTTTGAATTTGAGCCCCGGGTCTGGCCCACTGGGGGAGTTTCCCAAATCTCGAGGAGGGAGAATATTACCATCTTTATCTTTTATGGATCTACATTCATTAGTCCAATGCCTCCCCTTTTTGCACCTTTGACAAACCCCCAGTGGAAGAGAGGGGTCACTAACCTTCTCTTCCTTACCTTTTCTACAATCTTTTCTAATATGCCCTGTCTTTTCACAATTATAACATTTTGGGGTACTGCGTTGTTTTATAGCAGTGGCCATATGGACTCCAATCTGATCTCCTATTATAGTTGCTTGAAAAGAACTAGACCCCACGTTTCTGCAAGCTCGAATGAACTTATCCATAGATGCATTTTCCTCATTCCTAATGCTAGACAAAATGCAGCGGCAATCATCATTAGCATTTTCATAAGCAAGGGAAAGTAATAACATATCTTGTGTGGCAGTACCTGGAATTGAACACTTGATGGAAGAGCGGAGGCATGCAAGAAACTCAGCATATGGCTCATTAGTCCCCGTTAAGATTTTTGTAAAAAATTGTCCACCTCCAGGCTCCTCAAGCTGAGCCCAAGCATGCATGAAAATATCTCTGATATGAAAACAAACCTGCTCAGGAAGGTTAATTTGCCTTTGATAGCGGCAGAAGATTCCCATTCCAATTAATTGATCATAAGCAACATTTGGGTTCCTTTCATGTCATTTATGTGCCTCATTTCTCCACCAAGAGCAAAATTGTAAATATTGAGCTGGGGAAAGGGCAGTTTTGGCAATCCTTTCCCAATCCCTAGGAGTTAGAAGCTGATCCCCACAATATGATCTTAAAAGGCCTTGGATGTAAGGAGCATTGGACCCATATGTGGTAACAGCAACCTTTAAGGTCTTAAGAAATTTTAAATCTACTTTTGCATATCATATATTTAATCCTCATCCTCCAAGTTAGTCACATGGGAAAGAGGCATAATCAATCCACAGTTCCAGCTATGAGAGCTGGATTCTTCCAAGAAAATATCAGGCTCTGCAAGAATTTTAATATCTTTTGGGCTGGGAATTGCTGCTTGCCCAGTCAATCTGATTTCCATCAGGCTTTTATACTCACATGTAGGAGCATTTGGAATGGGCACTTGGGTAACTGGATAAAAATGTTCCCTTAATCCTTCCGGAGAAGGGGGGCAAGAGCACAAAGATTTGGGACACTCAGGAGGAGGAGGGAGAAACATCTTAATCAGAGGATGTGGGGGAGGGTTAGGAGGTTTCTGCTTAATACTATTAATAAGTTCATTACATTCCTGCAAAAAAACCCTTCAAATTAGTCATTTTATCTTGCAAGGACTGAGTAGAGGAAGAAACGGCTGCTTCCCCTTTATCATGTTCATCTGAAGAGGAATCATTATCAACAACTGAATCCTTAATTGCATTACTAACTGTAAGCTTACTAATATCAGGTTCAGGTTTGTCATAAGCATGAGGGGAATGACGACGCACTTGTCCTTTTGCATCACTGGGAAAAGTTTGCAAAGCTATAGTAATTAAATTATTCACAGTCCAAATGTCTTTATCGATATTATTCCCTTACTGGTGAAACTTCTTTATATCCTGCCCAATATCTTCCCAAATAGTCAAATTTAATTGATTTTTAGAGTCAGGAGAAAACCAATAACAACATTTCTGAATGGTAGCAAAAAGACGGTGAAAGGACTGAGTTCTAGTTGACACTCCCATGGAATCCAATAAAGATCGCAACAACTGAATGTATTCATCAATGGTAGATACTGAATTTCCCATTATGTTCCCTTAAATATTCTTTTGCTGAGAGTCCTGGGTATCTACAACCCAGTAGTAGACATTTGGTTCCGCTCATTCCCAGTGTTCTTACCTTAAGGTCGGTGATCAGAGATCCAGTAGACAGTCGACCAGGTTTGGTCCAGCCAAAGACCCTGCTTGCTGTGCCAAATGTTGTTGCCCACTAGCCTAGTCAGTGACATGGAGGAAAGCACCACAGACGGAATGATTGATTTGCAAAGGGAAGACTGAGGCTCAGTCAGACACTCAGAAACAACCCATTTTTATTCAATCACTTATATATCCAAACTCATCAGATAAAAATAACCAAAAGTAAAGAACAAATGGAATAATTGAAAACTGCCATACAGATTCCTCCTCAGCATAAATGTTACAAAGCATGTACACATCATTTCTAATTCTGGGATGTTTAACTTAAAGATAAACCACAAGGACACCAGGCTGTCTGTTCTGTTTGCCTATTTCTCTCAAAGATTAAATGAAACTTTTTGTGTAACTTGAAGTTAGGGAATGAACTGCAACAGCCCATTGCCCCAGGCTGGTGCTCAATCTCCAGCTGTAACTTGGCAGAGCCCTCTGGGATTCTTTTCTCAAGGCACAACTGCCAGCTTGGATTAGCAAGACTGTTTCAGCAAGCAGGAAGGAATTAACCCCTGAGTCTCTGCTGTTTCAGCAAGTAGGGAGAAATTAACCCTCGAGTCTCACTTCTAGCCGAAAATAGAGTTTTCCCTTCTCAGGGCCTTGCACATATGAGACTAAGCCACCATTCTGGGGTACAGGGGACAGTGCCTCTTCAATGGCCTGAGTTATTGTATTCATTCAGTGAAAGTGTAGCTTTGTAGAGGAGAATTTAATCTATTCACATTTATTTTTTATCCATCTCATTTTTCAAAGTTCCAGGACACATTTTTAACCCTTTCAATATTGTAAAACCTATAGTTGTGTTCTTAAATTCTGGGTCAGTTTACTATATTTCCTGGAAATCTTATCTATTTATGTCAAATTTACTTAACATATGATGGATTTCAGTAAGGTATTTGATTTCTCCATCACACGTGAAACTCAGTTTATCTGGATGCGGGATCCTGGGCTGAAAGTTGTTTTGTTTTAGAAGGTTGAAGTTGGATTATGATTTTATTTTGGTTTGAAATGTTTCAGCTGAAAGACCTTCAGTCATCCTGATATTTTTCCCTTTGTAGGTAATATTTTTATTACATCTGGCTGCTTGCAGGATTTGTTCCTTCATTTTAACTTTGGAAAAGTTAATTACAACATGTCTAGCAAATGCTTTATTTGGATTGAGTCTTGCAGGGTTTCTAAAACTGTCTAGTATCTGAATTTCAGTATTTCTTGCCATGCTTGGGAAATTCTCCTTCATAATATCTTGGAGTAGAGCATCTGTGCCTTTAGGATCATCCTCTTCTCCTTCAAGAAGCCCTATAATTCAGATGTTTGATCTTTTTTAATGGTCCCACAACTCTCTCAGGAAATGTTATGTTCTTTTCTTCCATTTTTTTCTACCTCTTTGATTGCTTGGGACCATTCAAAAGCTTTGCCTTTAATTTCTGAAATCCTTTTTTCTGCCTGTTCAGCTCTATTACTGACGGACTCTACTACATTTCAAAGCTTCACAAATGCTTTTTTCACTTCCTTGAGCTCTGGTATATTTTTTCTCCTTCTGTCCATATCTTTGGTGACTTTGCATTTAAATTTATGAATTTCATGAGACAACTTTTTAACTACTCTTTGCATTTCTATTTACATCTTTTCCACCATTGTATTCATTTTATTTGCCATACATATTCTGAATTCTTTTTCTGACATATCAGCCATTTCTCCATGGATGGTATTTTCTGTTGTATCTCCTTTGTCATTCCTTTGGGAAGTTGATTTATTCTGATTATTAATGTTGCCAGAGTTCTTCCACTGGTTGCTTGCCATGACTATATTCTGATCCTTGGAAATTAAAAACAAAGGTGTGAAACTGGATTGGGAGCACCAGGAACCAGAGCTAAGAAGGTCTTCACCTATGATCTGGAGCTTGTTACTGTGGCTTTCTCCCTACAGCCTTATAAAGTTCTTTGTCAGATCTGCAGCCAGATACTCTGAGGACTGGCTTTGTGAGATAACACAAATTGGCTCTATCTTGATGCAAGCCTGCCTCTACCCGATCATAATCAGTTGCAGTATTGTGCTGAAATCTCATTTGGGGAAAGATAAAAGCACCTGCAGTGCCCCATCCAACTCTGGCAGTAGCTGGAGAAGTAGAATCTGTCCACCCCTGCTTAACTTCAGAGGGTCCCCGGATGGACAACCCAGTTCAAAAGTTCCAATCAGATTGTCCCAGACAGTACAAACACTGCTTACCCAAAAGAGTTTAAAGGCTCATGTATCTACCGGAAAGCAGAAATCATCAAAAAGATCCATCTGCACAGTCTTGAGGTTCTGGTGTACAGTCTCCTCTGGTGAGCAGAGAAGTCAGGAGAAATCCCTGCCAAAGTTAGAACTGGGGCATAAGCACTTCCAGGCCTGCCACTAATTCAAACCATGCACCATCTCTGTGCATGTCTCTGTCTCCCTGAACATATGTCTCCCAGTACCCCCACACCCACATGTACTACTCTTTCTGCACTGCTGTTTGCCCAGGCCTCTCAGCAAATTCACCAAACACTCCAGGTTATGTAGTGGGCAGACCTTCAGGCAGTCAGGATAGGGAGTAAAGGTGAACTGTATGTTAAGAATTTTAGGGAAAATATTTGTTTGGTTTTGTGGGGGGCAGGATGATGTCTAGACTCAGATGAGGGACTCCCCTGGAGGAGGATGACAAGGGTTTAGTGGCTCTCTCCTATGGGGTAATGTGAGAGGTCCTTTGTTCCATGCTTGGTTACAGAGAGCGCTCTGCAAGTCTCCAGCTTGGGGTAGGGAGTCTCCCATCCTTTTGTCAATGGGTTTATACCTGTTCTTTGTTGTCTTTCTTCCTCTTTCTTGGAGTTGCAGCTTATCTCAGCAGAGATGATATGCATTTTTATATCTTCTTTCCATGCTCAGCTCCCCAACTTCAACTTCATTGAGTTCACCTCTGTCCAAACTGTCTCCCTCTAGACAGGAGACTTGGGTGGAAGCTGCTTCTAGTCAGCCATCTTCCTCACTCCCCACTTAAAGTTATTTTTGATAGAATATGTATGGAGAGCCATTGGGGCTTGATGGCCTGGACTCCAAGTACATATCCTCAATATTGCCAAGGCTTTTTTTGTTGGATTTTTTTCTGGGTCAACTATCAGGCCAGCTGTAGTCAAGGTTAGTGTTACACCTAAAAGCAATTGTGAAATAATACATACATTCGTCCTTATGAACTAACTATATATTTTCCATATAATAGTAAATTATGGCTTCAGCATATTGTTCTCTGTCTTTAAGACTGAATCAATGAAAAGTTGGCACAGTGTGGTTATTAATCATCTTTTTTTAAAGGAAAATAATTTTTTTATTAAATCATAGTTGTGTACATTAATGCAATTATGGGGCACATGTGCTGGTTTTATACACATTTTGAAATACTTTCATCAAACTGCTCAACATGGCCTTCACCTCCTTTTCTTAGTTATTGTGTTAAGTCATTTATATTCTACACTCAGTAGATTTAACATGTATCCTTGTAAAATGCACCATAGTTGTGGTCCCATCAATTACCCTCCCTCTACCCATCCTATCTTTTTCCCTTCTATCTCCCTCTTCTTTTCCCTTCATCTTGGGCTATAGTTGGATTACAGCTTTCATATGGAAGTGTTGATGTTTATAAATTCGTTTCATATTAGGGCTGAATACATTGGATGCTTTTTCTTCCATTCTTGAGATACTTTGCTAAGAAGAATATGTTCCAGCTCCATCCATGTAAACATAAAAGAGGTAAGGTCTCTTTTTTAAGGCTGCCTAATATTCTATGGTGTATACATACCACAATTTATTAATCCATTCGTGGGTCAATGGTCACCTGCGATTCTTCCACAACTTAGTAATTATAAATCTTTTGAGGTAAAACTTTCTATTGAAAGCATTCTACAGGAGCAGCACAGTTAGAGCTGAAAACTGAAAAGGCAAACTTTTCTCTAACTGAAGGGTGTAAAGGTATTTGGAAAAAATAATCTTTAACATAAGTATCTACAAGATCATATTCTTGTGGGATCACAGCTAGATGAGGCGTGCTGGTGTGAAGAGCTCCCATAGGAATAATTCTAGGACTGACTAATCTTAAATCATGAATAGGAGTCCATTTCCCTGACTTATTTTGCAATACAGAAAATAGGCTTGCTCCACGCACTAACGGAAGGTTCAATGTGACCATCTTCCAATTGTTCTGAGACTAGATGCTGCATGTGAATTAATATCTCTCTCTTCAGTGACCATTGATCCACCTAAACCAAAGGGCCCTGTTTCCACTGCAGCCTGAGCAGTTCAGTCTCAACGGCCACTAATGAAAAGGATGCCCTAAAGTGCTTTGAACATCCCATTGAAAAAGTAAGTCACATCCCCAGACAGAAAATGGCAAATCTAAAATGTAGGGGCAGGCAGTGGGTGGCTGATTATCTGGGCTAAGGCATAGGAGAAAATTTGCACTTTGTCTAGGGCTTCTTGTTCTTCCCACATCTGAGATGGCAGTAAAAGAAACGATTTTTTCCCCCAATTTTTAGGCTTATATTTAGCTGCTATATTAGTAATATAGCAGTAAAATAGCACCAGAGTCCACAAGGCCTGTGAAAGGCCTCTGGTTAATTGTTATATTCATAAAAGGTTTTCTTTCTTTTTTTTTTTTTTTGTAGAGACAGAGTCTCACTGTACCGCCCTCAGGTAGAGTGCCGTGGCGTCACACGGCTCACAGCAACCTCTAACTCTTGGGCTTACGCGATTCTCTTGCCTCAGCCTCCCGAGCAGCTGGGACTACAGGCGCCCGCCACAACGCCCGGCTATTTTTTTGTTGCCGTTTGGCCGGGGCTGGGTTTGAACCCGCCACCCTCGGCATATGGGGCCGGCGCCCTACTCACTGAGCTACAGGCGCCGCCCAAAAGGTTTTCTTTTACTTAGTTTTGCAGCCCAAAAAATATGACTGGTTTTTCTACAGGCAACGTCATGAGATAAAAAATCTTCTATTTCAATATCACAGGGCATAAGTATCACTTCTCTAATAGTTCACCTTTACAAAGAGTTTCAGGGCTATGGATAAAAACAGTAACTTTAATGTGGCTGTCATTATCAAACCCAATTACAGCAGGGATAACTTGAAGTTTTTGTACCCCATACATTTCTGTGCCTACTATGACTCTTACTGAGCCCTAAGGTGGGGGGTCATGGAGATGAGTATGTAATTCTCGGAATTATCCAGCATGGTACAAATTTAAGTCTTCAATTAGCCAAAGAGGATGCACAAATTCTAACTGCATAGGGGGTTCATTAGACATGTATTTGGGCATACTTTTAATACAAAGATCAATTGATTCCAGGCCTTTTTGCTTCCCCTTTACTATCCCAGTCTTTGGTATTGTTTCAAGAGTAAATATTATTCCTCCTTGCATAATCTCAGCTCCATTTGGTAGGTACGGATTTATTAGACCTCCATTCTTCCATCAAGTTATTTCTGTGGGGAGTTCTTTGGAAGAGTGTTCAGGGATTGACTCCTATTGTTTTTCAGGGCACTGGAGTCCACGCTTCATTTCCAATTTAAAGGATTGCCCTGACCATCCAATTTAGAGAGGCACTGACTTGCTGAATGAAATTATTTACTATATCAAGAGAATTTGTTTTTAGGTGGGTTTTGAGAGTTATCCTTGCTACTATTAAGAGAACACATCTTATAAAAATATCCTTGTCCACAGTTAGAACATGGGTTTGGGGTTTTCAGAACAGCAACCAGGACTTCAGCTTCACCTGAGGTCATAACCTGGGCTTTATAATTCTCTGTCCCAAAGTTTTGACAGCATTTTATCATTGTTGCTAACTCAGGAGGGGTGCTTTGGCCCATTAAAGGAGCTAACACACTTTCACAATCATCATTTGCATTTTCTTATTTATTTATTTTTTTCTTTACTATTTATTTTTATTTCAGATTAATATGAGATTACAAATGATTAGGTTACATTGTTTGAGTTTCTAAGGTAAAGTTCAAGTTGTAGTTCAGCCCTTCACCCAGGAGATGTGCCATATATATACCCCTACCTTGTGCCCATATTTTTTTCTTATTAAATCATAGCTGTGTACATTAATGTAATCATGGGGCACCATACACTTAGTTCATAGACCATTTGACACATTTACATCACACTAGTTAACATAACCTTCCTGGCATTTTCTTAGTTATTTTGCTAAGACATTTACATTCCACATTTACTAAGTTTCACGTATACCCTTGTAAGATGCACCGCAGGTGGAATCCTATCAATCCCACTTCCTCTACCACCTCCCCGCTCCCTCCCCACCCTTGACCCCTTCCCCCTATTCTCAGTTTGCAACTGGGTTATAGCTTTCATGTGAAGGTCCTAAATTAGTTTCATAGTAGGGGTGAGTACATTGGGTACTTTTCCTTCCATTCTTGATACACTTTACTAAGAAGAATATGTTCCAGCTCCATCCATGTAAACATGAAAGAGGTAAAGTCTCCATCTTTCTTTAAGGCTCCATAGTATTCCATGGTGTACATATACCACATTAATCCATTCTCGGATCAATGGGCATTTGGGCTTTTTCCATGACTTAGCAATTATGAATAGGGCTGGAATAAACATTCTGGTACAAATATCTTTATTGTGATTTGATTTTTGGTCTTCTGGGTATATGCCCAGTAGAGGAATTACAGGATTGAAAGGCATGTCTATTTTTTGATCTCTAAGTGTTCTCCATATATCTTTCCAAAAGGAATGTATTAATTTGCATTCCCACTGGCAGTGTAAAAGCGTTTCTTTGCTTTACATCCACGCCAACATCTCTGGTCTTGGGATTTTGTGGTATAGGCTAGTCTCACTGGGGTTAGAAGATGACAAAGTAGTTTTGATTTGCATTTCTCTGATGATTAAAGATGATGAGCATTTTTTCATATGTCTGAAGGGCGCGCCTCTGTCTTCTTCAGAGAAGTTTCTCTTCAAGTCCCTTGCCCAGCCTGTGATGGGATCTCTTGTTTTTTTTTTTTTTCTTGCTAATGCATTTGAGTTCTCTGTGGATTCTAGTTATTAAACCTTTGTCGGAGACATAACCTGCAAATATCTTCTCCCATTCTGAGGGCTGCCTGATTGCTTTACTTACTGTGTTCTTGGCTTTGCAGAAGCTTTTTATTATTTTTTTTTTTTTTTTTTTTTTTTGTGATGTATTTGTTTTTTTTTTTTTTTTTTAATTTTTTTATTAAATCATAAGTGTATACAATGATATGATTATGGGGCATCATACACTCACTTCATAAACCATTTGACACATTTTTATCCCAGTGGTTAACATAGCCTTTCCGGCGTTATCTCAGTTACTGTGCCAAAACATTTATATTCTACATTTACCAAGTTTCGCAAATACCCCTGTAATATGCACCACAGGTGTGATCCCACCTATTCCCCTCCCTCTACCCACCCCCCCTTTCCCACTTCCCCCTATTGTTAAGTTGTAGCTGGGTTATAGCTTTCATGTGAGAGTCCCAAATTAGTTTCATAGTAGGGCTGTGTACATTGGGTATTTTTTCTTCCATTCTTGGGATACTTTACTAAGAAGAATATGTTCCAGCTCCATCCATGTAAACATGAAAGAGGTAAAGTCTCCATCTTTCTTTAAGGCTCCATAGTATTCCATGGTGTACATATACCACATTAATCCATTCTCGGATCAATGGGCATTTGGGCTTTTTCCATGACTTAGCAATTATGAATAGGGCTGGAATAAACATTCTGGTACAAATATCTTTATTGTGATTTGATTTTTGGTCTTCTGGGTATATGCCCAGTAGAGGAATTACAGGATTGAAAGGCATGTCTATTTTTTGATCTCTAAGTGTTCTCCATATATCTTTCCAAAAGGAATGTATTAATTTGCATTCCCACTGGCAGTGTAAAAGCGTTTCTTTGCTTTACATCCACGCCAACATCTCTGGTCTTGGGATTTTGTGGTATAGGCTAGTCTCACTGGGGTTAGAAGATGACAAAGTAGTTTTGATTTGCATTTCTCTGATGATTAAAGATGATGAGCATTTTTTCATATGTCTGAAGGGCGCGCCTCTGTCTTCTTCAGAGAAGTTTCTCTTCAAGTCCCTTGCCCAGCCTGTGATGGGATCTCTTGTTTTTTTTTTTTTTCTTGCTAATGCATTTGAGTTCTCTGTGGATTCTAGTTATTAAACCTTTGTCGGAGACATAACCTGCAAATATCTTCTCCCATTTTGAGGGCTGCCTGATTGCTTTACTTACTGTGTTCTTGGCTTTGCAGAAGCTTTTTATTTTTTTTTTTTATTTTTTTTTTTTTTGTGATGTATTTGTTTTTTTTTTTTTTTTAATTTTTTTATTAAATCATAAGTGTATACAATGATATGATTATGGGGCATCATACACTCACTTCATAAACCATTTGACACATTTTTATCCCAGTGGTTAACATAGCCTTTCCGGCGTTATCTCAGTTACTGTGCCAAAACATTTATATTCTACATTTACCAAGTTTCGCAAATACCCCTGTAATATGCACCACAGGTGTGATCCCACCTATTCCCCTCCCTCTACCCACCCCCCCCTTTCCCACTTCCCCCTATTGTTAAGTTGTAGCTGGGTTATAGCTTTCATGTGAGAGTCCCAAATTAGTTTCATAGTAGGGCTGTGTACATTGGGTATTTTTTCTTCCATTCTTGGGATACTTTACTAAGAAGAATATGTTCTAGCTCCATCCATGTAAACATGAAAGAGGTAAAGTCTCCATCTTTCTTTAAGGCTCCATAGTATTCCATGGTGTACATATACCACATTAATCCATTCTCGGATCAATGGGCATTTGGGCTTTTTCCATGACTTAGCAATTATGAATAGGGCTGGAATAAACATTCTGGTACAAATATCTTTATTGTGATTTGATTTTTGGTCTTCTGGGTATATGCCCAGTAGAGGAATTACAGGATTGAAAGGCATGTCTATTTTTTGATCTCTAAGTGTTCTCCATATATCTTTCCAAAAGGAATGTATTAATTTGCATTCCCACTGGCAGTGTAAAAGCGTTTCTTTGCTTTACATCCACGCCAACATCTCTGGTCTTGGGATTTTGTGGTATAGGCTAGTCTCACTGGGGTTAGAAGATGACAAAGTAGTTTTGATTTGCATTTCTCTGATGATTAAAGATGATGAGCATTTTTTCATATGTCTGAAGGGCGCGCCTCTGTCTTCTTCAGAGAAGTTTCTCTTCAAGTCCCTTGCCCAGCCTGTGATGGGATCTCTTGTTTTTTTTTTTTTTTCTTGCTAATGCATTTGAGTTCTCTGTGGATTCTAGTTATTAAACCTTTGTCGGAGACATAACCTGCAAATATCTTCTCCCATTCTGAGGGCTGCCTGATTGCTTTACTTACTGTGTTCTTGGCTTTGCAGAAGCTTTTTAATTTGATCAAGTCTCAATAGTGTATTTTTGAAGCTCCTTCAAATGCCCGGAGCGTTCTCCTCATAAAAAACTCACCCAACCCAATTTCTTCAAGGGTTTTCCCTACTACTCTCTTCTAGTATTTTTATAGTTTCATGTCTTAAAATAAAACCTTTAATCCAGTGACAGTCTATCTTGGTTAATGGTGAAAGGTGTGGGTCAAGTTTCAGTCTTCTACAGATTGCCAGCCTGTTCACCCAGAGCCATTTGTTAAATAGGGAATCTTTTCCCCATTAAATGTTTTTAATTGGCTTGTAAAAGATTAAATAATGGTAAGTAGCTGGATTCATTTCTTGGTTCTCTATTCTGTTCCAGACATCTATTTCTCAGTTTTTGTGCCAGTACCATGCTGTTTTGATCATTATAGATTTGTAGTATAGTCTGAGTTCTGGTAGCGGGATTCCTCCTGTTTTGTTTTTATTTTTGAGTAATGCCTTGGCTATTCGAGGTTTTTTCTGATTCCATATAAAACGAAGTGTTGTTTTTTCAAGATATTTAAAGTATGACAATGGAGCTTTAATGGGGATTGTGTTGAAACTATATACTGCTTTGGGTCGTATGGACATTTTAACAATGTTGATTCTTCCCAGCCATGAGCATGGTATGTTTTTCCATTTGTTAACATTCTCAGCTATGTCTTTTCTTAGAGTTTCATAGTTCTCTTTCACGTCCTTTGTTAGATAAACTCCCAAATATTTCATCATCTTTGGCACTACTGTGAATGGGATAGTCTTTGTTTTTTCAGCTTCACTATTGTTGGTATATATAAAGGCTATCGATTTATGGATGTTGATTTTGTATCCTGAGACACTGCTGTATTCCTTGATCACTTCTAAGAGTTTTGTAGTACAGTCTCTAGTGTTTTCCAGATACACAATCATATCATCTGTGAAGAGTGAAAGTTTTATCTCTTCTGACCCTATATGGATACCCTTGATCGCCTTTTCTTCCCTAATTGTGGTGGCTAAAACTTCCATTACAATGTTAAAAAGCAATGAAAACAATGGGTAGCCTTTGCTGGTTCCTGATCTGAGTGAAAACGATTCCAATTTAACTCCATTCAATATGATATTGGCTGTCGGTTTTCTGTAGATGGCCTCTTTCAGTTTAAGAAAGGTCCCTTCTATACCAATGTTCTTAAGTGTTCTGATCATGAAGGGATGTTGGATGTTATCAAAAGCTTTTTCTGCATCGATTGAGAGAATCATATGGTGTTTGTTTTTTTAATTTGTTTATCTGCTGAACTACATTTATAGATTAACATATATTGAACCAGCCTTGAGACCCTGGGATAAAACCGACTTGTTCATGAGGTATAATTTGTTTGATGGGTTGCTGGATTCTGTTTGTTAGAATCTTGTTGAATATTTTGGCATCTATATTCATTAGTGATATCAGTCTGTAGTTTTCTTTTCTTGTTGGGTCTTTTCCTGGTTTGGGGATTAGGGTGATTTTTGTGGTTTTTTTTTTTTTTTTTTTTTTTTTTTTTTTTGGCCGGGGCTGGGTTTGAACCCACCACCTCTGGCATATGGGACCGGCGCCCTACCTGCTGAGCCACAGGCGCCGCCCGTGATTTTTGCTTCATAGAATGTGTTGGGTTGTCTTCCTTGTTTTTCTAACTTTTGGAACAGGTTGAGTAATACAGATACTAATTCCTCTTTCAAGGTTTGGTAGAATTCTGACGTGAAACCATCTGGTCCCGGGCGTTTCTTTTTGGGGAGGTTTTGTATGGTTGATTTTATTTCTGTACTTGATATGAGCCTGTTCAACATTTCCCCTTGATTCTGGTTAAGTCTTGGAAGGTGACGTGCTTCCCAGTATCGGTCACTTTCCTTCAGAATTTCATATTTCTGAGAGTAAAGTTTCTTGTAATATTCATTGAGGATTTTTTGGATTTCAGAGGAGTCTGTTGTTATTTCATCTTTGTTATTTCTGATTGATGAGATTAGAGATTTTACTCTTTTTTTTTTTCTTGATTAGGTTGGCCAAAGGTTTATCTATTTTGTTGACCTTTTCAAAAAACCAGCTTTTTGATTTATTGATCTGTTGTATTATTCTTTTGTTTTCAATTTCATTTAGTTCTGTTCTGATTTTGGTTATTCCTTTTCTTCTACTGTGTTTGGGTTTGGAGTGTTCTCCCATTTCCAGTTGCTTGAGATGTCACATTAAATTATTAAATTCCTCTCTTTCTATTCTCCTGAGGAAGGCTTGTAGTTCTCTAAATTTCCTTCTTAGAACTGCCTTTGCGGAGTCCCAGAGTTTCTGATTGTTGGTGTCTTCATTGTCGTTTTGTTCCAAAAAATTGGCAATTTCCTTCTTGATCTCATCTCTAACCCAGCTATCATTCAGCATAAGGTTATTTAACTTCCATGTTTTTGTATGAGTATGCAGATTCCTGTTGTTATTCAGGTCAAGTTTCATTCCATGGTGGTCGGAGAAGATGCAAGGAATAATTTCTATTCCTTTACATTTACTGAGGTTAGACTTGTGTCCTAAGATGTGATTGATTTTGGAGTAAGTTCCGTGAGCTGATGAAAAGTATGTGTATTCAGTTTTGTTGGGATGAAATGTTCTGTAGATGTCTGCTAAATCTAAATGCTGGATGGTTAGATTTAAATCTAGAATTTTTTTACTCAACTTTTTGTTGGAGGATCGATCCATCACTACCAAAAGAGTGTTGAAATCTCCAACTATTATGGAGCTGGAGGAAATCAAGTTGCTCATGTCTGTTAGAGTTTCTGTTATAAATTGAGGTGCATTCTGGTTGGGTGCATAGATATTAATAATTGAAATCTCATCATATTGAGCATTACCCTTATCAAATATGAAGTGACCATTCTGTCCTTCCTTACTTTTGTTGGGTTAAAGCCTATTGTATCTGCAAATAAAATTGCAACACCTTCTTTTTTCTGGTTGTCATTTGCCTGAAATATGAATGACCATCCTTTCACCCTGAGTCTGTATTTGTCTTTTATGTTAAGATGTGACTCTTGTATGCAATAGATATATGGCCTGAGTTTTTGTATCCAGTCAGCTAACTTATGTCTCTTTAGAGGGCAGTTTAAGCCATTCACATTAATGGAGAATATTGATAAGTTTTGTGAAATTTTGGGTATCGAGTTTTTCAAAAGTCCAGTGGACATTTTTAATCCTTTCACCATTGTGGAAGTTGGAGTTTGATCAGAAGTTTCTGAGTGAGTTTACTTTTGTACTAGAGCATTGGGTTTGTCATTATGGATGATAGGTCTGAGAATATCCTGAAGAGTTGGTTTGGTTATGGCAAATTTCTTCACCATATGAATGTCATTAAATTATTTAATTTCTTCATCATAAATGAAACTCTGTTTAGCTGGATACAAGATTTGGGGTTGAAAGTTATTTTGCTTTAGGGGATTAAAAGTTGATGAGCACTGTCTTCTGGCTTGAAACGTTTCAGCAGAGAGATCTGCAGTCATTCTAATGTTCTTCCCTTTGAAGGTAATAGTTTTCTTTTGCCTGGCTGCTTTGAGAATTTTCTCCTTTGTATTAACTTTAGTGAAGTTAATTATGATATGCCTGGGGGATGTCTTATTGGGGTTGAGTCATACTTGGGTTCTGAAGCTGTCTGCTATCTGAATTTCAGATTCTCTAGGCATGTCTGGAAAATTCTCTTTCATAATTTTGTGCAGAAGGGCCTCTGTGCCCAGTGAGGCCACTTCATCTGTTTCAGGAATTTCTATGCGTTGGATATTTGCCTTCTTCGAGTTATCCCAGAGCTCTCTGTGAGAATGTTCCATTTTTGCTCTCCATTTGTCTTCCTCTTTGAGAATTTGGGAGAGTTCAATGGATTTATCTTAAATGTCAGAAATCCTTTCTTCTGCTTGGTCCATTCTGTTGCTGAGGGATTCTACTGTATTTTTCATATCTTTGAGGGCTGCAAATTCTTGCTTCAGTGTGTTTAAGTCTTTGGTGGTTTTGTCTTTAAATTCGTTAAATTCTTGAGACAACTTTTGAATTTCTCCTTGGATTCCTAATTCCATTTTATCAATCTTGTCTGCAATTCAAATTTTGAATTCGATTTCTGACATGTCAGCCAGTTGTTTATGAATGAGTTCTTCAATTACATCCGCCATATGTTTCCTTGGGGGGGTTGATCTATTCTGGTTATTCATTTTGCCAGAGTTTTTCTGCTGATTCCACCCCATAGTTATTTTACTCCCTTTGATTTTTACCCCAGTGCTTTGTTGAGGGCCCATACAGCATTGTGGCCTGAGAGACTTGGGCCCTGTCTGGTGTGGTGGGGCTAAGTGGTTCTGTGTTATTTTCAGCTGTTTTCTGTTTGACCCCAGTGAAGCACTTACTCTGGGTTGAAGTCTCAGCTTTCTGAGTTGGCCCCGCCCTGGAAGCTTCCTTTGTCTTTGAGTCACTTCAGGCAAATTTTTTACTCACTGGTGGCTTCCTCTTGTTGCCCAGGGAGACAGGGGGTGTGGCTTCAGCCGCCTCAGGGAACTGCCACTCTGATGTGGGTCTCTTTCAGTCTCACTCCCACGCCCCAGGGTCAGCACTGACCAGCTGATGATCGGGCACTGTCCTTGCCCCAATAAGTCCCCCAAGAATCTGGAATCCCTGGGGACAGCCCTTCAGATCTCAGAGTGAGGGCAGACGGGAGCGCTGGGAGCCCATAGCTGCCAGCAGTGAGGTCGTGCGGTTTCACTCAGTTTTATGCCTGGTTGCGCTGCCACTGCTCTGGCCTCCAGATCTCAGAGTGAGGGCGGGGGGTGGAGTGCTGGGAGCCCACAGCCACCAGTAGCTAGCACTCTCAGATCCACTCAGTTGTACGCCCCACCGAACTGCTGCCACCCCTGCCTCCAGATCTCGGAGTGAGGGCAGGGGTGGGGCACTGGGAGCCCAGAGCCGCCGGTAGCAAGCACACTCAATTCCACTCATTTTTATGCCTGGCACCCCACCGCCGCTCAGGTCTCCAGATCTCAGAGTCATGGGGGGAGCACTGGGAGCCCAGATCCGCTTTTAGCAAGTCCACTCAGTTCCACTCAGTTTTGCCTGACAGAACCACTGCTGCTCAGGCCCCCAAATCTCAGAGTGAGGGTGGGTTGTGGGGCGGTAGGAGTCCAGAGCCACCAGTAGCAAGTACACTCAGTTCCACTCAGTTTTTTGCCTGGCCGCACCACCGGTAGTGAGCCCAGAGCTGTCGGCAGTGAGCTTGCACGGTTTCACTCAGTTTTATGCCCGGCCGCACCGCCGCTGCTCAGGCCTGCAAATCTCAGTGTGAGAGTGGAGGGTGGGGCGCTGGGAGCCCAGAGCCACCAGTAGCGAGCACACTCAATTCCACTCAGTTTTATGCCCGGCTCCCCACCGCTGCTCAGGCCTCCAGATCTCAGAGTGAGTGCGGGGGGTGAGGGAAGCTCTGGGAGCCCAGAGCTGCCGGTAGTGAGCGCACTCAGTTCCACTCAGTTTTATGCCCAGCACCACCACTGCTCAGGTCTCCAGATCTCAGAGTGAGGTGGGGGGGGGAGTGCTGGGAGTCCAGAGCCACCAGCAGTGAGCTCACACAGTTCCACTCAGTTTTATGCCTGGTTGTGTTGCTGCCCAAGGAGGGCTGGGAGTTCAGAGTTGCAGGCAAAGGCTATTTACAGTTTTATACAGTTTTATGCCTGGCAGGATAACGCCTTGGCACCCTAGTAGGGGAGGTAGGTCCAGATTGGGTAGGTCTCTCCCTTGGAGTGTAGTGGGAGGGCCTTTGATTTCTGCCCGTTTGTTTGTGGGGCTCTTAAGCTGATTGGATGGGGGTGGGGGGACTCCCGTCCATCTGCTTGGTGATGGTTTTGTACTTTTTGTTTGCGTCCTTGTGGTTGCAGCTCTCCTCAGCAGGGTTGATGTGCGTTCTTCAACTTTCTCTCTTGGTGCTGCTCAAATCCATCAGGTTACTTGCTAAATTTTCATTTCTTAACTCTCCTTCAGGACGGGAGCCTCTGTGAAAAGCTGGCTTCGGTCCGCCATCTTGTCTGCCATCTATCATTTGCATTTTCAAAAGCTATTTGCGAGATTAAAATTTCATCTGCATCATGGTTATCTATTTGCCTATTTATGGCCATTTGCGGGAGGTCAGTGAAATCTAAATAGGGTTTAGAAGTTCCTTCAGTTTATTAGTCTCAGGGATTTTAACCCAGGCTTTGAAAGGCTGGGATATTGCAGGCAGCTTAGTTTTTTAGCTAAAACTTTTTTGACCATAATTTCCTTCACAGACAAGCATGTCATAAGGAAACTGTCCACCTGTTGGCCCATTGGGTAACAAAGCAGTGAAGCATTGATCATAAAATTCCTGACACCTCATGCTATATTGGTCTTGAGCCAACACAGATTTTACTAGGGCTTTCCAGTCCCATGGGGTCATCTCATAACTATCTACAATAAATTGTATGAGGTTGTTAGTAAAACTAGTTTGTATCCCATCATCCTTTACATTTGTTCTTAATTCTTTATATAGAGAATATGGGAGGTGTTGGTGTCTGGGTTCCTGCCCTACCTCTCAGATGACAGGAAAGGTTTGGTGCACTCTCTGTCCTTCTACATCCATTCTCTTATTCATCTATCAAGCACACCTTCATGTGACTGAGAGGGCTGTGCTGTTAGGTGTGTCAGGTGCAGGAGACTGTGGGATTTATCCAGAAGGGGAAGCAAGAGGGACAGATTCCTCAGCTGCTGGGGTGTGAGTAAAAGTGCATGCAGAAAGAGGATGGGAAGATGTGTGTGTGGGGGGGTTGAACCAGGTGTTTGTCCTTGGGAGAATTTTTGGTTTTATAAAGTGAATAGCTAGATAGAATTGGCTCCAAATTACTAACTTTGGGACATTCATAGGTCCCAGGGATTGGTGCTACCAGCATCCTTTCCATTCCCAATCTTCTAAATATAAACTGCCTTATCCCGGCTACCAGGGACACTGAGATTGTAACATAATCAGGAATTTAGTTAGCTGGTGGCCTGACACTTCACAGCCCTGCATCTTTAGGTGGTACTGTAGTTTTCCTCTTGTGTTGTTTCTGTTCTTTTGTTAATTAATTCCCCCATAAAATGGGGAAACAAACTTAGCAAGAAAACAAAGAAAGGAAAAGAGAGCACTGCAAGTATATCCCATAGGTCTGTCCCTAAATTCAATCTTCCCACCATGGGTGTCCAAGGATTGTTCTGTGTTACCTCTACTTTAGGGAGATTGGGCGATTGGCCTACAGAAATCTTTTAACACCTACTCAGTTCCTTCTTTCTGAACTGAGAGACCTAGTGCAAACTTGAGGACATGGTAATTAAAAGGAGAAAAGACACCCTCCGTTTCTTGCTGTAACCCTTGATTCACTCACTAGATAAACAGGACGATAGTTCCCATTTTATTGAATTATGCCAGTAGACAAAGAGAAAAGCAGAAAAGTTGGAAAGTTAAGCAGGAAGGCAAGGGAGGAGGGGGAAAGGTACTGCTCAGCTTGATCTTTACAATGGGCTTAGTGAAACCATGAGGTGGAAGATATCAAGAATGGAAGAAGGAATGAGTCTTATGGGTCTCTTCCTAAGCTTTGACCTTGCCACAGGTTTCCAGAGCTTGCCTCACGCCACCTGCATTCTTACTGAGAGACTGCAACCATGTGTTTTTCCATTTCCACCAGGGCTTCTGCAAGGCTTGCCAATCTCTTCCCCTTGGCTACCATGACCTGAGAGAAGTATTAAGACAGGGGTATCAGTTGTAGCAATCTGTGAACCAAGCTGCAACATGGTGGACTGAGGGTTCCTCCTTAAGCATGAACATTACCTGACCACCCAGGGTCTGGCAGACAAAGGGAAAGAAAGGCTATGAAAGTTACACACACACAGTGTCTAACCCACAAGAGATGACACTGCATCAGCCCCTTGGGAAAGGCTAACAGGTGCCATATTAAGCCCAGGACTTACGGATATTTCTTTAGAAAATTGGGGAGTGGGAGTGCTTACACAAAGTGAAAAGGCAACAGCTTCTGCCTTCAATTAAACAGGTAGTATTTGTTTAGGGAATGAAGTTATCAGACTAAAGGACAGGGGAGAACTAAGCTACAAATCAAAGAATACTTTTGAGAGAAATTAAAAAAAGAAAAGTTACAGACTTCAGGTCAAGATGCCTGCAGCTGCAGGATATCTGCAGGAACAACTATCAATTATTTTCTAGTTTCATTTAGATCCTTGTCTCTAAGTGCTGATCTTTACCTAGACATTTCTCATACTATTTTTATATCTGCTCTGCTGGACTTCCCAATGCTCCCTGCACCATCGTGGCATGCATTGCAATGGAGGAGCTGAAACTTGGGGACATAACTTGCTCAAAATTTCATGGGGGGAAGTAAGCCTACCATAACTTTCACTCACACTCTAGCTTTTCCTAATATCATTTAATTCATAGTAATGCACTTAATGATTCATCTTTGTAAATTTAAGTGGATACTTAAATTTTCTATGACTCTCATTTTGATGCAGTTGTTTACCTGGTCCAGGCCAGGCTCCAACCTGCCATCTTTGGTGTATGTGGCTGGAGTGTAATCACTGTGCTATGGGCACTGAACCTATGACTCTCATTTTGAAATTAATCTCCTTTACTTGAATCACAAACATCATTTTCAGGAAAATGAAAGCAATGGTTTAAATCATTCATGCATGTGATGATAATTCAATGGAATACAATGGTCTACTGCTGGACAGAAACCACGTGTCTGAGTGGCAGTTTGAACCAAGCTGGAGAAGCTGGCCCAGGCTTTTACAGAACCACAGGCTTTTAGAGAACTGGAAGCAATCATTGGTTTCAAGGTCCCAGGAACTTAAGTTTCTACAGTTTCCTAAGAGCTGAGTCACCATGGAAAGGACCTTGCAGGTATATCCTTGGGGTCTCCTTGAGAAGACTTCTGTTCTCTTAGACCTCACTTTTTCCAGGTATCCTTTCTCTTTCTCCCATTTGAGACTCCATATATATTTTAATTTGGTGTCTCATTATTAGCTTGCTTCAGTAGGAGCCAGTACTATTTCACTAGAACACCTGTGATTTTTTTTTTTTTTTGGATGACATCTGTTCCAATTATCCAGCGAATAGCCCTGACTACTGGTACTAGTGGGAGGAGACAGGGAATACTTAAGCAAACTCTGATGATTACTGGTACTCCTCTCAGTAAGGTTTTAAATTCTCTAAGGCTTGAAAACCAGTCTCTCCACAGGTTTTGAGGGCTTTACCCATTCCAAGTTTGTACCAGGATATGGATCAATGGCTGGGTTTTTCTTTACTATGTCTTCTATGACTTTAACTTGCTAATCAATTTGCAAGACTGGACCCAGGGGTTAAACTGACCCATGGAGTGAACTGTCTCCACTATTTTTTTGAACACAGTATTTTTTGGTGTAGTCTTCTCAGGTGCCTTTTATCATACATTTTCACCTTTCACATTTGACCTCACACTACTTTTCAATGAAATCTAAGGCACAGAGTTATTTCTGCTCCGTCCTATAGTTTCTTTTTCAGCTCTTTTTGCTGCAGCAACTTCGCATAGTGCTGTAGGCATTAAACTTCAGAGTCACCTGGCTGGGCTTTCCTATTTCCCTGGTATGGACCAGCATTCATATTTCAGAGACTGTGACTCCTCTTGGGTCCCCTACCCAGGTCTTAATTGTAGGGTAGAGGAGCTCCATGGGGTTGTAATATACATATGCGTTTTCACCTTTCCCTGTGTCACATATTGAGTATTATATCTGATTAAGAGTGAAAGTTGCTTCTGGGTGCCTTCACATTCATAAAAGCCATAAAAGAGTCATCTTTTGTCCTATTTTAGATCTCCGCCAATCCTCTGAAATTTATCAGGGACTAATTTATCTCCAAGTCCAAAGTTCAATTGAGAAAAGTCCCTAAAGACAACCTCAGGCTTCAACTGTGCATTGATCATCCAGCTCCCAGTATGTGGCTGGAGTAGGGCATGTTGACTGCCTCAAGAGTTACCTTATAGGAGTTGGCCAGATCTGTTTTTGCTTCCCACGGAGGCAGTGAAACTCTTTTCAGCCTGCTGTGGTAGATCCAGGCGAGGATTCCTTCCACCGTTTCTGCTGTAGGTATGGTCAGGATGAAGGTATAGTGTCCCTTTCATCTTGGTTTGAGGGGCACTTCGTTCTGATCCTTGACCTAGACTTGATCCACTGGAGAGAAAGGATGTACAGACATAAAAGACTAAACATAACATGGTTAATTACCCAAGTGGAAATCTTCTTTGCTACTCCTCCTAGAGCTTCTAATTTCCTGTGCAATTCAGTCTCTCCCACTTCTTTTAGGAGTACCTGATAAATTACAGAGGATTAGTCGAGGCCTATTATACATTATGTCTTAAGGGGAGTACCCTGACCCCTTAGAAGGGGTACATCTAATATTGAACAAGACCAGTGGCAAGGCCTATGCCTAAGTAAGATTTGCTTCCTGGCAGAGTTTACTGATTCCTGGTCTTATGGTTCTGTTCATATGCTCTACCTTGCCCTAGCTTTGATGCATAATGTCACATGTAGTTTCCAAATGATATTCAAGGCTCTGGCTGTCATTTGAACTACCTCTGTTATGAAGTATAGTCCGTTGTCAGATACAATCTGGAGTGACAACCTAAATTGTGGGATGGTTTCTCTGGGCAACATGAGCCCTCTTTATCCTGGTGGGGAAGGCTTTCACCTATCTCCAGTATGTGCAGACCAGAACTAGTAAATACCAGTTTCCTCCCCATCTGAAAAACTCAGTATAGTCTATTTGCATATCTTCAAAAGGGGCTTCCCCATAGGACTGAATTTCAGGTGGCAGGGATGGTCCCTGTTTAACATTGTGTTGGTTGCATGTCACACAATGCTGGCTGACTTTCTTGGCAAGGGTGGCCAAGACAGGAATGTAGAAGTATTTCCCCAGAAGTTTTTTAATTTTGTTTTCTGTCCTAAGTGCATGGTCCCATGTGAACAACTTCTATTTTTTTTATTAAATCATAACTTTGTACATTAATGCATTTATGGGGTACAATATGCTGATTTTACATACAATTTAGAATGTTTGCATCAAACTGGTTAGCAAGTTTCACCTCACTTATTTGTTGTGTTTAGACATTTACACTCTACTCTTAATAGTTTTGACATGTACACTTGCATTGTGCTCTTTAGATGAGGTCCCACAAAATACCCTCCCTCCTCCCATTCTCTGCCCTACGCTCCCCTCTCTCTCCTCTTCTCTCCTTCTTTCTGGGCTATAGTTGTGTTTTATCATTCCTAGGAAAGTGTAGGTGATTACATATTGGTTTCATGACAATATGAGTACATTGGATACTTTTTTCCCCATTTTTGGTATACTTTACTAAGAAGAATATGTCCCAGCTCCATCTATATAAACATAAAAGATGTAAAGTCTCCATTTTTTATGGCTGCATAGTATTTCATAGTATAAATATACAAAAATTTGTTAATCCATTCATGGGTCAATGGGTACTTGGGCTGCTTCCATGACTTGGCAATTATGAATTAGGCTGTAATAAACATTCTGGTGCAAATGTCTTTGTTGTAAAATGATTTTTGGTCATCTGGGTATATACCTAGTAGAGGATTGCAGGATTGACCAACAGGTCTACTTTTAGTTTCTTGAATATTCTCCAAACTTCTTTCCAAAAGGGATATATTACCTTGCATATCCACCAGCAGTTCAGAAGTGTTCCCTTCTCTCCACATCCATGCCAATATCTGTAGCTTTGGGATTTTGTGGTGTGGCCTAATCTTACTGGAGTTAGATGATATCTCAAAGTGGTTGTGATTCGCATTTCTCTGATGATTAAAGATTATGAGCATTTTTTTCATGTGCTTGTAGACCATACACATGTCTTCTTCAGAAAAGCTTCTTTTCAAGTGCCTTGCCCACAATGAAATGGGGTTGTTAGTTCTTTCCATATTAATTAGTTTGAATTCTAGTTATCAGACATTTGTCAGACACATAACCTGCAAATATCTTCTCCCATTCTGAGGGCGATCTGCTTGCTTTACTTACTATGTTCTTAGCTGTGCTTTTTAGTTTTATCAGATCCCAGTAAAATATTCTCCCATGCCAATTTCTTCACCATTTTCTCTGCATTCTATCCTAGTATTTTTATAGTTTCATGTCTTAAATTGAAATCTTTTATTCGGTGAGAATCATTTTTTGTTAATGGTGAAAGCTGTGTGTCCAGTTTCAGTCTTCTACAAGTCACCATCCAGTTAACCCAGCACCAACTGTTAAATAGGGAATATTTCCCCCAATTCATGCTTTTGATAGGCTTATTAAATTTCAAATGATGATAATGGCTGGATTCTTCTTTTGGTTCTCTATTCTGTTTTATATATCTACCTCTCTATTTTTGTGCCATGCTGTTTTGATTACTATAGATTTATAGTATAGCCTGAAGTCTGGTAACGTGATACCTCCTGATTTTTTTTTTTAATTTTTGAGTAATGTCTTGGCTATTCAAGGTTTTTCTGATTCCATCTAAAATGAAGCATTATTTTTTCAAGCTCTTTCAAGTATGATGATGGTGCCTTATAGGGGCATTAAATTTGTAGATTGCTTTGGATAGTATAGACATTTTAACAATGTTGATTCTTCCCAACCATGAGCATGTTATGTTTTTCCATTTGTTAATATCTTCAGCTGTTTCTTTTCTCAGTTTCATAGTTCTCTTTATAAAGATAGTTCACATTCTTTGTTAGATAAATTCCCAGAGAGTTCATCTTCTTTGGCACTACTGTAAAAGAAATAGAGTCCTTGACTATATTTTCAGCTTGACTATTTTTGGTATATATAGAAGCTACTTATTTGTGAGTATTGATTTTGTATGCTGAGACAGTATTCCTTGAGCACTTCTAAGAGTTTTTTAGTTGAGTCCCTGGAGTTTTCCAGGTATAAGATCATATCATCTGTGAAAGTGAGTGTTTCATCTCCTCTGACTCTATTTGGGTACACTTTATCGCCATGTCTTGCCTGATTGTGATGGCTAAGACGTCTATTACTGTGTTGAATAGCAGTGGAGAACATGGGCATCCCTGCATAGTTCCAGATGTGAGTGGAAATGTTTTCAATTTTAATCCATTCAATAAGATATTGGCTGTGGGTTTGCTGTGTATGGACTCTATCAATTTCTGAAAAGATCTGTCTAAGCCTGTTTTCTTAAGTGTTCTGATCATAAAATTATGCTGCATATTATCAAAATCCTATTCTGTATCAATTGAGAGAATTACATGTTCTTTGTTTTTTATTTTGTTTATGTGATATATTATATTTATTGATTTACATAAGTTGAACCAACCTTCCAACCGGGAATAAAACCAACTTGATCATGATGTATAATTTTTTTGACGTGTTTTTAAATTCTGTTGTCTAGGATCTTATTGGATATTTTTGCATAAATATTCATTAATGATATTAATCTATAGTTTTCTTTCTTCACTGGTTCTTTTCTTGATTTGTGGGTCAGGGTTATATTTGTTTTATAGAATGTATTGGGGAGTATTCCTTATTTTCCAGTGTTTTGAGAAAGGTTATGTAATATAGGTACTCATTCCTCTCTGAAGGTTTCGTAGAATTCTGATGTGAAGCCATCATTAGTGCCTCATATAGTTATATTGAATTTTTTTAATTTTTTCTGGCTGAGTCTAGGAAGGTGGCATACTTCCAGGTATTGATCCATTTCTTCCCAAATTTCATATTTCTGTGAATAGAGTTTTTTGTAGTATTCATTTATGATATTTGAATTTCTGAGGAAATTGTTGTTATTTCTCCTTTATTAGTTCTGATTGATGATATTATGGATGCTACTTGTTTATTTCTGGTTAGATT
This sequence comes from Nycticebus coucang, assembly GCF_027406575.1. NCBI lineage: Eukaryota > Metazoa > Chordata > Mammalia > Primates > Lorisidae > Nycticebus > Nycticebus coucang. Next base: position 66,142,883 of record NC_069804.1, read on the forward strand.
TGTCAAAGGTTTATCAATTTTGTTATTCTTTTCAAAAAATCAATTTTTCGATTTGTAATTTTGATCATGAAATTGTCCTACATATTATCAAAATCCTATTCTGTATCAATTGAGAGAATCACATGAATCTTCTGAATTATTCTTTTCTTTTCATTTTCATTTAAATCTGCTCTAATTTTGGTATTTCCTTTCTTCTGCTGAGTTTGGCGTTGGAATGTTCTTCCTTTTCCAGTTCCTTGAGATGACCAATTAAGTTGTTGACTTCCTCTCTATCTGTTTTCTTAATGAAGGATCACAATGCTATACATTTCCATTTTAGAACTGCCTATGCCGTATCACACAGATATTGATAATTTATGTCTTCATTATCATTTTGTTCCAAAAATTTGGGGGGATTTCCTTCTTAGTTTCATTTTTGACCCACCTATCATTCAGAATAAGGTTATTTAGTATCCATGACTTTGAGAATGAAGATTCCTGTTGCTGTTGAGTTCAATTTTTATTCTGTAATGGTCCCATAAGATACAAGGAATAATTTCTATTCTTTTCAATTGGCTGAGGTTAGACTTGTGTCCTAAGATGAGATCAAATTTGGAGGATGATCCATTGGCTGATGAGAATAATGTGTATTCAGTTTTATTAGGATGAAAAGATCTGTAGATGTCTGTTAAGTCCGTTTGTTCTAGGGTCAAATTTAAGTCTATTATTTATTTCTTTATTTTTTTCTTGGAGAATCTATGGAAAATTGCCAAAGGGGTGTTAAAATCTCCAACTAATATGGTGCATGAATATATCAAATTGTTCATATCTGTTAAGGTTTGATTTATAAATTGAGGAGCATTCTGGTAGGGTGCATAAATTCCAATTATTGAAGTATCTTCCTGTTGAGTGTTTCCCTTGAATATGTAGTGTCCATTCCTATTTCTCCTTATCTTGATTCAAAGCCAATTGTATCTACAAATAAAATTTCAATCCCTGAATTTTTATGATTTCTATTTTCCTGTATTATCAATGTCCATCCTTAACCCTGAATTTTTTTTAGTCCTTTAAGGTAAGGTGAGACTCTTGTATGCAACGGATATCTGGCCTGAGTTTTTGTAACCAGTTAGTCAATCTGTGCCTCATTAGTGGACAATTTAAACCATTCACATTAATTGAGAGAATTGATAAGCAGGGTAGTGTTTGGGGTGTCATGTTTCTCAAATGTCCAGTGGATATTTTTAATCCTTTGACCAATGGGAATGTTAGGTTTTGTTCAAGGCTTTCTTGGTGAGTTCACTTTGGTGTTAAACCATTGTGTTAACCATTAAGGAGGATGAGACTGAGAATATCTTGGAGAGGTTATTCAGTTATTGCAAGTTTTTTCAATATGTGGCAGTCAGTAAAGTATTTGATTTCTCCATCACAAATGAAACTCCATTTAGCTGGATAAAGGATCCTGGGCTGAAAGTTGTTTTGTTTTTGGAGATTGAAGGTTGATGACCATTCTCTTCTGGCTTGAAAAGTTTGGTCTGAGGTATCTGGAATCATTCTAATATTCTTCCCCTTATAAGTTATATTTTTCTTACATCTAGCTACTTACAGAATTTTCTCATTCATATTAACATTGGCAAAGTTAATTGCAATGTGCTTAGGAGATATTTATTTGGATTGAGTCTTGCTGGGCTTCCGAAACTGTCTACTCCCTGAATTTCTGTATCTCTTGCAATGCTTGGGAAATTCTCCTTTATAATAGATTGAAGTACAGTTTCTGTGCCTTTAGGAACATCCTCTTCTCCTTCAGGAATTCCTATAAGACGAATACTTAATCTTTTTGGAGTGGTCCCACAACTCTCACAGGGAATGATCAGTTTTTGCTGTCCATCTCTCTGCCTCTTTGAGTGTTTGGAAGAATTTAAAAGCTTTGTCTTCAATTTCAAAGATCCTTTTTCTGCCTGCTCCACTATATTATTGAGAAATTCTACTGTATTTTTGAGCTCCTTGAAGGGCTTTTTCATTTCCTTGAGCTCCGCTATCTTTTTTCTCATTGTGTCCATATCCTTGGAGATCTTGTCTTTGAATTCATTTTTTTTTTTCTTGAGACTGTTTTTGCACAACTCTTTGAATTTATATTTTCATGTTTGCCTCCATTGTATTCATTTTATCAGCTATCCATATTCTGAATTCTATTTCCCACATTTAAGCCATTTGTTACGAATGGCATCTTCTGGCATATCTCCTTTGTCATTTCTTGGGGGATTTGATCTACTCTTATTCATGTTACCAGGGTTTTCCCACTGGTTTCACCAAAGAATTATTTCTCACAGTTTGGCTAGTGAAGCTGGGTGGATGAAATTGAATTGGGGGCTCTAGTAGTTGTAGCCCTTTACCCAAGAGCTAGGACCAGTGACTATGGCTTTTCACTTATAGCTTTACAAACCTGCCTTTCTGTCCCGCAGCCAGAGACTCTGAGGACCTGACTCATGTGATTGGGCTACTTGTCTCTGACTTGTATTCCGCCAGCCTGTATCCAATCCTAGTGAGTCAGCAGATTTGTGCTGAAGTCTCATCTGGGGAGAGATACAAGCAACTAAGACACCTGTATTCCACCTGCAACAAATGGAAGAGGAGACTCACTCGCTCCCACTACAACACAAGCAGGGCTCAACTTTAGAGGGTCCCCAGGTAGCTAGCCCAGGTCCAGAGGCCAAAACAAATTGTTCCAGGCAGCACAATCACTGCTCCACTGGGAGAGTTCAAAAGGTCTCCAGGTACCAAACAACAGGAATCCACTGGCAGCTTCATCCAGAAAACTTGAGAGGCTGGAGTATGGCTCCTTCTGGTGCTTTATGTAGTCAGGAAGGCCTGCCCAGCCAAAGAGTTAGTCCACAGTGGTCAGCGTCTCTTTCCTTACCTTACACCACTGCCATGTCCCAACATCTGCAACCCTACGGGGCTGTGGCCCAGTTCCTTCAAATGTGCAAATGCACCAGGGGTATGTGCCTGCAACAATCAAAGGGGGTCAGGGGGCCAACACACTCTGCCACCAACAGGCAAGTCAGAGGGCCTCAAGTCCAGTGCTCAATGGAAACTGGAGAGTGTTACATCAGAGCATCCCAAGCAGGTAGTTACCATTGCTTATTTAATCTCTCATAGAGTCCACGCTTCTTCCCCAGCTGCAGTCTGCCTCTAGTACCCCTGTGGCTGATGTCAGGCTCCCTACAGCTGTTCAGAGAATTGGGGAAGTGTCTCTCCAAAATCTGCCCCCAGTAGGAGCACTGCTTCTCTGCTGCAATGGTCGAAGGCTAGTTCACAGTACTGGTCACTGCACCGTGCCCCCAACCTCAAATTATTACACAGTAAGCTTTAATATTTGGTGAGGCATGAGTTAGTCAATTACTGGTGACCTTTGTTGTTCATAAGAGTGACCAGTGTACTGCATATGGTACCGGACTCTTAAGTTTTGTCCCAAAGTCAATTTACCAGCTTCTTGCACCAGCATGGCAGTGGATCTAAGTGTTCTTAGGAATGAGGGCCATCTTTCTGAGACCCTGTCAACTTGTTTAGAGAGATAAGCATCTGGTTTTGCACAGGATCCTACATTATCACCGACCACTCCCCCAAGCTGTTCTATTTCTTTTGATACATATAGTTAAAATGGCTTGGCCAGGTTAGCACCAGGGTTGCCTGCGGTATTCCCTTTAGCCTCTTCAAGGCTTTTGTTATGTCAGATTTATACTCTAATGGTCGTTTCTTCCCCTTCCCCCTTTGTGGCTTCATATAATAGTTTGGCTAGTCTTGGGTGGCGCCTGTGGCTCAAGGAGTAGGGCGCCGGTCCCATATGCCAGAGATGGCGGGTTCAAACCCAGCCCCAGCCAAAAACCAAAAAAAAAAAAAAAAGTTTGGCTAGTCTGTATGTTTCACACAGTTTTTCATAGAAATCCCCAGGGTTTTCATCTGTCTTCTGCATGACCTCAGCCACCTTGCATTTGTTTGTGGCTATCAGGATTCCTTACACTGACAGGGACAAGGTCCAGATTGATTCTAGGGCATGATAATGAAACCATTTAGCCATCACCTATATATATCTACAAGTTCTGTATTTTCAAGGCTGAGGTTTGTCTGATGAGAACATTCTTATTTATAGAATTAGCACAGTTCTTAAGATAATACTTAGTTTTAAGAGTCTTTACAGAACCTGATCCAAAGTTCTGGCCAATTCAAGTGAATATTCCTGAACATCACTTGGGTGTGGGGTCACTTGTGAGGCCTTGTTGCAGCCATACAACTTACTGGGAAATTTTTATTCATGTTCCAATTTCTCTTGAAGTATCTAAATAGACAAAGCAGATAGTGTCTAATACTTCACAAAATTTTCAAGTTTTGCCAATAGGTGAACTTGGTTGAGCCTTAAGGCTTCAGAACAAATATAACTACTGTATATAATTTTATATTCTTCGGCCAGTTCCAGGGTCCCATTCCAAGGGTAGGATCCTTTAGGAACTGATGTTGATTGACTGAAGAAAAGTGAAGTTGGAATCACCGAGAGATTAAGATACAGGACATAAATTAGAGTTTTCAAAGGTGGGAACCCATGGGACCTTCACTCATTCGTGTGCTTTGGTGGATGGCCCTGAGTGTTTGTTCCATTCAGCTTTCATTAAAAGCTATTTGGTCATTTATCCCAGAGGGTAAGGTGAGGAAGGGAACAGAAATACCAGCAGTTTCCCTGAGTAAGCATGTTAGTTCTTATTCTGTCTATAATCATTAACCTTAAGGGTCTTAGAAGCCTTGAGAAATCCAAAATCTGAGCCTTGCGTTGGGGGCAGCCTCCTGTCTGTGGTCACACATACAGATTCCTTGGAGGAAGTTAATCTTCACTAGTTCACTGTGGAGCAGATTTCACAGCATCAGTTCTGTGAAGAATCGGTAGAGCAGAAGAATTTTCCTCTGACCTCCACCCAGAGGAGTATTCCTCTGTGATAATAGGGTATACAATCCCTCTTGCCAATATTTCAGGGCTGGAGCCTGACAATGGGTATTTCATTTGAATGTTGACTGGGCAGAGGATGGACTAGTTAATGTTTCTTGCTAGGCCTTGCACACAGCTTCCACTGTACCCATTACTTCTTCAGAGTATTCACAGACCCAGGAAAGATGTTTTCAAGCTGTATTCCCTACAGGATAGGCTTCCAGGTTAAGCAGGAAACTGCTCAGATAAGAAATTTAGTGGCTGATTTAAAAATAAACTAGCTAACCTGTTTTTATTCTGCCTCTCTCAGTTTATATCTGTTTTCCCATGTTTCTGGGAGTGTTTTCCCTGCCATAAATGGGGTCTTCAGTCCCGATTCTGCCTGCAGACAAGTCTCTTAGTCTCATTTAACACATCACTTTAGGTAAACAACTATGTCTCATTTTATGAGCTGACACTGCAGACAAGGCTGGAATCTAATACTGCTGGGCCATAGTTTTCTATTTTTTTCCTTTTGAAGCATTTTTATCTCTCAAATTTCTCACTTTACTAAAAACAAATTATAGTAGAACCAATTTAATTGCCAAAATGAACTGTACTTTCAGTATATTGGGTATAATTATTTGCATAAAGAGGAGTAAAAATAATTATTAGCCATCTAGGCTTTTATTCTTTTTAAAATTTCTCTTGCTGGAACCTTGTATGAAGAATTTTGGGTTGTAATTGAAAGCCTCTAATAAGCCCAGGTTTCATCTGTACCATTAGATACTTGTATACATTGGGTAAATTTCTCCTCTCTTGAGGTCCCAAAGCAAATTTTGATTCTCAGATTTGTCAATAAATAACATTCTTTACTCACTGCAAATCAGGAAATATTGATGAGGTATCCAGCCAGGCTTTCCAGCAGGCTTTTTTATTGGCCTTATAAGATCCACTTTAATTCTTTAACAAAGTCTTGACACTTCTGAATATGTTATTCCAGTGAAAGCCTTGGTAAAATAAGAAGTGCCTTCAATTGTGTCCTATAGAATGAAACATATTATTATTGAACTTAGGCAAATTACTATAGTGTCAGACATTAACAATACTTACAAATGGGTTTTAAATTCTGGAAATATCAAGGAAAGAAAAAAATAAATGTTTCAAAATTTGCTCATAAGTACACATATTCCTGAAAGCTAAAATTTCTTAAAAAGTAGAAAATGGTTTTCTTGACTTCTGTAAAACAGAACACAAAAATACTCACCAATGTTTCAAACAGCAAACCATAACAAATCACCCTGTTCTATGTAAATAATTTCTGTTCTGTTTGAGGTTAAGTTAGAAATACTCATAAATATTTTAGCTTTCCAGTTAAAGTTCTGAAAATTTGCTTTTAGTCCCATAGTATTAAATGTCCAAAGTTATCATAAATTTGAATTCAAGACAACTTGACAGCCTTTCTATTACTTTCCTTGAAGAACAAACTTTGGACTTAGCCTGTTAAAAAAACACTTTCTGAGATGAATTAAAATTATTACTGACAACACACAACAAGATATACCTTTATTTTATAATATTAGAACTCATATATAAACAAAATCCACAGAAAATTAACCACCATTTCATATTTGAAAATACTTCCTATACATTTTTAACATACCAAATAAGCCTATTATTTCTTTCTCAGACTTTCAGTGGTATTAATATTTCAAAAAGACCAAATTTAGAGTTTTTATTTTCAAATATCAAAGGCTTACATTTGTTCAAACATGATTACAAGTGAAAAATTCTGTGGCTGGATAACATGTAAATTCCAGCACAAATATTCTTTTATGAGCCTTATTCAACCTACACAGACAATTTACAAACATACTAAACCTGTTTGCATTGGCTTTCATCTTCTTAAATAACCAGTCATTCTTTTTCAGGACAAAATATACCACACAAGATCCTGTCTTACACAATGGCATTTTCCTTTCTATCTAATTTCTCTTACTATCAAGAAACCACTTTTCCCAAAAAAGGATCAAGTTTACTATAAAGTTAATTATTGACTTGGCTAAACTGATAATTAGAAAGTTTAAAAGGCAAGAATCTTATTCTTTGACAAAGGTTCAGTTTCCCAAATGACAAAATTATTACATTTAAAATAATGAGAGATGACAAGCTGTGGTATATGTATACCATGGAATACTATTCAGCTATTAAAAAAAATGGAGACTTTGCATCCTTCGTATTAACCTGGATGGAAGTGGAAGACATTATTCTTAGTAAAGCATCACAAGAATGGAGAAGCATGAATCCTATGTACTCAATTTTGATATGAGGACAATTAATGACAATTAAGGTTGTAGGGGGGAGGAAAAGCAGAAAGAGGGATGGAGGGAGGGGAGTGTGGCCTTGGTGCGTGTCACACTTTATGGGGGCAAGACATGATTGCAAGAGCAAGAGGGACTTTACCTAACAATTGCAATCAGTGTAACCTGGCTTATTGTACCCTCAATGAATCCCCAACAATAAAAAAAAAAGAAAATAAAAAAAATGAGAGATGTTTTACGGAACATAACATGACTTTAAGGTTTTAAGTTTCTGAAAATTGTTCAGAAAACACAACATAAGCATCATTCTGATGTCTTTTCATTTTCCCCCTAAATCTCACTTGGCCACATGGTATTAAAAAGATGGCCACAAAGGACAGAACCTGTGTCCTTAATTCATTTACCAGGTGCAGAGTTCAAGACATAAAGCAGACAACTAGAACTTCCAATTTCTCTCAGAATAGCCATGGGTCAAAGTTGAAGCAGGAAACAAGGGGTCTTATAAGCTAGACTGTTCCCTGTAGCTGCTGGTCTAAGTATGAAGAATGTGTCCTTTCCAGACCTCAGAATCAGAGGATCAAAATCAAGAATATAAAATCACCGTGGAATATAGCAAATTTAGAAATATTACAGAGGTGGTAGTTTTATAACCTTCAAACATTTGAACTTTAATAACAGATTTAAAAATAATTTTATCTCAAATGATACCACACTCACCTGAACAACAAGGCATTTGGGTCATTCCTGATTACTCAAAGTTCTCAATCTCCCTAGAGACATAGTTAACACATAGTATCCTGTGAACCCTTTCTTAAAATGCTTCAGCATAGGTCAAATTGGAGTGGACTTGCCCTGTGTTTCCCATTTCCTTCTCTCAGATGAACCACAAACACATCACAGGTGGGATAAAAATGGGGATAAGAACATGTGAAAGTCACAAAATAATTTTTCCCTGTGAGTGGGGTGGCATAGCCCCACCTATTATTCATCTCAGTCAGTCTCCAAGTACTCACACACAAAAAAAATTCAACTTTTTTTTTAAATCTATTTCCTGACTTGGGCACCTCAGTTTCCCACTCAAACTGCCACTTAGCCATATGAGGTGTCCTATGGTACTGTTGCAGGAAGACAAGGCCCAACGGAGAGAAAGAGCACCTAAACACCACGTTTATAAGAGGAAGGGCTTTATTCACCAGCCGGGAGCTTACGGCATAGAAGAATTCCAAATAGCCATGCTCCCTGACTGCCTTGGCCTTTCCCTTTTTATTGACAGTCAAAAAGTTCCACCCCACAGGTACCCTTCTCATTGGCCAGTTTGAATCAAGCGCGAGATGCTATTCCCACCCTTACAGAACTACAGGATTTCACAGAACTTGGAAATTTCCAAGTTTCCGGAAGTTAAGTTTACAAATTCCGAAGAGCTGAGTCACCATGGAGAGGACCCTGCATGTGTATCCTTGTGGTCTCCTTGAGAAGACCTGTTCTTTGAGACCTCACCCTTCTCAGGTATCCTTTCTCATTCCCCCCTTTTGAGACTCTAATATATTTTAATTTGGAGTCTCAATATCAGCTTCTTTCTGTAGGTGCCAATATTAATTACTTTTCAGCACTGAGGTTTTAGGGACTGTGACTCATCTTGGGTTCTCTACTCAGGCCTTAATAGTACCATGGTGGTGGGCTTATATACATAGGAGTTTTTACTTTTCCCTGTGACATTTCCCCCCCTTTCCCAAAGTTCAAAGTCCAATTAAGACAAGTCCCTCAAGGACTTTCCTCAGGCTTCAGCCATGTGTTGACCATCCAGCTCCCAGTATGTGGCTGGAGCAGGACATGTTGATTGTCTTAAAAGTTACCTTTACTTTCCAAGGGTCAGTGAAGCCCTATTCAGCCAGCTGTGATGACTCCAGGTGAGGATTCTTTCCATCTTCACTGCTGTGCGTGTGGTCAGAATGATGGTGTAAAGTCCTTTCTACCTTGGTTTCAGGGGGACCAGGTTCTGATTCGAGACCTAGACTTGGTCTCCTTGATCTTCCAGAAAGAAAAGATGTACAGACACAAAAGACTAAACAGAGCACAGTTAATTACCTCAGTGGAGATTTTCCTTGTTACTCTTTCTAGGGTTTTTGTTTATTCAGTTCAATCTTTTCCAGTTCTTTTAGGAGTTCCTGCTAAATTTCAGAGAACTGACAGAGGCCACTTTGAACAACACCAGTGGCAAGGCCTGCATCCAGTTAAGCATTGCTTCCTGGCAGAGTTTACCAATTTCTGTTCTTATGGTCCTATTTATGCACTTTACCCTGTCTAAGCTTTGAGGCCTATACATTATTCAAAGCTTTAGCTTATTATTTGCACTAGTTCTGTTATGAAGGCTAGCCCATTTTCAAATTTAAACTAGAGTGGCAGCCTAAATCATGGGACAATTTCTCTGGGCAATATTTTTACTACTTTAGGAGTCCTTTTAATCCCGGTGGGGAAGGCTTTTACCTATTCCAAGTCTGATAAACCATCATCAGCCAGTACTTTTTCTCTCTAAACCTGGGCACTTTAGTAAAGTTGACCTGGAAGTCCTCAAAGGGCATTGCTCTATACGACTGGATTCCTGGGGGTACCGCTGGATCTTGGCATGCGTTGAACTGTCTGCAGGAGAAACACTGTAGACTGACAGTTTTGGCTAGGGCTGCCAGGTGGGAAATGTAGAGGTACTGGCCCAGTGGCTTCATCAAATACTTCTGTCACCACGGTGGTTTCTAGAAGCTGGGGGACTGCTACTCTTCCGTCTGGCATCTTTATTCATCCTCCTTCTGCTTCCTGGTTCCCCTCCGCTGCCAACCATTCCTTCTCCCTGGAGTAGATAGGGGTGAGTTCCAGAACCCATGGGATGAGGGGAGCCACTTGTGACACCTGGTACAGCTGTGAGGGAGCCCTCTATGCCTCAGTATCAGCTCTGATGTTCCCGTTAGAGATGGTGGAAGCATCTCTTTGATGTCCATGACAGTGCATAACTGCCACTTTCCGGGGTTTCCATACTGCCTCTAGCAACTGAAGTTATCTCCTGCTGATACTTAATGTCTTTTTTCCCCAGAATTTAATAGTCCCTTCTCCTTGTACAATGTCCTGTGTACTTGGAGAGTCAGAAAAGCATTCAAATTTTTCCCTTGACTTAGTTCTAAGCCTCCAGTGAAGGCAATTAACTCAGCCTTCTGAGCAGATGTCCCTTGAGGTAGGGGCTTAGCCTTCACAGTCTCTGTTAAGGTGACCACTGCATACCCAGCTGGCCACTCACCTTGTGCCATCATGTAACTGCTTCCATCTACATACAAGTCCCAGTCTGCGTCTGTCCAGGGCTGGTCATGCAAGTCAGATCTGCTAGAGTACACGTTATCTATAAGTTCTGTACAGTCATGCTCAATCTCTCTTCCACTAACTGGAAGGAGCATGGCTTGGTTTAGAGTGTTGCATTAGAGAGCCAAAAATGTCCCTTAGTGTCCATTAAATTGACCAGAGTGTGGTGTTTTCATTCTGAGATTCTGCCCCAGATTCAGCTTATCAGCTTCTTGCATAAGGAGAACAGTAGCAGCTAGAGACCGTAAACAGGGTGGCCATCCTTTTCCCACTCCATCCAACTGCTTAGACAGGTAGGCTACAGGCTTTGGCCAGGACTTAATCAGCTGGGTTAACACACCCACAGCCATTTTATTTCTCTCTGAAACATACAGAGTAAAGGGCTTGGTCAAGTGTGACAATCCCAATGCAGGTGCAGCCATCAGCCTCATCTTTAGCTGGGAGAAGGCATGTTACTGTTCTCCTCCCCATTCCAAGGGCTCTCCCTCCTCTCCTTTATTTGCCTCATACAAAGGCTTAGCTAAGGCAGCAAAGTTTGGGATCCAAAGATGACAGAAGCTGACTGGGCCAAAGAATTTCCAAACCTGCTTTTGGCTCATGGGGCTGAGGAGGCAATTAATGACCTGCCTCTATTTCATGCCTAGATACCTCTACTCCTGCTGGATAGTAAATCTTAGATAACGTACTTGCTGTTGGCAAATCTGGGCCTTCGGTTTGGATACTTTATAGCCACATACCTCTAGATGTCATAAAAGACAGTCCATGCCTCTGGCGCAGCCCTCCTGGGTAGGGTGTCCTGAAAGGAGGTCATCGACATATTGTAGCAGCACACTTTCTAATTCCTCAGCTGGGAATTTCTGAAGGTTACAAGCCGCCCTTCTCCAAAAATCATGGGTGTTTCGAACCCCTGTGGCAACCTGGTCCATGTGTACTGGTTCCATGTCTGGTCTCTCCCACTGGAAAGCAAACAGCCTCTGGCTTCCCAGAGCCAGCATTATACTGAAAAAGACATCTGTTAAGTACAGACAAGTGGGCCATTTGGCTTCTGCTGGCAGCAGATTCAGCAAAGTAGGATGCAGTATTACATTTACACCATTTACTGGGAAATCTAGATAACATTTAATACTGCACAAGTTTTTCCAGTGTAGCCAACAGGTGACCTTTGTTGAGTCTTAAGGCTTCAGAGTAAATAGAATTACTGTATATAATTCTATACTTTTTGGTCAGTCTCTTAGTCCCATTTAACAGATCAATTTAGTAAAACAGTTACTTCTCATTTTATGAGTTGACAGTACAGACAAGGCTGGGATCTAAATACAGGTGGACCACAGCCTATTTTTCCTCTTTTTAAAATATTTTTCTCTCTCCAATTTCTCTCTTTACTAAAGGCAAATTATAATAGAGCTAACTTATTTGCCAAAATAAACTGTACCTTTAATATACGGGGTCTGATTATTTGCAAAAAGTGCAGTAAGAATGATTAATTATTAGCCATCTAGGCTCTTCTTTTCTTTAAAATTGGCTTTGCTGGAATCTTTTATAAGGAATCTCAGGCTGGACTTTTTGAAAGCCTTTCAGAGCCCAGGTTTCATCTGTGCCATTAGATACCTGTATGTATTGGGTAAATCCCTCTTCTCTTGAGGTCCCCAAGCACATTTCAATTCCTGGACCCATCAGCAAGTGACCTTCGTTACTTCCCACAGGTCAGGAAATGTTACTTATGGGTATCTGGCCAGTTTTCCTAAGGGCTTTTTTTTATTGGCCTTATAAAGTCAACCTTAATTCCTTAATGCAGGCTGGACACCTCTGGAAATGCTGTTCCAGCCAAATCCTTGGTAAAATAACCAGTGCCTTCATTATGTCTTATAGAACAAAACAGATTGTTATTGAACTTATGCAAATAACTGTATTGTCAGAAATTAAGAATACTTACAAATGGCTTTCAAATTCCGGAGAAATCAAGGATAGAGAAAAATACATGTTTCAAACTCTGCTCATAAGTACATACATTGCTTGAAAAGCTACATATAGCTCAAAAGACAGAAAATTATTTTCTTGACTTCTGGAAAACATAACACAGAAAGAATCAACAATATTTCGAACAAAAAGCCATTACAAACTAGCCCAGTTCCATGTAACTGATTTCTCTTCTGTTGACGTTAGGTTAGCAATTCTCATAGACATGTTAACTTTCCAATGAAAGTTCTAAAAACCTGCTTTTAGTTTGAAGGCATTCAATTTCCAAAGACATCAGGAATTTGAATTCGAGAGAATTTGTCAGCTTCTCTTAATATTTCTTTTTCTTTTTAGGATAAACTTTGGACTTGGCCAGTTACATAAACAATAATTTCTTTTTTAGATGAATTAAAATTATTACCGATAATATATGTTAGGACAGACCAATGTTTTATACTTTAGGACAGACCAATACTTTACACTTTAGGACAGACAAATGCCATATAACATTGGAACATATATATATGTATATATATATAACCGTAACCCACAAAAAATTAATCACCATTTCATATTTGACAAAGTTTCCTATATATTTTGAATAAATCAAATAAGTTTAATTTGTCTTTCTATAACTTTCAGTGGTCTCAATATTTCAAGAAGACAAAATTTAGATTTCTTTTGTTGTTGTTGTTGGTGGTGGTGGTGGTGTTGTCCTGGGCCAAGTTTGAACGCGCCAGCCTTGGTGCATGTGGCCAGCATTGCAATCACTGCCCTAAGGGGGCCAAGCCCCAGATTTAGAGTTTTTACTTTGGAAGGTTTGTCAAATATCAAAGGCCTAAAACATTTGTTTAAACAAAATTACAAGCAAAAAGATTTTAAAGGCAATACATAGTCAACTGGATCACATGTAAGTTATTTGACAAATTCTCTTTTATGAGCTTCATTTAACCTGCAATGACCATCTACAAATATTCTAAACTTTTTTTAACTTTTGCCCTGCCTTCCACTTTCTTACACAACCATTCTGTTTCAGGACAAAATTTATCACACAAGATTCTTTCTTTACACAATGCCATTTTCCTTTCTGTCTAATTTCTCTTACTCTCAAAAACTCACTTCCCACAAAACAGGATCCCAGTATACCATGAAGTCACCCATTCACTCAGCCAAACTGATAACTAGAAGGTTTAAAAGGCAAGAATCTTATCCTTTTACAAAGATTCAGTTTCCCCAACAATTTAAACAATCAAATTATTACATTTTACAAATGAGAGATATTTTATGAGATATAAGATTGATACAGGATTTTCCCACTCAGGGCTGAACAGGGAACGCCCATTTTTCAGGCTCAGATTAACTTAGACATCAGACTCCCATCTCCAGGCATAAACCCTCTTAGCCCCAGCAAGGTCATGGACAAAGCTGCCCAAAACCTTTTGGACGACTCCACCCTGACTAAGGAGCACACACCCTAATCCCCTCCCCAGACAAAACCTTCAGCAAAGACCTAATAACCTTGGTCAAGGTGAGGCACTGCATTCATTCATTTGCTACAACACCCCCTCAGTTTGTAAAGGTATTTTTCCATCTACCAAGTCCTGGCCAAAATATCTCTCAGGGACAATTATTTACCTCTAGAAAAAGGACTTATGTAGGAAACCTCTGGTCTAGGCCTCCTCCCCCCTTCCAGAGGCTGTTCACCTTGGAGACCTGTTGCTTATATGGATACAGCCTAATCTAGCATGAGATTTACACTCTCTTCCCCAGATTTTGAGGGGCCATCCAGAGCTCACTGGACTGCCTGAACCACAACACTTTTCAAGGCATGACCCCTCTGCTAATAGCTCGGGAACTCTCCACTCTCTCTGCATGCGCCTCACTCCAACAAAATGCCATTTTATCACTGATCTGTGGCCTGCGGGCTCAATTCTCAAATTCCTGAGATCAAACACTCACTGAAGAAATACTAGCAACAAAACTACAATAACGTCCTTTCTAATGTCTTTACATTTTTCCCCAAGTCCCACATGGCCACATGGCTGCCACCAAAAACAGAAAGCGGAAAATGTGAAACTTCCAGTTTCTCTCAGAATAGCCAGGGGACAAAGTTGGAGCAGGGAAGAAGGGCACACTCACACATTGAGTGTGCATATTCACCCCATGAATGGGGGGGAGGCAAAATTCCACCTATTGTTACCCATCTCAGTCATTCTCAAAGCACTCACATGCACACAATTCCAACCAATTTCTTAACCTGAGCAGCGGCTATTTCCCACTTGAGCTGCTACTTAGCCATAGGAGGCAAAACAACACTCCCCTAGGCCCTGTGAAGGGAGGTCCAACTCCATCCTCTCAGTCACACCACATCCACACACTCTCACACACCTTTCAACAGACCTGCCAGCAATCTAATGCTCAAGGAGTTGATCAGGCTCCTCTTCCACTAAAACTGTAGTGGGATCCCCAGATCAATCATACCTTGCCTTAGACATCTCCCTGTGTAGGTACCTGTTCCTGCGTGCCAGTTCCTCCCAGTGTTTACTCCTTGAAGACCCGCTGAAGGGGTCCTTTCTCAGCCCAGTCGAGGCATCCACACAGGTAGTCCAAATGCCTCCCTGGTGCGCTCACTGGTTCACATCACCCAGGCCGATCAAGGCCCACCACGTGGGTGTCCAAAGGATTGGTGGCAACTACCAGGTGCGTATTCTCTCCAGGGGTGATCTCGCTTCCCGGTCAGGGAACCAAAAATGTTGCAGGAAGACAAGGCCCAACAGAGAGAAAGAGCACCCAAACACCACGTTTATAAGAGGAAGGGCCGGTAGCTTACAACATAGAGGAATTCCAAATGGCCATGCTCCCCGACTGCCTTTGTCGTTTCCTTTTTATTGACAGTCAAAAAGTTCCACCCCACAGGTACCCTTCTCATTGGCCAGTTTGAATCAAGTGGGAGATGCCATTCCCGCCCCTACAGAACTACAGGATTTCATAGAACTTGGAAATTTCCAAGTTTCGGGAAGTTAAGTTTACAAAATCCCAAGAGCTGAGTCACTGTGGAGAGGACCCTGCATGTGTATCCTGTGGTCTCCTTGAGAAGACCTGTTCTTCTATATCTCACATTTCTTGGTTATCCTGTCTCAGTACCATGGTTAGGAGCCAACACTTGCTTCTGAACCCTGTGAAGAGAACTCAGAACTCCATTCTCGTTATCTGTCCCAGTCATGCTACACCATCACCTCACTCTTTCATACACCCTCATCAGTTCTGCTGGCAATCTAACACCTAGTAGTGATCAGAACCCTCTTTTGTTCAAACATAGTGAGTCCTGACCAGTCCTTCCTTGCCTCAGACATCTCCCAGTGTAGGTGCCAGTTTCTGCACCCGAATTCCTCCCAGTGTTTGACTTCTTGAAGTCCTGCTGAGGGGTACCTTTCTCTACCCAGTTGAGGTGTCTACACAGGAAAGGAACACTGTCATCCTTGGGGTGCTCAGTGGTTCACATCTCTCAGTCACCCAGGTTGATTGGCCCTGGTTGTCTGGAGTTTTGAGAGCAACCCCTAGGTGAGTCTGAGCTTTTTCTGCCCTCAGGAGGTCTCGCTTCCCAGTCAGGGAACCAGAAATGTTTCAGGCATATGAGGCCTAGTGAAGAGAAGGAACACCTAAATACTATGTTTAAAATAGGAAGAGCTTTATTTCAGTTGATGGAGCAACAGCAGACCAGAGCTCAACATGACCATGCTCCACGACTGGCTCAGTCTTCTTTTTATCTTCAGTCAAAACTTTTGGCTGAGGGCTCCCTTTCTCATTTGTCAGTTTGAATCAAGCTGGAGAAGTGGGCTTGGACTTTTACAGAACCACGGGCTTTTACAGAAGTGGAATCAAGAATTAGTTTCCAGGTCCCAGGAGGAGCTGGAAATTCCTAAGTGCTGAATCACCATGGGGAGGACCTTGCAGATGTACCCTTGGAGTCTCCTTGAGAATACCTCTATACATATAGATCTCACTTTCTCCAGGTATCCTCTTTCAAGACTATTTTTCCTGTTGAAATAATGGAAGATGTATTTAAGCAAAAAAGTCCATTTTGATTTGGGGCTTAAGGTAGCAGGGAAAAAAGTCCTTCAACAGTTTTAGATTAAACAAATTTAAATGTCACCTCTCATCTCACTATGAATCTCTCCAATAATTATTTAATGCATTTATTTTCATCACTTTTAGATGTATCTTTATGGATTTATCTTATGTTGAAGTAAAAATAATGATTACATTGTCATAAGCTATAGTTATTCTACTTATTATTAAAAAATTCACTATAAAACCATAATCAACAATAATATAATATGTATATTACAGCATTTTAACTCCTTTTCTGCTATCATATTCTATACTAAAGCTCATATAAATATTCTTCAATGATATTGGTAGATGGCACCATTATAATCCCATTTTTGGACCAAGGGACCTTACATAATTTTTAAGGTAGCATTCTAATTAAGAATATATTCTTGAAGGGGAGTGGGGAGGATGGGTGAAGGGAGAGTATTTGTTGGGACCACAGCTGCGGTGCATCTTACAGGGGTACATGTGAAATTTACTAGGTGTAGAATATAAATGTCTTGACAAAATAACTAAGACAATGTTGTGAAGGCTATGTTAACCAGTTTGATGAAAACATTTCAAATTGTATATAAAACCAACACATTGTACCCCATGATTGCATTAATGTATACATATATGATTTAATAAAAAAAGCAAAAAAATATATATTTTTGACAGCCAGACAATCCAGGTTTAAATTTTAATTCAGGCAACTTAAGTGGGTGGGAGTCACTTGTCTTTGCATAAGCTTCCTTTTCTGTCATGAGAATAATAACATCAACATTTTTGCAGAGCGGAATATTCAGTCTGCAACTGTATGTAAACTTGTAATAATAATGACTCTTTACTCAAGGGCTATATAAAGGATAATGCATATGCAAACATAGTTGCTTTTTTATTGTTTGACATTCATTGAGGGTACAAAGAATTACGTTACACTAATTTTATTTGTTATATAAACTCCCTTTTATACTTGTGTTCTGCCCCCAAGATCTGTGCCATACACTATGCCCCTCATCCCCCTCCCGCCTCCCCTCTCCCACTAACTCATTCCCCTACCTCACTTCTTGTATTAGCTCATCTAATGCCTTCGTATTAGAATTGAGTAGATTGGGTTCTTGCTTCTCTATTCTTTCGATGCTTTACTAAAAAGAATGTTCTCCATTTCCATTCAGATTAATATAAAAGATGTAAAGTTTCCATCTTTTCCAATGACTGAATAGTATTCCATGGCATACATATCCCACAACTTGTTATTCCTGGGTTGGTGAGGATTAAAGTTGTTTAACCACATACGAAAGACTGAAACTGGACCCCCACCTCTTACCACTTACAAAAATTGATTCAGGGTGGATAAAATATTTAAGCCAAAGGCATGAAACAATAGGAATCAATGAATAAAGTGTGAGGAAAACACTTGAAGATATTGGCCTGGGGAAAGATTTTATGAAGAAGACTTCTGTGGCAATTGCAACAATAACAAAAATAAACAAATGGGACTTTATTAAACTGACAACTTTATGTACAGCTAAGGAAACAACAACCAAAGCAAGCAGACAATGTTCATAATGGGAAAAGATATTTGCATATTATAAATTAGACAAAATATTGATAACTGAGATCAATAGAGAACTGAAGTTAATCAACAACAACAAAAAGACCCCCAAAATACCATATATCACTGACCAAGAGACATAAACAGAATCTTCTCCAAGGAAAACAGATGAATAGCTAACAAACATATGAACAAATGCTCATCATCCCTAATCATCAGAGAAATGGAAACCAAAATTACCCTGAGATATCACCTAACCCCAGTGAGAATGGCGTACATCACAAACTTTCAAAGCTGCAGATGCTGGCGTGATTGTTGAGAGAGGGCAATGCTTTTACACTGCTGGTGGGACTGCACACTAATACAGCCTTTTGATCCTGTAATCCTATTACTAGGCATCTACCCAGAAGAAAAAAAAAACAACATCTTTTTATCATAAGGACATTTGCACTATACTGTTTATTGCAGCTCAATTTACAATCATCAAAATGTAGAATCAATCACTTCTTAAAGAAAATGAGTGTTTCTGGGTGTGAACAAATTATATATTGAGAATATTGGACTTCAGTAGACTTGAAGGGACACCACTGTCATATTTCTCTGCAGAGTCCTCTGGCTCTGCAGAGGATATGAATATCAGTACAAGAATAGGGCAGAATGGTCTCCAGGGATTTGGCAATGGGGAACTTCTCCTAACTGCCACCTCTATTTGGAATCCTGAAGAATTTCTTTTTTATATGTCATTGTATCTACCTTTATCACACTAGATACAGGTTATGGTCCACAGATCTGTCAAGCACCTGAAATTAGCTAATGCCTTGAACATTCTCTCTAAAGGAGTCCACTAAACAATGGCAATATTAGAGATAAAATATTTCTTCAATGATTTTAAATGTAAAATTAGGTTTCTATCTTTACAGTGTAACTAGAGTTGTGTCCTTTGGGACCCCATGCCTTTTGTGTATCTTTCAGACATCACAATCTGTCCATGGAAATTTCAGGAGGACAGAGCTCAAAGTAAAACCTCAAAAGTACATTGAGCAATCTAACATTCACTCTTAGATCTTTCAAATTATTACATATATACATATATACTTTTTTCCCCCTGGAAAACAGAGAAGTAAGGATATCACAATGCAAAAGGGTATAGATTTTTGTGTACTTTATGGTAAAGTTATGTCCTAATTACTTGTATGTTTTCAATCTTTCATAGTATTTGAGATTTTGGACTTAGGAACTGAAACAGTGGCTCTGTGGTTTTCATCTTGTACAGACACAGATAGTGAGTCCAACACATTTATAGGAACAACATTTCTCCTGGATGTTCTCCTGAGGCCAGAGCTACCCAGAGAATCCGTATGCAATTTAATACCTTTGTGGCATTTCTCACCCTCCTCTCCTTACAGTTTATGTGTTACTTTTTAATGATTCCAAGTGGTGGCCAGTGAGCATCACTGCACTAATTAATTTGTGCTTCCCAACTGTCATCACCTTTATTCTTATGGCAAGACAACGATGTATCTAGACACTTCTCTACCTGCTACAAACTGAAACCCCAATTCCCTAATCTGGTAATAGAGCAGTGGAAGTTATTTTTTTTCCTCCAATGTGCAGTTATTGTTAATTTATTTTTATAGAAGCTTTTTGAAGTCTAACCCACATATAATATAATTTTGCCTTTTGAATTATACCATTCATTTACTTTTAGTATATTTACAGAGCTGTGAAAACATTCTAAACATCTGGTCTTAGAACATTTTTATCACCCAGAAAACCCCCTCACTCCCAGTACTAGTCAATCTACATCTGCTCCTCAACCCAGTTGTAATCAACCACTAATCTAATTTCTGTGTCTATAGATTTTCCTATTTAGGATATCCCATATCAATAGCATCAAACAGAATATACTGTTGTGTGATTGGCTTCTGTCTCTTAGCATAATTCTTCCAAGATTTGTCTATGTTATAGCATGTATCCACACTTCATTCTTTTTCCATGTTGAATAATATTCCATTCCATGGGTATGCAATTTTAAAATATGCTGAAGAACACTGAGTAGTTTCTTCTTTTTGACTGTTGAGAATAATACTTCCATGAACTTTAATTTTTGTTTATTAAATCATAACTGTTTATTAAATCATAACTGATGCATTTATGGGATTGGCTCTGATTTGACATACAATGTGAAATTCTTGCATTGAATTGGGTAAAACATCCATCACAATTATATTCTTTTCTTAATAGTTTTGAAATGTAGGGTGGCGCCTGGGGCTCAGTGAGTAGGGTGCCGGCTCCATATACCAAGGGTGGTGGGTTCAAACCTGGCCCTGGCCAAACTGCAACAACAACAAAAATAGCCAGGCATTGTGGTGGGAGCCTGTAGTCCCAGCTACTAGGGAGGCTGAGGCAAGAGAATCACCTAAGCCCAAGAGCTGGAGGTTGGTATGAGCTGTGATGCCACAGCACTCTACTGAGGGTGACAAAGTGACACTGTCTCTAAAAAAAAAAAAAAAATGTTTTGAAATGTACCAGTGCATCATGCACATTAGGTGACTCCCCCCCAATACCCTCCCTCAGCCCACTTACCTCCTCCCCTCCCCCATCTCCTCTTCCCTCTTCTTTCTGGACTGTAGGTATGTTTTACCATTCATATAAATGTATAGGTGATTATATATTGATTTAATAGTAGTATTGAGTACATTGAATATTTTTCCCCATTCTTGAGATACTTTGCTAAAAAGAATATGTTCCTTCCATGTAAACATAAAAGATGTGAAGTCACTATCTTTTTGATGGCTGCATAGTATTCCACAGTGTACATATACCACAATTTTGTTTAATACTTTACTAAATAGTAACAGTGTACATTAATTCATTTTTGGGGTACAATGTGCTGATTTGATATACAATGTGAAATGCTTACATCTATCTGATTAACATAATGGTCTCCTTCCTTATTTATTTGTCGTGGCAAAAAAGTTTATACTCTATTCTTAATAGTATAGAAATTTATCATTGGGCAGTGCCTGTGGCTCAATTGGTAGGGCGCCAGCCCCATATACCGAGGGTGGTGGGTTCAAACCCAGCCCTGGCCAAACTGCAACCAAAAAATAGCCGGGTGTTGTGGTGGGTGCCTGTAGTCCCAGCTGCTCAGGAGGCTGAGGCAAGAGAATCGCTTAAGCCCAGGAGTTGGAGGTTGCTGTGAGCTGTGTGAGGCCACGGCAGTCTACAGAGGGCCATAAAGTGAGACAGAGTCTACAAAAAAAAGAAATAAATTTATCATTGAGTTATGCGTATTAGGTGAGATCCCCCCAAAAAACCTTCCCTTCTCCCAGCTTCACCCCACTCTTTCATCTTCCTTCCTTATTTCTGGATTATAGTTATGTTTTACTATCCCTATGAATGAGTAGTTGGTTATATACTGATTTCATAATAGTATTGAATACATTAGATACTTTTTTTCCCATTCTTGAGATACCTTACTAGGAAGAATATGTTCCAGCTCCATCCAGGTAAACATAAAAGATGTGAAGTCTCCATCTTTTCATGGCTGCATAGTATTCCATGGTGTAAATATACCACAATTTGTTAATCCACTCATGGCACAATGGGCACTTGGGTTGCTTCCATGATTTGGCAATTATGAATTGGGCTGCAATAAACATTCTTGTGCAGGGGGCAGAGACAAGATGACTGATGGAAGCCAGCTTTCTACACAGGCTCCAGTCCAGAAGGAGAGTTAAAGGACAGAAATTTAGCAAGTAACCTGGAGGATTAGAGCTGCTCCGAGAGAGAAGGTTGAAGAATGCACATCAACCCTGCTGAGGCTAGCTGCCACCCCAAGGATACAAACAAAAGGTACAAAATCCATCACCAAGTGGACGAGAGTCCCCTCTCCCATGAGAACAGCTCAGAGTACCCCACAAACAAATGAGCAGAGTTCAAAAGTCCTCCCATTATACTCCATGGGAGAGACCATCTACTTCCACCACTATGGCTCTCCTGCCAGGCATAAAACTGTGTAAAACTGTATATATTCTCTACCTGAAATTCTGAGATCCCAGCACTTCCATCCACTCTCACTCCGAAGTCTAGGTACCTGTCCCCCAGGAGTCCAGATTCTTGGGTGATTTCTTGAGGGGGGTGGACAGGGCCTTGACTGCAACTGATCAGTAATGGTTCCGTGGCACAGGTGTGAGGAGAGGACGGTTGGGTGAGAGGGAACCACACCGGAGCCGCAGGGCCTCAAGGTGAAGAGCAGCAGCTGGTTTTGGCAACAATAGGGCTCACCCCTGGATATTCTGGAGTCACATCCCCTGTCTCTCTGGGCAACAGAGGAGGTCAGGCATCTTCTGAGGTGGCAACCACCAGCAGAACAGATCTGGGATGTAAATGCAGGCTCCATGAGTAAAGGGGTTTGCCTGATGCAGTACCAGCCTGGGTGGAGCACGGGGACTAGAAAACACACAAGAAGTGCCA
The DNA here is from genome assembly GCF_027406575.1 of Nycticebus coucang. Classification (NCBI taxonomy): domain Eukaryota; kingdom Metazoa; phylum Chordata; class Mammalia; order Primates; family Lorisidae; genus Nycticebus; species Nycticebus coucang. The sequence continues at coordinate 66,165,561 of NC_069804.1, forward strand.
TCTGACTTCTAGGGTGGGGCTGACCCAGAGGACAGCTTAACTGAGCCTGAGACACACCCGGCCCACAGGGGATCACCAGCCTAGACAAAGGAGGGCAGGAGGCTATAACTGACAGCTAACCGTGCTGCAAATACAAACTACGAGGGAACAGCAAAGACAGGGCCTGAGGCACAGTTTCTGTGAACTCAAAACAGCTTCTCTTCTGCAGGGGAATTTAGCAAGGACAGAAACAAATTCCCCAAAGTTGTTCTGTTCTGAGAGTAACATCAATCAGGGGTGGGGCTGGAACTGAGCGAACAACCCCAGCCTCCACCAAGTGCCCGAGGTTGTCAGGCCTCACATACCCCTGCCGGATAGAGGCAGAGAACAGTGGACTCGCTCAGGAGACACAGATTTCCTTGTGATTCAGGCAGGTGCAAACCCCTGGAGTATCTGCTCACTAGTGGCAACTGGGTCACAGCCCTGTGGGGCTATCAGTGACTGGGTTTGAAAGAGGTGCAAGATGGGGAAGGAAAAATCAACCTTCCCAGACTAATCCATTTGCTGGGTGGGTCCTCCTGAACTCATGGAGCACTGGAGCAAGTCATATTTGACTTGTCAGCAGACACCTGAAATTTAGTTGCCAGAGACCTTTGAAACTCTTCCACCTGAGACAGGTGCTGACTGAGACAATTGATTTGGACCTTTTGAACTGAGCCAATCACACGAGGAATATCCAAGTAGTGCCCTGGGTGTGTAGTTGTAGGAATGTTTGATTTTCCTTTTTCAAGTGTTGCCTATGGGAAGCAGGGTGACTTAATTGCTGGTATTTCTCAACAGCTGAAACTTCAACCCAGAGTAACTGTTTCACTAGTGTCAGACAGAGACCAACTGAAAACAAGACAGAGGCACTTAGCCCCACCATACCAAACAGGTCCACAGTTTTTCAGGTCATAGCACTGTACAGGTCCTCGACAAAGCTCCAGGGGAAAATTCAAATGGTGTAAAATAATCATGGAATGGGATTAGCAGAAAAACTTTGGTAACATGAAAAACCAGAGTAGATCAACCCCCTCAAAAAAAGATATGGCAGATATAACTGAAGATCCAATTCATAAACAGATGGCCAAGATGTCAGAAATGCAATTCAGAATTTGGATTGAAAACAAGATTAATAGAATGGAGAAAAATTTAGAATTAGAAATTTGAGGAACAATTCAAAAGTTGAAATTAGAAATTAGAGGAGAAATTCAAATGTTGTCTCAATAATTCAACAAATTTAAAGACAAAACCACCAAAGATTTTGACACATTGAAGCAAGAATTTGCAGTCTTCATAAATCTGAAAAATACAGTAAAATTCCTCAGTAACAGAGTGGAACAAGCAGAAGAAAGGATTTCTGGCACTGAAGACAAAGCTTTTGAACATTCCCAAACTCTCAAAGAGCAAGAGAAATGGAGAGCAAAAACGGATCATTCTCTCAGACAGCTCTGGGATAATACTAAGAATGATAAGATCCGCCTCATTAAAATCCCTGAAAGCTATGATATAGCTTCTCAAGGCACATAGGCCCTTCTCCATGAAATTATGAAAGAGAATTTTCTAGACATGCCAAGATTCTGAAATTCAGATAGCAGACAGATTCAGAACCCCAGCACAACTCAACACAAATAAGATATTCCCCCAGGCACATCATAAATAACTTCACTAAAGTTAATATGAAGGAGAAAATTCTGAAAGCAGCCATACGTAAGAAAACCATTACCAACAAGTGGAAGAATATTAGAATGACTGCAAATCTCTCTGCTGAAACTTTTCAAGAAAGAAGAGGGTGGTCATCAACTTTTAATCTCCGAAAACAAAATAACTTTCAACCCCAGATATGGTATAAAGCTAAACTGAGTTACATTTATGATAGAGAAATTAAATACTTTAATGACATTCTCATGTGGAAGATATTTGCCATAACCAGACTAGCTCTTCAGGATATTCTCAGACCTATCCTCCATAATGAGCAGCCCAATCCTCTACCACAAAAGTAAACTAACTCAGAAACTTTTGATCAAACTCCAACTTCCACAGTGGTGAAAGGATTAAAAATGTCCATTGGAATTTTGAAAAACTAGATACCAAAAATTTTACCAGACTTATTTATATTCTCCATTAATGTGAATGGCTTAAACTGTCCTCTAAAGAGGCACAGGTTGGTTGACTTGATACAAAAACTCAGGCCAGATATTTGATTCATACAGGAATCACATCTTAAAAGATTAATATAGACTCAGGGTGAAAGGTTAGTCATCCATACTTCAAGCACATGGTAATCAGAAAAAATCAGGTGTTGCGATTCTATTTGCACATACAGTAGGCTTTAAACCAACAAAGGTAAAGAAGGATAAGAATGGTCACTTCATATTTGTAAAGGGTAATACTCAATATGATCAGATTTCAATTATTAATATTTATGCACCCAACCAGAATGTGCCTCAATTTATAAGAGAAACTCTAACAGACATGAGCAACTTGATTTCCTCCAGCTCCATAAGAGTCAGGGATTTCAACACTCCTTTGGCAGTGTTAGATAGATCCTCCAATAAGAAGTTGAGCAAAGAAATTTTAGATTTAAACATAACCATCAAACATTTGGATTTAGCAGACATCTACAGAACATTTCATCCCAACAAAACTGAATACACATACTGCTCATCAGCCCAAGGATCATACTCCAAAATTGATCACATGTTAGGTCACAAGTCTAACCTCAGTAAATTTAAAGGAATAGAAATTACTCCTTGCATCTTCTTGGACCACCATGAAATAAAAGTTGAACAGAGTAACAACAGGAATCTGCATACTCAAAAAAACATGAAAGTTAAATAACCTTATGCTGAATTATAGCTGAGTCATAAATGAAATTAAGAAGGAAATTGCCAACTATTTGGAACAAAATAACAATGAAGACATGAATTATCAGAACCTCTGTGATAGCTCAAAGGCAGTCGTAAGAGGGAAATTTATAGCACTGCAAGCCTTCCTCAAGAGAATGGAAGGAGAGGAAGTTAAAAACTTAACGGGACATCTCAACCAACTGGAAAAGGAAGAACATTCCAACCCCAAAGCCGGTAGAAGAAAAGAAATAATCAAAATTAGAGCAGAAATAAATGAAATTGAAAGTAAAAAAAGTTTACAACAGATCAATAATTCAAAAAGTAAGTTTTCTGAAAAGGACAAAAAATAGATAAACCTTTGGCTATCCTAACCAGGAAAAAAAATAGTAAAATCTCTAATTTCATCAATCAGAAATGACAAAGACGAAATAACAACAGACTCCTCAGAAATTCAAAAAATCCTTAATGAATATTACAATAAACTTTATTCACAGAAATGTGAAAATCTGAAGGATATTGACCAATACTTGGAAGCACGTCACCTTCCAAGACTTAACCAGAATCAAGTGGAAATGTTGAACAGGCCTATATCAAGTTCTGCAATAGCATCAACCATACAAAATCTCCCTAAAGAGAAGAGCCCGGAACCAGGTGGCTTTACGTCAGAATTCTACCAAACCTTTAAAGAGGAATTAGTACTTATATTACTTAACCAAAATATATTAAAAGAAAGAAGAATACCCAACACATTCTATGAAGCAAACATCACCCTGATCCCCAAACCAGGAAAAGACCCAACAAGAAAAGAAAATTATAGAATAATATCACTAGTGAATATAGATGCAAAAAATATTCAAAAAGATCCTAACAGACAGAATCCACCAACACATCAAACAAATTATACATCATGACCAAATCTGTTTAATCCCAGGGTCTCAAGGCTGGTTCAATATACGTAAATCTATAAATATAATTCAGCACATAAACAAATTAAAAACAAAGAACATATGTTTATCTCAATTGATTCAGAAAAAGCTTTTGATAATATCTAGCATCCCTTCATGATCAGAACACTTAAGAAAATTGGTATAGAATGAATATTTGTTAATCTGATAGAGGCCATCTACAGAAAACCCACAGCCAATATCATATTGAACAGAGTTAAATTGAAATAATTTCCACTCAGATCAGGAACCAGACAAGGTTGCCCATTGTCTCCACTGCTCTTTAACGTTGTAGTGGAAGTTCTAGCAATCACAATTAGGTAAGAAAAGGAGATCAAGGGTATCCATATAGGGTCACAAGAGATCAAACTTAAGCTCTTCGCAGATGATAGAATTGTATATCTGGAAAACACCAGGGATTCTACTACAAAACTCTTAGAAGTGATCAAGGAATACAGCAGCATGTCAGGTTACAAAATCAACATTCAAAAACCAGTACCCTTTATATATACCAACAATAGTCAAGCTGAAAACACAGTTAAGGGCTCTATTCCATTCACAGTAGTGCGAAAGAAGATGAAATATTTGGGAGTTTATCTAACAAAGGATGTGAAAGATCTCTATAAAGAGACTATGAAACTCTAAGAAAAAAATAGCTGAAAATGTTAACAAATGGAAAAACATACCATGCTCATGGCTGAGAAGAATCAACATTGTTAAAATGTCCATATTACCCAAAGCACTATAAAATTTTAATGCAATCCCTATTAAAGCTCCACTGTCAAACCTTAAAAATCTTGAAAAAAAAATACTTCTTTTTATATGGCATCAGGAAATAACTGGAATAGCCAAGACATTACTCAGTAATAAAAACAAAGCAGAAAGGATCACGCTACTGGATCTCAGACTATACTATAAATCGATAGTGATCAAAACAGCGTGGTACTGGCACAAAAACAGACAGGTAGAAGTATGGAACAGAATAGAGAACCAAGAGATCAACCCAGCTACTAACTGTTATTTGATCTTTGACAAGCCAATTAAAAACATTCAGTGGGGAAAAGATTCCCTATTAAACAAATGCTGCTGTGTGAACTTGCTGGCGGCCTGTAGAAGACTGAAACTGGACTCACATTTTTCACCATTAAATAAGGTAAACTCTCATGGATTAAAGATTTAAACTTCAGATATGAAACTATACAAATACTAGAAGAGAGTTCAGGGAAAAATTTTGAAGAAATTGGTCTGGGTAAATATTTTATGAGGAGGAAACCCCGGGCAATTGAAGCAGCTTCCAAAATGCACTAATGGGACATGATCAAACTAAAAAGTTTCTGCACAGCCAAGAACACAGTAAATAAAGCAAGTAGACAGCCCTCAGAAATTGAGAAGATATTTTCAGGTTATGTCTCCAACAAAGGTTTAATAACCAGAATCCATAGAGAACTCAAACCTATTAGCAAGAAAAGAACAAGGGATCCCATCTCAGGCTGGGCAAGGGACTTGAAGAGAAAGTTCTCTGAAGATGACAAGTGCACAGCTTTCAGACATATGAAAAAGTGCTCATCATCCTTAATCATCAGAGAAATTCAAATCAAAACTACTTTGAGATATTATCTAACTCAGTTTGATTAGCTTATATCACAAAATCCCAAGACCAGAGATGTTGGCATGGATGTGGAGAAAAGGGAACACTTCTACCCTTCTAGAGGGAATACAAAATAATACATTCCTTTTGGAAAGATGTTTGGAGAACACTTAGAGATCTAAAAATACATCTGCCATTCAATCCTATAATTCCTCTAGTGGGTATATACCCAGAAGTACAAAAATCACATTATAACAAAGATATTTGTACCAGAATGTTTATTGCAGCCCAATTCATAATTGCTAAATCATGAAAAAAATCCTAAGTGCCCATCGATCCACGAATGGATTAATAAACTGTGGTATATGTACACCATGGAATATTATGTAAAATATATTTTACATAATATATAAAGACGGATGGAGACTTTACCTCTTTCATTTTACATGGATTGAATCTGGAACATATTCTTTTTAGTAAAGTATCTCAAGAATGAAAGAAAAAGTATCCAATGTACTCAGCCCTACTATGAACCTAATGTATGGATTTCATATGAAAGCCATAACCCAGGTATAACCTAAGAATATGGGGAAGGGGGAGAGGGAGGGGAGGGAGTGGAGAGGATGAGCTGACGGAGGGTGATTGGTGGGATTACACCTACGGTGCATCTTGCAAGGGTACATGTGAAACTTGGTAAATGTAGAATATAAATGTCTTAACACAATAACTAAGAAAATGCCACGAAGGCTATGTTAACTAGTGTGATGAAAATATATCAAATGGTCTATAAAACTTGCATATTGGCCCCATGATCGCATTAATGTACACGGCTATGATTTAGTAATAAAATTTAAAAAAGATACTTTGCTAAGAAGAATATGTTCTAGCTCCATCCATGTAATCATGTTAGAGGTAAAATCTCTATCTTTAAGTCTGCATAATGTTCCATGGTATACATAGACCACAATTTATTAATCCATTCAAGGGTCTGTGGGCACTTGGGCTTTGTCCATGACTTAGCAATTATGAGTTGGCCTGCAGTAAACATTCTAGTACATATATCTTTGTTATAATATGATTTTTGGTCTTCTGGATATATACCTAGTAGAGGAATTGTAGAATTGAATGGCAGGTCGATTTTTAGACATCCAAGTGTTCTCCAAATATCTTTCCGAAAGGAACGAATTAGTTTGCATTCCCACCATCAATGTAGAAGTTTTTCCTTTTCACCACATCCACGCCAAAATCTCTGGTTTGGAGATTTTCTGATGTGGGCTAATCTTACTAGAGTTAGATGATATTTCAAAGTAGTCTTGATTTGCATTTTTTTGATGATTAATGACGATGTGCATTTTTTCACATGTCTGCAGGTTACTGTCTTCTTCAGAGAACTTTCTCTTTAAGACCGTTGCCCAGCCTGAGATGGGATCACTTGTTTTTTTTTTTTTTGCTAATACGTTTCAGTTCTCTGTGGATTCTGGTTTTTACACTTTTGTTTGGGAAATAACCTGCAAATGTCTTCCATTCTGACAGCTGTCTGCTTGCTTTACTGAGTGTGCTCTTGGCTGCGTAAAAGCTTTTTAGTTTGAACGCATCACAGTAGTGTATTTTTTACGTTACTTTAGTTGCCTGGTGGGTACTCCTCATAAAATATATACTAGGGACAATTTCTTCAAGAGTTTTCCCTGCACCTTCTTTTAGTATTTTTATAGTTTCATGTCTTAAGTTTAAATCTTTAATCAAGTGAGAGTCTATCTTACTTAATGGTGAAAGGTGTGGGTCCAGTTTCAGTCTTCTACTGGTCGCCAGCCAGTTCACCCAGAACCGTTTGTTAAATAGGGAATCTTTTCCCACTGATATTTTTAATTGGCTTGTCAAAGATCAAATAACAGTAAGTAGCTGGGTTCATCTCTTGGTTCTTCATTCTGTTCCAGATATCTACTTCTCTGTTTTTGTGCCAGTACCATGCTGTTTTGATCACTATCAATTTATAGTATAGTCTGAGGTCTGGTAGCATAATTCCTCCTGCTTTGTTTTTATTTCTGAGTAATGTCTTAGCTATTTGAGTTTTTTTCTGATTCCATGTAAACTGAAGTATTATTTTTTCAATTTCCTTAAAGTATGACAGTGGAGCTTTAATAGGCATTGCATTAAAATTGTACATTTCTTTGGGTAGTATGGACATTTTAACAATGTTGATTCTTCACAACCATGAGCATGGTATGTTTTTCCATTTGTTAACATCTTCAGCTATATATTTTCTTAGAGTTTCATAGTTCTGTTTATAGAGATCTTTCACATCCTTTGTTAGGTAAACTCCGAAATGTTTCATCTTCTTTGCACTACTGTGAACGAAATAGAGTTCATGGTTGTATTTTAAGCTTGACTATTATTGGTATATATAAAGGTATATATTTTAGGGAGATTTATGACTGTTGACTTTGTAACCTGAGATGCTGCTGTATTCCTTGATCACTTCTAAGAGTTTTATTGTAGAATCCCTGTTGTTTTCTAGATATACAATTATGTCATCTGCGAAGAGTGAAAGTTTGATCTCTTCTGATCCTGTATTTATAACCTTGATCGCCTTTTCTTCCCTAATTGCGATGGCTAAGACTTCCATTACAATGTTAAAAAGCAGTGGAGACAATGGACATCCATGCCTGGTTCCTTTTCTGAGTGGAAATAATTTCAATTTAACTCCATTCAATTCAATACTGGCTGTGGTTTTGCTGTAGATACCCTCCATCAATTTAAGAAATGTTTCTTCTATACCCATTTTCTTAAGTGTTCTGATCAGAAAGGGGTGCTAGATATTATTAAAAGGTTTTTATGCTTCAATTGAGAGGATCATATGGTCTTTGTTTTTTAATTTGTTTATGTGCTGAATTATATTTATATATTTATGTATATTGAACCAGCCTTGAGACCCTGGGTTAAAACCGACTTGGTTATGATGTATAATTTGTTTGATGTGTTGCTGGATTCTGTTTGTTAGGATGTTGTTGAATATTTTCACATCAATATTCATTAATGATATTGGTCTATAATTTTCTTTTCTTGTTGGGTCTTTTCCTGGTTTGGGGATCAAAGTGGTTTTTGCTTCCTAGAAGATTTGGGGTAGTATTCCTTCCTTTTCTACATTTTGGAACAGGTTGAGTACTATAGTTACTAGTTCCTCTTTAAAAGTTTGGTAGAGTTCTGATGTGAAACTATCTGGTCCCAGGCTTTTCTTTTTATGGAGATTTTTTTATAGTTGATGCTATTTAAGAACGTGTTATAGGCCTGTGGAACATTTGCACTTGATTCTGGCTAAGTCTTCGGAGGTGGCGTACTTCCAAGTATTGGTTAATTTCCTTCAGATATTCATATCTCTGAGAATAAAGTTTCTTGTAATATTCATTAATGATTTTCTGAATTTCTGAGGAGTCTGTTGTTATTTCATAATTACCATTTCTGATGGATGAAATTAGAGATTTTAGTCTTTTTTTCCTGGTTATGTTAGCCAAAGGTTTATCTATTTTATTGACCTTTTCAAAAACCAACTTTTTGATTTATTGATCTGTTGTATAATTATTTTTTTCAATTTCATTTAATTCTGCTCTAATATTGGTTATTTCTTTTCTTCTGCTAGGTTTTGGATTGGAATTTTCTTCCTTTTCCAGTAGTTTGAGATGTCCCATCAAGTTGTTGACTTCCTCTCTTTCCATTCTCTTGAGGAAGGCTTGCAGTGCTATAATTTTCCCTCTTACACTGCCTTTGCAGTATCCCAGAAGTTCTGATAATTTGTGTCTTCATTATTGTTTTGTACCAAAAATTTGGTAATTTCCTTCTTAATCTCGTCTATGACTCAGCTATCATTCAGCATAATGTTATTTAGTGTCCATGTTTTTGGTTAGAATATGCAAATTCCTGTTGTTACTGAGTTCAACTTCTATTCCATGATGGTCCAACAAGATGCAAGGAATAATTTCTATTCTTTTAAATTTTCTGAGGTTAGACATGCGATCTAAGATGTGATTGATTTTGGATTATGTTCCATGATATGATGAGAAGAATGTGTATTCAGTTTTGTTAGGATGAAATTTTCTGTATATGTCTGTTGAATCCAAATGTTGAATTTTTAAGTTTAAAGCTAAAATTTCTTTGCTTAGCTTCTTATTGGAGGATCTATCCAATGCTGCCAAAGGAGTGTTAAAATCTCCAACTATTATGAACCTGGAGGAAATCAAGTTGCTCATGTCTATTAGAGTCTTTCTTATAAATTGAGGAGCATTCTTGTGTGTGCATAAATATTAATAATTGAAATACCATCATTTTGATTATTACCCTTAATAAAGATGAACCGGATAAGGGGAGGGTCAAGACAGTTGACCGGAGGCAGCCTCCCACAGAAGCTCCTGTCTAGAGGGAAGGATAATGTCCAGAATATACCCAATTAAGTTGAAAACTGGAAGCAAAGCCAAGAGAGAAGAGTGTTAACTACAGGTCACCTCAGCTGAGGCAAGCTGTGACTCCAAGAAAGCAAACTTCAGGTATGAAATTCATCTGAAAGGAAATGTGTTCATCCCCTCCTGCAAAAAAAAAAAAAAAAAAAGCTTTTTTGTTTTCCCTTTTCCACTTCATTTGCTCCTGTAGGTTTTCTACAGGTGAATGGTGAAATGAGGACTTCTTGTCTCACTTCATGGGTGAGAGCTGTAGGTAGTGGGGACTACTTCCTCAGAGGGACTCTGCTGTGACTGTGATCACTGTCTTGCCAGACAGAAAAATCGAACTAACGTTTTCCCTGCCATTCTGAATGTTCAGTCAACCCTTCCCCCCTCTCCTGAGGAACCAGAAGCCTAAACCCTGCAGAGACTTTGAAAGGAGGCTCTTGAGCAGTGCTCCACCCTTCCCAGTCTGCCAGACTAAGCATCCCCCCTCCCAGCCAGAGCCTGCTAGAGCTGCATATCCTGTGCCCTGCACCCAGCACCTTCCCTGCCTCCATGCTGCGTGGGGCCAGAGACTACTAGAGCCCCGCATCCTGCATTCTGCCTACAGCACCCTCCCTGCCTCTGCACCATGCACCCACCTGTCTAAAATCATGAGCTGAGTGCTCTCCTTGCCAATGTCAGGGGGCCATAGGAACTGCCATAAGGGTGTGCAGTGACCCCTGCCCTGCTGCTGGATCCTTGTGGCCCATGCTCCCGAAGCTGCTCCTACAGCCAGAACTCCCTGGCAGTGGCAGTCACAGTGGAGCTTTGCAGGGTCACTTCCCACAAAGATCCAGCAATAATAGTCATCCCGCCAGGGTCTAATTGTGGAGAGACATCTCCCCAATGCTGAGGACTGCCAAAGGAAACCAGACACACTCTATAGGGATACTGATGCTGCAGAGTGGCAGGGGCAAAGGCGCGGTGGCTGAGGGATAAAAGCATTTGCTGACTTGTTACTTTCAGTATTAGACTGAGTTGAAGTGGAATACTCGCCAGCAGCTATTGAGTACCTGAAGCAGACAGGCTGGGCCATAAGGACATTGACCTTCTTTTGACTCTGACAGGTGCTAAGTCATGGCACATCTGCTTATTGGAGGGAGCAGGACCACAGCCTTCTGAGGTGACCAGTGACTTTGTGTGAAAAAGAAGCAAAGTAGAGAAAGAGACTCAGCCCCCTGGTCCAACTCTGAGTTTACCACAAAAGTAAACTCACTCAGAAACTTTTGATCAAACTCCAACTTCCACAGTGGCAAAAAGATTAAAAATGTTCATTTGACTTTCGAATAACTTGATACCCAAAATTTTACTACACTTATCTATATTCTCCATTAATGTGAATGGATTAAACTGTCCTATAAAGAGGCACAGGTTGGCTGACCGGATACAAAAACTCAGGCCAGATATTTGCTGCATACAAAAATCACATCTTACCTTAAAAGATGAATATAGACTCAGGGTAAAAGGATGGTGGTCCACATTTCAGGCAAATGGTAATCTGAAAAAAGCAGGTGTTGCAATTTTATTCACAGATACAATAGGCTTTAAACAAAAGTAAGGAAATATAATGATGGTCACTGCTTATTTGTTAATGGAAACAATCAACATGATGAGATTTCAATTATCAACATTTATATAGCCAACCATAATGTGCCTGAATTTATAAGAGAACCTCTAACTGACATGAGCAATTTTATTTCCTCCAGCACCATAATTATCAGAGACTTTAACACTCTTTTGGCAGTGTTGGATAGATCCTCCTAAAAGTAGCTCAGCAAAGAAAGTTTATACTTAAACTTAGCCATTCAACATTTGTATCTAACAGACATCCACAGAACATTTCACCCTAATAAAACTGAATACATATTCTTCTCATCAGCCCATGGATCACCCTCAAAAATTGATCACATCTTAGGTCACAAGTCTAACCTCAGCAAATGGAAAAAAATAGAAATCATTCCTTGTATTTTCTCAGACCATCATGGAAGAAAAGTTGAACTCAGTAACAACAGCAATGTGCATACACATACAAAAACATGGAAAATAAATAACCTCATGCTGAATGATAGCTGGGTCACAGATGAGATTAAGAAGGAAAATATCAAATTTTTGGAACAAAATAATAATGAAGGCACAAACTATCAGAACCTCTGGGATACTGCAAAGGCAGCCCTAAGAGGAAAATTTATAGCGTTGCAAGCTTTCCTCAAGAAAACGGAAAGAGAGGAAATCAATAAATTAATGGGACATCTCAAGCAACTGTAAAAGGAAGAACTTTCCAACCCTAAACCCAGCAGAAGAAAAGAAATAATTAAAATTAGAGCAGAATTAAATGAAATTGAAAACAAAAAAATCATACAACAGATCAACCAAAGTGTTGGTATTTTGAAAAGGTAAATGAAATAGATAAATCTTTGGCTAACCTAACCATAGGTAGAAGAGTAAAATCCCTAATTTCATCAATCAGAAATGATAAAGGCCAAATAACAACAGACTCCTCAGAAATTCAAAAAAACCTTAACGAATACTACATAAAACTCTAATCTCAGAAGTAGGAAAATCTGAAGGAAATAAATCAATACTTGGAAACATGCCACCCTCTTATACTTAGCCAGAAAGCAGTGAAAATGTTGAACAAACCTATAACAAGTTTTGAAATAGCATAAACTATAAGAAATCTCCCCAAAATTAAAAGCCCAGAACCAGATGGCTTCATGTCAGAATTCCACCAAACCTTTAAGAAAGGAACTAGTACCTATATTACTCAACCTTTTCGAAAACATAGGAAAAGAAAGAATACTTTTCAACACATTCTATAAAGCAAATATCACCCTGATACCCAAAGCAGGAAAAGACCCAAGAAGAAAAGAAAATTATAGACCCGTATCTCTAAAGATTATTAATGCAACAATATTCAGTAAGATCCTAGCAAACAAAATACAACAACACATCAAACAAATTATACATCCATGGAGTCTGAAGGACTCCCTTCCAGCAAATGTTTTAGTCAAGCAAGGTTGATGCCTCCTTCCCACCTTGCACCTCTGTCACACCCAGTGACTGGTAACACCACAGGATTATGACCCAGTTCTGTCCAATGAGCAGATACTTCAAGGGTTTGAGACTGCACGAGTCATGGAGAGATCTTATGTCTCCTCAGCAAGACCTCTACACTCTGCCACCATCCAGCAGGGAAAGCTGAGGCCCAAAAACCTCAGGTAGTTAATGGAAGCTGGGGTGGTTCACTCAGTTCCAGCCCTGCCCCTGATTGGCGTTGCTGACACTTATATTTGTGCAGAATGTGTGATTATGTACTGGCTACATTCCCCTGCATAACAGGCACCATTTGAGTTCACAGAAACTGCGACTCAGCCCTGATCTGTACCGCTGCCCAGAGCTGGTGTTTCTGTTTCCCGTGCAGTCTGTTTTTGGGCAGGTATGGTTAGAGCTTACACTCAGCTTTCGGTTCCCCACCTACCTTTGTCTCAGTCATTATCCCCTGAGGGCCGGGTGTTTCTTTGGCTCAATAAATCAGTCCTCTGTCACAGCCCCACCCAGGGAGTATGCAATCTCTGCACACATGTCTTCAACTCTCCACCCTGCCACACTCCACCCAGGCCAGTTCCACCTCAGGCATACCCTTTGCTCACGGTGTCTGTGTTACTGTCCCAGATTTATTCCGCCCACGTCTGCCGCCAAAGATGATGCCCAGCTTTCTCTGGTTGCCCAGAGATATAGGGAGGGTCCTTCCAAATATCCCCGGGGGTGTGAGCCCTATTCTTCCTGCTGCCGCTGCTGCTGTTCTGTGCCAGGGGGCACTGCCTCTCCCTTTCCCAGTTCCTTCAATCCACCGTTTTCTCCTTACTCCGTGCTGCAGAATCAGTACAGACCTTCAACAACCCATTCCCTGACCCCACCTCTCGAGAAAATGCCCAAGAATCTGAACTCCTTGGGGGAAAGGCTTCCAGACCTAGGGGTGAGAGTGGAGGGGAGTGCTGGGAGTTCAGAATTGCAGGCAGAGAATATATACAGCTTTATGCCTGGCAGGAGATTGCCATGGCATCCCAGTAGGGAAAGGAGGTCCAGTTTTTAGAGGGTCTCTTCCATGGGATAAAGTGGGAGGACATTTGAACTCTGCTTGCTTGTTTGTAAAAAGTATACTGTGAGCTGTTCTCATGGAGGAGGTGACTCCCATCCATTTGGCGAGAGATTTTGTACTTTTGTTTGTATCCTTGGGGTTGCAACTCACCCAGCAGGATTGACATGCGTTCTTCAACCTTCTCTCTTAGCTTATCTCCAAACCATCAGCTAACTTGCTAAATTTCTGTCCTTTAACTCTCCTGGAAAGGAGCCTGTGTGGAAAGATGGCTCCATTTGGCCATCTTGCCTCCACCCCCTGAACTTCTAAACGTCTCCATCTTTTTTATGGCTGCATCGTATTTCATGGTGTACATATACCACAATTTGTTAGTTCATTCATGGGTCAATGGGTACTTGGGCTGTTTCCAAGTCTTAGCTATTATGAATTGGGCTGCAATAAATATTCTGGTGCAAATGTCTTTGTTGTGAAATAATTTTTGATATTCTGAGTATATACCTAGTAGAGAAATTGCAGGATCAAATGGTAGGTCTACTTTTATTTCCTTGAGTGTTCTCCAAACTACTTTCCAAAAAGGTCATAGTATCTCACATTCCCACCAGCAGTGATTGTTCCCTTCTCTCCGCATCAAGGCCAACATCTTTAGTTTTTTTTTTTTTTTTTAGGCAGAGTTTCACTTTGTCACCCTCAGTAGAGTGCTGTGGCATCATAGCTCACAGCAACCTCCAGCTCTTGGGCTCAGGCGATCCTCCTGCCTCAGCCTCACCTTTGGTATATGGGGCCAGAGCCCTACTCATTGAGCCACAGGTGGTGCCCCAGCATCTATAGTTTTGGAATTTTGTGATGTGGGCTAATCTTACTGGAGTTAGATGATATCTCAAAGTGGTTTTGATTGGCATTTCTTGACAATTAAGGATAATGAACATTTTTTCATGTGTTTTTAGGCCATGCACGTGTCTTCATCAGAGAACTTTCTGTTCAAGTCTTTTGCCCACATAGAAATGGGATTATTTGTTCTTTTCTTATTGATTAGTTTGAATTCTCTGGAGATTCTAGTTATCAGACCTTTGTCGGAAGCATAACTTGCAAAAATCTTCTCCCATTCTGAAGGTTGTCTGTTTGCTTTACTACTATGCTCTTGACTGTGCAAAAGCTATTTAGTTAGATCAGATCCTAGTAATGCATGTTTAGTGTTCCTTCAATTTCCCAGAGGGTCCTCCTCATAAAATATTCTTCCAGACCAATTTCTTTAAGTGTTTTCCATGCACTTTCTTCTAGTATTTTTATAGTTTCATGTCTTAAGTTTAAATCTTTTATCCAACGAGAATCAATTTTTCTTAATGGTGAAAGGTTGGGGTCCAATTTCCTTCTTCTACAAGTTACCAGCCATTTCACCCAGCACCATTTTTTAAATAGGGAGTTTTTTCCCCCACTGAATATTTTTAATAGGCTTGTCAAAGATCAAACAATGGTAAGTATCTGGATTCGTCTCTTGGTTCTCTATTCTGTTCCATAAATCTACCACTCTGTTTTTGTGCCAGTACCAAAGCTGTTTTGATCACTATAGATTTATGGTATAGCCTGAGGTCTGGTAGTGTGATACCTCCTGATTTTTTCTTATTTCTGAGTAATGTATTTGCTGTTAGAGGCTTTTTTCTGATTCCATATGAAATGAAGTACTACTTTTTAAAGTTCTTTAAAGTATGATAATGGTGCTTTAATACGGATTGCATTAAATCTGTAGATTGCTTTGGGTAGTATGGACATTTTAACAACGTTGATTCTTCCCAGCCATGAGCATAGTATGTTTTTCCATTTGTTATCTGCTTCAGCTTTTTTTTTTTCTCAGAGTTATATAGTGCTTTTTATAGAGACCTTTGACATCCTTTGGTAGGTAAATTCCCAGATATTTCATCTTCTTTGGCACTATTGTGAAGGGAATAGAGTCCTTGACTATATTTTCAGCTTGACTATTGTTGGCATATATAAAAGCTACTGACTTGTAGATATTGATTTTGTATCCTGAGATGCTGCTGTATTCCTTTATCATTTCTAAGAGTTTTAAATTTGAATTCCTGGGATTTTCCAGGTATAGGACCATATGATCAGCTAAGAGTGAGAGTTTGAACTCTTCTGACCCTATTTGGATATCCTTGATCACCTTCTCTTGCCTGATTGTGATGGCTAAGACTTCCATTAGTATGTTGAATAGCAGTGGGGACAGTGGGCATCTTTGTCTTATTCCTGATCTGAGTGGAAATGTTTTCTATTTTACACCATTCAATATGATATTGGCTGTAGGTTTGCTGTAGATGACCTCTATCAGTTTAAGAAATGCCCCTTCTAGTGTGCCAACTTCAAAAGGATGTAGAAGCTGCTCCTGCCTAACAACAGGTGCAATAAAAATTTACGGTGACCAGGAACAGGTTAAAGACTAATTATCATGCGGTGCCCTCTCCCCATGTGTTCTCGGAGAGGCTCAAGATTGGTGCACATGTAAAATATTTTATAAAATTGGGAGGTGGAGCAAGATGGCAGCCGAGTAACAGCTTCCTTGCATCTGGGCACCGTGAATCTGGTGAGATAGGACTCCAGGCATCTCTGGCTGGTGGGATCTGCCTATCATCACCCCTGAGAGGATACAGGGAGTCAGCGAGAGACTTACGGACCCCAAGAGGAAGACTAAAACAGTGGAAAACTGGCAAGTGGTCACGTGTGTTCAATCCATCTAAACCCGCCGCAACTGTAAGTTCAGTAGCAGCG
Organism: Nycticebus coucang; assembly: GCF_027406575.1. NCBI lineage: Eukaryota > Metazoa > Chordata > Mammalia > Primates > Lorisidae > Nycticebus > Nycticebus coucang. Next base: position 66,182,294 of record NC_069804.1, read on the forward strand.
AGACTGCAAACCAGAAAGGCCTTACCTATGAACTGTTTTGGTGTCTTTGGACTTGGCACTCAGCTGAACTGCCTTGGGGAGAGCCTGAGCGGAAGTGTGGAGAAGTTTGGCCATTGTCTAGGGCCGAAGTCTGAGCCGCTGAGCCAGATGGAGCTAATAGTGTTTGGCTCTGGGTCACAGGCATCATTGTGAACGATCTGCCCCGGCAAGCTCCGCCCTCAGGGTCACAGAGCTAGAATGGGGTGGGAGCTTGTAACCCAGCGACCAAGTAGCCTAAAGGTGGGGTCTGAGCCGGCTTGCAGCCCTAACCATCGGGGGCAGAGGTAGACCAGTTTTGACACACAGGGTAAGTGGATAGCCACTTCAGCAGTGATTCCAGCGACAAGCACTTCCCTGGGAAAGCTTCTGCTCAGCCAGTGAACAAGTTCAAAGTGCCTTTTAAGTGGGCTGAAGAGAGATTTAGGGTGTCTACCTGCTGGGGTTTGAGAAAATACCAGGCTCCAGTCGTATCAGAACTGGGATTAACATCTAATACCCCAGAAGACCACGTGTGGCCCAGACAATACTCAATAACACATACATACTGCTTTGTTTTTGGTTGTGCATTTTTTTATTTTGGTTTGGTTTTTTTTTGTTGTTGTTCATTTTGATATTGTTGATGTTATTTTGTTTTTTAAGTTCAACCTTTTCCATACAGATCCTTTTTCTTTCTCAATTTTTCTAGTTTAATTATAATTTCCCATTGCTGCCTATCACAATAATTAGAACTTCATTTCTGTTAGTGTTCCTACCGCTATTATTTGGTTTTCCACCCAATTGTATCCCATAAAGTTTTCTGTTTGCTTGTTTCGGTTTGATTTATAGCATTTATTTCTTTCCTCTCTACTTGGTGGAGGTGGGGTACTGTGTCTGATCAGGTTAGTAAAGAGCTGCTGACCTCAAGGGAACCACCCAACTGGGCACCCCGAGAAGGTGGTTTTTTTTAAGGTTGTATCAAAGTACCCTACTCTACACCTATATTTCTCCGTCACCCTCTTTCTGCGCCTCTCTTCTTTTTGTAAATATTACTTTTACCCACCCCCTCTCCATTCTCTATTTTTCTTTTTTTTCTTATCACACGGTCCTCCTTTCTTTCATCCCTTTTTTGCTCTTCAACCTTCTCACACTTCTGGTCCTGTAACCCTTAGTCCACAGGCACGAGAACTTAAAGAGTAACAGGAAGTGAAAGGAATATTAGGGCAAGGAAACAGATAAAAGAAATCACTCATGAGGAAGAATCAGCAGAAAACTCCAGGCAACATGAAGAACCAGCCCAGAACAACCCTGCCAAGGGACCATGAGGTAGCTACTGCAGAGGATTCCACCTATAAAGAAATGTTAGGAATGACAGAAAGGGAATTTAGAATACACATGATGAAAACAATGAAAGAAATGATGGAAACAATGAAGGAAACTGCTAATAAAGTGGAAAATAACCAAAAGGAAATCCAAAAACAGAATCAAATAAGAGATGAACGATATGAAGAACATAAAAAGGATATAGCTGAGCTGAAGGAACTGAAACAGTCAATTAGGGAACTTAAAGATGCAATGGAAAGTATCAGCAACAGGTTAGACCATGCAGAAGAAAGAATTTCAGAGGTAGAAGACAAAGCTTTGACACAAATCAGATAGTAAAAGAGGCAGAAAAGAAGAGAGAGAAAGCAGAACGTTCACTGTCAGAATTATGGGATTTAGGAAGCATTACAACATACGAGTTATAGGAATTCCAGAAGGGGAAGAAGAATGCCCTAGAGGAATGGAAGCCATACTAGAGAATATTATAAAAGAAAATATCCCAAATATCACCAAAGATTCTGACACACTGCTTTCAGAGGGATATCGGACACCAGGTCGCCTCAACTCTAACCGAGCTTCTCCAAGACACTTTGTGATGAACCTGTCCAAAGTCAAGACAAAAGAAAAGATTCTGCAAGCTGCCAGGAGTAAGCGCCAGTTGACCTACAGGGGCAAATCCATCAGATTGACCGCAGACTTCTCTAATGAAGCTTTCCAAGCAAGAAGACAATGGTCATCTACCTTTAATCTACTTAAACAGAACAATTTCCAGCCCCGAATTCTGTACCCTGCTAAGATAAGCTTCAAAATTGACGGAAAAATCAAATCATTTACGGATATCCAACATTGAGGAAATTCGCCACAACAAGACCAGCTCTACAGGAAATACTTCAACCTGTTCTGCACACGGACCACCACAATGGATCAGCAGCAAAGTAAGAACTCAGAAATTAAAGGACAGAACCTAACCTCCACAATGATGCAAAAGATAAAACTAAGCAATGGACTCTCACAAAATAAGACGAATAGAATACTACCACACTTATCAGTTATCTCAATAAATGTTAATGGCTTGAATTCCCCACTGAAGAGACATAGATTGGTTGACCGGATTAAAAAACAAAAGCCATCCATTTGCTGTCTGCAAGAAACACATCTGGCTTTAAAAGACAAATTAAGGCTCCGAGTCAAGGGTTGGAAGATAATTTTTCAGGCAAATGGAATTCAGAAGGAAAGAGGAGTTGAAATCTTATTTTCAAATACATGTGGATTTAAAGCAACTAAAGTCAAAAAAGACAAAGATGGTCACTTTATATTGGTCAAGGGAAAAATACAACAAGAAGGTATTTCATTTCTAAATATTTATGCACCCAATTTAAATGCTCCCAGATTCTTGAAACAGACCTTACTCAGTCTGAGCAATATGATATCTGATAATGCCATAATAACAGCGGACCTTAACACTCCTCTTACAGAGCTGGACAGATCCTCTAAACAGAAATTAAACAAGGATATAAGAGACTTAAATGAGACCCTAGAACAACTGTGCTTGATAGACGCATATAGAACACTCCATCCCAAAGATAAAGAATATACATTCTTCTCATCACCCCATGGAACATTCTCCAAAATTGATCATATGATGGGACACAAAACAAATATCAACGGAATCAAAAGAATTGAAATTTTACCTTGTATCTTCTCAGAACATAAAGTACTAAAGGTGGAACTCAACTCTAACAAAAATGCTCAACCCCACCCAAAGGCACGGAAATTAAACAATCTTCTGTTGAATAACAGATGGGTGCAGGAAGAATTAAAACAGGAAATCATTAACTTCCTTGAGCATAACAACAATGAAGACATAAGCTACCAAAACCTGTGGGATAATGCAAAAGCAGTTTTGAGAGGAAAATTCATCGCTTTAGATGCCTACATTCGAAAAACAGAAAGAGAGCACAGCAACAATCTCACAAGAGATCTTATGGAATTGGAAAAAGAAGAACAATCTAAGCCTAAACTCAGTAGAAGAAAAGAAATCTCCAAAATCAAATCAGAGATCAATGAAATTGAAAACAAAAGAATCATTCAGAAAATTAATGAAACAAGGAGTAGGTTTTTTGAAAAAATAAATAAAATAGACAAACCATTGGCCAGACTAACGAGGAATAGAAAAGTAAAATCTCTAGTAACCTCAATCAGAAATGATAAAGGGGAAATAACAACTGATCCCACAGTGATACAAGAGATCATCTCTGAATACTACCAGAAACTCTATGCCCAGAAATTTGACAATGTGAAAGAAATGGATCAAGATTTGGAATCACACCCTCCCCCTAGACTCAGCCAGGAAGAAATAGAGCTCCTGAAAAGACCAATTTCAAGCACTGAGATCAAAGAAACAATAAAAAATTCTTCCAACCAAAAAATGCCCTGGTCCAGATGGCTTCACTCCAGAATTCTATCAAACCTTCAAGGAAGAGCTTATTCCTGTACTGCAGAAATTATTCCAAAAAATTGAGGAAGAAGGAATCTTCCCCAACACATTCTATGAAGCAAACATCACCCTGATACCAAAACCAGGAAAAGACCCAAACAAAAAGGAGAATTTCAGACCAATCTCACTCATGAATATAGACGCAAAAATTCTCAACAAAATCCTAGCCAATAGATTACAGCTTATCATCAAAAAAGTCATTCATCATGATCAAGTAGGCTTCATCCCAGGGATGCAAGTCTGGTTTAACATAGGCAAGTCTATAAACGTTATCCACCATATTAACAGAGGCAAAAATAAAGATCACATGATCCTCTCAATAGATACAGAAAAAGCATTTGATAAAATCCAGCATCCTTTTCTAATTAGAACACTGAAGAGTATAGGCCTAGGTGGCACATTTCTAAAACTGATTGAAGCTATCTATGACAAACCCACAGCCAATATTTTACTGAATGGAGTAAAACTGAAAGCTTTTCCTCTTAGAACTGGAACGAGACAACGTTGTCCTCTGTCACCTTTACTATTCAACGTAGTGCTGGAAGTTCCAGCCAATACAATTAGGCAAGACAAGGAAATAAACGGAATCCAAATGGGAGCAGAGGAGGTCAAACTCTCCCTCTTTGCTGACGACATGATCTTATACTTAGAGAACCCCAAAGACTCAACCACAAGACTCCTAGAAGTCATCAAAAAATACAGTAATGTTTCAGGATATAAAATCAATGTCCACAAGTCAGTAGCCTTTGTGTACACCAGTAACAGTCAAGATGAAAAGATAATTAAGGACACAACTCCCTTCACCATAGTTTCAAAGAAAATGAAATGCCTAAGAATATAACTAACGAAGGAGGGGAAGGACCTCTATAAAGAAAACTATGAAATCCTCAGAAAGGAAATAGCAGAGGATATTAACAAATGGAAGAACATACCATGCTCTTGGACGGGAAGAATCAACATTGTTAAAATGTCTATACTTCCCTAAGCAATCTACCTATTCAATGCCATTCCTATCAAAATACCAACATTGTACTTTCAAGATTTGGAAAAAATGATTCTGCGTTTTGTATGGAACTGGAAAAAACCCCGTATAGCTAAGGCAGTCCTCTGTAACAAAAATGAAGCTGGGGACATCAGCATACCAGATTTTATTCTGTACTACAAAGCCATAGTGCTCAAGACAGCATGGTACTGGCACAAAAACAGAGACATAGACACTTGGAATCGAATTGAAACCCAAGAAATGAAACTAAGATTTTACAACCACCTAATCTTTGATAAACCAAATAAGAACATACCTTGGGGGAAATACTCTATTCATTAAATGGTGTTGGGAGAACTGGATGTCTACATGTAAAAGACTGAAACTGGACCCACACCTTTCCCCACTCACAAAAATTGATTCAAGATGGATAAAGGACTTAAATTTAAGGCATGAAACAATAAAAATCCTCCAAGAAAGCATAGGAAAAACACTGGAAGATATTGGCCTGGGGAAAGACTTCATGATGAAGACGGCCATGGCAATTGCAACAACGACAAAAATAAACAAATGGGACTTCATTAAACTGAAAAGCTTCTGTACAGCTAAGGAGACAATAAACAAAACAAAGAGACAACCTACGCAATGGGAAAGGATATTTGCATATTTTCAATCAGACAAAAGCTTGATAACTAGGATCTATAGAGAACTCAAATTAATCCACATGAAAAAAGCCAACAATCCCATATATCAATGGGCAAGAGACATGAATAGAAATTTCTCTAAAGACGACAGACGAATGGCTAACAAACACATGAAAAAATGTTCATCATCTCTATATATTAGAGAAATGCAAATCAAAACAACCCTGAGATATCATCTAACCCCAGTGAGAATGGCCCACATCACAAAATCTCAAAACTACAGATGCTGGCATGGATGTGGACAGAAGGGAACACTTTTACACTGCTGGTGGGACTGCAAACTAGTACAACCTTTCTGGAAGGAAGTATGAAGAAACCTCAAAGCACTCAAGCTAGACCTCCCATTTGATCCTGCAATCCCATTACTGGGCATCTACCCAGAAGGAAAAAAATCCTTTTATCATAAGGACACTTGTACTAGACTGTTTATTGCAGCTCAATTTACAATCGCCAAAATGTGGAAACAGCCTAAATGCCCAACCCAGGAATGGATTAACAAGCTGTGGTATATGTATACCATTTAATACTATTCAGCCATTAAAAAAAATGGAGACTTTACATCCTTTGTATTCACCTGGATGGAAGTGGAAGACATTATTTTTAGTAAAGCACCACAAGAATGGAGAAGCATGAATCCTATGTACTCAATTTTGATATGAGAACAATTAATGACAATTATGGTTCTGGAGGGGAAGCAGAAAGAGGGAAGGAGGGAGGGGGGTGGGGCCTTGGTTTGTGTCACACTTTATGGGGGCAAGACATGATTGCAAGTGGGACTTTACCTAACAATTGCAATCAGTGTAACCTGGCTTATTGTACCCTCAATGACTCCCCAACAATAAAAAATATATATATTTTTTGAAATGTAAAAAAAAAGAAATGCCCCTTCTATGCCTATTTTCTTAAGTGTTCTGACCGTGAAAGTATGCTGGATATTATCAAAGACTTTTTATGCATCACTTGAAAGAATCATATGGTTTTTTTTTATTTTATTGATGTGATGCAATATATTTATAGATTTGTGTATGTTGAACCAGCCCTATAACCATGGAATAAAACCAGCTTGATGGTGTATAATTTTCCTTGATGTGTTGTTGAATTCTTTTTGTAAGATCTTATTGAATATTTTTGTATCAATATTGAGTAATGATATTGGTCTATAATTTTCTTTGTTGGATCCTGTCCCGGTTTGTGTATCAGGGTGATATTTGGTCATAGAATGTGACGTGAAATATTCCTTCTTTTCTATTCTTTGGAAAAGGTTGTATAATATAGGGCAGGTTTCTTTAAACTTTTTAAACGGGGGGGGCATGTCAATGTCCCCTTGATCGTTGGAGGGCTAAGAACAAATTCCTATGCACACTGCACATATCTTATTTTTTTTTGTTTTTAATTCTTTATTTTATTTTAATTTTTTTTTTTTTTTATTAAACCATAGCTGTGTACATTAGTATGATCATGGGGCACCATACACTTGGTTCATATATCGTTTGACTCATTTTCATCACATTGGTTAACATAGCTTTTGTAGCATTTTCTTAGTTATTTTGCTAAGACCATTACATTCCACATTTACTAGGATTCACATATACCCTTGTAAGATGCACCGCAGGTGTAATCCCATTAATCCCCCTTCTTCCCCCTCCCTCCCCTCCCTGTCCCCTTTCTCCCTATTCTTAGGTTATAACTGGGATATAGCTTTCATGTGAAGGTCCTACATTAGTTTCATAATAATGGTGAGTACATTGGGTACTCTTTCTTCCATTCTTGAGACACTTTACTAAGAAGAATGTGTTCCAGCTCCATCCATGTAAACATGAAAGAGATAAAGTCTCCATCTTTCTTTAAGGCTGCGTAATATTCCACGGTGTACATATACCACAATTTATTGATCAATTCGTGGATCGATGGGCACTTGGGCTTTTTCCATGACTTAGCAATTATGAATAGGGCTGCAATAAATATTCTGATACAGATATCTTTGTTAGGGTGTGATTTTTGGTCTTCTGGGTATATGCCCAGTAGGGGGATTACAGGATTGAATGGCAGATCTATTTTTAGAACTCTAAGTGTTCTCCATATCTCTTTCCGAAAGGAATGTATTAATTTGCATTCCCACCAGCAGTGCAAAAGTGTTCCCTTTTCTCCACATCCACGCCAACATCTCTGGTCTTGGGATTTTGTGACATAGGCTAGTCTCACTGGAGTCAGATGATATCTCAAAGTAGTTTTGATTTGCATTTCTCTGATGATTAAAGATGATGAGCATTTTTTCATATGTCTGAAGGCCATGCGCCTGTCTTCTTCAGAGAAGTTTCTCTTCAAGTCCCTTGCCCAGCCTGCCATGGGATCCCTTATTCTTTTCTTGCTAATGCGTTTGAGTTCTCTGTGGATTCTGGTTATTAAACCTTTGTCGGAGACACAACCTGCAAATATCTTCTCCCATTCTGAAGGCTGTTTGCTTGCTTTACTTACTGTGTTCTTGGCTGTGCAGAAGCTTTTTAGTTTTATCAAGTCCCAATAGTGTATTTTTGAAGGAACTTCAATTGCCTGGGGGGTCTTTCTCATAAAAAACTTGCCTAACCCAATTTCTTCAAGGGTTTTCCCTTCACTCTCTTCTGGTATTTTTATAGTTTCATGTCTTAGGTTTAAATCTTTAATCCAGTGAGAGTCTATCTTGGTTAATGTTGAGAGGTGTGGGTCCAGTTTCAGTCTTCTACAGGTTGCCAGCCAGTTCACCCACCACCATTTGTTAAATAGGGAATCTTTTCCCCACTGAATGTTTTTAATTGGCTTGTCAAAGATTAAATAACGGTAAGTAGCTGGATTCATCTCTTGCTTCTCTATTCTGTTCCAGACATCTACTTCTCTGTTTTTGTGCCAGTACCATACTGTTTTGATCACAATCGATTTGTAGTATAGTCTGAGGTCTGGTAGCGTGATTCCTCCTGCTTTGTTTTTATTTTTGAGTAATGTCTTGGCTATTCGAGGTTTTTTCTGATTCCATGTAAAACGAAGAATTATTTTTTCAAGATCTTTAAAGTATGACAGTGGAGCTTTAATGGGGATTGCATTGAAATTATATATTGCTTTGGGTAGTATGGACATTTTAACAATGTTGATTCTTCCCAACCATGAGCATGCTACATTTTTCCATTTGTTAACATTCTCAGCTATCTCCTTTCTTAGAGTTTCATAGTTCTCTTTATATAGATCTTTCACGTCCTTTGTTAGATAACCTCCCAAGTATTTCATCTTCTTTGGCACTAATGTGAATGGGATAGAGTCCTTAATTGTTTTTTCAACTTGACTATTGTTGGTATATATAAAGGCTACCAATTTATGTATGTTGATTTTGTAACCTGAGACACTGCTGTATTCCTTAATCACTTCCAAGATTTTTGTAGTAGAGTCCCTAGTATTTTCCAGGTATACAATCATATCATCTGCGAAGACTGAAAGTTTGATCTGTTCTGACCCTGTGTGGATACCCTTGATCGCCTTTTCTTCCCTAATGGCAATGCCTAAAACTTCCATTACAATGTTAAATAGCAATGGAGACAATGGGCAGCCTTGTCTGGTTCCAGATCTAAATGGAAATGATTCCAATTTAACTCCATTCAATATGATATTGGCTGTGGGTTTGCTGTAGATGGCCTCTATCAGTTTAAGAAATGTCCCTTCTATAACAATTTTCTTAAGTGTTCTAATGATGAATGGATGTTGGATGTTATCAAAAGCTTTTTCTGCATCGATTGAGAGAATCATATGGTCTTTGTTTTTTAATTTGTTTATGTGCTGAATTACATTTATAGATTTACGTATATTGAACCAGCCTTGAGACCCTGGGATAAAACTGACTTGGTCATGATGTATGATTTGTTTGATGTGTTGCTGGATTCTGTTTGTTAGAATCTTGTTGAATATTTTTGCATCTATATTCATTAGTGATATTGGTCTATAATTTTCTTTTCTTGTTGGGTCTTTTCCTGGTTTGGGGATCAGGGTGATTTTTGCTTCATAGAATGTGTTGGGTAGTCTTCCTTTTTTTTCTACCTTTTGGAACAGGTTGAGTAGTATACGTAATAGTTCCTCTTTAAAGGTTTGGTAGAATTCTGACGTGAAACCATCTGGTCCCGGGCTTTTCTTTTTGGGGAGATTTTGTATGGTTGATGATATTTCTGAACTTGATATGGGCCTGTTCAACATTTCCACCTGTTTTTGATTAAATCTTGGAAGGTGACGTGTTTCCAAGTAACGGTCGATTTCCTTCAGATTTTCGTACTTCTGAGAGTATAGTTTCTTGTAATATTCATTAAGGATTTTTTGGATTTCTGAGGAGTCTGTTGTTATTTCATCTTTGTTATTTCTGATTGATGAGATTTGAGATTTTACTCTTTTTTCCTGATTAGGTTGGCCAAAGGTTTATCTATTTTGTTGACCTTTTCAAAAACCCAGCTTTTTGATTTATTGATCTGTTGTATTATTCTTTTGTTTTCAATTTCATTTAGTTCTGCTCTGATTTTGGTTATTTCTTTTCTTTTACTGGATTTGGGGTTGGATTGTTCTTCCATTTCCAGTCTCTTGAGATGTCCCATTAAGTTGCTTACTTCCTGTTTTTCCATTCTCCTGAGGAAGGCTTGCAGTGCTATAAATTTCCCTCATAGAACTGCCTTTGCGGTGTCCCAGAGGTTCTGATAGTTCGTGTCTTCATTGTCGTTTTGTTCCAGAAATTTCGCAATTTCGTTCTTGATCTCATCTCTGACCCAGCTATCATTCAGCATAAGGTTATTAAACTTCCATGTTTTTGTATGGGTATGCAGATCCCTGTTTTTACTCAATTCAAGTTTTACTCCATGATGGTCCGAGAAGATGCATGGAATAATTTCTATTCCTTTAAATTTACTGAGGTTAGACTTGTGACCTAAAATGTGGTCAATTTTGGAGTAAGTTCCGTGGGCTGATGAGAAGTATGTGTATTCAGTTTTGTTGGGATGAAATGTTCTGTAGATGTCTGCTAAATCTAAATATTGGATGGTTAGGTTTAAATCTAAGATTTCTTTGCTCAGCTTCTTTCTGGATGATCGATCCAACACTACCAAGGGAGTGTTAAAATCTCCGACTATTACGGAGTTGGAGGAAATCAAGTTGCTCATGTCTGTTAGAGTTTCTCTTATAAATTGAGGTGCATTCTGGTTGGGTGCATAGATATTAATAATTGAAATCTCATCATATTGAGTCTTACCCTTAACAAATATGAAGTGACCATTTTTGTCCTTCCTTACTTTTGTGGGTTTAAAGCCTATTGTGTCCACAAATAAAATTGCAACTCCTGCTTTTTTCTGGTTACCATTTGCCTGAAATATGGATGACCATCCTTTCACCCTGAGTCTGTATTTGTCTTTTAAGTTAAGATGTGACTCTTGTATGCAACAAATGTCTGGCCTGAGTTTTTGTATCCAGTCAGCTAACCTATGTCTCTTTAGAGGGCAGTTTAAGCCATTCACATTAATGGAGAGCATTGATAAGTTTGGTGAAATTGGGGTATTGAGTTTTTTGAAAGTCCAGTGGGCATTTTTAATCCATTTGCCATTGTGGAAGTTAGAGTTTCATCAGAAGTTTCTGAGTGAGTTTACTTTTGTAGTAGAGGATTGGGTTGGTTATTATGGAGTATAGGTCTGAGAATATCCTGAAGAGCTGGTTTAGTTATGGCAAATTTCTTTAGTATATGTATGTCATTAAAGTATTTAATTTGTCCATCGTAAATTAAACTCAGTTTAGCTGGGTACAAGATCCGGGGTTGAAAGTTATTTTGCTTGAGGAGGTTAAACGTTGATGACCACCCTCTTCTGGCTTGAAAAGTTTCAGCAGAGAGATCTGCAGTCATTCTAATGTTCTTCCCTTTGAAGGTAATAGATTTCTTTCTCCTGGCAGCTTTGAGAATTTTCTCCTTCATATTAACTTTAGTGAAGTTAATTATGATATGCCTGGGGGATGTCTTATTGGGGTTGAGTCATGCTGGGGTTCTGAAGCTATCTGCTGTCTGAATTTCAGGTTCTCTAGGCATGTCTGGAAAATTCTCTTTCATAATTTCATGCAGAAGGGCCTCTGCGCCCAGTGAGGTAACTTCATCTGTTTCAGGAATTCCTATGAGACGGATATTTGCCTTCTTCGAGTTATCCCAGAGCTCTCTGAGTGAGTGATCCATTTTTGCTCTCCATTTCTCTTCCTCTTTGAGAGTTTGGGAGCGTTCAAATGCTTTATCTTCGATGTCGGAGATCCTTTCTTCTTCTTGGTCCATTCTGTTACTAAGGGATTCCACTGTATTTTTCATATCTTTGAGGGCTGCAAATTCTTGTTTCAGTGTGTCTAAGTCTTTGGTGGTTTTGTCTTTAAATTTGTTAAATTCTTGACACAGCTTTTGAATTTCTCCATGAATTCCTAATTCCATTTTGTTAATCTTGTTTGCCATCCAGATTCTCAATTCGATTTCTGACATCTCAGCCAGTTCTTTGTGAATGGGATCTTCAATTACATCTGCTGTATCTTTCCTTGGGGGGGTTGATCTATTCTGGTTATTCATGTTACCTGAGTTTTTCCACTGATTCCGCCCCATGATTGTTTTTACTCCCTTTGATTTTCCTCTGGTGTTTTGTTGAGGACCCGTACAGTGCTGTGACCTGAGAAACTGGGGCCCTGTTTGGTGTAGAGTGGCTAAGTGGTTCTGACTTGTTTTCAGCTTGTTTCTATGTGAGCCTAGTGAAACAGTTACTCTGGGTTGAAGTCTCAGCTGTGGAGAAATACCAGCAATTAAGTCACCCCACCCACCACAGGCAACAAATGGAAAAGGAAAATCAAACCTTCCTACAACCACACACCCAGGGCACCACCTGGATAGTCCCAGGTGAGTGACTCAGTTCAAAATGTCCAAGTTAATTGTCTCAGTCAGCAGCTGCATCGGGTGGGAGAGTTCAAGAGGTCCTTGGGAACTGGGTCACAGGGGTCTGGTGGATGCTCTAAACGGCTTGCTCCAGTGCTGCGTGGAGTCAGGAAGAGCCACCAGTAAATAGATGAGTCTGGGAAGAATGATGCCTCCTTCCCCACCTTGCAGCTCTGTCTCACCCAGTCTCTGCCAGCCACACAGGGCTGTGACCCAGTCAGTTGTCTGCAGTAAGCAGATACTCCAGGGGTTTGCACCTGCCTAAGTCACAGGGTCGTCTATGTCTGCTCGACTAGGCCGCTATTCTCTGTCTTCATCCAGTGGGGAGTGGTGTGGCCTGTCAACCTCGGACACTTGATGGAGGCTGGAGGTGTTCACTCAGTTCCAGCCCCACCCATAGTTTATGTTACTTGGTGAAGGGAACAACCCTGTGGGAGTTTGTTTCTGACCTTGCCAGATTCCTCTGCAGAGGAGAGGCTGATTTGAGTTCCCAGTACCTGTGTCTCAGGCCCTGTCTTTAGTCCTGCGGGTTTGTATTTGCAGCACTATCAGTTGTTGGCTGTAGCCTCTTGGCCTCCTTTGTCTATAGGCTGGTGATCCCCTAAGGGCCATGTGCGTCTTAGGCTCAGTAGAGTGGTTCTCTGGATCAGCGCCACCCTAGGAGTTTCCCAGCTCTGCGGGTGTGTTTTCTAGTCCCCGTGTTCCACCCTGGTTGGTACCGTCTCAGGAAAACCCTTTACTCACGGGGCCTGTGTTTCAGTTCCAGGTCTGTTCCATGGTGGTTGCCATCTGAGGAGATGCTCGGCCTCATCTGGTTGCCCAGGAAGACAGGAGGAGAGGCTATGGGATATCTGGGGGTGGGCCTTGTTATTGCTGAAGATGGCTGTTGCTCTGCACCTCGGGGCACCACCACTCCATTGTAATTACCTCTCAGCCGACCGTTGTCTTCTCGCTCCTTTGCTACAGTGTCAGCACTGGCCAGCTGCAGTCCAGGTCCTGTCTATACCTCTTGAGAGTTCATCCAAGAATCTGGACTCCTGAGGGGGCAGGTCTCCAGATCACGGAGTGAGAGTGGAGGAGGGTGTTAGGAGCTCACGGTTACAGGTCATAACACCAAGCTCATTGAGTCCAAATGAACAAATAAACAGATACAAAGGTTACCAGGCACATGGGCCCATAGATACAGAGATAGACGGAAACACATAAACATACAAGCAATAGCCACGACAACAGCAATATAAGAACAACTGCAATAAAAACAGTGATAATCGTAAAATAATTGAAAGAAAAGGAAAAAAAAGAGAAAAAAGTGGTGTTAGAAGGAATGTTAAGTGAGAAGAAAGAAGAAATTAAAGTTAGAAGACATAGAAATAAAAAATATATCTATATGAAATGTAATAGTAAAAAATTATCAATATCTCCTCTAAGAAAATGGTGAGGAAAAATCAGACAAAAAGAAAACAACAGCAAAAAAACAAACAAAAAAAAAAACCCATGAAAACCAGAAAAAAAAAAAGGCACCAACTGCAAAAATATTCTTGTGGTAGAAATATACCTATAAGTGTCTATATGTCTGCTGTAGGGATCAACTTTTGTAGGAATATATTCATACTGCAATATACTTTCTGGACACCAGGTGGCAATGTGTGTAGTTTTGAGACTTATACCTGGTTTATAGTTTACACCGTTACCATGGTAACCACCTTCCATGTCCGATCAGCATTTTGGAGTTTCTGTAAAAGTTTGTCGCCTAAGAATTGTGCAACCTCGGCTGTTCTCCTCCGGACAGCACTTGCGACCGACCCTCCCACTCAGTGCAGGTGTCCACGCTTCCTAAGTCCCTCCACTGTGCTCCCAGGTTCCCCCGCAAACTGGCGACAGCAATCGGCCATAAGGGGAGTGGTGCTGAGTTCGCGCGGTGTCTCCTGTAGCTGGTTCCCGGGGCTTCAGCAGCCAAAACCAGTCCGCGCCTTCAGTTGCTCCGCGGCCGCAGAAGCCAAAGCCGGGTCCTAGGCTTCAAGCCGTTCCGTGGTTGGAGCGCTTGTGGGATTTATTCTGAGTTTTATGATTTAGAGTTTTGGATGGGCAGCCGCCAGTTCGCTGCGCAGTCTGAACTGCCAGCCCCCTCCAACACCTGGGGGAAAGGTGCCCGCCCTTTTGGGTAGTTCAAAATGTCTGTTTCCCGGGCAGGATCCCTTCACTTCAATTGTCCAACAGTTTGCCCAGCTCCCTGTGGTTTTGAGTGGCTCTCCTTTCGGATGCCTCCCTCAGCTCAGGATTAATTACTTGTCAATTGGATTTTGTCAGCATTTACAAGCTGCTGACCTCCGTGGGGGAGGGGCCTGCTGGCCGGCACGGCTGAGCAGGGAAGATTCTCTACAACAGAGTCTGTGATTTTAAATTACCCCTCATATATAGCAAACCGCCAGTTCGCTGGGCGTCTCCAGCTGTTTGTCCACTCCAATAATCCACACACAGGGAATGTCCAGACCGCCTTTCCTCTCACCTGGTGGCTTGGGAGAGGTGGGCTACATGTCCGTCCTGTCCGCCATCATGCTCCGCCTCTCGCACATATCTTATTTTGAAGTGAAAAAAAAATGGGAACAAATACAGTATTTAAAATGAAGAATAAGTAAAGTTACATCAACAAACTTACCAGTATTTCAATGGGAACTATGGGCCTGCTTTTGGCTAATGAGATGGTCAATGTCCGGTTCTATATTTTTCACTTCTAGTCGTAACAAGTGATGCAAGTGTGCATCAGTTAGTCTAAATCTGGTTGGAGATTTCAGATGTTTCATTCTGGAAAAAGCCTGTTCACAGACATAAGTGCTGCCAAAAATGGTTACCATTTTGAATGCATGGTTCCTGAGATTAGGATATGTCTCAGAGGGGAGCGATGCACAGAAATTAGGATGGCTGCATGATGTGAATGTATTTTTCAGAGAGTCACAATTCTGCAGTTCAGTCAGCTCCATTTAGTAAAGTGTATCCACATTTTCAGTGTCAATAGAGAATGGGTTACAGAAAAGCTATATGTCCTGTTCATGGAGATGAAGCTATTTAAATCTAAATTGGAACTTCTTTTGCAACTTTTCCAGTGAATTCACACGTGTTTTGTTTGGGAATGCAACCAATGGCTTTTCTGCTAACAGATTTTGAGTTGTGGGGAGATGGCAGACATTTTCCACCTTCACTTGTTTGATGAGGAGGCCTAATCTTACTTCAAATGCTTTCACATGTGATTGCATATCACAGCTGAGCTTCCCCTTTCCTTGATGTTGCACATTGAAACTGTTGAGTAGCTCTGTTACATCTGTCAGAAAGGCAAGGCGCCATTTCCATTCTGCATCATTGAGCTCTGGTACTTCTCTGTTTTTTGAAAACAGAAAAGCTGTAGTCTGTGGAAGTAAGTCATAGAAATGTTTCAAAACTCTCCCTCGACTCAGCCAATGGACTTCTGTGTGGTACAGTACATCTTCATAGGCAACTTTTAGCTCAGACAGAAATTCCTGAATTTGTCTGTGGTTTAGTGCATTACCACTAATGAAATTAGCATAATATACCACAATTTTCATAACAGAGTCCCACTTCAGAGATTTACTACACAGTGCTCGTAGATGGATGAGGCAGAGTATGGCTATTGGATGAAAATGGTTACGTTTTTCCATCTCTTGGTTAATGCAAGCAATTAATTCTTTCTTAGACCCCACAGTGCTAGGAGCACCATGAGTTGTCACACTGGCTAGTTTTACCCAGTACAGCTCCAAACCATTCACACTTTGGCAAATCTTTTCATAGATATCCTCTCCTGTAGTTGTTTCTTTGGTGCTTTTCAGTGCAGCAAGCTCTTCTGTGACTTTGAAATAGTCATTCATCTCACGAATTAACATTAGAAGTTGTGCAGAATCACGAACATTATTACTTTCTTTGAGTGCCAAGGGAAAATAGAAAAGTTTGTTTGTGGAGTTTTGCAAATGCTGATGCAAATTGTCTTTGATTTCTTCAATCCTTCTTGTAATTGTAGGTCCTGAAAGACTCACTCTACTTAATAAATCAGCCTTCTCTGGACATTTCTCTTTGGCAACAGAAGGAAGGCATTTTTTAACAAATTCTCCCACCACAAGTGATCTTCCAGTTCACGCTATTCGCTTGGCAACTTGAAAACTTGCTCGCAGTGATGAAATATTTAGCTGTTTCTGCTTCACAAAAGTATTTTGCTAAGTTCTCAGTGTATTTTTCTGTTTCAATATTTTATCTTCTCCGACCAAATAATCATATTTATCTTTATGTTTAGTTTGATAGTGTCA
Organism: Nycticebus coucang; assembly: GCF_027406575.1. Classification (NCBI taxonomy): domain Eukaryota; kingdom Metazoa; phylum Chordata; class Mammalia; order Primates; family Lorisidae; genus Nycticebus; species Nycticebus coucang. Next base: position 66,199,065 of record NC_069804.1, read on the forward strand.
ACGCAGATTGTATTCTTTGAACACAGACACAATATTAAGGCATATCAAAGCCACAGCTCTTTCCTTGTAGTGCATTAAAAAGTACTCATAAGTCCACTGTTGTTTGAATATCCTTCACTCCCACTCAGTTTTTCTCTTTCTTTATATCATTGTTCCTAGGGATTCCAAATTGCTATTGGTAAAATACCAATATATATATACAGTGCTCCAAAAACAGTATACCCACAATAACTTTGCCCACACAGAGACATATAGACTGTACTGCCCATCAATGCAATCTGATCAGTGCCCATCAATGCAATCTGATCAGTGCCTATCAATGCAATCTGATCAGTGTCCATCAATGCAGCCTTGCCAGTTGAGATAATTTCAGCCTCACCAGTGTCCATATGGTGGAACTCTACTTTTACCTCAGGCTCACACTGGTGCAGTGTGGGAACTGGTACGATTACAGACCTGGTTCCTCCACCACCTTTCCATTTCACACTATCCTGTGCAAACTGAATTGTGATCTGTGAACTCACACAGGACAAAAGAAGGCATGTATGCCTTTTTTCTTCCTAATCTAATGCCAATTCAGCCATACAAGCATATGGGTGAACTCACACTGCTCAGAGATCGCAACAGTGTGAACTGGGGCTTACACAGCACACAACATACAACATCATACACAACTGAATGGCAATCAGAATATAAATGCACTTACTGTCAATGAAATTGGATTTCCTACTCCTCGGCTGTCTGCAGAGCTGGATTAAGTTCCCATCGGGCCCTAGGCAGATTACCAGTTTGGAGCCCTCATGCAATAACACTGAGCACTGACCATTTGCATTAACGCTGACTGCTGACCTTTTGCAATAACACTGACCGCTGACAATTTGCGTTAATACTGAGCACTAACCATTTGCATTAACACTGAGCACTTATAATTATCATTACCACTGAGCACTGACTATTTGCATTAGCACTGAGCGCTATTTGAGTTATCACTACGATGCAACCCCCCTAGAAACCACCCCCAACCAACTAACCAACTTAAAAAAAAGGGTCTCCTAACTTCAAAAAAAAGGCGCCCCCATCTGCAAAATAAAAAAAAAAAAAACTTCCTAACTTCAGGAAAAAGGCCCCCCTTAACTGCAAAAAGAAGGACCTACTAACTGCAAAATAAAAAAAAATAGACCTCCTAACTTCAAAGAAAAATTCTAACTTGTTCTTACCTTGGACCTCATGCAGCAGCATGCTCTGCACAGGCAAGCTTGTGACTCGTCCAATCACACCTGTGACTGAGAGGAGGAGTTGAGAGAGAGAGAGAAGGGGAGTCAGAGAGTGTGGCGCACATTCCACACATGCACACTGTGGGCCTGGGATGAGTTGGCTAATAAGCAGGACAGGCAGTGGCGGCAAAAATACATGGCAGGCCAGATAAATGTCCTCAGCGGGCCACATGTGGCTGATGGGCTGTAGTTTGAGGACCCCTGATATAGGTACTAGTTCCTCTTGAAAGGTTTGATAGAATTTGAATTTGAAGTCATCTGGTCCCAGACTTTTCTCTTTTGGGCGTTTTCGTATTGTTGATGCTATTTCAGTGATTGATATAGGTCTATTCAAGGTTTCTAATTCTTTCTGTTTGAGTTTAGGAAGGTGGCATTCTTCAGGCATTTGTCCATTTCCTTCAGATTTTCATATTTCTGGGAATAGAGATTTTTGTAGTAATCATTGAGGATTTTTTTGAATTTCTGAAGTGTCTGTTGTTATTTCTCCTTTATCATTTCTGATAGATAATAATATAGATTTTACTTTACTATTTCTGTTTAGGTTGACCAAAGGTTTATCAATTTTGTTAATATTTTCAAAAAATCAAATTTTTGTATCATCCATCTTCTGAATGATTCTTTTGTTTTCAATTTCATTTAATTCTGCCCTAATTTTTGTTATTTCTTTTATTCTGCCAGGTTTGGGTTTGGAATGTTCTTCCTTTTCCAGTTGCTTGAGATGATCCATTAATTTGTTGGCCTCATCTCTTTCTGTTTTCTTGATGAAGGCTTCCAATGTTATAAATTTCCCTCTGAGGACTACCTTTGCAATGTCCCACAGGTTTTGATAATTTGTGTCTTCATTATCATTTTCTTCCAAAAATTTGGTGATTTCCATGACTTTGAGTATGAAGTTTCCTGTTGCTGTTGAATTCAACTTTTATTCCATGGTGGTCTGAGAAGATACAAGGAATAATTTCTACACTTTTAAATTTTCTGAGATTAGTCTTGTGTCCTAGGATATGATCTATTTTGGAGGATGACCTATGGGCTGATGAGAAGAATGTACATTCAGTTTTATTAGGGTGAAATGTTCTGTAGAGGTCTGTTAAGTCCATTTGTTCTAGGGTCAGGATTAAGTCTAATATTTCTTTGTTTAGTTTCTTCTTGGAGGGTCTATCCAAAACTGTCAAAGGGGTGTTAAAATCTCCAACTACTATATTGCAGGAAGATATCAAGTTGTTCATATACATTAGGTCTGCTTTATGAATTGAGGAGAATTCTGGTAGGGTGCATAAATGTTAATTATCAAAATCTCTTCATGTGTGGTGTTTCCCTTGGAGTCACAGCTCACAGCAACCTCCAACTCCTGGGATTAGGCAATTCATTTGTCTCACCCTCCCAAGTAGCTGGGACTACAGGCGCCTGCCATAATGCACAGCTTTTTGTTTGTTGTTGCAGTTTTGCCAGGACTGGGTTTGAACCTGCCACCCTTGGTATATGGGGCCGGCACCCTACCCACTGAGCCACAGTCACTTCCCGAGGTGAGATTCTTGTATACAGCAGATATCTGGTCTGAGTTTATGTATCCAGTCAGTCAGCCATGTCTCTTTAGAAGACAATTTAAACCATTCACAGAAATTAAGAGAATTGATAAGCCTGGTTGTGTTTTGGGTATCATAATTTTCAGATGTCCAGTGGATAATTTTAATCCTTTCACCCCTGTGGAAGTTGGGTTTTGTTCAAAAATTTCTGGGTGAGTTTATTTCAGAGGTAGAGCATTGCGCTGGTCATTGTAGAGGGTGGGTTTGAGAATATCCTGGAGATCTGGTTTAGTTATGGCAAATTTCTTCAACATGTCTATGTCATTAAAGTATTTGATTTCTCCATCACAAATGAAACTCAGTTTAGCTGGATACAGGATCCTGAGCTGGAAGTTGTTCTGTTTTAGGAGATTGAAGGTCAATGACCATCTTCTTCTGGCTTGAAAGTTTCAGCTGAGAGATCTGCAGTCATTCTTATACTTCTCCCTTTGTAGGTGATGCTTTTATTATGTCTGGCTGCTTGCAGAATTTTCTCCTTCGCCTTAACTTTGGCAAAGTTAATCACAATGTGTTTAGGAGATCCTTTATTTGGATTGAGTATTGCTGGGATTCTGAAATGGTCTGCTATCTAAAGTTCTGTATCTCTTGCAATGGTTGGGAAATTCTCCTCTAAAATCTCTTGGAGTAGAGCATCTGTACTTTTAGGACTATCCTCTTCTTCTTCTGGAATTTCTATAAAATGAATGTTTGCTCTTTTGGAGTGATCCACAACTCTCTCAGAGAATAATCAGTTTTTGCTCTCCATTTGTCTGCCTCTTTGGGAACAATGAAAAGCTTTGTCTTCAGTTTCAGAGATCCTTTCTTCTGCCTTGTCAACTCTGTTACTGAGGGATCTACTGTATTTTGGAGCTCCTCAACTAATTTTTTTGTTTTCTTGAGCTATGCTATCTTTTTTTCTCATTATGTCCATGTCTTTGGTGACTTGGGCTTTGAATTCATTAATTCTTGAGATAACTTTAGAACTACTCTTTGGAATTCAATTTCCATCTTTTATTCCATTCTATTTATCTTATTTGCACTCCATATTCTGAATGTTATTTTTCACATTGCTGCCATTTGTCTATGCATGGTATCTTCAGTTGTATCTCCTTTGTCTTTTCTTGGCAAGGAGGTGTTGATCTACTCTGGTTATTCATGTTGCCAGAGTTCTTCTGTTGGGTCCACACCATGTTTATTTTCAACCATTTAGTTTTCAGAACTGGTAGGGTGAGATTGAATTGGGGTTCCCAGGCAGTAGAGATAGCCCCTTATTGAAGCACTAGGCTTTGTAATTGTGGCTTATCTCCTACAACCTTACAAAGGCCCCTTTCAGAGTTTTGGCCAGAGACTCTGAGGACCTAATTGGTGAGATAGCGCAAGCTAGTGATATCATAATTTTGCTCTTCAGGAGGTACTTGGTCTTGGGGATTTGAAGAATGAACCCACAGACCAAAGATCAGTGGTAAGATAGGACTTTAATTAGATGTTAGAAAGAAGTAAAAAGCACCAGAGCTTCTGGAAGGGGGAAAGAACTGAAAAATTCAATCAGGAGTCTCCACATGGGCTCTTTATTTAGGGGTCTTAAGTCTAGAGGGTTACACATGGCTGGCAGTTGGTCCTTTGCAGTCTTTGTCCCTGAGAAGGGATTAGGATGTGTGTTCCTACCCAAGGTGGAGCCACCCAAAAACCCATCACAGGGTACTTTGTTCATTATCTTATCAGAGCCCAGGAGGTGTGTCCCAAAGAGAGAAGTCTGCTTGTGCCTGAAAATGGGGGTCTGACCTCTGAGCTCACCTGGGCCTAGAGAATGGGAGTCTTCCTGCCTAGCCCTGAGTGGTGGAATCCTTTATCACTAGCTCTGTTTTGATATCTGCCAACCTCTACCCTATCCTAAGAAACCACAGTATTTGGTTTAAATCTCAACTGTGAAGAGATACAAACAGTGGCTGTGCCCAGGCCCACCCTTCAGTTCTTTACCACTGGAGAACTTCTAAGGTCAACTTCAGAAATGTCCCTGAGTGGACAGCCCCAGACATGGGTTCCAATTAAATTGTCTCAGGCAGTGTGAACCCTGCTCAACAGAGAGGGATTCAAGGGTCTCCACCAGGACAATTGGAGCCAGGAATCCACAATCCTGCCCACCAGACTCAGTCAAAACTGTTGTCCACTTCTCTGCTCACAGGGTCTGTTGGAGTCAGGGCACCAGGCCATGCCTTCTGGTCTCAGTCCACACTCAGGCAGCCTCTGCTTGGCAGACCAGTTGGAGTCAAGGGACCTCGCTCCTGCCTGCCAGTCTCAGTCCACTGCTTGGCAAACCTCTGTTCACAGGCTCTGTTAGAGTCAGGGCACTGCACTCCACCTGCACATCTCAGTCCTCACTTGGTAAACCTCTGCTCACCAGCCCCGCTGGAGACAGGGGACCACACCCTAACCTCAGGTCTTGGTTCACACCCAATAAGCCACTTCTCAAGGGTTCTGTTGAAATCAGGGGACCACACCCTTGCTCTCATGTCTCAGTCCATGCCTAGCAAGTCTCTGCTCACAGGCCCAGCAGGGGCTGGAGACCAGCCCTATCTGCTGAACTTGGTCCACATGGGACCACCACTTTACCACTGTGGGTGATGTCAGAGCTGGGAGTTCTACACCCTGTCCCACCAGACACAGCCCAAACCCAGGGTCAACACCACCACTGGCAGGGCATAGTAATAACCAGGGGACTGCTCCTCCTCCCACCAAGTGTCCCTTTCTTCCCACACCCTCTTTCTTCCCCATTAGTCACAGATTCCGTCCTGATGGTTGGCGATCCACACTATGCCCAGATATCTCAGGGCAAGACCAAACACTTTGTGCTCTTCAGGGGGCAGAATTTCAGACTTCCATGTGAGGAGAAAAGGGTGGACTGGGAATTTAGACTTGAGGTGGAAAATATCTGTTTAATTTTATGCCTGGTGGGGTGTTATCTAGGTTCATAAGTGGGACCTCCCGGGAGAAAGAGACCTGGAGTTTAGTTGCTCTCTCCAGCAAGGTAAAATGAGAGGACTTTTGTTCCATGCTCATTTTCAGATAACCTGCAGCAGGCCTCCTTCTTGGGGAAGGGTCTCCTGTCCTCTGGTTTATAGGCTTTGTATCTGTAATTTGTTTTCTTGAATGCTCTTTCTTGGAGTTAGAGTTTTCCAAACTTCTTCCTTGGCTCAGCTCCCCACGTTTGGCTTCACAGAGTCTGATTCTATCCAATTTTTCTTTCTCTGTTCTGGAGCCTCTGCTGAGGGCTGCTACCAGTCAGCTGTCTTCCCAGAATTCCATGGAAAACCTATTTTGGGTAGAATAGTAATAATAAGAAAAGTAAATATTCCTAGCTAAGAACTGGTTTCAAAACAACTGATATCTTAAGATATAGTGATTTAGACTCAGTGCCTGTAGCTCAGCGGCCAGGGCACCAGCCATATACATCAGAGCTGGCAAGTTCAAATTCAACCTGGCCTGCCAAACAACAATGACAACTACAACCAAAATATAGCCACACATTGTGGCAAGTGCCTGTAGTCCCAGCTTCTTGGGAGGCTGAGGCAAGAGAATCACTTGAGCCCAAGAGTTTGACGTTGCTGTGAGCTGTTATGCCATGGCACTCTACCCAGGGCGACAGCTTCGGATTATGTCTCCAAAAAAAAAAATCAACGATTTAAACTTCTAAGTATAATGCTTGTGCTTGTACATGGTCTTGTTTCATGCTTGGTATAACGTTTCCAATATCTTGGCATTAATTTAACATTTGTCCAATTTCTATCTAACATCTATCCTTATTTCTTCAGGAACATGAGCCCTGTCTTTTTATACATGATACCTTTTGCTTTTTATTTTTCTCACTGTACCTTCAAACCTATTATTCTTTAAGTATTTAGGATATTGGTGCCTCAAAGGATACTTGATAAGTTTGTGGGTTTGTTTGAGATTAATACTCATATGACCTGGCTTTTTCTTTCTGTGCAATAAAAGATTTTACTAATATTCTCAGGAAGTAGGTACAAAGAATAAGTATTTTAAGCTATTTTTCCTAAAATGACCTAGAGTTCATGGCAATATAGCTAATTTCAAGTTTGAGGCAGGAAATGTATAAGAAATGAGCCTAGAGATCTTGTCATACCAGAAAGTAAGGAAGATCTTAAGCATTACTGGGATTGTATCAAAAGGACTCAGTAGCCAACCACTGCCATTCAAAGGTTTCAAAAATATAATGAGTATCAAAAAATAATGGCTATAATAGATTAAAACATATCAAATATATTAAAGCTGATCAAGTTATACAAATTTCATAGGACTCCTTTGAATCATGCTACGTAAGCAATGCATTCTTCTGAAAACTGATCAATAAAGAGGAATAATATAGCACCCATCTATCTGTCCTGAAGGAACCATATTTTGGTTCAACAGAGCAATTAACAGAGATTATAGGGTTATCTTGATTACAATAAATTCTCAACTAATAAAATGAGGAAGAAATGCTACAATTAAAATATCACTGTTTTGCAACCCCTAATGAAATAAGCCCTGTGGATATTAATGACTGCTTAAACCAGTTGATCTAAAGCTAATGGTGAACTCTATAATTAATAGAGTAACCATAAATCAACGTACTGAGTTGTTTTGAGACAGAATCTTACTTCGTCACCCTCAGTAGAGTGCTGTCACATCAAAGCTCACAGCAACCTCAAACTCTTGTGCTCAACTGATTCTTTTGCCTCAGCATCCTGAGTAGCTGGGACTAAAGGTGCCTGCCACAGTGCTCATCTATTTTTAGAGGTGGGGTCTCACTTTTGCTCAAGCTGGTCTTGAACTCAGGAAATACACCCACCTCAGCCTCCCATTGTGCAAGGATTACAGGAATGAGCTACTGCACCTGGCTGAACCCACTGATTAATCTTGACACAAGCAGACATTATGTGCTTTCAGTAACACCTATGAGATATTCTTGCTAAAAGATTGAACCTGAATTAGATAAACCCTTTAAATATGACCAGTTTATAGAAGATATGAGCCTGGGTACAGTGGCATATATCTTTAGTCCAACCTACTCAGGAGGCTGAGGAAGGAGGACTGCTCAAGCCCAGGAGTTTGAGGCTTCAGTGAGCTATGATTGTGCCATCGCATTTTAGTCTGGGCAACAGAGAAAGACCCTGTCTCAAAAAACACAGAGAAAAGAAAATACAGCATAAAGATGCAATTAACCTCATCCAGAATTTAAGATATTCAATACAGACCTGGTTTCTTCAACAATAAATTTTTTTTTGAGACAGAGTCTCTCTTTGTCACACTTGTTAGAGTGCTGTGGCATAATAGCTCACAGAAACCCCAAACTCTTGGGTTCAAGTTATCCTCTTGCCTCAGCCTCCTGAGTAGCTGAGACTATAGCTCAACACCTAGCTATTTTTTTTTTTTTTTTCAGTTTTTGGCCGGGGCTGGGTTTGAACCTGTAACCTCTGGCATATGGGGCCAGTGCCCTACTCCTTTGAGCCACAGGTGCTGCCCACACCCAGCTATATTTTAGAGATGGGGTTTTGCTCTGGCTCAGGCTGGTCTCGAACCTTTGAACTGAGGCAATCCACCCACCTCAGCCTCTCAAGTGCAGGCGTGAGCCACCACACCTGGCCAACAATAAAAGTTTTCTTAAAGAGAAAAAATATAAGGAAGGATACCTATAGATCAAAAGAGACTTTGAAAAAGAGGGAGAGACCTAAGACTAGAGAGTATTAAGTACTAGTTTGTCTGAGACAGTCCTTGTTGTGTTGGGGTAATTAATAAGAATGACCCCTTTCATCCTAAAATGTTTGGATGACAAATTAATTAGTCAGCTACGGAAGATTAAAATCCAGATCTAGTGATGAATTCTGGTTCAAACAAACCAAATTGACACACATTTGAGGCTATCAGTCAACTTCGTACACTGATTAGACATTTGATGTGAAGGAATCAGTTCATGTGGCTGGCGCCTTAAACACTGTGCCTGCCATGATGCCCTGCTAGGTTTTCTTTTACTTTTCTTTCTTTTCTTTTCTTTTTTTTTTTTTTTGAGACAGAATCTCACTATGTCACCCTTAGTAGACCCGCCATCACACCTCACAGCAACCTCAAACTCTTGGGTTGAAGCGATCTTTTGTCTCAGCCTTCCAGGTAGCTGGGACTATAGGCATCCTCCACAGCTCTTGGCTGTTTTTGTTGTTATTGTTGCTTAGCTGGCCCAGGCTTGGCTAGAGCCACCAGCCTAAGTTCATGTGGCTGGCATCTTAAACACTGTACTATGGGCGCTGAGCCTAGTTTTTCTATTTTTAGTAGAGACAGGGTCTTACTATTGCTCAGGCTGGTCTTGAACTCCTGAGATCAAGCAATCTGCCTGCCTTGGCTTTCCATAGTGCTTGTATTACAAGTATGAGCTATCACACCTGGTCAAAAAATAACATATTGAATAAAGCATTGACGACTTTAAATTTAGTAATGAGAAAACTTAATTTGTGACATTTAGAGGTTGTAAACCAACATTGTGAGGCTTCACATTTGGAGACCACTAAAAAATTAAGTGACCATAAAGCAACTAATGAGAAACAGCATAACATTTTTCTTGATCATATAACTATTGATGAAGAAAGATTAATAGCACAAAATCTAAAACTTAATGAAACTATAAAAGATGTTTTGATTAAGCTTAATTGCTTTCTGCAACAGGATCTGAAACAGGATATTTTAACAGGTACTTTAAAAGGGAAATAAAGTTAGTAAATTTTTTGAAGTTGAATTTAACCCTGTACAGCATTGATTTTCAACTGGTGTCCTAATGACACACCGTTGGGTGCGAGATCTTAGGTGTACCACAAAAAGTTTTGAAGATCATTAATTAAATTATTCTCAAAAGAAATTCAAAGCACCATAAGTATAATCATCTTTTATTTTTTTTGGATCAATACAATTTAAGTGTGCCTCAGGAGTTTAACTATAGGTTCAAGTGTGCTGTGAGATAAAAAGTTTGAAGAACGCATTGTATAGTGTTAGATGTTCAGACAAAGTATGTCCTGATGTTGCCTGATGGGAATTTGCCATCTCATTATATAATCACCTCAAATATGAAAAAATTAGAACCCCAAAATAGTTTTAATCAAGCATTAGGTGTCATGATATAGGTGATAATCTACTGCTAGAAATGTGGACATTACAATTCAGTAAAATTTCATACACATTCACAGAATTGACTATGCTAAGAAGGGGTTAAGAATGGGTGGGGCTTACTGCATGGCCACCACCACCATGACCAAAAGTCCCCTCACCACCCCACCAGGGTTGGGGAGGTGGGGCCTGCAGCTGGTCACCACCAACAGGCTGACCACCACCACCACCCCTCCCACCAGTTGTGTGGGGTGGGGCCTACCACCTGGCCACCACAACCATCCCCACAGGGTGTCAGAGGTGGGGCTTACCCCTAGGCCAACACCAACACCAACACCTCCACACCCACCAACCTCACACAGGGTTGTGGTGGGGCCTAACCCCTGGCCACCACCACCACCACAACTTACATCCCCTCACCCTGGCCACCACCATCACCAACACCACTATCACCCCCACATAGGGTGAGAGGTGGGGCTTACCCCAAAGCAACCATAACTACCACCACCACCACCACTCCCCCCCACCCCTCCTGGGTCAGGGGATGGGACCTAGCACCTGATCACCACCAGCACCACAATTACCAGCCCCACCTCTTTCACCAGGTGTGTGGGGTGGGGACTAGCCCTTGGCCACCACCACTACACCCACCCTCTGCACCTGGGTTGGGTGGTGGGGCCTACCCCCCTGCCACCACCATCACCAACACCATTATCACCCCCAAAATGGGATAAGGGGTTGTGTTTACCCACAGCCGCCACCACCACCACAACCACCACTCACCACACCCCACCACCAGGGTTGAGGGCTGAGGCCCAGCACCTGGTCACCACCAACATCCTGACCACCACCCCAACCCCTCCAAGCAGGTGTGTGGGGTTGGGCCTACACACTGCCCATCACTAACACACCCATCCCAGATGAGTTGTGGGGCTTACCCACAGCAACTTCTACCACCACCACTCCGACACAGGATGAGGTATGGGGCTTATACCTGCCCAACACCACAATCACAAACACCAACACCACTCCCACCACCCCCACCTGGAGTAGGGTGTGCGGCCTAACCAGGCCACCATCACCACCACTACAACCTCCAACGCTCACCTGATTTGGGATTGGGTCCTACCTACTGGGCAAGACACCCCTCCACCACCACATCCACCCTCCCCACCCAGGCTGTGGGTGAGGCCTTCCCCAGGGGCAGCACCACCACCACCATCACCACCAACAACAACAACCCCACAAAGGGTGAGGGGTAGGGCTTACCCCATGGCCTCCACCACCACCATCACTGCCTCCACCACCCGGGTTGGCAGGTGGGGCCTAATGCCCAGTAACCACCACCTCCATGACTATCACCCCCACCCCTCCCACCAGGTGTCTGAGATGAGGCAACCAACACCACCACCATGATCACCAAACCCACCCTCCCCACCTGAGGTGGAAGTTGGGGCCTGCTCTCCAGCCACTGCTGCCACCAACATCACTCCCTCCAACTTGGTGGAGGTGGGGCCTACTCCATTGCCACCATCAACACCACCACCACAACCACCACAGCCCCCACAACCCTACCTGGTGTGGGGGGTGTAGTCTAGCACCTGGTCACCACCAGCACTCCAACCACTACCCCATCCCTCCCATGAAGTGTATGGGGTGGGGCATACCCCCAGCCACCACCACTACACCCACCTGTGATGAGAGATGAGGATTACCCCCATCCACCACCACCACCACCACCACCACACTTACCCTCCCCACCTGGGGTGCAGGCGGGTCCTGCACCCCGGCCACAACCACTACCATAACCCTCATCCAGGTGGGGGGTGGGGCCTACCCCACGGCCACCACCACCACCACCATAAACCCCACGCCTACACCTGAGTTTTGGGGTGAGACTTAACCCCTATCCCCAGCAACCACCATCACCAACACCAATATCACCCCCACACAGGGCGAGCAGTGGGACTTTTCCCACACCATGACTACCACCACCACCACCACCACTACAACCACACAAGTTTGGGGGTGGGCCTTACCCCATGGCACCACCACTACTACACACACCTTCCCTATCTGGTGTGAAGGGTGGGGCCTGCGCTTAGGGGCTTGCCCTGTCCACCAGAACCACCTCCACCCCCACCCCTCAACCTAGAGTGGGGTGTGGGGCCTAGCACCCAATCTCCACCAACACCCTGACTACCACCCCCAGCCCTCCCACAAGGTGTCTGGGTTGGGGCCTACCCACTGGCCACAACCACCACTCCCACCTAGGGTGAAGGGTGTGGCCTACCCCATGGCCACCACCACCACCAGCACACCCACATGGGGTGAGGGGTGGGGCTTACCCCATAGCCAGAACAACCACCACCACCACCACCAGCACACCAACCCCTCCCACCTGGTGTGTGGGGTGGGGCCTACCTCCCGGCCACCACCATCATACCCACCTGTGATGAGGTGTGAGGCCTACCTCCTGGCCACCACAACCACCACCACCATACACACACACATACACGCAGTGAGGGATTGGGCTTACCCTGCAACCACCACCACCAGTACAACTCCCCCCACCACCCTACCCAGTGTGGGTAGTGCAGTGTGGGTAGTGGGGCCTAGCACCCCATCACCACCAACACCCCTCTCAACAGCCCTACCCCTCCCACCAGGTGTGTGGGGTGGAGACTACCCCCTGCCCCCCACCAACACCACCAGCACCACAACCACACTCTTCACCTGGTATAGGGGTAGGGCCCACCTCCTGGCCACCACCACCACACCTACCCATGGTTAGGGTGGGGTTTTCCCACCGGACACCACCACCATCACCATCCTCACATGAGATGAGGGGTGGGATTTGCCACCCAGCCACCACATGGGGTGAGCGGTGGGCCTTAACCTCCAGACAACACCACCACTATGTCCACCCCCACAACCCCCACCTGGGGTGTGGGGTGAGTTCTAAATTCCAGTCACCACCATCATGACCACCACCTCCACTGTTCCCACCAGGTGTGTGGGGTGGATCCTAATTCCTGGCAACCACCACTACCACCACCAAAACCACCACATCCACCCTCCCCATCTGGGATGGGGGCTGGGGCCTGCCCCCCCAGGCACCAACACCACCACCACCACTCCCCCTACCCAAGTGGTAGGTGGGGCTTACCTCACAGCAACCACAATCACCAACACCCCCAAACCAACACTCCCCCTACCCCCCCATGCAGGGTGTGGGCTGAGGCGTAGCACCTGCTCTTCACCAACACCATGACCCCCACTCCCACTCCTTCCACCAGTTGTGTGGGGATGTGCCTACCCACTGGCCTCCAACACCACACCCACCTGGGGACGAGGGTTAGGACCTACACCCCAGCCACAGCCACTACCACTATCACCACCACCTCCACATGGGGTGAGGGTTGGGGCTTACCTCACTGGTCACCACCACCACCACACCCAGCCTTCTCACCTGGGCTAGGAAATGGTGCTTTCCTCTAGCCACCACCATCACCACCCACACACAAGGTGAGAGTTGGGGCTTACCCCTCACCCAACACTACCCCTACACCCACCGTCCCCACCTGCCACCACCACCACCACGCCTCCACCCAGGTGGGGGGTGGGGCCTACCCCACAGCCACACCCACCACCACCACCACCACTACCACCACTTCCTCCAACCCCGTCAACTGGGGTGGGTGTTGGTGCCTAGCACCCAGTCAACACAAACACCATGACCACCACCCACACCCCACCCACATGGTGCATAGGGTGAGGCCTACCTCCTGGCCACCACTGCCACACCCACCCCTGGTGAGGGGTAAGGCCTACCCCTTGGATACCACCACAACTGCCACAACCACCACCCCCATATGGTGTGAGGGGTGGAGCTCCTACACCCACCACCCCATCAGGGTTGGGGGATAGGACCTATCACCTGCTCACCCCCACCACGACTGCCACCCCCAGTTCTCCCACAAGGTGAGATGGCCACCACCACACCCTGGCCACCACCACAACACCAACCCTGGGAGAGGGGTGGGGCCTATACTGCAGCCACCACTACCACCACCATCACCACCCCTGCATGGTGTGAGGGGTGGGGATTACCCCATGGCCACCACCATGACTACAACCACCATCCCATCCCATCCCATCCCACAGCCACTACCACCAGCACCACCACGCACCACAACCAGGTGGGAGGGGCCTACCCTATGGCCACCATCACCACTGCCACCACAACAACCAGCATTTCCACCACCCTCCCACATAGGGTGGGGGTTGGGGAATAGCACCCAGTCACTACCAACATCCCAACCACTACCCCTACCCCTCCCACCAGGTGTGTGGGGCCTACTCCCTGGCCACCACACCCACCTGGCATGAGGGTTATTGCCTACCCCCGGCCACCACCACCACCACCCTGCCCATGATGGTGGGGGGTCCCTAGAACCAGGTGACCCCAAGAAATCTGACCAACACACCCACTAATCCCACCAGGTATGTGGGGTGGGGCCTACACCCTGGCCACCACCATCACACCCACCCAAGTTGAGGGTTGGGCTTCCCCTTCAGAAACCACCACCACCATCACCCCCACATGGGATGAGGGGTGGGGCTTACCTACCGGCCAACACCACCACAACCATGACAACCTTCATGCTCTTACACGTGTTGGGTGTGGGGCTAACACCCTGGCCACCACTATCACCAACACCACTATCACCCCCAAATGGGGTGAGGCATGGGGATTACTCCATGGCCCCATCACCACAACCACCACTAATCCCACCACTACTCTACCTGGGGTGGTGGTGGGGCTTAGCACTTGGTCACCACCACCAGGTGTCCCACCAGGTGTGTGGGTGGGGCGTACCACCTCCACCACCACTACAACCACAGACACCCACCCAACCTGCCTACCAGGTTGAGGGGTTTATCCTACTCCATGGCCAAGATGACAACCACCACCACCACACCCACCCTCCCTGCCCAGGGTGGGGGGAAGGGCCATACCCCCAGCCACCACCTCCACCCATCCACCACCTTTATCCTCCCACAAAGAGCTTGTGGTGCAGCCTACCCCCTTGCAACCACCACCACATCCGTCCAGGGTGGGGGGGTGGCACCTTCTCCCCAGTCACCACAACCACCACCACCACTGCACCCACACCCTCACTCAGGTTGGTGGTTGGGGCCTAGCAACCAGTCACAACCACCACCACAATTATGACTCCCACTCCTCCCACCGGGTGTGTGTAGTGAGTCCTGCCCCCTTGTCTCCACCACCACCACCAACACATCCACCCTCCCCACCCAGGAGGGGGTTGGGGCCTGCCTCCATCCACCACCATCATGATTCCCACCAGCCAGGTGGGGGTTGGGGCCTACCACCTGGCCACCACCATCACTACCAACACCAATGCCACCACCACACTCACCCTCCCCACCTGGGATGAGGGGATGGTGCCTGCCCCCTGGCCACCACCACAACCACACCCACCACCGAAGTGTGGTGTGGGGCCTACCACACCACCACCACCACCAGGACCACCACCACCACCCCTACATGGGAGGAGGGCATGGTTTACTCCACGGCCACCACAACCACCACCACCACCACACCCTTCACCACCATGCCTGAGTTGAGGGTGGGGCCTAGAACCCAGTCATCACCACCACCATGACTACCACCCCCACCCCTCACACCAGGTGTATGGGGTGCAGCCTAACCCTTGACTAACACCACCACCACCAACACCACACCCACTCTCCCCACCAAAGGTGTGGGGAGGGGCCTGTCCAAGGCCATGACCACCATCTTGTCCACCACCACCCTGCCCACAAGGTGTGTGTGGTGGGGCCTAACTCCTGCTGACCACAACCCCACCCACCTGGATGAGGGTTGGGGCCTGTGCCCCAGTCACTACCACCACCACCACAAACCCCACTCCCTTAGCTGGGTTGGGGGTGGGGTCTAGCACACAGTCCCTACCACTACCATGACCACAACCCCCACCCCTCCCACCAGGCATGTGTGTTCTGGCCTACTCTCTGGCCACCACCACTATCACCACAACCACTACCACTCTCCCCACCCAGAATGCAGGATGGGGCCTATCCCCCAGCCACCACCACCACCATCAAGCCCCCCACCTGGGTGGAGGTGGGGCCTATCCCCGGCCACCAACTCCACCACCACCACCACCACACTCACCCTCTCCACCCAAGGTGGAGGGTAGGTCTTGCCCCTAGTCACCACCACCAATACTGCCAGGCCCCCAACCTGGGTTGGGTGTGGGGTCTATCCCATGGCCACCACAACTGCCACTATCTCAACTACCCCCTCCTGGTGTGGGGGCTGAAGCCTAGAACTGGGTACCCACCAACAACTTGACTACCATCCCCACCCCTCCCACCAGGTGTGTGGATTTGGGCCACCTAGTGGGGGTACCCTGGCCACCACTACCACCACCACCACCACCAACAACAACCACACCCACCCTCCACACCCAGGGTTGGGGTGGGGCTTACCCCACAGGTACTACCGCCACCACACCAACAACCTCCACCTGAGGTGGGGGCTGGGGCCTAACCCCTTGCCACCACCACCACCACCACCACAACCACTACCACAGTCCCCACCCTATCATCCGGGTTTAGGGGTGGGGCCTACCCCCAGCCACCAACAACACCAACACCACATCCCCCACCATGGTTTGGGAGAGGGCCTACACCAGGGCCACCTCCACCACTACCACAACTCCCAAGGCCCACAACCTCCCACCTCAGTGGGGAGTGGGGCCTCAGACCCAATCTCCACCAACACCCTGAAAACCACTCTCTCCCCTCCCACCAGGTGTGTGGGATGGGGCCAACCAGGGTGAGAGGTGAAGCTTAACCCTTGACCACCACCACCACTACCCTCCCCACCTGGGTTGAGGGGTGGGGCTCAACACATAGCTCCCACCAGTCCTCCCACAACCCCACTCTGTTGGGGGGTGAGGCAAGGCCCAAGCCACCACCCCACCCCAAAACACCCCCCACCCCCTTATCCGGATATGTGGGTAGGGCTTGCCCTCCATCCACCACCACAACCACCACAGCGCCCCCACCCAGGTGGAGGGTGGGGACTACCCCATGGCCAATACCACCACCATCACAACCGGAGTGGGGGGACCTAGCACCCAGTCACAATCAACACCCCTACCACCACTCCAATCCCTCCCACCAGGTGTGTGGGATGGGGCCTAACACCTGGCCACCACCACCACCACCACCAGCACCACTCCTACCCACCCCAACCGCTGTGGGGAGGTGGGGCCTGACCCCTGGCCATAACCACCACCACCACCACCACACCCCCACCCAGGTTTGGGTTGGGAACTACCCCATGGCCGTCACCACCACCACCGCAACTCACCCCACCCCCACACCCATTGTGAGTTGTGGGTCTTAACACCCAGTCACCACCAACACCATGCCCACCATGCCCACACCTCCCACCAAGTGTGTAGGCTGGGGCCTACACCCTGTCCACCACCACCACACCCATCTGAGTGAGGGGTGTAACCTGAACCTGGCAACCACCACTGCCCCCACCACCAGCCCCACAGATAGTGAGAGGTAAGGCTTACCTCAGAGCAACCACCACCACAACCACCACTCTCCCCACCCCACCACATGAGTTGAGGTGCAGGGCATAGCACCCAGTCACCACCATGACCAAGACCACCACCCAATGACTCCACCCAGTTGTGTGGTGTGGGGCATGCTCCCCTTGGCCACCAACACCACCAACACCACCACCCCAACATGCAGTGAGGGCAGGTCTTACCCCATGGCCACCACCACCAACAACAACAACACTCCCTTTACCACCCCAGCTGGGTTTGGGGGTGGGGCCTAGCACCTGCCCACCACC
The DNA here is from genome assembly GCF_027406575.1 of Nycticebus coucang. Lineage (NCBI taxonomy): Eukaryota > Metazoa > Chordata > Mammalia > Primates > Lorisidae > Nycticebus > Nycticebus coucang. The sequence continues at coordinate 66,216,980 of NC_069804.1, forward strand.
ACCAACATGACCACCACCCCCAATGCTCCTACCAGGTATGTGGGGTGGGTCATACCACCTGGCCACCAGCACCACCACTACACTCCCCACTAAGGTGTGTGGGCCCTCCAGCCAGCCTCCACCACCATGACCACCACCCCCACACCTCCCACAATTTTGGTGGGGTGTCACCTATCCCTCGACCACTACCACCACCACCACTACCACCACCAAATACACGCTGCTCACTCGGGGTGGGGGTGGGGACTACTCTACTGCCACTACCAACACTACCACCACCATTCCCCCCACCTCTCCTCCTAGACCAGATGTGAGGTCTAGCATCTGGTGACCACCATCACAACCACCACCCCACCCCTCCCACCAGGTGTATGGCATGTGGCCTGTCCCCCTGCCACCATCACCAGCACCACTTCCACCACCCCACATGGGGTTAAGGGTGAGGCTTACTCCATGGCCACCATCACCATCACTACCACCACTACCCCAACCAACCCACCCAGGTTCAGGGCTGGGGCCTAGCATCCAGTTACCACCACCATGACCATCTCCCCAACCCCTCCCACCGTGTGTGGGGTGGAGCCTACACTCTGGCCACCAACAGAACACCTACCCAGGAAGAGGATTGAAGCCTACCCTCGGCCACCACCAACACCACTCCCACACATGGTGAGGGGTGGGGCTTACCCACAACCATCACCACAGTCACAACAATCTTTCCTACCCGAGGTGGGGGTGGGGCCTAGCACACAGACACTACCAGAACCACAACCACCACACCCACTACATCCACAAGGTCTGTGGGGTGGGGTTTACACCCTGGCCACCAGAACTACAACCACCATCATCACAACACACACACTCCCCACCTAGGGTTGGGGGTGGTGCCTGATCCATGGCCACAACACTACCACCACTCCCCCCACTCAGATGGGGGAAGGGACCTACCCACAACAACCACCACCAACACCATCACCACTATAGCCACCACTCCCCAAACACCCCCACCCGAGGTGGGGGTGGCGCCTAACTCTCAGCCACCACCACCACCACTACCACAATCCCCATCCCCTTTCCCGGGTTTGGGAGTGAGGCTTAACCCCCAGAAACCATCATCAACTCCACCACTATCACCCCCACACAGGGTGTGGTGTGGGGCTCATCCCACAGTCAGCACCACAACCACCACCACTCCCACACAGGGTGAGGGGTGGGGTTTACCCCATGGCCACTACCACCACAACCACCACTCCCCACACACATCCACCCTAGGTGGGGGGTGGGGTCTAACCCCAGGCCAACAACACCAACACAACCATAACCCCCTCACCTGGGTTTGTGGGTGGGGCCTACCCCCCACACCAACATCACTATCATCCCTACACACTGTAAGTGGTCAGGCTCACCCAATGGCCAGCATCACCATCACCACCCCCACACGGGCTGAGGGGTGGGGTTTACCCCATGGCAAGCACCACCACCACAACCACCCTGGGGTGGAGGGTGGGTCCTGCCCCCGATTACCACCACCACCATGTATCCATACAGATAGGGGGTGGGGCCTACACCACAACCTCCACCCCCACCCCCACCACCACAATGACCACTACACTGACACCCCCACATGAGTTAGTGGGTGGGGCCAAATCCCTGGCCACCACCACCACAGCCAGCAACCCCTCACCCAGGTTTGGGGATGGAACCTATCCCCTCAGCTACCACTACCATCACCATCATCACTATCACCCACCATGGCCAGCACCACCACAACCACCATGCCCTCCACCACCACCCCCGGGTTGGCAGGTCAGGCCTAGCACCCAGTCACCACAACCACCAAGACCACCACTCCAACCCCTCCCAACAGGTATGTGGGATGGGGCCTACACCCTGGCCACGACCACCGTACCTACCTGGAAAGAGGGGTGGGGCCTAACCCCCAGCTACCACCATCACCATTACCTCAACAATAACCCCCACCACCTCACCTGGGTTTGTAGGTGGTGCCTATCCCCCAGAGATCACCATCACCAACACTACTATCACTGCCACATGGCATGAGTGGTGGGGCTTACCCCACAGCCAGTACCAACACCACCAACACCACTCCCTTCACCACTTTACCCAGGTTGTGGGTTGGGACTAGCACCTGGCCATCTGCACCATCACATCCCCCATGGGGGGTGTAGGGCCTACCCCACCGCCAACACAACCACCACAAGCACCACAATCACCACTCCCCTCACACTGCCACCTTAGGTGGGGGTGGGGCAAATCCCCGTGCCACCACCACCACAACCCCCACCCCTTCACCCAGAATTTAGAGGTGGGGCCTTCCCCCTGGATACCACCATCACCAGCACCACTATCATCCCCGCACAGGGTGGGGGGTAGGGGTCACCCCACAGCCAGCAACACCACCACCACCTCCACATGGGGTGAGGAGTGGGGCTTAACCCACAGCGACCACAACCACTTTTATCACCCAAGGTGGTTGGTGGGGCCTAGGATCCACTCATTACCACCACCTCCACCACAATATGTGTGGGGGGAGGTGGAGCCTATACCACAGCCACCACCATCACCACCACCACCACCATCACAATCACCACTCTCTCACACCCCCACCCGAGGTGGGGGGTGGGGCCTAACCCCCAGCCACCACCACCACCACCACCACCCCCACCACCACCCTCTTACCCAGCTTTGGGGGTGGGGCCTACCTACCAGATGCTACCATCACCAACACCACTATCATCCTAACATGATGTGAGGTGTGGGGATCATTCCACAGCCAGAACCACAACCACCACTCCCTCCACCACCCCACCCAGGTTGGGGGATTGAGCCTAGCATCCAGTTATCACCACCAAGATCACCACCCCAACCCCTTGTACCTGTTATGTGGGGTGGGTCCTTCTCCTTGGCCACCACCATTACACCCACACAGGGAGAGAGGTGGAGCCTACCACATAACCACCACCATGACCACCACCCCGACACGTGGTGAAGGGTGGGACCAGTGAAACGCCTCATCCAGATGGGGGTGGTGCCTACCCTACAGCCACCACCACCATCACAAATTCCACCTTTTCACCCATGTGGGGGGTGGGGCCTATCCCCCAGAATACCATCATCAACAACATCACTATCACCCCCACATGGTGTGATGGGTGGGGCTCACCCCAGGGCCACTACCACCATCACCACAACCCCCACCACCTCACCTGTGTTTGGGCATGGGCCTAACCCCCAGGTACCACCACCACCACCACAACCACCACCACAACCTTTCTCAAACTGTAGGTGGGATGTTGCCTACACCCTGGCCACCACCACCGCACCCACCTGGAGAGAGGAGTGAAGCCTATGCCCCAGCCACCACCAGCACCACCAGCACCTGTACATGGAGTGAGGGGTGGGGCTTGCCCCATTGCCGCCACCACCACCACCAAACCACCCTCCCCACTCAAGGTGTGGGGTGGGGCCTAGCACCTGATCACCACCACCACCACTCTCACTAGGTGTGTGGGGTGGGGATTTTCCCCTGGCTTCCAGCACCCCCACCACCATCACAATCACACCCACTCACCCTATCTGATTGGGGGTGGGGACTGCCGCCTGACCACCAAGACCACCATCATTCCCCTCTCCCAGATGGGGGGTGGGGTCTACACCACAGCCACCACCACCACCACAACCATTACTCTCCCCACACCTCCACAGGAGGTGGGGCGGTGGGGCCTAACCCCTGGCCACCACCACCACAACCTCCTCCACCCAGGTTTGGTGGTGGGGCCTACCACCCAGACACCACCATCATCAACACCACTATCACTCCCACAAAGGATGAGGGGAGGGGCTCATCTTACAGTCAGCACCAACACCACCATCCCTGCATGGGGTGAGAGGTGGGGCTTACCCCACGGCCACCACCACCACCATAACCACCCTACCCACCCAGTAGGGGCAGTGCCTACCCTATGGCCACCACCACCAGCACCGCAACCACCAGTCCCTCACCTGGGTTTGGGTGTTGAGCTTATCACCCAGACACCAATATCACCAACACCACTATTACCCCCACATGGTGTGAGGGGTGGAGCTCACCTCACAGCCAGCACCTCCATCACTACCACCCCGACATAGGATGAGAGGTGAGGCTTACCCCACGGCCACCAACACCAAAACCACCATCCGAACCCAAAGTGTGGGGTGGGGTCTAGCACCTGGTTACCACCACCACCACCACCACCACACCCACCACTACCACTGGGTGTGTGGAGTGGGGATTACACCATGGCCACCACTACCATCCCCACCAAACCCACCTTCACTACATGGAGTGGGGGTTGGGCCCTGACCCCAGCCACCGCCACCACCACCATGCCCCCCGACCCAGGTGGGGGCTGAGGTCTAGCTGATGGCCACCACCAATACCATCACCGCCACCCAAACTCCCACCCCCTCACCTGGGTTTGGGTGTGTGGCCTACAAGCCGGACACCACCATCACCAACATCACTATCACTCCCACCTAGGGTGAGGGGTGGGGCTCGCCCCATGGCTGGAACCACCACTGCCACAACCCCTCCCACCAGATGTGTGGGGTGGGGCTACATCCTGGCCACTACCACCACCAATGCCACAGGGGGTGAGGATTGAGGGCCACAGCCACCAGCACCACCACCACCACCACAACCACCCTCCCCATCAGAGGTGGTGGGTGGGGGCTAGCACCCGGTCACCACCATGAACACTACACCCACCACTCCCACCCACTGTGTGGGGTGGGCTTATCACCTGGCCACCAGCACCACCACCATCAGCACCAGGACACCCACAATTCCCACCTGGGGTGAGGGGTTGGGTTTGACCCCTGGCCACCACCATCACCACCACACCCACCCTCCCCAACCAGAGTGGGGGGTAGGCCTGCCCTCCAGGCCAGCACCACCACTACCCCCACCCAGATGTGGGGTAGGGCCTACCCCATGGGGACCACCACTACCAGCACCAGCAAAACCACCGTTCTCCCACACCCCCACCCAAGGCGAGGGGTGAGGCCTAACCCTGGGCCATCACCACCAGCACCACCACCATAACACCCACCCCATCACCTGAGTTTGGGAGTGGGGCCTACAACCCAGACACCACTATAACCAACACCACTGTCACCCCCACATGTGGTGAGGGGTGGAGGCTACCCCTCAGATCCCACCACCACCACCAAATGGGGTGAGGGTTGGGGTTTACCCCACAGCCAGCACCACCACTACCACCACCACTGGTTAGGGGATTGAGCCTAGCACCTGATGACCACCACCAACATGAACACCACTCCAACCACTGCCACCTGGTGTGTGAGGTGAGGGCCTACAAACTGGCCACACCACCACACCCACCCAGGGAGAGGGATGGAGCCTAAACCCCAGCCACCACCACCACAAGTACCACTCCCACATGAGGTGAGGGGTGGGGCTTACCCCACAGCCACCACCACCACCACAACCACCCTCCCCACCCGAAATGGACAGTGGGGCCTTGCACCCAGTCACCACCACCATCATGTCCACTACACCCACCACTCCCACCAGGTGTGTGGGGTGGGGCTTACCACCCTGGACACCAGCACCACCATCACCACCACACCTACCTGGGGTGGGGGAGTGGGACCTGTCGTCCAGCCACCACTACGACAACCACATCCCCCACTCAGATGAGGGGTGGGGCCTACCCCACAGCTGCCACCACCACCACCACACAAACCTTGTTATCCTAGTTTGGGGGTGGTACCTAACCTCTGCCCAGCACCACCACCACCACCACAACAACAACAACACCCAACCCTTCACCCAGGTTTCGAAGAAGGGCCTACCCCCAAGACACCACCATCACCAACACCACTATCACCGCAACACTGATGGGTGGGAATCACCACCATCACAACCACTCCCTCCACCACCCCACTCAGGTTGGGGGGACGGGCCTAGAACCTGATCACCACCACCACCACGACCACCACCCCAACACTTCCCTCTGGGTGTATGGTGTGAGACTTACCCACTAGCCACCAGCACCACCAGCACCACCACACCCACCCTCCCCACTCTCGGTGCAGGTGGGGTCTGCCCCCCGGCCAACACCACAACTACCACATCCTTCACCAAGATGGGGAGTGGGGCCTCTCACACAGCCACTACAATCAACAAAACCACCCTCCCCACATGAGGTGAGGGTGGGGCCTAGCACGGGTGGCCATCAACAACACCCTGCCCCCTACCCAGATGGGAAGTGGAGCCTTCCCCATGGCCACCATCGCCACCACCACCACAACCCCCACCACTCACCCGGGTTTTGGGGTGGGGTCTAAATCCTGGGCACCATCACAACCACTACCACCACCTCTTCCACCACCCTGTTGCGTGAAGTCCCTTATTCATGATTTGTGACCCAGAGTATAGACCTGCGATTGAAATAGTATAGAAAAAAGAGTGGCTTTTACAAGCTCTATGATGGAGAGTAGCAAACTTCTTTATTTCTTCCCAGTTTATATAGCCGGTGCTGTGTGTACACATTGTTAATCTAACTGATATACATTCTTCTAAATTTTCTATTATACCTAAAATAGTAATCATGGAAAAACATGCCATCAGCCATTTACCCACATCCTGATAAGGTCACAAACCACTGTGGGGGGAAAGGGTTGATTGTTCACCCGCACTGTTAGGCCCCAAGCTAACTGAAGGCAGTAACTTAATCTTAAAATACCATAGCCAGGAGATTCCTAAGACATACTGTTGACATGTTTGCATGTAACCAGCCCACTGAGCCAGCTTCTGATCACAGGACTTTTACCCCCAATGTGTTCAGGCCAAAGACTGTAATGGAGTTCTGTCCTGGTTTTTCCTAGACTGTACCAAATAAGACTTATTACTAGCTCACTCTCAGAATGGCAGAGATAAAGGTATACAGGCTTTTCACCTATACACCCCACCTGGATTGGCTTGTTGTGCCTAGCACCCAGTCACCACCACCACCACGATCACCACATCAAACCCTCCCACCATGTGTGTGGGGTGTGGCCTCCACCCTGGCCACCACCACATCCAACTGAGGAGAGTGGTGGAGCCTACCCCATGGCCACCACCACCACCATTACACCCACATGGGGTGAGTAGTGGGGTTTACCCCAATGCCACCACCACCACCACAACCACCCTCCTCACCTGAGGTGGGGTGTTGGGCCTAACACCTGGTCACCACCACCACCACCAGAACCACCACACCCATCAGTCTCACCAGGTGTGTGGGGTGGGGCTTACCTCCTGGCCACCAGCACCACCACCACCATCTTCACAACACCCATCCTCTCCACCCACGGTGGAGGCTGATGCCTTCCCCCTGACCACCACCACCACCTCGCCTCCCACTCAGATATGGGTGGTGGGGACTATCCCACAACCACCACCACCACCACCACAACCACCACCACCACCACCATTACCACAACAGTGAACCCCTGCCCTGGGTTTGGGGGTGGAGCCTAACACTGGGCCACCACCAGCACCACCACCACAACCACCACTACCTCCACACCTCCACCCAAGTTCGGGGGTGGGGCCTACTCTTCAGACACCACCATCACCAACAACACTATCACCCTCACAAGGTGTGAGGGGTGGGGATAAACCCACAGCCAGCACCACCACTACCACTCCCTCCACCACCCCACCTGGGTTTGGGGGTCTGGCCTAGTACCCAGGCACCATCACCACCACTACCAACCCAAGGCCTCCCAGTAGGAGGGTGGGGTGGGGCATACACCTTGGCCTCCATCACCACACCTAGCTGGGGAGAAGGGTGGGGCCTACTCCTGGGAAACACCACCACCACAACCACCACCCCTGATCTGGATTTGGGGGTGTGGACTACCCCCAAGACACCACCATCACCAACACGACTATCACCCCCACATCGAGTGAGAGGTGTGGCTAACGCCATGACCAGCAACATGACCATCACCCCCACATGGGCTGATGAGGTGCTAGGTCCCATCCCACACACCTGGTGGGAGGGGTGGGTGTGGTGGTCATGGTGGTGGTGAGGTTTACTGCATGGCCACAACCACCACCACAACCACCCTCCCTACCCGAGGTGAGGGGTAGGGCCTAGCACCTGGTCACCATGACCACCATGACCACCACACCCAGCACTCCTATGGTGCTTACCCCCTGGCCACCTGCACCATCACCACCAGCATCACCACACCCAACCTCCCCACCCAGGGTGCACTCTGGGACCTGTGCCCCAGTCACCACAACCAGCAAACATCCACACAGATGGGGATGTGGGACCTACCCCACAGCCACCACCACCACCACCACCACAACCCCCACCCCCCACCTGGGTTTGGGGGTGGGGTCTACTCCCCAGACACCTCCATCACCAACACCACTATCACCCCCACATGGCATGAGGGGTGGGGTTTACCCCACGGCCACCAACAACAACACCACCACTCTCCCCACCACACTGCCTGGATTGGGAGGTGGGGACTAGCACCCAGTCACCACCACCACCATGAACACCACACCCACCACTCCCACCAGGTGTGTGGGATGGGTCCTATGCCCTGTCCACCACCACTAGCACCACCACCACCACCACAACCATACTCCCCACCTGGGGTGGGGTGTGGGGCCTGCCCACCAGACACCACCATCATACCTCCCACCCGGTTGGGGGTTGGGGCCTACCCCACGGCCACCATCAACATTGGCACCACAACCATCACTTCCCCACCCTCTCCTGGAGTACGGGGTGGTTCCTAGCCCCCAGTCACCATCAACACCCTGACCACCACCCTTACCCCTCCCACCAGGTGTGTGGGGTAGTCCCTACTCCCTGGCCACCACCACAACAACCACCCAGGGTGAGGGCTGGGGATTATTTCCCAATAACTACCACCACCTCCACTCTCACACATGATGAGGTGTGGGGCTTACGCCCAGGCCAACACCAACATCAACACTACCAACACCAACACCCCAACCACTCCCACGTGGGTGGGTGAGCTGTAGTTGTTGTCAGTGGTGGTGGTCATGGTGGCCAAACAATAGGACACACCCCCCACCCAGGGTTGAGGGGGTAGTGGTGGTGTTGGTATCTGGGGTAGGCACTACCACTACACTGGTTGGGTGTAGTCTGGTTGGGGGTGGGAGTTGTGGTGGTGGTTGTGGTGGTGGCCGGGGGATAGTCACCACAAACCACCCCAGGTGGGGTGGTGGTGGTGGTGGTGGTGGTAGCTGTTGCCAGGGGATAGGCCCCAAACCTCATTGCTGGTAGGGGTGGTGGTGGTGACCAAGTGTAGTCCCCATCCTCACCACAAGTGGTGGTGGTGGTATTGGTGTCTGGGGGTTAAGCCCAACCCACCACCCTGGGTGGTGGTGGTATTGGTGGTGTTGGTGGTAGTGGTGCTGGTGGCTGGCAGTTACACTCCACCCCACAAAATGGGTGGTGGTCTGGCCGTGGCAGTTGTGGTGGTGATGGGAGCCAGGGGGTTGATGCCACCCCTCACCCCTGGTGGTGGGTGTGGTGGTGGTGGTGGTGATGATGGTGGTCTTGGCCAGTGGGAAGAAGCCAATCCCCACCACAGTGGGGGTGGTCACGGTGGTGCTGGTGGTGGTTCTGGTGGTACTGGCTGTGGGGTAAGACCCAACCCCTACCCTAGTTGGGTGGGCTGGGGTGGTGGTGGTGGTGGCTGGGTGGTAGGTCCCCCCCACTTCTGGTGGGGGTATGGTCAGTGTTGTGGGGGGTGGCAGTCATGGTCATGGCTTGCTGGTAGGCCCCAACCCCACCCCGTGTGGGGTGGTGTTGGTCATGTTTGTGATGGTGGAATTGGACAGGGGGTAGGCCCTGCCATTCACCCATGTGAGGGGCTGAGGTTGGTGGTGATGGTGGTGGTAGCTGAGGGTTAGCCCTCATCCCCCACCTTGGGTCTGGGGGATGGGGATGCTGTTGGTGTTGGTGGTCTATAGGCTAAAAGCCTATATGCTCTAAAAACTTAACGCTATAGGCCTGAGAAAAGCAATTTCGGATTCTCACTGACCAAAGTTTTCATTGCAGGCCTCGCTGCCTTGGTAAACAGTTATTAGCCTGAGGCTTGGAAGTGCCCAACCTCAGTGACACAACTATGTGGCTATTAAGCCTGGGGGCATTGGAGCAGAAAACTTCATTCCCAAAGATACAGCCCACAGGCTGATGTATGTAAATCATGTAATCAATAAGCTGAATGGCCTCCAGACCATGGTTAAGCGAGATACTAAGTTTCTGCCTCTCAGGTCGTTATGGGTTTCTGGAGATTTAAGGAATCTACTCTTTCTTTTTCTTTCTTTCTGTTTTTTTTTTTTTTTTTTTTTTTTGTAGAGACAGAGTCTCACTTTATTGCCCTCGGTAGAGCGCCATGATGTCACAGGAATCACAGCAACCTCTAGCCCTTGGGCTTGCTCAATTCTCCTGCCTCAGCCTCCTGAGCAGCTGGAACTATAGACGCCCACCACAAAGCCGGGCTATTTTTTTGTTGCAGTTTGGCCGGGGCTCGGTTTGAACCTGCCACCCTTGGTATATGGGGCCTGCGCCCTCTCACTGAGCCACAGGTGCTGCCCACACTCTTTCTTTCTTTTTTTTTTTTATTGTTGGGGATTCATTGAGGGTACAATAAGCCAGTTACACTGATTGCAATTGTTAGGTAAAGTCCCTCTTGCAATCATGTCTTGCCCCCATAAAGTGTGACACACACTAACACACTCTTTCTTTATTGTGGTCTTGTGACTTATCGCCTCATGAGCTAAACAACTAACATATGACTCATGTGATAGTTGTTTTGGGTTAGAAAAATATATATCAGTTAATCAGCAGGCATTAAGAAAAGGTTAATCAGATTTTATCATATGTTTTGTAAAGCCATTGTGTGATTATAGATCAACAGTGTGTACGTAACTAGCTGGCTATTTAAGCTGGCTAAAAATAAAGGATATCTCTACTTACCATCATGGACTTGTAGCCGTTTCTTGCTTTCATACCATTTCAGGAGCAGGCTTTACACCTGTTACACGGGTCACTCCATGATCCCTCACGTAACATTTCTGGTGTAGTTGGCAGAATCCACTGAGGACATCGGACGGCAAGATCCACTGAGGACATCAGACCAGAGTGTGCAGCTCAGTGAGCTCCGGAGCAGAAAACAGCCGCCTTCTTTCAAAAATCCCGTGAACTGTTTCTGGTGTTTACTTGAGGTAGGCCTGAAGACACTGAAACCAGACGGTCTTTTGTCGTTCTGTAAGAATGCAAAACGTCTGGCATTAGCAAAAAACATGGAGAATAAACTTAGCTTACAACAGAATGCTACTTTAGAGGATCAATATGTTACTCTTTTAAAAAACTTTGTTATCACCCATGAACATACTGGTTAAAAGTAAAATCCTTTGAGAACTGTTCCAAGTAGTTGTTAAACATTGTTATTGATTTTTTCCCAGAGAGAAAAGTTCAATTAAATTAAAAAATGTGGAAGCATGTAGGCAGGGCCTTCAAGAGAGCTCACCATAAGATAAAATTTATTAGTAAAGATGTTTGGGGTGCTTATCACTTGGTTACTTCAGTGTTAGAGCCATTTTGGTCATGCTCTGAGGCATCTGCCTTTGAAGTGGAGAATCCCCACGCCCCGATGGCGGTGCCAGGGGAGAAAACAGAGATCCCAGAATAACCACTATACAATGGGTCAATGAGAACTCCTGAGCCAAACCGAGTAGTTACACCCATTAAGAAACTCTGTACTCCTGCTGATTTAATTAGTTTTGATAGTGACTCAAAAAGTTGCCCACCTATAAATGAAGTTGCTATAGAAAGCAATGAAGTTGCCGAAGAAAGCAACTTTGAACATCTTAAAAAAATGATAGCTGGAGGTTTTCAGAACATAAATAAATGCATAGCTGCGATAGAAAAGAAGGGAGGTCAGCTTCTTAGCAGTTCAAAAGCAAGCTCTGTCCCCTCTGCAGCACCTCCTTATTAGCCTCACCCTCCGGCTCCACCAAACCCTTTAGTGCCTATAAAATGAAGAGATGGGCCATAGTCTCCTTCTGCTCCACCTAGCATTTATCCCATATAACATAATCCCATGGACTTAAAGTGTATTGCTAAATATCATTTTCCTATTGAGTACTCCGAAATACAGATTCTTAATGAGCCACCAATTTCCTCCACAGAATTAAAACCTCAGAGTGAAGAAAGTATGGCCTCTTTTCCTGTCTTATGAGAAATTCAAGCAGATGGCCACCCTGGTCCAGTGCATATTTAAATCCAGTGCATATTTAAATTGAACTAAAATTTTTAAAGACTGTGCAAAATGCAGTTCATGCTTATGGTCCTACTTCTCCTTCTGTAATTAAAATTCTAAATTCTTATTGTGCTGATCATTCTTTTCTTCTTATTGATTGGGAAACTTTAGCCAAAACCACTCTAAGCCCTGGGCAAGTTTTACAATTTAAAGCATGGTAAATGAAAGAAGCTGAATTACAGACCCACTGTACAAGAGCTTCTGTTAATCAATTAACTAGATCAGGTGAAGTAAAAGCAGTGCAGGCTCAATTAAAACTGCCACAAGAGGGTGGTGCCTGTGGCTCAAGGGGTAGGGCGCCAGTCCCATATGCCGGAGGTGGCGGGTTCAAACCCAGCCCCAGCCAAATAAACAAAAAAAAAAAAAAAAAAAACTGCCACAAGATATACTAATCCAAGTTAAAGATGTATGTATTAGGGCATGGCAAAGATTAAAAGATAAGGAGGGAGTTCACCAGTTTTTCACAAAAATAATACAGGACAATAATGAGCCTTATCCAGAATTTGTAGCTCATCTACAAACTGCCATAGAATGCTCAGTCCCAGGAGCAAAGGCTCTCCAAATGCTTTTACTATAATTGGCATTTAAAAATGCCAACACTGACTGTAAGCAGGCATTGGCAAGAGTTAAAAAACAAAGAATGTAACTATTAAACAGTACTTGTGAGCTTACAAAGAAGTTGGCTCTGGGACATTTCAAGCCAACTTACAAGCTACAGCCATTGCTTCTGCTCTGCAAATGAGCAGAGACAAACTCAAATGTTTTAATTGTGGAAAACCTGGCCACACCAGAAAAGAGTGTAGAAGAGGAAAAAAGAAAGAAAGTAAACATTCAGGCTTATATCACCAGTTGCCCATCAATTTACCAAGGCCTTGGCAGGAATCACCGGCCCTGTCCGTTCTGCAACTGCTGGCTGATTGAATCCTGAAAAGAAGTAGACGTTTTATTGGTCTTCTCATTGCTGCCATCTTGGGGATTATTGCATTAACTACAACAGCTGCCATGGCTGGAATTTCCCTAATGCAAGAAATAAAGACTGAGAATTTGTGGCCAATTGGCATAAGAACTCTGAACGATTATGGACTGCTCAAAAACAGATAGACATGGAATTGTATAATGAGATATCAGATCTTGAACAAGCTATTATAATGCTTAGAGATGAATTGGTTAGTTTAAAGAAACAAGTCAAACTTAAATGTGATTGGAATATGACAACATTTTGTATAGCCCCTGTCATGTATAATGCAACTAAGTTTCCTTGGGAGAAAGTTAAAAAGCATTTGTTAAATCATAAGAATTTGACTAATGAAATTGAAGAACTGCAACATGAAGTGTATTCTACTTTCCAAAATAAGTTAGAAAAGATAGACGGTGATCAAATTTTACAGAGTATAGCTAATGGTATTAAACAAATGAATCCCATGCCTAAAATACATGGGCTTATTGAGAGTTCTGTTGGTTCATTTTCTTTATTATTAATTTTACATTTAATTTTATATATTATTTGTAGAAAAGTTAATCAAAATAGGAAAGACAATGAAAAACATGCAGCTATTTTTGCTTTAATAATGATTGATTTAAATGCCACTCATCAGCTTGAAGGGCAAGATGGCCTACTGGATGCAGCCTCTGACATAGGCTCCTGTCCAGAGAGAAAAATAATGTCCAGAGGGTATCCAATTGAGCTTAAGACAGGAAGCCCAACCGAGAGACAAGAGAGATAACTACAGGTCACCCTTGCTGAGGCAAGATGCAATTCCAAGACAACAATCTCCAGGTAAAAAACTCAACCAAAAACAAAAAATGCCCAACCCCTCCCCCAAGAAAGCTGTGGACTCTTTTCTTTTTTTCCTTTTCCATTCACTCTTTCTTTGCTCCTGTGGGATTTCTACAGGCAAGTAGTGAACTGAAGACCTCTTGTCTCAACCCATGGGTGAGAGCAGTAAGAAGTGGGGACGTCTTCCTCCAGAGGGACCCTGTGGTGAATCTGTTCATTCTCTTACCAGGCAGAAAAACTGAACTTACATTTTCCCTGCCATTCTGAACTTTCAGTCCACCCTTTCCCCCTAACCGGATAAAAAAGATCGCTAAATGCTGCAAAGGCTGAGGGAGGAGGCACATGAGCAGCGCCCACCTCTCCCAGCCTGCATGAATGAGTACCCTGCCCCCTGCCTGCTCGTTCCCCTGCTCCCTTCCTGCCGCTGTGCCACGCCCCACCCACCGGACACCACTGAGGCCAGCGCCATGCCCCGCCCACCCAGAGACTGCAAAGGCCTTGTGCTGCGCCTGCACCCTGCCCACCCAGAGACCACTGAGGCCTCACGCTGCACTTGAGCCCCACAAACCCTGAGAAAACCGAGGCTGCACCATGCCTCACCCACCCAGACTGCCGAGGTTGCATGCCATACCCTGACCACAGGGAGTCTGCCGAGGCCACGTGCCACACCCCACCCATCCAGAGACCACTGAAGCTGTGAGTTGAGCTTGCCCTGCCTCCGCACTAGGACCCCACCCAACCAGAATTGTCGGTGAGCAGTGATCTTGCTGTCACCATGTGCTAGATACTGCCAGAATCCGTGAAGTGTACCCAGCCATGCTTCCAGATCTGTGTGCAGCATGCTCCTAGAGCTGCTCCTACAGCCAGAATTCTCTGACTTTGGCAATGGTAGTGGAATTATCCAGGGGCACTTCCCACAAAGATCCAGCAACAATAGAGTGATCACACCAGGGTCCAATCTTGGAGAAGCACCCCTCAAACTTTAGGCACTGACACAGGAAACAAGAAGTCATTCTATAGGGATACTGGCACTGCAGAGCGACTGGGACAAAGACATGGTGGCTGAGGAAAATAAGCATTTGCAGGCCTGGTACCCCCAGGATTAGACTGAGCCCAAATGGAACACTCACCAGTAGAAATTGAACACTCAAGGTAGGCAGGCCTCAGATCCCACAGCTGGCTGGTAGCCGAGGGTAGTGGCCTGGTCTCGGGGGATTTGAACTTCTTACTTTTTTTTGTTTTATTAAATCATAACTGTGTACATTGATATGATAATGGGGCATCAGAACTAGCTTCATATACCGTTTGACACGTTTTTATCACACTGGTCAACACAGCCTTCCTAGCATTCTCCCAGTTATTGTGCTAAGACATCAACATTCCACACCTACCAAGTTTCACAGCTACCCCTGTAAGATGCACCGCAGGGGTAAATCCAGCAATCCCCCTCCCTCCAATGACCTTCCCCCTCCCTCACCTCCCTTTCTCCCTTCCCCTTATTCTTAGGTTGTAACTGGGTCATAGCTTTCATGTGAAAGCCCTAAATTAGTTTCATAGTAGGGCTGAGTACATTGGGTACTTTTTCCCCCATTCTTGAGATACTTTACTAAGAAGAATACGTTCAAGCTCCATCCATGTAAACATGAAAGAGGTAAAGTCTCCATCTGTCTTTAAGGCTGCATAATATTCCATGATGTACATATACCACAATTTATTAATCTATTCATGGATCGATAAGCACTTGGGCTTTTTCCATGACTTAGCAATTGTGAATAGGGCTGCAATGAATATTCTGGTAAAAACATCTTTGTTATGATGTGATTTTTGGTCTTCTGGGTAGATGCCCAGTAGAGGAATTACAGGATTGAATGGCAGATCTATTTTTAGATCTCTAAGTGTTCTCCATATATCTTTCCAAAAGGAATGCATTAATTTGCATTCCCACCAGCAGTGCAAAAGTGTACCCTTTTCTCTACATGCTCGCCAACAGCTCTGGTCTTGGGATTTTGTGATATAGGCTAGTCTCACTGGAGTTAGATGACATCTCAAAGTAGTTTTGATTTGCATTTCTCTGATGATTAAAACAATGAGCATTTTTTCATATGTCTGAAGGGCTTGCGCCTGTCTTCTTCAGAGAAATTTCTCTTCAAGTCCCTTGCCCAGCCTGCAATGGGATTCCTTGTTCATTTCTTGCTAATGTGTTTGAGTTCTCTGTGGATTCTGGTAATTAAACCCTTGTCAGAGACATAACCTGCAAATATCTTCTCCCATACTGAGGGCTGTTTGCTTGCTTTACTTACTGTGATCTTGTCTGTGCAGAAGATTTTTAGTTTGATCAAGTCCCAGTAGTGTACTTTTGAAGCTGCTTCAATTGCCCGGGGGGTCCTCCTCATAAAATGCTCATCCAGACTGATTTCTTTAAGGATTTTTCCTGCACTCTCCTCTAGTATTTTTATAGTTTCGTGTGTTAAGTTTAAATCTTTAATCCAGTGAGAGTCTTTCTTAGTTAATGCTGAAAGGTGTGGGTCCAGTTTCAGTCTTCTACAGGTTGCCAGCCAGTTCACCCAGCACCATTTGTTAAATAGGGAATCTTTTCCCCACTGAATGTTTTTAATTGGCTTGTCAAAGATCAAATAACGGTAAGTAGCTGGATTCATCTCTTGGTTCTCTATTCTGTTCCAGACATCTACTTCTCTGTTTTTGTGCCAATACCATGCTGTTTTGATCACTATCAATTTGTAGTATAGTCTGAGGTGTGGTAGCATGATTCCTCCTGCTTTGTTTTTATTTCTGAGTAATGTCTTGGCTATTCGAGGTTATTTCTGATTCCATATAAAACGAAGTATTGTTTTTTCCAGATATGTAAAGTATGACAGTGGAACTTTAATAGGGATTGCGTTGAAATTATACATTGCTCGGGCGGCGCCTGTGGCTCAGCGGGTAGGGCGCCGGTCCCATATGCCGGAGGTGGCGGGTTCAAACCCAGCCCCGGCCAAAAAAAAAAAAAAAGAAATTATACATTGCTTTGGGTAGTATGGACATTTTAACAATGTTGATTCTTCCCAGCTATGAGCATGGTATGTTTTTCCATTTGTTAACATTTTCAGCTATTTCTTTTCTTAGAGTTTCATAGTTTTCTTTATAGAGCTCTTTCACGTCCTTTGTTAGATAAATTCCCAAATAATTCATCTTCTTTGGCACTGCTGTAAATGGTATGGAGGCCTTAGCTTTTTTTCAAGTTGACTATTGTTGGTGTATATAAAGGCTACCGATTTATGAATGTTGATTTTGTAACTTGAGATGCTTCTGTATTCCTTGATCACATCTAAGAGTTTTGTGGTAGAGTCCATAGTTTTTGTCATATACACAATCATATCATATGTGAAGAGCGAAAGTTTGATCTCTTCTGATCCTATATGGGTACCCTTGATCACCTTTTTTTCCCTAATTGCAGTGGCTAAAACTTCTATTACAATGTTAAAGAGCAAAGGTGACAATGGGCAGCCTTGTCTGGTTCCTGATCTGAGTGGAAATGATTTCAATTTAACTTCATTCAATATGATGTTGGCTGTGGGTTTGCTGTAGATGGCCTCTATCTGTTTAAGAAATGTCCTTCTATACCAATTGTCTTACATGTTCTGATCATGAAGGATGCTGGATATTATCAAAAGGTTTTTGTGCATTGATTGAGAGAATCATATGGTCTTTTTTTTTAATTTGTTTATGTGCTGAATTATACTTACAGATTTATGTATATTGAACCAGCCTTGAGACCCTGAGATAAAACTGACTTGGTCATGATGTATAATTAGTTTGATGTATTGCTGGATTCTGTTTGTTAGCATCTTGTTGAATATTTTGCATCTATATTCATTAGTGATATTGGTCTATAATTTTCTTTTCTTGTTGGGTATTTTCCTGGTTTGGGGATCAGGGTGATGTTTGATTCATACAACGTGTTGGGTAGTCTTCCTTGTTTTTGCATTTTTTGGAACAGGTTGAGTAATATAGGTAGTAATTCTTCTTTAAAGGTTTGGTAGAATTCTGACGTGAAACCATCTGGTCCTGGGCTTTTATTTTTAGGGTGGTTTTGTATGGTTGATACTATTTCTGAACTGGATATGGGCCTGTTACACATTTCCACTTGATTCTGCTTAAGTCTTGGAAGGTGACATGCTTCCAAGTATCGGTCAATTTCCTTCAGATTTTCGTATTTCTGAGAATAAAGTTTCTTGTAATATTCACTAAGGATTTTTTGAATTTCTGAGGAGTCTGTTGTTATTTCATCTTTGTTGTTTCTGATTGACGAGAATCGAGATTTTACACTTTTTTTCTAATTAGGTTGGCCAAAGGTTTATCTGTTGTATTGACCTTTTCAAAAAACCAGCTTTTTGATTGATTGATCTGTTGTATTATTCTTTGGTTTTCATTTCATTGAATTCTGCTCTAATTTTGGTGATTTCTTTTCTTCTACTGGGTTTGGGGTTGGAGTGTTCTTCCTTTTCCACTTGCTTGAGATATCCCATTAAGTTGTTAACTTCCTCTCTTTCTGTTCTCTTGAGAAAGGCTTGTAGTGCTATAAATTTCCCTCTTAGAACTGCCTTTCCAGTGTCCCAGAGGTTCTGATAGTTCGTTTCTTCATTTCCATTTTGTTCCAAAAAATTGGCGATTTCTTTCTTAATCTCATCTTTCACACAGCTATCATTCAGCATAAGGTTATTTAACTTCCATGTTTTTGTATGAGTATGCAGATTCCTGTTGTTACTCAGCTCAAGTTTTATTCCATGGTGTCCGAGAATATGCAAGGAATACTTTCTATTCCTTTAAATTTACTGAGGTTAGACTTGTGTCCTAAGATGTGATCGATTTTGGAGTAAGTTCCGTGGGCTGATGAAAAGTATGTGTATTCAGTTTTGTTGTGATGAAATGTTCTGTAGATGTCTGCTAAATCCGAATGCTGGATGGTTAGGTTTAAAACTAAAATTTCTTTGCTCAGCTTCTTGTTGGAGGATCAATCCAACACTGCCAAAGGAGTGTTGAAATCTCCGACTATTATGGAGCTAGAGGAAATCAAGTTGCTCATGTCAGGTAGAGTTTCTCTTATAAGTTGAGGTGTATTCTGGTTGGGTGCATAGATATTAATAATGGAAATCTCATCATATTTAGTATTACCTTTAACAAATATGAATTGACAATTCTTGTCCTTCCTTACTTTTGTTGTTTTACAGCCTATTGAATCTGCAAATAAAATTGTGATAACTGCTTTCTTCTGCTTACCATTTGCCTGAAATATGGTTGACCATCCTTTCACCCTGAGTCTGTATTCGTCTTTTAAGGTAAGAAGTGACTCTTATATGCAACAGATATCTGGCCTGAGGTTTTGTATCCAGTCAGCTAACCTATGCCTCTTTAGAGGACTGTTTAAGCCGTTCATATTAATGGAGAATATTGATAAGTCTGGTGAAATTTTGGGTATCGAGTTATCCAAATGTCCAGTGGACATTATTAATACTTTCGCCAGTGTGGAAGTTGGAGTTTGATCCGAAGTTTCTAAATGAGTTTACTTTTGTGGTATACGATTGGGTTCATCGTTATGGAGGGTATGTCTGAGAATATCCTGAACAGCTGGTTTGGTTATGGTAAATTTTTTCAACATATGAATGTCATTAAAGTATCTAATTTCTCCATCATAAATGAAACTCAGTTTAGCTGGATACAAAATATGGGGTTGAAAGTTATTTTGCTTTAGGAGGTTAAAATTCAATGACCACCTTCTTCTGGCTTGAGAAGTTTCAGCAGAGAGATCTGCAGTCATTCTAATATTCTTCCCTTTGTACGTAATGGCTTTCTTTCGCCGACTGCTTTGAGAATCTTCTCCTTCATATTAACTTTAGTGAAGCTAATTATGATATGCCTTGGGGATGACTTATTGGTGTTGAATCGTGCTGGGGTTCTGAAGCTGTCTGTTATCTGAATTGCAGAATATCTAGGCATGTCTGGAAAATTCTCTTTCATAATTTCATGCACAATTGCCTCTGTGCCCAGAGAGGCAACCTCATCATTCTTAGGAATTCCAATTATTTGGATATTTCCCTTCTTCGAATTATCCCATAGCTTTCTGAGAGAATGTTCCGTTTTTGCTCTCCATTTCTCTTCCTCTTTGAGAGTTTGATAGCGTTCACAGGCTTTGTCTTCAATGTCAGAGATCCTTTCTTCTGCTTGATCCACTCTGTTACTTAGGGATTATACTGTATTTTTCAGATCTTTGAGGGCTGCAAATTCTTGCTTCAGTGTGTCTAAGACCTTGGTGGTTTTGTCTTGAAATTTGTTAAATTCTTGAGACTACTTTTGAATTTCTCCTTGAATTTCTAATTCCATTTTGTTAATCTTGTTTTCCATCCAAATTGTGAATTCGATTTCTGATATCTCAGCCAGTTGTTTGTGAATGGGATCTTCAATTACATCTGCCATATCTTTCCTTGGTGGGGTTGATCTGTTCTGGTTGTTCGTGTTACCAGAATTTTTCCACTGATTCCACAAATTGATTGTTTTATTCCCTTTGATTTTTCCCCTGGAGCTTTGTTGAGGACCTGTACAGTGCTGTGGCCTGAGGAACTGGGGCCCTGTTTGGTTTGGTGGGGCTAAGTGGTTCTGTCTTGTTTTCAGCTGGTTTCTGTTCAACCCTAGTGAAACAGTTTCTCTGGGTTGAAGTCTCATCTGTGGTGAAATACCAGAAGTTAAGTCACCCTGCCCACCAGGCAACAAATGGAAAAGGAAAATCAAACCTTCCTACAAACACACACCCAGGGCTCCACCTGAATAGTCCTCAGGTGATTGGCTCAGTTAAAAAGTTCTAAATCGAGGATGAGGACAAGATGGCGGACTGAACCCAGCTTTCAACAGAGGCTCCCGTCCAGAAGGAGAGTTTAGGGACAGGAATTTAGTAAGTATCCTGGTGGACTTGAGCCTCACCAAGAGAGAAGGTTGAAGAACGCACATCAACACCGCTGAGGCAAGCCGTGATCACAATGACACAAACAAAAGATACAAAATCCACCACCAAGCGGACGGGAGTCCCCCGCCCCCATGAGACCGGCTCAAGAGCCACACAATTAAACAAGTGGGCAGAAATTAAAGGCCCTCCCACTACACTCCACGGGAGAGACCTTCTAAAAACTGGACCTATCTCCCCTACTGGGGTGTCGTGGCGTTCTCCTGCCAGACATAAAACTGAATAAAACTTTGGGAATCCTTCTCCGGCAACCCTCCTGGAACTCCCCTCCCGCCCACTGAGGTCTGGAGGCCTGTCCCCCAGGAGTTCGGATCCTTGGGTGATTTATTGAGGGGAGTGCACAGTGCCTGAGCTGCGTCAGGTCAGCACTGACTCTGAGGCACGCGAGTGAGGAGAGGGCACCGGGCTGAGGGGGAGTCACGCCTCGACAGCACTTCCCTGTGGTGCAGTGCAGCAGCCCACCCCATGCATCAATACAGCCAGACATAAAACTGAATGAAATTCTAGCTTCCCCCCCACTCTCACTCGGGGTCTGGGGACCTGTCCCCCAGTAGTTCGGATCCTTGGGCGATTTCTCGAGGGGAGCGCACAGTGCCCAAGCCTCGACTGGTCAGCGCTGACTCTGAGACACGAGGGCGAGGAAAAAGCACTCTACTGAGGGGGAATCACGCCTCGGCGGCACTTGCCTGCGGATTAGGTGCAGCAGCCCTCCCCGGGCAACATTATGGGGCCGGGCACAAAACTGAATAAAACTCTAGCTTCCCCGGTGAGAGCTGAGAGCCCATACTCTCACTCGGGGTATGCAGGCCTATCCCCCAGGAGTTCGGAACCTTGGGTGATTTCTCGAGGGGAGTGCACAGTGCCCGAGCTGCGTCAGGTCAGCGCTGACTCTGAGACATGTGAGCAAGGAGAGGGCACTCTGATGAGGGGAAATCAGGCCTTGGTGGCACTTCCCTGTGGTGCAGTACAACAGCCCTCCCCGGGTAGGCGTAAAACTGAATGAATCTCTAATTTCCCCCCCACTCCCAATCGGGGTCTTGGGGCCTATCCCCCATGAGTTCGGAATCTTGGGGGATCTATTGAGGGGTGTGGACCCAGCATTAACTGCGGCCGCTCAGTGCTGACTCTGGGGCGCGAGACAGAGGAGAAAAGGGTCGGCTGAGTGCCCACAACAGAGCAGCAGTTCCCTGGAGGTAGATCAACAGCCATTCTTTCTTTAACAGAAGAACGCTCACTTCTGGATATTTTGAGGCCACAATCCCTGTCTCCCTGGGCAACCAGAGGAGGCCACCGGTGAGCGGGGGATTTCCTGACACTGCTCACAAACCCGGGAAGCTTCCAGGGCGGGGCCGACCCAGAGAGGTGAATTCTCCAACAGGAAAGACGTTTGAACTCAGAAGAACCCGTCTTCTATAGGCGATTTCGGCAGGAACAGACACAGAACCCCGCAAAGTTGTCTGTTCTGTTCTGTTCTGTTAGCAGCATCCATCAGGGACGGGGCTAAGCCTGAGTGAACACCTCATTCCCATCACCTGCATCAAGCACTCAAAGATGTCAGGCCACATCTCCTCCTGCTAGATAGTGGCAGTCTGCGAGGGCCTGGCAGACTTCCTCGCGATTCAGGCAGGTGCAAACCCCTCGAGTGTCTGTTCACTACAGGAAACTGGGTTAGCCATCTGAAGAGATACCAGTGACTGGGTCCGACGGAGGGGCAAAGTGGGGAAGGAGACGTCAACCTTCCCAGACTGCTCTGTTTGCTGGGTGGCTCCTCCCGACTCCATGCTGCACTGGGGTGAGCTGTGTCAGAGGAGTCACCAGGCCCCTGTGATCCAGTTCCCAAAGACCTCTTGAACTCTCACACCTGATACAGGTGCCGATTGAGACAGCTGATTTGGACCTTTTGAACTGGGCTAATAGACTGAGGATTTTTCAGGAGTGCCCTGGGTGTGCGGGTGTAGGAAGGTATGATTCTCCTTTTTGAACTGGGGCCAGACGTGGGCAGGCGGGGTGACTTAATTGCTGATTTTTCCACACAGCTGAGACTTCAAGCCAGAGTAGAAGTTGCAATAGGATCGAGCAGAAACTAGCTGAAAACAAGACAGAACCACTTTGCTCCACCACACCAGACAAGGCCCCAGTTTCTCAGGCCACGACACTGTACGGCCCCTCGATAAAACCCCAGGGGAAAAACCAAAGGGAGTAAAATAAGCATGGGGCAGAATCAGCAGAAAAACTCTGGTAACATGAATAACCAGAATAGATCAACCCCCCCAAGAAAAGATACGGCAGATGTGATTGAAGATCCCATTCATAAACAACTGGCTGAGATGTCAGAAATCGAATTCAGAATTTGGATTACAGACAAGATTAATAAAATGAAATTAGGAATTCGAGGAGAAATTCAAAAGTTGTCTCAAGTGTTTAACAAATTTAAAGACAAAACCACCAAAGACTTAAACACACTGAAACAAGAACTTACAGCCCTCAAAGATATGAAAAATACAGTAGAATCCCTCAGCAACAGAATGGAGCAAGCAGAAGAAAGGATTTCTGACATTGAAGATAAAGTCTTCAAATGCTCCCAATCTCTCAAAGAGGAAGAGAAATGGAGAGCCAAAAGGGATCACTCACTCAGAGAGCTCTCAGATAATTCGAAAAAAAGCAATATAAGAATTATAGGGATTTCTGAGAACGATGAAGTGCCCTCCAAGGGTACAGAGGCCCTTCTGCATGAAATTATGAAAGAAAATTTTCCAGACATGCCTAGAGAATCTGAAATTCAGATAGCAGACAGCTTCAGAACCCCAGCACGATTCAACCCCAATAAATCATCCCCAAGACATATCATAATTAGCTTCACTAAAGTTAACATGAAAGAGAAGATTCTCAAAGCAGTCCGGCGAAAGAAAACTATTACGTACAAAGGTAAGAATATTAGAATAACTACAGATCTCTCTGCTGAAACTTTTCAAGCCAGAAGAGGGTGGTCCTCAAATTTTAATCTCCTAAAACAAAATAACTTTCAACCCAGGATCTTCTATCCAGCTAAACAGAGTTTCATCTATGATGCAGAAATTAAATACTTCAATGACATTCATATGTTGAAAAAATTTGCCATAAGTAAATCAGCTCTTCCGGATATTCTCAGAGCTGTCCTCCACAATGACCAACCCAATCCTATACCACAACAGTAAACTCACTCAGATACTTCGGATCAAACTCCAACTTCCACACTGGCGAAAGGATTAAAAATGTCCACTGGACCTTTGAAAAACTCGATACCCAAAATTCCACCAGACTTATCAATACTCTCCATCAATGTGAATGGCTTAAACTGTCCTCTAAAGAGGCATAGGTTAGCTGACTGGATACAAAAACTCAAGCCAGACATTTGTTGCATACAAGAGTCAAATCTCAACTTAAAAGACAAATACAGACTCAGGGTGAAAGGATGGTCATCCATATTTCAGGCAAATGGTAATCAGAAAAAAGCAGGTGTTGCAATTTTATTTGCAGATACAGTAGGCTTTAAACCATCAAAAGTAAGGAAGGACAAGAATGGTCACTTCATATTTGTTAAGGGTACATACTTAATATGATGAGATCTCAATTATTAATATCTATGCACCCAACCAGAATGCACCTCAATTTATAAGAGAAACTCTAACAGACATGAGTAACGTGATTTCCTCCAGCTCCATAATCTTCGGAGATTTAAACACTCCTTTGGCACTGTTGGATCGATCCTCCAGCAAGAAGCTGAGCAAAGAAATCTTAGATTTAAACCTAACCATCCAATATTTAGATTTAGCAGACATCTACAGAACATTTCATCCTAACAAAACTGAATACATATACTTCTCACCAGCCCACGGAACTTACTCCAAAATTGACCACATTTTAGGTCACAAGTCTAACCTCAGTAAATTTAAAGGAATAGAAATTATTCCATGCATCTTCTCGGACGATCATGGAATAAAACTTCAATTGAGTAACAACAGGAAGCTGCATACTCATAGAAAAACATGGAAGTTAAATAACCTTATGCTGAATGACAGCTGGGACAGAGATGAGATTAAGAAAGAAATCGCCAATGTTTTGGAACAAAACGACAATGTAGACACAAACTATCAGAACCTCTGGGACACGGCAAAGGCAGTTCTAAGAGGGAAATTTATAGCACTGCAAGCCTTCCTCTAGAGAACGGAAAGAGAGGAAGTTAACAACTTAATGGGACATCTCAAGCAACTGGAAAAGGAAGAACATTCGAACTGCAAACCCAGTAGAAGAAAAGAAATAACCAAAATTAGAGAAGAATTAAATGAAATTGAAAAGAAAAGAATAATACAACAGATCAATAAATCAAAAAGTTGGTTTTTTGAAAAGGTTAATAAAATAGATAAACCTCTGGCCAACCTAATCATGCAAAAAGGAGTAAAATCTCTAATCTCATCAATCAGAAACAACAAAGACGAAATAACAACAGACTCATCAGAAATCCAAAAAATCCTTAATGAATATTACAAGAAACTTTATTCTCAGAAATATGAAAATCTGAGGGAAATAGACCGATACTTGGAAGCACGCCACCTTCCAAGACTTAACCAGAATCAAGTGAAAATGTTGACCAGACCCATATCAAGTTCAGAAATAGCATCAAATATACAAAACCTCCCTAAAAAGAAAAGCCAGGGTCCAGATGGTTTCACGTCAGAATTCTACCAAACCTTTAAAGAGGAATTAGTACCTATATTAATCAACCTGTTCCAAAATGTAGAAAAAGAACGAAGACTACCCAACACATTCTATGAAGCAAACATCACCCAGATCCCCAAACCAGGAAAAGACAGAACAAGAAAAGAAAATTATAGACCAATATCACTAATGAATATAGATGCAAAAATATTCAACAAGATCCTAACAAACAGAATCCAGCAACACATCGAACAAGATATACATCATGACCAAGTTGGTTTTATCCCAGGGTGTCAAGGCTGGTTCAATATACGTAAATCTATGAACGTAATTCATCACATAAACAAATTAAAAAACAAAGACCATATGATTATCTCAATTGATGCAGAAAAAGCTTTTGATAATATCCAGCATCCCATCATGATCAAAACACTCTAGAAAATTGGTCTAGAAGGGACTTTTCTTAAAATGATAGAGGCCATCTACAGTAAACCCACAGCGAATATCATATTGATTGGAGTTAAATTGGAATCATTTCCACTCAGTTCAGGAACCAGACAAGGCTGCCCATTGTCTCCATTGCTTTTCAACATTGTAATGGAAGTTTTAGCCACCGCAATTAGGGAAGAAAAGGCGATCAAGGGTATCCATATAGGTTCAGAAGAGATAAAACTTTCACTCTTCGCAGATGATATGATTGTGTATGTGGAAAATACTAGGGACTCTACTACAAATCTCCTAGAAGTGATCAAGGAATACAGCAGCGTCTCAGGTTACAAAATCAACATACATAAATCGGTAGCCTTTACATACACCAACAACAGTCAAATTGAAAAAGCAGTTAAGGACTCTATCCCATTCACAGTAGTGCCAAAGAAGATGAAATATTTGGGAATTTACCTAACAAAAGACGTGAAAGATCTGTATAAAGAGATTGATGAAACTCTAAGAAAAGAAATAGCTGAAAATGTTAACAAATGGAAAAACATGCCATGCTCATGGCTAGGAAGAATCAACATTATCAAAATGTCCATACTACCCAAAGCAATATATAATTTCAACGCACTCTCTATTAAAGCTCCACTGTCATATTTTGAAGATCTTGAAAAAACATTACTTCGTTTTATATGGAATCAGAGAAAACCTCGAATAGCCAAGACATTACTCAGAAATAAAAACAAAACAGGAGGAATCACACTACCAGACGTCAGACTTTACTACAAATCGATAGTGATCAAAACAGCATGGTATTGGCACAAAAACAGAGAAGTAGATATCTGGAACAGAATAGAGAACCAAGAGATGAATCCAGTTACTTACCGCTATTTGATTTTTGACAAGCCAATTAAAAACATCCAGTGGGGAAAAGATTCCCTATTTAACAAATGGTGCTGGGTGAACTGGCTGGCAACCTGCAGAAAACTGAAATTGGACCCACACCTTTCACCATTAACTAAGATAGACTCTCATTGGATTAAAGATTTAAACTTAAAACATGAAACTATAAAAATACTAGAGGAGAATGCAGGAAAAACCCTTGAAGAAATTGGTCTGGGTGAGTATTTCATGAGGAGGACCCCCCGTGCAATTGAAGCAGCTTCAAAAATACTCTACTGGGACTTCGTCCAACTAAAAAGCTTCTGCACAGCTAAGAACACAGTAAGCAAAGCAAACAAACAGCCCTCAGAATGGGAGAAGATATTTGCAGGGTATATCTCTCACAAAGGTTTAATAACCAGAATCCACAGAGAACTCAAACGCATCAGGTAGAAAAAAACAAGGGATCCCATTGCAGGCTGGGCAAGGGATTTGAAGAGAAATTTCTCTGAAGAAGACAGGCGCATGGCCTTCAGACATACGAAAAAATGCTCATCATCTTTAATCATCAGAGAAATGCAAATCAAAACTACTTTGAGATATCATCTAACTCCAATGAGACTAGCCTATAACACAAAATCTCAAGAGCAGAAATGTTGGCGTGGTTGCAGAGAAAAGGGAACACTTCTGCACTGCTGGTGGGAATGCAAATTAATACATTCCTTTTGGAAAGATATACGGAGAACACTCAGAGATCTAAAAATATATCTGCCATTCAATCCTGTAATTCCTCTGCTGGGCATATACCCAGAAGACCAAAAATCACAACATAACAAAGATATTTGTACCAGAATTTTTATTGCAGCCCAATTCATAATAGCTAAGTCATGGAAAAAGCCCAAGTGCCCATCGATCCACGAATGGATTAATAAATTGTGGTATATGTATACCATGGAATACTATGCAGCCTTAAAGAAAGATGGAGACTTTACCTCTTTCATGTTGGCATGGATGGAGCTGGAACATATTCTTCTTAGTAAAGTATCTCAAGAATGGAAGAAAAAGTACCCAATGTACTCAGCCCTACTATGAAACTAATTTGGGGCTCTCACATGAAAGCTATAACCCAGTTACAACTTAACAATAGGGGGAAGTGGGAAAGGGAGGGGTGGGTAGAGGGAGGGGGATCGGTGGGATCACACTTGTTTTGCATCTTACAGGGGTGTTTGCGAACCTTGGTAGATGTAGAATGTAAAGTTTTTGGCAGAGTAACTGAGATAATGCTGGAAATGCTATGTTAACCACTGTGATAAAAATGTATCAAATGGTCTATGAAGCGAGTGTATGATGCCCCATGATCATATCAGTGTATACAGTTATGATTATTAAAAAAAATATTAAACTATCAGAATGGAAATCTAATCATAGAATAGTCTGCTTAGTTGTCAATTATATTTATAGTTAGACAATTGCAAACACTGAATAATTATTTAATCAAATCTTGTGAGATAGATGAAGGAGGATGTGTGTGTATCAAAGGTTTAAATCCTAATCTTGAAATAACGAGTCAATAAATAATACCTAAAACTAGAAGATTAAGACATGAATATAACTGTGTAATTGAACAACACAGAGTAAACAGAAGTAACAGGAGACAGACTCTCCAGGGCACGACCCCTGGGGTGGGAAGGAGTGTAAGCCAAATCAAATAATACCATTATTTAATTGTTAAACTATGTTCATGTTATTTTAGTAAAAGCATTTTTTGGAAGAAAGAAAAAATAAATAAATAAAAAATAAATAAAATATTATGGGTAAATAAAAAATAAATAAATAAATAAAATAAAAAGTTCTAAATCAATTGTCTCAGTCAGCACCTGTTTCGGGTGCAAAAGTTTAAGAGGTCTCTGGGAACTGGATCGCAGGGGTCTGGTGACTTCTCTAATATGGCTTGCTCCAGTGCTGTGTGAAGTCAGGAAGAGTCACCCAGCAAATAGATGAGTCTGGGAAGGTTTATACCGCCTTCCCCACCTTGCAGCTCAGTCACACCCAGTTGTTGCTAGCCCCGCAGGGCTGTGACCCAGTCAGTTGTCTGCAGTGAGCATATACTTCAGAGGTTTGCACCTGCCTAAATCACAGGAAAATCTATATCTGCTCACCCAGGCTGCTGGTCTCTGCCTCTATCCAGCAGGGGCTGGTGAGGCCTGTCAATCTCAGGCACTTGATGGAGGCTGGGTGTGTTCACTCAGTACCTGCCCACCCTTAGTTTATGTTACTTGGTGAATGGAACAGTCCTGTGGGAGTTTATTTCTGACCCTGCTAAATTCCTCTGCAAAGGGGAGGCTCATTTGTGTTCCCAGAATCTGTGCCTCAGGCCCTGTCTTTACTCCTGCAGGTTTGTATTTGCAGCACAATTAGTTGTCAGGTGTAGTCTCTTGGCCTCCTTTGTCTATAGGCTGATGATCCCCTGAGAGCCGGATGTGTCTTAGGCTCAGTAAAGTCGTCCTCTGTATCAGGCCCACCCTTGGAGTTTCCTGGCTCTGCAGGTGTGTTTCCTAGTCCCCACGTTCCACCCATGCCTGTACCACCTCAGGCAGACCCTTTACTCACGGGGCCTTTGTTTCATTCCCAGGTCTGTTCCATGGTGGTTGCCATCTGAGATGATGCCCAGCCTCATCTGGTTGCCCAGGGAGACAGGAGGAGTGGCTACTGGATATCTGGGAGTGGGCCTTGTTATTGCTAAAGATGGCTGCTGCTCTGCACCTCGGGTCACTACCACTCCAGCGTGATTCCCTCTTAGCCAACTGTCGTCTCTTCACTCTTGTGCTGCAGAATTAGCACTGTTCAGCTGCAGTTCAGGTCCTGTCTGCACCTCTCGAGAAATCACCCAAAAATCTGGAGTCCTGAAGGGCAGGCCTGCAGACCTCAGAGTGCGAGTGGAGAGCAGTGCTGGGAGCTCAGAGTTGCAGGTCGTAACACCAAGCTCATTGAGAGCAAATGAGCAAATAAACAGATGAAAATGTTACCAGACACAGGAGCCCATGTATACAGAAACAGACGGAGACACATAGACATACAGACTACACCCACGACAACAGCAACATAAAAACAACTGCAATAAAAATAGTGATAAGCGTAAAATAATTGATAAAAAAATATCAAAAACAAAAACATAAAAAAGTGGTGTTTGTAGATAAGTTAAAAGAGAAGAAAGGAGAAATTAAAATTAGGAAATAGAAATAAAAAATTTATCTATATAAAAAGTAATAAGAAAAAATTAACAAAAGCTCCTCCAAGAAAATGGTGAAGAAAAAACAGAACAAAACAAAAAGAAAAAAGAAAAAAAAGGCACCAACTACAAAAATATTATTCTTGTATGTAGAAATATGCATATATATATATATATGTATGATGTAGGGATCAACTTTTGTAGGAATATTTTGATACTGCAATATACTTTCTGGACAGCAGGTGACGCTGTGAGTGGTTCCCAGGCTCATACTTGATTCACAGTTTATACTGTTCCCATGGTAATCACCTTCCATGGCTGATCACCATTTTGGAGTTTCTGTAAAAGTTTGTCACCTAAATAATTTGTAACCTCGGCTTTTCTACTCCAGACAGCCCTCGTGACCCACCTTCCCACTCAGTGTAGGAGTCCACGCTTCTTAAATCTTTCCACTCTGCTCCCATGTTCTCCTGCAAACTGGCAACTGCAATTGGCTGTTGGGGAGGGTGCTGCTGGGTCCCCGCATTTGCTGATGGGTTTTTGGCTGAAGAGGCTGTAGCCGGTTCTTGAGGCTGTGGCAGCTGCAGCCAGTTCCTGTGCCTGGAGCACTCGGGGACCTTATTCTGAGTTTTATGGTTCAGAGTTTCCCTTTTGGATCCGGACTCCCCTGTTCGCCGCGCTGCCTGCCCCGCTAACCCCCTCCAACATTCGCCCCCAGGAATGCTCTAGCTCCTGGTCTGGGGGAAGAAACTGCCCTTTTGGGTAGTTCAAAATGTCCGTTTCCTGGGCATTGTCAAACAGTTTGCCCAGCTCCCTGTGGTTTTCAGTGGCTCTCCTTTCGGATGCCTCCCTCAGTTCAGGAATAAATATTCATCAATTGGGTTTTGTCAGCATATGCAAGCTGCTATCCTGCATAAGGGAGGGCCCTGCTGGCCAGCATAGCCAAGCAGGGAAGAATCTCTACACAGAGTCTGTGGTTTTAAATTACCCCTGATATATCGCAATCCGCCAGTTCGCTGAGCATCTCAAGCTGTTCTTCCACACCAATAATCCACACACGGGGAAGGTTCAGACACCATTTCCTCTCACCTGATGGCTTGGGAGAGGTGGGCTACATGTCCGTCCTGTCCACCATCTCATTGACCTTCTTTTGACTCCGAAAGGTGCTAATCCCTGGCACTTCACATTATTGGAAGAAACAGGATTGCAGCCCTGCACGGTCACCAGTGATTAGGCATGAAAAAGGAACAAAGTGGAGAAAGAGACTCAGCCCCCTGGTCCTACTGTGCTACTGGGTGGGTCTTTCGGACTCTGTAGAGCACCGGAGAGAGCCAAATCTGAGCAGCCAGTAGGACTCTGCTATCTAGATGCTGGAGACCTTTCAAACTCTCCACCTGAGAGTTCGTACAGACAGAGTCAATTGGTTCGGAACCCCTAACTTGGGACAATTAGCCAAGGACCCTCTAGGGGGATTCCCTGGTTGTGTAGTAACAGGAAGGGTCAATTTTCCCATTCCAGTTGTTGTCTGGGGAGGTGGGGTTTCTTAATTGCTTGTATTTCTTCACAGTTAAAACTTCACCAGAGTCACTGATCCACCAGGATAGGACAAAAACCAGTTGAATACAAGACTGAGCCACCTAACCCCACCAAACCAAGCAGGGTTCCCCAGCCTCAGACTATAATACTGTACAGATAATTTGCAAAGCTAAAGGGGAAAAAGCTGCAGACATCAGTCTCAGATCCTTAACAATAGGCTTGTTAATCACAACCCCAGGAAACCCCAATTCAATGTCACATTACCAGACCACCTACCCAACAGTGAAAAATAATCATGAGGCAGAATCAGTGGAAAAACTCTGGCAACATGAACAATCAGAATAGATCAACTTCCCCCCCCCAAAAAAAATGATAAAGGAAATACAGTACTATTTTTCTTACTATTTTTATAAGATCCTATTCCCAAACAAATGGCTGTGATGACAGGAATCAAGTTCAGAATTTGGATAGCAAATAGGATAAAAAAAATGGAGGAAATAATGAAATTAGAATTTAAAGCAGAAATTCAAAAGATGTCTCAAGAATTTAATGAATTTAAAGACAAAATGACCAAAGATTTTGACACATTAAAGCAAGAATTTGAAGCCCTCACAGATCTTAAAAATACAGTAGAATCTCTCAGTAACAGAAAGGAGCAGGCAGAGGAAAGGATCTCCAATATTGAATACAAAGCTTTTGAACACTCCCAAACACTCAAAGAGGAAAAAAAGTAGAGAACAAAAACGGATCATTCCTCAGAGAGCTCTGGGATAAGTCAAAGAGGTCTAATATTCGCCTTATAGGAATACCTGAAAATGTTGAACTTGCTGCAAAGAATACAGATGCTTTGCTTCATGAAATAATTAAAGAGAATTTTCCAGACATGCCCAGAGATTCAGAAATTCAGAGAGAAGACAGTTTTAGAACACCAGCATGACTCAACCCAAATAAAAATTCTCATAGACACATTATAATTAATTTCGCTAAAGTTAATATGAAGGAGAAAATTCTGAAAGCTGTAAGAAGTAAGAAAACCATTACATACAAGGGAAAGAGCATTGGGAATGACTGCAGATCTCTCCACTGAAACGTTTCAAGCTAGAAGAGGGTGGTCATCGACCTTTAATCTCCTTAAACAAAACAACTTTCAAACCAGGATCCTGCATCCAGCTAAATTGAGTTTCATCTATAATGGAGAAATTAAATACTTTAATGACATTCACATGTTGAAGAAATTTGCCATAACTAAACCATCTCTTCAGGAAATTCTCTTCACAATGAACAATACGATCCTCCACCACCAAAGTAAAATCACTAAGAAACGTTTGATAGAATTCTGACTTCCATAGTGGCAAAAGAATTAAAAATTTCCACTGGACTATTGAAAAAACTCAATATCCAAAACTCTGTCAGGTTTATCATTACTCTCAATTAATGTGAATGGCTTAAATTGCCCTCTAAAGAGACACAGGGTGGCTGACTGGATACAAAAACTCAGGCCAGACATCTGTTGCATTCAAGAATTGCACCTTACCTTAAAAGATAAATGTAGACTCAGGGCGAAGGGAAGGTCATCTATAATTCAGGCAAATGAAAATCAGAACAAAGCAGGTGTTGCAATTTTATTCTCAGATATGATAGGCTTTAAATCAATCAAAGTAACAAAAGACAATGAAGGTCGCTTCTTATTTGTTAAGTGCAACACTCAATATGATGAGATTTTAATTATCAACATCTATGCACCCAACCAGAATGCACCTCAATTTGTAACAGAAACTCTTTCTGACATGGGCAATTTGATTTCCCCCAGCACCATAATTGTTGGATACTTTAACACTCCCCTGGCAGTTTTGGATAGATCCTCGAAAAAGAAGCTAAGCAAAGAACTTTTAGAATTAAACTTAACCATTCAACATTTGCGTCTAATAGACATCCATAGAACATTTCATCCTAACAAAATTGAATACACATTCTTCTCATTAGCCCATGGATCCTCCAAAATTGATCACATCTTAGGTCACAAGTCTAACCTCAGCAAATTTAAAAGAATAGAAATCATTTCTTGTATTTCCTCACACCACCATGGAATAAAAGTTGAACTCAGTAACAACAGGAATCTGCACATGCATACAAAAACATGGAAACTAAATAATCTCATGCTGAATGATAGCTGAGTCATAGACGAGATAAAGAAAAAAATTACTAAATTTTTGGAACAAAACAATAATGAAGAAACGAACTATCAGTACCTCTGGGATACAGCAAAGGCAGTTCTAAGAGGAAAATTTGTGGGCATTGGAACCTTCCTCAAGAGAACAGAAAGAAAGGAAGTCAATAAGTTAATGGGTCATCTCAAGCAACTGGAAAAGGAAGAATTTTCCAACCCTAAACCCAGCAGAAGAAAAGAAATAACTAAAATAAGAGCAGAACTTAATGAAATTGAAGAAAAAAAAATCATACAACAGATCAACCAATCAAAGAGTTGCTTTTTTGAAAAGGTCAATAAAATAGATAAACCATTAACTAACCTAACAAGAAGTAGAAAAACAAAATCCCTAATTTCATTAATCAGAAATGATAAAGGCCAAATAACAACGGACTCCTCAGAAATTCAGCAAATCCTAAATGAACACTACATAAAACTCTACTCTCAGAAGTATGAAAATATAAAGGATATAGATCAATATTTGGAAACATGTCACCCTCTCAGACTTAGACAGAAAGAAATGGAAATGTTGAACAAGCCTATAACAAGCTCTGAAATAGCATCAACTATAAAAATACTCCCCAAAAAGAAAAGCGCAGGACCACATGGCTTCACATCAGAATTCTACCAAACCTTTAAAGAGGAACTGGTACCTATATTACTTAACCTTTTCAAAAACATAGAAAAAGAAGGAATACCTCCTAACTCATTCTATGAATTGAATATCACCCTGATACCTAAACCAGGAAAAGACCCCAAAAGAAAAGAAAATTATAGACCAATATCTGTAATGAATATTGATGCAAAAATATTCAGTAAGATCCTAGCAAACAGAATCCAATAATACATCAAACAAATTATACACCACAACCAGATGGGTTTCATCCCAGGGTTCCAAAGATGGTTCAATATACGTAAATCCATAAATATAATACATCACATAAACAAATTAAAAAACAAAGACCATATGATTCTCTCAATTCATGCAGAAAAAGCTTTTGATAATATCCAGCATCCTTTTGTGATCTGAACGCTTAAGAAAATAGGTATAGAAGGAACATTTCTTAAACTGATAGAGGCCATTTACAGCAAACCCAAAGTCAATATCATATCGAATAGAGTTAAATTGAAAACATTTCCACTCAGATCAGGAACCATGCAAGGATGCCCACTGTCTCTACTGCTTTTTAACATTGTAATGGAGTCTTAACTACCGCAATCAGGCAAGAAAAGGCAATCAAGGGGATCCAAATAGGACGAGAGGATATCAAATTGTCAGTTTTCGCAAACAATATGATTATATATCTGGAAAACCCCAGGGAATCAACTACAAAACTCCCAGAACTGATCAAGGGATATAGTAACGTCTCAGGATACAAAATTAACACTCATAAATCTGTAGCCTTTATAAACACCAACAATAGTCAAGGGGAAAAAGCAGTCAAAGATTGTATTCCCTTTTCAATAGCACCAAAGAAGATGAAATATCTGGGAGTATATCTAACTAAAGACGTGAAAGACCTCTATAAAGAGAACTATGAAACTCTGAGAAAAGAAATAGCTGAAGATGTTAACAAATAAAAAAATATACCATGCTCATGGCTGGGAAGAATCAATATTGTTAAAATGTCTATACTACTGAAAGCAATTTACAGATTTAACGCGATCCCTATTAAAGCACCTCTCTTATATTTTAAAGACCTGGAAAAATTAGTACTTTATTTTATATGGAGACAGAAAAAACCTCGAATAGCCAAGACATTACTCAGAAGTAAAAATAAATCAGGAGGAATCACGCTTCCAGACTATAAATTGATAGTGATCAAAACAGCATGGTACTGGCACAAAAAGAGAGAGGTAGATATATGGAGCAGAATTGAAGACCAAGAAGGGAACCCAGACACTTATCATCATTTGATTTTCGATAAGCCTACTAAAAATATTAATTGGGGCAGAGGGAGACAAGATGGTGGACTGAAGCCAGCTTTCAACAGAGGATCCCGTCCAGAAGGAGAGTTAAGGGACAGGAATTTAGTAAGTATCC
This sequence comes from Nycticebus coucang, assembly GCF_027406575.1. Classification (NCBI taxonomy): domain Eukaryota; kingdom Metazoa; phylum Chordata; class Mammalia; order Primates; family Lorisidae; genus Nycticebus; species Nycticebus coucang. Next base: position 66,253,189 of record NC_069804.1, read on the forward strand.
TGGTGGACTTGAGCCTCACCAGGAGAGAAGGTTGAAGAACGCACATCAACACCGCTGAGGCAAGCTGTGATGACAAGGACGCAAACAAAAGGTACAAAATCCACCACCAAAAGGACGGGAGCCCCCTCCCCCATGAGACCGGCTCAAGAGCCCCACAATTGAACAAGCGGGCAGAAATTGAAGGCCCTCCCACTACACTCCAGGGAGAGACCTTCTAAAAACTGGACCTACCTCCCCTACTGGGGTGCCGTGGTGTTCTCCTGCAGGGCATAAAAATGAATAAAACTTTGGGAATCATTTGCTGGCAACCATGAATCCCTGGCGCTCCCCTCCCGCCCACTGAGGTCTGGAGGCCTGTCCCCCAGGAGTTCAGATCCTTGGGTGATTTCTCAAGGGGAGTGGACAGTCACCGAGTTGCGACTGGTCAGCATTGACTCTGAGGTGTGCGAGTGAGGAGAGGGCACCAGGCTGAAGGGGAGTCACGCCTCGGCGGCACTTCCCTGCGGTGCAGGGCAGCAACCCACCCCGGGCACAAGACTGAATAAGACTCTAGCTTCCCCGCTGAGAGCTGAGAGCCCCTACTCTCACTCGGGTTCTGAGGGCCCATCCCCTAGGAGTTCAGATCCTTGGGTGATTTCTCGAGGGGAGTGCACAGTGCCTGAGATGCGTCAGGTCAGCGCTGACTCTGGGACACGTGAGTGAGGAGAGGGCACTCTGCTGAGGGGAAATCAAGCCTTCGCGGCACTTCCCTGCGGTGCAGTGCAGGAGCCCTCCCCGGGCCGTAGTGTTGCGTAAAACTGAATGAAACTCTAGCTTCCCCCCCCCACTCCCAATCGGAGTCTGGGGTCCCATCCCCCAAGAGTTCTGATTCTTGTGGGATCTCTTAAGGGGTGTGGACCCAGCACAAACTGCGGCTGCTCAGTGCTGACTCTGGGGCACGGGACAGAGGAGAAAAGGGTTGCCTGAGTGCCCACACCAGAGCAGCAGTTCCCTGGAGGTAGATCAACAACCGTTTTTTCTTTAACGGCAGAATGCTCACTTCTGGATATTCTGAGGCCACACCCCATGTCTCCCTGGGCAACCAGAGGAGGCCACCGGTGAGCAGGGAATTTCCTGACACGGCTCACAAACCTGGGAAGCTTCCAGGGCGGGGCCGACCCAGAGAGGTGTTCGGACGCAAATCTCCAGCAGCAAAGACGTTTGAACTCAAAACAGCCCGTCTTCTGTAGGCGATTTTGACAGGAACAGAGACAGAACCCCGCAAAGTTGTCTGTTCTGTTCTGTTCTGTTCTGTTAGCAGCATCCATCAGGGACGGGGCTAAGCCTGAGTGAACACCTCCTTCCCATCACCTGCATCAAACACTCAAAGATGGCAGGCCCCATCTCCTCCTGCTAGATAGCGGCAGTCTGCGGGGGCCTGGCAGACTTCCTTGCGATTCAGGCAGGTGCAAAACCCTGGAGTGTCTGTTCACTGCAGGCAACTGGGTTAGCCATCTGCAGAGATACCAGTGACTGGGTCCGACGGAGGGGCAAAGTGGGGAAGGAGATGTCAAACTTCCTAGACTGCTCTGTTTGCTGGGTAGCTCCTCATGACTCCACGCTGCACTGGGATGAGCCGTGTCAGACGAGTCATCAGGCCCCTGTGATCCAATTCCCAGAGACCTCTTGAACTCTCCCACCTGAGACAAGTGCCGATTGAGACAGTTAATTTGGACATTTTGAACTGGGCTAATAGACTGAGGACTTTTCAGGCGGTGCCCTGGGTGTGCGATTGTAGGAAGGTTTGATTCTCCTTTTCCAACTGGGGCCAGAGGTGGGCAGGCGGGGTGACTTAATTGCTGATTTTTCCACACAGCTGAGACTTCAAGCCAGAGTAGAAGTTGCAATAGGATCGAACAGAAACCAGCTGAAAACAAGACAGAACCACTTTGCTCCACCACACCAGACAGGGCCCCAGTTTCTCAGGCCACAACACTGTACGGGCCCTCGATAAAACCCCAGGGGAAAAACCAAAGGGAGTAAAATAACCATGGGGCAGAATCAGTGGAAAAACTCTGGTAACATGAATAACCAGAATAGATCAACCCCCCCCAAGAAAAGATACGGCAGATGTGATTGAAGATCCCATTCATAAACAACTGGCTGAGATGTCAGAAATCGAATTCAGAATTTGGATTGCAGACAAGATTAATAAAATGGAATTAGGAATTCGAGGAGAAATTCAAAAATTGTCTCAAGAATTTAACGAATTTAAGGACAAAACCACCAAAGATTTAGACACTCTGAAGCAAGAACTTACAGCCCTCAAAGATATGAAAAATACAGTAGAATCCCTCAGTAACAGAATGGAGCAAGCAGAAGAAAGGATTTCTGACATTGAAGATAAAGTCTTCAAACGCTCCCAATCTCTCAAAGAGGAAGAGAAATGGAAAGGAAAAACGGATCACTCACTCAGAGAACTCTCAGATAATTCGAAAAAAAGCAATATAAAGATGATAGGAATTTCTGAGAACAATGAAGTTGCCTCCGAGGGCACAGAGGCCCTTCTGTATGAAATTATGAAAGAAAATTTTCCAGACATGCCTAGAGAATCTGAAACTCAGATAGCAGACAGCTTCAGAACCCCAGCACGATTCAACCCCAATAAGTCATCCCCCAGACATATCATAATTAGCTTCACTAAAGTTAACATGAAAGAGAAGATTCTCAAAGCGGCCCGGCGAAAGAAAACTATAACGTACAAAGGTAAGAATATTAGAATAACTGCAGATCTCTCTGCTGAAACTTTTCAAGCCAGAAGAGGCTGGTCATCAACTTTTAATCACCTAAAGCAAAAAAACTTTCAACCCAGGATCTTGTATCCAGCTAAACTGAGTTTCATCTATGATGGAGAAATTAAATACTTCAATGACATTCATATGTTGAAAAAATTTGCCATAAGTAAACCAGTTCTTCAGGATGTTCTCAGACCTATCCTCCACAATGACAACCCCAATCCTATACCACAAAAGTAAACTCACTCAGAAACTTCGGATCAAACTCCAACTTCCACACTGGCGAAAGGATTAAAAATGTCCACTGGACCTTTGAAAAACTCGATACCCAAAATTCCACCAGACTTATCAGTACTCTCCATCAATGTGAATGGCTTAAACTGTCCTCTAAAGACGCATAGGTTAGCTGACTGGATACAAAAACTCAAGCCAGATATTTGTTGCATACAAGAGTCAAATCTCAACTTAAAAGACAAATACAGACTCAGGGTGAAAGGATGTTCATCCATACTTCAGGCAAACGGTAATCAGAAAAAAGCAGGTGTTGCAATTTTATTTGCAGATACAGTAGGCTTTAAACCATCAAAAGTAAGGAAGGACAAGAATGGTCACTTCATATTTGTTAAGGGTAATACTCAATATGATGATATCTCAATTATTAATATCTATGCACCCAACCAGAATGCACTTCAATTTATAAGAGAAACTCTAACAGACATGAGTAACTTGATTTCCTCCAGCTCCATAATCGTTGGAGATTTCAACACTGCCTTGGCAGTGTTGGATCGATCCTCCAGAAAGAAGCTGAGCAAAGAAATCTTAGATTTAAACCTAACCATCCAAGATTTAGATTTAGCAGACATCTACAGAACATTTCATCCTAACAAAACTGAATACACATACTTCTCATCAGTCCACGGATCTTACTCCAAAATTGACCACATTTTAGGTCACAAGTCTAACCTCAGTAAATTTAAAAGAATAGAAATTATTCCAGGCATCTTCTCGGACCATCATGGAATAAAACTTGAATTGAGTAACAACAGGAATCTGCATACCCATACAAAAACATGGAAGTTAAATAACCTTATGCTGAATGATAGCTGGGTCAGAGATGAGATTAAGAAAGAAATCGCCAATTTTTTGGAACAAAATGACAATGAAGACACAAACTATCAGAACCTCTGGGACACGGCAAAGGCAGTTCTAAGAGGGAAATTTATAGCACTGCAAGCCTTCCTCAAGAGAATGGAAAGAGAGAAAGTTAACAACTTAATGGGACATCTCACGCAACTGGAAAAGGAAGAACATTCCAACCCCAAACCCAGTAGAAGAAAAGAAATAACCAAAATTAGAGCAGAATTAAATGAAATTGAAAACAAAAGAATAATACAACAGATCAATAAATCAAAAAGCTGGTTTTTTGAAAAGGTCAATAAAATAGATAAACCTCTGGCCAACCTAATCAGGAAAAAAAGAGTAAAATCTCTAATCTCATCAATCAGAAAAAACAAAGACGAAGTAACCACAGACTCATCAGAAATCCAAAAAATCCTTAATGAATATTACAAGAAACTTTATTCTCAGAAATATGAAAATCTGAAGGAAATAGACCGATACTTGGAAGCACGCCACCTTCCAAGACTTAACCAGAATCAAGTGGAAATTTTGAACAGACCCATATCAAGTTCAGAAATAGCATCAACTGTACAAAACCTCCCTAAAAAGAAAAGCCCGGGACCACATGGTTTCACGTCAGAATTCTACCAAACCTTTAAAGAGGAATTAGTACCTATATTACTCAACCTGTTCCAAAATGTAGAAAAAGAAGGAAGACTACCCAACACATTCTATGAAGCGAACATCACCCTGAGCCCCAAACCAGGAAAAGACCCAACAAGAAAAGAAAATTATAGACCGATATCACTAATGAATATAGATGCAAAAATATTCAACAAGATCCTAACAAACAGAATCCAGCAACACATCAAACAAATTATACATCATGACCAAGTTGGTTTTATCCCAGGGTCTCAAGGCTGGTTCAATATACGTAAATCCATAAATGTAATTCAGCATTGGAGAGGATTTTTGCAAGTTATGCTACCAACAGTGGTCTAATAACCAGAATTCACAGAGAACTCAAACTTATTACTAAGCAAAAAACAAGTGATCACATTTTATTGTGGGCAAGAGACATGAACAGAATCTTCTCTGAAGATGACAGGCACATGGCCTACAGACACATGAAAAAATGTTCATCATCTTTAATCGTCAGAGAAATGCAAACCAAAACTGCTCTGAGATACCATCTAACTCCAGTAAGAGTAGCCCACATCACAAAATCCCAAAACAACAGATGTTGGCATGGATGTGGAGAAAAGGGAACACTTCTGCACTGCTGGTGGGAATGCAAGCTAGTACGTTCCTTTTGGAAGGAAGTTTGGAGAACACTCAGGCATCTAAATGTAAACCTGCCATTTGATCCTGCAATTCCTCTACTAGGTGTAACCCAAAGAACCAAAAATCATTTGGAAATTAAGATATTTGCACCAAATTGTTCATTGAAGCTCAATTCATTATTGCCAAGTCATGGAAAAAGCCCAAGTGCCTATCAACCCTTGAATGGATTAATAAATTGTGGTATATGTATACTATGGAATATTATGCAGCAGTAAAAAAATTGGAGACTTTACCTCCTTTATGTTTACATGGATGGAGCTGGAAAATATTTTTAGTAAAGTATCTCAGGGTTGGGAAAAAAGGTATCAAATGTACTCAGCACTACTGTCAAACCAATAATAGTAACTCACACTTGCATACAAAAAATGAAACACAACTTTAGGCTATGATGAAGGAGGGAATGAGATGCGGAGGGATAGGGAGTGGGTGGAAAGAATAGTAGGGGATAGTACGGGGACCATAACTATGGAGCACATTGCAAGTACAAGTTGGTTCTATCATGTGTAGAACACAAATGCGTAATGCTGTAATTTGGTAAATGAGATGAAAGCTACGCTGATTAGTATGATGTACGCCCTCCAATCTGTACAAATGATCAACACACTGAAATGGGAATAAATTTATTTATGATCTATGTGCAAAAGAAGGAAAAAAATACAGATACAAGAAAACTGCCTTCAAAAATAAAAATAAAAATAAATGCCACTTGTCAGAACAAGGAAGCAGAGCTATAGGCTAAAAGCCTATATTCTTTGTGCCCAGATGGCCCGAAAAAAATCAGTTTCGAATTCTCACTGACCAAAGGTTTCATTGTAGGCCTGACTGCCTCAGTAAACAGAGTTGGTAGCCTGAGGCTTGGAGGTAGAAGCCCAACCTCAGTGACACAACTATGTGGCTATTAAGCCTGGGGGGCATTTGAACAGAAAACTTCAATCCCAAAGATACAGCCCACAGGTTGATTCATGCAAGTCATGTCATCAATAAGCTGAACAGCCTCCAGACCATGGTTATATGAGACACTAAGTTTCTGCCCCTCAGGTCGTTACGGGTTTCCAGAGATTTTAAGGAACAATCTACTCTTTCTTTATTGTGGTCTTGTGACTTATCAGCTCACGAGCAAAACAACTAACGTTTGACTCATGTGATAGTTGTTTTGGGTTAGAAAAATATATATCAGTTAATCAGCAGGCAACACGAAAAGGTTAATCATATTTTACCTTATGTTTTGTAAAGCTATTGTATGATTATAGATCAACAGTGTGTACATCACTAGCTGGCTATTTAAACTGGCTAAAAATAAATAATATCGCTACTTACCATCATGGACTTGTAGCCATTTCTTGTTTTCATACCATTTCAGGATTGAGCCGTACACTTGTGACACCAGTCACTCCATCATCTCTCGCACAACAGTGGTCATCAGGTTGTCTGGGGGTAGACCCCAACAACCACCCTCAGTGCCGGTGTTGTCAGTCTTTGGCGTGGTGGTGGTTTTGTCCAGGGGTTAGGCTTCCCACAACAGCCATGGTGGGAGGGTAGGGTGGTATTCATGGTGGTGGTGGTTGTGGCCAGCACCTAAGCCCGAGTAATGACCCAGGGTGGGTGGTATGATGTGGTAGTGGTGTCCAGGGTATGCCCCAACCCCCACCCCGGATGGGGGAGTGGAAATGATAATGGTGTTGGTGGTTGAGGGGGGCCAGTGGGTAGGCCCAACCTCCATCCCAGATGTGGGGGTGAGGGTGGGGGTGGTGGTTTTGGATGGAGTGTACTCCCCAATCCCCATCTCGTGTGTGGGGGTGTGGATGTTGGTGGTTGTGGTAATGGTGGCTGGGGAGTAGGCCTTACCACACACCTCAGTTGGTGAGTGTAGGGGTGGTGTTGTTGGCGGTGTGGGTGGTGGTGGTGGCTGGGTTTTAGGTCCAAACCTGGGAGGAGGTGGTGGTAGTGGGGATGGTGGTAATGGTGGTGGGGTTGGTGGTAGTGGTGGTGATAGTGTTGGTGGCGAGGGTGTAAGACTGACCCCCCTACCACAGGTCCAGGTGCTGGGGAGTCTGGTAATGGTGGTGGTCATTGAGGTGGCCAGGGGGTAGGAACCACCCCTAACCCACGTGGGGGCATGTGGTGGTGCTGGTGGTGCTGGTGGCCTGCAGGCAGGCCCTAACCCGACCCCGGATGGGGTTGGTAGGGGTGGTGGTGTTGGTGGTTGCTGCGGGGTGATGGCCACCATTACCACCATCCCCACTACCACTACCTCCTCCCAGGTTTGGGCCTAAAACCCATCCATCAGCTAGGGTGAGGGTAGTGGTGGTGGTGATGGTGGTGGTGGTGGTGCTTGCAGGGTGGTAGGCCCCCAACCCCACCACAGTGGGGTGGGAGTGTGATGATGGTGGTGGTGGTTGTGGTGGCCGGGTATAGGCTCCATTCCCCCACTGGGGTGTGGGGGTGATGATGGTGTTGGTGTTGGTGTTGGTGTTGGTCGTGGTGTTGGTGTCCGGGAGTTAGGCCTCTCTTCTCACCCTGGGTCGAAGAGTGGGTTTGGTCATGGAGGTGGTGATGGTGTTAGCCAGTGAGTAGGCCCCACCCCCACCCAAGTTGGGGAGTTGGGTGTGCTTGTGGTGGTAGTGGTGGTGGTGGCTGGGATGTAGGTCCCACGCCACACCCTGGGTGGGGGTTGTGGTGGTGGTTGTGGTAGTGGTGGTGGTGGGTGGGTAATAGGCCCCACCTCCCACCCTAGTGTGTGTCATGGTGTTGTTGTTGGTGTTGCTGGTGCTGGTGCTGGTGGCCAGTGGTAGGCCACACGCTCTACCCCAATTCGAGGGGTGGTGGTGGTGGTGGTGATGGCAAGGGGGTAGGCTCCACTTCCACCCCAGGTTGTGGTTGTGGGGATGGTGCCATTGGTTGTGGTGTTGGTGTTGGTGGCTGGTGGGTAGGCACTAAACCCAGCCAATGTGGGAGTGGTGGAGCTGAAGTTTGTGGTGGTGGTGGTGGCCAGTGGCTAGACTGCACCCATCACTCAGTTGGGTGCCTGGGGTTGGTGGTGGTGGTGTTAGTCAGGGGTTAATTCCCACTCATTACTTCAGGTTGGTGGTGTGGTGATGGTGGTGGTGGTGGTGGCCAGGGGGTAGGCCACACTCTCCACCCCGGTTGGGGATGGTGGGGGCGATGGTGGTGTTGGTGGTGTTGGTGGTGGTGGCGGCACGAGGTTTAGGCCCTAAACTCAGCCTGGGAAGGGATGGTGTATGTGGTGGTGGTGCTGGTGGAGGTAGTGATGGCCAGAGGTAAGCCCCACCACTGACCCAAGTAGGGGTGGAGGGGTCATATTGGTGTTTCTGGTGGTGGTGTTGGCTGGCAGGTAGGCCCACTCCCCATCTTTGTTGGGTTGGGTGGGGTTAATGGGGGTGTTGGTTGTGGTCATGTATGGGGGGTCAGCTCAAATCCCACCAGGAGTAGGGTGATGGTGATTTTTTTTTTTTTTTTGTAGAGACAGAGTCTCACTTTATGGCCCTCGATAGAGTGCCGTGGCCTCACACAGCTCACAGCAACCTCCAACTCCTGGGCTCAAGCGATTCTCTTGCCTCAGCCTCCCGAGTAGCTGGGACTACAGGCGCCCGCCACAATGCCCGGCTATGGGTGATGGTGATTTTATTGGTGGTGTTGGTGGCCATTGGGTAGGCCCCACACAACCCTATGGGTGGGTTGTTGGTGTTATGCCTTACTACCCACTGCGTTTTCGAGAATACACCAAACTTTCAACGAGTTGTAGGGGGTTATGCCTCAGTCCCAATCGCTTGTTTCTGGGTAAGCCTGACTCCCACAAGTTACTGTTTCATACGCTTCACTCCCCACGGGTTGTTGGGGATATGTCAATAAAACTGTCCCTTAACCCTAACAGTAACCCTAACCACTACACAAAACCTAACCCTAACCAATATACCCTAAACCTAAACCTAACACGTTCTTAGTGGGTACACCTCACCTCAAATGTGCTGTTGGTATGCCTCACTCACCACAAATTGATGGTCCGTATGCCTCACTCCACATGGGTTATTGGTGGGTATGGCCCACACCTAAATCATAACTCTAACCCAAACACTAAAACTAACCCTAAATCCTAACCCTAACCCCACCACGAAGCCAAACAGGTTGATGGTGGGAACACCTTCCACCCCTCGGTTTTTTATCAGGTATGTCTCTATCTCCACGAGTTGTTGGTGCATATGCCTCAATCCCCATCGGTTGTTGGTGGGTATGCCTCACTCACCACCAGTTGTTGGGGGAGAATACCTCACTACCCACTGGTTGATTAAGAGTATACCTCACTCCACATGGTTTGTTGATGGATATGCCTCAATCCCCATGGTTCGTTGGTGGGTATGCCTCATTCACCACCAGTAGTTGGGGGAGAATACCTCACTACCCACTGGTTGATTAAGGGTACACCTAACTCCAAACGGTTTGTTGATGGGTATAGCTGACTCCCCATGAGTTGTTGGTGGGTACATCTCATGCCCCACACGTTGTTGGTAGGTATGCCTCACTCCCCCCAGGTTGTTGGGGGTATGCCACAACCCAAAACCATAAAAATAACACTAATCTAAATACTAAACACTAAACCCTAACACTAACTTATACCTTAACTTTAACCCCTAAACCCTAACCCTAAACTTAACCCTAACCATAAGAGGTTGTTTCTGGGTTCATTGCACACACCACAGGTTTTCAGATATGCCTCACTACTAACGGGGTCTTGGACCTCACTCTCAATGGTTTGTTGTTGGATATGTATCACTACCCACTGGATGTTGGAGAATACACCTCACTTAACACTAACCATAATCCTAACCCCGAATCCCAAACCTAACCCTAAACCCTAAAACCTAAACCTTAATCCAAACACTATGAATAAGCCTAATAGATTACTGGTGGGTATACCAAAAGCCTAAAAGTTTCCTGGGGGAAGGGTGGGTACACATAAATTCCAAGCAGTTGTTAGGGGGTATGTCTCTATACCTCAATAGCATAAGTTGCTGGGGGGTATTACATACACTCCATAATTTGTTGGGGATACACCAATAACCCTAAGCCCTAAACTTAACAGTAATACTAACCACTACCCTAAACCTAAACATAATCAATATACCCTAAACCTAAACACAAATACTAACCCTAACCCAACCTAAACCCTAAGCTATTACCCTAACCCTAAACTTAACCCATAACCCAACCCTAATCTGAATTCTAAACCCTAACCCTGATCCCAAACCCTAACCCTAAACCCTAAGCCATTACCCTAACCCTAACCTTAAACATAACCCATAACCCTAACCCTAATCTGAACTCTAAACCCTAACCCTGATCCCAAAACTAACCCTAAACCTAAACACAAATATTAACCTTATCCAAAACCCTTAACCCTAACCATAATCCTAACCTTAACAGGCTGTTGGTCAGTACGACTCACACCATATGGTTTGTTGAGGGGTACACGTCACTCCCCACAACCTGGTGGTGGGTATGCCTCACTACCCACATGTTGTAGGAGGGTATGCCTCATTCACCATGGTTTGTTAGGGGTACGCCAATAACCCTAACCTCTAATCATAATGATAAGCCAAACACTAACCCTAAACCCAACCCCTAATCCTAACCTTAAACCTAAAGCTAAAACCTAAACCCTAACCTTAACCATAACCTAAACTGTACCAGGTTGTTGGGGATAAGCCTCACATGCCATGGGTTATGGTGAGTATGCCTCACACACAAAGGGTTATTTTCCAGTACACTTCACTCCCCATGGGGTATTGGTAGGTATGACTCACTATCCGCCAGTTGTTGGGGGAAATGCCTTTCTCCCACGAGTTGTAGGGGGTAGGTCTCACTCCTCACAGGATGCTGGTGGGTACGTCTCACTCCTCACAGGTTGGTGGTTCATACACCTCACTGCACATGGGTTGTTGGTGACTATGCCCCACACATCAAACCATAACCCTAATCATAACCCTAACACTAACCCTAAACCTTTAAACATAACCCTAACCCTAATGCTAAGCATAACAGACTGTTGGTGGATACACCTCAAACGCTATGGTATGTTGAGATGTACGTCTCACAACTCACAGTATGTTGTGTTTTATGCCTCACTACCCACAAATTGTTCATGGGTGTGCCTAACTTTCAAGGTGTTGGAGGGTATGCCTTACTCCCCAAGGTTTATTAGGGGTACACCAATAACCCTAATCCCTAAACCTAATGCTAACCCAAACACTAACCCTAACTGTAACCACTAATGCTAACCCTAACCCTAACTCTAACCCTAACCCGAAACCCAAAACATTCACCCTAGCACTAACACAAAACCTAATAGGTTGATGGTGGATATGCCTCACACCCCACGGGTTGTTGTAGGGTACACCTCACTTCCAAGTGTTGTTGGTGGGTATGCTTAACAGCCCACAGGTTGTTGTCAAGTATGCCTCACTCCCACAGGTTCTGAAGGGGTACACTTCAATCAGCATGGGTGGTTGGTGGGTAAACCTAAATCCCCATGAGTTGTTGGTGGGTTACACCTCACTCCTCACTAATGTTGGGGTGTATGCCTCACTACCCAGTGGTTGTATGGGGGTATGTCTCACTCACGGCGGGTCATTGGTGGGTAAGCCTCACTACTCTGAGGTTATTTGTTCATATGCCACACTCCTAACAGGTTGTTGGGGGCTACGCCCCTAACCTTAACACATAACCCTAACACTAACACTAACCCTAGCCCTAGCCCTAACCATAAACCTAACCCTAACCTTAACACTAACCCTAACCCTAACCCCTAATCATAACCCTAAACTGTCACAGGTTGTTGGGGGTACCCCTCACCCTCACGTTTTTTGGTGGGTATGCCTCACTCCCCACAGGTTGTTTTGGGTATGCCTCACTCCACACGGGTTCTTGTGGGGTACGCCTAACTCCCCAAGGGTTGTACACCTGACTACCTACCAGTTGTTGGGAGAGATGCCTCAATACCCATGGGTTGCTGGTGGGTAAGAATCACACTCCACCGTTTGATAGTTCATATGCCTCACTCCCCATGGGTTGTGGGAGGTAGACCCCTAACCTTAACCCATAACCCTAACACTACCCCAAACCACTAACCTTAATCCTAATCCAAAACCCTAAACCATAAACCCAACCCTAAAAGTAACCTTAATCCTAAGCATAAAAGGTTGTTGGTGGGTATGCCTCATACCCCTCGGCCTCACTCCCCATGAGTTGTTGGTGACTATGTCTCAAACCCCACATGTTTTTGGTAGGTATGCCTCACTCCCCACCGGTTGCTGGGGGTATGTCACAACTCTAACCCAAACTCTAACCATAACAATAATCCCCAAACACTAACACTAACCCTAAACCTAATCCTAACTGGCTGCTTGAGGGATTACCTCACACACCACAGGTTGTTTTCCAGTATGTCTCACTCCTTATGGGGTCATTGAAGGTACGCCTCACTCCCCATTGGTTCTTGGAGGGTAAGCCTCACTCCCCACTGGTTGTTGTCTCATATGCCTCACTCCCCATGGGTTCTTTGAGGGTATGCTTCACTCCCCATGGGTTGTTGGTTGGTACACCTCAGTACCCACTGCTTGCTAGAGGGTTGACTCACTACCCAAGAGTCACGTGAGGGTACAGCTCACTCCCAATGGATATTTGGTAGGTAAGCCTCACTCCCCACAGGTTATTGCTTAATACGTTTCACTCCCCACAGTTTGTTTGGGGGTATACACCTAATTTTAACGCATGACCCTAACCCTAACCCCAAGCCCTAATCCTAATCCTAACCCTAAACCTTAAATACTAAACCCTAACCATAACCTAACACTAAGCCTAATAGGTTGTTTGTAAGCATGCCACACAACCCACGTTTCTTGAAGTGTATGCCTCACTCCCCACAAGATGTTTGTGGCTACGCCTCACTCCTCACATGCTGTTGATGGGTACGTCACACTCCCTACTGATTGTTGAGGATACACCAAAAACCCTAAACCCTAATACTTACCCTAACCATAACCATAACCAAAACCACTACCATAGCCCTAACCCTAACCAATATATCCTAACCAATCCTAAACCGTAACCTTAACTCTAACCTTAACAGATTGTTGATTGGTATGCCTCACTTTCCATGGATTGTTTGGGTGTAAGCCTCACTCCCAAAAGTTGTTTGGTATGCCTCACTCATCACGGATTGTTGGTGGATAAGCCTAACACCTTAAAGCATACCCCAAACACTTACCCTAACCCCTAACCCTAACCCCAAAACTAACCCTAACCACAAATACTAACCCTAACCCTAAGCCATCAATTCTAGCCCTAATCCTAACAGGTTTCTGGTAGGTACGCCTCACATCTCAAGGTTTGTTGAGCAGTACATGTCACTCCCCACAAAATGGTGGTGGGTACGCCTCACTGCATGCATGTTGGATGGTACTCCTCATTCCCCAAGGTGTGTTAGGGTGATACCAATAACCCTAACATCTAATCCTAACAGTAAGCCAAACACTAACCCTAAAGCTAACTCCTAATCCTAACCATTATCTTAACCCTAAACCATAACCCTAACCCTAAACTGTATTGGATTGTCGGGGGTATACCTCACATCCTATGGATTTTGGTAGGTACGTCTCACTTCCAAAGTGTTGTTTGGGGGTGTGCTTAACTCCACACTGTTTGTTTGGGGGGGTCGGCCTCACATCCCATGTGTTGTTATCTTCTACGCCCCACACCTAACGGGTTCTTGGGATGGTATGCCTGACTCACCAAGCTTTGTTGGTGGGTATGCCTCACTCCCCACATGTTGTTAGAGGGTATGCCTCATTGCCAAACGTTTTTTAGGGGTACATCAATAACCCTAACTCCTAAACCTAATGTTTAGCCAAATGCTAACCCTAAACCTTGTTGCGTGACCGGAGACGCAAATAAAGAGCAGCTTTGCCGTGGGTGTAAACTTGCTCTTGTAATTTTTAAGTCAAGAAACAGACTACATGGGATAGGATGGTGCATAGTGAAGTTCTTTATTTAGGGGTTTGATTTTATACCTTTCTAGTCACGTACATACTTAATCTATTATCTGTTAGTTTCACCATTACCTCATTTTACCTATCTGACATTAACTTGAAAGGAAATATCCTGTTACCATATCAACACAATCACTTTTGTAGTAAACATCTTCTTCTAGACACTGACTAATCTCCGGGCAGGTATCTAAATAAAGATCACAAAGAAGAAAGTAGCTTCAGGGGAACAGAGTTAATGAAAGAATATCTTCAAGCGTTCACTCAGTTTACTCAGTATGAAAAAAACGACTGTGTCTTTTCCTCAGGGCAGAACACCTATAGACTTCTGACAATATGTTGTTAACATACGTCAACCCTCTGGCCCATATGTCTGAGGAAGAGCGGAATGCCCTTTGATCTCAGGCTTCACGGGGCGCACAGCTTCAGAGAATGGGCTTGTGGAATTTTTAACTACAGGGAAGCCAACTCAGTGTGTGTCCCAGGGGGGCCCAGGTGCCTTAAGCCTCTGGAAAAAAAGCAAGCCATTTTAAACTCACACTGAGTTCACTTTGGGTGCTTGATGTAGGATATGTTTATTTCTAAATATTATCCTACATTTCCCCTTTCTGTTTTTTGACAAATATTATTCATATCTGTCATCATTAAAGCAAACACCTGCGCATAACGTTCATTTTCACTTTGAGCATGCTTCATTTTCTTACAAATTAAATATAAAATGAATCCAATAATTAAAAATAATGCCAATGATCCTACTGAACTTCCTATGAGTCCCTGTATTTTTGGAATAGGATTCACTTGTTGAATTCCATCAGCTATGCCTTGTAAAATCTGATCTTCATCTATTTTTTGTAACTTATTTTCAAAAGTGGAATATACTTCATGTTGTAAATTTACAATTTCCTTAGTTAAATTATCATGGTTTAACAAATGCTTTTTAACATTCTCCCAAGGAAATTTACTTTCATTATATTTAACAGGGGTTATACAAAAAGTAGTTACATTCCAATCACATTTTAACTTCATTTGTTTCTTTAAGCTAACTAACTCATCCCCCAACATAATAACAGCTTGTTCTAAATCAGCAATTTCATTATACAATTCAGTGTCAATTTGTTATTGAGTAGTCCATAATTGTTCAGTCTTTATGCCAATCAGCCAAAAAATTATGTGTTCTGATTCTTTGAGTTAAAGCCACCCCAGAGGTGGCAGCAGAAGCTGTCACTGCAATAATTCCTAGAAGAGCAGCAAACAAAAGTTCAGTAAATCTCTTGGTTCTTTTCAGGACTTGATCAGCCAGATATTTAAAGACTGTCAGGGCAGGAGATTCTTGCCATGGTCTGATTAAATTCACTGGCATCCACACGCCTGTCCTGGCTCTCAACAAATACAACTGTTCCTTTTGAGGATCAAAACTTAGAGAACTATTAATACCAATAAACAGTTGACACAGGACAAAACAATTCTCCTGTTATTTCATTCCACTTTATGTTGCCCTTAAGCCACACAAAGGGTAATTGAACACAAGCTTGAATTTATCTTTCATCATAGACAGTAAATTCCATACCATAAGGATGGGGTGTGGTGGCTTAATGATAAAACAATCCACCATTCCAACCCTTCATAGGTTTTAGGGCTGCTGCTACTTTCCACAAATGATTTTTAGGAAAGCCATAAATTCCAGGTGCAGGGAGTGCAAACCCAACATCTTTCCAACTCATAGATGTTATCATATTAATATTAATTTTATTTTCATTTATAGGATAGGTAATCTCATCTCTTGGCAACTCAATGTTAATAGGTCTTTTATTACTGTCAAGTAAAGTTGTCTTTGGACTCCAGTCCATTATAGGACCTTTAGAAGTATTAGTTAAGAAAAAAATTTGATCTCTTTTACATCGAGTCCAATGCACCCATTCCTTTTTTAATGTAAAACTGTGCTATTTACAAGAAGGAGCTTCCACATTTATAGGAGTAAAACCTGGGATAAAACGAGAGATGGAATTAGCACTTAACATAAACATCTCACGTTTGACGTCATTCCCAGAAGCTGGCTGGTCATAATGACTTAGCCAGTACTGTACAGTCATATTTAAACACTAATATTGTTGACCAAAACAAATAGGAGGGCCAGTGACCCCAGAAGTATAACTAACAAGCTTCATTCCCTCTTCTTCAGGTTTCCCTCTTCTTCAGGTTTCCCTCTTCTTCATAGGGTCCTGGGAGCCAGACAGATTCACTTGTAAATATGGGGACTGTGGGTTCTGTCCAACTAACCCCTCGCAGCAGCAGTGGATTAGGGGCATAAATCCAATAATAAAATTGCTTTCCTTCTACAGTTGACATAAGGAAAGCGAACATTGCTAAAAAAAATTCACAAGTGTTAACATACGCTTTTGTTTGCATAGGCTTGTCACAGCAGCTTTTACTGTGTGCAATATGGCCTGTTTTTAACTGTTCTTGAACTATATTATTAAGTGCTTCTAATTTTTCATAAGGGAGCGGCCACTGTTCAACCCATATCAATTTATCTGTTAAACATTTTAACGCAGGGCAAAATGCTGAACAGGAGCCTCTATATAAAACTCTCAGGAAGAGCAGGCAAGCCTAGTCCAGTTTTGTCATTTCCAATTTTTACAATTTCAGGTTATAAAATAGGAGTGGGGTCAATGGGATTGTAACCCATATTCATCATTATAGTCTTGCCTGGTTTGAAAATAGTTGGAATAGTAATCATGGCACCCCACTGTTGTAAAAGATCTCTGCCCCATATAGATAATGCAATAAGAGCCACATAGGGGCTCAATTGAGCTTTCTGACCCTCAGGGCCAGAACAGTCTAAAGTATTAACACTTTGTTCAATATCAGTTAAGGTTCCCATACCAACAAATGTATACTCAATTTTCCTTTTTTGGCCAGCCCCTAGGCCACATTAAAGAAGCAATTATCGAAACATCAGCTCCTGAATCTACTAGTCCAGTAATTGCCATTTTATCAGCAAAAATTACTGTACACTGAGGTCTGGAGTCATTAAGGAACGTATGCCAAAAAGCATGTTTTCCAGTGCGGCCAAAGCCACCTTCCTACTTTATGGGAGCGGCCTGTCCTTTATGATAAGGCAGTATTAAAATTTGTGCAATTCTTTGACCAGCTTTTAATTTTATATTCTGGATAGAAGAAGCCATAAGCATAATTTCCCCTTGAAAATCAGAATCAATAACTCCAGGATGTATGTTTAAACCTTCCATTGTTAAACTGCTTCTACCTAAAATAAGCCCCACAGAGTCTGGTGGAATAGGGCCATTAATTCCAGTCTGAAGTTTTCTAGGCTTTTGCCCAGCTAAGACTTCTTCCTCAGATAGTAATGGTATGTCTAAAGCTGCAGTTCCTTGAGAAACATGAAAGAGATCCTGAACATGTAATTTTACAGGCTCTATTTCAATTAGTTGTTCTTATTCGCCTGTGCATGTGTTACCCCATTGTCCACTGGAAGCTGACTTTGAGTGTTTGCACTGTTCATTCTCGGGTCCCGAGCTGGGCTCTGCACCCCATTATTTGGATCCTGAGTTGGAACAAATTCTACCCTTGGTGGCAGGAGTTTGCCATCTTTATCCTTAACAGATCTACATTCATTAGTCCAATGTTTACCTTTTCTGCAGTGGCGGCATAGGCCATGTGCTTGCGGCCTGATATCCTGAATTACAGTAGCTGGAGCACTTTCAGTTTTATCTTTGTGACATTTAGAATGCAGATGCCCCATTTTTCCACAATTAAAACATTTTCCTTTCTTTTTAGTCCCATTAAGTACCTCTTCCAAGGCTGCAGCATTAAGCTTTGCCTGATATGTTCCAGAGCCAATATCCCTACAAGTGTGGTGATATTGTTCAATGGAAACATTGCCCTGATTTTTGATAGGTGTCAGTGCCAACTTACAATCTGAATTGGCATTGTCAAATGCTAATTGTAATAAAAGCATCTGTCTGGCCTGTTCCCCTGAAATGGACCTTTCAATAGCTGTCTGAATTCTAGCTACAAATTCAGAATATGGTTCATTGTTTGCTTGCATGATTCTTGTAAAAAACTGTTTAACCCAATGTTTTTCCTATAGTCTTTGCCAAACTCTAATACAAACATCTTTAACCTGCATTAGAAAGTCTTGTGTTAATTGCAGCTGTTGTTGAATGTCAGCCACAGGGTCAGTACCCATTAAAGAGTTAACTGAAGTTCCCCGAGCTTGGTTTTGCAAAGTTGCCTCTTCCAGCCACCAAGCCTTGAATTGTAAAAATTGACCAGGGCTCAAGGTAGTACGAGCTAAAGTTTCATAGTCAGGAGGAATAAAAATATGAATTGTGCAATATGAATTTAAAATGCCAATCACAAAAGGAGAAGTAGGTCCATAAGCATAAATGGCATCTTTCATTGTTCTTAAAAATTTTACTTTTATAGGAGCATGTTGAGCAGCTCCTGATTGACCATTCTCTCGAATTTCCCTGAAAACAGGATATGCTTATATAACAGGCTCTTTATTATTACCCAATTCTGAAATTTGAACTGAGTTTTCATTAGATATAGCCAATTCAGAAACATCTAAAGGAAAGTGATACTGTTCACTGAAGCGAGTATATGGGGGATTAGGCGGCACAGGATAGAATCCTGGTGGAGCATTATGATGTAAGGGCCTTCCCTCCAGACCATAGGACCTGCTGGTGCAGAAGGAGTAAGAGGCTTGTAAGGTGGAAGCACATCTTACAAAGAACCTGCTTTACAGCTTGCTCTAGAGGAGAGTATTTCAGCTCCCTTCATTTCTAAGAAGGCAATTCTTTGATTCATTGTTTGAAAATTTTTAGCCATAACTTTTTTAAGATGTTCAAACTCAGACTCTCTGGGAGCTGATTCATCAGCCATTTCCACTAATTCTGGACAGCTGTCTGCGTGACTCTCTAGACTAATTAAGTCACCCACATATTTCTTGGAGGTTTATTAAGCTGGGTTTCAGAATGGGAAAGTTCCATATCATATTTATGTTCTGATTCTCTGAGACTTTCCGCAGCCTGCTCTGACTGGTCTAATTGACCCAGCTCGGGTAAAGGAGGTGGGGGTGGCAACTCATCAGCGCCAATATCCTCAGTCTTAGAGGTTTGTTCAGAACATGTCTGAAACAGTTCCAATGTGATGTGAACCAGTTGATATGTTGCCCATATTTCCCTGCTTATGAAATTGCCTTTTTGGTGGGCACAACACAGAGCCTGACCCACTTTCTTCCAGATGTTCAAATTAAGCTGGATTTTCCAGTCAGGCATGAACTAGTGGCAATGCTTAACAACCACATGGAAAAGTTCCAGCAGGTTACTGGTTTTTATTGGAATTTTAACGGCAGAAATCAGAGTCTTTAAAATGGTGATATACTGGTCCTCCAAAGAGGAAGAGATAGGAAGACTCATATTATTTCTGTCCATGTTTCTTGCTATGCTGGAGATTTCCCACGTACTCTGCGTGGCAATTGCACCATCCCAGTTACAGGGTTCTCAAGCTTACCTCAAATGACTTCAGTGAAAATCTCTCTGAGGCATCCTCGTGGAGGTGGCCATCCTCCAGCCAGAAGTCCAGAAATTCTTTCCTCTCCTTCGTGATCCCCTGATCCTGCCGACTATGCCAATATGTTGCATGACCAGAGATACAAACAAAGAGCAGCTTTGCCATGGGTGTAAACTCGCTTTTGTAATTATTAAGTCAAGAAACATACTACATGGGATGGGATGGCGTTTAGCGAAGTTCTTTATTTAGGGGTTTGATTTTATACCTTTCTAGTCACGTACATACTTAATCTATTATCTGTTAGTTTCACCATTACCTCATTTTACCTATCTGACATTAACTTGAAAGGAAATATCCTGTTACCATATCAACACAATCACTTTTGTAGCAAACATCTTCTTCTAGACACTGACTAATCTCTGGGCAGGTATCTAAATAAAGATCACAAAGAAGAATGTAGCCACAGGGGAACAGATTTAGTGGAAGAATATCTTCAAGCATTCACTCAGTTTACTCAGTATGAAGTAACGACTGTGTCTTTTCCTTAGGGCAGAGCACCTATAGACCTCTGACAATATGTTGTTAACATACATGAACCCTCTGGCCCATATCTCTGAGGAAGGGCAGCATGCCCTTTGATCTCAGGCTTCACGGGGTTTACAGCTTCAGAGAATGGGCTTGTGGAATTTTTAGCTCCAGGGAAACCAACTCTGTGTGTGTCCCGGGGGGCCCATGTCCCACGTACTCTGGAAAAAAAGCAAGCCATTGTAAACTCACACTGAGTTCACTTTGTGTGCTTGATGTACAATATGTTTATTTCCAAATATTAACTTACAAACCTAACCCCTAATCGTAACCCTATCCCTAACCCAAACCCTAAACTGTAACAGGTTGTTGGGGGTATGCCTCACACCCCACAGCCTTTTGTGGGTATTCCTCACTCCCAAAGTGTTGTTTTCCAGAACACCTTAGTCCTTACGGTTGTTGGTGGGTACAACTCACCACCCCTAGTTGTTGGGGGACACACCTCTCTCCCCACATGTGCTGGGGGGTATGAATCACCCCTCACTGTTGCTTTTGGGTACATCTAACTCCCCACAGGTTGTTGGGTGAAAGACCTTACTAGTGAAGGGGTTACTGGGTACATTCAATGCGTCAACCCATAACCCTAATCCCAACACTAAACCCTAAACCCTTAACCCTAAACCCAATAACCTAACCCAAACACTGAGCCTAAAAGGTTGTCCGTGGGCATGACTCACACCCCACCTTTCTTAGGGGTATGCCTCACTCCCCAAGAGATGTTTCTGCACACACCCCACTCCCCACAATTTGATGGGGGGTATGCCACACTCCCCACAGATTGTTGGGGATATACCAATAACCCTAACCCCTAATACTAATTGTAACCCTAACTGCTACCCTAAACCTAACCCTAAACCTTAACCCTAACCCTAACAGGTTGTTGGTGTGTATGCCTCACTCCCCAAGGGGTGGTGGTGGGTATGCCTCACTTCCTACAGGTTGTTAGTTGTACACCTCACTCCTCACAGGTTGTTGTTGGGTACCTCTCACTGCCCACGAGTTGTTGGTGGGTACACTGCACTCCCTTTGGGTTGATGGTGGGTACGCCTCACTCACCATGGGTTGCTAGGGGGTAGGTCTCACAGCCTATTGGTTGTTGGGTGGTATGACTCACTTCCCTTGGGTTCTAAGTGGGTAAGCCTCACTCCTGACCACTGTTGCTGGGTATACCTCACTCCACACGAGTTGTTGAGGATACACCTCACTATGCATGGGTTGTTTGGTTTATGCCTCACTCCCCATGTGTAGTTGGTGGGTACGTTTCACTCCCCTCAGGTTGTTAGTGGGTATGCCTATCTCACCACGGGTTCATGGGGGGTATGCTCCTAACACTAACCCATAATCCTAACCCTAACCTCTAACCATAACCCTAAATCCAAATCATAACCCCTAACCCTAACCCATAACCCTTACCCTAATACAATCCCAAGCCCCAACCCTCTCCACAACAACTAAACCTAACCCTAATCCCTATCACTAACACTAACTCTAACCATAACGCTGAATTCTAAACCTTAACCCTAACAGGTTGTTGGTGGGTATGCCTCACAGCCCATGGGTTCTTGTGGGGTAAACCAATACCCAGAACTCCTATCCCTAACCCTTACCACTAATGCTAAACCTAATCCTACCAAGTTGTTGGTCGATATGCCTTACAAAACATGGATTCCAGAAGTGTACTTCTCATTCCACACTGGTTGGTGCGGGGGTATGCACCCAACAATAACCCCTAACCATTACTTGAACCCCTAACCCTAACCCTAGGCCTAACAGGTTGTTGGTTGTTATGCCACACACCCCACGGGTTGTTTTGGGGTACAGGTTGTTTTGGGTATGCCTCACTCCACAGGGGATGTTTTTTGGTATGCCACACTTCCCACAGGTTGTTGTTGGGCATGACTCACTCCCAATTGGTTTTTGGGAGTAAGCCACTATCACATAACCCCTAACCCTAACCCTAAACCTTACCCTAACCCTGAACACTTAGCCTAACCCTAACCCCTAACACTAACCTCAACAACAACAGGTTATTGGTGGGTATACCTCACTTCCCATAGGCTGTTCGGGAGCACACCGCAATCTGTATGGGTTGTTGGTCAGTATGCCTCACTTTACACGGACTGTTAGGGGGTACAAATCTCCACCACAGGTTGATGGTTCATATGCCTCACTAGCCACATGTTATTGCAGGGTATGCTGCACTCCCAATGGCATGTTGACAGGTATGGCTCACTCCCCACGAGTTGTGGGGTGGTTCACCCATAAATCTAATGCTAACTCTAACCTCTAACCCTAACCATAACCCTAATACCTAACCCTAAACCTACCACATAATGATAACCAGAACACTCACCATAAACACTAAATCCTAAATGTAATCCTAACCCTCACACTAACTCTAATCCTAACCCTAACAGGTTGTTGGTGGCTACACCTCAAACTCCCCATTTTTGGGGGGTAAACCATAACTCCCCAGTGATTTTGTCAGGTATGCCTCCTCCTCACAGGTTGATGGAGGGTATGCCCCTAACCCTAACCTCTAACTCTAACCCTAATCCTAACCCTAACCCCAAACCCTAAGCACTAACCACTAACCCTTATCCTAATCATATCCCAAACCCTAACTTTCTAACTTCTTAACCTCTAACTCTAACCCTAATCCTAACCCTAACCCCAAACCCTAAACACTAACCACTAACCCTTATCCTAATCATATCCCAAACCCTAACCCCTAAACCTAACCCTAATCCCTAACACCAACACTAACTTTAACCCTAACCCTAACACTAAACCCTAAACCCTAACTCTAACCCTAATGCTAACAGGTTGTTGGTAGGTATACCTCACACACCACGGGTTGTTGTGGGGTACAATTAACCCTAATTCCTACCCGTATCCATAACCCCTAATGCTAACCCTAACACTAACAAGTCGTTTGTTTTTATACCTTACACCCCACAGATTACTGGGGTGTACTTCTCACTCCCCAAGGGTTGTTGGGGGGTAGTCCACTTACCCTAATCCCTAACCCTGACTGTAACCCAAACCCCTAATCCTAACCCTAACACTAACAGGTTGTTAGTTGTTATGCCACACACCCCATGGGTTATTTTCGGGCATACCTCACTCTGCATGGGCTGTTAGGGGTACACCTCACTCTGCTCATGTTGTTGTTGGGTATGTCTCACTCCCCAGGGCTTGCTGGGGGTAAGCACCTAACACCTAACCCCTAATCCTAACCATATCCATAACCCTAATCCTGACCACTAAACCTAGCCCTAACCATAAATGCTAACCCTAACCTCAACCATAACAGCTCGTTGGTGGCTACAACTCACTCCCCATGGGTCATTGGGTGGTACACTTCAATCACCACGAGCTGTTGGTGGATACACCTCATTCCTCATGGGATGTTGGGGGGTTATAGCTCACTAGCCACATGTTATTGCAGGATATGCCTCACTCTCCATGGGAAGTTGTCAGGTATGTCTCACTCCCCATGTGTCGGAGGGGTCTACACTCCTAAACCTAACACTAATTCTAACCCCTAAACTTAAACCTAACCATAACCCTAATACCTAATGCTAACCCTAACCCTAACATGTAACGCTAACCCTAACACTCATGCTAAACCCTAAACCTTAACTCTAACCCTCACACTCACCCTAAGATTATTCCTAACCCCAACATATTGTTGGTGGGTATGCCTCACATCCTACATTTCTTAGGGGGAAACGCTTACTCTCCACAGGGCATTGGCAGGTATACCTCACTCCTCACAGGTTCTTGGCAGGTACACAACACACTCTACAAGTTGTTGGGGGGTATGCCACAATCCACACAAACTACTGGTGGGTAGGCTTCAGGCCACATGAGTTGGTGAGGGGTGTGACTCACTCTGCATGGGCTGTTGGGTGCACACCTCACTCCCCATGCCTTGTTCATGGAAATGTCTCATGCTCCACAGGTTGTTGGTGTGTATGCCTCACTCACCACGGGTTAATGCTCATCAGATTCCTAACCATAAAGATAAACCCCAATCCTAACACTAATACTAATCTTAACCCCAAACCCTGAACCCTGAACCCTGAACCCTAAACTCTAACTTTAATACTAACCCAACACTCCTCCCAACCCCTAACCCTAAACTAACCTTCACCCTAATCCTAACCTGAACTCCTATTCCTAAACTTAACCATAAACCATAAACCCTAAGCCTAATCCTAACTGTAAACCTAACCCTAACGGGAACCATAATCATAATCCTAGTACAAACAGGTTGATTGTGGATAAGCCTCATACCCCACAGGTTGTTGAGGGGTATGCCTAACTCCCCAAGGGTAGTTGAGGGGTACGTCTCAATCATCGTGGTTTGTTGGTGGTTAAGCCTCATTACCCCAGGGTTGTTTGTGGGTATGCCTCAGTCTCCACAAGATTGTTGGTGGATACGACTCACTCCCAGGGATGGTTGGAGGCTAAGCCTCACTCCACCCCTCAGTTGTTAGGGGCTACACTTTACCCCCAGTGGTTGTTAGGGCGTACACCACACTCTCCATGTATTTTTTGGGGGGTATGACACTAAACTTAACCCGTAACCCTAACACTAACACTAACCTTAACCCTAATCCCAAATCCTAATCCTAACCCTAAACATAACCGTAAATCCTAAACACTAAACCGTAACCCTAACCCTAATCCTAACCTAAATGGTTGTTGCTCGGTATGCTTCACACCCCACAGGTTGCCGTTGGGAGTGCCTCACTCCCAAGGGGTTCTTCAGGGGTACGCCTCAATCAGCATGGGTTGTTGGTGGGCTCGCCTCAATCTCCAAGGGTTGTTGGTGGGTAAACTTCACTCCCCACTAGTAGTTGGGGGGTATGCCTCACTTCTCACTAAATGTAGGGGGGTATGCCTCACCACACCCCATGGGTTTTTGAAGGGTATTCCCCTAACCTTAACCCATAACCATAACCCTAACCCTAACACTATCCCTAACACCTAATCCTAACCCTAATCCTAAATTGTCACAGATTGTGGGGAGCATGCCCACTCCCCATGAGTTTTGCTGGGTACACCTCAATCCCCATGGGTTGTTGGTGGATATGCCTCACTACTCACCAGTTGTTGGGGGGTATGCCACACTCTCCACAGGTTCTACGGGGATATGCCTCACTCCCCATGGACTGTTGGTGGGTATGCACCTAACCATAATCCATAACAGTAACCTTAACCTGAACACCTAACAGGTTGTTGGTGGGTATGCCTCACAAAGCATGGTTTCATGAGGGATACCACTCACTACCCACAAGTTGTTGGTGGGTACATCTTACTCCCCACATGTTTTGGTGAATACGTCTCACTCTGCATGTGTTCTTGGGAACACGCAACAAACTGAACACCTAACCATAATCCTAATGCTAACCCTAAACCCTAACACAACACTAAGCATAACGCTAATCCTAACACTAAAACCTAAACCCTAACCCTAACACAAAGTCTAACAGGTTGTTAGTGGGTGAGCCTCACACCCTGTGTTTCTGAGGGGTATGTCTCACTCCCCATGAGCTGTTGGTGGATACGCCTCACTCACAGTGGGTTGATTGGGGGTATGCTCCTAACCCTAACCCATAACAATAACCCTAAACTCTAACCCTAACCCTAATCCTAAACAAAATCCCAAACACTAAACCCTAAACCAACCCATAACCCTTACCCTAACCCTATCCCAAACCCTAAACCTCACCCCAACATCTAAATTAACTCTAACCCCTACCACTAACACTAACTCTAACTCTAACCCAAACCCTGAACCCTACACCCTAACCCTAATTCTATCAGATTGTTGGTGGGTATGCCTCACAGCACATGGGTTGTTGCGGGGTACAATCCTAACCATAATCCAAACCCCTAACACTAACCCTAAGCCTAACAAATTGTTGGTTGTTGTGCATTACACCCCACCTCATACCCTAACTCCTAACTCCTAAACCTAACACTAATTTAACCATAACACTGACCCATAAATCTAACCCTAACCCTAACACTAAACTCAGCCCTAACAGGTTGTTGGTAGGGATGTCACACTTCCCACAGGTTGCTGGGGAGTAAGCCTCACTCTACATGGGATGTTGTCAGGTATGTTTCACTCCCCACAGATTGTTTGGTGGTACACTTCACTCCACATTGATTGTTGGTGGGCATGCCTCACTCCCCACGGGTTGTTGGGGGGTACAGCTCACTCACCACAGGTTGATGGTGGGTATGCCAAACTATCCACGGGTTATTGGAGGGTATGCCTTACTATTTGTGGAATGTTGTCATCTATGGATCACTCCCCAGGGGTTGTTGGAGGGGTACACACCTAAAAGTTAAGCTAACCATGCCTAAACCTAACCATAATCTTAATCCCTAACAATAACAAGTAGTGCTAACCCTAACATTCACCATAAACCCTATCCCTAACCCTAAGCCTAATGCTCACCCTAACCCTAACATGTTGTTGGTGGGTATGCCTCACTCCCCATGGATTGTTTTGGGGGGAACAGCTCATTCACCACAGGTTGATGGTGGGTATGCCAAACTAGCCACGGGTTATTGGAGGGTATGCCAAACTATTCATGGAACGTTGTCAGGTAGGGATCACTCCCCAGGGTTGTTGGAGGGGTACACACCTAAAACTAAAGCTAGCCATAACGCCTAACCCTAAACATAACAATAATCTTAATCCCTAACACTAACACGTAATGCCAACCCTAACATTCAACCTAAACCCTATCCCTAACCCTAAGCCTAATGCTCACCCCAACCCGAACCCGAACCCTAACATGTTGTTAGTGGGTATGCCTCACTACCCACGAGGTGATGGGGGCTATGACTCACTCTGTATGGGTTGTTGGGTGCATGCCCATTACCCATGCCTTGTTCATGGGTATGCCGCATGCCCCTTAGGTTGGTGGTGTGTGTACCTCACTGAACACAGGTTGATGGGGTGTATGCTCCTAACCCTAACACTTAACCATAACCCTAACCCACAACCCTAACCCTAATGTGAACCCTAACCTCAAACTCTAAACCCTAACCTCTAACCCTAACTCTATCCCTATCCAAAACCCTCACCCCTAACCCTAACACTAACCCTAACCTGAACCCTAACTCCTAACCCTAACCACTAACACTAATCCTAACCCTAATGTATAACCATAACCCTGACCCTAACAGGTTGTTTGTTCTTACGCCTTAAACTCCATGGGCTGTTGGGGTGTACACCTCACTCCCGGCTGGTTGTTAGGGGGAAAGTCCCCAACCCTAACCCATAACCCTAACCCTTAACCCTAACTATAACTTAAACCATAAACCTTAAACCCTAACCCTAACCCTAACCATAAAACGGAACAGGGTGTTGGGGGAAATGCCTCACTCCCCATGGGTTGTTGTCCAGTATGACCCATTCCCTACAGGTTCCTGGGAACACTCCAAGCTTGTTGGTGGTTATGCCTCACTACCCACTGGTTGTTAGAGGATATGCTTCCCTCCCCATGGGCAGTAGGGGGATATGCCTCACTCCCCACAGGCTTTTGGTTGGTACACCTCACTCCCCATAGGTTGTTGGTGGGTATACCCCACACCTTAACCCATAACCTGAACTCTAAACATAAACATAACCTCAAATCCTAATCCTAATCTCTAACCCTAAGCCCAACAGGTTGTTGTTGGGTATGCCTCACTCCTCACCAGTTGTTGGGGGGTATGCATCACTCCGCACTGGTTATAGAAGGGTATGTCTCACTCCATATGGGTTGTTGGTGGCTATTCCAAACTCTCCACAGGTTTTTGGTTCATACTCTGCACTACCCACGGGATTGTGAGGGGTACACCCATAACCCTAACTCATAACAGTAACACTAACACTAACACTAGCACTAGCACTAACACTAACACTAGCACTAACACTAACATTAACACTAACACTACCCTAACCGTAAACAAAACCCTAAACCCCAAACCGAACCCTAACACTAACCCTGACCCTAAGACTAACAGGTTGCTGGTGGGTATGCCTCACACTCCACAAATTCATGGGGGGTACACCTCACTGACCTTGGGTTGTAGGGTGATATGCCACACTACACACAGGTTGCTAGTGGGTATGCCTGTCTCCCACAGGTTGATAGTTTCTATGCCTCACTCTCCACAAGTTGTTGGGGATATGCCCGTAACCTTAACCCATAGCTCTAACCCTAACTCTAAACCCTAAGCCTAACATAAGCATAATCATAACACTCACAGGTTGCTGGTTAGCACTCCCCATGCATTGTTGGGGGTATGCCACAATACTAAGCCCTAACCCTAACCCTAAATTATAAACCCTAACACTAATCCTAATCCTAATCCCTAAACCCTAACCCTAACCTTAACCCTAACCCTGACCCTAAGAGGCTGTTGGTGGGTTCACCTCATACCCCACGAGTTGTTGTTGGGTATGCCTCACTCCCCACGGGTTATTGATGAGTACACCTCACTCCCCACAGGTTGTTGTCAGGTATGCCACACTCCCACATGTTATGGTGGATACGCCACACTCTCCATGGGTTGTTGAGGAGGACACTTCAACCAGCATAGGTTGTTGGTGGGTAGTCCTCAATCCCTATGGGTTGTTGGTGGGTGCACCTCAGGCTCCAACAGTTGTTGGGGGTTACAGCTCATTCCCCATGGGTTGTTGGTGGGTATGACTCACTTTCTACAGACTGTTGGGGGGTACGCCTCACTCCTCACTGGTCATTGGGAGAATCACCTCACTCCCAATATGTTGTTGGTGGGTATGAGTCACTCTCACATGTTGTTGAGGGGTATACCCCAATCCCCATGGGTTTTTGTTGAGTACATGTCATTCCCCACGGGTTTTGGTGGGTACAATTCACTTCCTACATGTTGTTGGTGGGTACACCACACTTTCCACAGGTTGTTGTGGGGTACTCCGCTAACCCTAACCCTAACCCCCTAACCCTAACCTTAAAAAGTAACATGTTGTTGGAGGGTATGCCTCACTCCCCACAGGTTCTTGGTGAATACATCTCTCACTCCCCACAGGCTGTTGTCTTGTACACCTCACACCCCATGTGTTCTTGGGGGTTACACCTCACTCCTAATGGGTTGTCAGTGGGTATGCTTCACTACCCAATGGTTGTTGTGGGATATGCCTCACTCCACGGCTTGTAGGGGGGTGTGCCTCAGTCCCAATGGGTTGTTGGGGAGTACGCCCCTAACCTAACCCATAACCCTAACACTAATCTGGAAACCTAAGTCTAGTGCTAACACTAACCCTAAACCTAACCCCTACTCCTACTCCTTACCCTAACCCTGACCCTAACAGATTATTGGTATGTAAGCCTCACAACCCACAGGTTGTTGTCCTGTATGCCTCACTCCCCACAAGTTGTTGGTGGGTACACCTCACTCTGAATGGTTTGTTGTGGGGTAGACATCAATCAGCATGGGTTGTTGGTGGTACTCCTCAATCTCCATGGGTTGTTGGTGGGTATGCCTTACTTTCCACAGGGTTTTGGGTGGTATGCCTCACTCCCCACAGCGTTTTGGAGATTTTGCCTCACTCTCCACGGGTTGTTGCTTGGTCTCCGTGGGTTGTGATGGGTACATCTCATTCCTCACAGGTTGTTGGTGGGTATGCCTCACACCCCATGGGTTGTTGGGGGTATGCCTCATGCCTTATGCCCTGTGGGTTATTGGGGGTATGCCTCAGTCCCTAGGGGCTGTTGGTTTTACATCTCACTCCCAGGTGTTGTTGTCTTGTATGCCTCACTCCCACAGGTTTTTGGTGAGTACACCTCACTCCCCACGGGGTCTTGGGGGGTATGACTCACTCCCCACAAACTCTTGGTGGGTACGCCTCACTTCTGATGTTTTGTTGGTGGGTACGCCTCACTCACCACAGGTTGGTGGTGGGTAAGCCTCACTTCCACAGTTTGTTGGTGGGTATGTCTCACTCCCCACGGATTGTTGGGGGATAAACCTCACTCCCCATGGATTGTTGGTAGTACACCTCACTCCCCCCAGGTTTTTGGTGGGCACACCTCACTCCCCACAGGTTGTTGGTTGGTATGCCTCACTCTCCATAGGTTATTGGTGGATACACCTCACTCCCCACAGGTTTTTAGTGGGTGAATCTCACTCCTCACAGATTGTTGTTGGGTACACCTCACTCCCCACAGATTTTGGAGGGATATGTGTCACTTGCCATGGGTTGTTAGTGTATACACCTCACTACCCACGGGTTGTTGAGGGGTACATCTCACTCCTACAGGTTGTTGGTGGGTACACCTCACTGCCCGCGGGTTGTTGGACGGTATGCCTCACTCTGACAGGTTTTTGTTGGGTATGTCTCAATCCCCACAGGTTGTTGTTGGGCATGCCTCACTCCCAATGGATTGTTGGGAGACATGTGTCACTCCCCAAGAATTGTTGGTGGGTATGCCCCACTCCCCATGTGTTGTTTGTAGGTATGCCCTACTCCCACAGGTTGATGGTGGGCATGCCTCACTCCCACAGGGTGTTGTTGGGTACAACTCATTCCCCAAGGTTTGTTGGCAGGTATGCCTGACTCCCCATGGGCTGTTGGTGACTATGCCTCACTCCCCACGGGTTGTTAGGGGGTATTCCTCACCACTCACAGGTTATTGGGTACACCTCATTCCTCATGGGTTGTTGGGTGGTACAAAATGTGCTCACTAACCTAGAATTACCCCCGTGCCAGATGTATTCTTTTAAAGAAGTTCATAATTGGATTCATTAGGTGAAATGTAAAGGACAATATCCCTTTGTGTTGATAAATACCACATATGGGGAGATTGTGGATTGGGGACTAGTTGCAAATTTACAAACCTTGTCCGATGCTCCTGTTCCATTCAATGGACATCCCAATGGAGAATTACAACTATCCACTAAAGAAATAGGTAGTTAGAGTAGCCACTAGTTATGCTATGCATTGGCATAACAGTGGGTTTTCACCACCATCCCCAGGCATTCCTGCTTATCCCAAACAAATACATATGTGGAAAGTAGCTGCAGCTTTTAAGCCATTAAAAGCCTGGAACAGAGGATTATATAACAATAAAATTATACATGAAATGAAATTTGAAGTGAAAGAAACAAAATATATTCAGGCTTGTTTACAATTGCCCTTTGTATGGCTGAAAGGAAACGTGACATGAAATAAAGTAACAGGAGAATTGTTTTATTCAAGTTGTCAATTATTTACTTGTGTTAACAAATCTGTGAGTTTTGAACCCTCTAAGGAACAACTGTATTTACTGAGAGCTCAAACCGGTGTGTGGCTGCCAGTGAACTTAGCAATTCATAACCGATCATAACAACAGCCTGTTCCAAAACAGAAATTTCATTAGATATTTCAGTATCTATGTGTTATTAAGCAGTCCATCATTGTTCTGAATTATTGTGCCAATCAGCAACAATGTTTGGTGTCTTTATATTTTGTGTCAAGGTAACTCCTGCTGTAGCGACAGTTGCAATAACAGCAATGATCCCCAAGATCACAATAATCAACAGTCCAATGAACTGGCGACTTCTTTTCAGGATTCGCTCAGCAAACAGCTACAATATTGACAGAGCCATAGAGTCCTGCCAAGGTTGGTATTTTGATAGGAATGGCATTGAATAGGTAGATTGCTTTGGGAAGTATACACATTTAAACAATGTTGATTCTTCCCAACCATGAGCATGGTATGCTCTTCCATTTGTTAATATCCTCTGCTATTTCCTTTCTGAGCATTTCATAATTTTGTTTATAGAGGTTCTTCACCTCCTTCGTTAGGTATATTCCTAGGTATTTCATTTTCTTTGAAAGTATGGTGAAGGGAGTTGTATCCTTAAGTAGCTTCTCATCTTCACTGTTATTGGCGTATACAAAGGCTACTGACTTGTGGACATTGATTTTATATCCTGAAACATTACTGTATTTTTTGATGACTTCTAGGAGTCTTGTGGTTGAGTCTTTGGGGTTCTCTAAGTATAAGATCATGTCGTCAGCAAAGAGGGAGAGTTTGACCTCCTCTGCTCCCATTTGGATTCCCTTTATTTCCTTGTCTTTCCTAATTGTATTGGATAGAACCTCCAGCACTATGTTGAATAGTAAAAGTGACAGAGGACAACCTTATCTGGTTCCAGTTCTAAGAGGAAAAGCTTTCAGTTTTACTCCATTCAGTAAAATATTAGTTGTGGGTTTGTCATAGATAACTTCAATCAGTTTCACAAATGTGCCCCCTATGCCTATACTCTTCAGTGTTCTAATTAGAAAAGGATGCTGGATTTCATCAAATTCTTTTTCTTCATCTATTCAGAAGATCATATGATCTTTATTTTTGCCTCTGTTAATATGGTGGATAACGTTTACAGACTTGCATATGTTAAACCAGCCTTGCACCCCTGGGATGAAACCTACTTGATCATGATGAATGACTTTTTTGATGATAAGCTGTAATCTATTGGCTAGGATTTTGTTGAGAATTTTTGCATCTATATTCATGAGTGAAATTGGTCTGAAATTCTCATTTTATTTGGGTCTTTTCTTGGTTTTGGTATCAGGGTGATATTTGCTTCATAGAATGTGTGGGGGAAGATTCCTTCTTCCTCGATTTTTTGGAATAATTTCTGCAGTACAGGAATAAGCTCTTCCTTGAAGGTTTGATAAAATTCTGCTGTGAAGCCATCTGGACGACGACATTTTTTGGTTGGAATATTTTTTATTGTTTCTTTGATCTCAGTGCTTGAAATTGGTCTGTTCAGGAGGTCTATTTCTTCCTGGCTAAGTCTAGGGAGAGGGTGTGATTCCAAATATTGATCCATTTCCTTCACATTGTCAAATTTCTGGGCATAGAGTTTCTGGTAGTATTCAGAGATGATCTCTTGTATCTCTGTGGGATCAGTTGTTATTTCCCCTTTATCATTTCTGATTGACGTTACTAGGGATTTTACTTTTCTATTTCTCATTAGTCTGGCCAATGGTTTATCTATTTTATTTACTTTTTCAAAAAACCAACTCCTTGTTTCATTAATTTTCTGAATGATTCTTTTGTTTTCAATTTCATTGATCTCTGATTTGATTTTGGATATTTCTTTTCTTCTACTGGGTTTAGGCTTAGATTGTTCTTTTTCCAATTCCATATGATGGCTTGTGAGATTGTTGATGTGCTCTCTTTCTGTTTTTCGAATGTAGGCATCTAAAGCGATGAATTTTCCTCTCAAAACTGCTTTTGCAGTATCCCACAGGTTTTGGTAGCTTGTGTCTTCATTGTTGTTAGCTCAAGGAAGTTAATGTTTTCCTGTTTTATTTCTTCCTAAACACATCTTTTATTCAACAGAAGGTTGTTTAATTTACATGCCTTTGGGTGGGGTCGAGCGTTTTTGTTAGATTTGAGTTCCACCTTTAGTGCCTTATGGTGTGAGAAGATATAAGGTAAAATTTCAGTTCTTTTGATTCTGTTGATATTTGTTTTGTGTCCCAGGATATGATCAATTTTGGAGAATGTTCTATGGGGTGATGAGAAGAACGTATATTCTTTATCTTTGGGATGGAGTGTTCTATATGCGTCTATCAAGCACAGTTGTTCTAGGGTCTCTCTCTTTTTTTTTTTGTGATTTTTGGCTGGGGCTGGGTTTGAACCCGCCACCTCTGGCATATGGGACTGGCGCCCTACTCCTTGAACCAAAGGCACCACCCTCTAGGGTCTCTTTTAAATTTCTTATATCTTTGTTTAATTTCTGTTTAGAGGATCTGTCCAGCTCTGTAAGAGGAGTGTTAATGTCCCTTGTTATTATGGTTTTATCAGATATCATATTGCTCAGACTGAGTAAGGTCTGCTTCAAGAATCTAGGAGCATTTAAATTGGGTGCATAAATATTTAGAGCTGAAACATCTTCTTGTTGTATTTTTCCCTTGACCAATAACTTTGCCTTGCCTTTTTTGACTTTACTTGCTTTAAATCCACATCTATCTGAAAATAAGATTGCAATTCCTCTTTTCTTCTGAATGCCATTTGCCTGAAAAATTGTCTTCCAACCCTTGACTTGGAGTTTTAATTTGTCTTTTGAAGCCAGATGTGTTTCTTGCAGACAGCAAATGGATGGCTTGTGTTTTTTAATCCAGTCAGACAATCTATGTCTCTTCAGTGGGGAATTCAAGCCATTAACATTTATTGTGATAATTGATAAGTTTGGTAGTATCCTATTCATCTTATTTTGTGAGAGTCCATTGCTTAGTTTTATCTTTTGCATCAGTGTGCAGGTTAGGTTCTGTCCTTTAATTTCTGAGTTCTTACTTTGCTGCTGATCCATCGTGATGGTCAGTGTGCAGAACAGGTTGAAGTATTTCCTGTAGAGCTGCTCTTGTTGTGGCAAATTTCCTCACTGTTTGTGCTTCAGTAAATGGTTTGATTTCTCCATCAATTTTTAAGCTTAGCTTAGAAGGGTACAGAATTCTGGGCTGGAAATTGTTCTGTTTAAGTAGATTAAAGGTAGATGACCATTGTCTTCTTGCTTGGAAAGTTTCATTAGAGAAGTCTGTGGTGACTCTGATGGATTTGCCCCTGTAGGTCAACTGGCGCTTACTCCTGGCAGCTTGCAGAATCTTTTCTTTTGTCTTGACTTTGGAACAGTTTATCACAATGTATCTTGGAGAAGCTCGGTTAGAGTTGAGGCAACCTGAGGTCCAATATCCCTCTGAAAGCAGTGTGTCAGAATCTTTGGTGATATTTGGGAAATTTTCTTTTATAATATTCTCTAGTATGGCTTCCATTCCTCTGCTGCATTCTTGTTCACCTTCTGGGATTCCTATAACTCGTATGTTGGAACGCTTCATAAAGTCCCATAGTTCTGACAGTGAACGTTCTGCTTTCTCTCTCTTCTTTTCTGCCTCCTTTACTATTTGAGTTATCTCAAAAACATTGTCTTCTACCTCTGAAATTCTTTCTTCTGCATGGTCTAACCTGTTGCTGATACTTTCCATTGCATCTTTAAGTTCCCTAATTGACTGTTTTAGTTCTTTCAGCTCTGCTATATCCTTTCTATATTCTTCATATTGTTCATCTCTTATTTGATTCTGTTTTTGGATTTCCTTTTGGTTATTTTCCACTTTATTAGCAGTTTCCTTCATTGTTTCCATCATTTCTTTCATTTTTTCATCATGTGTATTCTGAATTCCCTTTCTGTCATTCCTAATGCTTTGTAGGTGGAATCCTCTGTAGTAGCTACCTCATGGTCCCTTGGCAGGGTTGTTCTGGACTGGTTCTTCATGTTGCCTGGAGTTTTCTGCTGATTCTTCCTCATGAGTGATTTCTTTTGTCTGTTTCCTTGCTCTAATTTTCCTTTCACTTCCTCTTACTCTGTAAGTTCTTGTGCCTGTGGACTAAGGTTTCGATGATTCCTTTTGGTACAGGACCAGAAAGATGAGAAGTTTGAAGAGCAAGAAAGAGATGAAATAAAGGAGAAACGAGTGAAAAGAAAGAAAAAATAGAGAAAGGAGATGGGGTGGGTAAAAGGAATATTTGCAAAAAAAAAGAGTGGCACAGAAAGAGTGAGACAGAGTAATATAGGTGAACAGTAAGGTACATTGACACAACCTTAAAAAAAAAAAAACACCTTCTGTGGGTGCCCAGTTGGGTGGTTACCTTGAGGTCAGCAGCTCTTTTCTAACCTGATTAGACATGGTACCCCACCTCCACCAAGTAGAGAGGAAAGACAAAAATGCTATAAATCAAACCAAAACAAGCAAACAGAAAACTTTACGGTATAAAATTTTGTGAAAAACCTAATAATAGCAGTAGAAACAGTAGCAAAAATGAAGTTTTAGTTATTGAAAAAGGCAGCAATGGGAAATTACAATTAATCTAGAAAGATTGAGAAGGAAAAAAAGATCTGTACAGAAAAGGTTGAAATAAAAACAAAACAACATCAACAACATAAAAATAAAACAAACAAACAAACAAACAAAAAAAAACACAACCAAAATCAAAGCAGTAAGTGTAAGTTGTTGAATATTGTCTGGGCAACACGTGGTCATCTGAGGTATGAGATGTTAATCACAGTTCTGATACGACTGGAGGCTGCTGATTTCTCAAACCCCAGCAGGTAGACACCCTAAATCTCTCTTCAGCCCTCTGAAAAGGCCCTTTGAACTTGTAAACTTGCTGAGCAGAAGCTTTCCCAGGAAAGTGCTTGTCGCTGGACTCACTGCTTTAGTGGCTATCCACTTACCCAGTGTGCCAAAACCTGTCTCACTCTGCCCCTGAGGGTTAGGGCTGCAATGCGGCTCAGACCCCACCCTTAGGCTACTCAGTCACTAGGTTACCAGAACCCACCCGATTCTTGCTCTGTGACCCTGAGGGCGGAGCTTGCCAGGGCAGATCGCTCACAATGGCTCCCTGTGGCCCACAGCCAAACACTATTAGCTCCGTCTGGCTCAGCAGCTCAGACTGGGGCCCTAGACAATGGCTAAAGTTATCTGCACTCCCACTCAGGCTCTCTCCAAGGCAATACAACTGAGTGCCAAGTCCAAAGACACCAAAATAGTTCACAGGTAAGACCTTTCCGGTTTGCAGTCTCACTGCTACTGAAGTTACAGTTGTGGGCGGGTTTAGATGGATTGAACACACGCAACCACTCGCCGGTTTTCCACTGTTTTAGTCCTCCTCTTGGGGTCCAGAAGTCTCTCTCTGACTCCCTGTATCCTCACAGGGGTGATGATAGGCAGATCCCACCAGCCAGAGATGCCTGGAGTCCTATCTCCCCAGACTCACGGTGCCCAGATGCAAGGAAGCTGTTACTCGGCCGCCATTTAGCTCTCTCCCCTAGTGAGCACATTTTTAACTTGATATTTTTCCCATACTTATGTATTCAACATATATATTTGAGACATCATATATGGTATGTTGGATGGATGTTCATATGAGCTCACCCATGCTTGCATAGCCATATGGAGACAATGCATAGAGTTACCAATACAAATGTGGAGACTGGCCACTCCAGTAGTATAATTAAAAATGGTAGTGCCTTCTTCTTCCACTTTAAAAGGCCCCATTTGTTGTAGGGGCATGGAAGCCAGGCAGAGTCATTAATGTAGATAGGCACAGTAGTTTTCAGCCAGCTAACTCCTTGAAGTAAAGAAGGGTTAGAGACATAAGTCCAACATTCAAGTTTCTGTCCTTCAGGTAGAACGGACAACAAGGTAATTATTGTCCAAAAAAATTAACAGCATTCATTTCTCTTTGAGTGTAATATACCAAACCCTGAGCCTCATGACACAGTTTCTTCACCTGTCCCCATATAATTGACGGAGATTTCTTTGTCCGAGGCAAGAAAGATTGTCTCTCTCTCTCCTTGTCGGAGTAAGGTTGATCTTTTGTAGGTTGGCTGTTATTGTCTCTGTGGTCTTCTTCTTCTTCCCCATGACTGAGACACAGCTCTTCTGGACCATGTCAGAACTTCAAGTTTTTATCTGGGACCCAAAGTTTAGTATGTCCTGATGAAATATAAGCAACTCTTCCCCAATGTATAAAATTTGCAGGTACCCAAACATTTGTTAAAGTATCCTTATAATACACTGGTTGTTTCAAAGGGGGGAATATAATTTTTTACATTGATGTTCAAAAAATGTAAGGTAAAAAGAAATGAATATATTCTATTCCTAGGGGTGATATTATACTATTCTCTCCATTTTTTATGTTTTTTTTTCTCATCCAGATCCCCTCTTTATTTTTTTATTTTTTTTTATTAAATCATTACTGTATACATTGATATGATCATGGGGCATCATACAGTCGCTTCATAGACCATTTGACACATTTTCATCACAATGGTTAACATAGCCTTTCCGGCGTTATCTCATTTACTGTGCCAAAACATTTACATTCTACATTTACCAAGTTTCGCAAATACCCTGTAAGATGCACCACAGGTATGATCCCACCGATCCCCCTCCCTCTACCCACCACCCCCTTCCCTCCCTCCCCTCCCTTTCCCACTTCCCCCTATTGTTAGGTTGTAACTGGGTTATAGCTTTCATGTGAGAGCCCCAAATTAGTTTCATAGTAGGGCTGAGTACATTGGATACTTTTTCTTCCATTCTTGAGATACTTTACTAAGAAGAATATGTTCCAGCTCCATCCATGTAAACATGAAAGAGGTAAAGTCTCCATCTTTCTTTAAGGCTGCATAGTATTCCATGGTGTACATTTACCACAATTTATTAATCCATTCGTGGATCGATGGGCACTTGGGTTTTTTCCATGACTTAGCAATTATGAATTGGGCTGCAATAAACATTCTGGTACAAATATCTTTGTTATGTTGTGATTTTTGGTCTTCTGGGTATATGCCCAGCAGAGGAATTACAGGATTGAATGGCAGATCTATTTTTAGATCTCTGAGTGTTGTCCATATATCTTTCCAAAAGGAATGTATTAATTTGCATTCCCACCAGCAGTGCAGAAGTGTTCCCTTTTCTCCACATCCACGCCAACATCTCTGGTCATGCTCATCATCTTTAATCATCAGAGAAATGCAAATCAAAACTACTTTGAGATATCATCTAACTCCAGTGAGACTAGCCATTTTTTATGTTTTAATAAGATTTTCTTTAATGTTCGATTTTGTCTTTCCATTATGGCGCTTCCTGTACTATTACCAGGTATACCAGTAACATGTTTAATATTCTGTAATTTGAAAAAAATCTTGGCATTTGTTTGAAATATAAGCAGACCCATTGTCTGTTTTAATGGATGAAGGTTTACCCATAACTGAAAAATCTTCCAATAAATGAGTAATGTCAGCATCTGCCTTTTCAGATGATAATGCTGAAACTCATGAAAAATGAGAATACATATCCACAGAATGGTGTATATATTTTAATTTTCCAAATTCTGGAAATCGAGTAACATCCATTTGCCATAACTGATTAGATATTAAGCCTCTGGAATTTACTCCCATAGATAAATGTGGAGCCGTTAAAGGGTGACACGTGGGGCAAGATTTTACTATTGCCCATGTATTCTTTTTAATGCTTTAACATTACTGTAATGTACAGCATGTTCATGCTGAGCAGATAATACTGATCCTACTAATTGATCAATAGTTTCATTTCCCTTAGAAATAGGTCCTGGTAGATTAGAATGATCTCTTACATGGGTGATATAAATAGGATAAGATCTCTGTGTTATAAGATGTTGCAGTGAAGAGAATAGTAAAGTTAATTCTTCACTATTGTAGGGTAAAGTCAAAGTGTCAATAGTTCAAACAATGTGAGTACTACATTGAGAACCAGAAATTGTATTTAGGCTTTCTTCTGGAAAGGCAGTTAATAATAATATAATGGCAAAAAATTCAGCTTTCTTTACTGGTGAATAAGGTGATTGCTGGACCTTACGAGTTTTTGAATTCAGGTATCCTAAGACACCTAGTTTATCAGCATCAGTATAAAAACTTTCTGCATTCAGGAGTGGTTCTAATTTGACAACTTTGCGAAGGATCCAAGAAGTATTCTAAAGAAATTGAATACTCTTATGTGGAGGAAAATGATTATCAATGATTCCTACGTAATTTGACAAATCTATTTGCCAGTTGGTGTTGAGCATCATCAAATCAGAAATATGACTGTTAGTAAGAGAAACAATAATTTTTTCTGAGTCTTTACTAATTAATTGCCTTAATCTTTGTCTCCCTTTTAAAATTACAAGTGTTATTTTCTGTACCTAAGTTTCCATTCTTTTAAAAGCTTTGTTGGGGCTTTCTGGCAAGATGGCAGCCGAGTAACAGCTTCCTTGCATCTGGGCATGGTGAGTCGGGGGAGATAGGACTCCAGGCATCTCTGGCTGGTGGGAACTGCCTATCATCACTCCTATGAGGATACAGGGAGTCAGCGAGAGACTTCTGGACCCCAAGAGGAGGACTAAAACAGTGGAAAACTGGCAAGTGGTCGCGTGTGTTGAATCCGTCTAAACACGCCCACAACTGTAAGTTCAGTAGCAGCGAGACTGCAAACCAGAAAGGCTTTACCTGTGAATTGTTTTGATGTCCTTGGACTTGGCACTGAGTTGAACTGCCTTGGGGAAGGCCTGAGCGGGAGTGCAGAGAACTTTGGCCGTTGTCTAGGGCCCCAGTCTGAGCCGCAGAGCCAGACGGAGCTAATAGTGTTTGG
Organism: Nycticebus coucang; assembly: GCF_027406575.1. Lineage (NCBI taxonomy): Eukaryota > Metazoa > Chordata > Mammalia > Primates > Lorisidae > Nycticebus > Nycticebus coucang. The sequence continues at coordinate 66,293,823 of NC_069804.1, forward strand.
CGGTGTGTCACACGGAACCATTGTCAGTGATCTTCCCCGGCAAGCTCCGCCTTCAGGGTCGCAGAGCTAGAAACGGGTGGGAGCTGGTAACCCAGCAACCAAGTAGCCTAAGGGTGGGGTCTGAGCCGCCTTGCAGCCCTAACCCTCAGGGGCAGAGTGAGACCGGTTTTGGCACACTGGGTAAGTGGATAGCCACTTCAGCAGTGATTCCAGCGACAAGCACTTTCCTGGGAAAGCTTCTGCTCAGCAAGTTTACAAGTTCAAAGTGCCTTTTAAGTGGGCTAAAGAGAGATTTAGGGTGTCTACCTGCTGGGGTTTGAGAAATCAGCAGCCTCCAGTCGTATCAGAACTGTGACTAACATCTCATACCCCAGAAGACCACGTGTTGCCCAGACAATATTCAATAACATATACAAACTGCTTTGTTTTTGGTTGTGTATTTTTTTCTTTTTTTTTGTTTGGTTGTTTTTTTTTTTTTTTGTTTATTTTGAAATTGTTGATGTTCTTTTGTTTTTAAATTTCAATCTTTTCCATACAGATCCCTTTTTCTTTCTCAATTTTTCTAGTTTAAATATAATTTCCCATTGCTGCCTTTCTTTAATAACTACAATTTCATTTTTGCTAGTGTTTCTACCGCTATCATTTGGTTTTTCACCCAATTGTATCCCCATAAAGTTTTCTGTTTGCTTGTTTTGGTTTGATTTATAGCATTTTTGTCTTTCCTCTCTACTTGGTGGAGGTGGGGTACTGTGTCTGACCAGGTTAGAAAAGAGCTGCTGACCTCAAGGGAACCACCCAACTGGGCACCCCCAGAAGGTGGAGTTTTTTAAGGTTGTGTCAAAGTACCCTAATGTACACCTATGTTACCCTGTCTCCCTCTTTCTGTGCCTCTCTTCTTTTTGTCAATATTCCTTATCCCCACCCCCTCTCCGTTCTCTATCTTTCTTTTTTTTCTTATCACTCGGTCCTCCTTTCTTTCATCCCTTTTTTGCTATTCAACCTTCTCACACTTCTGGTCCTGTAACCCTTAGTCCACAGGCACAAGAACTGAAAGAGCAAGAGAAAGTGAAAGGAAAATTAGGGCAAGGAAACAGATAAAAGAAATCACTCATGAGGAAGAATCAGCAGAAAACTCCAGGCAACATGAAGAACCAGTCCAGAACAACCCCGCCAAGGGACCATGAGGTAGCTACTGCAGAGGATTCCACCTATACAGAAATGTTAGGAATGACAGAAAGGGAATTTGGAATATACATGTTGAAAACAATGAAAGAAATGATGGAAACAATGAAGGAAACTGCTAATAAAGTGGAAAATAACCAAAAGGAAATCCAAAAACAGAATCAAATCAGAGATGAACGATATGAAGAATATAAAAAGGATATAGCAGAGCTAAAGGAAATGAAACAGTCAATAAGGGAACTTAAAGATGCAATGGAAAGTATCAGCAACAGGTTAGACCATGCAGAAGAAAGAATTTCAGAGGTAGAAGATGAAGTTTTTGAGATAACTCAGATAGTAAAAGAGGCAGAAAAGTAGAGTCAGAAAGCAGAACGTTCACTGTCAGAATTATGGGACTTTATGAAGCGTTCCAACATACGAGTTATAGGAATTCCAGAAGGGGAAGAAGAATGCCCCAGAGGAATGGAAGCCATACTAGAGAATATTATAAAAGAAAATTTCCCAAACATCACCAAAGATTCTGACACACTTCTTTCAGAGGGCTATCGGACCCCAGGTCGCCTCACCTCTAACCGAGCTTCTCCAAGACACATTGTGATGAACCTGTCCAAAGTCAAGACAAAAGAAAAGATTCTGCAAGCTGCCAGGAGTAAGCGCCAGTTGACCTACAGGGGCAAATCCATCAGAGTGACCGCAGACTTCTCTAATGAAACTTTCCAAGCAAGAAGACAATGGTCATCTACCTTTAATCTACTTAAACAGAACAATTTCCAGCCCAGAATTCTGTACCCTGCTAAGCTAAGCTTCAAAATGGACAGAGAAATCAAATCATTTACGGATATACAAACATTGCGGAAATTCGCCACAACAAGACCAGCTCTACAGGAAATATTTCAACCTGTTCTGCACACTGACCACCACAATGGATCAGCAGCAAAGTAAGAACTCAGAAATCAAAGGACAGAACCTAACCTCCACACTGATGCAAAAGATAAAACTAAGCAATGAACTTTCACCAAATAAGACGAATAGAATACTACCACACTTATCAATTATCTCAATAAATGTTAATGGCTTGAATTCCCCACTGAAGAGACATAGATTGGCTGACTGGATTAAATAACACAAGCCATCCATTTGCTGTCTGCAAGAAACACACCTTGCTTCAAAAGACAAATTAAAGCTCTGAGTGAAGGATTGGAAGACAACTTTTCAGGCAAATGGAATTCAGAAGAAAAGAGGAGTTGCAATCTTATTTTCAGGTACATGTGGATTTAAAGCAACTAAAGTCAAAAAAGACAAAGATGGTCACTTTATATTGGTCAAGGGAAAACTGCAACAAGAAGACATTTAAATTCTAAATATTTATGCACCCAATTTAAATGCTCCCAGATTATTGAAGCAGACCTTACTCCGTCTGAGCAATATGATATCTGATAATACCATCATAACAGGGGACTGTAACACACCTCTTACAGAGCTGGACAGATCCTCTAAACAGAAATTAAACAAAGATATAAGAGATTTAAATGAGACCCTAGAACAACTATGCTTGATAGATGCATATGGAACACTCCATTCCAAAGATAAAGAATATACATTCTTCTCATCACCCCATGGAACATTCTCCAAAATTGATCATATCCTGGGACACAAAACAAATATCAACAGAATCAAAAGAACTGAAATTTTACCTTGTATCTTTTCAGACCATAAGGCACTAAAGGTGGAACCCAACTCTAACAAAAATGCTCGACTCCACCCAAAGGCATGGAAATTAAACAATCTTCTGTTGAACAACAGATGGGTGCAGGAAAAAATAAAACAGGAAATCATTAACTTCCTTGAGCATAACAACAATGAAGACACAAGCTACCAAAACCTGTGGGATACTGCAAAAGCAGTTTTGAGAGGAAAATTCATCGCTTTAGATGCCTACATTCGAAAAACAGAAAGAGAGCACAGCAACAATCTCACAAGAGATCTTATGGAATTGGAAAAAGAAGAACAATCTAAGCCTAAACTCAGTAGAAGAAAAGAAATCTCCAAAATCAAATCAGAGATCAATGAAATTGAAAACAAAAGAATCACTCAGAAAATTAATGAAACAAGGAGTTGGTTTTTTGAAAAAATAAATAAAATAGATAAACCACTGGCCTGACTAACTAGGAATAGAAAAGTAAAATCTCTAGTAATCTCAATCAGAAACGATAAATGGGAAATAACAACTGATCCCACAGAGATACAAGAGATCATCTATGAATACTACCAGAAACTCTATGCCCAGAAATTTGACAATGTGAAGGATATGGATCAGTATTTGGAATCACACCCTCTCCCTAGACTTAGCCAGGAAGAAATAGACCTCCTGAACTGACCAATTTCGAGCACTGAGATCAAAGAAACAATAAAAAAGCTTCCAACTAAAAAATGCCCTGGTCCAGATGGCTTCACTCCAGAATTCTATCAAACCTTCAAGGAAGAGCTTATTCCTGTACTGCAGAAATTATTCCAAAAAATTGAGGAAGAAGGAATCTTCCCCAACACATTCTATGAAGCAAACATCACCCTGATACCAAAACCAGGAAAAGACCCAAACAAAAAGGAGAATTTCAGACCAATTTCACTCATGAATATAGATGGAAAAATTCTCAACAAAATCCTAGCCAATATATTACAGCTTATCATCAAAAAACTCATTCATCATGATCAAGTAGGCTTCATCCCAGGGATGCAAGGCTGGTTTAACATACGCAAGTCCATAAACGTTATCTACCATATTAACAGAGGCAAAAATAAAGATCACATGATCCTCTCAATAGATGCAGAAAAAGCATTTGATAATATCCAGCATCCTTTTCTAATTAGAACACTGAATAGTATAGGCCTTGATGGCACATTTCTAAAACTGATTGAAGCTATCTATGACAAACCCACAGCCAATATTTTACTGAATGGAGTAAAACTGAAAGCTTTTCCTCTTAGAACTGGAACCAGATAAGGTTGTCCTCTGTCACCTTTACTATTCAACATAGTGCTGGAAGTTCTAGCCAATACAATTAGGCAAGACAAGGAAATAAAGGGAATCCAAATGGGAGCAGAGGAGGTCAAACTCTCCCTCTTTGCTGACGACATGATCTTATACTTAGAGAACCCCAAAGACTCAACCACAAGACTCCTAGAAGTCATCCAAAAATACAGTGATGTTTCAGGATATAAAATCAATGTCCACAAGTCAGTAGCCTTTGTATACACCAATAACAGTGAAGATGAGAAGCTAATTAAGGACACAACTCCCTTCACCATACTTTCAAACAAAATGAAATACCTATTAATATACCTAACGAAGGAGGTGAAGGACCTCTATAAAGAAAACTATGAACTCCTCAGAAAGGAAATAGCAGAGGATATTACCAAATGGAAGAACATACCATGCTCATGGATGGGAAGAATCAACATTGTTAAAATGTCTATACTTCCCAAAGCAATCTACCTATTCAATGCCATTCCTATCAAAGTACCTACATCATACTTTCAAGATTTGGAAAAAATGATTCTGCGTTTTGTATGGAACCGGAAAAAACCCCGCATAGCTAAGGCAGTTCTTAGTAACAAAAATAAAGCTGGGGGCATCAGCATACCAGATTTTAGTCTGTACTGCAAAGCCATAGTGGTCAAGACAGCATGGTACTGGCACAAAAACAGAGACATAGACACTTGGAATCGAATTGAACACCAAAAAATGAAACTAACATCTTACAGCCACCTAATCTTCGATAAACCAAACAAGAACATACCTTGGGGGAAAGACTCCCTATTCAATAAATGGTGTTGGGAGAACTGGATGTCTACATGTAAAAGACTGAAACTGGACCCACACCTTTCCCCACTCACAAAAATTGATTCAAGATGGATAAAGGACTTAAATTTAAGGCATGAAACAATAAAAATCCTCAAAGAAAGCATAGGCAAAACCCTCGATGATACTGGCCTGGGGGAAGACTTCATGAAGAAGACTGCCATGGCAATTGCAACAACAACAAAAATAAACAAATGGGACTTCATTAAACTGAAAAGCTTCTGTACAGCTAAGGAGACAATAACCAAAGCAAAGAGACAACCCACACAATGGGAAAGGATATTTGCATATTTTCAATCAGACAAAAGCTTGATAACCTGGATCTATAGAGAACTCAAATTAATCCACATGAAAAAAGCCAGCAATCCCTTATATCAATGGGTAAGAGACATTAATAGAACTTTCTCTAAAGACGACAGACGAATGGCTAACAAACCCATGAAAAAATGTTCATCATCTCTATATATTATAAAATGCAAATCAAAACATCCCTGAGATATCATCTAACCCCATTGAGAATGGCCCACATCACAAAATCTCAAAACTGCAGATGCTGGCGTGGATGTGGAGAGAAGGGAACACTTTTACACTGCTGGTGGGACTGCAAACTAGTACAACCTTTCTGGAAGGAAGTATGGAGAAAACTCAAAGCACTCAAGCTAGACCTCCCATTTGATCCTGCAATCCCATTACTGGGCATCTACCCAGAAGGAAAGAAATCCTTTTATCATAAGGACACTTGTACTAGACTGTTTATTGCAGCTAAATTTACAATCGCCAAAATGTGGAAACAGCCTAAATGCCCACCAACCCAGGAATGGATTAACAAGCTGTGGTATATGTATACCATGGAATACTATTCAGCCATTAAAAAAAATGGAACCTTTACATCCTTCGTATTAACCTGGATGGAAGTTGAAGACATTATTCTTAGTAAAGCATCACAAGAATGGAGAAGCATGAATCCTATGTACTCAATCTTGATGTGAGGACATTTAATGACATTTAAGTTTATGGGGGGGGAAGCAGAAAGAGGGATGGAGGGTGGGGGGTGGGGCCTTAGTGTGTGTCACACTTTATGGGGGCAAGACATGATTCCAAGGGGGACTTTACCTAACATTTGTAATCAGTGTAACTGGCTTATTGTACCCTCAATGAATCCCCAACAATAAAAAAAAAAAAAAAGCTTTGTTGGGTAAAAAACACCACCCTATAAAAGCTGTTGCTTGTGTTAATAATCCTTTAGGGGAGTGTGAAGATGGAAATACAAACAATTGAAAATGATCAAATTTTGATATTCAATTTAACTGAGCATCTTGAATATGTCCCTCTATCCATTGCAACTCCTTTTCAGTCTCAAGGGTTCATTTTTAGGGCTATGGAGATCAGAGTCTCCTTCTAAAGTTGCAAAGAGGTGGCTAAATGAATAAGTTGGTATACCTAAACTAGGTCTCACCCAATTAATATGTCCTAATAATTTTTGGAAATCATCTAAAGTTTTTAGAGATTCTCTCCTAATTTGAACTTTTTGAGGGACAATATTTTTGTCAAATTACTTCACACTCTCTGGTAGGGCTGGGCTGATTTCGATCAAACCCCATATTAAATTTTATATTTTTGGCAGCCTTTGAAATAGTGGGAATAGTAAGCATAGCTCCCCATTGTTTCAGCAAATCTCTCCCCCATACGGTAACAGCAATGGGAGCAAAATAGAGGCGTATGCTACCTGCTTGTCCATCAGGTCTTTTACAATTTAAAGTAACAGTGCTTTGTTCAATATCAGACATTGTCCCTAGTCTGACAAATGTTGTTTTTACTTTAACTTTAGGCCAGCCCTCAGGCCACATGTAAGAGGCAATTATGGACACGTCAGCCCTTGTGTCGACCAAACACTTATTTGAATATTATTTCTAAAATAAACATTACATTGAGGATGGGAGTCATTCAAGAAACTATGCCAAAAAACCTGTTTTACTGTGCTTCCAAAACCACCTTCTCGAGTAACTGGTGCAGCTTTACTTTATGATAGGGTAAAATTAATATCTGAACCTCGCGATGTCCAGCAGACAACTGAATACTTTTCGTGGCTGATGCCATAATTAAGATTTCATCTTTATAATCTTCATCAATGATTCCAAGGTGGACGTTTAGTCCTTCCATGGTGAAACTACTTCTTCCTATTATCATACCTACTGTTCCTGGTGGAATGGGGTCATAAACGCCTATAGGCAGTGTGTTAGGAGTGTTTCCAACATTAAGAGTAACATTAGACCGAATTGGGATGTCTAAAGCTGCACTGCTTTGGGTGGCACGAAAAAGGTCTTCTATATGTATTTTATTGTCTAAATTTATTCCTGATTCATCTGAGCATGGACTTGTCCATGGCTCACAGGGAACTGTTGGCAGAGAGACCTCCGTTTTTTTTTTCTTTTTTCCCCTGAGGGTACTGAGCTGAGCCCGCATTGGAGTTTCCCTGGTTATTACTACAGTTGTTATTCTCTTTCCCCTTAAGAGGTGTGAGAATGTTGCTGCCTTTAATAGACCAGCATTCATTTGTCCAATGCCTGCTTTTTCCACAGTGCCAGCAAAATCTAGATGGTTTATATTCGGTTTTCTCTTTCCATTTTCTACATTCCTTCCTGGTATGACCAGTTTTTCCACAATTGCCAGATTTTACTATTGCCAGCTTGTAGGGCTGAGGCTAGCGCTACAGTCTATAAGTTTGCTTGAAAGGTGCCTGATCCAACCTCGTGGCAGGCACAAAAATGCTGGTCTGTAGTAACATTCTCTTGATTTTTAAGTCCTGCTAATGCCCACTTGCAATCAACATTAGCATTTTCCAAAGCCACTTGTAAAAGAAGCATTTTATGAACCTCTTCACCTGGGATGGAGTGCTCAATAGCCATTTTTAACCGAACAACGAACTCCAAAAAGTCTTGTTATTGCCTTGCATTATTTTGGTAAAGAATTGTTTAATATCCCCTTTCTCATCAAGATGTTGCCACACCTTAATGCAGACATCCTTTATTTGAATCAATAAGTCTTGATTATAATGTATTTGAAGTTGTACTCCTTCATCTTCACCTGTTCCAGTTAATAGTTCAAAAGTAAATGGAATATAAGTGGCTTGGGACAGTAACTGAGTGAATGCCAGGAAGGCTATGTTAACCAGTGTGATAAAAGTGTGTCAAACGGTCTGTGAAGCTAGTGTATGGTGCCCCATGATCATATCAATGTACACAGCTATGATTTAATAAAAAAAAAAAAGTAAATGATGGGTGTTGTTCAGCCCTGTCACGCAGCGCCTGTATTTTGTCTTCCTCTATCCACCATGATCGGAACTGAATAAACTGTCCCGGACATAAAGTGGTATGGCCTAAGGTTTCACAATCTATGGAAATGAGCAAATGGTCTCCACAATAAGAACTTAACACCCCTACAACATATGGAGAGTTGGGGCCATAAGCATGATCTGCTTCTTTTAGGATTCTTAAAATTTTAGTTCTATTTCTGTATGAGACAGACGAATATGTCTGTCTCCTTCTATTTCTCTTAGGACAGGAAAATTCATGGCATCCTGGGATACACTTTCCAGTGATTTGTAGGGTAAGGCAGAGATGGACACAGGTGCATCATGAACAATATTAAATGTTGAAGTGTCCACTGGGAAACAAACTCTAGTTATAAATATAGGATCTGGAGGATTTGGCCATACCGGATACAAACCAGGAGGGGCCGTAGGTTTTAACGGCCCATCTTGCCACTTTTAAGGTTGTTTAGAAACTGTGGCAAGGGCCATAGGTTTTAAAGTCCTATATTGCCACTTCAAAGTTGTTTAGAATCTGTGTCAGGGGCTCTAAGAAGCCGAGGGGCTGTATTATCACTCTGTGAACCTCTCTTTTCTATAGCCTGCAACATCGTTTTTTCCATGTTTTTTAATCCTTCAGTTAACATTCTTTTTAATTCACTCATTCCTTCACTGTCAGAATGATTAGTAATAGTATGATCAGAATCACTTTCAAGTTCTATAGAATCTTTATCAGAACAATTGTTAACACCCTCCTTTTGTTCAATCTGAGATTCAGGATTAGGACCTTTCATGGGTTCATCATATACTGGCTGTTCTGGACACCCCTTTTCCTCCTGAGAAGGAGAAGGCAGTGGTGGAGGGAGAATTAATTCCTCTATCTCTGATCCTGACTGGAAAGGCTCTAAAGTAACCATTACCAAATCATAAGCACTGCAAATATCTCTGCTCATATATTCTCCTCTCTGGTGTGCACACCTAAGTGTCTTTCCAACATTCCTCCGCACTTTAATATTAAGCTGATTCTTCTTCTCTAGTGTAAACCAATAACAGTGTTTGGCCACCAATCTCTTAAGATCCTAGACTTAAGAGTAATGCCTGTGGAATTCAACATAGTTTTTAGTTAAGCAACATATTGTTCTTCTAGAGATTGAGAGTTTCACATAATTTCTTAACTCTTTGTTATTGCCAGGCATCTTGCGTATTTACAGTGTGATGAGAACCACCTGGTTTCAAAGTCCAAAGCATACCTTAAGAGTCCACCAGACAAGCTGAGGGAGTAATCTCGGAGAAGCTTGCCATGCTGTCTCCACAAAGTTCACCCTGCTTGCTGTGCCAAAATGTTATGTGAAGTTCCTTATGCGTGATTGGTGAGGCAGAGTATAGACCTGCAGTTGAAATAGTATAGAACAAAGTGTGGCTACAAGCTCTATGATGGTGAGCAACAATGTTCTTTATTTCTTCCCAGCTTATATAGGCGCATGACTTAGTCAATAAACACATGACTTAAACCTTGGCCCCAGGCCTCTTACTGCCTGGTACTTACTGGCTTACAGATAAACCAGATTAATTGATAACCATTTTACTAACATTATCTAAAGCTATCCTTATGGGCTAAAGTTTAACCAGATTAACTGGTAACTACTTTGTCTAACTTAATCCTCCTAAAAATACATGACTTAATGGAGAACATGTTGTTAGTCATTACTTCTTTGCTCTTTTCTGATAAAGCCTGAGGCTCTGGGGGAAAAAGATAGATTGTATACCTGCCTTACTGGCCTCACCATTTGGAGGCAGTTACTTTTATCTTTAAGGAAGGCATAGTCAGGAAATTCTTAGGACATACAGAAACTTGTTTGCAAGTCTCTGCTCCCATGTGGGCCTTAAGTCAGGGGTTTTAATGCCTGCAACCAACCTGGCCTTATGGGATTCTGCCTCAGTTTCTCACAAGCATGCCTACACAAAGTCTTTTCACTGCTCCTTCTCAAACAGGTTTTTTGGCTAGAGGCATATAGGCCTTTAGCCTATATGAGGGAAAGGAAGAGAAGAAAAAATAAAAGAAAATAGTGACTAATTCTCACATAAATTGGATTTACTTTTGAACAATGTACATTACTTAAACATTAATTTTTAATTCAACTTGTTAATATGTTGTTTAGAATATTGCATCCTCATTTGTAAGTGGAATATGTTTGCGATTTCCCCTTTATAATATATTTTCTCCAATTTTAATATCAGGTGTGTCCACATTAAGTAGAATGATTTTGAAGTATTTCTTCTTTTTCTTTTGTCTATAAGGCTTGGCATTATATGTTTTTTGAAGTTATCTTTTACTTTTATTTATAAATATTAGTTGTCTATTTTTTGGGACTTTGGAAAAAATTAAGAAGTTAACTGATGACTCCATACTGAACCTCAGAGTCAAAGCATTCTATAATAGTCATACTCTTATTTGACAATGTTACTGATACTTTCTTTGCATTTTTATTATTATATTTTGATGCAAAAAACCTCCCTACATATATTTATAAAGAAACAACAATACAACGCTGTGTTTTGAAAAAGGGCATTATATAATTAATCTGTTCTCTCCATAGTTAGAATGTGAACACTTTTCCCACTAAAATGCCTTATTTTGACTTGTTCTCAGGGTACTTGGAAATTTTTTCATTAATGGGCTTACCATTGAATTTACTTCTTTTTTTCAAATCCAATTATTTTCTCTAAATACACAAAGGCAGGGAAAGAGTCCAAAGCCAAAGGAAATGCTTTATAATAAACTTATCACCTTTATATCATTAAGAAACTAAATAATAGACTTGTTTTGATTCTTTATTCTCCTATAACATCAATGTCACATTTTTACAAGCTCTGGCCAGCACTGGGTGACTGTCCCAATTTTGTTTTGTCAATGCATCTTTTACAAACGTGCTCGTGCACTGCCGTCTTTACATTAAGCCATTCAGAAATGTGGACAGAATACTCAGGTAAGTCTTCTCTGTCTTGTATACAATTAGATACAGCTTTCAGAAATATTTGTTATTGGTAATGTCAATGTCTTATGCTTAACATGGTTTTCTGAACTTTTATAGATTGAGCAGACCATCAGTGAAAAATATAACACACAACACCAATATGTGTGAATATATATGTATGTCTCTAAACTATATGCATGTGCTATAATCTTGTAGTTAGTTTTAAAGATTCCAAATAATTTAAGTATTCTTAAAAATTTATAAATTTTGCCAGACAATTTATACCATAAAATTGTTTCCTTTAATGTGTGCTATTTAATAGTTTTTTTTTAAAAGTATATTCACAAAGCTATATAACCATCACCACTGTTTAATTTTAAAGCATTTTATCATTAGTAGTCACCCCATTGCTCTGCCAGACTCCATCAAGCAATCCCTACTATATCTACAGATTTGCCTATTAAAGGCAATTCATAAAAATGGTATCAGACAATATGTAGCCTTTTGTACTTGGCTTCTGTAACTTAGTGTAATGTTTTCAGGGTCCATCCATTTTGTACCATGTATCAGTACCCTCTTAATATCTAAACAAGAATCCTATGCACTCAATTCTGATATGAGGACCAGTAAGGCCCTAGTACACAGTGGGGGTGGGGTATGGGGAGAGCTGAGAAAAGGAAGAAGGGAGGGGATGGGGGACAAGGGGTGTGGTACACCTTTTTTGGGTGGGACAAAATTATAAGAGGGTCCTTATCTAACAAGAGTAGTCATTGTAACCATTTTTTCTGTACCCTTAATGAATCTCCAACAATTAAAAAAAATAAATACAATAATATTCCACTGCATGGACATGCTCCATTTTGTTTATATATTCATCCATTAATAACACTGGGTTGATCCAATTTTTTTGGCTATTCTGAGTAAGGATGCTATGAAGACTCATGTTTTTGTCGGTGCACATGTATTTAATTCTCTTGAATGTATACTAGGGAGTAGAATTGTTGGGTTTCAGGGTAACTATGGGTAACTTCTGAGGAGCTACCAAATTGTTTTTCCAAGGAAGCTGCACCATTTTGCATTCCTAGAAGTGACTTCTGCAGTTCCACTATTTCCACATCCTGCTGATACTTCATATTATTATTATTATAGCCATCCTAGTGGACATCAATGTGTGAAGTTGCATCTCACTAAGCCTTAGTAACTAAGATTTTGGTTTGAATTTTCCCAATGACTGGTGATGTTGAATATTTTTCCATATGCTTATTGGTCATTTGTGTATCTTTAGGAATATAACTATTTAGATCTTTTGTCCATTTGTAATTGGGTTATTTTTCTTTTTATTATCAAATTATAAGAATTATTTATATATTCTGGACTCTAGTCCCATATTACATAAATGATTTTCAAGTATTTTCTCCTACTTTGTCTTTTCTTTCACTTCCTAGATTATATTCATTGGAATATAAAATCTTTCATATTGAACGTAATACAATTTGTCTATTTTTATGTTTGCATGTGCCTTTGATAGAAAGCCATTAACGTGTTGCTTAATCCTCCAAGGTCACACAGATTCATTCCTAAGTTTTGTTCTAGAAGATTTAGAGTTTTAGCTCTCACATTTATCCTTTGATCTATGCTGAGTTAATTTTAGTATATACTATGAAGGGGTTCAAATTCAATTTTGTTCTAAATGTGGATTTCTAGTTGTTCCAACAGCACATGTTGCAAAGCCTTCTTTGTGCATTGAACTAGTACAGGTTCTCTATTGATCTACTATTGTAGTTTGTTGCAAGTTCAGAAATCAGGAATGTGAGTCCTCCAATTTATTCTTATTCAAGATTGTTTTGGCAATGCTAAATGCCTTGAAAGCCCACATGAATTTTAGGATTAAATTTTAGGATTAAAATTTGTCAATTTCTGCAAAAAGGCAGTTGATATTTTGATAGGAATCAATTTGGGAATATTGCTGTCATGACAATGTCAAGTCTTCAAATCCCTAAACACAGAATAATTTTCCATTTCTTTAGCTCTTCCTTAATTTCTTTCAGTGATACTTTGTAATTTTTGGTGTACGAGTGTGGTATTATTTTTATTACACTTATTGCTAAACATTTTATTCTTTCTGATGCCATTGTAAATTGAATTGTATTATTAATTTCATTTTCAGCTTATTCATTCATAGTGTATAAACATGAATTGATTTTTGTATGATTTTCTGTTCTGTAACATTGCTAGAATTATTTATTATCTCTAACAGTGTATGTGTGAATTCATTATAATCTATGTACAAGATCATGTCAACTGTAAATAGAGACAGTTTAACTCTATCCTTTCCACCTCTCCTTTCAAAAAATTAATTTTTCCTGCCCAATTCCCCTGGCTAAAGCCGTTAATACAACATTGATGATAGTGGACATTGTCATGTCATCACTGATCACAGGAGGGAAATCTTTCAGTCTTTCATTACTAAAATGATGGGCCCGGTGCCTTGGCTCACACCTGTAATCCTAACACTCTGAGAGGAAAGGAGGGAGGATCCCATCAGCTTGTGAGTTCAAGAGCAGACTGAGCAAGAGTGAGAAACCATCTCTACTAAAAATAGAAAATAACGGGTCACACCTGTGGCTCAGTGGGTAGTGCGCTGGCCCTATATACAAGGGTAGTGGGTTCAAACCAAGCCCAAGCCACACTGCAACACAAAATATCTGGGCATTGTGGTGGGTGCCTGTAGTCCCAGCTACTTGGGAGACTGAGGCAAGAGATTTTCCTAAACCCAAGAGGCGGAGGTTGCTGAGAGCTGTGATGCCATGGCACTCTACTGAGTGCAACAAAGTGAGACTCTGTCTCAAAAAAAAACAATAGCAAAGCACAGTAGTGGACACCTGTAGTCTCAGTTACTCAAGAGACTGAGGCAGGAGGATGGCTTGTGCCCAAGAGTTTGAGGTTGTTATGAGCTGTACCACCATGTGACACCACCAGGGTGACAGAGCAAGACTGTCTCAAAAAAAAAAAATTGGGTATTTGTGGGTGTCTCTTTTTTTAATTTTATTATTTTTTTATTAAATCATAACTGTGTACATTGATATGATCAGGGGCATCGTACACTCGATTCATAGATCATTTGACGCATTTTCATCACAATGGTTACCATAGCCCTCCTGGCATTATCTCAGTTACTGTGCCAAGATATTTACATTCTACATTTACCAAGTTTCGCAAATACCCCTGTAAGATGCACCACAGGTATAATCCCACCAATCCCCATCCCTCCACTCCCTTTCCCACTTTCCCCCTATTGTTTGGTTGTAACTGGGTTATTGCTTTCATGTGAAAGCCCCAAATTAGTTTCATAGTATGGCTGAGTACATTGGGTACTTTTTCTTCCATTCTTGAGATACTTTACTAAGAAGAATATGTTCCAGCTCCATCCATGTAAACATGTAAGAGGTAAAGTCTCCATCTTTCTTTAAGGCTGCATAATATTCCATGGTGTACATATACCACAATTTATTAATCCATTCCTGGATCGATGGGTACTTGGCCTTTTTCCATGACTTAGCAATTATGAATAGGGCTGCAATAAACATTCTGGTACAAATATCTTTGTTATGTTGTGATTTTTGGTCTTCTGGGTATATGCCCAGCAGAGGAATTACAGGATTGAATGGCAGATCTATTTTTAGATCTCTGAGTGTTCTCCAAACATCTTTCCAAAAGGAATGTATTAATTTTCATTCCCACCAGCAGTTTAAAAGAGTTCCCTTTTCTCCACTTCCACGCCAACATCTCTGGTCTTGAGATTTTGTGATATAGGCTAGTCTCACTGGAGTTAGATGATATCTCAAAGTAGTTTTGATTTGCATTTCTCTGATGATTAAAGATGATGAGCATTTTTTCATGTCTGAAGGCCATGCGCCTGTCTTCTTCAGAGAAGTTTCTCTTCAAATCCCTTGCCCAGCCTGCGATGGGATCCCTTGTTTTTTTCTTGCTGATGCGTTTGAGTTCTCTGTGGATTCTGGTTATTAAACCTTTGTCAGAGATATACCCTGCAAATATCTTCTCCCATTCTGAGTGCTGTTTGCTTGCTTTACTTACTGTGTTCTTGGCTGTGCAGAAGCTTTTTAGTTTGATCAAGTCCCAGTAGTGTATTTTTGAAGCGGCTTCAATTACCCGGGGGTCCTCCTCCTAAAATACTCTCCCAGAACAATTTTGTTAACGGGTTTTCCCTTCACTCTCCTCTAGTATTTTTATAGTTTCATGTCTTAAGTTTAAATCTTAAATCCAATGAGAGTCTATCTTAGTTAATGGTGAAAGGTGTGGGTCCAATTTCAGTCTTCTACAGGTTGCCAGCCAGTTCACCCAGCACCATTTGTTAAATAGGGAATCTTTTCCCCACTGAATGTTTTTAATTGGCTTGTCAAAGATCAAAAAATGGTAAGTAGCTGGATTCATCTCTTGGTTCTCTATTCTGTTCCAGATATCTACTTCTCTGTTTTTGTGCCAATACCATGCTGTTTTGATCACTATCAATTTATAGTCTAGTCTGAGGTCTGGTAGTGTGATTCCCCCTGTTGTGTTTTTATTTCTGTGTAATGTCTTGGCTATTCGAGGTCTTTTCTGATTCCATATAAAACGAAGTATTGTTTTTTCAAGATCTTTAAAGTATGACAGCAGAGCTTTAATAGGGAGTGCGTTGAAATTATATATTTCTTTGGGTAGCATGGACATTTTAATAATGTTGATTCTTCCCAGCCATGAGCATGGTATGTTTTTCCATTTGTTAACATTTTCAGCTTTTTCTTTTCATAGAGATTCATAGTTGTCTTTATAGAGATCTTTCACGTCTTTTGTTAGGTAAATTCCCAAATATTTCATCTTCTTTGACACTACTGTGAATGGGATAGAGTTCTTAACTGCTTTGTCATCTTGACTATTTTTGGTGTATATAAAGGCTACCGATTTATGGATGTTGATTTTGTAACCTGAAATGCTGCTGTATTCCTTGATAATTTCTAGGAGTTTTGTAGTAGAGTCCCTAGTGTTTTCCAGATACACAATCATATCATCTGCGAAGAGCGAGAGTTTGATCTCTTCTGACACTATATGGATACCCTTGATGGCCTTTTCTTCCCTAATTGCGGTGGCTAAAACTTTAATTACAATGTTAAAAAGCAATGGAGAAAATGGGCAGCCTTGTCTCATTTCTGATCTGAATGGAAATGATTCCAATTTAACTCTATTCAATATGATATTGGTTGTTTTTTTGCTGCAGATGGCCTCTATCAGTTTAAGAAAAGTCCCTTCTTTACCAATTTTCTTGAGTGTTCTGATCATGAAGGGATGCTGGATATTATCACAAGCTTTTTCTGCATTGATTTAGAGAATCATGCGGTCTTTGTTTTTTAATTTGTTTATGTGCTGAATTACATTTATGGATTTACGGATATTGAACCAGCCTTGAGACCCTGGGATAAAACCAACTTCGTAATGGTGTATAATTTGTTTGATATGTTGCTGTATTCTGTATGTTAGGATCTTGTTGAATATTTTTGCATCTATATTTATTAGTGCTTTTGGTCTATAATTTTCTTTTCTTGTTGGTTCTTTTCCGGGTTTGGGAATGAGGGTGATGTTGGCTTCATAGAACGTGTTGGGTAGTCTTCCTTCTTTTTCTACCTTTTGGAATAGGTTGAGTAATATAGGTACTAATTCCCCTTTAAAGGTTTGGTAGAATTCTGACGTAAAACTATCTTTTCCCGGGCTTTTCTTTTTAGGGAGGTTTTATACAGTTGATGCTATTTCCAAACTTGCTATGGGCCTGTTCAGTATTTCCACTTGATTCTGGCTGAGACTTGGAAGGGACGTGTTTCCAAGTATCGGTCTATTTCCTTCAGATTTTCATATTTCTAAGACTAAAGTTTCTTGTAATATTCATTGAGGATTTTTCGGATTTCTGACGAGTCTGTTGTTATTTCGTCTTTGTCGCTTCTGATTGATGAGATTAGAGATTTTACTCTTTTTTTTTCTGATTTTGGTGGCCAGAGGTTCATCTATTTTATTGACCTTTTCAAAAAACCAGCTTTTTGATTTATTGATATGTTGTATTATTCTTTTGTTTTCAATTTCATTTAATTCTGCTCTAATTTTGGTTATTTCTTTTCTTCTACTGGGTTTGGGGTTGGAATGTTCTTCCTTTTCCAGTTGCTTGAGATGTCCCATTAAATTTTTAACTTCCTCTGTTTCCGTTCTCTTGAGGAAGGCTTGCAGTTGTATAAATTTCCCTCTTAGAACTGCCTTTGTGGTGTCCCAGAGTTCTGATAGTGTGTGTCTTCATTGTCGTTTTGTTCCAAGAAATTGGCGATTTCTTTCCTAATCTCATCTCTGACCCAGCTATCATTCAGCATAAGGTTATTTAACTTCCATGTTTTTGTATGGGTATGCAGATTCCTGTTGTTACTCAGTTCAAGTTTTATTCCATGATGGTCCGAGAAGATGCAAGGAATAATTTCTATTCCTTTAAATTTACTGAGGTTAGAGTTGTGACCAAAATGTGGTCAATTTTGGAGTAAGTTCCCTGGGATGATGAGAAATATGTGTATTCAGTTTTGTTGGGATGAAATGTTTTGTAGATGTCTGCTCAATCTAAATATTGGATGGTTAATTTTAAATCTAAGATTTCTTTGCTCAGCTTCTTGCTGGAGGATCGATCCAACACTGCCAAAGGAGTGTTGAAATCTCTGATGATTATTGAGCTGGAGGAAATCAAGTTACTCATGTCTGTTAGAGTTTCTCTTATAAATTGGGGTGCATTCTGGTTGGGTGCATAGATATTAAAAATTGAGATCTCATCATATTGTGTATTACCCTTAACAAATATGAAGTGACCATTCTTGTCCTTCCTTACTTTTGTTGGTTTAAAGCCTACTGTTTCTGCAAATGAAATTGCAACACCTGCTTTTTTCTGATTACCATTTGCCTGAAATATGAATGACCTTCCTTTCACCCTGAGTCTGTATTTGTCTTTTAAGTTGAGATATGACTCTTGTATGCAACAAATATGTGGCTTGAGTTTTTATATCCAGTCAGCTAACCTATGCCTCTTTAGAGGGCAGTTTAAGCCATTCACATTAATGGAGTGTTGATAAGTCTGGTGAAATTTTGTGTATCGAGTTTTTCAAAGGTCCAGTGGACATTTTTAATCCTTTCGCCAGTGTGGAAGTTGGAGTTTGATCCGAAGTTTCTGAGTGAGTTTACTTTTGTGGTATAGGATTGGGTTGGTCATTGTGGAGGATAGGTCTGAGTATATCCTGAAGAGTTGGTTTACTTATGGAAAATTTTTTCAACATACGAATTTCATTGAAGTATTTCATTTCTCCATCATAAATGAAACTCAGTTTAGCTGGATACAAGATCCTGTGTTAAAAGTTATTTTGCTTTAGGAGGTTAAAAGTCGACAACCACCCTCTTCTTGCTTGAAAAGTTTCAGCAGAGAGATCTGCTGTTATTCTAATATTCTTTTCTATGTACGTAATGGTTTTCTTTCACTGGGCTGCTTTGAGAATCTTCTCTTTCATATTAACTTTAGTGAAGCTAATTATGATATGCCTGGGGGATGACTTATTGGGGTTGAATCGTGTTGGGGTTCTGAAGCTGTCTGCTGTCTGAAAATCTGATTCTCTAGGCATGTCTGGACAATTTTCTTTCATAATTTCATGCAGAAGGGCCTCTGTTCCCTTCGAGGCCACTTCATTATTCTACAAAATCCCAGTTATTCATATATTGCTTTTCTTCGAATTATCCAAGAGTTCTCTGAGTGAGTGATCCATTTTTGCTCTGCATTTCTCTTCCTCTTTGAGAGATTTTGAGCAATCGAAGACTTTATCTTCAATGTTAGAAGTCCTTTCTTCTGCTTGCTCCATTCTGTTGCTGAGGGATTCTACTGTATTTTTCATATCTTTGAGGGCTTTAAATTCTTGCTTCAGTGTGTCTAAGTGTTTGGTGGTTTT
Source organism: Nycticebus coucang (assembly GCF_027406575.1). Lineage (NCBI taxonomy): Eukaryota > Metazoa > Chordata > Mammalia > Primates > Lorisidae > Nycticebus > Nycticebus coucang. The sequence continues at coordinate 66,313,152 of NC_069804.1, forward strand.
GTCTTTAAATTCATTAAATTCTTGAGACAAAGTTTGAATTTCTCCTCATATTCCTAATTCCATTTTATTAATCTTGTCTGCAATCCAAATTCTGAATTCGATTTCTGACATCTCAGTCAGTTGTTTATGAATGGGATCTTCAATCATATCTGCCGTATCTTTTCTTAGGGGGGTTGATCTATTCTTGTTATTCATGTTACCAGAGTTTTTCCGCTGATTCTGCCCCATGATTATTTTACTCCCTTTGATTTTTCCCCTGGGGCGTTATCAAGGGCCCGTAGTACAGTGTTGTGGCCTGAGAAACTGGGGCCCTGTCTTGTGTGGTTGGTCGAAGTTGTTCTGTCTTGTTTTCAGCTGGTTTCTGTTGTATCCTATTGTAACATTTACTCTGGCTTGAAGTCTCAGCTGTGTAGAAAAACCAGCAATTAAGTCACCGCACCCGCCCACCTCTGGCACCAATTGGGAAAGGAAAATCCAACCTTCCTACAACCGCATACCCAGGGCACCACCTGAAATGTCCTCAGTCTCTTAGTTCAGTTCAAAAGATCCAAATCAATTGTCTCAATCGACACCTGTCTCAGTTGCGAGAGTTCGAGAGGTCTCTGGGAACTGGATCACAGGGGTCTGGTGACTACTCTGATATGGCTTACTCCATGCTGCGTGGGGTCAGGAGGAGCCAACTAGCAAATAGGTCAGTCTGGGAAGGTTGATGTCTCCTTCCCCACTTTGCCCATCTGTTGGACCCAGTCACTGGTATCTCTGAATATGGCTAACCCAGTTTCCTGTAGTGAACAGATACTCCATTGTTTGTACCCACCTGAATTACAAGGAAATCTGCTAGGCCCCTGCAGTCTGCTGCTATCTAGCAGGAGGAGGTGGGGCCTGATATCTTTGAGTGCTTGATGCAGGTGGGGGGAGGTGTTCACTCAGGCTTAGTCCCGTCTCTGATTGATGTTGCTAATAAGACAGAACAGAACAGACAGCTTTGCGGGATTCTTTCTCTGTTTCTGCTAAAATCGCCTGAAGAAGATGGGCTGTTCTGAGTTCAAACAACTTTGCTGCTGGAGCTTTGTTTCCGATTACCTCTGTGAGTCGGCCCTGCCCTGGAAGCTTCCCGGGTTTGTGAGCAGTGTCAGGCAAATCCTTTGCTCACTGCTGGCCTCCTCTGGTTACCCAGGGAGACAGGGTGTGTTGCTTCAGAATATCCAGAAGTGAGCTGTTTTGCTGTTAAAGAAAAAATGGCTGTTGATTTGCCTCCAGGAACTGCAGCTCTGGTGTGGTCACCCAACTGACCCTTTTCTCCTCTGTCTCGCGCCCCAGAGTCAGCACTGACCGGCTGCAGTTTATGTTCTGTCCACACCCCTCAAGAGATCTCCCAAGGATCCAAACTCTTGGGGGACAGCCCCCAGACCCCACCTGAGAGTGGGGGGGAGTGCTGGGAGCTCAGCATGGAAGCTAATGTTTTATTCAGTTTTATGCCTGGCCTTATTGTTGCCCGGGGAGGGCTGCTGCACTGCACTGCAGGGAAGTGCCACCCAGGCATGACTACCCCTTAGCCAGGTGCCCTCTCCTCACTCGCATGCCTTAGAGTCAGCGCTGACCAGTTGCAGCTCGGGGACTGTCCACTCCCCTTGAGAAATCACCCAAGAATCCAAACTCCTGGGGCACAGGCCTGTAGACCTCAGTGTGAGCGGAAGGGGAGTGTTGGGGTTTCAGGGTTGCCGGCAAAGTATATTTAAAGTTTTATACAGTTTTATGCCTGGCAGGAGAACCCCATGGCACCCTAGTAGGCAAGGTAGTTCCAGTTTTTAGAAGGTCTCTCCCGTGGAGTGTAGTGGGAGGGCCTTTAATTTCTGCCCGTTTGTTTAATTGTGGGCTCTTGAGCTGGTCTCATGGGGGAGGGGGACTCCCATCTGCTTGGTGATGGATTTTATACCTTTTGTTTGCATCCTTGTGATCACTGATGAGCTTGCCTCATCAGTGTTGGTGTGCGTTCTTCAACCTTCTCTCTTGGTGCAGCTCAAATCCACCAGGATACTTACTAAATTTTTGTCCCTTAACTCTCCTTCTGGACGGGAACCTCTGTGGAAAGCTGGCTTCAGTCTGCCATCTTGTCTCTCCCCCTATTTATAGGTGTCTTTATGAGGTTGAGAACTTTATAAACTATTCCTAGTTTGTTGAGGTTTTTTATTTTATCATGAAAGGTTTTGGATTTTGTCAAGTGCTTTTTAATGTGGCTACTGAGATGATCACATGTTATTTTTGTCCTTTATTCCATCAACAGGGTGCATTACATCAATTTATTTTCTTATTAAGCCAATCATGCATTCCTAGATAGAAATCTCATTTGGGTAATGAGGCATAATTCTTTTTATACTGTTGGATTCAGTTTAGTAGCATTTCACTGAGGAATTTTGTGCCTGTATTTATAAGGAATATTTTTATCTTATAATAACTTTAGTTTTAGTATCAGAGTAATACTGGAACTTAGAATGAGTTTGGAAATTCAGTCATATATGGCTTAATGACAGGGACATGTTCTGAGAAATGTGTCACAAGGCAATTTTGTGGTCGTGGGAACATCATGAAGGGTCCTTTTTACATAAACCAAGATGTTACAGCCCATACAGCCCTAGGCTGTATGCGGTAGCCTATTGGTCCCAGGTTACAAATATGTACAGCATGTTACTGTACAAAGTATGGCAGATAAGTACCTGTGTGTCTAACCATGCCTAAACATAGAAAAGGAAGGGTAAAAATACAATATAAAAAATAAAATATGGTGTACTTGTATAGGCACTTCCCATAATGGAGCTTGTAGGAATGGAAGTTGTCCTGGGTGAGTGCTGAGTGCATGTGAAGGCCTCAGACACTGCTGACAAGGTCACGGGATTCTTCAGCTTCACTGTAATCTTAGGGTACTACCATCACAGTGCAGTCTGTGGCTTACTTAAACATCATTATATAGCACACAACTCTATTCCTTCCTCTTATACTCTTTCTGGAAAAGTTTGTGAGGGGTTGGAATTACTTGTGTACGGCTGGAAGTAGTAACCCAACAGACATCTAGACCTGGGCTTTTCTTTGTAAGAAGATTGTTGAGTGTTAATTTAATCTCTTTGCTTGTTAGTGATCTACCCTGTTTCCCCAAAAATAAGACAACCTCTGAAAATAAGACCTAGTTACAGGAAAGATAATACATCTCCTGAAAATAAGACTTAGTGCATCTTTGGGAGCACACCTTAAAATAAGACACTGTCTTATTTTCGGGGAAACAGGGTAGTCACAGTTGCAATTTGGTACTTGGGATACTTTGTGTTTGTGGTGGTTAATTGTATCAATTGGACTGGGCCAAGGAGTGCCCACATTACACATTTCTGCATGAGTCAGTGAGGGCATTTTGTGTGAGATTAGCCTTTGATTTGGTGAACTCTCAGGCATGGGTCCTCCCTGGTGTGGGTGGGCATCACCCAATGCGTAAAGCTGGAGAGAGCGAAAGGCAGATGAAGGAGGCATTCACCTCTCTGCTCCCTGTCTCCCTTCCTGTCTTCTTTCTGCTTCCTTCTCTTCTTGAACTGCAACACTGGCCATCCCTGGCCCTCACTGGGATTTGCACACTGGGTCCCCTGACCCTCAGGCCTTCAGACTTGGGTGTCTTCACTCCATTGCCTTTCCTGGGTCTCCAGCTTGCAGGCAGTAATTCTGGGACTTATCAGCTTCCACAACCATATATCTCTTTTATATATTTTGATTCTGCTTCTCTCAAGAACTCTGACCAGTAGGGTACCTTTATAGGAATATGTCCACCAATCTAGCGTAAATAATCAGTTGGCATACAATTGTTTGTAGTATTCTTTTATACTCATTATTATTTTTGTAAGGTCAATAGTAATGTCTCCTCTTATTTCATAATTTTGGTAATTGGAATCTTTTCCATTGTTTACTTAGTCAGCCTAGTCAAAGGTTTGTTAATTTTGTTGATTTTTTTTTAAAGTTCCATCTTTGGTTTATCTGATTTTCTCTATTGTTTTTCTGTCATCTCATTTATATTTCCCCATTCAATCTCCATTATTTCTTTCATTCTGCTTACTTTGGGTTTGGTTTGCTCTTCTTTTTCTACTCTCTTAAGAGGTAAGGTTAGGGTATTGATTTGAGATGTTCTTTTTTCATACAAATGTCTTTGGCTATCAATTTCCCTCTAAGCATTGTTTTAGCTGTCTCTCTTAAGTTTTGATATGTTGTTTCCAATTTCACCCTTCTCAAAATATGCCAATAATAATCCTTGGAATTATCTTATTTGATCTGATGGTTGTTTAGAAACATGTTGTTTAATTTCCAACTGTTTGCAAATTTCCAAAAATTTCCTTTTGTTTTTTATAATTTCATTCCATTTGGCCAGAGAACCTACTATATATGAATTCTTAAATGCCTGGAACAAGTGAGTCTCCTACACTTTAACGAGCGTCTCTGATTGTTGTTAAGGCTTGGGCATGTAGTTTATAATTCAATTTAGGCTTCCTTTTCTGCTCCCACAACACCTCAAGGTTACCCAGAAGTGTGAGCTCCGAGCAAGTAAATAGCCCTGGGCACACTCAAAGCCCTATTCCCTACCAATAGCCTTTATTAATGCATTCTCAGGAACAGGTTGGCTCTTTGTAACTCTCCCAGGCATCCCCTTTCCCTAGCTTTTTCTTTTAAGTTTTTTTTTAGTCAGCTTCTTTGTTCAAGTATTATCACTGCCTCAGGAAGCTGTGATATTTAATAAGTGTTGCTGATGGGTTTTGATAATACCTAGGTAAAAGACTATTTTTCCAAACAAGTTCTGAGTCAGGTGAAATAAATTTTAGTCCTTTGAATGGTGGTTGGAAGGAAACTTGCAAACAGGTCAAATAATGACAGCACTCTGAGAACTGTTGGAGTGGAGATTTGAGCCTCTTTGGCTCTTTCTGGTGGCCGTAGGCACCACAAGCACACACAGACAGAGGAATTACTTGTTTTCAAGACTGTTATGGAGCTGAAGGGAAGGAGGTGTGGGTCTATGGCAGGTTAAAATGCCACAAAGCTGCTGCTCTTACTGAGATTAAGTTTCTTTTCATGACGTTATACCTTGGATTGTTACAAATCTTTGGTTAATTTCCAGAATCAACTGAAAACCCAAAGTGTTGATGCTGGTGATTTGTGTCAGTGTTTTTGGTGCTTTTTTTGAGGCGTTATTTTTGCATATTCCTTATTTATAAGCTAAAAGCATACATACTTGAATGTTCTAATACACAGTATTTTCTCCCCACATTATAATACATCACTCACTGTACCCTATTTAGAGGGAGACTAGCGTAAAACAAAATCTCCCTTCAAAGCACTCAGTTGAGGTTTACATTGTATATTAAGGCACCACACACAGCTTTGTGTGACTATGATGGCTCCTTCTGGTATCTCTGGTCTTCTTTGGGGCTGCACTGTTCTCTGGTCAGTTGGGTCAGAACCCTCAGGGTTCCCTGGCACGCCCCTCAATCTGCTGTTCCCACTCCCCTCAGAGCCTTTCCTCACAGTATTACCCAACCCTGAACCTCCTTTTCTTTCACCGACATACCATTACCTTTTGGCTGCCACAAGCCCCTCTCCACTCTCTCACAGAGAGTAGTAAACCTTCATATAAACACCACTGTCATGAGTTCCCTCCAGGGGCCAAAGACTTCCACCAGCCTCCTTTTCTGGATAAAATCTCATCTTTTTAGTGTAGCAGTCCAAGTTTCACAGATGGGACCCAACTTGAAGCAGAATTCATACAACTTGTGTTCTGTCTCCAGCTCAGTTTGTACTTACTGCACAGAATTATAGGCCATTATTGAATGTCTACTAATTGCTGCACTCAGTAAATGCAGGGAGACATAGATAAGTAAACCTGTAGTTACAATATGTGATAGCCAAGACTAAGATAGGAGGATCAGTTAAGAAGATACCTGAGAAATTTCCAATTGAAAAGTATGAAGAACTGCAGAAGTGAAACATATTCTATTTTCTTTTTCTTCTCTATTTCCAGCAATACTCTCAAAGGTTAGTCATTGTGAGTGGCAGAAAAATGGTTATATGTTAGTATTTCATCTCTAAATATAAAAAAGTACAAGAATGCTGGGATTTCTGCATACATGGTGAGCCACATGAACACCTGCTGACTGGTAGCATTTGTTTCTGCATGTAAAGCCTGTGCTCCAGGACTGTGGTGAAGAAAAAGTGGAGAACAGACATGCGGGGATTCCATTAATTTAATGCTTTAAAATTTTAGTCATTAACAACAGAGTTATTATGAATAAAAAAATAAAAAAAATTGTGCAGACAGAATGAGCACCAAAGACCCCATTCTTGGCAAAGGAAAATACCCCCAGAGAAAAAGGGGAAAATAAAAAAGTAAGCTGAGTGAGGCAGAACAAAGAAAAATAAGCTAGTTTAGGCTCAGCACCCACAGCACAGTTGTTATGGTGCCAGCCACATACACTGAGTGTGGCGAGTTTGAACCTGGCCTGGCCAGCTAAACAACTGCTAGAAAAAAAATGGCCAGGGACACATGGGGGGGTGCAGAGGCAAGATGGATGACTGAAGCCAGCTTTACACAGAGGCTCCCTTCTAGATAAAGAGTTAAAGGACAGAAGTTTAGCAAGTAACCTGGTGGGTTGAAGATGAGCCAAGAGAGAAGGTTGAAGAACACACATCAATCCTGCTGAGGTGAGCTCCAACCCCATGGGTACAAACAAAAGGTACAAAATCTACTGCCAAATGGATAGGAGTCCCCTTCCCTATGAGAACGGCTCACAATACTCCATATAAACAATCAATCAGAGTTCAAACATCCTCCCATTTTATCCCATGGGATAGACCCTCTGAAAACTGAACCTACTTCCCCTACTAGGATGCCATGGCACTCTGATGCCAGGCATAAAACTGTACAAAACTTACTATATTATCTACATGCAATTCTGAACTCCCAGCACTCCCCTCCACTCACACCTCAAGGTCTGGAAGCCTGTCCCCCATGGAGTCCAGATTCTTGGGTATTTTCTCAAGAGGTATGGACAAGGAATGGACTACTGCAGGTCAGTGCTGATTCTGAAGCACAGGAGTAGGGAAAAGATGGTCAGCTGAGACAGAACCATACAGGAGTGGCAGTGCCCCAAGGCACAGAGCAGCAGCCGCAGTGGGAACAATAGGGCTCACACCCCTCGATATTCCAAAGTCACACTCCATGTCTCTCTGGGCAACCAGAGTAGGCCAGCCATCCACTCTGGTGGCAGCCACTGATGGAACAGATCTGGGACAGAAACACAGGCCCCATGGGTAAAGGGTATGCCTGAGGTGTATACCTGCCTGGGCAGAGTTTGGGGACTATAATACACATGCACAGAGACAGCAGATACCCAGGGTGGGGCTGACCCAGAGGACCTCTTTACTAAGCCTAAGATGCACCCGGCCCTCAGGGTATCATAGCTGAGACAAAGGCAGGCAGGCAGAGGCTGAAACTGACAGCTGAGTGTGAACTCTAACCGTGCTGCCCCAACACAAAACTGCAGCCAAGACCTGTCAGAAGCACAGACCAGGGCTGAGTCACAGTTTCTGTAAACTCAAACAGTGTTTGATCCACAAGGAAATATAGCTGGGACAGAAACAAATTATGGGAAGTTGTTCAGTTCTGTCAGCAACATCAATCAGGACTGGGGCTGGAACTGAATGAACCACACGAGCATCTATTAAGCACCCGAGGTTGTCAGGCCTCACCTCCCCTTGCCAGAGAGTGGCAGAGAGTAGTGGCCTGGCTGAGGAGACATAGATCTCCCTGTGACTCAGGCAGGTGCAAAAGCCTTCAGTATCTGCTCATTGAAGGGAACTGGGTCATAGCCCTGCGGGATTATCAGTGACTGGGTGTGACAGAGGTGCAAGGTGGGGAAGGAGCCATCAACCTTCCCAGACTAATTTATTTACTGGGTGGGTCTGTATGACCTGACAGAGGACAGGAACGAGTCATACTTGAGCTGCCAGCAGACCCCTGCTATCTAGTTGCCAGAGACCTTTTGAACTCTCCCATCTGAGACAGGTGCTGACCGAGACAATTGATTTGGACCTCTTGAACTGGGATAATCATCCAAGGACTATCCAAGTGGTACCTTGGGTTTGTAGTTGTGGGAAGGTTTGATTTTCCTTTTCAAATTGTTGCCTGTGCATGATGGGGTGACTTAATTGGTGGTATTTCTCCATAGCTGAGACTTCAACTCAGAGTAACTGATTCACTGGGGGAGGACAGAGACCAGCTGAAAACAAGCCACTTAGCCCCACCACATCAAGCAGGTCCACAGTTTTTCAGGCCATAGCACTGCATGGGTCCTTGGCAAAGCTGTAGGGGAAAAGGTATAGACACCAGTCCAACTTTAAGGCAAATGGCTGGTTAATCACTACTCCCAGAGCCCCAAAACCAACTTCTCTTTGTCTGGTTATCTAGTCAAATGGTATAAAATAATCATGGGGTGGAATTAATGGAAAACCTCCGGTAACATGAATAACCAGAGTAGATCAACCCCTCCAAGAAAAGATATGGCAGACACAACTGAGGATCCAATTCATAAAAAAATGGCTGAGATGTCAGAAATCAAATTCAGAATTTGGATTTCAAGTAAGATTAATAAAATAGAGGAAATGTTGGAATTAGAAATTCAAGGAGCATTTCAAAAGTTCTCTCAAGAATTCAATGAATTCAAAGACAAGGAGGAGGTGAAGCATAATGGCAGATGGGACGGACATATAGCCCACCTCTCCTAAGTCATCAGGTGAGAGGAAGAGGGGTCTGGACCTTTTCCTCGCATAGATTATTGGTGTGGACAGACAGCTTGAGATGCACAGCAAATTGGCGGATTGCTGTATATGAGGTGTAATTTAAAACCATGGGCTCTGTTGTAGAGATTTTCCCTGCCTGGCCATGCTGGCTGGTGGGCCCCGCCCTCATGGAGGACAGCAGCCTACAATTCCTGGCAAAACCCAATTGACGAAAATTTATTCCTGAGCTGAGTGTGGCACCCAAAATGGGAGCCACTCAGAACCACAAGGAGCTTAAGCAACCCGATGGAAAGTTGAAGGGAAGGGATCCTGGCTGGAAAATAGACATTTTGAATTACCCAAAATGGCAGACACCTTCCCCCAGAACAACAGAAGTGATTAAATAGATCAGACCATTCCTGGCAGGGAATATTGGAGTGGGCTGCCAGTTCAGGCTGTGCGGTGAACTGGCAGGTGGCTAGACTCAAAAGTCCAGATTCAAAAGTGAGACTCTGAGCCACAAAAACGGAGGAAAAAGTTTCTGTGTGCTGCAGCCATGAGAGCCGGCAGCAGCTGCAAAAGCCGTGAGCAGCCGTGAGAGCCAGCAACAGCCATGGGTGCCGGCAGCAACTAAAGCTGGCAGCAGCCAGCACTCTCCCCAACAGCCAGTTGCAGCACCAGTTTCAAGAAAACATGGGGGCAGAGTGGAAAGATTTTTGAAGCATGGACTCCTGCACTGAGTTGGGAGGTCGGAACTCAGGTGTGCTGTCTGGAACAGAGCAGCTGAGGTTCCACAACAATTAGGTAATAAACTTTTAAAGAAACTCAAAAATGGTGATTGACCAGGCAGGGTGGTTACTGTGGTAACAGTATAAACTGTGAATCAGGTATAAGCCTGGGAACCACTCACATCGACACCTGGTGTCCAGAAAGTATATTGTATTATAAATATATTACTAGGAAAGTTGATTCCTACATCATACATAGAGATGTATATTTCTACATATATACAAGAATAATATTTTTGTGGTTGGTGCCTTTTTTTTATCTCTCTCTCTCTTTTTTTTCTTTTTATCCTCACCATTTTCTTGGAGGAGCTATTGTTAATGTTTATTATTTTTTATATATTTTTTTATTTTTATTTTTTCTATTTTTAATTTTTTCTTTCTTCTTTTTTAACATTTTTATGAATACCACTTTTTTTCCTTCTCTCTTCCTCTTCTTTGCTCCTTTTGGTTCTGAGTGCTTACATCAGATTTTTAGAGGTTTGTTTGTTTGTTTGCTTGTTTTGTTTGTATGTTTTTTACCTATTTTTTCCAATTATTTTAAGATGATCATTATTTTTATTGCAGTTTTGTTTTATTATTGTTGTTTTGGTTGTCTGTATGTCTATGTGCTTCTGATTGTTTGTGCATCTATGGGCTTATGTGTCTGGTAGCCTTTTTATCTGTTTATTTGCTCAGTTGGTCTCAATGAGTTTGGTGTTTCGACCTGCAGTTCTGAGCTCCCAGCACTCCCCTCCACTCTCCCTCTGTGGTCTGGTGGCCTGTCCCCCAGGAGTCCAGATTCTTGGGTGATTTCTCAAGGTGCATTGACAGGGCCTGGACTGCAGCAGGTCAGCTGATTCTGTGGCACAGGAGGGAGGAGACGCTGGTCAGCTGAGAGGGAATCTTGCCAGGGTGGCAGTCTGGCCCTGAGGTGCAGAGCAACAGCCATTTTTGGCAAAAATAAGGCCCATCTCAGGATATCACAAAGCCACACCCCTGTGTCCCTGGGCAACCAGAAGTGATCTTCTCAGATGCCAACCATGGTGAAACAGATCTGGGACTGAAACAAAAGCCCTGTGAGTAAAGGGTTTGCCTGAGGCGGTACCGGCTTGGGTGGAGTGTGGAGACTAGAAAAAGCATGAGCAGAGCCAGGAAATTCCCTGGGTGGAGATGAGCAAGAGGACCACTTTACTGAGCCTAAGACTCACCTTGTGCTAAGGGGATCATCAGCCTATAGACAAAAAAAGCAGGAGGGTAGAGCTGACAGCTAACCGTGCTGTGAATACAAACTGGCAGGAGTAAAGATAGGGCCTGAGGCACAGGTTTTGGGAACTCAGATCAGCTCCTCTTCTACAGAGGAATTTAGAAGGGACAGAAACAAACTCCCACAAAGTTGTTCTGTTGTGTCAATAACATCAATCAGGGGTGGGGCTGGAACTGAGTGAACACCCCTAAGCCTCCATCAAGCACCCGAAGTTGTCAGGCATCAACACCCCCTGCTGGATAGAAGCAGAGAGCAGCAGCCTGGCTGAGCAGATACAGATTTCCTAGTGATTTAGGCAGGTAAAAATCTCTGGAGTATCTGCTAACTGAAGACAGCTGGGTCACAGACTTGTAGAGCTATCAGTGACTTGGTGTGACAAAGGTGCAAGGTGGTTAAGGAGGCATCAACCTTCCCAGAATAATCTACTTGCTGGGTGGGTCCTCCTGATTTCACAGAGCACTGAAGCAAGTCATATTCTAATTGGCACCAGACCCCTGTGATCCAGTTGCCAGAGACATTTGAAATTCTCCCACCTGAGATGGGTGCTAACTGAGACAATTGATTTGGACCATTTTAAGTGAGCTAACCGCCTGAGGAATATTCCAGTGGTGCCCTGTGTGTGTGGTTGCAGGAAGGTTTGATTCTCCTTTTCCAATTATTGCCTGTGGTGGGAGGGGTGACTTAATTGCTGGTATTTCTCTAAAGATGAGACCTCAACCCAAAGTAACCATTTCACTAGGATCAAAAAGAGACCAGCTGAAAATGTGACAGAAGCAGTTAGCCCCACCATACAAAATATGTCCCCAATTTCTCAGGCCGTAGCACTGTACAGGTCCTCAACAAAGCTACAGGGGAAAAGTCAAATGGTATAAAGTAATCATGGGGATGATGGGAAGATAGCGTACTGAAGCCAGCTTTCCACAGAGGCTCCCGTTCTGAAGGAGAGTTAGGGGATGAACATTTAGCAAGTAACCTGATGGATTCCAGCAACACCAAGCGAGAAAGTTGAAGAACGCACATCAACCCCGCTGAGGAGAGCTGCGATCACAAGGAAGCAAACAAAAGGTACAAAACCCATCACCAAACGGACGGGAGTCCCCCCTCCCCCACCTGATCGGCTTAAGGGCCCCACAAACAAAAGGGCAGAAATCAAAGGCCATCTCACTACACTTCACGGGAGAGACCTACTACAAACTGGACCTACCTCCCTTACTAGGATGCCTAGGCATTATCCTGCCAGGCATAAAACTGTATAAATCTGTAAATATCCTTTGCCAGCAACTCTGAGCACCCAGCACTTCCCTCCACTCTCTCTGAGGTCTGAAAGCCTGTTCCCCAGGAGTTCAGATTCTTGGGTGACTCCTAAAGGGGAGAAGACAGTTCCCAAGCTGCGGCTGGTCAGCGCTGATTCTGGGGCATGGGAGAGAGGTTAGGACAGTCAGCAGAGGGAGACCCTCACCAGGGTGGCACTTCCCCAAGGCAAGGTGCAGCAGCCCTCCTTGGGCAACAATATAACCAGGCATATAGCTGAGTCGAACTCGCTACCAGCTCCTCTGAGTGCCTGGCGCTCCCCCCGCCCTCACTCTGTGGACCGGAGACCTGAACACCTGCCAGGTGGCCAGGGAGGGAACTGGGGATAGCCAAGTCTGTTCACTGCCCTGCGGTTCTGGGCTCCAGCAGCTCCCTGCCACCCCGCCCAAATTGCGAAGCCTGAAGGCTTGAGCTGCGGCGGTATAACCAGGCGAGAGACAGGAAAAAACTGAATTTGCTCACTGCCAACTGGGCTTTGGCTCCGGGCTCCCGGCGCTCACCACGCCCTCACTCTGTGGTCCAGAGACCTGAACGCCTGCGCGGTTCTGGGCTCCAGCCGCTCCCTCCACCCCGCCCCCACGCTGAAACCTGAAGGCTTGAGCTGCAGCAGTACAACCGGGTGAGAGAACAGGAGAAACTGAATCTGCTCGCTGTCGACCGGGCTCCCTACAGTTCGGAGCCCCTGCTGGCTCTGAGCTCCAGGCGCTTCCCCGCTCTCACTCTGTGGTCTGGAGACCTGAATACCTGCTGTGTGGCTGGGCAGGGAACTGGGGGTAGCTGAGTCTGTTCGCTGCCCGGTGGTTCTGGGATCCAGCAGCTCCCTCCACTCCACCCCCATGCTGAAGCCTGAAGGCTTGAGCTGTGGCGGAACAACCAGGCGAGAGTCTGGGAGGAACTAAGTTTGCTCGTTGCTGACTGGGCTCCCTGCTTCACAAAGCCCCTGCTGGCTCTGGGCTCCTGGAGCTCTCCCTGCCCTTGCTCTGTGCTCTGGAGACCTGAGTGTCTGCCGTGTGGCCGGGCAGGGAACTAGGTGGAGCTGAGTCTGTACACTGCTCAGCGGTCATGGGCTCCACCCGCTCCCCGACCCCCTTCACTCTGAAGCCTGGAGGATTGGGCTGCGGCGGTGCAGTGGAGCCAAAGATTGGGAGAAAAGGAGTGAGCATGCTGCTGGTGGCTCTGAGTTCCCAGTACCCCACCCCACCCACACTCTGGGATCTGGAGGCCTGTCCCCCCGGGAGTCCAGATTCTTGAGGGATTTGTCGGGGCGTGGACAGTGCCTGAACTGCGGCTTCTCGGTCCTGACTCTGGGACACAGGAGTGAGGCTGGGGGAGACCCACATCAGAGCGGCAGTTACCTGAGGTGGCTGAAGCCATACCCCCTGCCTCCCTGGGCAACATGAGGAGGCCACACCTGAGAATAGGATTTGCCTGAGGTGACTCACAGACCCCAGAACATCCAGGGTAGGGCCGACTCAGACAACTGAGACTTCAACCCAGAGTAAGTGCTTCACTGAGGTCAAACAGAAGCCAGCTGACAAGAAGTCAGAGCCACTCAGCCCCACCACATCAGACAGGGCCCCAGTCTCTCAGGATACAACAGTGAACGGGCCTTCAAAAAAACCCTAGGGGAAAAATCAAAGGGAATAAAACAAGCATGGGGCGGAATCAGCGGAAAAACTCCGGTAACATGAATGACCAGAATAGATCAACCACCTCAAGGAAACAAATGGTGGATGTAATTGAAGATCCCATACATAAACAACTGGCAGACATGTCAGAAATCGAATTCAGAATTTGGATTGCATACAAGATTGATAAAATGGAATTAGGAATCCGAGGAGAAATTCAAAAGTTGTCTCAAGAATTTAACGAATTTAAAGACAAAACCAACAAAGACTTAGACACACTGAAACAAGAACTTGCAGCCCTTAAAGATATGAAAAATACAGTAGAATCTATCAGCAACAGAATGGACGAAGCAGAAGAAAGGATTTCTGACATCGAATATAAATTCTTCGAACGCTCCCAAACTCTCAAAGAGGAAGAGAAATGGAGAGCAAAAACGGATCTTTCTCTTAGAGAGCTCTGGGATAATTCGAAGAAGGCAAACATACAAATAACAGGAGTTCCAGAAAACGATGAAGTGGCATCGAGGGGCACAGAGGCCCTTCTGCATGAAATTATGAAAGAGAATTTTCCAGACATGCCTAGAGATTATGAAATTCAGATAGCAGACATTTTCAGAATTCCAGCACAATTCAACCCCAATAAGTCATCCCCCAGACATATCATAATTAGCTTCACGAAAGTCAACACGAAGGAGAAAATTTTCAAGGTTATCAGGCGAAAGAAAGCCATTACCTACTAAGGTAAGAACATTAGAATGATGCCAGATCTCTCTGCTGAAACTTTTCAAGCCAGAAGAGGGTGGTCACGGACTTTTAATCGCCTAAAGCAAAATAACTTTCAACCCTGGATCTTGTACCCAGCTAAACTGAGTTTCATCTATGATGGAGAAATTAAATACTTTAACGACATTCATATGTTGAAGAAATTTGTCACAACCAATCCAGCTCTTCAGGATACTCTCATACCTATCCTCCATAATGATCAACCCAATCCTCCACTACAAACGTAAACTCACTCAGAAACTCCAGATCAACTCCAACTTCTACAATGGCAAAAAGATTAAATTCCTCCTCCGGACTTTGAAAAACTCAATACCCAAAATTTCACCAAATTTATCAATAATCTCCATTAATGTGAATGGCTTAAACTGTCCTCTAAAGAAACATAGATTAGCTGACTGGATACAAAAACTCAGACCAGATGTCTGTTGCTTACAAGAGTCACATCTTAACTTAAAAGACAAATACAGACTCAGGGTCAAAGGATGGTCACCCATAATTCAGGCAAATGGTAACCAAAAAAAACCAGGTGTTGCAATTTTATTTGCGGACTCAATAGGCTTTAAACCAACAAAAGTAAGGAAGGACAAGAATGGTCACTTCATATTTGTTAAGGATAATACTCAATATGATGAGATTTCAATTATTAATATCTATGCACCCAATAAGAATGCACCTCAATTCATAAGAGAAACTCTAACAGACATGAGCAACTTGATTTCTTCCAGCTCCATAATAGTCGGAGATTTTAACACTCCTTTGGCAGTGATGGATCGATCCTCCAACAAAAAGATGAGTAAAGAAATTTTAGATTTAAGTCTAACCATCCAGCATTTAGATCTCGTAGAAATCTACAGAACATTTCACCCTACCAACACTGAATACACATACTTCTCATCAGCCCACGGAACTTACTCCAAAATTGATCACATCTTAGGTCACAAATCTAACCTCAGTAAATAAAAGGAATAGAAGTTATTCCATGCATCTTCTCGGACCATCATAGAATGAAACTTGAGCTGAGGAACAACAGAAATCTACATACTCATACAAAAACATGGAAGTTAAATAACCTCATGCTGAATGATAGCTGGGTCAGAGATGAGATCAAGAAGGAAATTGCCAAATTTTTGGAACTAAACGACAATGAAGACACGAACTATCAGAACCTCTGGGACACCACAAAGGCAGTTCTAAGAGGGAAATTTATAGTGCTGCAAGCCTTCCTCAGGAGAACGGAAAGAGAAGAAGTTAGCAACTTAATCGGACATCTCAAGCAACTGGAAAAGGAAGAACACTCCAACCCCAAACTCAGTAGAAGAAAAGAAATAACCAAAATCAGAGCAGAACTAAATGAAATTTAAAACAAAAGAACAAAACAACAGATCAATAAATCAAAAAGGTAGTTTTTTGAAAATGTCAACAAAATAGATAAACCGTTGGCCAACCTAATCAGGAAAAAAAGAGTAAAATCTCTAATCTCATCAATCAGAAATGACAAAAATGAAATAACAACAGACTCCTCAGAAATCCAAAAAATCCTTAATGAATATTACAAGAAACTTTACTCTCAGAAATATGAAATCCTGAAGGAAATGGACAGATACTTGGAAGCCCATCACCTCCTAAGACTTAACCAGAATCAAGTGGAAATGTTAAACAGGCCCATTTCAAGTTCGGAAATAACATCAAACACACAAAGCCTCCCCCCAAAAAAAGCCCGGGACCAGATGGTTTTATATCAGAATTCTACCAAACCTTTAAAGAGGAAGTAATACCTATATTACTCAAACTCTTCCAAAATGTAGAAAAAGAAGGAAGACTCACCAACAGGTTCTATGAAGCAAAACTCACCCTGATCCCCAAACCAGGAAAAGACCCAACAACAAAAAAAGAAAATTATAGACCAATATCACTAATGAATATAGACGCAAAAATATTCAACAAGATCCTAACAAACAGAATCCAGCAACATATCAAACAAATCATACATCATGATCAAGTTGGCTTTATCCCAGGGTCTCAAGTTTGGTTCAATATACGTAAATATATAAATGTAATTCAGCACATAAACAAAGTAAAAAACAAAGACCATATGATCCTCTCAATCGATGCATAAAAAGCTTTTCATAACATCCAACATCCCTTCATGATCAGAACACTTAAGAAAATTGGTAAAGAAGGGACATTTCTTAAACTGATAGATGCCATATACAGCAAACCGACAGCCAATATCTTATAGAATGGAGTTAAACTGGAAACATTTCCACTTAGATCTGGAACCAGACAAGGCTGCCCATTGTCTCCATTGCTTTTTAACATTGTAATGGAAGTTTTAGCCATCGCAATTAGGGAAGGAAGGCGATCAAGGGCATCTACATAGGGTCAGAAGAGATCAAACTTTCGCTCTTCGCAGACGATATGATTTTATATCTGGAAAACACCAGGGACTCTACTACAAAACTCTTAGAAGTGAACAAGGAATACAGCAATGTCTCAGGTTACAAATCAACATTTGTAAATCAGTAGCCTTTATATATACCAACAATAGTCAAGTTGAAAAAACAATTAAAGACTCTATCCCATTCACAGTAATGCCAAAGAAGATGAAATATTTGGGTGTTTATCTAACAAAGGATGTGAAAGATCTATATAAAGCGAACTATGAAACTCTAAGAAAAGAGAAAGCCGAGAATTTTAATAAGTGGAAAAACATACCATGCTCATTGCTGGGAAGAATCAACATTGTTAAAATATACATACTACCCAAAGCAATATATACCTTCAATGCCATCCCTATTAAAGTTCCACTGTCATACTTTAAATATCTTGAAAAAGCAATCCTTCTTTTTATATGGAATCAGAAAAAACCTCAGATAGCCAGGACATTACTCAAAAATAAAAACAAAGCAGGAGGAATTACGCTACCAGACCTCAGACAATACTACAAATCGATAGTGATCAAAACAGCATGGTATTGGCACAAAAACAGAGAAGTAGATGTCTGGAACAGAATAGAGAACCAAGAGATGAACACAGCTACTTACCGTTATTTAATCTTTGACAAGCCAATTAAAAACATCCAGTGGGGAAAAGATTCCCTATTTAACAAATGGTGCTGTGTGAACTGGCTGGCAACCTGTAGAAGACTGAAAGTGGATCCACACCTTTCACCACTAACCAAGATAGACTCTTACTTGATTAAAGACCTAAACTTAATACGTGAAACTATAAAAATACCAGAAGAGAGTGCAGGGAAAACCCTTGAAGAAATTGGGTTTGGTGATTTTTTTATGAGAAGGGCCCCCCGGGCGATTGAAGCAGTTTCAAAAATACACTTTTGGGACTTGATCAAACTAAAAAGTTTCTGCACAGTCAAGAACACAGTAAGTAAAATAAGCAAACAGCCCACAGAATGGTAGAAGATATTTGCTGGTTATGTCTCTGACAAAGGTTTAATAACCAGAATCCACAGAGAACTCGAAAGCATTAGCAAGAAAAAAAAAAGGGATAACATCACAGGCTGGGCAAGAGAATTGAAAAGAAACTTCTCCAAAGAAGACAGGCGAGCAGCCTTCAGACATAAGAAAAAATGCTCATCATCTTTAATCATCAGAGAAATGCAAATCAAAACTACTTTGAGATATCATCTAACTCCAGTGAGACTAGCCTATATCACAAAATCTCAAGACCAGAGATGTTGGCGTGGATGTGGAGAAATGGGAACACTTTTGCACTGCTGGTGGGAATGCAAACTAATACATTCCTTTTCGAAAGGGATAGAGAACACTTAGAGATCTAAAAATAGATCTGCCATTCAATCCTGTATTTCCTCTGCTGGGCATATACCCAGAAGACCAAAAACCACACCATAATAAAGATATTTGTACCAGAATCTTTATTGCAGCCCTATTCATAATTGCTAAGTCATGGAAAAAACCCAAGTGCCCAACGATCCATGAATGGATTAACAAATTGTCGTATATGTACACCATGGAATACTATGCAGCCTTGAAGAAAGATGGAGACCACACCTCCTCATGTTTACATGGATGGAGCTGGAACGTATTCTTCTCAGAAAAGTGTCTCAAGAATGGAGGAAAAAATATCCAATGTATTCACCCCTACTATGAAACTAACTTAGGACCTTCACATGAAGCTATAACCAAGTTTCAACCTAAGAATAGGGGGATAGGGGAAAGTGTGGGGAGGGAGGGGTGCTGTGGGTAGAGGGAGGGGGATTGAAGGGATCACACATGTGGTGCATCTTACAAGGTTACATGTGAGCTTTGGCAAATGTGGAATGTAAATGTCTTGACAAAGTAACTAGGATAATGCCAGGAAGGCTATGTCAACTACTGCGATGAAAATGTGTCAAATATTCTATGAAACAAGTTTATGGTGCCCCATGATCATATTGATGTACACAGCTATGATTTAATAAAAAAAAAATAAAGTAATAATGGGGGTAGATTCAGTGGAAAAACTAAGGTAACATGAATAACAAGAATAGATCAAACCCCCGAAGGAAAGTTATGTCAGATGTAACTGAAGATTCCATTCATAAACAGCTGGCCATGATGTCAGAAATCGAATTCAGAATTTGAATTACAAACAAGATTAATACAATGGAGGAAAATTTGGAAATAGAAATTCGAAGAGCAATACTAAAGTCAGAATTAGAAATTCGAGGAGAAATTCAAGTTCTCTCAAGAGTTTAATGAATTTAAAGACAAAACCACCAAAAATTTTGATGCACTTATCCAAGAATTTGCAGCCTTCAAAATGTGAAAAATACAGTAGAATCCCTAAGTAACAGAGTGGAACAGGCAGAAGAAAGGATTTCTGACATTGAAGACAAAGCATTTGAACGCATTCCTCTCTTCCTATAGAGGAAGAGAAATGGAGAGCAATAACGGATGATTCTCTCAGAGAGCTCTGGGATAATTTGAAGAAGGTTAAAATACACCTCATTGGAATCCCCGAAAGTGATGAAGTGGCCTCGGAAGGCACAGAGGCTCTTCTCCATGAAATTAAGAAAGATGATTTTTCAGACATAGCAAGAAATTCTGAAATTCAGACATCAGACAGTTTCAGGACCCCAGCATGACTCAATCTGAATAAAACATTTCCCAGGCACATTATAATTAACTTCACTAGTGCTAATATGAAGGAGAATATTCTAAAAGCAGCCAGACGGAAGAAATCCATTACCTACAAAGGGAAGAATATTAGAATGACTTCAGATCTCTCTGCTGAAACCTTTCAAGCCAGAACAGGGTGGTCATCGAATTTCAATCTCCTAAAACAAAATAACTTTCAACCCCATTTCACTTATCCAGCCAAAGTGAGTTTCATTTATGATGGAGAAATTAAATACTTTAATGACATTCATATGTTGAAGAAATTTACCATACCAAAAAAGCTCTTCATAATATTCTCAGACCTATCCTTCATAATGACCAGCACAATCATCTACCACAAAAGTAAACTCACTCAGAAACTTTTGCTCAAACTCCAACTTCCACAATGGTGAAAGAATTAAAAATGTCCATTGGACTTTTGAAAAACTTGATACCCAAAATTTTACCAGACTAATAAATATCCTCCATTAATGTGAACAGTTTAAACTGTCCTCTAAAGAGGCCCAGGTTAGCTGACTGGATACAAAAATTCAGGCCAGATATTTGCTGCATAGAAGAGTCACATCTTACCTTAAAAGATAAATATAGACTCAGGGTGAAAAAATGGTCATCCATATTTCAGGCAAATGCTAATTAGAAAAAAGCAGGCATTGCAATTCTATTTGCAGACAGAATAGTCTTTAAATCAACAAAAGTAAAGAAAGATAAGAATAGAAACTTCATATTTGTTAAGGGTAATTAATACTCAATATGATGAGATTTCAATTATGAATATTTATGCACCCAACCAGAATGCACTTCAATTTAAAAGAGAAAATCTAACAGACATGAGCAACTTGATTTCCTTCAGTCCATAATAGTCAGAGATTTCAACACTCCTTTGCCAGTGTTGGATAGATCCTCCTATAGGAAGCTGAGCAAAGAAATTTTAGATTTAAACCTAACCATCCAACATTTGGATTTAGCAGACATCTACAGAACATTTCATCCCAACAAAACTGAATATACATACTTCTCATCAGCCCACAGAACATCCTCAAAATCGATCACATCTTAAGTCACAAGTCTAAACTCAGTAAATTTAAAGGAATAGAAATCATTCCCTGCATCTTCTTGGACCACCATTGAATAAAAGTTGAACTCAGTAAGAACAGGAATCTGCACACTCATATGAGAACATGGAATTTAAATAACCTTATGCTGAATGATAGCTGGGTCAGAGATGAGATCAAGAAGAAAATCACAAAATTTTTGGAACAAAACGACAATGAAGACACCAATTATCAGAACCTCTGGGGAACCGCAAAGGGAGTTCTAAGACTGAAACTTATAGCACTGCAAGTCTTCCTCAAGAGAACAGAAAGAGAGGAAATGAACAACTTAATGGGACATTTCAAGAAACTGGAAAAGGAAGAACATCCAACACAAAACCCAGTAGAAGAAAAGAAATAACCAAAATTAGAGCAAATTAAATAAAATTAAAAACCAAAGGTTTATACAACAGATCAATAAATCAAAAAGTTGTTTTTTTAAAACGTCAATAAAATGGATAAACCTTTAGCTAACTTAACCAGGAAAAAAAATAGTAAAATCTCTATTTCATCCATCAGAAATGACAAAGACAAAATAACAACAGTCTCCTCAGAAATTAAAACAAATCGTTAATAAATATTACTAGAAACTTTATTCTCAAAAATATGAAAATCTGAAAGAAATTGACTAATACTTGGAAGCATGTCACCTTCCAAGACTTAGCTAGAATTAAGTGGAAATTTTGAAAATGCCAATATCAAGTTCTGAAATGGCATCAACCATATGAGATCTCCCTAAAAAGAAAAGCCCAGGAGCAGATAGCTTCACAACAGAATTCTATCAAACCTTTAAAGAGAAACTAGTACCTTTATTACTCAAACTGTTCCAAAATACAGAAAAAGAAGGAAGACTACCCAACACATTCTATGAAGCAAACATCACCCTGATCCCCACACCAGAAAAAGAGCCAACAAGAAAGAAAATTATAGACCAATATCATTAATGACTATAGATGCAAAAATATTAAACAAGATTCTAACATACAGAATTCAGCAACATATCAAAGAAATTATACACCATGACCAAGTCGGTTTTCTCCCATGGTCTCATGGCTGGTTCAATATACGTAAATCTATAATTCATCACATAAACCAATTAAAAAACAAAGACCATATGATTCTCTCAATTGATGCAGAAAAAGCTTTTGATAATATCCAGCATTGCTTCATGATCAGAACACTTAAGAAAATTAGTATAAAAGGGACATTTCTTAAACTGATAGAGGCCATCTACAACAAACACACAGCCAATATTGTATTGAATGGAGTTAAAATGATATTATTTCCACTCAGATCAGGAACCAGACAAGGCTGCCCATTGTTTCCCCTGGTCTTTAACATTGTAATGGAAGTCTTAGCCATCACAATTAGGGAAGAAAAGGCGATCAAGGGTATTCAAATTGGGTCAGAAGAGATCAAACATTCACTCTTAGTAGATGATATGATTGTATATCTGGAAAACACAAGGGATTCTACTACAAAACTATTAGAAATAACGTAGGAATACAGTAGCATCTCAGGTTACAAAATCAACATCCATAAATCGGTAGCCTTTATATACACCAACAATAATAAAGCTCAACAAACAGTTAAGAACTCTATTCTGTTTGTGGAAGTGCCAAAGAAGATGAAATATTTGGGAGTTTATCTAACAAAAGACGTGAAACATTTCTATAAAGAGAATTATGAAACTCTAAGAAAAGAAATAGCTGAAAACGTTAACAAATGGAAAAACATACCATGCTCATAGCTGGGAAGAATCAGCATTGTTAAAATGTCCATACTACCCAAAGCAATGTACAATTTTAATGCAATCCTTATTAAAGCTCCACTGTCATACTTTAGACATCTTGAAAAAATAATACTTTGTTCTTTATGGAATCAGAAAAAACCTCGAGTAGCCAAGACATTACTCAGACATAAAAACAAAGCAGGAGGAATCACGCTACCAGACCTCAGACTATACTATAAATCGATAGTGATCAAAAAAGCATGGTACTCGCACAAAAACATAGAAGTAGATGTCTGAAATAGAATAGAGAACCAAAAGATCAATCCAGCTATTTACCATTTCACAAGCTAATTGAAAACATTCAATGGGGTAAAGATTCCCTATTTAACAAATGATGCTGTGTAAACTGGCTGGCAATCTGTAGAAGACTGAAACTGGACCCACCCCTTTCACCATTAACTAAGACAGACTCTCACTGGATTAAAGATTTAAACTTAAGACATGAAACCATAAAAATACCAGAAGACAGTGCAGAGAAAACCCTTGAAGAAATCAGCCTGGGTGAATATTTTTTGAGGAAGATCCCCCCGGGCAATTGAAGCAGCTTAAAAAATACACTACTGTGACCTGATCAAATTAAAAAGTTTCTGCACAGCCAAGAACACAGTAAGTAAAGCAAGAAGACATCCCTCAGAATGGGAGAAGATATTTTCAGGTTATGTCTCCAACAAAGGTTTAATAACAAGAATCCACAGAGAACTCAAACCTATAAGCAAGAAAAGAACAAGTGATCCCATTGCAGGCTGGGCAAGGGATTTGAAGAGAAACTTCTCTGAAGAAGACAGTCTCATGGCCTACAGACATATAAAAAAATGCTCATCATCTTTGATTATCAGAGAAATACCAATCAAAACTGACTTCAGATACTATCTAACTCCAGTAAGATTAGCCCAAATCACAAAATTCCAAGACCAGAGATGTTGGCGTGGATGTGGAGAAAAGGGAAAACTTCTAAACTGCTGATGGGAATGCAAATTAATACATTTTTTTGGAAAGATGTTTGGAGAACACTTAGAGATCTAAAAATAGATCTGCCATTCAATCCTATAATTCCTCTACTAGTTATATACTTATAAAACCAGAAATCACATTAAACAAAGATATTTGTACCAGAATGTTTATTGCAGCCCAATTCATAATTGCTAGGTCACGGAAAAAGCCCAAGTGCCCATCAATCCACAAATGGATTAATAAAATGTGGTATATTTACACCATGGAATATTATGCAGTCTTCAATAAATATGGAGACTTTACCTCGTTCATGTTTGCATGAATGGAGCTGGAACACGTTCTTCTTAGTAAAGTATCTCAAAAATGGAAGAAAAGGTATCCAATGTGCTCAGCCCTACTATGAAACTAATTTATATGAAACTAATTTCATATGAAAGCTGTAACCCAGTTATAACCTAAGAATCTCACACAGCTCACAGCAACCTCCAACTCCTGGGCTTAAGCGATTCTCTTGCCTCAGCCTCCCGAGTAGCTGGGACTACAGGCGCCTGCTACAACGCCCGGCTATTTTTTGGTTGCAGTTCGGCCGGGGCCGGGTTTGAACCCGCCACCCTCGGTATATGGGGCTGGCACCTTACCGACTGAGCCACAGGCGCCGCCCTAGAATATAACTGTCTTAACCCAATAATTAAGAAAATGCCAGGAAGTCTATGTTAACCAGTGTGATGAAAATGTGTCAAACTGTTTATAAAACCAGTGTATAGTGCCACATGATCACATCAATGTACACAACTATGATTTAATATTAATAGAAAACGTAAATAAATAAATAAAAACAAAGACAAAATCACCAAAGATTTTGCCACTTGGAGACAAGAATTTGCAGCCCTCAAAGATCTGAAAAAATACAGTAGAATCCCTCAGTAACAGAATGGATCAAGCAGAAGAAAGTGTTTCTGATATTGAAAATGAAGCTTTTGAATGCTCCCAAACTCTCAAAGAGGAAGAGAAATGAAGAGAAAAAATGGACCATTCTCTCTCAGAGCTCTGGCATAATTTGAAGAAAACTAATATTCAACTCATAGTTATCCCTGAATGCCACAATGTGGCTTGGAAAGGCACAGAGGCTCTTCTTCCTGAAATTATGAAATAGAACTTTCCAGACATGCTAAGGGATTCTGAAATTCAGATAGCAGACAGCTTAAGAAAACCAGCACAACTGAACCCAAATCAGACATCTCCCAGTCACATAATTAACTTCACGAAAGTTAATATGAAGGAGAAAATACTGAAAGCAGCCAGATGTAAGAAAACCATAACCTACAAATGGAAGAATGTTAGAATGACTACAGATCTCTATGCTGAAACCTTTCAAGCTAGAAGAGGGAGGTCATCGATTTTAAATCTCCTGAAACAAAATAACATTCAACCAAGGATTGTGTATCCAGCTTAACTGAGTTTCACTTTTGATAGAGAAATTAAATACTTTAATGAAATTGACATTTTGAAGAAATTTTCCATAACGATACCAGCTCTCCAGGACATTATCAGACCTATCCTCCATAATGACCAGCACGGTCATCCACCACAAAAGTAAATTCATTCAGAAACTTTTTTTTCTTTCTTTTTTTTAATTTTTTTTATTTTTATTAAATCATAGCTGTGTACATTAATATGATCATGGGGCACCATACACTTGGTTCATAGATCATTTGACACATTTTCATCACACTAGTTAACATAGCTTTCATAGCATTTTCTTAGTTATTTTGCTGAGACCTTTACATTCCACATTTACTAGGATTCACATATACCCCTGTAAGATGCACTGCAGGTATAATCCCATTAATCCCCCTCCCTCCACCTCCCTCCCCCCTCCCTCCCCTCCCTTTCAACCCGTCTCCAACTTCCAAAATGCTGAAAGGATTAAACATGTCCACTGGACTTTCGAAATGCTCAGTATCCAAAATTCTACCAGGCCTATCAATATTCTCAATGAATGTGAATACTTTAAATTGTTCTCTAAAGAGACACAGGTTGGCTGACTGGATACAAAAACTCAGGCAGGATATTGCTGCATACAAGAAGCTCACCTTACCTTAAAAGAGAAATATAGACTCAGGGTTAAGAGATAGTCATCTATATTTCAGGCAAATGGAAATCAGAAAAAAAAACAGGTGTTGCAATTCTATTTGCAGATACAATAGGCTTTAAACCAACACAAGTAAGGAAAGATAAGGATGGTCACCTCGTATTTGTTAACAGTAATACTCAAATGATGAGATTTCAATTATTAATATTTATTCACCCAACCCAAATGCACTTCAATTTATAAGAAAAACTCTAACAGACATGAGCAACTTGCTTTCCTTCACCACCATAATAGTCAGAGATTCTAACACTCCTTTGGCAGTGTTGGATAGATCCTCCAACAAAAAGCTAAGCAAAGAAATTTTAGATTTAAACTTAACTATTCAACATTTGGATTTAACAGACATCTACAAAACATTTTTTCCCAACAAAACTGAACACACATTCTTCTCATCAGCCCACATAATATACTCCTAAATCAATCACATCTTAGGTCACAAGTCTAACCTCAGTAATTTTAAGGAATAGAAATTATTCCTTGCATTTTCTCAGACCACCATGAAATAAAAGTTGAACTCAGTAACAACCCGAATATACATACTCATACAAAAATACGGAAGCTAAACAATCTCATGCTGAATGATAGCTGGGTCATAGACTAGACTATGAAAAAAATTACCAAATTTTTGGAACAAAATGACAATGAAGACATGAATTATCAGAACCTCTGGGTTACCACAAAGGCAATCCTAAGAGGGAAATTTATAGCATTGCAAGCCTTTCTCAAGAGAATGGAAAGAGAGGAAATTAGAAATGATGGAAGTGAAATAACAGACACCTTAGAAATTCAGAAAATCCTTAATGAATATTACAAAAACTCTGTTCTCAGAAATATGAAAATCTGAAGGAAACAGACCAATACCTGGAAGCACGCCACCTTCCTATATTTAGCCAGAAAGATTAAGAAATGTTGAACAGACCTATATCAAGCATTGGTATAGCTTCAACTATACAAAATCTCCCAAAAAAGAAAAGTCCTTAACCAGATGGCTTTACATCAGAATTCTACCAAACTTTTTAAGAGGAAGTAATCCCTATATTACTTAACTAACTCCAAAACATTAAAAAAAGTACTTCCCAACACTTTATATGAAGCAAATATCACCCTGATCCCCAAACCATAAAAAGACCCAACAAGAAAAGAAAATTATAGACCAATATCTTTAATGAATATAGATGCGAAAATATTCATTTACATCCTAGCAAACAGAATCAAGCAACACATTAATTATACAACATGACCAAATGGGTTTTATCCCAGGGTCCTAAGTCTGGTTCAATATATGTCAATCTATAAATATAATACATCACATAAACAAAAGAAAAATCAAAGATCTTGATGAAGTCCAGCATCCTTTCATGATCTGAACACTTATAAAATAGGTATAGAAGGGACATTTCTTAAACTGATAGAGGCCATATACAGCAAACCCACAGCCAATATTATTTTGAATGGAGTAAAACTGACAACATTTCCACTCAGATCAGGAACCAGGGAAGGTTGACCATTGCCTCCACTGCTACTTAACATTGTAATGGAAGCCTTCACCATCACAATCAGGCAACACAAGGCGATCAAGGGTTTCCAAATAGGGGAAGAGAAGATTAACTTTTCACTCTTTGCAGATTATATGATCTTATACCTGAAAAACCATAGGTACTCAACTATGAAACTCTTAGAAATGATCAAGGAATACAGCAGTGTCTCAGGAAACAAAATCAATACTCACAAATAAGTAGCCTTTATATATATTAGTAATAGTCAAGCTGAAAAAAAAAAAGTCAAGGATGCTACTCCTTTTACAGTAGGGCCAAAGATGAAATATTTGGGACTTTATCTAAAAAAATGATGTGAAAGATCTCTGCAAAGAGAACTAGAATACTCTGAGAAAAGAAATAGCCAAAGATGTTAAACAATGGAAAAACATATGCTCATGACTGAGCATAATCAACATTGTCAAAATGTCCATACTTCCTAAAGTGATGTACAAATTTCATGAAATCCCTATGAAAGACCCACTGTCCTACTTTAAAGATCTTGAAAAATAATACTTAGTTTTATATGGAATCAGTAAAAAACTTCAAATAGCCAAGATATTACTCAGAAATAAAAACAAATGAGGAAAAATCACGCTAACAGACTTCAGACTATACTATAAATTTATAGTGATCAAACCAGCATTTTACTGGCACAAAAGCAGAGAGGTAGATGTATGGAAGAGAATAGAGAACCAAGAGATGAACCCAGCTACTTATCATAATTTGATCTTTGATAAGCCTATCAAAAACATTCAGTCGGTGAAAGACTCACAATTTAACAAATGGTGCTGTGTGTACTTGCTGGTGACCTGTAGAAGACTGAAACTGGACCCCCACCTTTTACCCTTAACAAAAATTGATTCTCAGTGGATAAAAGACTTAAAGACACCAAACTATAAAGATACTTGAAGAGAGTGCAGGGGAAACTTTTGAAGAAATTGACCTGGGAGAATAATTTATGAGGAGGACACCTTGGGCAACTGAAACAACACCAAGAATTCATTACTGGGATCTGATCAAACTAAAAAGCTTCTGCACAGCCAAGATCACAGTAAGTAAAGCAGTATGCAGTCCTCAGAATGGGAGAAGATATTTGCAGGATATGTCTCTGATAAAAGTTTAATAACCAGAATCCACAGAGAACTCAATCTAATTAATAAGAAAAGAACAAATGATCCAATTTCATTTTGGGCAAGAGACTTGAACAGAACCTTCACTCAAGAAGGCAGGTGCATGACCTACAGACACATGAAAAAATGCTCATCATCTTTAGTCATCAGAGAAATGTAAATCAAAACCACTTTGAGATATCATCTAACTCCAGTAAGAGTAGCCCTCATAACAAAATCCCCAAACTACATATGTTGACATTGATATGGAGAAAGGGGAACACTTCTGCACTGTTGGTGGGAATGTAAGCTAATACGTTCCTTTTGGTAAGAATTTTGGAGAACACTCAAGGATCTGAAAGTAGTCATGTCATTTGACCCAGCAATTCCTCTACTAAGGGTATATCCAAAAGCCCCCAAATCACTATGTAACAAAGATTTGTATCAGATTGTTCATTGCAGCTCAATTAATAATTGTCAAGTCATGGAAGAAACACAAGTGCCCATAGACACATGAATGGATTAATAAATTGTGGTATATGTATACCATGGAATACTATGCAGCCTTAAAAGTACGGAGATTTTACTTCCTTTATGTTAACATAGATGTAGCTGGAACATATATTTCTTAGTAAAGTATCTCAAGAATGGAAGAAAAAGTATCTAATGTACTCAGTATTTTTATGAAAAAAATTTATAATCACTCATACTTTCATATGAAAAATAAATCTGAACTATAGCCAAGGATGTAGGAGGGAAAAGGTGGGGGATTTGAGAGTTGGGGGAATGTTTGATAGAGGGAGGGTAAATAGTGTGACCACACCTATGGAGCATATTGCAAGGGTAGAATATAAATGTTTAATATAAGGATTAAGTAAATGAGGGAAAACCCTTTATCAACTAATTTTATCTAAGCATTCCAAATTTTTATAAAATAAGCACATTCTACCCAATATATGCATTAATGTATACATGCTCTATGTGTATATGACTTAAATAAATAAATAAATATATAGATAGATAAATAAATAAATCTATTTGTTGTAGGGTCACATTTAAGTCCATTTTTTTGTTGTTGGATTTTTTCTTGGAGGATCTATCCAATACTGCCAAAGGGGTGTTAAAATCTGTAACTTGTATAGTGCAGGGAGTTATCAAATTGTTCACATCTGTTATGTTTTCCTTTATAAACTGAGGAGCATTCTGATAGGGCACATAAATGTTAATAATTGAAATATCTTCGTGTTCATTTTTTCCCTTGACAAATATGAAGTGCCTGTCCTTATCTTCCCTTACATTTGTTGGTTTAAAGCCTATCGTATCTGCTAATAAAATTGCAACCCTTGTGTTTTTCTGATTTCCATTTTTCTGAATTATAGATATCCATCCTTTCACCCTGAGTCTATTTTGATCCTTAAAGGTAAATTAAGATTATTGTATACAACAGATATCTGGTTTGAGTTTTTGTATGTAGTCAGCCAACTTGTGCCTCTTTAGGGAACAAATTAATCCATTCACATTAATTGAGAGTATTGATAAGGATGGAAGTGTTTTGGTTGTCATGTATTTCTTTTCCTTTCTTTCTTTTTTCTTTTCTTTTCTTTTTTTGAGACAAGTCTTGCTCTGTCACCCAGGCTAGAGTGTAGTAGTATCATCTTAGCTCACTGCAACCTCAAACTCCTGGGCTCAAGGGATCCTCCCACTTCAGCCTCCCAAGTAGCAGGGACTCCAGGTTCACATGGCCTTGCCAGCTAATTTTTTTAATTTTTTCATAGAGCAAGGGTTTTGCTAGGCTTGTCTCATTCTTTCTTTCTTTTTTTTTTCTTGTTAGCGACAGAGTGTCACTTCATGGCCCTCGGTAGAGTGCCGTGGCATCACACTGCTCACAGCAACCTCCAACTCCTGGGCTTAGGCGATTCTCTTGCCTCAGCCTCCCGAATAGCTGGGACAACAGGCACCCACCACCCTCAGTATATGGGGCTGGCCCCCTACCCACTGAGCCACATGCACCATCCTGGTTGTCATGTATTTTAAGTGATTCTTTCAACCCTTTCACCATTGTGGATATTAGGTTTCATTAAAAGCTTTCCAGGTGAGTTTACTTTGGTGGTAGACCATTAAGATGATCATTATGGGGGATGGGTTTGAGAATATCCTTGAAACCTGGTTTAATTATGGCAAATTTCTTCAACGTATATATTCCAGTAAAGTATTTGATTTCTTGATCACAAATGAAACTTAGTTTAGCTTGGTACAGTATACTGAGATGAAAGTTGTTTTGTATTAGGAGATTGAAGGTCTATGACCATCCTATTATGGCTTGAAAAGTTTCGGCTGAGAGATCTACAGTCATTCTAATATTCTTCCCCTTGCAAGTTATACTTTTCTTATGTCTGGTTGATTGCAGAATTTTCTCCTTCATATTAATTTTATTAGAATGTGTCTAGGAGATGCTTTATTTGGATTGAGTCGTGATAGGGTTCTGAAACTTTCTTCTATCAGAATTTCTGTATATCTTGCCATGCTTGGGAAATTCTCCCAGATTATAACTTGGAGTAGAGAATCTGTGCCTTTAGGACCATCCTCTTCTTCAGGATTCCTGTAAGGCAGGGGTCCTCAACTTATTAAATAGGGGTCCAGTACACTGTCCCTCAGACCATTGCAGGGCCAGACTATAGTTTAAAAAAAACTATGAACAAATTTCTATGGACACTGCACATATCTTATTTTGAAGTAAAAAAAACAAAATGGGAACAAATACAAGCACACTGCCTCATGTGGCCTGAGGGCCACAGTTTGAGGACCCCTGCTATAAGGCAAATGTTTGCTCTTTTGCACTTTTTGGCTGGGGCTGAGTTTGAACCTGCCACCTCTGGCATATGAGGCCAGTGCCCTACTCCTTTGAGCCACAAGAGGTGCCCTAATGTTTGCTCTTTTGGAGTGATCCCACAGCTTTCTCGGGGAATGAACCAATTTTGCTCTACACTTCTCTTCTTCACTGGGTGTTTGGGATCACTGAAAAGTTTTGTCTTTCATTTCAGAAATCCTTTCTTCTGCCTTCTCCACTCTATTACTGAGGGATTCTATTGTATTATGAATGAATATAGATGCATTATGAAGCCCTTCAAATATCTTTTTCATTTTGTTAAGGTCTGCAATTTCTTTTTGAATTATGTCCAAATCCTTGGAGATTTTATCTTTGAATTCATTGAGATAAATTTTGAACTACTTCTTGTACTACTCCTTGAATTTCTAATCCGAACATTACTTCCATTCTATTTATCTTATTTGTCATCCATATTCTGAATTCTATTTCTGACATTTCAGCCATTTGTTTATGAATGGTATTTTTTTATTGTATCTCCTTTGTTGTTCCTTGGGAGATTTGATCTACTCTGATTATTCATGTTGCCAGAGTTTTGACACTGGTTCCACCCCATGGTTATTTTTCACGGTTTGGGTAGTGAAGCTGGTAAGGTGAGATTGGATTGAGAGCTCTAGGAGTTGTAGTTCACCAGTCCTTTATTAAGAACTGGGACTGGTGACTGTGATTTTTCCCCTACAGCTTTAAAAAGGTCCCTTTCAGTCATGCACCATGAGACTCTGGGGACCTGATTTGTGTGATAGGGCTAGGTGTCTCTGTCTTGTATTCTTCCAGCCTCTATCCAATCCTAGTGAATAAGTGTCTTTGGGCTGAATCTCAGCTGGGGAGATGTACAAGCAACTAAGACATCCTGCCCCCACCAGCAACAACTGGAAGAGGAGAATCAGTCCCTCCCACTACAAAACCACCAGGGCTCAACCTTGGACTATCCCTAGATGCCAGCCCATGTCAATTGTTCTAAACCAATTGTCCTAGAAAGCACAATCACTATTCAAGGTCTCTGGAAACCACACTACAGGGGTCCACTGGCAGCTCAAGTGTGACTTGCTCCAGTGGTGAGTGGAGTCAGGAAGGCCCGCCCAGCAAAAGTTAGTCCTGGGAGTTGTAACCTCCTTCCCCATCTTGTACCTCAGCCATGCCTAGTCACTGGTAACCCCACTGGTCTGTGGCCCAGTTCCATCCAATGCACAAGTGCACCAGGAATTTGCATCTGTCTGAGTCAAAGGGTAGTCCATGGCCAGCCCACCACACTCTGTCACCTGCAGGCAGGAGGAGCTCAAGCCTCATTTCCTATGGTGCTCATTGGAAACTGGGGTGTGTTCCACCTGAGTCTGTTCCAAGCCTGGGGTTACCATTGCAATGCATGATTATCTCCCTCAGAGACCACGCTTCTTCCCTGGCAACACTCCTCCTCTGAAACCCCTGCAACATGATATCTGGTTCCCTCTGGTGGTCCACAGAATTTGGGAGATGTCTCTCCCAAATTTGACCCTGGCAAGAGTGTGTCATTACTTCAGAGGTGCCTCTGTGGGTTGCTGGTGCTGCTGTGGGTTGGAGGACCTGCCACTGCAGTCAGGGGTAATGCCAGCGGTTTGTCGGTGTTGTAGTGGGTTGAAGGTATGGCCGGTGTGTGGCAGGTCTGGCCACTACAATCGGGGGTGCCAAGGGTCAGAGATGCAAGGCCATTGCATTTGGGGTGTGTGGCTATTATGGGTTGGAGGTGTGACCACCCCCAGTCGGAGATGTTGTGGAGGATGGGAAGAGCCACAGCCACAGTTGCAGGTGTTGCTGCAGGTCCCTGCACTATGCATTTTCGGCACAGGGCCTATCCCTCTTCCCTTGCAACTCCCTGTTTCCACTAGAGTCACAGTTTCAGTGCAGCTGCCATGTGGCCCATGAGATGCCCAGCCCTAGCAAGGAACCGCCACACACTCTGGGTTCATCCAGACTGCCAGGAGAGGGGGCAAGGGTAGACAGGGAGTTCAGGAAGGCAGGGAAATTATTTGTTCAACTTTTATTTCAGGCAAGAGACTGCCCCTGCTGGTAGTGAGATCTCTTTGGAGAAGGAGATCTGGCCTCCAGCCACTGTCTCCCATGGAGTAAAACAAGAGGTCTTCTGTTCATTGCTCGCTTGTTGAGAGTAGACAGTGAGACACTCTCTTGGGGGAGGGGATTGACTGTCGTCGTCTTTGGTATGAGTTTTATACCTGAAATTCGCTTCATTGGAACCGCAGCTTGCCTCAGCAGGGATAACACAAACTTATCAATCTTCTCCCTCAGTTCAGCCTCTGAACCTTCAGCTTTAGTGAGTTCATTATGGCCATTACCCCTCTCTCTGTACATGAGCTTCTGTTGAAAGCTGGCTCTAGTTGGCCATCTTACCTTTTCCCTCCCTGCAAAACTTATATTTTGAATATTTTGTTTCAATGGACCATGAGGTGCCAACATACAATGAACCTGACCCAGAAGTAATTTTCCAAATATTGATGGAAGGGCAAACCAGTATAAAAGTGTTTGAAGCATCTGATGAAGTGCAGGAAGTGAGGATGAGACAGAAAGTGCAGATACTGCAGAAGAAGAGGCATCTGATCATGCAGTTGAAGTCATTTGCTATGGGAAAATGCCCAGGAGTGCTTAGTGGTGTAGCCAGTATTGAGAGTGCTTTCTACACTTATATTTGTAGTAAGAACAAGAAACAGACCAAGACTGACTCTATTTTCAGAAAGAATGATTAACCCACTGGAAAATAGTGAATGTATTGATTTTATGATACTGTATGTATGATTTTACTGTGTTTTGATTATGTATGATTTTATATAATATTCTCTAATAAAATCTGTACAGGAAAGTAAAATACATAAATTTACAGAACAGGAGGTCTAGTTACTGATGTTGACCGCCTCTGTATGTTAACCATCTTGTTAACATCCCTTGGGTGGTCAACTTACAGAAGATCTACATTATTTACTCCCCCCTCCCAGAGAAACAGCTTCTCCCCCACTGCCCTGAGAGCTATTATGACTCCTATGGAGGATCCCTGTTCCCCATACGTATCAGGAATGCCCATGACACAGTGTGGCCAGTGGAATGTGAGCAGAAGGGACATATTGCCGTAGAGGTTTCCTGAGTCATAGTCAGATTCTTCCAAGTGCTTTTTCCTCAGTTATGACACAGAGACCGTGGCTGTGCATTTAGGCTTATGACAGCATGAATAAAACACTTGCAGTTGTGCAGATGGAGCCACAACTGGTGTAGAACCAAACAGAAATATTCCTTACAGTGTTACTATCTAAAACTTTGGGGTGGTTTACTGCCACAAAATAACCTAGTAGAGGCTAACTAACAAAAATTACCTTGGTTGGAGTATTTTGACACCTACTGTTCATTAATTTATCTCTTCTATAACAGTGTTGGTTTTTTTCCTCAATATAAAACCTAGTCAGTAAGTGTGTAGGAGAAGCTAGCATCATGCTCAGTTGGTAGCTGGGCAATGATTTGAACAGAGAAACATTCCCAACTCCATCACTTTAAGAAGAAATAGTTATTTTATCTTATAGGTTCAAGAGATAGTGACTGCTTCAAGAATGGGACTAATATTTAATGAGTACTTAAAAACAAAAAATAGCAATAGCTGAATACAGTATAACAAATTTGGAAAAGACATAAAATGCAAAAAAAATAATAAAATAAAGAAAACACTATTCTCTCATTTAAATAGTAAAGTTAATGCTTAACAATATTTCCTGTCAGTTTTTTATGTTTATACAAAGCTGGAATATTCACATGCATGGTACACACACATTTAGTTAAATGTTTTTACAGCTTTATAATTTTTAGATATATTTTTTACTAATATATAAATTATTATTTATAAAGAGTTTTCTTAAAAATCTACTAATTTTATAATAAGTTAAGAAAAACATTTTACTGGCCAGGTATGGAGGCTCATGCCTGTAATCTAGGAGTTCAAGATTAGTCTAATCAGAGCCAGATGTATCTCTATAAAATAGGAAACCTAGCTGAGCATGGTGGCACACACCTGTAGTCGCAGCTACTCAGAAAACTGAGGCAAGAGGATTGTTCAATCCCAAGTGTTTGAGGTTTCTGTGAGCTACACGACAGCACTCTGCTCAGGGTAACACAGTGAGTCTCTGTCTCTAAAAAAAAAAAAAGAAAGAAAAAAGCATTTTATAAGTATAATTTTGAAAAATATATGTACTTTTAAGTTTCCCACAATATTAATTAGCTAGATGAGACTGAAATAGGGCTAGTGTCATGTAATTGGTAATATTCTGTCATTGTCATTATTGTTCAAGATTCATTGTGGAAATTTATTCTATTGAGGCCCTAGGAATGAGAGAAAATAATACTCCACATTCAACATAGAATGTTTTGGATAATACACTCTTCTTTTGGTTTTTTGGAGGTTTTTTTATTTTTTCATTCTGATTCTTTCTTCATTTTATTTTGTTTTCTATCCGTACTTTATTATTTTTTTTATTTTTTATTAAATCATAGCTGTGTACACTGATATGATCATGGGGCATCATACACTCGATTCATAGACCATTTGATACATTTTCATCACAATGGTTAACATAGCCTACCTGACATTATCTCAGTTACTGTGCCAAGACATTTACATTCTACATTTACCAAGTTTCGCAAATACCCCTGTAAGATGCACCACAGGTATAATCCCACCAATCACACTCCCTCTACCCACCACCACACTCCCTCCCCTCTCTTTCCCACTTCCCCCTTTGTTAGATTGTAACTGAGTTATAGCTTTCATATGAAAGCCCCAAATTAGTTTCATAGTAGGGCTGAGTATATTTGGTACATTTTCTTCCATTTTTGAGATACTTTACTAAGAAGAATATGTTTCAGCTCCACCCAGGTAAACATGAAAGAGGTAAAGTCTCCATCTTTCTTTAATGCTGCATAATATTCCATGGTGTACATATACCACAATTTATTAATCCATGCGTGGATCAATGGGCACTTCGGCTTTTTCCATGACTTAGCAATTACGAATTGGGCTGCAATAAACATTCTGGTACAAATACCTTTGTTATGTTGTGATTTTGGTCGTCTGGGTATATGCCCAGCAGAGGAATTACAGGATTGAATGGCAGATCTATTTTTAGATCTCTGAGTGTTCTCTATATATCTTTCCAAAAGGAATGTATTAATTTGCAGTCCCACCAGCAGTGCAGAAGTGTTCCCTTTTCTCCACATCCACGCCAACATCTCTGGTATTGAGATTTTGTGATATAGGCTAGTCTCACTGGAGTTAGATGATATCTCAGAGTAGTTTTGATTTGCATTTCTCTGATGATTAAAAATAATGAGCATTTTTTCATATGTCTGAAGGCCGTGCGCCTGTCTTCTTCAGAGAAGTTTCTCTTCAAATCCCTTGCCCAGCCTGCGATGGGATCCCTTGTTTTTTTCTTGCTGATGTGTTTGAGTTCTCTGTGGATTCTGGTTATTAAACCTTTGTCAGAGATATACCCTGCAAATATCTTCTCCCATTCTGAGGGCTGTTTGCTTGCTTTACTTACCGTGTTCTAGGCTGTGCAGAAGCTTTTTAGTTTGATCAAGTCCCAGTAGTATATTTTTGAAGCTGCTTCAATTGCCCGGGGGGTCCTCCTCATAAAATACTCGCCCAGATCGAGTTCGTCAAGGGTTTTCCCTGCACTCTAATCTAGTACTTTTATAGTGTCGTGTCTTAAGTTTAAATATTTAATCCAATGAGAGTCTATCTTAGTTAATGGTGAAAGGTGTGGGTCCAATCTGTCTTCTGCAGGTTGCCAGCCAGTTCACCCAGCACCATTTGTTAAATAGGGAATCTTTTCCCCACTGAATGTTTTTAATTGGCTTGTCAAAGATCAAATAATGGTAAGTAGCTGGATTCATCTCTTGGTTCTCTATTCTGTTCCAGATATCTACTTCTCTGTTTTTGTGCTAATACCATGCTGTTTTGATCACTATCGATTTGTAGTAAAGTCTGAGGTCTGGTAGTGTGATTCCTCCTGTTTTGTTTTTATTTCTGAGTAATGTCTTGGCTATTCGAGGTTTTTTCTGATTCCATATAAAACGAAGTAATGTTTTTTCAAGATCTTTAAAGTATGATAGCAGAGCTTTAATAGGGAGTGCGTTGAAATTTTATTCTGTTTTGGGTAGTATGGACATTTTAATAATGTTGATTCTACCCAGCCATGAGCATGGTATGTTTTTTCCATTTGTTGACATTTTCAGCTATTTCTTTTCTTAGAGTTTCTAGTTCTTTTTATAGAGATCTTTCACGTCTTTTGTTAGGTAAATTCCCAAATATTTCATCTTCTTTGGCACTACTGTGAATGGGATAGAGTCATTAACTGCTTTTTCAACTTGACTATTGTTGGTGTATATAAAGGCTACCGATTTATGGATGTTGATTTTGTAACCTGTGATGCTGCTGTATTCCTTGATCACGTCTGGGAGTTTTGTAGTAGAGTCCCTAGTATTCTCCAGATACCCAATCATATCATCTGCGAAGAGCAAATGTTTGATCTCTTCTGACCCTATGTGGATACCCTTGATCGCCTTTTCTTCCCTAATTGTGGTGGCTAAAACTTCCATTACAATGTTAAAAAGCAATGGAGACAATGGGCAGCCTTGTCTGGTTCCTGATCTGAGTGGAAATGATTCCAATTTAAGTCAATTTAATATGATATTGGCTGTTGGTTTCCTGTACATGGCCTCTATCAGTTTAAGAAAAGTCCCTTCTAGACCAATTTTCTTGAGTGTTCTGATCATGAAGGGATGTTGTATGTTATCAAAAGCTTCTTCTGCCTCGATTGAGAGAATCATATGGTCTTTGTTTTTTAATTTGTTTATGTGCTAAATTACATTTATAGATGTACGTATATTGAACCAGGCTTGAGACCCTGGGATAAAACCAAATTGGTCATTGTGTATAATTTTTTGATGTGTTGCTGGATTCTATTTGTTAGTATCTTGTTGAATATTTTTGCATCTATATACATTAGTGATATTGGTATATAATTTTCTTTTCCTGGTGTGGGGATCAGGGTGATGTTTGCTTCATAGAATGTGTTGTATAGTCTTTCTTCTTTTTCTACCTTTTGGAACAGATTGAATAATATAGATATTAATTCCTCTTTAAAAGTTTGGTAGAATTCAGAGGTGAAACCATCTGGTCCTGCACTTTTCTTTTTAGGAAGGTTTTGCATAGTTGATGCTATTTCTGAACTTGATTTGGTCTGTTCAGTGTTTCCACTTGGTTCTGGCTAAGTCTTGGAAGGTCACCTGGTTCCAAGTTTTGGTCAATTTCCTTCAGATATTCATATTTCTGAGAATAAAGTTTCTTGTAATATTCATTAAGGATTTTTTGGATTTCTGATGAGTCTGTTGTTATTTCGTCTTTGTTGTTTCTGATTGATGATATTAGAGATTTTACTCTTTTTTTCCTACTAGGTTGGCCAGAGGTTATCTATTTTACTGACCTTTTCAAAAAACCAACTTTTTCATTTATTGACCTGTTGTATTATTCTTTTGTTTTCAATTTCATTTAATTCTGCTCTAATTTTGGTTATTTCTTTTCTTCTACTCGGTTTGGGGTTGGAATGTTCTTCCTTTTCCAGTTGCTTGAGATGTCCCATTAAGTTGTTCACTTCCTCTCTTTCTGTTGTCTTTAGGAAGGTTTGTAGTGCTATAAATTTCCCTCTTAGAACTGCCTTTGTGGTTTCCCAGAGGTTCTGATAGATTGTGTTATCATTGTCGTTGTGTTCCAATAAATTGGCGATTTCATTCTTAATCTCATCTCTGACCCAGCTATCATTCAGCATAAGGTTATTTAACTTCCATGTTTTTGTATGAGTGTGCAGATTCCTGTTTTTACTCAGTTCTAGTTTTATTCCATGATGGTCCGAGAAGATGCATGGAATAATTTCCATTCCTTTAAATTTACTGAGGTTAGACTTGTGACCTAAAATGTAGTGTATTTTGGAGTAAGTTCCGTGGGCTGATGAGAAGTATGTGTATTCAGTTTTGTTGGGATGAAATGTTCTGTAGATGTCTGCTAAATCTAAATATTGGATGGTTAGGTTTAAATCTAAGATTTCTTTGCTCAGCTTCTTGCTGGAGAATCGATCCAACACTGCCAAAGGAGTGTTGTAATCTCTGACCATTATGGAGCTGGAGGAAATCAAGTTACTCATGTCTGTTAGAGTTTCTCTTATAAATTGAGGTGTATTCTGGTTGAGTGCATAGATATTCATAATTGAGATCTCATCGTATTGAGTATTGCCCTTAACAAATATGAGTTGACCATTCTTGTCCTTCCTTACTTTTGTTGGTTTAAATCCTCCTGTGTCTGCAAATAAAATTGCAACACCTGCTTTTTTCTGATTACCATTTCCCTGAAATATGGATGACCATCCTTTCACCCTGAGTCTGTGTTTGTCTTTTAAGTTAAGATGTGACTCTTGTATGCAACAAATATCTGGCTTGAGTTTTTGTATCCAGTCAGCTAACCTATGCCTCTTTAGAGGACAGTTTAAGCCATTCACATTAATGGAGAGAATTGATAAGTCTTGTGGTATTTTGGGTATCGAGTTTTTCAAAGGTCCAGTGGACATTTTTAATCCTTTCACCAGTGTGGAATTTGGAGTTTGATCCGAAGTTTCTGAGTGAGTTTACTTTTGTGGTATAGGATTGGGTTGTTCATTGTGGAGGATAGGTCTGAGAATATATTGAAGCGCTGGTTTACTTATGGCAAATTTTGTCAACATATGAATGTCATTGAAGTATTTAATTTCTCCATCATAAATGAAACTCAGTTTAGCTGGATACAAGATACTGGGTTGAAAATTATTTTGCTTTAGGAGGTTAAAATTTGATGACCACCCTCTTCCTGCTTGAAAGATTTCAGCAGAGAGATCTGCAGTTATTCAAATATTCTTTCCTTTGTACATAATGGTTTTCTTTCCCTGGGCTGCTATCAGATTCTTCTCTTTCGTATTAACTTTAGTGAAGCTAATTATGATATGCTTGGTGGACGACTTTTTGCAGTTGAATCGTGCTGGGGTTCTGTAGCTGTCTGCTATCTGAATTTCAGATTCTCTAGGCATGTCTGGAAAATTTTCTTTCATAATTTCATGCAGAAAGGCCTCTGTGCCCATCGAGGACACTTCATCATTCTCAGACATCCCAATTATTCATATATTGATTTTCTTCAAATTATCCCTGAGTTCTCTGATTGAATGATCCGTTTTTGCTCTCCATTTATCTTCCTCTGACAGATTGGGAGCATTCAAAGACTTTATCTTCAATGTCAGTAATCCTCTCTTCTGCTTGCTCCGTTCTGTTGCTGAGGGATTCTACTGTATTTTTCATATCTTTGAGTGCTGTAAATTCTTGCTTCAGTGTGTCTAAGTCTTTGGTGGTTTTGTCTTTAAATTCTTTAAATTCTTGAGACAACTTTTGTATTTCTCCTCAAATTCCTAATTCCATTTTATTAATCTTGTCTGCAATCCAAATTCTCAATTTGATTTCTGACATCTGAGCCAGTTTATGAATGGGATCTTCAATTAAATCTGCCATATCTTTTCTTTGGGGGGTTGATCTATTCTGGTTATTGATGTTACCAGAGTTTTTCTGCTGATTTGGCCCCATTGTTATTTTTCTCCCTTTGATTTTTCCCCTGGTGCTTTATCGAGGGCCCATACAGTGTTGTGGCCTGAGAAACTGTGGCCCTGTCTTGTGTTGTGGGCTGAAGTGTTTCTGTCTTGTTTTCAGCTGTTTTCTGTTCTATCCTATTGTAACATTTACTCTGGCTTGAAGTCTCAGCTGTGTGGAAAAACCAGCAATTAAGTCACCCCACCTGCCCACCTCTGGCACCAATTGGAAAATCAAACCTTCCTACAACCGTATACCCAGGGCACCACCTGAAAAGTCCTCAGTCTATTAGTTCAGTTCAAAAGGTCCAAATCGATTGTCTCAATCGGTACCTGTCTCGGGTGTGAGAGTTCAAGAGGTTTCTGGGAACTGGATCACAGGGGTCTGGTGACTCCTCTGATATGGCTTACTCCAGTGCTGTGTGGAGTCATGAGGAACCACCTAGCAAGTAGATCAGTCTGGGAAGGTTAATGTCTCCTTCCCCACTTTGCCCCTCTGTCGGACCCAGTCACTGGTTTCTCCACATATGGCTAACCCTGTTGCTTGTAGTGAAGAGATACTCCAGCGTTTTGCACCTGCCTGAATCGCAAGGAAATCTGCCAGGTCACTGCAGTCTGCCACTATCTAGCAGGAGGAGATGGGGCCTGACATCTTTGAGTGCTTGATGCAGGTGGTGGTAGGGAGGTGTTCACCTAGGCTTAGCCCCGTCCCTGATTGATGTTGCTAACAGAACAGAACAGAACAGAACAGACAACTTTGCAGGATTCTGTCTCTGTTTCTGGTAAAATTGCCTGCAGAAGATGAGCTGTTCTGAGTTCAAACGAGTTTGCTGCTGGAGCTTTGTGTCCGATTACCTCTCTGAGTCGGCCCTGCCCTGGAAGCTTCCCAGGTTTGTGAGCAGCGTCAGGCAAATCCTTTGCTCACTGGTGACCTCCCCTCGCTGCCACGGGAGAAAGGTGTGTGGCTTCAGAATATCCAGAAGTGAGCCGTTTTGCTGTTAAAGAAAAAATGGCTGTTGATTTGCCTCCAGGATCTGCCGCTCTGGTGTGCGCACCCAGCCGACCCTTTTCTCCTCTATCTCGGGCCCCAGAGTCAGCACTGACCGGCTGTAGTTTATGCTCTGTCCACACCCCTTGAGAGATCTCCCAAGAATCCGGACTCCTTTGGTTCAGGTCCCCAGACCCCCGAGTGAGAATTCGGGGGAGTGCTGGGAGCTCAGCACTGGAAACGGGGAAGCTACAGTTTTACTCAGTTTAATGCCTGGACATATTGTTGCCTGGGGAGGGTTGCTGCACTGCATCACAGGGAAGTGCTGCCGAGGTATGACTCTCCCTCAGCCGAGTGCCCTCTCCTGGCTCTCATGCCTCAGAGTTAGTGCTGAGCAGTCGCAGCTCGGGCACTGTGTACTCTCCTCGAGAAATCACCCAAGGATACTAACTCCTGGGGGACAGGCCCCCAGACCCCAAGTGAGAGTGGGGGGGTTGCTGGAGCTCAACAGGGAAGCTAGAGTTTCATGCCTGGCAATATTGTTGCCCAGGGAGGGGTGTTGCACTGCACCACATGGAAGTGCTGCCGAGGTGTGACTCCCCCTTAGCCGGGTGCCCTCTCCTCACTCGTGTGCCTCAGAGTTAGCGCTGACCAGTTGCAGCTTGGGGACTGTCCACTCCCTTTGAGAAATCACCCAAGAATCTGAACTCCTGGGGGCCTGGCCTCCAGACCTCAGTGTGAGTGGGAGGGGAGTGTTGGGGGTTCAGGTTTGCCGGCAAAGGATATTTAAAGTTTTATACAGTTTTATGCCTGGCAGGAGAACGCCATGGCACCCTAGTAGGGGAGGTAGGTCCAGTTTTTAGAAGGTCTCTCCTGTGGAGTGTAGTGGGAGGGCCTTTAATTTCTGCCCGTTTGTTTAATTGTGGGGCTCTTGAGCCGGTCACATGGAGTCCACAGGAGTCCACTTGGTGATGGATTTTGTCCTTTTGTTTGCGTCCTTGTGATCACAGCTTGCCTCAGTGGTGTTGATGTGCGTTCTTCAAACTTCTCTCTTGGTGCAGCTCAAATCCACCAGGATACTTACTAAATTTTTGTCCCTTAACTCTCCTTCTGGACGGGAGCCTCTGTGGAAAGCTGGCTTCAGTCCGCCATCTTGTCTCTCCCCAATACAGTTCTCTATCTGTACTTAACTGACTTAACTGAATGACACGAAAGTGTGA
The DNA here is from genome assembly GCF_027406575.1 of Nycticebus coucang. Lineage (NCBI taxonomy): Eukaryota > Metazoa > Chordata > Mammalia > Primates > Lorisidae > Nycticebus > Nycticebus coucang. Next base: position 66,356,250 of record NC_069804.1, read on the forward strand.
ACAGCCTTGGCAGTGGGCATTCAGACTATAGTATTTTCAAATGAATATAATTTCTCTTAAAGCATAAACAAGCACCAGCCCACCCAGTGCATAACTGTGTGGACCAGAGATGAGGGAAAGGCCAGCTTCTGATAACCAAGTAACACCTTCCTCTTAAAATTTCCCAATATAGATTATGTAGTCACCTGCCTAGACTCATCCAGCACCAGCCCTCATCTTTCTAAGTCCTCTCTCTCTGAGACACCTTCTGTCCCCAGCCTGTTAAGTGATCTTTGTTCCCTTCAGGCAGGGAGAAGGAGTCACTGAGGTTAATAAATCTCCATCTCTGAGGTTTCAAGTGAAAAATGTTTTTATACTAGATGTTTATTTTTAATCTATTTATATTCTAGACTTATTTATAATCTTAGTTTGAAGAAGCCTTTCTTAATATGATTTTTATTTTGCATTGTATAATTACTTCTTTCCAAAATAACTTTGGAATTATGATGAGGATACCTTTCTATCCCAAAAAGAAAGTGTTAAATCCTCTCTAAAAATTGACAAGTACACAAAATGTAAATGATACTGTTTAATCTTTCAAGTCCCATGAGGCAATCATTATTGTGAAGTGTAAAATAGTGCCAACTACCCCACATACCTGATTATATGCTTTTTTTTCACTTGATAAATATGGTACATTTCTGACCTGAGATATTTTTAAACCCTTCCACTTATGATGAATTTTGTAGCTCTGCAGAGTATCAGATTTCTTCAAAACTAAACAGAGAGTTTGTCAAAGAGCTATCATGTAAAAGATAAAATGTTTTAAAGGACTAAATTGGGTAGAAAGAAGAATCCTTGCTATATTGTTTCATGATACAAAGTGAAATATTCTGCAGAAAAAAAACCTTCCAAATTATATAATCATATTTCATATTTTAGCATTCTACCTGGTCAGGGTATACAATGTACAACACTAGAGTAAGTGCTTTTCGTAAATATTTACATGCTGATCTGATAGAAAGAAGTTGCTACTATTCAATAGATTGCGTGCAAGCATTTACAAAACAGCACTGATGCTTCTTAAAAGAATATATGTGAGCTCTTCCTGCCGTATAATAACATCAGTGTTACAAGACTTCTGAAGTTTCTTTTCTTCCCCAGACTCTCAGTCCCCCACATAAGTATTATCCTGCATTAGTTACTAACATTTCTACAGCTTTTCCTTATAAATTTGTCATCTATGTAGGTAACTTAAAACAGTGTCATTTTGTGCTGTTTTGTCTTTAACTTTATAACTAGGATAAAACTGTGTGCTGTTCTGTGGCTTACTTTTCTTTGTTCTACATTAGTTTTGGGATCCATCCATGTGGATGTGAGTAGCTAAAGTTAATTTTCACTGCTGCATGTTTTCAATGCATACTATACCACTATTTACTTCTCTATTTCACTGTTATACTTTATTGCTCATAGGAACTTTGATTGTTCCCAGATTTATTTTTCTATTATAAAATGTGGGGTATTTTTGAGATTGAGTCTCACTCTGTCACCCTGGGTAGACTGTGGTTGCATCAGCCTAGCTCACAGCAACCTCAAACTCCTGGCCTCTAGTAATCCTACTTCCTGAGTCTCCTGAATAGCTTGGACTACAGGTGCCTGCTACGATGCCTGGCTAGCTTTTCTTTTTTGTTTTTTCTTTTATTTATTTGTGTGATTTATATATTTATTTGTTTATTTATTTATTTATTAGAGGTAGCATCTCACTTTCTAGCCATGGCATCATCATAGCTCACTGTAACCTCAAACTCTTGGTCTCAAGTGATCCTCATGCCTCATCATTCCAAGTAGCTGGGACTACAGGTGCTCACCACAATGCCTGGCTGGTATTTCTATTTTAGTAGAGATTGGATCTCAGTCTTGCACAGGCCGATGTTGTACTCTTAAGCTCCAGCAATCTTCCTTGCCTCCCAGTATACTAAGATTATAGGCATGAACCACTGCAACCAGCTGCTATTTTATGGTTTTGTAAACATTGTACAGCTGCTAAGAATCATTTTGCTGGTGACTTTAATTTTTCCTTCTGCATAAACATACTTTACTGGACTGTGTAGTTCACTCAGTGAAGCAACATGCATCTGCTATAGATTTGGTGATATGCATTAGTGTTTAAGGTGAGTACATTAACAAGAATCTGGAGTGGTTACATTAGTTGTCCACACAGACCCAACCTTTGGTGCCACTAATATCTGTGAAAGGACCTAGAGATCTGGAGGCAATGAACTGCAAATGCATCATAGGCCATTCTCATGTATTTTTATAAAATGGTGCTTATAAAACAGAAAAATGTTCTTGTCAGTATAGTTTCCGGTGAGAAATGATGTTACTAAGGTGAGGGGAATTACAGACATTACATGCCAGGAGAGCTATTATGACTTTCTTTATTATGGATTTCCTGTATGAGCAAACATAGCTTGAGAACTTGCAGTCTCAGCACTTTATTTCCACTAATGTATACATTTAGAGTGACCTGCATGTTTATAGTTTCAAATATCCAGCTTATTTCTGCAGAACAATGTCAGATGCTGAGTCAAAGTAACTTAGTCAACTTCTCTACATCTTATACCAATGTAATAGCATATGTTTTCCTAGAGAAACAACATATGCCTTTTTAAAATGTAAAGTATGTTCCCACCAGGCAGAAACAAGCAGGCAAACAAAACACAAAACCCATCAGTTTACTGTTGTTACATTAAAAGGTTGGTATTTGTATTCAGAAAACCCAGGGGAGGAAGGCCATGACCATAGACAAGAAGCTCTAGTTCTCAATAGATTGACTGTGCTCTTGAGTTTACTGCACAGGTAAAGGCTCCATTTTGTGGGACCCCACTGTCCATCCCCACAGCCCATTGGACTTCTCAGTTGTGCCCAAGTAAGGCAGGTCTGCTCAGTTTCTACATTTGTGAAAGCTGCACCCTGAACACTTCAATGACAGGGGTATTTTATGCAATTCCAGGAGTCGCTTGTGTCAACAATATCCATCTTAATTAATGCCTGTTAGTGCCAGGATATTTAGTGTGTTAGTAAGGAAGTTCACTCTATCAATCCACGGTCTGTAGTGATACTCAAACTAATAAAGTAAATGCCTCTAAGTGAAAATTAATTAGTAATATTGATTGAGGAAATCAATCTCCATGATCTGAGATACTCCGTGGGCATTTCTCCTTCCCCTTATGTTTCTCCTGATGTTGTCCAACTTGAGTTCTCAGTTATCTTATCACTGTACATTCAAATTTTATCACAACACTGCTGTGCTTTACTATGAAAGCAGAGGTCTATGTCTTGCTTTTACAGTTATTGTCCAAACCAAGACACTAGAACATGAGAGGAATGATGTCTATGATGAGGGCAGTACAGCTGGGATGACCCAGGCATGTCTGGTCACCTGGAGCCATCATGTTATATTATCTGTTATATGTTGGTGTGGAAGTCTCAGAGAGTGGCTTTCTTATTCTGAGAGGGCTCCATCTACAAAACAGCAGTGTTTTTAAATATTAAGTGAGCACTCTGTGATTTAGGTGTCCCTTTTTTTCAGGCTGGGCTTATGTTGTGGCACTTCTCCTGAGAGCAATTACATGTTGTGAACCAGCATTTGGGGCCTGTGATCAGAGGTGGCTGAAAGCCAAGCTCTTCCACATTCCCTGTTGTGGAACATTTGTGATACTCAGTAGCTGTAGGGAAAATAGTTCCTTGACCTTCACCTAGGCTTACTTTCTGCATGAGAGACTCAAAAGAGTCACAAGAATAGCATGTGAGTTTTGTGCATGTAGGAAGGCATAAAACTGACCTACAAGAGAGAATAGATATGTGATGTGTGGCAATACCAGACCTGATGGTTATGGTAAAAATTCTAAATATTTCAAAGGTCTCTTGATTCTGGAGACAAATATCTTGCTCAAGGTCTGCAGTTTTGCCAAATTACACAGGAGATGTATTATCTTACATTTTTCATGTCCTCTCCTTTAGTGATGATATTGGGTAAGTAACTTCTAACTACTTTTTCCTACTTCATGATAATAAATACTGAGCCAAGAAGGGAGTCAGAGCAGTTATCTTGGGCCGAGCAGTTCTCTTGCTTCAGCCTCCCAGGTGGCTGGAGCTGCAGGTTCCCACCACAGTACATGGCTGTTTTTTGGTTGTGGTTGTCATTGTTGTTTGGCGGTTCCGGGGACGAGTCCAAGCCCGCCAGCTCTGGTGTGTGTGGCTGGTGCCCTGGCTGCTGGGCTATGAGTGCCAAGCCTTCACCTTCCTCTAATGGTTGCTGAGAGTGCTTACATCAGGCTATTCAAGTTTGTGTGTGTGTGTGTGTGTTTTAGTTTTGGTTATTGATGTTTTTGTGTGTCTCTGTTTGTGTGCCTGATTTTTGTTCAATGTGCCTTGTGTTCTGCTAAAACCTCAGTTGGCTATTCTCCCTAACTCCAATTTTTACATTCAACAAGAGCAAAGGGAAGTGAAGGATGCTAGCTAACTGAAGCCAGCTTTCAATAGAAGCTCCTAACCAAAGGGAGAGATAATGGCCAGAAAGAATGCAACAAAGCTGAAGGGTGGGAGCCGAGCTGAGAGAAGAGGTTGATAATTGCACACTTTCTCTGCTGAGGCAAGCTGCAACTCCAAGAAAACAAAGTTCAGGAGTTCAGGTACAGACCCCCCAAAATAAAAATAAAAAAAACCACCCAGAAGAGGATGCATGTCTTTCCTCTCACCCAGGAGAGTTATTTTATTGCTTGCTATGAGATCTCTACTAGTGAGCAGTGATCTGAAGTCCTCTTTTCTCACTCCATGGGAGCAAGTTGCTGGAAGCTGGGACTCCTTTTCTAGAGAGTCCCTGCTATGAGCCTGGGCATTCTCTTGTCTGGAATGAAAGTTGAACAATTATTTCCTTACCATTTTGAACTCCCAGTCTACCTTTCCTCCTGGCCTGGTGGTCTAGACCCAACACCTGCAGAGACCAGAACGTTAGTGATTCTTTGTTAAGACTTGGAATTGCATGGTCTGAGGTAGTGCAGATACACTGTAACTGTGAATCCGGTAACAGTGCAGAAAGGCATGGGATGGGAGGTTTCTACCTTGGCTCTGAGAAAGAGAAACTCAGCAACAGGAGGTTTGGGTCTCCATATGACAGAGTAAGGCTCAGGAACCACTGAAGCATGGGACCCCAAGTTGAGACACCTCCCACCTAGCAGCAGTATTAATAGAGCCATCCTGCCAGGGTCAAATTTTGGAGAGACACCTCCCCAATTCTGTGAACTTCTGGAGGGAGATATGTCTCATATCACAGGGATACTAGAGAAGCAGAGCAGCTGGGGCAGAGGTACATTCTCTAAGGGAGAAAAACATTGTGGCTTTGTTAACCTCTGGTTTGGAACAAGCTCAGGTGAAACACGCACCAGTTTCCATTGAGCATCTGAGGTAATCAGACTTAAACTCCCCCAGCTAGCTTGTGGCAGAGTGTGGTTGCTTGGCTTATGAGGCATTGACTTCCCTCTGATGCTTGCAAGCCCAAATCCCTGGTGCATTTTCTCTTTGGAGGGAACTGGGGCTACCAGTGCCTGGGTGTGATGCAGGTGCAAGGTGGGGAAGGAGGCACCAGCCCACCTGGACTATTTTGATGGGCTGTCCTTTCTGACTCCACAGAGCACCAGAGTAAGTTACATTTGAGCTGTCAGTAGACCCCTGCTCCCTAGATGTTGAAGATTTTTTGAACTCTCCCACCTGATCAGTGTTTGTGTTGACCAGGACAATTGGTCTCGAACTCTTGACCTGGATAGATCACCCAGGGACCCACCAAAATTATACCCTGTTTGTATTGTTGTGGGATTCTCCTCTTCCAGTTGTCATCTGTGGGGGGGGGCAGGGTGTCTTAGTTGCTTATATATCTCCACAGCTGAGATTTCAGCATAAAACAACTGATTCACTAAGATTGGACAGAGACTAACCCAACACAGGTTAGAACCATCCAGCCCCACCACACCAATCAGGTCCTCAAAGTTTCAGGCTGTAGTACTGAAGGGGACCATTGTAACACACTAGGCTAAAAGCCACAACCACCAGTTCCAGTTCTTTGGTAAAGGGATGTTTAATTACAACTCCGGGAAACCTCAATTTAATTTCACCTTACTAGCTTCTCTATCCAAATGGTGAAAATTAATCATGGGGTGGAATCAATGGAAAAACACTGGCAACATGAATAATCAGAGTAGATCAACTCCCCCACAGAATGACAAAGGAAACACAACAGAAGATCCCATTTGTTATTAAACAAATGGCTGAGATGTCAGAAATTGAATTCAGAATTTTGATTGAAAATAAGATTAACAGGAGGGAGGGAAAGTGGATTTAGAAATTCAAGGAGTAATTCAAAAGATCCCTCAAGAATTCAATGAATTTGAAGACAAAAACCACCAAAGAATTTGATACCTTGAGGCAAGAAACTGCAGCCCTCAAAGATATGAGAAATATAGTAGAATACCTCAGTAACAGAATGTGGCAGTTAGAAGAAAAGATCTCTGACATTGAAGACAAAGCTTTTGAATGCTCTCAAATGCTCAAAGAGGAAGAGATGTGGAGAGGAAAAATTGATCATTTCCTGAGAGAACTATGGACCACTCCAAAAGAGCAAACTTTAGCCTTAAAAAATCCCTAAAGAAGAGGATGGTACAAAAAGCACAGACACTCTACCCCAAGAGAAAATTGAGGAGAACATACTAAACATGGTAAGAGATACTGAAATTCATATAACAGACAGTTTCAGAAACTGAGCATGACTCAATCCAAATAAAGCAGCTTCTAGACACATTGCAATTAACTTTGCCAAAGTTAATATGAAGGGAAAAATCCTGAGAGCAGACAGACATAAGAAAATCATAACCTACAAGGCTAAGAATATTAGAATGACAGCAGATCTCTCTTCTGAAACTTTTCAAGCTAGAAGAGGATGGTCATCGACATTTAACTTCCTAAATCAAAATAATGATCAACCTGGGATCCTGTATCCAGCTAAACTGAGTTTCATTTATTATGGAGAAATTAAATATTTGAATAACATTTACATGTTGAAGAAATTTGCCATAATTAAACCAGCTCTATAGGATATTTCCAGACCCATCCTCCAAATGACAAGCACAATGCTCTACTACCAAAGTAAACTCACTCAGAAACTTTTGATCAAATTCCAACTTCCATAGTGGTGAAAGGATTAAAAATATCCACTGGAATTTTGAAAAACAAGATACCAAAAATACTACCAGGCTTATCAATACTCTCAATTAATATGAATGGCTTAAATTGTTCTCTGAAGTGGTACAGGTTGGCTGACTGGATACAAAAACTCAGGCCAGATATCTGCTGCATACAAGAATATCATATTACCTTAAAAGATAAATATAGACTCATGGTGAAGGCATGGACATTTATAATTCAGGCAAATGGAAATCAGAAAAAAGCTGGTGCTGCAATTTTATTTGCAGATACAATAGGCTTTAAACCAAAAAAAGTAAGGAAAAATGGGGATGATCACTTCATATTTGTTAAAAGTAACACTCGACATGACATTTCAATTATTAACATTTATGCACCCAACCAGAATGCACCTCAATTTATAAGAGAGACTCTCACAGAGATGAGCAACTTGATTTCCTCCAGCACTATAATAGTTAGGTTATAACATCCCTTGGAAGTGTTGGATAGATCCTTCAATAAGAAACTAGGTAAAGTAGTTTTGGACTTAAACTTCACCATACAAAAATTGAATTTAACAGAAATCTACAGAACATTTCATCCTAACTAAACTGAATACAAATTCTTCTCATCAGCCAATGGAACATCCTGCAAAATTGATAACACTGTATGTCACAAATATAACCTTAGCAAAGGTAAAAGTGTAAAAATTATTCCTTGTATTCTCTTGGATCATCGCTCAATAACAGTTGAACTCACCAATAACAGACACCTGCATACTTATACAAAGTCATGGAAACTAAATAACCTTTTGCTGACTGATAGCTGGGACTTAGACGAGATTAAGAAGGAAATTACCAAATTTGGTGAACAAAACAACAAGGAAGACACAAATTTTCAGAACCTGGATGATACTGCAAAGGCAGTCCTAAGAAGGAAATTTATAGAATTTCAAGTCTTCCTCAGAAGAACAAAATAGAGGAAGTGAATAACTTTATGGGACATTTTAAGCAAGAAGAAAAGGAAGAATATTCCTACCCCAAACCCAGCAGAAGTAAAGTAATAAATAAAATTAGAGCAGAATGAAATTAAATCAAAAACAAAAGAATTATTCAAAAGATCAATGAATCAAAAAGTTTGTTTTTTTAAAAATTCAATAAAATTAATAAACCTTTGGACAACCTAACTAGAAGTAGAAAATTAAAGTCCCTAATATCATCAAACAGAAATGACAAAGCAAAATAACAACAGACACCTCAGAAATTAAAAAAAAATCCTTAATGAATACTACAAAAAGAAATGTTCTCAGAAATATGAAAATCTGAAAGAAATTGACCAATACATGGAAGCACACCAACTTCCTAGACTTAATCATGAGAATTGAAAATGCTGAACAGACCTATATCAAGTACTGCAATAGAGTTGACTATATGAAATCTCCCAAAAAGGAAGACTCTGTAACCACATTGCTTGACATCAGAATTCTACCAAACCTTTAAAGAGGAACTAGTACCTATATTACTTAACCATTTCTAAAACATCAAAAAAGAAGGAGTAATTCCCAACACAATTTATGAAGCTAATATCACCCTGATCCCCAAACCAGGAAAAGACCCAAGAAGAAAATAAAATTATAGACCAATATCTTTAATGAACATAGATGTAAAAATATGCAATAAGATTGTAGCAAACAGAATCCAGCAATATATCAAACGAATTATTTACCATGATCAAGTGGGTTTTATAACAGGGTCTCAAGGTTGGTGCCATATACATAAAACTGTAAATATAATACATCACATAAACAAAATAAAAAACAAAGACCATATGATTACCTAAACAGATGAAGAAAAAGCTTTTGACAATATCCAGCATCCTTTCATGATCAGAACACTTAAGAAAATAAGTATAGATGGGACTTTTCTTGAACTGATAGAGGCCATCTACAGCAAACCCAAAGCCAATATCATATTGAATGGAGTAAAATTGAAAACATTTCCACTCAAATCAGAACCAGGCAAGGTTGCGCATTTTAACATTAACTGCTTTTTAACATTGTAATGGAAGTCTTAGCCATCACAATCAGGCAAGAGAAGGCAATCAAGTGAATACAAGTAGTGTCAGAGAATATTAAAATTTCACTTTTCACAGATGATATGATTTTATACCTGGAAAACCCCAGGGACTCAACTGCAAAACTCTTAGAAGTGATCAAGGAATACAGTACCATCTCAGGATGCAAAATCAATGCTCACAAATTAGTAGCTTTTATATATACCAATAATAGTTAAGCTGGAAAAAAACAGTCAAGGACTCTATTCTCTTTACAGTTGTGCCAAAGAAGATGAAATATTTGGGAATTTAGCTAACAAAGGATGTGAAAGAACTCTATAAAGAGAATTATGTAACTCTGAGGAAAGAAATAGCTGGAGATTTTAACAAATGGAAAAACATACCATGCTTATGGCTGGAAAGAATTAACATTGTTAAAATGTCCATATTACCCAAAGAAATGAACAAATTTAATGCAATCCCTATCAAAGGACCACCGTTATACTTTAAAGGCCTGGAAAAAATTAGTACTTCATTTTATATGGAACCAGACAAAACCTCGAATACACAAGACATTACCTTGAAATAAAAACAAATCAGGAGGAATCACACTACCAGACTTCAAATTACTATACATCTATAGTGATCAAAATAGCATTGTATAGGCACAAAAATAGTGAGGTAGATGTCTGGAACAGAATTGAGAACCAAGAGATGAACCCAGACACTTATTGTCATTTGATCTTTGATAAGCCCATCAAAAATATAAATTGTGGGAAATATTTCCTATTTAACAAATGGTGCTGGGAGAATTGGCTGGTGATTTGTTGAAGACTGAAACTGGACCCACACCTTTCACCATTAACAAAAATTGACTCTCACTGCATAAAAGATTTAAATTTGAGACATGAACTTATAAAGATTCTTGGAGAAAGTGTAGGAGAAACACTTGAAGAAATTGGCCTGGAAGAATACTTTATGAGGAGGACCCCCCCAGGCAGTTGAAGCAACCCCAGAAATACATTACTGGGATCTGATCAAACTAAAAAGGTTATGCACTGCCAAGAACACAGTAAGTAAAGCAAACAGACAGCCCTCAGAATGAGAGAGGGTATTTGCAGGTTATGCTTCTGACAAAGGTTTGATAACCAGATTCCACAGAGAACTCAAACTTATTAATAAAAAAAAAAGAAGAAGTGGGCAAGGGACTTGAACAGAAGCTTCTTTGAAAAGATGGGCATATGGCCTACAGACATATGAAAAAATGCTCATCATTTTTAATCATCAGAGAAATACAAATCAAAATCACTTTGAGATATCATCTAACTCCAGTAAGAGTGGCTCATATAACAAAATCCCACAACTACAGATGTTGGCGTGGATGTGGAGAAAAGGGAACACTTCTGCCCTGCTGTAGGAGTGCAAGATAATACGTCCTTTTTGTAAAGAAGTATGGGGAATACTAAGGGATCTAAAAGTAGGCCTGCCATTTGATCCTGCAATTACTCTACTAGGTGTATGTCCAAAAGTCCAAAAATCACATTATACAAAGCTATTTACACCACTTGTTCATTGCAGCTCAATTCATAATAGCCAAGTCATAGCCCAAGTGCCCATTGACCCATGAATGGATTAATAAATTGTGGTATATGTATACCGGGGAATATTATGCAGCCTTAAAAAAGATGGAGACTTTACCTCTTTTATATTTACATGGATGGAGCTGGAACATAAAATACTTAGTAAAGTATCTCAAGAATGGAAGAAAAATTATCCAATGTACTCAGTACTACTATGAATCCTATTTACAATCACTCACACTTTCATATGGTGAACAGATCACAACTATGGCCCAGGATAAAGGAGGAAGGAGGGGGGTCAGTAAGGGAGGGAGAGGTCAAATCAAGGAAGGGTGAATGGTGGGATCACACCTATGATGCATAATACAAGGGCACTTGTTAGATTTATTAGGTATAAATATCTGAATATAATAATTAAATAAATGAGATGAGGTTTATATTAACCAGTATAATGTAAACGCTCCTAATTCTATATGAAATCAGCACATTGTACCCCATACATGCATTAATTTATACATGATCTAGGCGTTTTTATTTAATAATAATAAAATAAATACTCATCCAAAGTTTACTTGAGTGAAGTCCCTGAAAGCTCCTCCGTCCCCTTGCACAGATCCTGTGTCAAGCCTATTTATTCCTCAAGGCAAAATCCCTTCAACTTGTGAACCGGACATGACCAGATTGACGTGATTGGACCCATGTGACAAGACTGATAATATACCATACCAACAGCAATTGTAGAGACAATTTGAACGTTCATCAGGTAAGGTAAGAAAGCCATAAATACCTGCAAGACATGTGATTTCCCTTTCACTGCATTTACTACAGGGGACTTTAAAACCTGGGAGAACTTTCAAGAGAGCAACACTTGTACATTGCTACTCTCAAACAGCTGGTAATTGTTGCTGATTGCACACTTGATAAAAAATTCTTAGCTTCATTTTTGTAAACTATATGGCTGCACTGTCCTTGGTTCCCAGATGAAGGAACCTTAGACTTAGCTCCATGAGAACAGGTTGGCCATGTACCTAAACTACACAACATCAAGGTCAGAAGATTCCTATTTCTACCATCATGACATGGAACTTTATTAAGGTTGCTCTCATGCCTTTTCACATTTCTGACACAAAGGAAGAAAGTCAAAGAGTAGAAAATACCACTAAGAAAATGTCAAGAATACCCCCACCTTGACAGGTTGAAATCATCCCTGTCCCTCCACTATCTGCAGTGGAGCCAGAACCCATTCCTCCTGATCAAAAGGACAATGAATTATCTCCTCTGGCAACACCCTCAAAATTAGCCCCATTGGCACCTTCTGCTCCTGACTGGGATCCTTATTATAATAACTGTAAATCCTCTTTTCAAAAATGCTTAAAAGAAAGATTAGCAAAGGGTGACTGCATCACTTTCCCAACAGTCTTAAGAAACAACCACCTGGAATTTGAACATTTGCCCTATTCAGTCTTTAAAAGATTAAGAAAAAGTATCCAAGAGTCAGGAACTCAGAGTTCATATGCTGTAAGCCTGCTAACAGGAATAGAAGATGGATATGAACTGACTCCTTTCGATTGGTTTGGTTTAGTCAAAACACTCCTTATTCCAGCACAATTTTCCATTTGGAGGTTAGAGTACAGAGATGGGTGTGCTCATGCTCATGAGAGAAGGCCAGTATGTACAGCCCCACCTACAGGCATGCATGGACCATTGTGCATTTCAACTATGCACCCAGATTACATTATAAGCATGGCATAAAATACCAGACACTCACTCTTTTCATGGCTCATTTACTTCCATTTGCCAAGGGGCACAGGAGACATGATAAATTAGTAGATGGCATATAGTCAGCCCTCTCTAAACAAGTGGACAATGACGTGGCAGCTGACTCATTTCTTCTACAATTAGCTTTTGAAAATTCAAACCAAGATTGCAAAACTTCTTTGCTGCCTATTTCTAAAGATACTGAGGATATAGGAAAGTTCCTATTAGCCTGTCAAAATATTGGCACAGAAGCCCATAAAGTTGGCATTCTAGCCACTGCCTTAGAAACTTTGCGAAAAGCACAATGCTTTCAATATGGAGCTAATGATCATTGTGCAAAATTTTTCCCAGTCCATCAGTACTTCAAATGATACAAAAAAAAAATTGGCACTTAATTGTCATAGAATTAAAATATTGCCTTTTCACTATACCCTTAGAACCTTGAGACTGTGAAAAATTCACTTTCTACATCTGTAGCATTAACTTACAAGAAGCATTTCACATTACTAGCGGAATGTATTGCCATAAAGGATGAAATATAGTCACACAATTTGCCAAATTCAAGTTGGAAAAATTATAAAACCAAATCAGAGAACTCTTACTGATAATTTTAATTTTTCATCATATGGATGACATTCTCTGAGCAGTAAATCAGAAAGCTATTCATGACGCCTGTGTATGTCACCAAAAAGAAATGTCTCAACATGGACTAATAATTACCACTGAAAAAATACAAACTGAAGTACCTATTTAAGATACAAATGAACTAACTCCACTGTTCACCCTCAGAATGACCAGTTCTCCCTTCCAACTCAATTATCTTTAAACAACTTACAACAATTATTAAGCTACATTAATTGGCTTAGACCTACTTAGGAATTTCTTTTTTTTTTTGTCAGTTTTTGGGCGGGTCTAGGTTTGAAACTGCCACCTCTGGCATATGGGGCCTATTCCTTTGAGCCACAGGCACCACCCTACTTAGGAATTTCTAATTATCAATTGTCTCATTTATTTGACCCATGAAAATATAACCCTCAATTCAATCCTCCACAAATTTTATCTCCAGAAGCCCAAGCTTAATTATATCTCATTTTAAATACTATGAAAACAATGTTTTCCTTCAGATCTAATTTAACTTTTCCCATTGACTTATTAATAATGAACACATCCATAAAAAATTCAGGCATTTTGTTTCTACTGTCCCAAAATTGTTTAATTCCAGAATGGGTCTCTTTACTAGCCACACCTAACATATCCATTTATACAAAAATAGAACAAGTTGCTAATATAATTAGCAAAACAAGATATCATTGCTTACAAATATCAGGACAAGACACACAAAATATACATTTATCAGCACCTACCGACCAAATAAGGAACATAATTGCTTCTTCATTAACTATAGAACTAGCCCTCACAGAGCCTACCAGACAATTACTTTATCAAAACATCTCTTACCAATTACTTCAATTCAAATCCACAGTTTCCTTTCAGTTGAGGTTACTTAACACATCCTAACCACTACCTCAAACATTAACTGTTTTTACAGACAAATCCAAAACATTTGGCCTAGTGGGTATTATTTGGCTTAAATATAACCCATGGAAATATAAAACTTCCTCACAACATAAGACTACACAACACGAGGAGGGGGAAGATAGCCAACTGGAGCCAGCTTGGAACAGAAGCTCCTGTCCAGAGGGAGAGATAATGGCCAGAAAGAACCCAGTGAAGCTGAAGGTAGGAGCTGAGCTGAGAGAAAAGACTGATAACTGCACGTCATCCCTGCTGAGGCAAGCTGTAACTCCAAGAAAGCAAATTTCAGGTACAAAACCCATCTCAAAGAGTTTGAGAGTCTGTCTCCTCCCCTAAGAGAGTGGCTTGCTGACTTCTACAAGCAAGCAGTGAACAGAAGACCTCTCATCTCACCCCACAGGAGAGAGTCACTGAAGGCTGGGTCTCCTTCTCCAGAGACACCCCAATGTAAGCCTGGGGATTCTCTTGCCTGGCATAAAGGTTGAACAAATACCTTCCCTACCATTTTGAACTCCCAGTCCACTCTTCACCCCTCATCTGGTGGTCTGGAAGCCCAAACCCTGCAGAGACTGAAGTATCCATATTTCCTTGCTAGGGCTGGGTATTTCAGGGGCCACAGCAATGCAGCTACACTGAAAATGTGACTTGCATAGTATGGGAGAGACAAGTAGGAGGGAGGGTGATTGGCCTGGCACCATGAAAGTGTGTATCAGCAGTGGGTGAAGATGCAGGAAGCTGTGGGGTGGCAGAAGATCAAGAACCCACATGGAGACATGGGAACCCATGCAGAGGCACCTGCCACACAGCAGCAGCGAAAATAGTACAATCCTGATGGGGTCAAATATGGGAGAGACACCTCCCCAATTCTGTGGACTGCCAAAGGGAGCCAGACCTAGCCTGCCTGGGTACCAGAAGAGCAGTTTAGCTGGGGCAGAGGCATAGTCTCTGAGGGAGAAAAACATTCACTGCATCTTAAACTCCTGGCTTGGAACAGACTTGGGTGGAACACTTTCCAGTTTCCATTGAGCCCTGGAGAAAGTCAGGCTTCAGCTCCCCCTGCCAGCTGGTGGCAGAGTGTGGCAGCCCAATAAAGGAGGCATTGACTCCCCTTTGACTCTGGTAGGCACAAATCCTTGGCACATTTGCTCAATGGAGGGAACTGTGCCACAGCCCCACAGGGTTACCAGTGAATGGGCATGGTGGGAGTGCAAGGTGGAGAAGGAGGCACCAGCCTCAGTGGACTAAATTTCTTGATGGGTGGGCCTATCTGGCTCCACATACCACAACGATTAGTCACACTTGAGCTGCAAGTGGACTCCTGCTGTTGAGTTGCTGGAGACCTTTTGAAATCTCCCACTTGTAAGCACTCCAATTTGTACAAATAATCAACACATTGAATCCCACAAAGGCATAAATGTATTCGTGATCTATGCATATATAACTTAATTTTAAAAAAATGAAATATTCCACTTGAATAGTGATTGTGCTGACTGGGAAATTGGTTTGGAACTCTTGACCTGGGCCAGTCACCAGGGGACCCTCTAAGGTTGAGCCCTGGTTGTTATAGTGGGAGAACATGATTGTCCTCTTCCAGTTGTTGCCCTTTGGGGGTGGGGTGTCTTAGTTGCTTGTATTTCTCCTCAGCCTAAAGCTAATGATTCATTAGGATTGGATAGAGACTATCTTAATACAAGACAGAGCCACCTAGCCACATCACACCAAGCAGGTCGCCAGAGTCTCAGGCTGCAGTGCCAAATGGGACCTTTGTAAAGGTATAGGGAAAAACCACAGTCACCAGTCACAGCTTGTTGTTACAGGGTTGTTTTAACTACAATTCCAGGAACTCAATAAAATTTCAACTTACCAGCATCTCTAGCCAAATGGTGAAAAAGAAGCATGGGGTGGAATCAGCAGAGAAACTCTGGCAACATGAATAATCAGAATAGATCAACTTCACCAAAAAACAATAATGGAGACACAACAGAAGATGCCATTCTTAAATAAATGGCCATTCATAAATTGAGTTCAGAAAATAGATGGCAAAAAAGACTAATAAAATGAAAGTAAAGTTGGTATTAGAAATTCCAGGATGAATTCAAATGTTGTCTCAAGAATTCAAGGAATTCAAAGACAAAAATCTCCAAATATTTTTGGCGCATTGAGGTAAGAAATTGCAGCCCTTAAATATTAGAGAAATACAGTAGAATCCCTCAGTAAAAGAATGGAACAGGCAGAACACTATCAAATGCTCAGAGGCAGATAAGTGAAAAGCAAAAAGGAATCATTCCCTGAGAGAATTGTAGGCCCACTCCAAAAAAGCAAACATTCACCTTATAGAAAGTGTCAAACGATCTATGAACCAAGTGTCTGGTGCCCCATAATCATATTAATGTACACAGCTATGATTTAATAAAAATAAAAAAAAATAAAGTGAAACTCTGTCTCTACAAAAAAAACAAAAAACTACTTTCATGAAAAACCAATTAAAATATTAAAAAGAAAGAAAGAAATTTCTCCAGGAGAAGAGGATTGTCTTAAAGGGACTGATGCTGTACTCCAAGATATAATGGGGGATAATTTCCCCAGCATGGCAAGAGATACAGAAATACAGATAGCAGACAGTTTTAGAACACCAGAACCACTTAATCCAAATAAAGCATTGCCTAGACACCTTGTAATTAACTTTGGCAAAGTTAAGTATGAAGGAGAAAATGCTGCAAGCAGTCAGACATAAGAAAATCATAACCTACAAGAGGAAAAATATTAGAATGACTGCAGATCTCTCAGCTGAAACTTTTCAAGTCAGAAGAGGATGGTCATCAACCTTCAGTCTCCTAAAACAAAACGACTTTTAGCCCAAGATCCTGTATCCACCTAAACTGAGTTTCATTTGAGATGGAGAAATCAAATACTTTGACATACACATATTGAAGAAATTTGCCATAACTAAACCATCATTCCAGGTTATTCTCAGACCCATCCTCTACAATGAACAGCAAAATTTTTGACCACCAAAGTAAACTCACTAAAATTTTTGAACAAAACCCAATATCCACAGTGGTGAAAGGATTAAAAATGTTCACATGGCATTTGAAAAACTTGACACCCAAAACACTACCATGCTTGTCAATTCTCTCAATTAATGTAAGTGGATGAAATTGTCCCCTAAAGAGGCACAAATTGGCAGCCTGGATACGTAAACTCAGAGCAGATATCTGCTGCATACAAGAATCTCATCTTACCTTAAAGCATAAAAATAGACTAAAGGTAAAGAGATGGACATCTATAATTCAAGCAAATGGAGAAAAAGAAAAAAGCAGGTGTTGCAATGTTATTCGCAGATACAACAGACTTTAAACCAACAAAAGTAAGGAAAGATAAGAACAGTCACTCCATATTTGTCAAGAGAAACACTCAAGATGAAGTGATTTCAATTAATAATATTTATGTACCCAACCAGAATGCTCCACAATTTATAAAGAAAACCCTAACAGACATGAACAATTTGGTATCTTCTTGCACCATAATAGTCAGAGATTTTAGTATCCTTTTGGCAGTGTTGTATAGATCTTCCAAAGAATCCTCCAAGAATAAAGTAAACCAAGAAATATTGAGCTAAAACTTGACCTTACAACAAATGGACATCTACAGAACATTTCATCCTAGTAAAACTGAATACACATTCTTCTATTCAGCCCATGGAACATACTCCAAAGATGATGACATCTTAGGTCACAAGTCTAAACTCAGGAAATTTAACAGACTAGAAATTCTTACTAGCATTATCTCCAACTATCACAGAATAAAATTTGAATTCAACAAAACCAGGAGTTTGCATACTCATACAAAGACATGGAAAGATTGGGGAGACAAGATGGCGGACTGAAGCCAGCTTTCAACAAAGGCTCCCGTCCAGAAGGAGAGTTAAGGGACAGGAATTTAGTAAGTATCCTGGTGGACTTGAGCCTCACCAAGAGAGAAGGCTGAAGAACGCACATCAACAGCGCTGAGGCAAGTTGTGATCACAAGGACGCAAACAAAAGGTACAAAATCCACCACCAAGCGGACGGGAGTCCCCCTCCCCCATGAGACCGGCTCTGGAGCCCCACAATTGAACAAGCGGGCAGAAATTAAAGCCCCTCCCACTATACTCCACGGGAGAGACCTTCTAAAAACTGGACCTACCTCCCCTACTGGGGTGCCGTGGCGTTCTCCTGCCGGACATAGGGCTGAATAAAACTTTGGGAATCCTTTGCCGGCAACCCTGAATCCCCGGCGCTCCCCTCCCGCCCACTGAGGTCTGGAGGCCTGTCCCCCAGGACTTCGGATCCTTGGGTGATTTCTCAAGGGGAATGGACAGTCCCCAAGTTGCGACTGGTCAGCATTGACTCTGAGGCGCGCCGAGTGAGGAGAGGGCACCGGGCTGAGGGGGAGTCACGCCTCGCGGCACTTCCCTGCGGTGCAGTGCACCAACCCTCCCCGGGCATAGGGGGCCCAAGACTGAATCAGACTCTGGCCTCCCCGCTGAGAGCTGAGAGCCCCTACTCTCACTCGGGGTCTGAGGGCCTATCCCCCAGGAGTTCGGCTCCTTGGGTGATTTCTCGAGGGGAGTGCACAGTGCCTGAGCTGCGTTAGGTCAGCGCTGACTCTGGGACACGTGAGCGAGGAGAGGGCACTCCGCTGAGGGGAAATCAAGCCTTGGCGGCACTTCCCTGCGGTGCAGTGCAGGAGCCCTCCCCGGACCGTAGTATTGCGTGAAACTGAATGAAACTCTAGCTTCCCCCCGCCCCACTCCCAGTCCGGGTCTGGGGGCCCATCCCCCAAGAGTTCTGATTCTTGGGGGATCTCTTAAGGGGTGTGGACCCAGCACAAACTGCGGCCGCTAAGTGCTGACTCTGGGGCGCGGGACAGAGGAGAAAAGGATCGCCTGAGTGCCCACACCAGAGCAGCAGTTCCCTGGAGGTAGGTCAACAGCCATTTTCTCTTTAACGGCAGAACGCTCATTTCTGGATATTCTGAGGCCACACCCCCTGTCTCCCTGGGCAACCAGAGGAGGCCACCCGTGACACGGCTCACAAACCCAGAAGCCTCCAGGGCGGGGACGACCCAGAGAGGTGTTCAGACGCAATTCTCCAGCAGCAAAGACGTTTGAATTCAAAACAGCCCGTCTCCTGTAGGCGACGACAGGAACAGAGACAGAACCTCACAAAGTTGTCTGTTCTGTTCTGTTCTGTTAGCAGCATCCATTAGGGACGGGGCTAAGCCTGAGTGAACACCTCCTTCCCATCACCTGCATCAAACACTCAAAGATGTCAGGCCCCATCTCCTCCTGCTAGATAGCGGCAGTCTGCGGGGGCCTGGCAGACTTCCTTGCGATTCAGGCAGGTGCAAACCCCTGGAGTGTCTGTTCACTGCAGGCAACTGGGTTAGCCATCTGCAGAGATACCAGTGACTGGGTCCGACGGAGGGGCAAAGTGGGGAAGGAGACGTCAACCTTCCCAGACTGCTCTGTTTGCGGGGTGGCTCCTCCTGACTCCACGCTGCACTGGGGTGAGCTGTCTCAGAGGAGTCACCAGGCCCCTGTGATCCAGTTCCCAGAGACCTCTTGAACCCTTCCACCCGAGACAAGTGCCGATTGAGACAGTTGATTCGGACCTTTTGAACTGGGCTAATAGACTGAGGACTTTTAAGGTGGTGCCCTGGGTGTGCGATTGTAGGAAGGTTTGATTCTCCTTTTCCAACTGGGGCCAGAGGTGGGCAGGCGGGGTGACTTAATTGCTGATTTTTCCACACAGCTGAGACTTCAAGCCAGAGTAGAAGTTGCAATAGGATCGAACAGAAACCAGCTGAAAACAAGACAGAACCACTTTGCTCCACCACACCAGACAGGGCCCCAGTTTCTCAGGCCACAACACTGTCCGGGCCCTTGATAAAACCCCAGGGGAAAAACCAAAGGGAGTAAACCATGGGGCGGAATCAGCGGAAAAACTCTGGTAACATGAATAACCAGAATAGATCAACCCCCCCAAGAAAAGATACGGCAGATGTGATTGAAGATCCCATTCATAAACAACTGGCTGAGATGTCAGAAGTCGAATTCAGAATTTGGTTTGCAGACAAGATTAATAAAATGGAATTAGGAATTCGAGGAGAAATTCAAAAACTGTCTCAAGAATTTAACGAATTTAAAGACAAAACCACCAAAGACTTAGACACACTGAAACAAGAACTTACAGCCCTCAAAGATATGAAAAATACAGTAGAATCCCTCAGTAACAGAATGGAGCAAGCAGAAGAAAGGATTTCTGACATTGAAGATAAAGTCTTCGAACGCTCCCAATCTCTCAAAGAGGAAGAGAAATGGAGAGCAAAAACGGATCACTCACTCAGAGAGCTCTCAGATAATTCGAAAAAAAATAACATAAGGGTTATAGGAATTTCGGAGACTGATGAAGTGGCAGCCAAGGGCACAGAGGCCCTTCTACATGAAATTATGAAAGAAAATTTTCCAGACATGCCTAGAGAATCTGAAATTCAGATAGCAGACAGCTTCAGAACCCCAGCACGATTCAACCCCAATAAGCCATCTCCCAGACATATCATAATTAGCTTCACTAAAGTTAACATGAAAGAGAAGATTCTCAAAGCAGCCTGGCGAAAGAAAACTATAACGTACAAAGGTAAGAATATTAGAATAACTGCAGATCTCTCTGCTGAAACTTTTCAAGCCAGAAGAGGCTGGTCATCAACTTTTAATCTCCTAAAGCAAAAAAACTTTCAACCCAGGATCTTGAATCCAGCTAAACTGAGTTTCATCTATGATGGAGAAATTAAATACTTCAATGACATTCATATGTTGAAAAAATTTGCCATAAGTAAACCAGCTCTTCAGGATGTTCTCAGACCTATCCTCCACAATGACCAACCCAATCCTATACCACAAAAGTAAACTCACTCAGAAACTTCGGATCAAACTCCAACTTCCACACTGGCTAAAAAAAGGATTAAAAATGTCCACTGGACCTTTGAAAAACTCGATACCCAAAATTCCACCAGACTTATCCTCACTGTCCATCAATGTGAATGGCTTAAACTGTCCTCTAAAGAGGCATAGGTTAGCTGACTGGATACAAAAACTTAAGCCAGATATTTGTTGCATACAAGAGTCACATCTCAACTTAAAAGACAAATACAGACTCAGGGTGAAAGGATGGTCATCCATATTTCAGGCAAATGGTAATCAGAAAAAAGCAGGTGTTGCAATTTTATTTGCAGATACAGTAGGCTTTAAACCATCAAAAGTAAGGAAGGACAAGAATGGTCACTTCATATTTGTTAAGGGTAATACTCAATATGACGAGATCTCAATTATTAATATCTATGCACCCAACCAGAATGCACCTCAATTTATAAGAGAAACTCTAACAGACATAAGTAACTTGATTTCCTCCAGCTCCATAATCGTTGGAGATTTCAACACTCCCTTGGCAGTGTTGGATCGATCCTCCAGAAAGAAGCTGAGCAAAGAAATCTTAGATTTAAACCTAACCATCCAATATTTAGATTTAGCAGACATCTACAGAACATTTCATCCCAACAAAACTGAATACATATACTTCTCATCAGCCCACGGAACTTACTCCAAAATTGATCACATTTTAGGTCACAAGTCTAACCTCAGTAAATTTAAAGGAATAGAAATTATTCCATGCATCTTCTCGGACCATCATGGAATAAAACTTGAATTGAGTAACAACAGGAATCTGCATACCCATACAAAAACATGGAAGTTAAATAACCTTATGGTGAATGATAGCTGGGTCAGAGATGAGATTAAGAAAGAAATCACCAATTTTTTGGAACAAGATGACAATGAAGACACAAGCTATCAGAACCTCTGGGACAATGCAAAGGCAGTTCTAAGAGGGAAATTTATAGCACTGCAAGCCTTCCTCAAGAGAACGGAAAGAGAGGAAGTTAACAACTTAATGGGACATTTCACGCAACTGGAAAAGGAAGAACATTCCAACCCCAAACCCAGCAGAAGAAAAGAAATAACCAAAATTAGAGCAGAATTAAATGAAATTGAAAACAAAAGAATAATACAACAGATGAATAAATCAAAAAGCTGGTTTTTTGAAAAGGTCAATAAAATAGATAAACCTCTGGCCAACCTAATCAGGAAAAAAAGAGTAAAATCTCTAATATCATCAATCAGAAACAACAAAGACAAAATAACCACAGACTCATCAGAAATCCAAAAAATCCTTAATGAATATTACAAGAAACTTTATTCTCAGAAATATGAAAATCTGAAGGAAATAGACCGATACTTGGAAGCACGCCACCTTCCAAGACTTAACCAGAATCAAGTGGAAATGTTGAACAGACCCATATCAAGTTCCGAAATAGCATCAACTATACAAAACCTCCCTAAAAAGAAAAGCCCCGGACCAGATGGTTTCATGTCAGAATTCTACCAAACCTTTAAAGAGGAATTAGTACCTATATTACTCAACCTGTTCCAAAATGTAGAAAAAGAAGGAAGACTACCCAACACGTTCTATGAAGCAAATATCACCCTGATCCCCAAACCAGGAAAAGACCCAACAAGAAAAGAAAATTATAGACCAATATCACTAATGAATATAGATGCAAAAATATTCAACAAGATCCTAACAAACAGAATCCAGCAACACATCAAACAAATTATACATCATGACCAAGTTTGTTTTATCCCAGGGTCTCAAGGCTGGTTCAATATACATAAATCTATAAATGTAATTCAGCACATAAACAAATTAAAAAACAAAGACCATATGATTCTCTCAATTGATGCAGAAAAAGCTTTTGATAATATCCAGCATCTCTTCATGATCAGAACACTCAAGAAAATTGGTCTAGAAGGGACTTTTCTTAAACTGATAGAGGCTATCTACAGCAAACCCACAGCCAATATCATATTGAATGGAGTTAAATTGGAATCATTTCCACTCAGATCAGGAACCAGACAAGGCTGCCCATTGTCTCCATTGCTTTTTAACATTGTAATGGAAGTTTCAGCCACCGCAATTAGGGAAGAAAAGGCGATCAAGGGTATCCATATAGGGTCAGAAGAGATCAAACTCTCGCTCTTCGCAGATGATATGATTGTGTATCTGGAAAACACTAGGGACTCTACTACAAAACTCCTAGAAGTGATCAAGGAATACAGCAGCGTCTCAGGTTACAAAATCAACATTCATAAATCGGTAGCCTTTATATACACCAACAACAGTCAAATTGAAAAAGCAGTTAAGGACTCTATCCCATTCACAGTAGTGCCAAAGAAGATGAAATATTTGGGAATTTACCTAACAAAAGACGTGAAAGATCTCTATAAAGAGAACTATGAAACTCTAAGAAAAGAAATAGCTGAAAATGTTAACAAATGGAAAAACATACCATGCTCATGGCTAGGAAGAATCAACATTATCAAAATGTCCATACTACCCAAAGCAATATATAATTTCAACGCACTCCCTATTAAAGCTCCACTGTCATATTTTAAAGATCTTGAAAAAACATTACTTCATTTTATATGGAATCAGAAAAAACCTCGAATAGCCAAGACATTACTCAGAAATAAAAACAAAACAGGAGGAATCACACTACCAGACCTCAGACTTTACTACAAATCGATAGTGATCAAAACAGCATGGTATTGGCACAAAAACAGAGAAGTAGATATCTGGAATAGAATAGAGAACCAAGAGATGAATCCAGCTACTTACCGCTATTTGATTTTTGACAAGCCAATTAAAAACATTCAGTGGGGAAAAGATTCCCTATTTAACAAATGGTGATGGGTGAACTGGCTGGCAACCTGCAGAAGACTGAAATTGGACCCACACCTTTCACCATTAACTAAGATAGACTCTCATTGGATTAAAGATTTAAACTTAAGACATGAAACTATAAAAATACTAGAGGAGAATGCAGGGAAAACCCTTGAAGAAATTGGTCTGGGTGAGTATTTCATGAGGAGAACCCCCCGGGCAATTGAAGCAGCTTCAAAAATACACTACTGGGACTTGATCAAACTAAAAAGCTTCTGCACAGCTAAGAACACAGTAAGCAGAGCAAGCAGACAGCCCTCAGAATGGGAGAAGATATTTGCAGGATATAACTCTGACAAAGGTTTAATAACCAGAATCCACAGAGAACTCAAACGCATCAGCAAGAAAAAAACAAGGGATCCCATCGCAGGCTGGGCAAGGGATTTGAAGAGAAACTTCTCTGAAGAAGACAGGCGCACGGCCTTCAGACATATGAAAAAATGCTCATCATCTTTAATCATCAGAGAAATGCAAATCAAAACTACTTTGAGATATCATCTAACTCCAATGAGACTAGCCTATATCACAAAATCTCAAGACCAGAGATGTTGGCGTGGATGCGGAGAAAAGGGAACACTTCTGCACTGCTGGTGGGAATGCAAATTAATACATTCCTTTTGGAAAGATATATGGAGAACACTCAGAGATCTAAAAATAGATCTGCCATTCAATCCTGTAATTCCTCTGCTGGGCATATACCCAGAAGACCAAAAATCACAACATAACAAAGATATTTGTACCAGAATTTTTATTGCAGCCCAATTCATAATTGCTAAGTCATGGAAAAAGCCGAAGTGCCCATCGATCCACGAATGGATTAATAAATTGTGGTATATGTATACCATGGAATACTATGCAGCCTTAAAGAAAGATTGAGACTTTACCTCTTTCATGTTTATATGGATGGAGCTGGAACATATTCTTCTTAGTAAAGTATCCCAAGAATGGAAGAAAAAATACCCAATGTACACAGCCCTACTATGAAACTAATTTGGGACTCTCACATGAAAGCTATAACCCAGCTACAACTTAACAATAGGGGGAAGTGGGAAAGGGGGGGGTGGGTAGACGGAGGGGAATCGCTGGGATCACACCTGTGGTGCGTATTACAGGGGTATTTGCGAAACTTGGTAAATGTAGAATATAAATGTTTTGGCACAGTAACTGAGATAACGCCGGAAAGGCTATGTTAACCACTGTGATAAAAATGTGTCAAATGGTTTATGAAGTGAGTGTATGATGCCCCATAATCATATCATTGTATACAGTTATGATTTAATAAAAAAATTAAAAAAAAAAAAACAAAGACATGGAAACTAAATAATCTTATGTTGACGGACAACAGGGTCACAGATGAGATTAAGAAGGAAATTGCCAAATTTTTGGAATATAACTACAATGAAGACAGAAATTATCCTAACCTTTGGGATTCTGCAAAGGCAGTCCTAAGAGGGATATTTGTAACACTGCAAACCTTTCTGAAGAAAATAGAAAGAGAGGAAGCCAAGAAATTAATGGGACATCTCGAGTAACGGGAAAAGGGAGAATATTCCAACCACAAACCCAGCAGAAGAAAAGAAATAACCAAAACTAGAGCAGAATTAAGTGAAATTGAAAACAAAAGAATCATTCAAAAGATCAATGATCCTATAATTCCTTTACTAGGTTTATACCCAGAAGACCAAAAATCACAATATAACAAAAACATCTGTACCAGAATGTTCTTTACAGCCCAATTTTTAACTGCTAATTCATGGAAAAAGCCGAAGTGCCCATAGACCCACGAATGGACTAGCAAATTGTGGTACATGTATACCATGGAAAATTATGCAGCCTTAAAGAAAGATGGAGACTTTACCTCTTTCATGTTTACATGGATGGAGCTGGAACATATTCTTCTTAGCAAAGTATCTCAGGAATGGAAGAAAAAGTATCCAGTGTACTCAGACCTACTATGAAGCTAATTTATAGCTTTCACATAAGGCTATAACACAACTATAGCACAAGACTATCAGGAAATGGCCAAGGAAGGGGAACGGAGGGGGGAGGTTAGAGTGGAGGGAGGTTGATGGGTGGGGCCACACCTACGGTACATCTTAGAATGGGTACAGGCGAAACTTACTAAATGCAGAATACAAATGTCTCCATACAATAACTAAGAAAATGCCACGAAGGTAGTGCGCCGGCCCCATATACTGGAGGTGGCGGGTTCAAACCCAGGCACGGCAAAAAAAAAAAAAAGCAAAAAAAAGAAAAAGTGATAAACAGAAAAACAGGCTGTTCTTTGGGCGGCACCTGTAGCTCAAGGTGTAGGGTGCCTGTCCCATATGCCGGAGGTGACGGGTTCAAACCCAGCCATGGCCAAAAAACCACAAAAAAAAAAAAAAAAAAAGAAAATGCCATGAAGGCTATGTTGAACAGTTTGATAAGAATATTTCAGATTGTATATGAAACCAGCACATTGTACCCCTTGATTACACTAATGTACACAGCTATGATTTAACAATAAAATAAGAAAGGTCAACGAATTGGGAGGCACCTGTGGTTCAAAGGAGTAGGGCTCCCGCCACATATACCAGAGGTGGTGGTTTCAAACCCTGCCCTGGTCCAAACTGGAAAAGATAAACAAATTAAAAGTTTATTATTTTTTTTTGGAAAGATGAACAAAATTCATAAACATTTGCCTAACCTAACCAGAAACAGAAAAGTAAAATACCTAATATCATCAATCAAAAATGATGAAGGCAAAATAACAACAGACACCTCAGAAATTCAAAAATTCCTTAATAAATTTTACAAAAACTCTATTCTCAGATATATTGAAATATGGAGGAAATTGACCAATACCTGGAAACACACCACATTCTTAGACTCATCCAAAAGGAATTGGAAATGTTGAATAGATATGTATCAAGTAATGAAATAACATCAACTATATGTTATCTCCCAAAAAAGAAAAGTCCGGGACCAGATGGCTTCACATAAGAATTCTATCAAACCTTTAAAGAGGAACTGCTACCTATATTACATAACCTTTTCCAAAACATGGAAAAAGGAAGGAATACTTCCCAATACATTCTACAAAGCTAAGATCACCCTGAAACCCAAAACAGGAAAAGACCCAACAAAGAAAAAAATTATAGACTAATA
The DNA here is from genome assembly GCF_027406575.1 of Nycticebus coucang. Taxonomy (NCBI): domain Eukaryota; kingdom Metazoa; phylum Chordata; class Mammalia; order Primates; family Lorisidae; genus Nycticebus; species Nycticebus coucang. The sequence goes on from NC_069804.1 coordinate 66,383,416, forward strand.
TCTTTAATGAATAGTGATACAAAAATATTTAATAAGATTCTAGAAAACAGAATCAAGCAGTACATCAAAGACATTACACATCATGACCAAGTGGGTTTTATCCCAGGGTCTGTAGGCTGCTTCAAAATACATAAATACATAAATATAATACACCACGAAAACAAAATAAAAATAAGACCATATGATTCTCTTAACTGATGCAGGAAAACATTTGGTAATATCCAGTATCTTTTCATGATCAGAATACTTAAGAAAATTAGTATAGAAGGAACATACCTTAAACTGAGAGGCCATCTACAGCAAACCCACAGCCAATGTCATATTGAATGGAGTAAATTTGGAAATTTTTTTTATTGTTAAATCATAGCTGTGTACATTAGCGCAATCGCCTGGACCCATTCTAAGATGCACCATAGATGTGCCCCAATCATTACCCTCCCTACACCAAAACCTCCAACCTCCCTTCCCGTTCCTTGGCCCTTTCCCCATAGTCTTGTGCTACAGTTGGGTTATCGTCTTCATGTGAAAGCTATAATTTAGCTTCATAGTAGGGCTGAGTACATTGGATACTTTTTCTTCCATTCCTGAGATACTTTGCTAAGAAGAATATGTTCCAGCTCCATCCATGTAAACATGAAAGAGGTAAAGTCTCCATCTTTCTTTAAGGCTGCATAGTATTCCATGGTATACATGTACCACAATTTGCTAGTCCATTCGTGGGTCGATGGGCACTTGGGCTTCTTCCAAGACTTAGCAATTATGAATTGGGCTGCAATAAACATTCTGGTACAGATGTCTGTGTTATATTGTGACTTTTGGTCTTCTGGGTATAAACCTAGTAAAGGAATTATAGGACCGAATGGCAGGTCTATTTTTAGGTCTCTAAGTATTCTCCAAACATCCATCCAGAAGGAATGTATTAGTGGGCATTCCCGCCAGCAGTGTAGAACTGTGCCCTTTCCTCCACATCCACGCCAACATCTCTGGTTTTGGGATATGTTATGTGGGCTACTCTTACTGGGGTTAGGTGATATCTCAGAGTAGTTTTGATTTGCATTTCTCTGATGATTAAGGATGATGATTTTTTTTTCATGTGTTTGTAGATTGTGCATTGGTCTTCTTTAGAGAAGTTTCTCTTCAAGTCCCTTGCCCACCATGAGATGTGGTCACGTGTTCTTTTCTTGTTAATACTTTTGAGTTCTCTGTGGATTCTGGTTATTAGACCTTTATCGGAGGCATAACCTGCAAATATTTTCTCCCATTTTGAGGGCTGTATGCTTGCTTTACTCACTATGTTCCTGGCTGTGCAGAAGCTTTTTAGTTTGATCAGGTCCCAGTACTGTATTTTTGATACTGCTTCAATTGCCTGGGGAGTCCTCCTCATAAAATATTCACCCAGGCCGATTTCTTCAAGAGTTTTCCCTGCACTTTCTTCAAGTATTTTTATAGTTTCATGTCTTAAGTTTAAATCTTTTATGCAGTGAGAGTCTATCTTAGTTAACGGTGAATGGTGTGGGTCCAGTTTCAATCTTCTACAGGTTGCCAGCCAGTTCACCCAGCACCATTTGTTAAATAGGGAATCTTTCCCCACTGAATGTTTTCATTGGCTTGTCAAAGATCAAATAACGGTAAGTAGCTGGATTCATCTCTTGGTTCTCTATTCAGTTGCATACATCTTCCTCTCTGTTTTTGTGCCAGTACCATGCTGTTTTCATCACTATCGATCTATAGTATAGTCTGAGGTCTGGTAGCGTGATTCCTCCTGCTTTGTTTTTATATCTGAGTAATGTCTTGGCTATTCGAGGTTTTTTCTGATTCCATATAAAACGAAGTATTATTTTTTCAAGATCTTTAAAGTATGACAATGGAGCTTTAATAGGAATTGCATTAAAATTATATATTGCTTTGGGCAGTATGGACATTTTAACAATGTTGATTCTTCCCAGCCATGAGCATGGTATGTTTTTCCATCTGTTAACATCTTTGGCTATTTCTTTTCTTAGAGTTTCATAGTTCTCTTTGTAGAGATTTTTCACGTTCTTTGTTAGGTATACTCCCAAATATTTAATCTTCTTTGGCAGTACTGTGAAAGGAATAGAGTCCTTGACTGTTTGTTCGGCTTGGTTATTGTTGGTATATCTAAAGGCTACAGATTTGTGGGTGTTGATTTTGTAGCAGAGACATTGGTATATTCCTTGATCACTTCTGAGAGTTTTGTAGTAGAATCCCCAGTGTTTTCCAGATATACGATCATATCATCTGCGAAGAGTGAAAGTTTGATCTCTTCTGACCCTATGTGGATAACCTTGATTGCCTTTTCTTCCCTAATTGCAATGGCTAAATCTTCTATTACAATGTTAAAGAGCAATGGAGACAATGGGCAACCTTGCTTGGTTCCTGATCTAAGTGGAAATGATTTCAATTTAACTCTATTCAACACGACATTGGCTGTGGGTTTGCTGTAGATGGCCTCTATTAGTTTAAGAAATGTCCCTTCTATACCAATTTTCTTAAGTGCTCTGATCATGAAGGGATGCTGGATATTATCAAAAGCTTTTTATGCATCAATTGAAAGAATCATATGGTCTTTATTTTTAAGTTTGTTTATGTGTTGAATTTCATTCGTAGATTTACATATATTGAACCAGCCTTGAGACCCTGGGATAAATCTGACTTGGTCATGGTGTATAATTTTTTTGATGTGTTGTTGGATTCTGTTTGTTAGGATCTTATTGAGTATTTTAGCATTTATATTCATTAGTGATATTGGTCTATAATTTTCTTTTCTTGTTGGGTCTTTCCCTGGTTTGGGGATCAAGGTGATGTTTTCTTCGTAGAATGTGCTGGGTAATATTCCTTCTTTTTCTATATTTTGGAAGAGGTTTAATAGTATAGGTACTAATTCTTCTTTAAATGTTTGGTAGAATTCTGACGTAAAGCCATCTGGTCCTGGGCTATTCTTTTTAGGGAGACTTTGTATAGTTGATGCTATTTCAGAACTTGATATGGGCCTGTTCAACATTTGCACTTCATTCTGGCTAAGTCTTGGTAGGTGGCGTGTTTCCAGGTATTGGTCGATTTTTTTCAGATTTTCATATTGGTGAGAGTAGAGTTTCTTGTAGTATTCATTAAGGATTTTTTTGAATTTCTGATGGGTCTGTTGTTATTTCATCATTACCATTTCTGATTGATGAAATTAGAGATTTTACTCTTTTTTTCCTGGTTAGGTTGGCCAAAGGTTTATCTATTTTATTGATCTTTTCAAAAAACCAGCTTTTGGATTTATTGATCTGTTGTATAGTTCTTTTGTTTTCAATTTCATTTAATTCTGCTCTGATTTTGGTTATTTCTTTTCTTCTGCTGCGTTTGGGATTGAAGTGTTCTTCTTTCTCCATTTGCTTGAGATGTTCCATTAAGTTATTGAGTTCCTCTCTTTCCGTTTTCTTGAGGAAGGCTTGCAGTTCCATAAATTTCCCTCTTAGGACTACCTTTGCAGTATCCCAGAGGTTCTGGTAATTCGTGTCTTGATTGTTGTTTTGTTCCAAAAATATGGTGATTTCCTTCTTAATCTCATCTATAACCCATGTATCCTTCAGCATAATGTTGTTTGGCCTCCATGTTTTTGTATGGGTATGCAGGTTCCTGTTGTTATTGAGTTCCACTTTTATTCCATGATGGTCTGAGAAGATGCAAGGAATAATTTCTATTTTTTTAAATTTGTTGAGGTTAGATTTGTGGCCTAGGTCGTGGTCGATTTTGGAGTATGTTCCGTGGGCTGATGAGAAGAATGTGTATTCAGTTTTTGGGGGATGAAATGTTCTGTAGATGTCTGTTAAGTCCAGATGTTGAATGGTTGAGTTTAAATCTAAAATTTCTTTGGTTAGCTTCTTTTTGGAGGATCTATCCAGGACTGCTAACGGGGTGTTAAAATCTCCAACTACTATGGATGTGGAGGAAATCAAGTTGCTCATGTCTGTTAGAGTTTCTCTTATAAATTGAGGTGCTTTGTGGTTGGGTGCATAAATATTAATAATTGAGATCTCATCATATTGATTATTACCTTTAACAAATATGAAGTGTCCATCCTTATCCTTAATTATTTTGGTAGGTTTAAAGCCTATTGCATCTGCGAACAGGATTGCAATGCCTGCTTTTTTCTGCTTTCCATTTGCCTGGAATATAGATGACCATCCCTTCACCTTGAGTCTATATCTGTCTTTTAGTGTAAGATGTGATTCTTGTATGCAGCGGATATCTGGCTTAAGTTTTTGTATCCAGTCCGCCAACCTATGCCTCTTTAGAGAACAATTTAAACCATTCATATTAATTGAGAGTATTGCTAAGCCTTTTGAGAGACCGGTGGACATTTTTAATCCTTTTGTGACTGTTGAAGTTGGAATTTGCTCAAAAATTTTAGGGGTGGGTTTACTTTTGTGGTGGAGAATTATGTTGGTCTTTACGGTGGATAGTTCTAAGAATGTCCTGGAGAGCTAGTTTAGTTGTGGCAAATTTCTTCAACATGTGAATGTCGTTGAAGTATTTAATTTCTCCGTCATAAATGAAGCTAAGTTTAGCTGGGTACAGGATCCTGGGTTGAAAGTTATTTTGTTTTAGGAAATTAAAAGTTGATGACCATCCTCTTCTAGCTTGAATAGTTTCAGCAGAGAGATCTGCAGTTATTCTGATATTCTTCCCATTGTAGGTAATGGTTTTCTTTCGTCTGGCAGCTTTCAGAATTTTCTCCTTCATATTAACTTTAGGGAAATTGATTATGATGTGTCTGGGGGATGTCCTATTTGGGTTGAGTCGTGCTGGAGTTCTGAAACTGTCTGCTATCTGAATTTCGGAATCTCTTGGCATGTCTGGATAGTTCTCCTTCATAATCTCATGGAGAAGAGACTCTGTGCCTTGTGAAGCCACTTCGTCACTTCCGGGGATCCCTATAAGACGAATATTGGTTTTCTTCAAATTATTCCAGAGCTCTCTGATAGAGTGGTCTGTTTTTGCTCTTCATTTCTCTTCTTCTTTGAGGGTTTGGGAGAGTTTGAAAGCTTTGTCTTCAATGTCAGAAATCATTTCTTCTGCTTGCTCCATTCTGTAACTGAGGGATTCTACTTTGTTTCTCAGATCTTTGAGGGATGCAACTTCTTGTCTCAGTATGTCAAAATCTTTGGTCCTTTGGTCTCTGAATCCGTTCAATTCTTGAGATAACTTTTGGAATTCTAATTCGATCTTATTTGCTATCCAGATCCTGAATTCAATTTCTGACATCTCAGCTATTTGTTTGTGCATGGGGTCTTGTGCTGTTTCTGCCCCATTGATCCTTGGGGGAGTTGTTCTATTCTGATTATTCATTTTGTCAGAGTTTTTCTGTTGATTTTGCCTCATGATTGTTTTTCACCATTGCCTCTGGCTGTCCTCAGAGTTGGGGAAGTGTCTCTCCAAGATTAGACCCCAGCGGGATCACTCTATTGTTGCTGGATCTTTGTAGGGAGTGACCCTGTGTAGTTCCTCTGGGCTGCTCTAGCTAGGGAGTTCTGGTTGTGGAAGCAGCTCCGGTTTGTGACACACCTGGATCCAGCAACAGGGATGGGGGTGGTGCACATGGTTCGGGGAGTGCCATGCACCCAGCGAGTTTGGCACAGATAGCCCAAGGCTCTAGCAGTCTCTGGCCAGGAGCAGAGCTCTGTGCAGAGGCAGGGAGGGCTCAAAAGGGCACGCAGCTACCAGAGTCCCTGTCCAGATGAACAGGCTAGTGTGGAAGCTTGGAGGACAGAGGAGGTAGGACACAGGTTTGTGTGGCTCCCACAGTTCCTGGTCAGGGAATGCGGAGGCCCGGTGGGTGCGGGTCACCAGTCAGGGGTTGCTGCACAGCTCTTATGGAGGTCTGGGCAGCGCCAAGCCTAGGAGTTTGAGGTTGCTATGTGCTGTGACATCACGGCACTTTACCCAGGGCAACAGCCGAAGCCTCCAGTGTGCCAAAACCATCTCACTCTGCCCCTAAGGATTAAGGCTGTAAGGCAGCTCAGTCCCCACCTTTAGGCTGCTCAGTCTGTAGGTTCCTTTGACCCACCCAATCCTTGCTCTGAGACCCTGAGGGCAAGCTTGCTGGGGCAGTTCTTTCGCAATGGCTTCCTGCACCCAGTTCAGTGGCTCAGTCTGGGGCCCCAGACAATGCCCAAAGTTCACCACTCTTGCTCAAGCTCTCCCCAAGGCAGTTCAACTGAGTGCCAAGTCCACGAACACCGAAACAGTTCACAGGTAAGGCCTTTCCGGTTTGCAGTCTCATTGCTACTTGTACTTATGTTTGCCGGCGTGATTAGGTCGATCAAACACACGCAACCACTTGCCAGTTTTCCACTGTTTTTGTCCTCCTCTTGGTGTCCAGAAGTCCCTTTATGGCTCCCTGTATGCTCAAAGGGATGATTATAGGCAGATCCCACCGGCCAGAGATGCCTGGAGTCTTGTTTCCCCAGACTCGCTGTTCCTAGTTGCAGGGAAGCTGTTACTCGGCCACCGTCTTTAATCCTCCCATCTGGAAACATTTTTATTTAGATCAGGAAGTAGGAAAGGATGCCCATTGTCTCTACTGCTTTTGAACATTGTAACATTTTTAACATTGTAATTTAACATGGAAGTCTTAGCCATTGCAATGAAATAAGCGAAGGTTATCAAGGGTATCCAAATAGGGTCAGAGGAGATCAAACTCTCACTCTTCATAGATGATATGATTTTATACCTGGAAAACCCCAGAGCAGAATTAAATGAAATTGAATCAAGAGGTATCTGTGGCTCAAAAGAGTAGGGGTCCAGCCACATATACTACAAAACTCTTAGAATTGATCAAGGAATACAGCAGCATCTCAGGATAAAAAATAAATACTCACAAATCAGTAGCATTTATATTTACCAACAATAGTCAAGCTGAAAAAATCAGGCAAGGACTCTATTCCCTTTACAGTAGTGACAAAGAAGATGAAATATTTGTGAATGTGTCTAACAAAGGACGTGAAAGATTTCTACAAAGAGAACTATGAAACTATGAGAAATGAAATAGTCGAATATGTTAACAAATGGAAAAACATACCATGTTCATGGTTGGGAAGAATCAATGTTGTTAAAGTGTGCGTACTACCCAAAGCAACATACAAACTTAATGCAATCCCTATTAAAACACAACTGTCATACTTTAAAGATTAAAAAAAAAAACTACTTCGTTTCATATGGAATCAGAATAAACCTTGAATAGCCAAGACATTACTCAGAAACAGAAACAAATCAGAAGAAACATGCTAACAGACTTCAGGCTATACTATAAATCTATAGTGATCAAAACAGCATGGTAATGGCACAAAAATAGAGAGATAGATATATGGAACAGAATTGAGAACCAAGAGTTGAATCCAGACACTAATAGTCATCTGATCTTTGATAAACCTATCAAAAATTTAACTGGTGGATAGATTCCCTATTTAATAAATGGCGCTGTTTGTGACTGAAAGTGGACACACACCTTTCACGTCTAAAAAAAATTGACTCTCACTGGACAAGAGATTTAAACATAAGACCTGAAACTATAAAGGTTCTTGGAGAGACTTCAGTGGTAACACTTGAAGAAACTGGCCTGGGAGAATACTTTTTATTTTTTTTTTAATCATAGCTGTGTACATTAATGTGATCATGGGGCACCATACCCTGTTTTCATAGACCGTTTGACACATTTTCATCACACTGGTTACCATAGCCTTTCTGGCATTTTCTTAGTTATTGTGCTAAGACATTTACATTCCACATTTACTAAGTTTCACATATACCCTTGTAAGATGCACCACAGGTGTAATCCCACCAATCTCCCTCCCTATGCCCCCCTCCCTCCTCCCCTCCCTTTCCCCTTTCCCCCTATTCTTAGGTTGTAACTGGGTTTACTGCCTGGGAGAATACTTTTTCAGGAGGACCCCCTGGTCAATTGAAGCAACACCAAATATATATTACTAGGATCTGATCAAACTAAAAAGATTTTTCATCACCATGAACACAGTATGTAAAGCAAGGAGACAGACTTCAGAATGGGAGAATATATTTGAAGGTTATGTTTCTGACAAAGGTTTGTTAACCAGAATCCACCGAGAACTCAAACTAATAAGAAAATAACAAGTGATCCCATTTTATAGTGGGCAAGAGACTTGAACAGAACTTCTCTGAAGAGCAGTCGTATGGTATGTAGACACATAAAAAATGTTCATCATCTTTAAACACCAGAGAAATGCAAATACAAACCACCTTGAGATATCATCTAACTCCAGTAAGATTAGCCCACATAACAAAATCCCAAAACTACGTATGTTGGCATGGATGTGGGGGAAAAGGGAACACTTCTGCACTGCTGTTGGGAATGCAAGCTAATATGTTATTTTGGGGCATATATTTGGAGAACATTTAGGGAACTAAAAGTAGACCTGCCATTCAATCCTGCAATTCCTCTATGAGGTATATATCCAGGAGACCAAAAATCACTATACAACAAAAATATTTGCACCAGAATGTTTATTGCAGTCCAATTCATAATTTTCAAGTCATGGGAACAGCCCAAGTGCCCATCGACTCATCAACGTGTTAACAAATTGTGATATATGTATACCACGGAATATTATATGTATACTCCCTTAAAAAGGAAGGAGACTTTAACTCTTTTTTGTTTACCTGTATGGAGCTGGACCATATTCTTCTTAGTAAAGTATCTCAAGAATGGAAGAAAAAGTATCCACCGTACTCAGTACTATTATCAAACCTACATATAATCACCCACACTTTCATATGAAAGATAAAAATCAACTATAGTCCAGGATGAAACAGGGAAGAGGAGGGGGAAAGGGAAGAGTGGGTGGGTGGAAGGAGGGTAATTGGTGGGACCTCACCGATGGTGTATATTGCAATGTTACAAGACAAATATATTAAGAGTAGAGTATAAACGTCTTAACACAATAATTAAGCAAGTGAGGTGAAGGCTATGTTAACCAGTTTGATGTAAGCATTCTAAATTGTATATAAAATAAGCACATTGTACCACATAAATGCATTAATGTATACAGTTATGATTTAATTTTAAAAAGTGACATGCTGAAGAAAAAACTACGCAACAAACTAAACTGAATTAGCAGCTATAATTTTAACTTTCCAAAGTTTCTATGAACAACCAATTAACATTATAAATGACTCTCAATAAACTACATTTACAATGAAACACTTACCTAATTCTCAAATAAAAACGACAATTTATGAAGCTTTATATCACTTATTCCTAGAATTACAAAATCTATATAAAATCCTTGTTTTATTATTCATATCAAAACTCAGACCAATCTACCAGGATCTTTGGCCTTAGGTAATAACCAAGTCTATACACTAGTTTCTCACAAAGATGTATTTACTGTGTACAATAAGAAATTATCAAGTAGATACAATAGTTTCTCACGGAGAAATATTTACTTTCAGTACATCAGGCTTCTGCATGCAATGCTTTTCAACAACAAAATGCCAAATGATTAGCATGTCACTTCAATTTACCTATTAAAATTTCTTTTTTTTCATTTTATTTTTATTTTGGGGGATTCATTGAGTATACAAAAAACCAGGTTACACTGATTGTATTTGTTAGGCAAAGTCCCTCTTGAAATCGTGTCTTGCCCCCAAAAGGTGTGGCACACACCAAGACCCCACCCCCTCCCTCCTTTTCTCTCTCTCCTCTTCCTTTCCCCACCCTTCCCTACTTCTTTCTCTCTCTGCTCTCCACTTTCCACACACCCCCTTGTCCTTAATTGTCATTAATTGTCCTCATATCAAAATTGAGTACATAGGATTCATGCTTCTCCATTCTTGTGATGCCTTACTAAGAATAATGTGTTCCACTTCCATCCAGGTTAGTACAAAGGCTGTAAAGTCTCCATTTTTTTAATGACTCAATAGTATTCCATGGTGTACATATACCACAGCTTGTTAATCCATTCCTGGGTTGGTGGGCATTTAGGCTGTTTCCACATTTTGGTGATTGTAAATTGAGCTGCAATAAACAGTCTAGTGCAAGTGTCCTTATGATGAAAAAGCTTTTTTCCTTCTGGGTAGATGCCCAGTAATGGGATTGCAGAATCAAATGGGAGGTCTAGCTTGAGTGCTTTGGGGTTTCACCATACTTCCTTCCAAAAATGTTGTATTAGTGTGCAGTCCCACCAGCAGTGTAAAAGTGTTCCCTTCTCTCCACATCCACACTAGCATCTGCAGTTTTGAGATTTTGTGATGTGGGCCATTCTCGCTGGGGTTAGATGGTATCTCGGGGTGGTTTTGATTTGCATTTCTCTAATAGATAGGAATGATGAACATTTTTTCATATGCTTGTTAGCCATTCATCTGTCTTCTTTAGAGAAGGTTCTATTCATATCTCTTGCCCCTTGATACATGGGATTGTTGACTTTTTTCAAGTGGATTAATTTGTGTTTTCTACAGATCCTAGATATCAAGCTTTTGTCTGATTCAAAGTATGCAAATATCCTTTCCCATTGTGTAGCTTATTTATTTGCTTTGGTTGTTGTCTCCTTAGCTATCAGAACCTTTTCAGTTTAATGAAGTCCCATTTGTTTATTTTTCTTGTTGTTGCAATTTCCATGGCAGTCTTCTTCATGAAGTCTTTCCCTGGGCCAATATCTTCCAGTTTTTTTTCCTATTCTTTCTATGAGGATTTGTATTGTTTCAGGCCTTAAATTTAAGTCGTTTATCCATCTTGAATCAAATTTTTTGAGTGTAGAAAAGTGTGGGTCCAGTTTCAGTCTTTTACATGTGGATATCCAGTTCTCCCAACACCATTTATTGAAAAGGAAGTCTTTCCCCCAAGGTATGTTCTTGTTTGGTATATCAAAGATTAGGTTGTTGTAAGATGTTAGTTTCATTTACTGGTTTTCTAATCACTTCCACATGTATATATCTCTATTTTTGTACCAGTACCATGCTGTGTTGACCACTATGGCTTTGTAGTACAGCCTAAACTCTGGTATGGTGATGCATGCAGCTTTGTTTTTATTACTAAGAACTGCCATAGCTATACAGGTTTTTTTCTGGTTCCATTCAAAATGCAGAATCATTTTTTCCAAGGCTTGAAAATACGATGTTGGTATTTTAATAGGGATGGCATTGAATTGGTAGATTGCTTTAGGAAGTACAGACGTTTTAACAGTGTTGATTCTTCCCAGCCATGAGCATAGTATGTTCTTGCATTTGTTAATATGCTCTGCTATTTCCTTTCTTAGGATTTCATAATTTTCTTCTTAGAGGTCCTTCACCTTTTGTTAGGTATATTCCTAGGTATTTCATTTTCTTTGAAGCTCTGGTGAAGGGAGTTGTGTCCTTAATTAGCCTCGCATCTTTGTGGTGGGTGCCAGTAGTCCCAGCTACTTGGGAGGCTGAGTCAAGAGAATCGCCTAAGCCCAAGGATTTGGAGTTTGCTGTGAGCTGTGTGATGCCATGGCACTCTACCGAAGGCGATAAGGTGAAACTCTGTCTCTACAAAAAAAAAAAAAAAAAAAAAAAAATTAGCCTCTCATATTCTTGGCTGTTATTGCCATATGCAAAGGCTACTGACTTGTGGACATTGATTTTATATCCTGAGACATTACTGTATATATATTTTTTATTTTTATTAAACCATGGCTGTGTACATTAGTATGATCATGGGGCACCATACACTTGGTTCATAGATCGTTTGACACATTTTCATCACATTAGTTAACATAGCTTTTGTAGCATGTTCTTAGTTATTTTGCTAAGACCTTTACATTCCACATTTACTAGGATTCACATATACTCTTGTAAGATGCACCACAGGTGTAATCCCATTAATCCCCCTCCTTCCCCCTCCCTCCCCTCCCTTTCCCCTTTCTCTCTATTCTTTAGGTTATAACTGGGATATAGCTTTCATGTGAAGGTCCTACATTAGTTTCATAATAAGGGTGAGTACATTGGGTACTTTTTCTTTCATTCTTGAGAAAAAGCCCAAGTGCCCATCGATCCACGAATGGATCAATAAATTGTGGTATATGTACACCATGGAATATTATGCAGTCTTAAAGAAAGATGGAGACTTTACCTCTTTCATGTTTACATGGATGGAGCTGGAACATATTCTTCTTAGTAAAGTGTCTCATTACTATATTTTTTGATGACTTTCAGGAGTCTTGTGGTTGAGTCTTTGGGGTTCTCTAAGTATAAGATCATGTCATCAGCAAAGAGGGAGAGTTTGACCTCCTCTGCTCCCATTTGGATTCCCTTTATTTCCTTGTCTTGCCTAATTGTATTGGCTAGAACTTCCAGCACTATGTTGAATAGTAATTATGACAGAGGACAACCTTGTCTGCTCCCAGTTTTAAGAGGAAAAGCTTTCAGTTTAACTCCATTCAGCAAAATATTAGCTGTGGGTTTGTAATAGATAGCTTCAATCAGTTTCAGAAATGCGCCATCTATGCCTATACTCTTCAGTGTTCTAATTAGAAAAGGATGCTGGATTTTATTGAATGCTTTTTTGTATCTATTGAAAGGATCATATAGTCTTTACTTCTGTTTCTGTTAATATGGTGGATAACATTTATGGACTTGTGTATGTTAAACCAGCCTTGCATTCCTGGGATGAAACCTACTTGATCATGATGTATGGCTGTTCTCAGTGTTTAAAATTGGTCTGTTCAGGAGCTCTATTTCTTCGTGGGTAAGTCTAGGGAGAGGGTATGATTCCAAATTTTTTTTTTTTATCCTGTGACACCATCCATAGATCTTTCACTTTCTTGCAGATTTATGATGGTCCTTAGCTACAATGATTCCCTTACTTCTTATTGTTCTTGATATTATTCTTCTAATTGTGTAGACTAGGGTTGAATTGGCTTTTGATGCCATAACACTATACTTTTAGTCCAATTTATTGTCAACTAACACTTCAGGGTCTGGACTTCCTTGTCTCCCAAAAGATACATACACTTAACAAATTATTATTCACACCTAAGAGAGTTTGCTTTAAAATCTTGTCAATTTTGACTGCCCAGATCTTAGTGAGTTCAAGTTCTATAATATTGCCCATCTTTTTTTTTTTTTTTTTAACTAAGTTGGGTTACCTGAAAATTCAATAATTGTGTTTTTTCCATTTGGCCAACTTGTTTATAAGAGTAGAAACCTGAAAACCTGCTCCTTTTGACAAGATACAGCTGAAAAAATAATACCTTGCTCAAATACATGTGAAAAATGCTACATACTAACCCACTCTTTTTGAGATTTAAAATATATAATGATGATCAAAAACTCTAAGTAAAATTGAACTAGAAACTTTCCTCCAGATTGAAATTTATAAAATAATTTAGCATTTCCTAAACTGTGTCTATGTGTTCCTTGATCCAATGAGCTAAGAAAGGCTAGAAAAGGTAAATGTTTACTTACTTTAGGACATTCTGAACTATTTTATTTTATTTTATTATTAAATCATAGCTGTGTACAATAATGCAATCACGAGGTACAATGTGCTTGTTCCATGTACAGTCTGAAATATTTTCACCAAACTGGTTAACATAGCCTTCATGGCATTTTCTTAATTATTGTGTTCAAACCCTTATACTCTACACTTAGTAAAGTTCACCTGCACCCTTCCAAGATGCACCCTAGGTGTAGACACACCAATCACCCTCCCTCTCCCCTTCCTCTCCCTCCCTTCCCCTCCCTTGACCCTTTCCCCATATTCTTGTACTGAGATTGGGTTATAGCCTTCGTATGAAAGCTATAAATTAGTTTCATATTAGGGCTGAGTACATTAGGTACTTTTTCTTCCATTCTTGGGATACCTTGCTAAGAAGAATATTTTCCAGATCCATCCATGTAAACATGAAAGAAGTATAGTCTCCATCATTCTTTGCAGCTGCATAATATTCCATGGTGTGCAAATACCACAATTTATTAATTCTTTCATGAGTTGATGGACACTTAGATTTTTTCCATGACTTAGCAATTATGAATTGGGCTGCAATAAACATTCTGGTACAAATATCTTTGGTATAATGAGATTTTTGGTCTTCTGGATATATACCCAACAGAAAAATTATAGAATCGAATGGCAGGTCTATTTTTAGATCTCTAAGTATTCTCCAATAATCTTTCGAAAAGGATCGTATTAGTTTACATTCCCACAAGCAGTGTAGAAATGTTCCCTTTTCTCCATATCCATGCCAACATCTGTGGTTTGGGGATTTTGTGATGTGGGCTAATCTTACTGGAGTTAGATGATATCTCAAAGTAGTTTTTATTTGAATTTCTCTGATGATTAAGTATGACGAGCATTTTTTCATATGTCTGTAGGCCGTGCACCTGTCTTCTTCAAGGAAGTTCCTCTTCAAGTCTATTGCCCAGCCTGAGATGGGATCACTTGTTCTTTTCTTGCTAATACGTTTGAGTTCTCTGTGGATTGTGGTTATTAAACCTTTGTTGGAGACATAACCTGCAAATATCTTCTCCAATTTTGAGGGCTGTCTGCTTGCTCTACTTACTGTGTTTTTGGCTGTGCAGAAGTTTTCAGTTTCATCAAGTCCCAGTAGTGTATTTTTGATGCAGGTTCAATTGCCCGAGGTGTCCTCATAAAATATTTGCCCAGGCCGATTCCTTCCAGAGTTTTCTCTGCACTCTCTTCTAGTATTTTTATAGTTTCATGTCTTAAGTTTAAATCTTTAATCCAGTGAGAGTTTATCTTAGTTAAAGGTGAAAGATGTGGGTCTAGTTTCAGTCTTCTACAGGTCGCCATCCAGTTCACCCAGCACCATTTGTTAAATAGGGAATCCTTTACCCACTGAATTTTTTCAATTGGCTTGCCAAATATCAAATAACGGTAAGTAGCTGGGTCCATTTCTTGGTTTTCCCTTCTGTTCCATAAATCTACCTCTCTGTTTTTGTGCTACTACCATGCAGTTTTGATCACTATTGATTTATAGTATAGTCTGAGGTCTGGTAGCATGATTCCTCCTGATTTGTTTTTATTTCTGAGTAATGTCTTGGCTATTCGAGGTTTTTATGATTCCATATAAAATGATGTATTATTTTTTCGAGATTTTTAAAGTATGGCAATGGAGCTTTAATAGGGATTGAATTAAAATTGTGTATTGCTTTGGATAGTTTAGACATTTTGATGTTGATTCTTCCCAGCCACGAGCATGGTATGTTTTTCAATTTGTTAACATCTTCAGGTATTCCTTTTCTTAAAGTTTCATAATTCTCTTTTTATAGATCTTTCATGTTCTTTGTTAGATAACTCCCAAATATTTCATCTTCTTTGGTGCTACTTTAAATTGAATAGAGTCTTTGATTCTTTTCTCAGCTTGGCTATTGTTGATATATATAAAGGCTACAGATTTATGGGTGTTTATTTTTATCCTGAGACATTACTGTATTCTTTGATCAATTCTAAGAGTTTTTTAGTACAATTTCACGTGTTTTCCAGATATACCATCATACCATCTGTGAAGAGTGAAAGTTTGATGTCTTCTGACCCTAGATGGACACCTTTGATCGCCTTTTCTTTTCTAATTGTGATAGCTAAAACTCCCATTACAATGTTAAAGTGCAATGGAGACAGTGGGCAACCTTGCCTGGTTCCTGATCTGAGTGGAAATGGTTTCAATTTACCTCCATTCAGTACAATATTGGCTGTAGATTTGTTGTAGATGGGCTCCATTAGTTTAAGAAATGTCCCTTCTATCCCCCATTTTCTTAAGTGTTCTAATCATGAAGTGATGTTGGATATTATCAAAAGCTTTTTCTGCATCAATTGAGAGAATCATACGGTCTTTGTTTTTTAATTTATTTATGGGGTGAATTATATTTATAGATTTACATATATTGAACAAGCTTTGTGACCCTGGGATAAAACTCACTTGGTCGTGGTGTATAATTTGTTTAATGTGTTGCTGGATTCTGTTTGCTAGTATCTTGTTGAATATTTTTGCATCAATATTCAATACTGGTATTGGCCTATAATTTTCTTTTCTTCTTGGGTCTTTTCCTGGTTTGGGGATCAAGGTGTTTCCTTCATAGAATGTGTTGTGTTGTGTCCCTTCTTTTTCTATATTTTGGAACCTTTTGAGTAATATAGGTACCTGTTCCTCTTTAAAAGTTTGGTAGAATTATGTTGTGAAGCCATCTGGTCCAGGGCTCTTCTTTTTAGGGAGATTTTTTCTATATTTGATGCTATTTCAGAACTTGATATAGGCTGGTTCAACATTTCCACTTAATTCTGGCTAAGTCTTGTGCGGTGTCATGCTTCCAAGTATTCGTTGATTTCCTTTAGATTTTCATATTTCTGACAATAAACTTTCCTGTAGTATTCATTAAGGATTTTATTTTTATTTTCTGTGAGGTCTTTTGTTACTTTGTCTTTACCATTTCTGACTGATGAAATTAGAGATTTTATTTTTTTTTTCCTGGTTAGATTAGCTAAAGTTTTATCTGTTTTATTGACCTTTTCAAAAAAACAACTTTTTGATTTATTGATCTGTTGTATAATTCTTTTGTTTTCAATTTCATTTAATTCTGCTCTAATTTTGGTTATTTCTTTTCCTCTGCTAGGTGTCATATTGGAATGTTCTTTTTGTAATTGCTTGATATTAAGTTGTTAACTTTCTCTCTTTCTGTTCTCTAGAGGAAGGCATGCAGTGCTATGTCTTGTGCGGTGTCTTGCTTCCAAGTATTCGTTGATTTCCTTTAGATTTTCATATTTCTGACAATAAACTTTCCTGTAGTATTCATTAAGGATTTTATTTTTATTTTCTGTGAGGTCTTTTGTTACTTTGTCTTTACCATTTCTGACTGATGAAATTAGAGATTTTATTTTTTTTTTCCTGGTTAGATTAGCTAAAGTTTTATCTGTTTTATTGACCTTTTCAAAAAAACAACTTTTTGATTTATTGATCTGTTGTATAATTCTTTTGTTTTCAATTTCATTTAATTCTGCTCTAATTTTGGTTATTTCTTTTCCTCTGCTAGGTGTCATATTGGAATGTTCTTTTTGTAATTGCTTGATATTAAGTTGTTAACTTTCTCTCTTTCTGTTCTCTAGAGGAAGGCATGCAGTGCTATAAATTTCTCTCTAAGGACTGCCTTTGCAGTATGCCAGAAATTCTGATAATTCGTGT
This sequence comes from Nycticebus coucang, assembly GCF_027406575.1. Classification (NCBI taxonomy): domain Eukaryota; kingdom Metazoa; phylum Chordata; class Mammalia; order Primates; family Lorisidae; genus Nycticebus; species Nycticebus coucang. The sequence continues at coordinate 66,400,611 of NC_069804.1, forward strand.
CTTCATCATCATTTTGTTCCAAAAATTTGTTTATTTCCTTCTTAATCTGATCTATGACCCAGCTATTATTCAGCATGAGAACATTCACTTTCTTAGTTTTTGTATGAGTGCACAGGTTCTTGTTGTTACTGAATTCCACTTTTATTCCATGATGGTCAGACAAGATGCAAGGAATAATTTCTTTTCTTTTAAATTTGCTGAGGTTAGATATGCAAAATAAAATGTGATCGTTTTTGGTGTATGTTCCATGAGCTGATAAGAGGAAGGTGTATTCAGTTTTGTTAGGATAAAATGTTCTGTAAATGTCTGTTAAATCAAATTGTTGGATGGTTAAGTTTAAATCTAAAATTTCTTTGTTTAGCTTCTTCTTTGGAGGATCTATCCAACACCACTAAAGGGATGTTAAAATCTCCGTCTACTCTGGAGCTGGAGGAAATCAAGTTGCTCATGTCCGTCAGAGTTTCTCTTATAAATTGAGGTTCATTTTGGTTGGGTGCATAAATATTAATAATTGAAATCTCATCATATTGAGAATTGCCCTTAACAAATATGTAGTGAACTTCCTTATCTTTCCTTACTTTTGTTTTTTTTAAGTCTATTGTATCTGCAAAGAAAATTGCCACACCTACTTTTTTTCTGTTTACCATTAGCCAGAATGTAGTTGACCATCCCTTCACCCTGAGTCTTTATTTATCTTTTAAGGTAAGATGAGATTCTTGTATGCAGCAGATATCTGACCTGATTTTTTTGTATTCAGTCAGCCAGCCTGTGCCTCTTTAGAGGACAATTTAATTCATTCACATTAATTTAGAATATTGATAGGCCTGGTATAATTTTGGGTATCGAGGTTTTTGAAAGACCAGTGGAAATTTTTAATCCTTTCACATCTGTGAAATTTATAATTTGACCAATAATTTCAGAGTGAGTTTACTTTTGTGGTGGAGAGTTGCACTGGCCATTGTGGGGAATAGATCTGAATATATCCTGGAGAGCTGGTTTACATATGGTAAATTTCTTCAACATGTGAATTTCATTAAAATATTTAATTTCTCCATCATAAATGAAACACAGTCTAGCTGGGTACAGGATCCTGGGTTGAAAGTTATTTTGTTTTAGGAGATTAAAAGTTGATGACCACCTTTTTCTACCTTGAAAGTTTTCAGCAGAGAGATCTGTAGTCATTCTAACATTGTAAGTTATGGTTTCTTTACATCTGGCTGCTTTCAGGATTTTCTCCTTCATATTAACTTTAGTAAAGTTAATGATGACTTGCCTGGGGGATGTCTTATTCAGGTTAAATCATGCTAGGGTTCTGAAACTGTCTGCTATCTCGATTTCAGGATCTCTTGGCTTGTCTAGAATTTCTCTTTCATAATCTCGTAAAGAAAGGCCTCTGTGCCTTGTGAAGCTACTTCATGACCTTCAGGATTCCCCATAAGGCAAATATTTCGAATTATTCCAGAGCTTTCTGAGAGAATGATCTGTTTTGTTCTCCATTTCTCTTCCTCTTTGAATGTTTGGGATCATTCCAAAGCTTTGCCTTTGATGTCAGAAATCCTTTCCTTTGCCTGTTTCATTCTGTTACTGAGGGATTCTACTGTATTTCTCATATCATGTAAGGCTGCAACTTCTTTTCTCAATGTGTCTAAACCTTCAGTGATTTTTGTCTTTGAATTAATTGAATTCTTGAGACATCTTCTGAATTAATCCTACAATTTCTACCTCCATCTTACTTCCATTCTTTTCATTTTGTTTGCAATCCAAATTCTAAATTCAATTTCAGACATCTCAGCTATCTTTTTGTGAATTGGATCCTCTGGATTGGCTGGTTTATAATTTCTTGTGGGAGTAGAACTGTTCTGTTTATTCATGTTGCCAGATTTTTTCCACTGATTTTGCCCCATGATTGTTTTTCAGGGTTTAGCTAGATGAGCAGGTAAGGTGAAATTGGACTGGAAACTTCTATGGTTGTGTTTGACCAGCTCTTCACCTAGGAACTGGGACTGGTGACTGCAGCTTTTCCTGTACAATTTGCAAATGACATGTACAGTACTACAGTCTGTGAATCTAGAGGCCTGCTTGGTGTAGTGGGGTTAGGTGACTCTGTCTTGTGTTCAGCTGATCTCTGTTCAATCCAAGTTAATTAGTAACTCGGTTGCAGTCTCAGCTTTGGTCAAATACAAGCAACTGGGACATTCCTTACCCCACTGGTAATATCTGGAAGAGGACAATCAAACCTTCCCACTACAGTAAAACCAGGACCCCACCTTGGAGGGTCCTCGGGTGATTTGTCCAGTTCAAGAGTTCCACACCAATTGTCCTAGACAGCCCCCATTCTCTAGCTGGAGAGTTCAATAGGACTCCAGCAACTAGATGTTAGGGGTCTATTGGCAGCACAAGTGTGGTTTTATTACCTCTGGGGCTCTGAGGGGTCAGATAGGCCGATCCAGTAGGAGGTTTTGAACCCTGGGGTTGATGCCTCTTACCCCACCTTGGTTGTCCTTCACCACCAGACTCTGGTGACCCCGTCTCTGGTAGTCCCACTGGCAGTCTCTGTTAACCAAGTCTCTGTGGCCCTGTTCTTTCCAATAAGCAAATGTGCCAGGGCTATGTGCCTGCCAGAGTCAAAGTGAGGTCATTGCCTCCTCCTCCTGGTTACCACAGTCTGCCATCATCCAGCAGGGGAAGCCAAGATCTGCCTGCCTCAGGTGCTCAATGGCAGCTGAAGAAATTTTCACCTGATCTCAATCAAAACCTGAGGCTATCCAGACAGCAAAAGAATTTCTCCCTCAGCCACTGCACCTTTGTTGCCTCTGTTCTGCAGCTCTGGAATTCCTATATTGTGAGGTCTGGTTCCCTCTGGCAGGTCACAGTGTTGGGGAGATGACTATCCAGAATTAGACACCAGCAAGATCACTCTACTAATGCTGATGTTGGGTGGGAGGTGCCTCCTCTTGGGTTTGTGCACCACAGTAGTTTCTGAGCCTCCACCTGCAATGCAGGAACCCAAGCTTCTGTCTGCTGCTGAGATACTCTTTTTTTGGGCAACATCAGTCACCTTTCCCTCTATGTCTTTCTGTACAGTTGCTGGACTCACAGGTACAGCACAGCTGTATTGCCTCTGTCTATGGCAGAGTCCTAGCCAAGGTCCTAGCCCGGTCCTAGCTAAGAAATGCAGACATTCTGGGTTCTGGAGGAGTTGGCTTTCTAGACTGCCAGGCTGGGTTGGGAGTAGACTGAAGGATCAAGGTGGCAAGAAGAATGTTTGTTCAAATTTCCTGCCAGATAAGGGAATTCCTAGACTCACAGCAGGGGCTCTCTTGAGAAGGAGTCCCATCTTTCAGCAATTCCCCACAGTGGAGTGTATGAAGGAGAGCTTCAGTTTATCACTCGCTAGTAGAGATCACACAGTAAGCAAGCAACTCTCTTAAGGGACAGGATGGCCACACAACCTCTTTGGAATGAGATCTGTAACTGAAAATAGTTTCTTTGGAGTCAAAGCTTGCCACAGCAGGGAAGATGAGCAATTATCTATCTCATCTCTCAGCTCAGCTCCCCTCCTTCAGTTTTGTTGGGCTCTTTCTGGCCATTATATCTCCCTCCGAACTGGAGCTTCTGTTGAGAGCTGGCTCCAATCAGCCGTTGTACCCCATTCCCCTTTGTTCTTGTTGAATGTGAAAATTGGAGTTAGGGAAAATAGCCAACTCAAGGATTTAGCAAAACACCAAACACATTGAGACCAATAAACAGATAAAAAGCCTACCAAACACACAAGCCCACACATGTACAATCAGAAACACAGTACAATCAGAAACACATAGACATACAGACAAAAAAAAACTACAATAAAAATAATGATAATCGTAAATTAATTAAAAAAAAAAACCTCTAAAAACTGATGTAAGCACTCTCAGAAACCATAGAAGGGAAGAAGAAAGGGAAAAAAAAGTAGTATTTTTAAAATAGTTAAAAAAGAAGAATGAAAAAAGTTAAAAATAGAAAAAATGAAAGTAAAAAAATTAACCATAGCTCCTCCAAGAAAAGGATGAAAAAAAAAGAGAAAAAAAGGCACCAACCACAAAAATCTTATTCTTGTATATATATAGAAATATACATCTATAAGTATGACATAGTGGTCAACTTTAGTAGGAATATATTAATAATGCAATATACTTTCTGGCCACCAGGTGGCACTGTGAGCCATTCCGAGGCTTATACCTGATTCACAATTTACATTGTTGCCACAGTAACCACCCCACCTGGCCATTCGCCATTTTTGGAGTTTCTATAAAAGTTTGATTCCTAATTGTTGCCCAACCTCAGCTGCTCTATTCCAGACGGCACTCTTATCTGACCTCCAAATTCGGTGCAGGAGTCCACACTTCACAAATTTTTCCACTCTGCTTCATCCCACAAACTGGAAACTGCAATCGGCTGCTGTTTGGAGGGGTCTGCCACTGCAATGAGTGGAGACCTTTTCCTCAGTTTCCCCAGCTCAGAGTCTCACTTTTGAGTCCAGCCACATGCCAGTTCGCTGCACAGCCTAAACTGCCAGCCCACACCAATATTCCATGCCAGGAATGGTCTGGTCTATTTAATCACTCTTGTTGTTCTGGGAAAAGGTGTCCACCATTTTGGACAATTCATCATGTCCCTCCACTCAATTTTTTATCGGACTGCCTAGCCCCCTGTGGTTCCGAGTGGCACCTCTTTCTCGTCGCCAAACTCCACTCAGAAATCCACACTTCACTGAAATTTTCATCAATTAGTTTTCACCACGAACTGCAAACTGCTGTCCTCTGTGAGGGAGGTGCAGGCTGCTGACCAGTGTGGCCAAGCAGTGGAAATCTCTACAGCAGAGTCCGTAGTTTTGAATTACACCTCAAATGCAGCAATTTACCAGTTTGCTGCGTGTCTCCACACCAATAATCCACACAGGGAAAAGTTACAGAGCCCCCTCCCTCTCACCTGATGTCTTGGGAGAGATGGGATATACATCTGTCCCATCTGCCATCATGCTCCACCTCCTCCAAATATTGATTAATTTCCTGCCCTTTGTCAAATTCCTGGACACAGAGCTTCTGGTAGTATTAAGAGATGATCTCTTGTATCTCTGTGGGATCAGTTGTTATTTCCCCTTTATCATTTCTGATTGACGTTACTAGAGATTTTACTTTTCTATTTCCCATTAATCTGGCCAATGGTTTATCTATTTCATTTATTTTTTCAAAAAACCAACTCCTTGTTTCATTAATTTTCCGAATGATTCTTTTGTTTTAAATTTCATTGATCTCTGATTTAATTTTGGATATATCTTTTCTTCTAATGGGTTTAGGCTTAGATTGTTCTCCTTTTTCCAATTCCATAAGATGGCTTGTGAGTTTGTTGATGCGCTCTCTTTCTGTTTTTCAAATGAAGGCATCTAACGTGATAAATTTTCCTCTCAAAACTGCTTTTGCAGTATCCAACAGGTTTTGGTAGCTTGTGTCTTCATTGTTGTAATGCTCAAGGAAGTTAATGATTTCCTGTTTTATTTCTTCCTGCACCCAACTGTCATTCAACAGAAAGTTGTTTAATTTCCATGCCTTTGTGTGGGGTTGAACGTTTCTGTTAAAGTTGAGTTCCACCTTTAGTGCCTTATGGTCTGAGAAGATACAAGGTAAAATTTCAATTCTTTTGATTCTTTTGAGGTTTGTTTTGTGGCCTAGGATATGATAAATTTTGGAGAATGTTCCATGGGGTGATGGGAAGAATGTATATTCTTTATCTTTGAGATGGAGTGGTCTATATGCATCTACCAATCACAGTTGTTCTAGAGTCTTATTTAAGACCCTTACATCTTTGTTCAATTTCTGTTTAGAGGATCTGTCCAGCTCTGTAAGAGTGGTGTTGAAGTCCCCTGTTATTATGGTATTATCAGATATCATATTGCTCAGACTGAGTAAGGTCTGTTTCAAGAATTTGGGAGCATTGGGTGCATAAACATTTAGAATTGAAATATCTTCGTGCTGTATTTTTCCCTTCACCAATATACAGTGACCATCTTTGTGTTTTTTGACTTTAGTTGCTTTAAATTCATATGTATCTGAAAATAAGATTGCAACTCCTCTTTTCTTCTGAATTCCATTTGCCTGAAAAATTGTCTTCCAACCCTTAACCGAAGTTTTGATTTGTCTTTTGAAGCCAGGTGTGTTTCCTGCAGTCAGCAAATGGATAGCTTGTTTTTTTTTTAATCCAGTCAGCCAATCTATGCCTGTTCAGTGGGGATTTCAAGCCCTAACATTTATTGAGATAATTGATAAGTGTGGTAGTGTTCTATTCATCTTATTTAGTCAGAGTCCATTGCTTAGTTTTATCTTTTGCATCAGTGTGGAAACTATGCTCTGTTTTTTAATTGCTGAGTTCTTACTTTGCTGCTGATCCTTTGTGATGGTCAGTGTGTTGAACGGGTTGAAGTATTTCCTGTAAAGCTGGTCTTGTTCTGGCGAATTTCCTCAATGTTTGCATATCAGTAAATGATTTGATTTCTATGTCAATTTTAAAGCTTAACTTAGCAGGATATAGAATTATGGGCTGAAAATTGTTCTGTTTAATTAGATTAAAGGTAGATGAACATTGTCTGCTTGCTTGTTTCTTTAGAGAAGTCTGCAATTACCCTGATGGATTAGGCTCTGTAAGTCAACTAGCACTTACTGCTGGCAGCTTGAAGAATCTTTTATTTTGTGTTGACTTTGGACATATTCATCACAATGTGTCTTGGAGAAGTTCGGTTAGAGTTGAGGCGACCTGGGGTCCAATATCCCTCTGAAAGGAGTGTGTCTGAATCTTTGGTGATATTTGAGAAATTTTCATTTATAATATTCTCTAGTATAGATTCCATTCCCCTGGAGCATTCTTCTTCCCCTTCTGGGATACCTATCACTCATATTTCTGAATGCTTCATAAAGTCCCATAATTCTGTCAGTGAATGTTCTGCTTTCTCTCTCTTCTTTTCTGCCTCTTTAACTATCTGAGTTATCTCAAGAGCTTTGTCCTCTACCTCCGAAATTCTGTTTTTCTGCCTGATCTAATCTGTTGTTGATACTTTCTATTGCATCTTTAAATTCCCTAATTGACTGCTTCAGTTCTTTCAGCTCTGCTATATTCTTTCTTTATTCTTCATGTCATTCATCTCTTATTTGAGTCTGTTTTTGGATTTCCTTTTGGTTATTTTCCACTTTATCAGCAGTTTCCTTCATTGTTTCCATTATCTCCTTCATTTTTTTCACTATGTGTATTCTAAATTCCCTTTCTGTAATTTCTAACATTTCTTTAGAGGTGGAGTCCTCTGCAGTAGCTACCTCATGGTCCCTTCGGGGGGTTGCTTAGGACTGGTTCTTCATGTTGCCAGGAGTTTTCTGCTGATTATTCCTCATGAGTAATTTCTTTGACCTGTTTCCTTGCCATAATTTTCCTTCCACTTCTTGTTGTTCTTTAAGTTGCTGTACCTTTGATTTATGGTTTAGATCTGTCCGTTTGGTATAGGACCAGAAGGATGAGAAGGTTGAATAGCAAGCAGGGATAAAATAAATTAAAAAAGAAAAGAAAAGAAAGAAAGTAAAGAAAAAATAGAAAGGAGAGGGGGGTGGGCACAAGGGAATACTGACAAAAAGTAGGAAGGCACAGAAAGAGGGAGACAGAGAAATATAGGTGTACAGTAGGGTACTTTGACCCAACCTTAAAAAACCCAACCTCTGGGGATACTGGTTTGGGTTGTTTCCTTGAGGTCAGCAGCTCTTTGCTAGCCTTTTCACACACAGTACCCCACCTCCACCAAGTAGAGAGGAAATACAAAAATGCTATAAATCAAACCGAAACGAGCAAACTGAAAACTTTACTGGACAAAATTGGGGGGGGAAATCAAATCTTAGGGGTAGAAACACTAGCAAAAATGAAGTTGGAATTATTGAAAAAGGCAACGATGGGAAATTATATTTAAACTAGAAAAATGGAGAAAGAAAAGAAAGAAAGAATTAAAAAATGAAAAATCTATAGGGAAAAGTTTTAAATTAAAAAACAAAACAAAACAAAAACAAAAACAAAAACAAAATGAAAAACAAAGCAATATATATATCTTACTGAATATTGTCTGGGCAACATGTGATCTTCTGGGGTATGACATGTTAATCAATATGGTAATGTGACTGGAGGCTTCTGCTGATTTTTCAAACCCCACAGGGTAGAGATCCTAAATCTCTCCTCAGCCCTCTTAAAAAGGTACTTTAAACTGCTAGACTTGGCTAAACAGAAGCTTTCCCAGGAAAGCCCTCGTTGCTGGGATCAATGCTAAAGTGGCTATCCACTTACCCAGTTTGCCAAAACCAGTCTCACTCTGACCCTGAGGGCTAAGGCTGTAAGGTGGCTCAGTCCCCGCCTTTAGGCTGCTCAGTCCCTAGATTACTAGTTCCCCCCGTATCCTTGGTCTGAGGCCCTGAGGGCAGAGCTTGCTGGGGAAGTTCTTTCACAATGGCTTCGTGCAGCCCACAGACGAACACTATTAGCTCTGTCTGGCTCAGTGGCTCAGTCTGGGGCCCTAGACAATGCCCAAAGTTCTTCACTTCTGCCCAAGCTCTCCCATGACTTTTTATCTGAGTGCCAAGTCCAAAAACACCATAACAGGTCACAGGTAAGGCCTTTCCAGTTTGAAATCTCACTGCTGCTGAACTTACAGCTCCCAGTGGGATTAGACTGAATGAACACACGCAACCACTTGCTAGTTTTCCACTGTATTTGTCCTCCTCTTGGAGTCCAGAAGTCTCTCGCTGACTCCCTGTGTCCTCAAAGGGATGATTGTAGGCAGATCCCATCAGCCAGAGATGCCTGGAGTCTTATCTCCCCGGACTCACAGTGCCCAGTTGAAAGGAAGCTGTTACTCAGCCATCTTGCTCCTCCCCACCTATTGAACTTTCTAAAGAAATAGTACGGACTTGCACAAATTCTCAAGCCATCCAAGGACCTTCCCTTGAAAAAGGCTTCAACCCTAGAGGATTACACAATAATGAACTATGGAGAACATATGTCATACATTATCCATCATTTAAAAGACTTATGTTGAGCCTATGGGGCTCTCTAAGTATAAGATCGTATCATCAGCAAAGAGAGAGAGTATGACCTTCTTTGGCCCCAATTGAATGCTCTTGTAATACAATGTTGCCTGATTGTATTAGCTGGAACTTCCAGAATTATGTTCAACAGTAGTGGTGATACAGGAAAACCTTGTCTGTTTCCACTCTAAGTGGAAATGTTTTCAGTTTTAGTCCACTGAGTATACTATTAGCTTGCTGTAGATGGCTTCAATCATTTTAAGAAATGTGCCACCTGTACCTATTTTCTTCAGTGTTCTAATTAGAAAAGGATGCTTTCTCTACATCTATTCACAGGATCATATGGTCTTTGTTTTTGCTTCTGTTGATATAGTGCATTATGTTTATGGACTTGTGTATGTCAAATCAGCCTTGTATCCCTGGGATGAAATCTACTTGATCATGATGTATGAGTTTTTAGTGAGAAGCTGTAATCTATTGGTTAGGTTTTTACTGAGAATTTCGATATCTATATTCACTAATGAAATTGGTCTGAAATTTTCCTTTATAGTTGGGTGTTTTCATGGATTGGGTATCAGGGTGATTTTTCCTTTGTAGAATGTGTTAGGGAGGATTCCTTCCTTCTCAATTTTTTGGAATAGATTCTAAAGTATAGGTATAAGTTCTTCTTTGAAGGTTTTATAGAATGCTAGTGTGAAGCCATCTGGATAAGAGCATTTGCTTCTTGGGAGATTTTTTATAGTTTGTTTGATCTCGGTGCTTGAAATTGGTCTATTCAGGAAATGTATTTCTTCATGGTCAAGTTTAGGGAGAGGGTGTGATTCCAAGTATCATTCCATTTCCTCCAAAATTCTGGGCATAGAGTTTCTTGAAGTATTAAGAGATGATCTCTTGTATTTCTGTGGCATCTGTTGTTATTTCCCCTTTTTCATTTCTGATTGAGATTACCAAAGACTCGATCAAAAGACTCCTGGAAGTGATAAAAAATATAGTATCTTCACACCTGTGGTGCATATTACAGGGGTATTTGCGAAACTTGGTAAATGTAGAATATAAATGTTTTGGCACAGTAACTGAGATAACGCCGGAAAGGCTATGTTAACCACTGGGATAAAAATGTGTCAAATGGTTTATGAAGTGAGTGTATGATGCCCCATAATCATATCATTGTATACACTTATGATTTAATAAAAAAATTAAAAAAATAAAAAAATAAAAAAATAAAAATTATGTAATATTCACAATCAAAAAAAAAAAAATATAGTATCTTAGGATATAAAATCAATGTCCAAAAATCAGTAGCTTTTGTATATGCCAACAACACCCGAGATGAGAATCTAATCAAGGATACAATTCTTTTCACAGTACCTTCAAATAAAATAAAATACCTAGGATTATATCTAACAAAATAGGTGAAGAACCTTTATAAAACAAATCATAAGTGTTTCCCCTGCACTCTTTCCAAGAATCTTTGTGGTTTCATGTCTTAAGTTTAAGTCTTTTATTCAGTGAGAATCAATTTTTGTTAGAGGTGATGTGTGTGGGTCCAGTTTCAGTCTTCTACAAGTTGCCAGCCAATTCACCCAGCACCATTTGTTAAATAGGGAGTCTTTCCCCCAATTTATATTTTTGATAGGCTTCTCAAAGATTAGACGATAATAAGTGTCTTGAATCATCTTTTGGTTCTCAATTCTGTTCCATACATCTACCTCTCTATTTTTGTGCCATTACCATGGTGTTTTGATCACTACATATTTATAGTATAGACTGAAGTCTGGTAGTTTGATTCTAACTGATTTTTTTTCTAAGTAATGCCTTAGCTATTTGAATTTCTTTCTGTTTCCATATAAAATGAAATACTAGTTTTTCCAAATCTTTAAAGTATGACAGAGGTACTTTAATAAGGATTTTCTTAAATCTGTAGATTGCCTATAGCCCAGGATGAAGGAGAGAAATGGAGTGCGAAGGGAGGGAAAGGGGGGTTTGATATAGGGAGGGTAAATGGTGGGACCACACCTGTGGAGCATATTGCAAGAGTACAAGTCAAATCTGTCAAGTATAGAACATAAATGTCTTAACATCATAATCAAGTAAATGAGGAAAAAGCTATATTAATTAGTTTGATTTAAGAAATCCAAATTGTAATAAAAAATCAACACATTGTACCCACATATGCATAAATGTATTCATGATATATATGTATATGACTTAACAAAAAAATTCAAAAAAAAATTAAACAAATCACAAAACCCTGAAAAAAGAAATAATAGAAGATTTTAACAAATTGAAGAACATACCATGCTCATGACTGAGAAGAATGAACATTGTTAAAATGTCTATACTTCCCAAAGCAATCTACAGAATCTAAAATACCAACATCATACTTTCAAGACATGGAAAAAAGAATTTGTCATTATGTATGGAACCAGAAAAAAAATGTATAGCTAAGGCAATTTTTAGTAATAAAAACTAAGCCAAGGCATCAGGCTGTACTATAAGGCCATAGTGATCAAAACAGCATGGTATTGGTACAAAAATAGAGGCATAGATACATGGAACCAAAATGAAAACTATGAGATGAAACTAACATCTTACAGCCACCTAATCTTTGATTAACAAAACAAGAACATACACTGCAGGGAAAGAATCCCTATTCAGTAAATGGTGCTGAGAGAACTGGATAACTATATTTAAAAGACTTTAACTGAACCTGCACCTTTTCCCACTCACTAAAAGTAATTCAAGATGGATAAAATATCTAAATCTATGACATTAAACAAGAATCCTTGAAGAAAGTGGGGGAAAAACACTTGAAAGTATCATCCTGGGAATAGACTTTATGAAGAAGATTTCAGCGGGCAATTGCAACAGCAGCAAAAATAAACAAATGGGACTTAATAATACTGAATAGCTTCTGCACAGCTAAGGAGACAACAGCCAAAACAAATAGACATCTTACACAATGAGAAAGAATATTTGCATATTTTAAATCAGGCAAAAGCTTGATAATTAGGATCTACAGAGAACTGAAATTACTCAACATAAATAAAACCCAAGAATCCTTAAATCTCTGGTCAAGAGATGAATAGAACCTTCTCTAAAGAAGACAGACTAATGTTTAACAAATGTATGAACAATTGCTCATTGTCCCTAATTATTAAAGAAATACAAATCAAAACCACCTTGAGATATCACCTAACCCAGTGAGAATGGCCCACATTACAATGTCTCAAGCTGCAGATGCTAGCATGGATATGGAGAGAAGGGAACACTTTTACACTGCTGGTGGGACTGCAACCTAATACAATCTTTTTGGAAGGAAGTATAGAGAATCCTCAAAGAACTTAAACTAGACCTCCCATTTGATCTGCAGTCACATTACAGGGCATTTACTCAGAAAAAAATAAATCCTTTTACTACAGGGGCGCTTGCACTAGACTGTTTATTGTAGCTCAATTTAAAATTGCCCAAATGTAGAAACAGCCTATGTGTCCACCAATCCATAATGATATGAATTATTATTCAGCCACTGAAAAAGATGCAGACTATACATCTTTTGTGCTAACATGGATGAAGATTGAACACATTCTTCTTAGTAAAGCATCACAAGAATGGAGAAGGAAGAATCCAATGTTCTTAATTTTGATATGAGGGCAACTGATAACGTAGTACATGGTGGGCAATTGAGGAATTGGGGAGTGGAGAGAGGAAGAAGGGATGGGGTAGAGGGTCATGGTGTTTAGCACACTTCTTGGAGGAAGAACACATTTAAAAGGGGGACTTTGACTAGCAACTGAATTAATGTAACCCGGATCTTTATACCCTCCATGAATTCCCAACATTAAAAAAAAATTAAAAATACACTTATGTTTATCCATGTCACTGTTGGCACTCATACCAGGCGTATCCACTCTACACCATTAAATGAAAAAACAAAACAAAACAAAACAAAACAAAAAAACTCACCATGCCATCTCCCAGTTACTAGAATATTTTGCTCTAATAGGAATTTCCAAGAAACTAAAAACAGACAATGGCTCATGCTATATAAATAATACTTTTCAAAATTTCGCTATGAATAGGCAAATTCAACCTAGGGTAATATACAGGAATACCTGACAACCACACAGGACAATCCATTGTCGAACGTGCTAATCATAAATGAAAAAGTTATATTCAAAAATAAAAAGGTGGATATGACCTCCATATCATTCACACCAGAACCCAGAGGCATTATCAACAAAGCTAACTATTAATTTTTTCAATCAAAAACCTGATAATTTTACTGCATTTCAAGGAAACTTTCAAATGCTCCCAAGTCAAAATGGCTAAAGGATCCAAGAGATTTTATGCAATGCTTAGACTTCATTCAATGGGAAGGACTTTATTCATTCTTAACATGGAGGAGAGGATATGTGTGTGTTTCCACATCAACAGGACCTGTGTGGTTCCCAATGAAAAGGGGCCTGCCAGAAGCTGAGATTTCACAGTATCACAAGCTGCACCCAGCACAACTACAACACCATTTCCTGTGCCTGCTGTCTGGCAAGAGGCTCCCATTCTGAAGGAGAGTTAAAGGATAGAAATTTAGCAAGTAACCTGGCGGAGTACAGCTGCGCCAAGAGAGAAGGTTGAAGAATGCACATTAACCCTGCTGAAATGGTGACGAAAGGACACAAATAAAAGGTACAAAATCCATCACCAAGTGGACGGGAGTCCCCTCCCCCAGAGAATGGCTCAGAGTACCCCATAAACAAACAAGCAGAGTTTAAAAGTCCTCCCATTATATCCCACAGGAGAGACACTCTAAAAACTAGACCTACTTCTCCTAACATGGTGCCATGATGCTCTCCTGCTAGGCATAAAATGGTGTAAAACTGTATATATTGTCTACCTGCAATTCTGAACTCTCAGCACACCACTCCACTCTCACACTGAGGTCTGGAGGCCTGTCCCTGAGGAGTCCAGATTCTTGGGTGATTTCTCAAGGGGTGTAAACAGGGCCTGGACTGCAGCTGGTCAGTGCTGATTCTGCAGCATAAGAGTGAGGAGAGGATGGTCGCCTGAGAGGTAACCATGCAGGAGCGGTGGTGTCTGAGGTGCTGAGCAGCAGCTGTTTTTGGCAACAATAGGGCTCACCCCTGGATGTTCTGGAGTCCCACCGCCTGTCTCTGTGGGCAACCAGAGGAGGCTGGGGATCTTCTAAGGTGGCAACCACCAGTGGAACAGATCTGGGACTGAAACACAGGCCCCGTGAATAAAGGGTTTGCCTGAGGTGGTACCAGCCTGGGTAGGGGACTAGAAAACCCTTGTGCAGTGCTGGATGACTCCCAGGGCAGGGCTGACAAAGAGGACCGCTTTACTGAGCCTAAGATGCACCCAGACACAAGGGGATCACCAGCCTAGACAAAGGAGGGATGGAGGCTAGAAGTGACAACTAACCATGCTGCAAATACAAACTTGCAGCAACAAAGGCAGGGCCTGAGGTGCAGGTTCTGTGAACTCAAAACAGCTTCTCTTCTGCAGGGGAATTTGGCTTAGAAACAAATTCTGCAAAGTTGTACTGTTCTGTCAGTAACGTCAATCAGGGGTGGGGCTGGAAGTGAGTGAAAAGCCTTGACCTTCATAAAGCACCCAATTTTGTCAGGCCTCACATCCCTCGGCCGGATAGTGGCAGAAAGCAGTGGCCTGGCTGAGAAGACATAGATCTCCTTGTGATTCAGACCGGTGCAATCCACTGGAGATCTATAACCAGCTAAACTGAGTTTCATTTATGATGGAGAAATTAAATACTTTAATGACATTCACATGTTGAAGAAATTTATCATAACCAAACTGCTTTTCAGGATGTTCTCAGACATAGCCTCCATAATAACCAGCACAATCCTCTACCAGAAAAGTAACCTTACTCAGAAAATTTTAATCAAACTCCTACTTCCAAGATGGTGAAAGGATTAAAAATGTCCACTGGACTTACAAAAAAATAGATACCCAAAATTTTACCAGGCTTACCAATATTGTCCATATTGTGAATGGCTTAAACTGTCCTCTAAAGAGGCACAAGTTGGCTGACTGGATTCAAAAACTCAGGCCAATTATTTGCTGCATACAAGAATCTGATCATAACTTAAAAGATAAATGTAGACTCAGGGTGAAAGTATGGTCATCCATATTTCAGGCAAATAGAAATCAGAAGAAAAAAACAGATGTTGCAATTCTATTTGCAGATACAATAGGCTTTAAACAAACAAAAGTAAGGAAGGATAAGAATTGTCACTTCATATTTGTTAAAAGTAATACTCAATATGATGAGATTCCAATTATTAATATTTATTCACCCAAACAGAATGTGCCTCAATTTATAAAAGAAACTAAAAGACATAAGCAACTTGATTTCCTCCAGCTCCATAATAGTCGGATATTTTAACAGTCTTTTGGCAGTGTCAGATAGATCCACCAAGAAGAAGCTGAGCAAAGAAATTTTAGATTTAAACCTAACCATCCAACATTTGGATTTAACAGACATCTACAGAACATTTCAACCCAATAAAATTGAATACACATACTTCCCATCAGCCCAGAAAACATTCTCCAAAAACAATCAAATCTTAGGTCACAAGTCTAACCTCAGTAAATTTAAAGGAATAGAAATTATTCCTTGCATCTTCTCACACCACCATGGAATAAACATTGAACTCAGTAACAAGAAGATTCCGCATACTCATACAAAACCATGGAAGATAAATAACCTTATGCTGAATGAAGCTGGGTCATAGATGAGATTAAGAAGAAAACAGCTAAATTTTTGGAACAAAATGACAATGAAGACAAGAATTATCAAAACCTGCCTGATACAGCAAAGGCAGTCCTAAGAGGGAAATTTATAGCACAGCAACCCTTCCTCAAGAGAATGGAAAGAGAGGAAGTTAACAAATTAATGGGACATCTCAAGTAACTGGAAAAGGAAGTACATTCTAACCTCAAATGGTTGAAGAAATAACCAAAATTAGAGCAGAAGTAAATGAAATGGAAAACAAAAGAATTATACAACAGATGAAAAAATAAAAAAGTTGGTGTTTTGAAAAGGTCAAAAAAATAGATGAACCTTTGGCTAACCTAACCAGGAAAAAACGAGTAAAATCTCTAATCTCATCAATCAGAAACGACAAAGATAAAATAACAACAGACTCCTTAGAAATTCAAAAAATTCTTAATAAATATACAAGAAACTTTATTCTCAGAAATATGAAAATCTGAAGGAAATTGACCAATACTTATATCACATCACTTTCCAAGACTTAGCCAGAATCAAGTGGAAATGTTGAACAGGCCAATATCAAGTTCTGAAATAGCATCAACCATACGAGATCTCCCTAAAAAGAAAAGCCCGGGACCAGATGGCTTCACGTCAGAATTCTACCAAACATTTAAAGAGGAACTAGTACCTGTTCCAACCTACAGAAAAAGAAACAATACTACCCAACACGTTCTATGAAGGAAACATCACCCTGATCCTCAAACCAGAAAAAGACCCAACAAGAAAAGAAAATTAAATCCAATATCACTAATGAATATACATGCAAAAATATTCAACAAGTTTCTAATGAACAGAATCCAGCAACACATCAAACAAATTATACATCATGACCAAGTCAGTTTTATCCCAGGGTCTCAAGGCTGGTTCAATATATGTAAATCTATAAATGTAATTCAGCACATAAACAAATTAAAGAAACAAAGACCATATGATTCTGTCAATTGATGCTGAAAAACCTTTTGATAATATCCAGCATCACTTCATGATCAGAACACTTATGAAAATTGGTATAGAAGGGAAATTCTTAAACAGATAGAGGCCATATACAGCAAAACCACAGCCAATATCGTATTGAATGGAGTTAAATTGAAATCATTTCCACTCAGATCAGGAACCAGACAAGGTTGTCCATTGTCTCCACTGTTTTTCAACATTTTAATGGAAGTTTTAGCCATCGCAACTAGGGAAGAAAAGGTGATCAAGGGTATCTATATAGGGTCAGAAGAGTTCAAACATTTGCTCTTTGCAGATGATATGATTGTATATTAGGAAAACACCAGTGATTCTACGACAAAACTCTTAGAAGTCATCAAGGAATACAGCAGCATCTCAGGTTACGAAATCAACTTTCATAAATCGATAGCCTTTATATATATACCAACAATAGTCAAGCTGAAAACACAGTTAAGGACTCAATTCCATTCACAGTAAGGCCAAAGACGATGAAATATTTGGGAGTTTATCTAACAAAGGACGTGAAAGACCTATATAAAGAGAACTATGAAACTCTAAGAAAAGAGATAGCCGAGAATGTTAACAAATGGAAAAACATACCATGCTCATGGCTGGGAAGAATCAACATTGTTAAAATGTCCATACTACCCAAAGCAATATATAACTTCAACGCAATCCCTATTAAAGTTCCACTGTCATACTTTAAAGATCTTGAAAAAACAATACTTCATTTTATATGGAATCAGAAAAACCTCAAATAGCCAAGACATTACTTAGAAATAAAAACAAAGCAGGAGGAATCACGCTACCAGACCTCAGACTATACTATAAATTTATAGTGATCAAAACAGCATGGTACTGGCACAAAAACAGAGCAGTAGATGTCTGGAACAGAATACAGAACCGAGAGATGAACCCAGCTACTTACCGTTATTTGATCTTTGACAAGCCAAAATCATTCAGTGGAGAAAAGATTCCCTATTTAACAAATTGTGCTGGGTGAACTGGCTGGCGATCTGTAGAAGACTTAAACTGGACCCACACCTTTCACCATTAACTAAGGTACACTCTCACTGGATTAAAGATTTAAACCTAAGACATAAAACTATAAAAATACTAGAAGAAAGTGCAGGGAAAGCTCTTGAAGGAATCGGTCTGGAATATTTTATGAGCAGGACCCCCTCGGTAATTGAAGCACCTTCAAAGATAAACTACTGGTACCTGATCAAACTACAAAGCTTCTGCTCAGCCAAGAACACAGTAAGTAAAGCAAGCAGACAGCCCTCTGAATGGGAGAAGGTATTTGCAGGTTATGTCTTTGACAAAGTTTTAATAACCAGAATCCACAGAGAACTCAAAAGTATTAGCAAGAAAAAAACATGTGATCCCTTGTCAGGGTTTACAAGGGACTTCAAGAGAAACTTCTCTGAGAAGACAGGCTCACAGCCTACAGACATATGAAAAAATGCTCATCATCTTTAATTATCAGAGAAACGCAAATCAAAACTACTTTGAGATACCATCTAACTCCAGTAGTATTAGGCCATATCACAAAATCGCAAGACCCGAGATGTTGGTGTGGATGTGGAGAAAAGGGAACATTTCTAAACTGCTGGTGGGAATGCAAATTAATACATTTCTTTTGCAAAGATGTTTGGAGAACACTTAGAGATCTAAAAATAGATCTGCCATTCAATCCTATAATTCCTCTACTAGGTATATACCCAGACGACCAAAAATCACATTATAACAAAGATATTTGTACCAGAATGTTTATTGCAGCCCAATTCATAATTGCTATGTCATGGAAAAAGTCCAAGTGCCCATCGATCCACGAATGGATTAATTAATTGTGGTATATTTACGTCATGGAATGTTATGCAGCCTTAAAGAAAGATGGAGACTTTACCTCTTTCATGTTTGCATGGATGGAGCTGGAACATATTCTTCTTAGTAAAGTATCTGAAGAATGGAAGAAAAAGTATCCAATGTACTCAGCCCTACTATGAAACTAATTTATGGCTTTCATATGAAAACTATAACCCAGTTATAACCTAAGAATATGGGGAAGGGGAAGAGAGAGGGGAGGGAGGGGGGAAGATGGGTGATGGGAGGGTGATTGGTGGGATTACACCTATGGTGCATCTTACAAGGGTACATGTGAAACTTAATAAATGTAGAATATAAATGTCTTTACGCAATAACTAAGAAAATACCAGGAAGGCTATGTTAACCAGTGTGATGAAAATATGTCAAATGGTCTATAAAACCAGTGTATGATTCCCCATGATAGCATTAATGTACACAGCTATGTTTTAATAATAATAATAATAAAAGAAAAGGACCAAATGTGAGCTGAAAGTATCACTTCAACCCACAGTTGATCCAGGAGCCTTTTGAATGGATGAGTTTTCAGCAGGATCTCCAAGTATTCCTGCCCCCAAAACCAGGGGCACCCCCAGGGACATGGAGCTCACTTAAGAAATTATAACAAGATGTCGACTCTCTTAAGAAAGAGCTTGGTATTCCTCCAATACCTGAAAACAAGTTCCTGGCTGCCCTGACAGTGGTAACTCAGAAAACTGCCAAGGTGTGCTTTATTTTTTTACTGTGTTTTTTTCTCTGCCACTAAAGCAGAACAAATCTATTGGGCTCACTTAATAGAACCACCTTTAGTACAGCCTGTGTTTTGTGGAGATTCTGAGCCTCCACTTTCCAGTAATGACACCATTTGGACTGGAGATCTTTTTATGCCCCTAGGGTGATCCTAGCTGAACAAGACAAACTGCCTTTATTACCCCAAATGTCTCTTTGTTTATTTATAAAATGCTATGTGTTTTTTCCTCCATTCATTCCAACTTTGTGCTATGGTTGTGCCTCAACTTTGCTTACATTATTCCACTAAACCTCACAGCATGACTTTAATGCATACTACTTTTGTATTCACTTCCTCTTTTGTTAATGGCAATCAATCTATTCCATATTTACCTACTTATATGTACTTTTCTGACTCCTCCTCTACTCCTGATAACACTTATTGGGACACTTGCCATATACAACAACCTCACCATATTAGCATATTACCATTAGCATCACCCAACATATTTACCTTCTTAACTAAGAACCCTATGGCTATTTAACTGCAGAGGGTAAACCATTAAAGTTTTCAAAATAGACTCAAAACAAATCTGTCTGAAGCAACATGTTCCTTTCAGCTACTGTATTTCAAGCTTGTCAGAATAATCAATATTCACCTTATTATTGTAAACTTTGGTGAGATACCCTCCTTTATCCCTAAATTGTAAATCACAGTGTTACTCATACCAATGCCACAGACATGTTTACAGTAAATTGAACAACTTCCCTCTTAATTTTTCTGCATTTCAGCAGCACTATATGTAGTACTAGCCTATATTTATTTTTATTAGCCCCTTTGTCATTTCATAACACAATCTGTTCTTCTAACTTTTCATTCTCTACTGCTTGGTTAAGTACTTGCTTGTCCCATCACAATGTTATAACTTTAAACATCACCTTTGCAGTCATCATGAAAAGAAAAGTGGGTGCCTGGGTTCCAGTTCATCTTGAAAAAACATGGCAAGCAGATTCACCTTTACATTTTGTAATTGGTCTATTAAAGAAATTAAGACCAAAGAGGTTCCTTGTGAGCCTTATTGCTTTCATAGTTTCTGCTATTGTTTTGCTTCTGTATCAGTAGCTATAGCTGCCTTAACTGAATCTGTTCAAACTGCTCATTTTGTTGATATTATGGCTAATAATACACAAGAGCATATAAAACAAGCTAAGAATGACAATCAAGTTATACAAAGACTTAATGCCCCCAAGGCTTTCATTGAATGTCTTTGTAACAAACAACAAGCTCTGCAAAGAAGGACTGCTCTTGGTGTAACTTTAACAATGTGATCATTTGTTTCACAACAGTTACCCATAGAAATGAGTTAAAAATCATTTACCTAATGCCTTCAATAACCCTATGGCTGAAGATATAGCTGACATATCCAGTAAGCTACAGTAACAAGCTATTGCTATCCAAAAGGCCAGCCAAAATTCTGTTTCTGACACTCTAGAGAAAGATTTTTAATGATTATCTCCTTCTTATTGGTTTTCAGGATCAAATTTATGAATGTGGGGTTTTGATACTCTCCTGATCTTCCTCTTTATCATCATCATTACATTCAGACAATGGATGTGTCATCTGACCCAATGACAGAAGAAACAAGATAAAATGTTTGCTTACGTGCACTTAAATATGTTAAAAGGTGGGGAGATGTACAGAAAATTGTTTCCTGACCTTTAATATAAACTTGATTTCTGCTTGAGAGACCTAAAAGAGTCACAAGAATGGCATGTAAGTTGTGTGCATGAAGGAATACAGAAAACTGACTTCTGAGAGAATACATATGTGAGGTGTGAAAAAACCAGGCCTAATGATTATGGTAAAGATTTTATAGTTTCCAAAGGTCTTTTGACACTAGAGGCAAAGGTTTTGCTCAAGGTCTGCAGCTTTGCAAAAACAAGTTGGAGATATTCTATCTCACATTTTTCATGTCCCCTCCTTTAATGCTTATATTGGATAAGTGACTTTTAACTACATTTTCCTGCTTTATGACAAGAAACACTGACCCGAGGTTTACTTGAGAGGACTCCCTGAAGACTCCTCAGTCCCTTTTCACAGACTCTGTCTCAAGCCTCTTTATTCCTCACATCAAAATCCTTTCTAGTAGCAAACTTGTGCCACAGGGTGGGGACCATTACATTTTGTTCAAAGATTTCCTAAGCCACCTTGTGGGAAACCCCAGCAGACCCCTGTGATAACTGTCTTGCTGCTCACCCATTTCTGTTACAGTGAAATGAATTGATAATTTCTCTGCTATCCTCAGAGGTACAAAGACCTTGCTAACTCCCTCAATAGAAGTGGACATATTTTATTACCTTTTTTAATAAGCTTTTTTTTTTTTTTGGCTACATTTCTTTTCCAATAACTTTCTTTTCTTTTTTTTTATTCCTTTTATTAAGTCATACACACATGGGGTACAATTTGTTGATTTGTTATACAATTTGGGGTGCTTACATCAAACTAATCAATATAGCTTTCACCTCATTTACTTAAATATTGTGTTAAGACATTTATGTTCTATTCTTCATAGATTTGACTTATACCCTTGCAATATTCTCCATAGGTGTGGTCCCCTCATTTACCCTCACTCTATGAAACCTCTCTCCTTCCCTCCAATGCCCCTCCACTTCTGTCCTTCATCTTAGGCTATAGTTGTGATCTATCTATCATAATAAAGTGTGAGTAAATATAAATTGGCTTCACAAAAGTATTGAGTACATTGGATACTTTTTCTTCTGTTCTTGAGATACTTTACTAACAAGAATGTGTTCCAGCTCCACCCATGCAAACATAAAAGTGGTAAAGTCTCCATATTTTTAAAGGCTGCATAGTATTCCATGGTATATAGATAAAAAAAATTATTAATCCATTCATGGGTCGATGGGCACTTGGGCTTCTTCCATGTCTTGGCAATTATGAATTGAGCTGCAATGAATAATCTAGTGCAAATATATTTGTTGCAAGGTTATTTGCGGTATTTTGGATATACACATAGTAGAGGAATTGCAGGACTAAATGGCAGGTCTACTTTTAGATCCCTGAGTGTTCTCCAAACTTCTTTTTCAAAAGGAACATATTAGCTTGCATTCCCACCAACCGTGCAAAAGTGTTCCCTTTTCTCCACATCCATACCAACATCTATAGTTTTGGGATTTTGTTAAGTGGGATACTCGTGCTGGAGTTAAATGATATCTCAAAGTGGTTTTGATTTGCATTTTTCTAATGAGGTAAAGATGATGAGCATTTTTTCATGTGTCTGTAGGCAATATGCTTGTCTTCTTCAGATAAGCTTCTGTTCAGTGTCTTGCCCACAGTGAAATGGGATCACTTGTTCTTTTCTTATTAATAATTTTGAGTTCTCTGTGGATTCCAGTTATCAGACCTTTGTCAGAAACATAACCTGCAAATATCCATTCCCATTCTGCGGGCTGTCTACTTGCTTTACTTAATGTGTTCTTGGCAGTGCAGAAGCTTTTTAGTTTGATCATATCCCAGTAATGTACTTTTGGTATTGCTTCAATTGCCTGTGTGGTCATCCTCATAAAGCATTCTACCAGGCTAATTTTTTCAAGTGTTTACCCTGCACTCTCCAAGAGTTCTGGAATGGTTCTTCATGTTGCCTGGAGTTTTCTGCTGATTCTTCCTCATGAGTGATTTCTTTTATCTGTTTCCTTGCCCTAATTTTCTTTTTACTTCCTCTTGCTCTTTAAATTCTCATGCCTGGGGCAGAGACAAGATGGCGAGCTGAAGCCAGCTTTCCACAGAGGCTCCCGTCCTGAAGGAGAGTTAATGGATGAAAATTTAGCCAGTAACCTGATGGAGTCAAGCAGCACCAAGCGAGAAAGTTGAAGAATGCACATCAACCCTGCTGAGGAGAGCTGCGACCATAAGGACACAAGCAAAAGGTACAAAACCCACCACCAAGCGGATGGGAGTCCCCCCTCCCCCACCTGATCAGCTTAATAACCCCACAAACAAACGGGCAGAAATCAAAGGCCCTCCCACTGCACTTCATGGGAGAGACCTACTAAAATCTGGACCTACCTCACTTACTAGGGGGCTTAGGCATTCTCCTGCCAGACACAAAACTGTAAATAAGCTTTGCCAGCAACTCTGAGCTCCCAACCCTTCCCTCCACTCTCTCTGAGGTCTAAAAGCCTGCCCCACAGGAATTCGGATTCTTGGGTGACTTCTAGAGAGGAGAGGACAGTCCCCGAGCTGCAGCTGGTCAGCGCTGATTCTGCGGCACGGGAGAGAGGTGAGGAAAGTCAGCCGAGGGTGACCCTCACTAGGGCGGCGCTTCCAGGAGGCGTGATGCAGCAGCCCTCCTTGGGCAACAATAAAATCAGGCATAAAACTGAGCGGAATTGTGTGACCTCACTACCGGCGGCTCTGGGCTCCCAGCATTCCCTCCACCCTCACTCTGTGGTCTGGAGACCTGAGTGCCTGTCGTGTGGCCAGGCAAGGAACTGGGTCGAACTGATAAATGTGGAATGTGAATGTCTTAGCAAAGTAGCTAAGAAAATGCCAGGAGGGCTATATCAACTAATGTGATGAAAATGTGTCAAATGGTCTATGAATCAAGTGCATGGTGCCCCATGATCATATTGATGTACATGGCTATGTTTTAATAAAAAAAAAGAAGAAGAATTAAAAAAATAAATAAAAATTAAATAAATAAATTCTTGTGCCTGTGGACTAAGGGTTCAATTAGTCCTTTCGGTCCAGGACCAGAAGTGTGAGAAGGTTGAAGAGCAAGAAAGGGCTGAAAGAAATGAGGACTGAGTGAAAAGAAAAAAAAAATAGAGAAGGGAGAGGGGGTGGGTACAAGGAATATTGACAAAAAGAAGAGAGGCACAGAAAGAGGGAGACAGAGCAATATAGGTGTACAGTAGGGTACTTTGACACAACCTTAAAAAAACCCACCTTCTGGGGGTGCCCAGTTGGGTGGTTCCCTTGAGGTCATCAGCTCTTTGCTAACCTGATCAAACACAGTACCCCACCTCCACCAAGTAGAGAGGAAAGACAAAAATGCTATAAATCAAACCAAAACAAGGAAACAGAAAACTTTACGGGATAAAATTGGGTGAAAAACCAAATAGTAGTGGTAGAAACACTGGGAAAAATTAAGTTCTAGTTATTGAAAAAGGCAGCAATGGGAAATTACAATTAAACTAGAAAAATTGAGAGAAAAGAGATCTGTATGGAAAAGGTTGAAATTAAAAAACAAAACAACATCAACAACATCAAAATAAACAAAAAAACAACCAACCAACCAAACAAACAAACAAAAACCAAAAACAAAGCTGTATGTATATATTGTTGAATATTGTCTGGGCAACACGTGGTCTTCTGGGATATGAGATGTTAATCACAGTTCTGATACGATTGGAGGCTGCTGATTTCTCAACCCCCAGCAGGTAAACACCCTAAGTCTCTCTTCAGCCCACTTAAAAGGCACTTTGAACTTGCTAACTTGCTGAGCAGAGGCTTTCCCAGGAAAGTGCTTGTCACTGGAATCACTGCTGAAGTGGCTATCCACTTACCCAGTGTGCCAAAACTGGTCTCACTCTGTCCCTGAGGGTTAGGGCTTCAAGGTGGCTCAGACCCCACCCTTTAGCTACTCAGTCACTAGGTTACCAGTTCCCACCCGATTCTAGCTCTGCGACCCTGAGGGCGGATCTTGCTGGGGCAGATCGCTCACAATGGCTCCCTGTGGCCCACAGCCAAACACTATTAGCTCCGTCTGGCTCAGCGGCTCAGACTGGGGCCCTAGACAATGCCCAAAGTTCTCCGCACTCCCGCTCAGGCTCTCCCCAAGGCAGTTCAACTGAGTGCCAAGTCCAAAGACACCAAAACAGTTCACAAGTAAGGCCTTTCCGGTTTGCGGTCTCGCTGCTACTGAACTTACAGTTGCGGGAGAGTTTAGACGGATTGAACACATACGAACACTTGCTGTTTTTCCACTGTTTTAGTCCTCCTCTTGGTGTCCAGAAGTCTCTTGCTGACTCCCTGTATCCTTACAGGGGTGATGATAGGCAGATCCCACCAGCCAGAGATGCCTGGAGTCCTATCTCCCCAGACTCACGGTGCTCAGATGCAAGGAAGCTGTTACTCGGCTGCCATCTTGCTCTCCTCCCCCTAAATCCATTTCTTGTAGGGCCAGGTTTAACTCTAATATTTCTTTTTTTAGTTTCTTCTTGGAGGATCTATCCAAAACTGTTAAAAGGGTATTAAAATCTCCAATTATTTAGTTAAGGAAACTATCCAGTTGTTCATATCCATTAGTATTTGCTTTACAAATTGAGGAGCATTCTGAATGTTAATTTTTGTAATCTCTTCATGTTGGGTGTTTCCCTAGACGAATACCTAGTGACCATTTTTACCTTTCTTTCCCTTTTTTGGTTTAAAGCCAATGGTATCTGCAAAGAAAATTGCAACCCCTGCATTTTTCTGGTTTGTATTTGCCTATATTTTAGATGTTGATCTCTTCACCCTGAGTCCATTTGTATTCTTTAAGATAAGATGAGATTCCTGTATTCAGTAGATATCTGGTCTGAGTTTATATATCGAGTCAGCCAACCTCTGCTTCTTTAGAGGACAACTTAAAATATTCACATTAATTGAGAGGATTGATAGGCATGGTAGTATTTTAGGTGTAATGTTTTTCAAAGGTCCAGTGGACATTTTTAATTTTTTCACTATTCTGGGAGTTAGGTTTTGTTCAATAATTTCTGGGTGAGTTTACTTTGGTGGTAGACTATTGGTCTGGTAAGTATGTAAAATGGCTCTGAGAATATCCTGGAGAGCTGGTGAACAATTTCATTTGTCCATCACAAATGAAACTCAGTTTAGCTGGATATAGAATCCTGGGCTGAAAGTTGTTCTGTTTTAGGAGATTGAAGGTAGATGACCATCCTCTTCTGGCTTGAAATTTTTCAGCTGAGATATCTGCAGTTATTCTAATATTTCTTCCTTCTAATCTTCTCTGTATCATTCCAATTTTAGTATATGTGCTGCCGAAGCGAGCACTAATATTTCTTCCTTTTGTAAGTAATACTTTTCTTATGTCTGGCTGCTTTCAGAATTTTCTCCTTCATCTTAACTTTTGCAAAGTTAATTACAATGTGTCTAGTGGATGCTTTATTTGGATTGAGTCATGTTGTGGTTCTGAAACTATCTACTATATGAATTTCTGTATCTCTTGCCATGCTTGGGAAATTCTTCTCCATGATAACTTGGAGTAGGGCATCTATACCTTTAGGACCTTACTCTTCTCCTTCAGGAATTTCTATCAGAAAAATGTTTGCTCTTTTGGAGTGGTCCCAGAACTCTCTCAGGGAATGATCAGTTTTTGCTTTCCACTTCTCTGCCTCTTTGAGCATTTGGGGGCCTTCAAAAGCTTTCTCTTAACTTCAGAGATCCTTTCCTCTGCCTGCTCCACTATATTACGGAGGGATTCTACTGTATTACCAACTTCCTTAAATAAAATTCTTATTTCCTTAAGCTCTGCCATTTCTTTTCTCACTATGTCTAAATCCTTTGAGATTTTGTGTTTGAATTCATTGATTTCTTGCAATACCTTTTGATCTACTCTTTGAATTTTAATTTCTAAATTTTCTTCTATTCCATTGATCTTATTTGCCATCCATATTCTGAATTCTATTTCTAACATTTCATCCATTTGTTTATGAATGATTTTCTTTTCAATCTCCTTTGTCACTCTTTGGTGGTGTTGGTCCACTCTGATTATTCATGCTGCCAGAGTTCTTCTTCTGGTTCTGCCCCATGTTTATTTTCTGCAGTTTGGCTATTTAAAGTGGTAGGGTAAATTTGGATTGGGGTCCCCAAAAAGTAGCATTAATCTGCCCTAAACCAATGAGCTAGAGTTTGTGACTGTGGATTTCCCCCCATGCCCTACAATGGTTCCTTTCAGAGTTGTAGCCTAAGACTCTGAAGACCTGGTTAATAAGAGAGCACAAGATGGCTCTGACCTGAAATCAGCCAGCTCTACCCAATATTAAAGAGTAGAGATATTAGTCTGGAATCTCATCTTGGAAGAGATACAAGCATCTGTGGTGCCCTGACCCCCACCAGCAACAGGTGGTGAAGAATATTTAGTCCTTTCCCACTTCATACCAACTGGCACACCACCTCAGAGGGACCCTGGGTGGATTGCCCAGATCTAGAGTTCTAAACAGATTGAGCCAGACAGTACAATCACTGCTCAATAGGGAGATCTCAAAGCATCTCCAATATCCTGATAGTGTTAATCCACAGACAGTTTCAACCAGTATACACAAGGGAATGGAGCCTCTTCCCCTCTGGTTGATCACCCATTCAGGAACGATCACTAGCCACAGTCAGGACAAAGACATCAACACCTCCACACTTGTAAGTCCAAATTGGGTCTCAGTTTACCCGCCTTTGTAAGTCCAAGCCAGGCACCAGTGGCTACACCCTTGAAAGTCCAAACCCAGCACCAGTGGCTGCACCTTTAGAAATCCAAACCTGGTGCCATTGGCTCCACCCTTGACAATCCAAACCAGGTGCCCTCAACTCCAGGCTTGAAATTTCAAACCAGGCCAGCAGTTCCTTCCTTGGAAGTCCAAACCAGGAGACTGTGGCTCCACTCTTGGAAGTCCCAATGGGAGTCAGCCCCTTACCCATTAGAGTCCCAGTTGGTTGTCAGTGCCTCCTCCCTGAAAAGTTCCAATGAGAGTTAGCTTATCTGCCCGTGGCAACTCTAAGCTGGCATCAGAGGCTTCGCCCTTGAAAGTCCAAAGGGGGTGATTTTCTCCCCCAAAGTCCCTCTCTTCCATCGCCCCCACCTCCACTTGAGACACCGTTTCTGCACTTTCATCTGTACAATGCTCAGACCTCCTAGGGAATGACCAAAAACTCTGGGTTCCACAGGCGATAGACCTCCAGACTGCTGGGCAAGGGGGAAGGGTGTGCTGAAAGTTCAATATTGTGGGGAGAACATTTGTTTAGTTTTATGCTGGGCAGGATGATCCCTAGACTCACAGATGGATCTCTCTGGGGGAGGACACCCAGTGTTTTATGGCTCTCACCCATGGGGTAAAATGAGAGGTCTTTTTTTCTCCAGCTTGCTTGCAGAGAGCTTGCAGTGAGCCTCTCGCTTGGGGGAGGGGTCTCTTGTCCTCCTGTTGCTGACCCTTGTACCTGGAATCTGTTTATTAGGATCCTCTCTTTTGGAGTCGCAGGTTGCCATGGGCAAGATGATGTGTACATGTCTATCTTCTTTCCTATCTCAACTTTCCTCCTTCAGTTTCAAAGGCCAAATCTGTCTGGAATCTCTCCTTCTGGTCAGGAGTCTCTGGCTAAAGTTGCTTCTCCTTAGCCATCTTCTTCTTTCTCCAATTCTCTAAGACTCCATCTTTAAAACATAGCTGGGTGTTGTGTTAGGCGCCTGTAGTCCCAGTTACTTGGCAGACTGAGGCAACAGGATCTCTTTTGAGACTGAGTTTGAGGTTGTTGTGAGCTATGATGCCATGGCACTCTACTGAGGGCAGCAAAATGAGACTCTATCTAACAAAAAAAAATAAATTAAATAAAGACAGAAAAAGTTACAGTAAGCTCAGTTTAATTTATTATTGAAGAAGATAAAATATTTACAAAAAAATGTAGTATGGGCTGAGTGTCCAGTGTATAAAATCTGAAACAATGCACAGTAATGTCCCTAGGCCTTCACATTCACTGTTCACTCAATCACTGACTCACCCAGAGCAACTTCCAGTCCTGCCAGCTCTATTCATGGGAAGTACCATTGATAGGTAAAAGATAAAGCTTTTCTCTTTTATGCTCTATTTTTATTGTATCTTTTCTATGATTAACTGTGTTTAAATACACAAATGTTTTCCATTATGCTACAATTGCCTAAGTATTCAGTACAGTACCATGCTGTAAAGTATTATAGCCTTGTAACAATAGGCTGTACAAGAAAGAAGTACACTCGTTGATGTTCGCACAATGATAAAATCAACTAACAATGCCTTTCTCAGAGTATATTCTTGTCACTAAGTGACACATGACTATGTATAATTCCACTAGCTTCTGGCCTCTGTTTCTGATAAGAAGTCAGCTGTTAATCTCCCTGGGGTTTCCTTATATATGATGGGTCATTTTTCTTTTGCTCTTTCAAAACATTCTCTTTCTATGCAGTATTCTTGTGCCTGTCTGGTTGTGCATGTCCTTTTGTTATCTTACTTGAAATTTATTGAGTTTCTTGGATATATAGATTAATCTTTCTAATCAAATTTGAGAAGTTTTCAGCCATATTTACATTAAAATGTTTTCTGTTCTTTGTATCCTTTCTCATTAGGCATATATTACTGCACTTAATGGTGTCCCACTTTTTCTGAGGCTCTATATGTATTTTTTTTTCATTTTTTTCTCTCTCCTTTAGATTGCATAATCTCTTAAATCTATCTTCAAGTTCACCAATTCTTCCTTCTGCCAGTTCAAATGTACTGAATTTTTTATTTCAGTTACAACTTTTAATTCCAGGATTTCTCCCTGGTTCTTTTTTCTGTCTTTTTTTTTTTTATTAAATCATAGCTGTGTATAATAATGCAATCATGAGGTACAATGTGCCGGTTCCATATACAGTCTGAAATATTTTCAATGAACTGGTTAACATAGCCTTCATGGCATTTTCTTAATTATTGTGTTCAAACCCTTACGTTCTACACTGAATAAACTTCACCTGCACCTTTCCAAGATGCACCCTAGGTGTGGGCCCACCAATCACCATTCCTCCACCCTTCCTCCCCCTCCTTTCCCTTCCCTTGCCACCTTCCCCATATTCTTGTACTGAGATTGGGTTATAGCCTTCGTATGAAAGCTATAAATTAGTTTCATATTAGGGCTGAGTACATTGGGTATTTTTTCTTCCATTCTTTGGATACCTTGCTAAGAAGAATAATTTTCAGCTCCATCCATGTAAACATGAAAGAGGTATAGTCTCCATCTATCTTTATGGCTGCATAATATTCCATGGTGTACAAATACCACAATTTATTGATCCATTCATGGGTCGATGGGCACTTGTTTTTTTTTTTCCACGACTCAGCAATTATCAATTGGGCTGCAATAAACATTCTGGTACAAATATATTTTGTTATAGTGCGACTTTTGGTCTTCTGGATATATACCTAGTAGAGGAATTATAGGATCGAATGGCAGATCTATTTTTAGATCTGTACGTATTCTCCAAACATACTTTGCATTCAAACCAGCAGTGGAGAAGTGATCCCTTTTCTCCACATCTGCGCCAATATCTCTG
Organism: Nycticebus coucang; assembly: GCF_027406575.1. Taxonomy (NCBI): domain Eukaryota; kingdom Metazoa; phylum Chordata; class Mammalia; order Primates; family Lorisidae; genus Nycticebus; species Nycticebus coucang. The sequence goes on from NC_069804.1 coordinate 66,431,411, forward strand.
GTTTTGGGATTTTGTGATGTGGGCTAATCTTACTGAAGTTAGATGATATATCAAATTAGTTTTGATTTGCATTTCTCTGATGGTTAAGGATGATGAGCATTTTTCATGTGTCTGTAGGCCGTGCGCCTGTCTTCTTCAGAGAAGTTTCTCTTCAAGTCTCTTGCCCAGTCTGAGATGGTATCACTTGTTCTTTTCTTGCTAATACATCTGAGTTCACTGTGGATTCTGGTTATTAAATCTTTGTTTGAGACATATCCTGAAAGTATCTTCTCCCATTCTGAGGGCTGTCTGCTTTTCCTACTTACTATGTTCTTGGCTGTGCAGAAACTTTTTAGTTTCATCAGGTCCCAGTAGTGTATTTTTGATGCAGCTTCAAAAGCCAGGGGGGTACTCCTCAAAATATATTCTCCCAGGTGATTTCTTCAAGAGTTTTCCCTGCAATTTCTTCTAGTATTTTTATAGTTTCATGTCTTAAGTTTAAATATTTAATCCAGTGAGAGTCTATCTTAGTTAAAGGGTGAAAGGTGTGGGTCCAGTTTCAGTCTTCTACAGGTCGCCAGCCAGTTCACTCAGCACCATTTGTTAAATAGGGAATCTTTTCCTCATTGAATGTTTTTAATTGGTCGGTCAAATATCACATAACAGTAAGTAGCTGGGTTCACTTCTTGTTTCTCTAATCTGTTCCATATATCTGCTTCTCTGTTTTTGTGCCAGTACCGTGCTGTTTTGATCACTATTGATATTTAGTATAGTCTGAGGTCTGGTAGCGTAATATATCCTTCTTTTTTTTTTTTTAATTTCTGAGTAATGTCTTGGCTATTTGAATTTTTTCTGATTCCATATAAAACGATGTAGTATTATTTTTTTGAGATCTTTAAAGTATGACAATGGAGTTTTAATAGGGATTGCACTAAAATTGTATATTGCTTTGGGTATTATACACATTTTGACAATGTTAATTTTTCCCAGCCATGAGCATGGTATGTTTATCCATTTGTTAACATCTTCAGCTATTTATTTTCTTAGAGCTTCATAGCTCTTTTTATAGAGATCTTTCATGTTTTTTGTCAGATAAACTCCCAAATATTTCATCTTTGTTGGTGTTATGGTAAATGGAATAGAGTCCCTGATTGTTTTTTTAAGCTTGACTATTGTTAATATATAAAGGCTACAAATATATGGGTGTTGATTTTGTATCCTGAGACATTGCTGTATTCTTTGATCACTTACAAGAGTTTTGTAGTAGAATCCTGTGTATTTTCCAGATATACAATCATATCATCTGCGAAGAGTGAAAGTTTGATTTCCTCTGACCCTATATGAATAACTTTGATCGCCTTTTCTTCCCTAATTGTGATGGCTAAAACTTCCATTACAATGTTAAAGAGCAATGGAGACAATGAGCAAACTTGCCTGGTTCCTAATCTCAGTGGAAATGGTTTCAATTTAACTCCATTCAGTATGATGTTGGTTGTAAGTTTGTTGTAGATGGTCTCTATTAGTTTAAGAAATGACCCTTCTATACTCATTTTCTTAAGTGTTCTGATCATGAAGGGATGCTGGATATTATCAAAAGCTTTTTCTGCATCAATTGAGAGAATCATATGGTCTTTGTTTTTTAATTGATTTATGTGCTGAATTATATTTATAGACTTACGTATATTGAACCAGCCTTGAGACACTGGAGTAAAACTCACTTGGTGGTGGTATATAATTTGTTTTATGTGTTGCTGGATTCTGTTTGCTAGGATCTTGTTGAATATTTTTGCATCAATATTCATTAGTGATATTGGTTTATAATTTTCTTTTCTTGTTGGGTCTTTTCCTGTTTTGGGGATCAAGGTGATGTTTGTTTCATAGAACTTGTTGGGTAGTATTCCTTCTTTTTCTATATTTTGGAAAAGTTTGAGTAATATAGGTCCTCGTTCCTTTTTTTAAGTTTGGTAGAATTCTGATGTAAGCCATCTGGACCTGTTCTCTGCTTTTAGGGAGATTTTGTATAGTTGATGCTATTTCAGAACTTGATATAGGCTGGTTCAACATTTCCACCTCATTCTGGCTAAGTCTTGGGAGGTGGTGTGCTTCCAAGTCCTCATCAATTTCCTTCAGGTTTTCATATTTCTGAGAATAAAGTTTCATGTAATATTCATTAAGTTTTTTATTAATTTCTGGGGAGTCTTTTGTTATTTCGTCTATACCATTTCTGATTTATGAAATTTGAGATTGTACTCTTTTTTTTCCTGGTTAGTTTAGCTAAAGGTTTATTTATTTTATTGAGCTTTTTTATTGATCTGTCATATAATAGTTTTGTTTTCAATTTCATTTAATTATGCTCTAGTTTTGGTTATTTCTATTTCTTCTGCTCGGTTTGGGTTTTGAGTGCTGTTTCTTTTCCACATGCTTGCAATGTCCCATTAATTTGTTAACTTCTTCTCTTTCTGTTCTCTTGAGGAAGGCTTGCAGTGCTATAAATTTCCTTCTTAGGACTGCCTTTGCTGTATCTCAGAGGTTCTGACAATTCGTGTCTTTATTTGTCATTTTTTTCCATAAATTTGTTTATTTCCTTCTTAATCTCGTCTATGACCTTGCTATGGTTCAGCATGAGGTTATTCAGTTTCCATGTTTTTGTATGAGTACCCAGGTTCTTGTTGTTACTGAGTTCCACTTTTATTCCATGATGGTCTGAGAAGATGCAAGGAATAATTTCTATTCTTTTAAAATTGCTAAGATTAGATTTGTGACCTAAGATGTGATCACTCTTGAAGTATGTTCCATGAGCTAATGAGAAGAATGTATATTCAGTTTTCTTAGGATAAAATGTTCTGTAAATGTCTGTTAAATTCAATTGTTGGATGGTTAAGTTTAAATCTAAAATTTACTTGCTTAGTTTCTTCTTGGAGGATCTATCTAACATCACTAAAGTGGTGTTAAACTCTTTGATTATTTACATGGAGGAAAACAAGTTGCTCATGTCCGTTAGAGTTTCTCTTATAAATTAAGGTGCATTTTTATTGGGTGCGTAAATATTAATAATTGAAATATTATCATATTGACTCTTGCCCTTAACAAATATGTAGTGACCCGCCTTATCTTTCCTTACTTTTGTTGGTTTAAAGCCTATTGTATCTACAAATAAAATTGCAACACCTGATTTTTTTCTGTTTTCCAATGCCTGGAATATAGATGACCATCCCTTCACCCTGAGTCTATATTTATCTTTTAAGTTAAGATCGGATTCTTGTATGGAGCAGATATCTGGTCTGAGTTTTTGTATCGAGGTAGTCATCCTGTGCCTCTTTAGAGGACAATTTAATCCGTTCACATTAATTGAGATTATTGATAGCCCTGGTATAATTTGGGGTATCAAGTTTTTTGAAAGACCAGAGGACATATTTCATCTTTTTGCCATTGTGGAATTTGGAATTTGATCAAAAATTTCAGAGTGAGTTTACTTTTGTGTTGGGGAGTTGAACTGGCCATTATGGAGAACAGGTCTGAAGATATCCTGGAGAGCTGGTTTAGTTATGGCAAATTTCTTCAACATATGGATGTCATTAAAGTATTTAATTTCTCCATCATAAACCAAACTCAGTACAGCTGGGTACAGGATCCTGGGTTGAAAATTATTTTGTTTTAGGAGAATTAAAGTCGACGACCACCTTTAGGAATCCCTATAAGGCGAATATTAGTTTTCTTTGTGTTATCCCAGAGCTCTCTGAGAGAATGATCTGTTTTTGCTCTCCATTTCTCTTCCTCTTTGAACGTTTGGGGTCTTCAATGTTGGAAATCCTTTCTTCTGCATGTTCCATTCTGTTACTGAGGGATTCTACTGTATTTCTCATATCATGTAAGGCTGCAACTTCTTTTTTCAATGTGTCTAAATCTTTGATGATTTTATCTTTGAATTTATTGAATTCTTGAGACATCTTCTGAATTTATCCTACAATTTCTATTTTTATCTTCACTTCCATTCTGTTGATCTTGTTTGCAATCCAAATTCTAAATTCGATTTCAGACATCTCAGCTATCTGTTTGTGAATGGGATCCTCTGGATTGGTTGTTTTGTCATTCCGTGGGGAAGTGGAACTGTTTGTTTATTCGTGTTGCCAGAGTTTTTCCGCTGTTTAGCTAGATGAGCTGGTAAAGTGAAATTGGACTGGAAACTTCTACGGTTGTGATTGACCAGCCCTTCACCTAGGAACTGAGACTGGTGACTGCATCTTTTCCTGTACAATTTTGCAAAGGATCAGTACAGTACTACAGTCTGTGACTCTAGAGGCGTACTTGGTGTAGTGTGGGTAGGAGACTTTGTCTTGTATTCAGCTGATCTCTGTCCAATCCTAGTGAATCAGTAACTCTAGGTGGCAGTCTCAGCTTTGGTGAATTACAAGCAACTAGGACATCTCTTCTCCCACAGGGAATATTTTCAAGAGGATAATCTAACCTTCCCACTACAGTAAAACCAGGGTTCCACCTTGGAGAGTACTCAGGTAATTTGTCCAGTTCAAGAGTTCCAGACCAATTGTCCCAGGCAGCCCCCACACACTAGCTGAGAACTCAAGCAACTAGATATTAGGGGTCTATTGGCAACTCAAGTGTGATTTGAGTGCCTCTGGTGCTTTTAGGGTTCAGAGAGGCCTGTCCAGGAGGAGGTTTAGAGCCAGGGGTTTGATGGCTCTTACCCCACCTTGGTTGTCCTTCACCACCGGACTTTGGTTGCTCCAGTCTCTAGTATTCCCACCTGCAGTCTCTCTTAAACCAGTATATGTGGCCCTGTTCTGTCCAATAAGCAAATGTTCTAGGGCTATGTGCCTTCCAGAGTCAAAGTTAGATGATTGCCTCCTCCTCATAGTTACCACAGTCTACCACCATCCAGCAGGGGAAGCTGAGGTCTGCCTGCCTCAGGTTCTCAATAGCAGGTGAAGAAAGTTCCAATTGAGTTCAGTCCAAACCTGAGGATATCCAGACAGCAAAAGAATTTCTCCATCATCCACTGCAACTTTGTTGCCATTGTTCTGCAGCTCTGGAATCCCTATAGGGTGAGGTCTGGTTCCCTCTAGCAGGCTACAGAGTTGGGGAGATGACTCTTCAGTGTTACACCCCAGCAGAATCAGTCTACTAATTCTGAAGTTGGGCGAGAGGTGCCTACTCTTAGGTTCATGCACCTCATCATTTTCTGAGCCTACACCTGCAGTGCAGGTACCCAAGCCTCTGTCTGCTGCTTAGATACTCTTTTTGGGGGCCAGGTCAGTCACCTTTCCCTCTATGTCTTTTTGTACAGTTACTGGATTAACAGGTACAGCACAGCTGTACTGTCACCATCTATGCAATGCCCAATCCTAGCCATGAAATGTAGACATTCTGGATTCTGGAGGAGTTAGACTTCTAGACTGCAGGTCCGAGGGGTGCGTAGACTGAAGGATCAAAGTGGAAAAGAAAATATTTGTTCAAATTTCCTGCCAGACAGGGGAATTCCTAGACTCACAGCAGGATCTCTCTTGAGAAGGAATCCCAACTTCCAGCAATTCACTTCAGTGGGGTGAGGAAGGAGAGCCTCAGTTTATTGCTCACCAGTAGAGATCACACAGTAAGCAGGCAACTCTCTTAGAGGAGAGGACAGAAACACAAAGGTTCCATATGAGGTAGAGGTGGCCCTGTGATCACAGATTAATTACATGGATGATAGCATGTAGTCTGTGCTCAGAAGATGAAAAAAATCAAATCTGTCAACATCATCATGATAGTAATGGGCCCCATGTCTGCCTCTCAGCTCACTTCCTATAACCAAATTTCCTTTTTGCTTCTCATACATGAATTTCATATAAATGTTGAAATATTATATCTACTAGATGGTTCTTAAGAAATGATTTCCCCCCTGTTAGTAATCAAAGTGAACATACACTGGAGTCTATGGGCAGTATGAGAAAATCAGGTAATGCCAACTAGTAGGAATAAAATGAAACACAGTGGACATGTCAGCAAGTGTAGCTTAACTGGCCACGTTGAAATTTCCAACAGCTTTTTAAAATATTGGAAAAAAATATTTTAAGGATCCCGTTATTAACCTCTTTCTAAAAGGTTTAGGAATTCTAAACTGGAAACTGCTGTAAGATTTGCAATAAATAAAAGTAGAAAACTTTGGTTTAAAACATATATTTCCTAAACATCTTATTATGAAAATTTTCACAATGAAAAGATGAGCTCTAAAATGCACATCCATTACCTGGATTCCACTATTATTTTGTTCTTGAGACAGAGTCTCACTTTGTTGCCCTCCAATACAGTGCCATCACGTAACAGCTCACAGCAAACTCTAGCTCTTGGACTCGAGCTATTTTCTTGTCTTAGGATTCCCAAGTAGCTGGGACTACAGGCACCCACCACAACTCCTGGCTATTTTTTAGAGATGACCTCTCGCTCTGGCTCAGGCTGGCTTGAATTCTTGAGTTCAGGCAAACGACCTGCCTTGGCCTCTCAGAGTACTAGGATTATGGGCGTGAGCCACTGCACCCAGCCTTCCATCATTATTTTAACATCATTTTTCACTTTATGAATATATCATTCATTTTCCGGATAAACTTTAAAGCTACCAGCAACAGTAAACTCTCTTCTGTATTTTAACATGCATATGATCAGGGTTCAATAACTGTTTACAGTTGTGTTGTCTTTCAGATAAAATTTACTTACAATGCAACATACAAATCTCAAATGCACCAGAGTCCATAATGTTGACAAATGCACACACTTGGAACCACATTCCACCATCACTGTAAGTTTCCTCACACTCCTGAATATTTTAACCATTTTTTGCCAAAACACATATAAATTGGATTGTTGGAGGTCATGTATTTCTGTTTCTTGAACCCACGTATCCTGTTCAATCACTTGGCAGAACCAGAGAGTTCAACCAAGGCATGGGCAAATCAACCTTTCACAACACTTGGTACAGTTATACCTTTTAATTGTAGGCATTCCAATAAGTGTGCAGCTACATCTTTGGTGGATTTAGTCTGCATTACTCTAATGTTGAGCATCTTGTAATGTTATTAATTTCCATCCATATTTCTTCTTTGGTAAAGCCTCCGCTCAATCATTTGCTCATTTTTAAATGGGTTGTTTTATTTATTAGTAGTGATTTTTGAGAGTTCTTTATATATTCTGAATACACATTTTTTATCAGATATGTGATTTGGAATTTTTTTCTCACAGTTCATGACTTTTCATTCTTTTAAGTGTATCTTCTGAAAATTATTGATCTTTTATTAATTATTATTATTAACAGACGAGTTGTCTCATTTACTTATAATGAAATAGTAGAGAAAGAAACTATTATTATTTTTGTTTTATAGATGAAGAAACTAGCAGGGACTATGAGTGCACAGGCTGGTATCTTCCCTCCAGTTCTAGGCTCATCTTCATACTTGGAGTGCTGGATCGAGGCCCCTTCTAGATAAAGGAGTTTAGCATGGCAGCTGGAATAATGCAGGCTCACCACACTTACTTCCTTGCTCCTCATCTTTCCATCTCCTTCCTGAAGCCTGGTGGAGGAAGGGAAGGAGCTGAGTGATGTCCAGGAGTAAGGAAATGAGGATGTTTAGAAGGTAATTACCTTTGGGGACTTCATCTAGCTGATAGTGTGAAAGCTGAGAGGGGATGATGAAGAATAGCGAATGTGCCATCAACAACATGAGTCTCGGGTCCTTTGTGCAGCACAACCCTGCAGCCCCCAGGCAGCTGCTTCTGCAGAACCATGATGACACATAGGGGAATCCTGCGTGTTACAAAAACCAGGACACCAGAGTTCACCCTTTGTTTTTCAAGCTCTCCCTGCACTTGGGATAGTTTAGGAATCCCAGGACAGTAAGGCAAACACAGCTGAGGACATTGTTGTCTGCTGCTATAAGGGCCAAACACTGAGTCTCAAGATGTGAGACCAGGATACTAAAAAGAGACTTTTAGTAAAGAAAAAAGAAAATAAATGAACCTATACATTTGACTCGTATATTTGGAAGTGTAGTAAGTAATTGGAAATCTATTTTTAAATGGCTGAGTCATGGAAGAAGCTCAAGTGCCCATTGACCTGAGAATGGCTTAATAAATTGTGGCATATATATATATATATATATATATATAGCAGCCTTAAAAAAGATGATCTCTTATATTTACATGGATGAAGGTAAAACATATTCTGCTTAGTTAAGTATCTCAAGAATGGAAGAAAAACTATCCAATGTACTCATCATTATTATGAAATCAATTTACAATTACTCACACTTTCATATGAAAGATAAATCACAACTTTTTAAAAAAGAAATTCTTGAGAAATCTCCCTTGGGGTATCTTGATAGACTATCAGCTCCCATAGGAACCAGATTTGGGGTGGTTTGTTTGGCTGATAGTTTGAAACAAAAACTGGTGAAGAAAGTACATGGAGCCAAGGTGGACTCCAAGTTGGTTATAGGGTTGTTGGATGATAAGCACATCTCAGAAGGGAGATGGTGTCCCAGAGGCACTATGTTTAGTAAGAAACTGCCAGTCCCCATTGGTGGCTTACAAGCATTCTCCACATGGTGGCTCACTGGATCTTCATATGGGCTGAGAATACTCCTAGCTCTACTGTGAGGAAACCGAGTGACCAGGCTGAGGCCACGCAGCAAGGAGGGGAAGTGCTAGGATTCCACCTGGGCTTCAAAGTCTGTGCCTGTCATCTCTCACTGCCCACATAATAGCTCCTAAAGGAGGCTGGGGAGCTTGAGCCCCAGGCCCTTGTTTGTGCATATGTGTGGTTGCCTACCCATCTGTGAGTTTCCCGTGTGTCTGTATGAGTCTGTGCTAGTCACTGTGCCCCCTGGCAAGAATCACACTACAACTGAATCCTTGTATGTCAGCTGTAAATGTCTGTGAAGAAGGGCACTCACCAAATGCCGCACCAGCTCTTCATTGGGGGGGGCATTTGTGGATGCCAAGGGAAGCGAGACCTTTGAGATCATCAACCTAACTGACAGAATTGTGAGTGCAAGCCTGGCAGCACTCTTCTGCCCCACTCCCCCATCCTCCACTTTCCTGTCACCTCCTACCCCACCTGGCCTCTGGAGGTCCCAGCCCAGGGGCCTCTGCTTGGATGACTTTGAGATGGACAGGAAAAGAACCTGGTCAATTTTCAGTCAGAGACAGAATAGGGGTGAGGATGGAGGCAGGCTCTGAAGGGTCCTTTGCCTCCCTCGGAGACAGGCAGCAGGTTTAATCTCCCATGAAGAGAGATGGCTGTTGCCTCCTTTTCACATTCCAGGGTATCCCATTGGGGCCCCCTTTCCTGATACCTGTGCATTCCGCACACTCTTGCTAGAGCTTAAGCCCAGTTTGGCACACATTTTTGACTGACCACAAGAAGTTGTGAGCCAGTGCCTACGCATCATTGTAGCAAACTATGTAACAGAATATGTAGCACCCTATGTAATAGGATATGTAGCAACCTATGTAATAGGATATGTAGCAGCATATGTAACAACATATGTTGTTATCTATGTAACAGCCTATGCAGCAAGATGTGTAGGAACAGGGACAGCGGGCTTACAGAGACAAAGTGGTAGTTACTGAAGTTTAATGATCAGACCTTGGCAGTTGGAAATTGATCAGCTGTGGAACTTCAGTGAAGGGGTGGGGCTTTGGGGTGGGGCATATGTTCTCAACAAATAGCAGCTGTGGAAGTTACTTGGGGCCTTTTCCCAGACACGTATGGGAAGGCCTCCTGTAAGATTCAAGCGTACAATCTATTGTCCGATCTGCTTCCTTGGTGACAGCAACAACATTCTGACATAGTTGGCAGGATAGCAGTCGTGGATCAAAGGCTAAAATCACTTGGTGTATGTATACCCTTTGGCAATATGACAAGAGGGAGTTATGCAGATGGAAAAGGGACTTTCCATTCAGATTGAACAAGGGACAACGCCTTTGGCCACCATAGGTACCTACCAAGGGCGTAAGGTCAATTAAAGTGACACCATTAGCAATTCATAGGTGCCTCCCAAAGGGATATTAAGACTTTTGGCAAATCATAGGTAACCTGCAATAGACAACCTACCAAACGACAGGATCACACAAGGTGAGTGACAGCTTTGGCAATTCATAGGCACCTACTAAAGGGATATTAAGACCTTTGGCAAAATAATAAGCCACTCTGTCTATCCTACGAAGGAGAATGAAAATTGTGGTGGAAAAGAGCTTTTTAAATACCAAAAATATTCACAGGAAAGCAATGGGTGGCTTCCGGTCTGCAGAGTCGCGGCAGTTTCAGACTGATAAAGATTGTGATGAGGTGGTGAAGCAGATTCATTTAAAACAGGATGTGGAAGAACCCAAGTCTTTGGACTCTGTGTCCTCCCATCCATTGCCACCTTCGTGCCTCAATAAAGCTAAGCTAATAAAACCCTAAAAGTAAGGATTAAGAGTTACTTTGGGGCTCTTTCCTGTTACATTTACTCACTATTCATATAAAACTTCCAGCACTTCCCTTGGCACCCCCTTATGATCCTCAAGGGAGCCACCACTTTAATCATCATATGTTTACTTTTAAGATTCTAAAGGATCTAAAACTGGCATGCAGTCCCCATTCTCTAGAGGCTTATTACAGTGACTGGCACAAGAGCAGCATCTTAGTCCATATGAGTGGGACATGCTGGCCAGAACTATTCTAGAATCTGGTCAATGTTTACGATTTAAAACTTGGTGGAAGGAGGAGGTTGACTTGATAAGTCACATAATCAGCAAAGGAATGTTCCCATAAGTTCAGAACAGCTCACTGGCTCTGGTCAGTGGATGGGCATTCTGAAACAACTTCAATATGACAATATAGCTGTAATATAAACAAAGCTGTGCTGTCTTTGAACCTGGGAAAAGTTTCAGGCACCTAGAGATGTCTCTAAATCTTTTATTAAAGTAAACTAGAGATCACTGCCCCAAAATATGCTCTCAGGTATCTTGGAAGAGTGATAATCCAGTGTGGGTTGAGCAGTGGGTTTTCCAAAAGAAAAACTGGATGCTTCACAATTTTTAATTCAGGAGCGGTTAGAACAAGTACATATTGATCCTTCTGCTAGCCCATGGAACTCTCCCATCTTTACTATAAAAAAGAAATCAGGCAAATGGAGAAAGCTCACTGATTTCTGTAAAGTTAATGAAACTATTATCCCCATGGGGCCTTTGCAAACTGGCCTTCCTTTGCCCTCTATGATTCCTTCCAATTGGTATTTGTATATAATTGATTTAAAAGATTGTTTTTCACTATATATTTACATCCTGAGGATCAACCCTGTTTTGCCTTTTCTGTTCCTTCCTATAATCAGCAGAGACCCTACCAGTGCTTTCAGTGGAAGTTCTGCCACAAGGTATGTTGAATAGCCTTAAATTGTGTCATCATTTTGTTGATGAACCATTGCAGCATATTAGAAAGAAATATCCTACAGCCTGTATCATTCATTACATGGATGATATTTTACTTGCACACACCAAAATTTGGCCATTTTACAGGACATGTTTAAACAAGACATATTTGCTTTTAAATCTTATAGGCTTCAAATTGTGCCTGAAAAAATTCAAGTTACATTCCCCTATACTTATTTAGGATACAAATTAACTCAAACCAAAATTCTCCCATACCGCATTAATTTTCAGTTAGATTCATTATGTACTTTGAATGACTTTCAAAAATTGTTGGGTCATATTAATTGGTTACGTCCTACGTTAGGAATACCAACTTATGCTTTAACTAATCTCTGTATACATTCTCACTAGAGCCCTGTTCACCATTAATTTTTTGAATTTGCAAAAATGATGGAAACACAGCTGCAGAACATCGCTGGATATCTCTCACCCATCTGCCACTTTCCCAAGTACAGCAACCTATTTTCTATAAGAAACCTGACATGTATGAATGGAAACCTGGTTATGTGCTACATAGGGGTAGAGGGTTTGTTCATATCATTACAGAACAACAAGAAAAATAGTGGCTGCCCACTCACAGGATTAAACCTCAACATGAGCAGGAGACCTCACCAATACCTTGATGAATTTGTCTTCAGTAACTCCTTCCAATTTTTAGGACTGAAATTTCATAAAAACATTCTACTCTAAACTTTCCACCCCAGTTGTCATTTACTGTGAACCCTAGATCAACTTCCTTTGAGAAACCTCTAACTGCCTCCCATATTGTTGTCCATCCTCAGCAGGAAGTAGCTATGAGTGGTCAGCACCCCTTTTCCCATCAGCAGTTAGACCTTCTGAAAGGAAGGATTGATATAGGGTTCCATCACTTAAGAAACCTCCCAATATCTAGGCCTGAGTCAGCTCAGTCCACACCTCCTAAGCTCTAATAAGGTTGTGAACAAAGCAGTCAGCTTTGGTAATGGAAATTTGAAGTCATAGCAAACTTCTTATATCAGCAAAGGTGAGAGAATCTTTATGGGATATATATCCTTAATCCTTCCCTTATCGCTGCTTTAGATTGACACTTCCCCACCTGACATTCCAATCTGCACTGTGCCTATTGCTGCTCATTTATTGAGTGCAATAGATAATAGGCAGAAGTATGAAACTTTAGGTGTTGATTAACACTGCCTATGGAAGCATCAAGAACTCTATGGGTCATCCCCAAAACAGTTAGGTGATAAAATATGTAAAATTAATATTACTCTTATTTGTTTAGAATGCAAATCCCTTTACTTTGGTGAAGGTTCTCACTGACTCATCTGATGTAGTTGTGTTAATTATTCTGTGCTTTTTTTTCTTTTTCTTTCTTTCTTTTCTCCATCTAGCTAAAGAGAGTGCTATTTGACAAGAAGAGCAAATGAAATAAACAACTACAGGTTTTTCTTTCACCCTGCACAAGAATGTCTTAATCAAAAAGGGGGGGGGGATATGCAGCAACCGATGTAACAGGATATGTTGCAATCTATGTAATAAGATATGTAGCAACGCATGTAATAGGATATGTAGCGGCTTATGTAACAACATATGTAGTGATCTATGTAACAACCAATGTAGCAAGATGTGTAGGAACACAGCAGCAGGCTTGCAGAGACAAAGTGGCATTTACTGAACGTTAATGATCAGACTTTGGCAGTTGGAAAATGATCAGCTGTGGAACTCCAATGAAGGGGGCAAGGCTTGGGAGGAGGTATATGTTCTCAATAAATGGCAGCTGTGGAGGTTTCTTGGGGCCTTTTCCCAGACACATATGGGAAGGCCCATCTCTTGCAAGCTTCTAGCTTACAATCCATTGTCTGGCCTTGTTCCTTGTTGAAAGCACCAACATATCACAGCTGAAACATGGGTTTTCCAGAGCAAGACCTGCTCTTATGGGTGCACATGGATATTTTCCTATCCTATCCCACCCTGTAGTATCACTACAGGGCCCTGGCAGAAAGCAGGGCTCACACTCCAAGTTCATCACTGGAGAAAGAGATGATTTACAAAGAATGAGCAGGGTGTAGGGGCACAGAGAGCATGTGAAAGAACCTTGGGGCTGGGTCACTGGGAGGCAACTGTGGACAAGACTGCATGGCAGGCTGTGGGGCAGGGGTGGGTGTGGGTGTCCTCATAACCAGCAAGGAGGTGTTGACTTCACCTCCACCCCCAGACTAGGTTAGGATCCTGCTGCAGCACATGTGGGCAAACACAGGGCAGGGACGCAGGTGGCACACTGGTGCAGACCCAGGGCCACAGGCCAGTAGGTTCCAGTGCCTCTTCTGTTTCATTTAAGAAGAATCTTTCCAATCAGACTCACTAAGTTAAGAGATCCCCATTCTTGGTGGAAACACAGAGCTCCTACCCCATTGGATTCAGTGGGAATGTGAAGAGATGGTCCCAGGTGTACAAATATGAGACTTCTCCCAGCACCCACCATGCTATTGCCTTCCAGTCCCAGAACTTATCTCCTGGCTCACCATAGGCTGGGGTGAGGACACTCAGCCCAGGATAACTTGCCATGGCTCTGCTTCCACCACAGGTCATCTGCCTGGTGTTCCTGGCCCAGGTCTGAGACATCAACAGGGCAGTGGCCATGGCCAAGGATGCTTTTGAGAATGTACATGGGGGAAACCAGTGTGGGACTGGGGCAATGCTCCGTACAGGTGCAAGCCCAGAATCCACCAGCCAGCCAACCCCACCATCAGCTTGGGCAAGGGATATGTTCCTACATAGACTCCATTTCTGGGGTCCTGCCAGGAGGAGCTAAGTCCTGGGAAGGCCCCTGACTGATTTCAACAAAAGGCTTGTCAGAGGAAGAGACCTCAAAACAGTGTTTCAGCAGCAGACAAATGGAGGTGCCCTTGAGAATGGAAGGAGGTACAAGTGATGGTGTGTTCTGATATGCTAGATGATGCCAGAGATGCAGGCCCAGACAGGTTCCAGCCCCCTGCATTGGCCTAGCTACAGGTGGCCTGGACCTCGTGCAGGCAGAGGACAGAAAGGTAGGAATGTGTCTGGCCTGGCTCTGGCTATTGGAATCTCCTGGTCTCCTAGCTCCTGGTCTCACATTTCCTTCCTTCCTTCCTTCCTCCCTCCCTCCCTAATTCCCTCTCTTTTTCTTTCTTTTTTTGTTCACAACCCCTCTCATTCTCTCTTTCTTTTTTCCTTCCTTCCTTCCTCCCTCCCTCTCTTACTCACTCTTTTTCTTTCGTTTTTCCTTCCTTCCTTCCTTCCTTCCTTTTTTCCTCCTTCTCTCTCTCTCTTTCTTCCTTTTTTCCTTCCTTCCTTCCTTCCTTCCTTCCTTCCTTCCTTCCTTCCTTCCTTCCTTCCTTTCTTCTTCCTTCCTTCCCTTCCTCCCTGCAGCAAGAGAGGGTGCCGCTGCCTTTGATTGTCAGCCAAATCTAGGCCTCCAGGAAGATCCTAGATGAGTGAACCTAGTTCACTGGAGAAAATTACTGAAAACAATCTAAACCCACAGTAGGGTTGGTGAGGCTGGTGTCGAGAGATTACCTAGAGTCTCCACTTATGACTTTGGTCAAAAGAGGGCAATATCTCTGTACATGACCTTAACTAGCCGGAGGGACATGGGCCCACAATAGGGACCAGATTGTAAGACTGGGAGACAGAAATTCTACCTCTACGTGTGGGTAAAAAGAGTTGAGAGATCATTTAAAAATATATAAGAGGGGGAGGGGCAAGAAGGCCAACTGGGGCCAGCCTCCTACAGAAGCTCTCATCTGGAGGGAAGGATAATCTCCAGAAAATACCCAATTAAGCTGAAGACTGGGAGCTGAGACAAGAGAGAAGAGTGACAACCGCAGGTCACTTGTGCTGAGGAAAGCTGCAACTCCAAGAAAGCAAATTTCAGGTACAAAATTCATCCCAAAGAAAAATGTTCGTTACTTCCCCCAAGAAAGTTGTGCATTTTTTTTCTCTTTGTTTGCTCCTGTAGGTTTTCTACAGGTGAGCGATGAACTGAGGACCTCTTTTCTCATCCCATGGGTGATAGCTGTAGGAAGTCGGGTCTACTTCCCCAGAGTGACCCTGTTGTGACCCAGAGCACTCTCTTGCCAGGCAGAAAAATTTAACTAAAATTTTCCCTGCCATTCTGAAGTTCCAGTCAACACTTCCCCACTTGCCTGACGAACCAGAAGCCTAACACGTGCAGAGACTGTGGGAGGAGGCTCAAGAGCGGTGCCCTCCACCCTGGCATACCAAGCATCCCACACCCTGCCTGGCCAGAGCCTCGTGTCCAGCCCTGATAGAGCCCACGTCTCATGCTCCACCCCCCATGCACCACCCCAATACACCACCCTGCAGGAGCCTCCACACTGTGCTTAGCCCATCCAGAGACGTGAGCTGACCACTCTCCTTGACAAAGTCACTGAGTGTCAGAAACTGCCAGAACCATGTACAGCATCAACCGCCCTGCTGCTGGATCCATGTGCCCTGCACTCCCAGAACTGCTCCTACAGCCACAATTCCCTGGCTGTGGCAGTCACTTGGGAGCTGTGCAGGGCCACTTCACACAAAGATTTAGCAACAATACACTGGTCCCACTTGGGTCTAATCTTGCAGAGACACCTACCCAACTCTGAAGACTGTCAGAGGAAACCAGAACTCACTCTATATGGATACCATTGCTGCAGAGTGGCTGGGGCAAAGGTGTGGTGGCTGAGGGAGAAAAGCATTTGCTAACTTGTTACCCTCAGGATTAGACTGAATTAAAGAAAAACACTCACCAGTGGCTATTGATTACATGTGGCAGGCAGGCCTCAGCTCCCCAAGCCAGCTGGTGGCAGAGAGTAGTGGCCAGGATGAGGGGGCATTGACCTTCTTTACACTTTGATTGGTGCAAAGCACTTGCACATCTGCTTATTGGAGGGAGCAGGACATCAGCCCTGTAGGGTCACCAGTGACTTGGAGTGAAAGAGGAACAAAGTGGAGAAAGAGACACAGTCCTTTGGTCCAACTCTGTTACTCGGAAGGCCATTCTGACTCCAAGGAGCACCAGAGTGAGCCAAATTTGAGCAGCCAGTAGACCTCTGTCATCTAGTGGCTAGAGACCTTTCGAACTGTCCCAGTTGAGATTTCGTACAGACTGGGTCAAGTGGTTTGGAACTCCTAACATGGGCCAATCACCTAATGTCCCTCTTGGATGGTACCCTGGTTGTGTGCTAACAGGAAGTGTTGACAATCCTCTTCCAATTGTTGTCCATTGGGGGGGGTGTGTCTTAGTTGCTTGTATTTCTCCACAGGTAGGACTTCATCAGAGTCACTGATCCACTAGGATCAGATAACAAACAGCTGAATGAAATACAGAGCCACCTAACCCCACCACACCAAGCAGGTTTCCTCAGCCTCAGACTGTATTACCATATGGGTCCTTTGCAAAGCTATAGGGGAAAAATATGCAGTCGTCAATGATCAGTCTCAGATCCTTGACAAAGGGCTGGTTAACCACAACTCCAGGAATTCACAATCGAATTTCACCTTACCTGCTCATCTAGCCAACAGTGAAAAACAATCTTGAGGCAGAATCAGCAGAAAAATTCTGGCAACATGACTAATCAGAGTAGATCAACTCCCCCAAGGAATGATATGGCAAACACAGCACAAGACCGTGTTCATAAACAAATAGCTGAGAGGTCAGAAATAGAGTTCAAAATTTGGAAAGCAAATAAGATCAACAGAATGAAAGTAAAGATGGAATTAGAATTTCAAGGAATAATTCAAAAGATGTCTCAAGAATTCAATGAATTCAAAGACAAAATCAACAAAGATTCTGACACATTGAGGTAAGAACTTGTAGCCCACAAAGATCTAAAAAATACAGTAGAATCCTTCAGTAACAAAATGGAGCAGGCAGAAGAAAGGATCTCTGACATTGAAGACAACACTTTTGAACACTCCCAAATGCTCAAAGAGGAAAAAAGTGGAGGAAAAAAAACAGATCATTCTCTCAGAGAGCTCTGGGATAATTTGAGGAGCTCTAATATTCACCTTATCGAAATACCTGAAGGTGATGAGATTGCTGTAAAGGATACAGATGCGTTACTTCATGAAATAATCAAAGAGAATTTTCCAGACATGCCAAGAGATTCTGAAATTCAGATAGCAGACATTTTCAGAACACAGGCACAACTAACCCAAATAAAAATTCTCATTGTATATACATTCACCAAAGATAACATGAAGGAGAAAATTCTGCAAGCAGCCAGATGTAAGAAAATCATAACCTACAAAGGGAAGAACATTAGAATGACTGAAGATATGTCTGCTGAAAAATTTAAAGCTAGAAAAGGGTGGTCATTGACCTTTAATCTCCTTAAAAAAAACAACTTTCAACCCAGGATCATGTATCCATCTAAACCTAGTTTCATCTATGATGGAGAAATTAATACTTTTTTTCTTTTTTTTGGCCGGGGCTGGGTTTGAACCTGCCACCTCCAGCATATGGGACCGGCACCCTACTCCTTGAGCCACAGGCGCCACCCAGGAGAAATTAATACTTTAATGACATGCACATGTTGAAGAAATTTGCCATAACTAAACCAGTTCTCCAGGATATTCTCAGACCTATCCTCCATAATGAACAGCACAATCCTCCACCACCAAAGTAAACTCACTCAGAAACTTTTGAATAAATTCCACTTTCCACAGTGAGAAAAGGATTAAAAATGTCCACTGGACTTTCAAAAAACTCGATACCAAAAATACATCAGGATTATCAATACTCTCAACTAATGTGAATGGCTTAAATTGCCCTCTAAAGAGACACAGGTAGGCTGAATGGATACAAAAACTCAGGCCAGACATCTCCTGCATTCGGGAATCTCACTTCACCTTGAAAGAGAAACATAGACTGAGGGTGAAGGGATGGTCATCTATAATTCAGACAAATGGAAATCAGAAAAATGCAGGTGTTGCAATTTTATTTGCAGATACAATAGGCTTTAAACCAACAAAAGTAAGGAAAGATAAGGATGGTCACTTCATATTTGTTAAGGGCAAGACTCAACATGAGATTTCAATTATGAACATTAATGCACTAAACCAGAATGTGCCTCAATTTATATAAGACCTATTCTAACAGACATGATCAATGTGATTTCCCCCAGCACCGTAATAGTCAGAGATTTTAACCCCTTTGGCAGTTGGATAGATCCTCCAAAAAGAAACTAAGCAAAGAAATTTTAGACTTATACTTAACCATTCAACATTTGCATTTAACAGACATCAACAGAACATTTCATCCTAAAAAAACTGAATACACATTATTCTCATCAGCCCTTGGATAATCTCCAAAAATGACCACATCTTAGGTCATAAGTCTAAACTCAGAAATTTTAAAAGAATAAAAATCATTTGTATTTTCTTTTGACCATCATGGAATAAAATTTGATCTCAGTAACAACAGGAATCTACATACTCATACAAAAACATACAAACGAAATAACCTCATGCTGAATGACAGCTGGGTCATGATGATATTAAGAATGAAATTACCAAATTTTTGGAACAAAAACATAATGAAGACATGAATGATCAGAACATCTGGGATACTGCAAAGACAATCCTAAGAGGGAAATTTATAGTATTGCAAGCCTTCCTCAAAAGAATGGAAAGAGAAGTCAACAACTTAATGGAACATCTCAAGCACCTGGAAAAGGAAGAACATTCCAACCCTAAGGCCAGCAGAAGAAAAAGAATAAATCTTACAAGGGTATATGTGAAAATTGGTAAATGTGGAATATAAGTGTCTTGGCACAGTAACTGAGAGAATGCCAGGAAGACTATGTTAACCAGTGCGATGAAAGTGTGTCAATCGGTCTGTGAAGCAAGTGAATTATGCCTCATGATCATATCAATGTATACAGCTATGATTTAATTAAAAAAAATAACCTGAAAACAAAAGAATAATACAACAGATCAACCAATCAAAAAGTTGGTTTTTTGAAAAGGTCAATAAAATAGATAAAGCTTTGGCTAACCTAACCAGAATTAGAAGAGTAAAATCCCTAACTTCATCAATCAGAAATGATAAAGACCAAATAACAACAGACTCCTCAGAAATTCAAGAAATCCTCAATGAATACTACATAAAACTCTATTCTCTGAAGTATTAAAATCTGAAGGAAATAGATCAATACGTGAAAACATGCCATCCTACTAGATGTAGCCAGAAAGAAGTGCAAATGTTGACCAATCCTATAATGAATTCTAAAATAGGATCAACTATAAGAAATCTGCCCAAAAAGTAAAGCCCGAGACCAGATGGCTTCACATCTGAATTCTATCAAACCTTTAAAGAGGAAATAGTACCTATTAGTAAACCGTTTCCAAAACATAGAAAAAGAAGGAATACTTCCCAACAATTCTATGAAGCAAATATGACCCTGATACCCAAACCTGGAAAAGATCCAACAAGAAAAGAAAATTATAGACCAATATTTCTTGTTTTTTTTTTTGTAGAGACAGAGTCTCACTTTATGGCCCTCGGTAGAGTGCCGTGGCCTCACACAGCTCACAGCAATCTCCAACTCCTGGGCTTCAGGGATTCTCTTGCCTCAGCCTCCCGAGTAGCTGGGACTACAGGCGCCCGCCACAATGCCCGGCTATTTTTTGGTTGCAGTTTGGCCGGGGCCGGGTTTCAACCCGCCACCCTCGGTATATGGAGCCGGCACCCTACCAACTGAGCCACAGGCGCCGCCCAGACCAATATTTCTAATGAATATTGATGCAAAATTATTCAATAAGATCCTAGCCAATAGAATCCAACAACACATCAAACAAATTATACACCATGACCATGAAGGTTTCATCCCAGGGTCCCAAACATGGTTCAATATACACAAATCCATAAAAATAATACATCACATAAGCAAATTAAAAAAAACAAAAACCACATGATTCTCTCAATTGATCCAGAAAAAAAGCTTTGATAATATCTGGCATCCTTTCTTGATCTGAATGGTTAAAAAATAGGTATAAAAGAAACATTTCTTAAACAGATAGAGGCCATCTACAAGCAAATCCACAACCAATATCGAATTGAATGGAGTAAAATTGAAATCATTTCCACTCAGATCAGAAACCAGGTAACAATGCCCACTGTCTCCATTGTTTTTTAACATTGAATGGAAGTCTTAGCCACCGTAATCAGGCAGGAGAAGGCAATCAAGTGGATCCAAATAGAACCAGAGGAGATCAAACTGTCATTCTTCACAGATGATGTGATTAGATATCTAGAAAAACTCAGGGAAACAACTACATAACTCCTAGAAGTGAAAAAAGAATACAGCAACATCTCAGGACACAAAATTAACACTCACAAATCTGCATCCTTTATACATACCAACAATAGTCAAGGAGAAAAAACAATCAAGGACTCTATTCCCTTTACAATAGTGCCAAAGAAAATGAAATATCTCACAGTGTATCTAAGAAAGGATGTGAAAAATCTGTATAAAAAAAAACAAACGATGAAATTCTGAGGAAAGAAATAGCTGAAAATGTTAACAAATGGAAAAATATACCATGCTCAAGGCTGGAAAAAATTAACATTGTTTTCTTTTTTTAAATGAAATCATAGCTGTGTACATTAATGCAATCATGGGGCACAATACCCTGGTTTTATAGACCGTTTGACACGTTTTCATCACACTGGGTAACATAGCATTTACCAGCAGAAATCCTGGCATTTTCTTAGTTATTGTGTTAAGACATTTATATTCTACATTTACTAAGTTTCACATGTACCCTTGTAAGATGCACAGCAGCTGTAATCCCACCAATCACCCGCCCTTCACCCATCCTCCACCATCCCTCCCCTCCCTCTCCCCCTTCCCCCTATTCTTACATTATAACTGGGTTATAGCTTTCATGTGAAAGCCATAAATTAATTTCATAGTAGGGCTGTGTACATTGGATACTTTTTCTTCCATTCTTGAGATACTTTACAAAGAAGAATATGTTCCAGCTCCATCCATGTAAACATGAAAAAGGTAAAGTCTCCATCTCTCTTTAAGGCTGCATAATATTCCATGGTGTACATATACCACAATTTATTAATCCATTTGTGGATCGATGGGCACTTGGGCTTTTTACATGAGTTAGCAATTACGAATTGGGCTGCAATAAACATTCTGGTACAAATATCTTTGTTATAATGTGATTTTTGGTCCTCTGCATATATACCTACTAGAGAAATTATAGGATGGAATGTCAGATCTATTTTTAGATCTCTAAGTGTTCTCCAAACATCTTTCCAAAAGGAATGTATTAATTTGCATTCCCACAGGCAGTTTAGAAGTGTTCCCTTTTCTCCACATCCACGCCAACATATTTGGTCTTTGGATTCTGTGATATAGGCTAATCTTACTGGAGTTAGATGATATCTCAAAGTAGATTTGATTTGCATTTCGCTGATGATTAAAGATGACGAGCATTTTTTCATATGTCCGAAGGCTTGTCTTTTTCAGAGAAGTTTCATATGTGCACCTGTCTTCTTCAGAGAAGTTTATCTTCAAGTCCCTTGCCCAGCCTGCAATGGAATCACATGTTCTTTTTTTGCTTATATGTTTGAGTTCTCTGTGGATTCTTGTTATTAAACCTATGTCAGAGAAATAACCTGCAAACATCTTCTCCAATTATGAGGGCTGTTTGCTTGCTTTACTTACTGTGCTCTTGGCTGTGCAGAAGCTTTTTAGTTTGATCAGGCCCCAGTAGTATATTTTTGAAGCTGCTTTAATTGCCCGGGGGGGTCCTACTCATAAAATACTCGCCCAGACCGATTTATTCAAGGGTTTTCCTTGCACTCACTTCTAGTATTTTTACAGTTTCATGTCTTAAGTTTAAATCTTTAATCCAGTGTGAATCTATCTTAGTTAATGGTGAATGGTTTGGGTCCAGTTTTAGTCTTCTACAAGTTGCCATCCAGTTCACCCAGCCCCATTTGTTAAATAGGGAATCTTTTCCCCACCGAATGTCTTTAATTGGCTTGTCAAAGATCAAATAATAGTACGTAGATGGATTCATCTCTTGGTTCTCTATTGTGTTCCAGACATCTACTTCTCTGTTTTTGTGCCAGTACGATGCTGTTTTGTTCACTATTGATTTATAGTATAGTCTGAGGTCTGGTAGCGTGATTCCTCCTACTTCGTTTTTTTTTCTGAGTAATGTCTTGGCTATTGGAGGTTTTTTCTGATTCAATATAAAACTAATTATTATTCTTTCAAGATCTTTAAAGTGTGACAATGGAGCTTTAATAGGAATGGCATTGAAATTGTATGTTGCTTTGGGTAGTATGGCCATTTTAACAATGTTGATTCTTCCCAGCCATGAGCATGGTATTTTTTTCCATTTGTAATGCTTTCAGCTATTTCTTTTCTTAGAGTTTTAGAATTCTCTTTATAAAGATCTTTCACGTCCTTTGTTAGATAAACTCCCAAACATTTCATCTTGTTTGGCACTACTGTGAAAGGAATAGTGTCCTTAGCTTTTTTGTTTTAGCTTGAATATTGTTGTTATATATAAAGGCTACCAATTTATGAATGTTGATTTTGTAACCTGAGACACTGCTGTATTATTTGATTACTTCTAAAAGTTTTGTAGTAGAATCTCTGGTGTTTTCCAGATATACAATCATATCATCTGTGAAGAGCAAAGGTTTGATCTCTTCTAACCCCATATGGATACCCTTGATTGCCTTTTCTTCCCTAATTGTGATGGATAAAATTTCCATTACAATGAAAAAGAGCAGTGGAGACAATGGGCAGCCTTGTCGAGTTCCCGATCTGAGAGGAAATGATTTCAGTTAAACTCCATTCAATACAATATTGGCTGTGGGTTTGCTGCAGATTGCTTCTATCACTTAAAAAAATGTCCTTTCTATACCAGTTTTCTTAAGAGTTCTGATCATGAAGGGATGCTAGATGTTATCAAAAGCTTTTTCTCCATCAATTGAGAGAATCATATGGTCTTTGTTTTTTATTTTGTTTATGTGCTGAATTATATTTATAGATCTACGTATATTGAACCAGCCTTGAGACCCTGGGAATAAACCAACTTGGTCATGATGAACAATTTGTTTGATGTGTTGCCAGATACTATTTGTTTGGATCTTGTTGAATATTTTTGCATCTATATTTATTAGTGATATTCGTCTATAATTTTCTTTTCTTGTTGGGTCTTTTCCTGGTTTGGGGATTAGTGTGATATTTGCTTCATAGAACGTGTTGGGTAGTCTTCCTTCTTTTTCTACTTTTTGCAACACATTGAGCAATATAGGTACTAGTTCCTCTTTAACAATTTGGTAGATATCTAACGTGAAGACATCTGGTTGCAGGTTTTTCTTTTTAAGGAAATTTTGCATGGTCAATGCTACTTCAGAATTTGTATATGCCTGTCCAACATTTCCACTTGATTCAGGCTAAGTCTTGGAAGGTGATGTGCTTCCAAGTATTGATCAATTTCCTTCAGATTTTCATATTTCTGAGAATAAAGTTCATTGTAATATTCATTAAGGATTTTTAGAATTTCTGAGGAGTCTGTTGTTATTTTGTCTTTGTCATTTCTGATTGATAAGATGAGAGATTTTACTCATTTATTCCTGGTTAGGTTAGCCAAACATTTATCTATTTTATTGACCTTTTCAAAAAACAAACTTTTTGATTTATTGATCTGTTCTATAATTCTTTTTTTTTTTAGAATTTCATTGAATTCTTCTCTAATTTTGGTTATTTCTTTTCTTCTACTGAGTTTGGGTTTGGAGTGTTCTTTCTCTTACATTTGTTTGAGATGTCCCTTTAAGTTGTTTACTTCCTCTCTTTCCAGTGTCTTGAGTAAGGCTTGTAGTTCTATAAATTTCCCTCTTAGTACTGCATTTGCACTTTCCTAGAGGTTCTCATAATTCGTGTCTTCATGGTCTTTTTGTTCCAAAAGTTTGGCAATTTCCTTCTTATTTTCATCTCTGACCCAGCTATCATTCAGCATAAGGTTATTTAACTTCTATGTTTTTGTCTGAGTATGCAGATTCAGGTTGTTACTGAGTTCAACTTTTATTCCATGGTGGTCTGAGAAGATACAAGGAATAATTTCTATTCCTTTAAATTTACTGAGGTTAGATTTGTGAACAAAGATGTGATTGACTTTGGAGTATGTTCCATGGGCTGATGAGAAGTATGTGTATTCAGTTTTTGGGGGATGAAATGTTCTGTAGATGTCTGCTAAATCCACATGTTGGATGGTTAGGTTTAAATCTAAAATTTCTTTGCTCAGCTTCTTATTGGAGGATCTATCCAACACTGCCAAAGGAGTGTTGAAATCTCCAACTCTTATGGAGCTTGAGCAAATCAAGTTGCTCGTGTCTGTTGGAGTTTCTCTTATAAATTGAGGTGCATTCTGGTTGGGTTCATAAATATTAATAATTGAAATCTCATCATATTGAGTATTACCCAAATATGAAGTGACCATCCTTATCTTTCCTTACTTTTGGTGGTTTAAAGCCTATGGTGTCTTCAAATAGAACTGCAACACCTGCTTTTTTCTGTATATCATTTGCCCGAAATGTGGACAACCATCCTTTTACACTGAGTTTATATTTATCTTTTAAGGTAAGATGTGACTCTTGTATGCACAAATGTCTCACCTGAGTTTTTGTATCCAGTCAGCTAACCTGTGCCTCTTTAGAGGAAAGTTTAAGCCTTTCACATTAATGGAGAATATTGTTAAGTCTGGTAAAATTTTGTGTATCGAGTTATTCGATAGTCTAGTGGACATTTTTAATCCTTTTGCCACTGTGGAATTTGGAGTTTTATTAAAAGTTTCTGAGTGAGTTTACTTTTGTGGTAGAGCATTGGGCTGATCATTATGGAGGATAGGTCTAAGAATATCCTGAAGAGCAGGTTTGATTATGGCAAATTTCTTTAACATATGAATGTTACTAAAGCATTTAATTTCTCCATCAAAAATAAAACTCAGTTTAGCTGGATACAGGATCCATGGTTGAAAGTTATTTTGCTTTAGGAGATTAAAAGTCAATGACCACCTTCTTTCGGCTTTAAAAGTTTCAGCACAGAGATCTGCAGTCATTCTAATATTCTTCCCTTTTTAGGTAATGGATTTCTTATGTCTGGCTGCTTTCAGAATTTTCTTCTTCGTATTAACTTTAGTGAAGTTAATTATGATGTGCCCAGGGGATGTTTATTTGGATTGAATCATACTGGGGTTCTGAAACTGTCTGCTACCTGAATTTCAGAATCTCTTTGCATATCTGGAAAATTCTCTTTCATAATTTCATGGAGAAGGGCCTCCATGCCTTGCGAAGTCACTTCATTTCTTTCAGGGATTCCAATGAGGCAGATATTAGCCTTCTTCGAATTATCCCAGAGCTCTCTGAGAACATGATCCATTTTTGCTCTCCATTTCTCTTCCTCTTTGAGAGTTTGTGAGTGCTCAAAAGCTTTGTCTTCAATGTCAGAAATCCTTTCTTCTCCTTGCTCGACTCTGTTACTGAGGGATTCTACTGTATTTTTCAGATGTTTTAGGGCTGCAAATTCTTGTTTCAGTGCATCAAAATCTTTGGTGGTTTTGTCTTTAAATTGGCTAAATTTTTGAGACAATTTTTGAATTTTTCCTCAAATTTCTAATTCCGACTTTTAAATTGCTCCTTGAATTTCCAATTCCAACTTCTCCTCCATTCTATTAATCTTGTTTGCAATCCAAATTACGAATTTGATTTCTCACATGTCGGATAGCTGTTTATGAATGGGATCTTCAGTTACATCTGCCATATCTTTCCCTGTGGGGGTTGATCTATGCTGGTTATTCATGTTACCAGACTTTTTTCACTGATTCCACCTCATGATTACTTTACACCATTTGATTTCTCCCCTGGAGCTTTGTCAAGGACATGTACAGTGCTATGGCCTGAGAAATTGGGGACCTGTTTGATATGCTGGGGATAGTGATTCTGTCTTGTTTTCAGCTGGTCTCTGTCCGATCTAGTGAAACAGTTACTCTGGGTTGAAGTCTCAGCTGTGGAGAAATACCAGTAATTAAGTCACTCTGCAACCCCACAGTCAACAATTGGAAAGGGAAAATCATACCTTCCTACAACCACACACCCAGGACACCACTTGAATAGTCCTCGGGCAATTGCTCAGTTCTGTATGTCCAAATCAATTGTCTCAGTCAGCACCTGATGCAAGTGGGAGAGTTTAAAATGTCTCTGGCAACTGGATCACAGGTCGTTGATGTCAACTCAGATATGAATTGCTGCAGTGCTCTGTGAAGTCAGGAGGACCCACCCAGCAAACAGATTAGTCTGGGGAGGTTGATGACTCCTTCCCCATCTTGCAACTCTGTCCCACCCAGTCATTGATAGTCCCGCAGGGCTGTGATCCAGTTGCCTCTAGTGAACAGATACTCCAGATGTTTGCACCTGCCTGAATCACAAGGAAATCTATATCTGCTCAGCCAGGCCACTGTGCTCTGCCTCTATCCAGCAGTAGGAGGTGAGGCCTGACAACCTCGGGTGCATGATGTGTTGGGTGACTAATGGGTGATTCACAGCTCCCAACTTGCTCAACAACTTTCTCAGGTTCTCATGGTGCCAAGGCAGATGGTGGAGGTTTCCAAGGATTTAGAGCACCAAAAGTTATTCTCTGTGTGCACCGTAAGTAGCCAGGAAATACACAAAGAAATCAGTAAGCAGAGGTGATTCTGGTGACTTAGAAGCTAACATTGCCCCTTGATCTGCAGGCAGGTTGAGAGGAGGAAATTTAGTCCACATGGACTTAGAAAATCAGAGCTCAGGGGACCCTAGATTTGTCTAGTCCAACTGTCTCTGAGATGTGGAAGCTGAGGTCCAGAAAAAGTAAGAGCACAGCTGATGACCAGCTGACCTGGGCCTAGGATGCCCAGATCCTCTGGGCCCAGGTCACAGCTGCTGATGGGCTCTGGGGATAAAACCTGAGACTCCAACATGCTTGTACAATGTGATTTCTCTCAATAGTCAAGAGTTATGTGTGATAACTGAGGATTTCAAGTTCACTGTTCTTTCCACTCCAGCATCCCTAGAGGGCAGGATCCATATCTGATTGATTTTGGCATCCCCTACATTTTAAATGATAAATAAATGCCAAGTCCAGATCTGAAAGCTGACCTCAGGGGGAAGATATCCTGTGGAGGCTGGGGTTGTTCACTTTTCCAGCCCCGCCCCTGATTGATGTTACTGACTGAACACTACAGAAAAATTTTGAGTAAATTTGTTTCTTTCCCTGCTAAATTCCCCTGCAGAAGAGAAACAGTTTTGAGTTCCAATAGCCTGCGCCTCAGGCCCTTTCTTTGCTCCTGTAGGTTTGTATTTGGTTGGCTGTCAATTCTAGCCTCCTGCCTTCTTTTAGCTATAGGCTGACAATCCCCTGCGGGCCAAATGCGTGTTAAGCTCAGTAAAGCAGTCCTCTGGGACAGCCCCACCCTGGAAATATCCTGGCTCTGTGCGTATGTTTTCTAGTCCCCACACTCCACTCAGGCCGGTACTACCTCAGGCAAAACCTTTACTCACAGGGCCTGCGTTTCCATCCCAAAACTGTTCCGCGGTTATTGCCACCTCAAAAGATGCCTGGCCTCCTCTGGTAGCCCAGTGAGACAGGGGGTGTGGCTTCAGAATATCCAGTAGTGATCCCTATTGTTGCCAAAAATGGCTGCCACTCCACGCCTCAGGGCACTGCCACTCTGGTGTGGTTCCCTCTCAGCTGACCATCCTCTCCTCACTCTTGTGCCACAGAATCAGTATTGACCAGCTGCAGTCTAAGCCCTGTCCACACCCCTCAAGAAATCACCCAAGAATCTGGACTCCTGGTGGACAGGCCTCCAGACCTCAGAGTGAGAGTGGAGGGGAGTGCTGGGAGCTAAGAATTGCAGATCGAGAACATGTATACTTTTATACAGTTTTATGCCTGGCAGGAGAACACTGTGGCACCTTAGTAGGGGAGGTAGGTCCAATTTTTAGAGGGTCTCTCCCATGGAGTGTAGTGAGAGGACCTTTGAACTCTGCTCATTTGTTTGTGGGGCACTCCAAGCTGTTCTCATGGGGGAGGGGACTCCCATCCACATGGTGATGAATTTTGTACCTTTTGTTTGTATCCTCGGGTTTGCAGCTTGCCTCAGCATGGTTGATGTGTGTTCTCTCTCGGTGCAGCTCTAATCCACCAGGTTACTTGCTAAATTTCTGTCCTTTAACTCTCCTTCTGAACCGGAGCCTCTGTGGAAAGCTGGCTTCAGTCAGCCATCATGTCTCCACCCCCAAGAATCAACATTTTTAAAATGTCTATACTACATGAAGCAATCTACAGATTGAATGTGATTCCTATTAAAGCACTTCTGTCATACTTTAAGGAACTGGAAAAATTTGGACTTCGTTTTATATGGAATCAGAAAAAACCTTGAATAGCCAAGACATTACTCAGAAATAAAAACAAATCAGGAGGAATCATACTTCCAGACTTAAGACTATAATATAAATTGATAGTGATCATAACAGCATCATACTGGCACAAGAATAGAGAGATAGATGTATGGAAAAGAATTTAAGACCAAGAGATGAACCTAGACACTTATCATCATTTGATTTTTGGTAAGCCCATAAAAATTTAAATTTGGGGAAAGCTTCCCTATTCAATACATGGTGCTGGGTGAATTGGCTGGCGACCTGTAACAGACTGAAATTGGACCCACACCTTTCTCCTCTAACAAAAATTGACTCTCACTGGTTAAAGGACTTAAACTTAAGACATGAAACTGTAAAAATTCTTAGGGAGAGTGTAGGGAAAATGCTTGAATAAATTGGCCTGGGAGAATACTTTATGAGGAGGACATCCCAGGCAATTGAAGCAACATCAAAAATACATTACTGGGATCTGATCAAATTCAAAAGCTTCTGCACTGACAAGAACACTCTAAGTAAAGCAAATAGACAGCCCTCAGAATGGGAGAGGATTTTTACAATTTATATTTCCAATGAATGTCTAATAACCAGAATCCATAGAGAAATCAAACTTATTACTAAGAAAAAAACAAGTTATCCCATTTCATTGTAGGCACGTGACATGAACAGGAGTTTCTCTGAAGAAGACAGACACATGAAAAAAGGATTATCATCTTTAATCATAAGAGCAATGTAAACCAAAACTACTCTGAGATACCATCTTACTCCACTAAGAGTAGCCCACATCACAAAAATCTCAAAACAACAGATGTTGGCATGAATGTAGAAAAAAGGGAACACTTCTGCACTGATGTTGGGAATGCAAGCTAGTACATTCCTTTTGGAAGGAAGTTTGGAGAACACTCATAGATCTAAATGTAGACCTGCTGTTTGATCCTGCAATACCTCTACTAGGTGTATATCCAAAGAATCAAAAATCATTTGGCAATAAAGATATTTGCACCAGATTGTTCACTGCCGCTCAATTCATAATTGCCAAATCATGGAAGAAGCCCAAGTGCCCATCGACCCATGAATGGATTAAAAAACTGTGGTATATGTATACCATGGAATACTATGCAGCATTTAAAAAATTGAGAATTTACCTCTTTTATGTTTACATGGATGAAGCTGGAAAATATTCTTCTTAGTAAAGTATCTCAGGAATGGAAAAAATTTATTCAATTTACTCAGTGCTACCGTGAAACCAATTTATAATAACTCACACTTGCATATGAAAAATGAAACACAACTTTAGGCTATGATGAAAGAGGGAAGTTGAGGAGAGGGATGGGGAGTAGGTGGGAGGGATAGTAGGGGATAGTAGGGTGACCACAACTGTGGAGCACATTGCAAGTACAAGTTGGTTCTATCATGTGTAGAACACAAATGTCCTAATGCTATAATTGGGTAAATGAGATGAAAGCTATGCTGATTAGTATGATGTAAGTACTCCAATTTGTACAAATAATCAACACACTGAAATGGTAAAAAATGTACTTATGATCTATTTACAAAATACTTAATAAAAAATAAAATTATATATTAAAAAATGATATTTTAATAAACCGGGAGCAGGAGGAGAAAATCCTCCATCTCTCCATATAATGTGATTGGATGATTCAGTAAAATTGTTTTGTATGAATATTTTCCCATCTTAAAGGTTTTAAAGAATCAAAGCCTCTAGGGCTCCAATCTATGACTCTTCCATAGGAAGTATTAGCAACTAAAAAAGCACTTTCACCTTTACATTTTGTCCAATGCATCCATTCACATACTTGTGAAAAGCTGAGCATCTGATAAAAAGGTAACTCAGGAGAAGCCAAAATATCATTAAGTTTTGTTCCTTTAATAAAAATGGATACTAAAAGATATATTTTTTTCTGAGGAGATTCATTGGGATTATGGTTTATACTTATCCAACCTTCAAACTTAAAAGTTAAGCAATGAGGCTTACTGCCAAAGCAAAGGGATGGTCCACTGACACCAGTACTGTAATTAAAAAGTATCATTCCTTCCTTGTCATATTTTAAAGGACCACAAGTGTCATAAGGTCCAGAAAGCCAGCTGG